>NW_024609881.1:108546058-109746058 GCF_016920785.2 Ixodes scapularis
CTCAGCGAAGTCTACCTTTCCTTCGTGGATCAGGCCGTGAAGGAGCAACTGGACAGCGTCGCCCCAGGAACCCAGGTGTTCAGATATGTGGATGACTATCTGGTGCTCCACGACTCCGGCGCGCCCACAGCCGCCATCCAGAAAGCCTTCACGGATAACGCAAATGGCCTGAGCTTCACCAGGGAGGACCCCTCGGCGGAGGGTCTCCAGTTCCTGGACGTACGCCTTGTGGCCACCCAGGGAGGCACTTGCTGGCGCTTCCAGCAGCGGACGCAGAAGCCGGTGCTACCATTTACTAGCCACCATTCAAAGACAGTAAAAGCAGGCATCGCAAAAAGTCTCATCTCCTCCACCCGCACAAAGTCCTGTCAACACCTCTCCTCATCTAGCCTGGAGGGACAGCTCAGCCGCCTCACAAACGCCGGATACCCGCGCGACCTGCTGGCCTCCACGCTCAGAAAACTAATAGTTGAAAAAGCCGCCGCTCGGAAGCCTGCCCGGCAGAGGTATACAACCATCCCCTATTTCCACAACACCGCCCACCGACTAAAAACAGTGGCTCGACGTTTCGACATGGACGTTGCTTTTTCGTGCCCCTTCAAGCTGAGCGCCATGTGCCGCCTGGTAAACTCTCCCCCCTCCTCCCAAGATCAGCTGCGCCAAGAGGCATGCGGCCCCCTTTGTTCCCTGCGCGGTCGGACAGGTGTATTCAGTGCCCTTCTCGTGCGGGGCAGAGTACATCGGACAGACGGGCCGCTGCCTCAACGACCGCCTGCGCGAACATGAGAGAGAAATAGAAAAAAACGACGAGGACTCCCAACACCCCATAGTCCATCACCTCAAGGTTTGCGCTCCATGCGCCCCCGAGTTCCCGTCCGCGCGTGTTCTGGGGGCCAACAAGAACCGCTACGGGCGCGAGATCGTGGAGGCGTTCGCCATAAAAGAGGCGCCGAAGAACATTTCCTCGGCCTCGCTGTCGCTGTCCGAGAGAGAGGTTACATTCCTGAGACCGGAGTTGACGGCCTTGGCGGGCCTGGCGAGCGCCCCTTGCTCCTGAGAGGGAAATCGGGATGCTTCCTTCCTTCCTCTCCTTTCGCTGTCTCTGCGCTTTACTTTCCCCCAGTTTTCTCCCGGGTCCTTTTCTTGCCCCCCCCCCCCCCCCCCGCCCTCCTTCCCCTTCCCCCTCCTTTTAACTTTCCCTCTCCTATAGTGGAGCTCCGAAGGCGAAGCGTCCGGCAATAAATTCATTTGTTTGTTGAAAGTTGAAAGATGTGTTGTCCCGTCCCCTGTTTTTACGTATATAACTCTTTCTAAACCTACATCATTACCAACGCGCTCACTAAGAAGTTTATGGGTATAGCTTGCTTGTAATATAAAGTAATCATATTTTTTTTTAATTTATTTATTTTTCTAAAAATTGACAAACATGCCTGCTCGAACGACAAAAGGCAAACTTTGGAGGTCTGTATCTCATGAAATAATTTAATCATTATGATATAATTTGCAGATATTATTCTACTAATATATAGCTAATATTTAAAAAAAAATAACTAAGGTATCTGTGTGATACATTAGTTAGGATATATTTAGTCAAACATGGAAAAAAAAATCAAACAAAGAAAAATTCCGATGCGAATAAAAAAAAAAAACACCACCCTCGATTTTTTTTAAATTTAGGTAACCTGTTATACTCTATTTCGGCATTCATTTCCATTAAAAACATGTTGCATCATTTTATTGAGAAAGAAGATACAACTCCCCAAAGTAGGGTCCTTTTTCAAAGCCTACACTTAGCAGTGTTTTATACAAGAACTGACTCTGAGTTCCAGTTTCATGAAACCAACACTCATCTTTTATATATTTTTATTCAGATGAGGCCAATGATAACTAAAGAAATCGTTCACACACTTAAATTAAGGAGAAACTACTGTGTACAAAGAGGTATCATATTACGGACTAGTGATCCGAGAAAAGATAATGCAGCCATCGGCCACTAGGAACTTTGTTTACTTTATTCTCCTGCGACACTATATGCTATTCCTCTTACGCTCTACCTTCATTTCTCTCTCTCTCTCTCTCATATATATCCCTGACATATATCCAGAACAAAAACATGTTCAAGCATTCCCTTTCTGCGTGGTAGTGTTCTGTGGCTAGCAAAAATCATTTCCTCGCTAAGCTCACGATTATGGCAAAATAGTTGCCGGAAACCGCAGACGACACTCGTCGCTAGTTCTGGCAAAACGGCCGATACAATCTTTTTTTCGCATTTCCCCGCTCGCTGTCAAGGACAAGGGGGTTCGCTTCAACCAGCAAAACATGGCCGCCGACGCCTGTTTACTGAGCAGTCATGCCTGTCGCCATCTCACTCGCTGGCGTCACGGGCGATAATATCAGGCACAAAGGGGCACACCAACCGGCAGCATTATCCCCAAATACTCGAGCCTCGCGTAAATACATAGAGTGTAAACGCTGTCGCCATGTTATCGTAGTAAGACCGCCCCCCCCCCCCCCCTCCCCCAACGGGGGACTGCAGTACGCGACAGCGTACTAACACAACGGCGACGATATCGACATCGCGGGCTCCGAATTTTCCCATAGTTCTACTCCACGGGCATTTCTCGAAACGCTTGATATTGTGTACGCCCGCCTGGAAGGATTTCAGGCGCGTAGTTAAGATAAGGCGGTTCTCAGCGGCAAAAGAAAGCAATTTCACAAAAGCTTAGAAGCGGCGGCGACGCGTGTGCGGTGAACGCTTGTAGTTTTGGTGTAGACAGGGTGTGTGTGTTCTCGTTGTTGACACGAGCCGGCGATAAGGCACTGCAGGCGGTAGCTCAGTACAGCAAGGGCTAATCCGAGTGACCATCAACGTAACCCCACCGCCAACCCCTCGCGAACCGGTCGCCGACATGGCTCAGGCTGTGTCATGAACCACGTGGTAGAAGCTCGGGTGCTTTCATATCAGCGCGTGGAGGGACGACAGTGCGATTCCGGAAAGTCTTTTTCGAAGGCCGCTGACCACAATTTTTTGTCTGGAGACTTTCCCTCTTTCTTCCTTTGACGTGGACCAAGCTTTGCCGACAGCCTCAGTTGTGACCTCTCTTTTCAAATGTACGTTTGCAGTGAGTGAGCTCCTCAGCCTCGGACTTGTCACTTGTGCACCCAGTAGTTCTTTCACTTGGCAATTATATGCCATCAGTTGGGGCTTAATTTCTATTATTTATGTATACATTATGAAGACGTCCTGGAGCTCCGAACGAGTGTTTTGTGCAGATTACTTTTGCAAACACAAAAAGACTATACCAAAGCAGCGGAATTTTCGAAGTGTTGGCGAGTTGGACCTAAACTCGTTGAAGCAAATTCTTCCGCCTGACTGTTCCACCAAAGTGAGTGCGACGGACTACCTGTGCTACCATTGCTTCATGCACATCACTAAGGAGATCTCAATACGAAGCTCAGAGCAGTGCCCTGACATATTTGTGCCAGCTGAAGAAGCAATTGAAGATCTAAATCGCAGCATACTACCTACAGATGTGTCGCCGCTGAGACAACCAAGCGTCGTAAGAAGTCGGGACAGGCCTGCCTATGTCAAGAGAAAGCAGACAGAACTGGAGCAGGTTGCTGTCAAGAATATACGCTCAAGGCTACGTATTGCGTACGACAGGGACGCACCATCGGGGTCGTCCGAACCAACATGCTCCACATGCACTGAGTGGGTGGACAACTTTCGGCAGGCCTTTGAAACCGCCACCTCTCTCCGGGAACGTTGTCAACTGCTTACACTCCTGCCGTCGACACTGACGAAGAATGAGGTTCAAAAGATGATTCCACA
The DNA here is from genome assembly GCF_016920785.2 of Ixodes scapularis. Classification (NCBI taxonomy): domain Eukaryota; kingdom Metazoa; phylum Arthropoda; class Arachnida; order Ixodida; family Ixodidae; genus Ixodes; species Ixodes scapularis. The sequence goes on from NW_024609881.1 coordinate 108,549,891, forward strand.
GGCCTCAATGTACCTCATCAGTAAATCCCGAAAACTCAAGGAAAAGCATGGCGTGTGGTATGAGCCGGATCCTTACACGAGGTGCAAGGTGAGCCCTGAGAACATGTCTGCTGCCCTAGAGTACTTCACGAAAGACGAGCTACAATGTTCGCGCCAAAGTCCCAACCAGAAGGACGTCATCTCTGTCATGCTCAACGGAGAGAAAACGTTCGTGCCAAAGCGCTTCATGACACGCTCAATACGAGAGGCCTTCCGCATATACAAAGACAAGCATCCCGATTCCGGCGTTGGGCTAACGAAATTTTATTCGTTGCGCCCTAGATGGGTCCAATGTATTCCACACCAGGAAGTGTGCGTTTGTGTGCGCTGCGCCAATTATTATCTTTGTATTGCCGCTCTAGAGAACGTTACAGGCTCAACATTCAACACTGGTGAAATGAACTCGGCATTTCTGTGCGACCCAGCAACAGAACTGTGCCTTCAAGGAGACTGTGATCACTGCCCAAAATGCCAGTTTCTTACACTCCAGGAACTTGATATCCCGGAGGATGAAGAGATTGTGCTTGCAACATGGGAGTCCGGCGACCTTGTGAACAAAACTTTGGAACCTGAGACTTTCCTAAAAGTCATCCAAGTGACGGTTGGAAGTTGGGTACTTCACAACCATATCCGGCAAACGCAAGGTAAAGCGATCTACGATGAAAAACAGTGCATGCAACGCGGTAGCATTGTCTTTCATTTTGACTTTGCTGAAAACTGGACCATCGTGCTTCCTGACGAAGTGCAAGCATATCACTGGAAAAGAAACAAGTTTCGATATTTACATGTGTAGTGAAGACAAGAAAATCTACAAACAGCTTTGCCATCATCAGTGAGGACCTGTGTCACGACGCCGCTCACGCTTGCTTGGCTCTAGAAAAAGTGAAGGAGTGGGTTGAAGACAACGTTGTGGTATACTCGTACGTGACGTACGTAAGTGACGGCGCCGCCAGTCATTTCAAGAATCGCTACCAGCTTCACCAATTTGCAAAGGACGATTGCCCACAAGCCCAGTGGTTATTTTCTGCATCTGGACATGGGAAAAATGCATGTGACGGAGTTGGCGGACTCGTGAAGCACCAGGCCACGCTGAACAACCTGAGAGAACGTTCAGTAAGCGCAATTCAGACGGCCAGGACAATGGTGAGCGTTCTATCAAAGAAACTGAAAGGCGTGCATCTTGTATATCTGGACGAAAATGAGGTTGTTCGGTATCGTGAACAAAAAAAAGGAGTGGCTGACGGTGCGCGCCTTCCCTGGCATTCAGTCTTGGCACGCGTGGCGGCTCAGCAAGTCATCAACAGAAGGGACCTGTGACGTATATGTAGCACGGACAGTCGGATCTGCTTGGAAGCAACTTTATTAAATGGGTGCAGCGAGGAAAACCTTAGCGTAAAGTGCCGAATTTGATTTCCCAAGGACTGCTCATTTTGAATGCAGGGACATCTTATTTATCACATTTTTCTTCACGGGGTATTTAACCTACTGTTTTTGTTGGTGGTTACTAATAATTTTTATCTGATCACTATAAAAAAAATCCCAAAATGTTATCCTCGAGCAGGATAAAATATATCGGCTTGCCACGATTCATTCATACACCGAGAGCATCGAAGCTGCTCCAGTTAGGCACTATGGCATCCGTCACCTGAAATTGTTTGTAATCGTAAATACACAGCCAACCTAAATATCTTACTATTATATCTTTGTTTTTGTGTGTGGAAGTAAAGTTATTTATTTTACTCTAGATGTAAAATATGCCGGAAGGTACAACTTCACACTGCATCATCTTTTCTCAAATCATTAGTCTCTAATATGATACCACTTTGTACGCTTATGTAAAATGCTGTATATAGTTTCTCCTCCCTTTTACTGTGTGACCGATCGCTCTTTTTATCAATGACCTCATCTGAATAAATGTATATAAAAGATGTGTGCAAGTTTCATGAAACTGGAACTCAGAGTCACTTCTTGTATAGGACACTGCTAAGTGTAGGCTTTGAAAAAGGACCCTACTTTGGGGAGTTGTTTCTTCTTTCACAGTGCAATGATGCAACATGTTTTTAATAGAAATGAATGCCGAAATAGATTATAACAGGGTACCCAAATTTAAAAAAAATCGAAGGTGGTGTTTTTTTTTTATTCGCATTGGAATTTTTCTTTGTTTGATTTTTTTTCCATGTTTGCCTAAATATATTGTAACTATTGTGTCACTCAGATACCTTATTTATTTTTTCAATAATAGCCATATATTAGTAAAATAATGTCTGCAAGTTATGTAATAATGATTAAATTATTTCATGAGATACAGATTTCCAAAGTTTGCCATTTGTCGTTCGAGCAGGCATGTTTGGCAATTTTTAGAAAACTAAATAAATTTTTAATAAATATTATTACTTTATATTACAAGCACGTTGTATCCATAGTTTGTTTGTAAAAAGTTTTAAAATTCTCCTAATTTTATTGTTTTAATTATTCACTTTCAAACTTGCCCCCTCCATCAGTGCGCGTTATTGCAACTGTCCACCTCTCCCTGCCTTACGATTTTTCTTGTCTCCAAATTTTTTTTCTGGTCAAAACTAAGTGTGGATTCGTTTATACCAGACACTAGACAATGTCATATAAAAATATCAGTTGATTTAAAAATGTCGACCAGCCACCCTTTGGTCGATCTTATCTGAAATCACCCACCTCTTTATTTGACAGAGCTACCGACAGCGCACCCTCAGTTGTCAATAAATTGTTGTCTTTTTTACCGGTGTACAATGTTCTGATATCATTTTTGCGGGTCTATTAATATACAGAATGAGGGATTACTAATTTCTCAGGAATTAGTAAATATGCCCAATGACCTTCAAGAATATTACTAGGAAGAGGATTTTTTTTTTTTTTAATGAAGTGGGCGAATGCGAATTGTGTTAAATTGCCACATTTGACGCAGAATCCGCTAAGTCAAAAAAAAAAAAAAAAATCGGTGAGCTTTTCTCCGCATCTGCCGGTTTTGCGGTGAGCTTTTCTCCGGTGAGCTTATCTCCGGTGAGCTTTTCTCCTGTGAGCTTTTCTCCGGTGAGCTTTTCTCCGCCGCCCCCTTCCCGTCCTTGCTGCATGTGCGTGCGGCTTGTCGGTGTCGATTTTTTTCTTGTTGTTTCCCGCTCTAGTGGGACTGTCATCAGTGACCATAACACTAGATCTTTGTTTATTTACGTGCAAGAAAAACTCTTGTCGGTTGCGCGCTCGCGCCATTTTACTTCGGCTCAAGCGAACCCCCTGTTACGATAGGCTCATGGATTTTGACCATGACAGCTAATCTTAGAACACTTTTTTTAACTAGCTTTCTTACATTTCTCTTCACAGATGTTACTCCAACTACAGGTAAGAAAACACTGCTTTTAATCATAACTTTGTCCTGTAGCTTTGTCAAAATAAAAACAAGAAACCTACACAGACCGGGTATTTCTATGCTTTGAAGTCTAATAGAAAATCCTGGCAGTGGATTGTGAACCAAATTACAATTACCGTTTCACAGCCGCGCTTTAATTGAAATGATGTACTGGTGCGCAACCATTGCAAATCAAACTCTGAACTTGTAGAATGCATTGATAACGAAGTCAATCAGATATAAGCCGTAGTGCCACTTTTGCATTTATAGCTAAACACAAAGCGGCTGGTGGGCAATTATGTAATGCCCTTGCAAAAAGGGCCTTTAAGCAATCAATAAATGGTTGACATTTAATTATCTCACAATGTTTATCAGTGATTCGATCTAAACATCCACGTGTCGGAACTAGTTGGGTTGGTTCATCTTGAGCAAACTTTAATGTATGTCAATATTTACTTTATTTCAGTAACTACAGGCGCCACAACCACAGGCGAGTAAACAGTCTTTTTTTTTTTCGCGTATTTTTTTACTTTTCACGTAATATTTTGAGCTGAGGCCATTCGAGGGTGGAGGAGTTATGCATGCTAGAGGAACTGTATATGCTATTTAGCTACTGTTATATAGAAGCAAGCTAGAAATGCCACGCGTCAGCAGTCAGCACTGCATTTCCCTATCCGAGATTGCCCTTCAGTATATCAAAAGCTGAAGATGTTCGAGTCAGAGGTGACGTTGACTGAATAATCGGCGATGTTTAATATTTGGTTCCTCACCCAATCTTCAAAACAACTTTGCGTCCCCTCACCCGCAACACACATTCGACAACACATTATAGAACGTTGCATCCATTCCATATGTTGGCCCTAAACACGCTTTAACATCTTCGCCAGAATGAAACTTTTTGCAAAAGTTCTGCGCGTGCGCCCGCCCTCCTCACGTAGCGGTGAAAGGTCGAACTACGTTTGGCGTCCGAAGGGGGAACTGCGCTACTTCTCCTGCCTCCTCCGCGACTCAGATAAGCCGCGGGGGAGGCAGGATGGGTATCGAAGCTTGCCTCCCGGACGCCAAAGATAGTTCAAGCTTTTGCCTATTGGTGTCGTTCAAAGGACTTGTTTTCTTTTGCATTTAGTGAGAACAGGCGAATTCTTTCGAACGCGTCATCCGAGCAGGCGTACACCGTGATGACGCACACCATCCGGCTCGTTCTCTGTTGAGATGAAGCATAGCCTCTTATATACTGACAAAGCCTGGCGGATCGCCATGAGAAGCGGCCGCCGAAATGGAAAAGGGAGAGCGGCAGACAACGGATGAGAGGAGAGCCACGTGACTGGCGCCCCGCTGTGGCGAGACGCCGAAACACACTTCTCCCGAGCGAACAAGTGTATTTCAGGTCCTCGCCGCTGCAAAAGCTGTGCGCTGACGTCCAGGTTCCCCGAGAAATGGCTCTTTGATGCTCTGTGCTACCAGATCCTCGCGCTCCAACATTGCGACCGGGCACTCTATGGCTCCGTTGTCGAAGTGCAAACTTTGTGAGTATAGAGGAGGCTATGAATGAAATTACTAAGATTAAGATAACGGACCTACGATGTTGCAGCTGCATTGAAGTTGCGACGACGAAAGTATGACACCCAATTTCGCTTCATCTGAGATTGCCGTCCGAGGCGCCTTTACGACTTACGGCTTTATGGTCAGTTCAATTTTAACACTTTGCGTGCACCGTCAATGCACCAAGCTGGTGGTCATTTCTGCTTGTTCTTGCCGAAAAAAAAAACAAATTCATTGATGCAAAATGTAGGCTGCAAAAAGGCACGTACTAGTCATCATCAAGGGTACCACAATGGCAGCCGATGTGACGTCAGTGCAAGCCACGTAACCATCATCCATCCCACTGGATGGATGATGGTTCGTCTGTCCAAATACTCGCCGTTTCCGGTTAGAAGTTAGAGCAGTTGAGCGCCGGAAGTGCCCATCGAAGCTTCTGTTTGCAGGAACTCCCAACACGACGACCACCGTGACGGTGCCAGCCAAGGTTTCCAAGCGAGGTGACTATAGTACTAAGAAATTCTTTATTGTAAGGTGCCGCGAGAACTTTTCACCATAGGCTCGTTCGATTTGCATGCACCTCCTGCACCGGTGCATAAACGTGCGGGGCGGTGTACCTCCTGTATGTGCATTGAGATACGACCGGAAGTGCGCCGCCCTACACTTTTCTGCACCGGAGCAGGAGGTGCAAGCAAATCGAACGAGCCTGTGGCCACGATGAGGGCGCAAAGGACCTGGATGAATGAATGGATGGATGCATGATGGCTGTTCGTTCTGAGTCGGGCGCTGACTTGCGCCACCTAGTCATATGTCTTATTTCCCTTTACTTGAGATTGAATAGTGTTTAAGCCCATTTGATACGATTTAAATATCTATCCGCACTCTTGAATATAGCAACCATTTCTCTCATCATATTTTTTTTTTTTTTTTTTGCAACGAGCGCTCTCTGGGGGGTTTGCTTGTGAACAACGAATGGAGCGCAGATCAAATACTCTTTGTACAGCTGATCTAGAGTTATTGTAAAAACGATTGTTCTCACGACTTTATTACTCTTCTGTTTATTTCAGCAATGAAGTTCGTGCCATACAGAGAGTTCGGTGAGGCCCCATCAGACCTGTACATAACGTGTTACAAGTAGCCCGTTATTTGTACTCGGTTACTTTTTTTGGTAACGAAGTAACGACTTCGTTTCTTTTTAATAGAAGGAACTATAAAGGTATTTCCGTTACTTTGTGATGAAGTCGCAAGGAACGGTAATTAGTGCCATCTGGAGGGGAACATGTACATCACAAGTACCCAACTTAGTTCTCACCACAGCTCGAGCCTGTAACTTACGTGATAATAAAACGCTACATAAACCTTACAAGGATGTGCACACAATATGGGGGTATAGCTACAGTTATCCCCAAACAAATGCGTCAGAAAGCAAAAAAAAGAAAAGATTAATAACAAATATTGGAAGTGAGTACTGCTTCATAAAAACGAATTTCAAAGGAACGAGATAATAACGGGTTCTTTTCAAGTTGAAATAACACGTTTCTTTTGAATTGCTGTAACGTTGTAATGTACATAGTTACTTTATGAGTGAGTAATGAATAACGGTATTTATAGTCACTCCATTTTAGTAACGCGTAGATGTCTAGATCCTATTCTCCAGCATCGTACGTTTGCGGTCAGCACACGGGTGTGGCCGTCATTTCCCGCGTTGAAACCAAGACGAGGCGGATGTCCCCGGTTTTCAATTAGGAACTTGTAACTTTCATGATCGGCCGGAAAATACCGATTAATAAACGCCGGATCGTACGAATCAGTAGAAAACAGGTGGCCATGCAGAGATGCTGCAAAATAAACCGCCCAGACTACTATATTGATTAGATACTGAGGAGATATAGAGCTCCAAGATACAACATTCAAATCACTAAGGAGCTATATTAACTCCCATGCGACTTTTGTTGTACGAAAAAAAAAATGTGCAAGATTTTTTTGTGCGTCCTCGTGATAGCTTTTTTTTTTTTTTTTTTTTTTTGCACACCCCTTGGTATAATGTACTTAATAGCTGACGGAAATAAACAATTTAAATCAAATCAAATCCTGTGCACTATGCAGATTGTGTTTTATCTATTATACTACGTATAAATTAACCACATAAGAGTAATGTTCCGGATATCGGTAATGGTCGCGCCGTCTCGAAGACACGTGCGATCGGAAAATTTCCATCAACCAAGCAAGCTTTTGAGGCGCGGCTGCTTGCAACAGCTTGCAAAGCCAATGTCTGAGCGATGCTGGCCATATTTCCGGTCGGTATACCACGGGCTGCAGAGGACGTGCCAGTAATCCCCGCCGTCCCCGAGGTCCTGATCTGCGGCACGAGCGGCGTGGGCAGCGGCGAACTTCCCCGCGCCATCAGCACCTACTGTTCCCACGCCATCTTCACGGGGGAACTGATCGTAGATGAGGACGACTACGGCGCCTACTACTTCCACGTGCCGGGTATGCCTTGCCACGTGTACGCTCGGATGTGTGTGTGGATGTGGGAGGGAGGGGATTGGCAACTGTAACCGGTAAATATGCGTCGTACCTTCGCTTCTAGGCACTAAAAGTGTTGGTTCACAAATAGATGGCCAAGACGCCACAGGGTTAAACAACAATCTCAAACCAGGTCGTTCATTTGCCACGATTAATTAAGAACCCCATAGATGTTTCGCCTCCAGCACGCGCCCGTTGTCTTCTAGGGTTGTGGTTGCGTCTGCGACAAAGTGTTACTACAAGCAGCGGCACAAGGTAAAAGTTAAACAAACAAAAAATTAAAAAAAGACAAAGATTGGGAACGACGGAAATAATTATATTGCTTCTCTTATTGCATCTTCTATTGTAACATATCCGTCACCTTGCTTGTGATATGTTACCAGAAAGATACCATAACACTAAATAAAAGAAATTGCGTCGATTACTCATCGAGACTAGCAAATGCTCCAGGCAGTTCTTTGCACATGTAAAATGCGTTTTTGGGTCGGTCAATCTCGATGAAATCGTCTACGTACCGAGATTCATAGCCAGACTTCGGACGCAATGCGCATTGCACATGTATAGACATTTTCCACACGGGCGCCGCCATTTTGAATCGGAAAGCTTCCGGTACGCGGAAAAACGTAGTTTTGCTGTCGCCATATCAGTGGGAAAAACTCACGTTTCAGTCGCGACTGTATGGCATCCTTGTTTTGCCTCTTCTAGATTCTTTTGTTTATTCCAGGTTGTAATGCCTCGCCTTTTGTTCATTCTGAATTCCGGATTCGTCAACATGTGGCTCGGGACGAGAGCAAACGAAAAAGGTCAACATTGCAGCCACCCCAATTCGTTTTTCTCTTTCACCTCTCCCACGTTTAGAATAATATATGTTCGAACCGAGAAGACATTAGTTATCGCTACAGTCACACGGTCGCTAAAGCTGGCCACTGGGAGTGAGGCGCTACTCTCAAGGCTACCCCTGCATGCTGCGTGGGTGACACTTTACATTACGTTTTCAAAAAGCTACTCTCGGCGGAAACGAATTCTCCGTTAAGAGTTCGGATTTGCAGGTAACGCGAGTCCGAAACGAAGTTCTGTATCGCGGGCTCGTGGGCGTCGAGTGCTAGTTTAGGTCCGGTAATGTCATGTCAAGTCAGGTAGTTCAGTTAAGTTCAAAACTTCAGATCAGGTCAGGTCAGGTCTGGTCAGTTCAGTTCAGATCAGGTCAGGTTAACTTAAGCTAGGCTAGACTATGTTAGGCGAGGCTAGGCCAAGTTAAGTTAGCTCAGGTTAGGTCAAGTCAGAAAGGGTTAAGTTAGGTGGTATCAGGTTAGGTTAGGTCAGGTTAAGTTTGGTTAGGCCAGCATACGTTAATTTAGGTCAAGTTCGAAAAGGTTAGTTTAGGTGAGTGTTTTACGAAGCAAACTATTTTCATCCTCGTGGTTTCATCGTTTTTGACGGGTGCAAGTGTAACATGTTTTCTTCCCTCTGGCCCGGGCCAGACAAAGAGGCCCTGTCGGAGTTCCTGAAGGTCAGGGACCCCGTGAAGCGCTACGTGTCCGTGGGCTGCTCCATGTTCCACGACAACGGCAGCACCGCCCTGGTTGTAGCAGTCTCTCGCTTCCTCAGCAAGCACGTGCTGTCGGGAGTTGAGCTCAGGGCGGGCTCCCAAGAGGACCTGGACGCCGCCGTCCTCCTCTTACGGGTAAGGCCGACACACACCAACACCTCGATAGAAGAGGCAACACTGCTGGGCCTTCTACGTCGCCTCCTGGCGGCCATCAAGAACCTCCTAGAGTTCAAGGCCGTTGAGCTGGACTCCTCACGTCACCTGCCTATCATATAATTTAGCGCTAGAGTGCCGCCTGAATGAGCGCTAGGATTGTATAATGAGTTAGGGAGTTTTCAATGAGATTAGGGAGTTTTCGTAGGCCTACTGCGCCTGCGCGCCGATGGCCTTGACTGTGGAGTTCCGGGTATCCTAGCGGGTCGCGGAGAGCCTTGCGGGATGGCAAAAAGGATCTACGAAAACTCCCTAATAAGAGAAATAACTGAACGTGACATATTGGTAAATGTCGCGGCTTTCTGACAACTTTCAATTAATATCGGTAGGAATGCCAATTTAGCAACTTTACATGCATCGGAACGCCAAGAAACGCGAAAAGAATTGTCTTCGCGGTGAAAAGTCCACGATTCTACCAAGTTCTGAACTGGTGTTGAAGTATTGTATTCCCGTTCAGTATGAACGAAACGACGCGCGCCTCAAAGTGCATGTGCCTGCTTCGTTTCTTCTTAGACATTCCACCGGATCCACCCGACTGACCTGTACCTAATATTGAGGATCTCATCGGCGCTCCTACCCGATAAGAAGTTCTTCGAGGACGTGTCGATGTAAGAACTTAGCAGGAGTTTCGCTCGACCTCAGTCGATGCTCCGATTGGAACTCTTTCTTTTTTATACATACAAGGAAATTGACAATTAGTCCGAGTTAATGTTGAAGCCTGGTTATTTTTGTCGATACTCGTGCGGGTGAAGCCAATCAACTATAATCACTCTAATAAAAACGCAGAATATGGTGAGGTCCGGGCACCTTTTTTTAGCTGCGCAGCCAATCACAGTGCAGCATTAGCCAATAAGAGCGCCGATGGATGAACGTGAAAACACGGATGATAAGAAAATCGTCATTGTTTTCGGGTTGCTGCAGCCTTCCACCTGCTGCATGAGCGGGAATTGTTAGCGGACCTTGGTGCCTGCCCACGTGATTCGAGTTTTCCTAAAATTGACTGGCACAAGGAGTTTTCGATGACGCTAGGCAAGTTTCTATTTGAAACCGCATACGTTTATTTTCCCTTTATAAAGGTAAGTAGTAATTTTTCTAATTATTATTTCCGTGTTTTGTTTTGCAAATTGAGACGCCCGCTATTACGGGCAGCTTGTTCCCCAAAAGAGTATCTTTCTTTTTTTTTTTCATTCATCTTGTTTGCAGGGATTTTTGAAAATATTCGCAAAAACATCCCGTATAAGAAAGAAAAACGCGCTTCATTGTTCCAAATGTACCTTCTCGCTGGCGCCTTAGCTCAAGAATGGTGTTAAGCAGCCAGGGGTGGGAGTGGCTGGGAGAGGAGGAATCGCGTCACTTTTTCGTTTACAGGGGCTCGAGTCAAACTTTGCTTCGCTGACAGACATTATGAAGCACCAACTTTCATATTTGACATATCGTTATGCATTCTCGCGCTCAGCCAATCTGCTTAAAGTAATTTGACCACTGTATTATGAAAGAAGTGTGGGTCAAGCGCTCAGTCAGTCACGTCTCACAATAGAAGAAATATGGTGACGGGCAGTGGCGTAGCGAGAACTTTTTTCCGGAGGAGGGGGAAGGGGGGGGGGGGGGGGGTCAATTGCATGTGTGTATTATAAAATCGGCTGGATTTTTTTTTTTTTTTTGGGGGGGGGAGGGGGGGAGGGGAGGGGGAGGCTGCATTCCCCCCTGGCTATGCCGCGGGCGACAGGGATTGCTTCGATTGCACTGTTCTGGGTCTAGCCAATCTGCTGTGAGCGGGCTTCGGTTCATATATCTGAGTGTGCTGAAATTTCCTCCGTAACAAAACGCACTTCACGCTTCATGCACGTATCGACGTTCTTCGGGATGCCGGCTGCGCAACGGTGTCGGTTTTAGGACACGAATGACGGCGCACGACAGCAGAATAAACTGATAACGCTATTTTGGGCTCAGAAAAAATTACAATGGCCCGTTACGCTGAACGAACCCCGACGGGATAAGCGATGAAAATTCTTTGGTCAATACTACGAGATTTTAAAGGAATCTATGGGGAGGCCTCCTAATGACCGCTGGTCCCTGGACCTGTCTGACAGGAAATTTAATTTGTACAAAACTGCCTGTTTTTGTTTCTTTTCCCTCCAAATTGGAGTCATTCGAAAAAACGTGAATTTCAAAAAAAAAAAAAAAAAAAATGTTACCGGCTTGTCTTTTTTGCATTTTATCTGATTTATCCCGAAGCACGGAACCTAGATATAACTTTCTAAATAGCTAATGTAGTACGTGTCAAAAAGTAGAGAGAAAGAAAGAAAAAAAAACACTGAAGTTTTGTTGCAGGGCCATCAAAACCTTAAGTGTTTTCATGTAGTTTTTAATGAGTACATTAGCTATTTTAATAAGTTGTATCACTCGACTATCAAGCCGCTCGTGAAAGTTAGCATCGTCGGTTCGACGTCAGTAAACTAAACGTTGAACTGTAGTTTTCTTTTTTCTTCTTTTTCTTTTTTTTTTTTTTTGGGGGGGGGGGGGGATGGATGTTATATATGGGAAAAAAAGAGTGTAAGTAGTACACCCCCAATTTCTGAGAGAATGTGGTATGGAAGCGTTAAACATTCTGCCTCCGCCACAATGTCCCAGGCACCTGGAGCACATTATCTTCGAGAGCCAGGAGCTTGAAGCGGACCACCAGCATTCGATTCGGTTTCCCAATCCGTACCAGCCCTCGGAAAAGGCAGTCACCAATGGCACCTTCCTCGTGAGTAGCCTCTGTCATCCTCTGCGAAACGGTTACGCGTATTCCTCCAACCGTGGTCTCTGCTTCTTAATTGGGCGAACAGACGTTGCAGTGCTAAGCAGTTTCAAAGTCTTAGGTCATGGCCTCCTGATTAGGCACTACACACCAACAAGCATCTCGCTGAAATAGTATCCCATATATTAGGTCAAAATATTTATTTTTCGCGAAGTTATCGCACCTTCAATTTTGGTCGGAACCGTGTTTTTTTAAGCTGAAAGTCTCTACTGGCAACAACGAAGAAGTGAACAGAATGTTAGAGCGCCGACGAGCTGGTGATGATTACACATGATGAAGTATAACCCTGAAACTAGGGAGAAAGATGACGATGAGGGAGAGGAAGACTGCTGCTCTTTCTCTCCATCATTGTGACAACCGAAGACAGGGGTTCACTCTTTGGACTGTAGAGTTCGTTCCCAACTGATTCGAAGCAGGGTGTCAATTGAGTGCTTTGGAAGCTCGCTCCAGTACCCGCGAACCAGCGCGGAACAAATGCTTATTCTATTTTCTAGACTGCCTGCTCGACTTGCAAGTCTGCTTGCCACTGACGCCCTGGCACTGAAAAGTGCGGGTATATTTGAATATTGATTTCTGCGTCACTTTCGTTTTGCCGCTTTCACAATAACAACTATGAATTTCGCGATACTAAATAGCATACCGGAAAGGGTGAAGGCCGGTGATTCCGAAATTATAGTTGGTTGGGGTAGCTCTAAAAATTGCCGGAGTACCGCTTTAAAAAGGCACCCGGCGATTTTCTTACCTACCCTTATTAACTATAGGTGGCCTTTACCCTTTCCGGTATGCTACTTAGTGTCGAGAAATTCGTAATAGTTATTGTGAAATCGGCAAGTGAAAATGATGCCAAAACCAACATTCAAATATACCCGCACTTTTCAGTGCCGTGACGCCAGGAGAAGGCAGGGTGGAAGGTCGAGCAGAGCGCCATTGTATATGCTCACAGTGGCGCTAGTCGAGCAGTCAGTCTAAAAATTTACTACGCCGAGCATTTGCTTCGTGCTGCGGGGAGGATGCTTGAGCGAGCTTCCAAAGCATTCATTTAACACAATGAAACTGCTTGCAATCAGTTGGGAACGAAGTCTACAGTCCAAAGAGTGAACCCCTGCATTCTGCTGAGGTCACTTGTTAATTGCTGTCCGTGGAGGCTTTCACTTTGAAAAAACACGACGAGGACCAAAATTGTAAATTCAATAACTTCGCGCGAAAAAAAAAATCACTTTGGTCCAATATTTGGATTACTAAATTGTCAGACAAATCGGGGATTGTGGAGAAAACGCGGGAGTACCCCTTTTAAACGTTTCTTAGTTCCTCATTCTAATCCTCATCGGTATAGCTGCATCACTGTCCACGAATGACCCCCTGTAATGGGGGTGAGGGCTGTGTATGCTCCGGCAGTGCAGAGGACTTGCTCCTGATTTGTTCACCGTGGTCTGAAGGGAAGCTATATGATGGATACTTAACGAGCTATGCACCCGACCACGAGAGTTTTAGGTGGAACGAAAACGAACTATTCGAGAACGTTTTTCTCGGGTCCTTTTGAAACAATTCCAAATAGCCAGAAAATAGTTTCCATGAACAGAAATCCTTAAACCTTGTAGTCACAATTATTTGCCACTAAATTACCTTCCACTAGTCCAGTAGGTGCCCCTCACAGTGGGTCAACAGATTAGAAAATTTAACGCAATACACTTTTAGCAGCGAGACTAACTGAAAGCCGCTCTTCGACGCTACGTCATCATATCCCGTATTTCCAGAAGCAGCAGCTGTCCAAGGTATGGGCCTTGCGCCAGTCTCTGGAAAGAGCGGACGGCTGGTGCCTCAGCCTGTCCCTGGGGGTGATCAAGAACATCAGGGACAGCCTGTACATGCACCTCGCCCGGATCACCCGATACGATTACACGAGCCTGCATGAGGCAAGTATATCAGGTGCCCGAGGCTGCATTGACGCACGAGCGAGCCGCTAATAGCCTAATAGACATAATGAGCCATTTTTGCCGTCTATGGAACGTGCTCCGAGCTTACACTAGAACACTGCACGGGCCAGAATTTCTAGGCCCGGCCCGACCCCGACCTGGAAGAGACACTGCCCGATCCCGGCCCGGGCCCCGCAGCGTTTTTAGACAGAAGCTTGAGCCCAGCCCGAGCTAGACATTTATTTTTTTTAATATAAGTTTAAGCCCGGCCCGAGTTTGACAGATTATGTACATGAGCCCGAAAAAGTTTGCAGGCTTTAGTCTAAAAACTTTCTAAGCATAAAGCGAGCATATTTTATTTAAATTAATTTTAAACTTGGACCAATTTTGTTTTTTTACACGATAAATATTCTGATTTTGACGATGTATTTTCGAGAATATGGACATCACATCACAAGTGATTTTGAGAAAAAAAAAAGAGTGAGCGATATTTTGTTTAGTGTAGGCATTTTTTGAAGAGATATTGGATTTTTCGTTGTTCAATAGACCATTTGCTATATTACTCAAGCATCAAGGAGAATGCAGGGATTGGTGTTCCACGCGCCCCACACGCCCACGCCTTCCCCGTATAAAATATTCGAAGTAAACAACCAAAATAAAGCGTTGACGAACGTGCGTACAAGATGCCATTTGCTTTAGGTTTTTGCTTTAGAAAATTTACTATCGCTGCGGCCAGCATGTGCGGCGCGTGGAACACCAATCCCTGCATTCTCCTTGATGCTTGGGTAATATAGCAATAGGTCTATTCGTTTCAAAGAAAACTTTCCTCTTTACATGTTTTTTGTGAAACACAGTCACAATCACGCTAGTGCATCTTAAAAAGGCTGTATAAGCATAAAATTAACTTTGGCAGTTAGCTCATCTTTGGTGGCAATAGTAAGGCCCCCTGCACAAAGTGCAAAATCAAGATCTTTTTTTTTTTTTTTTTTTTTTTTTTAAGCAGTGGGGAAAAGACACTTATGTGTCTGCGACTGCGACTGTAGCGCCCTCGTTTTCTTGACCGCTCTTTCCCACCATGCTGGTTGAGTCACATACGTTTCCTTTTATCCACGTGAATGCTTTCCAAGTACAAGACGTCTTTATTTTTTTTTTTTTTTTTACGGAGTCAAAGTGATTTTGCATTTTGTTTGTTTGTTTTCATTGAACCTAAACGAGCAATGAGCACACTTTTTGTTATCAACAATTTAGAATTTGCGGTACACAAATTCCCAGCCATAACCCAATTTTTTTTTTTTTTTTTTAAGTTTGTTTTGAGGCCGAGAAAATCCGTGCTACCCGGCCCGAGCCCGGCCCGCGGGCCGGGCCGGGCCGGGCTCGGGTTTTCGGGATGGCCCGGGCCCGTGCAGTACTCTAGCTTGAACATCAGCTTTTATATGCAAAATATCAGACATCGCGTAGGGTGACTCAGCTTTTGTTTTTTTTCGCCTTAATAGATGTCGAAAATGTGCATAGTTTCCAAATTTCTCTAAACATTTATACTCCATCAGGAGATAAAAGTTAAGCACGAAAATCATATGATTTGTCTCACTGATCTGGATACCAAGGGTGCGTTAAAGGTGCCGGCGCAAGTTCGTCTGCTTCTTTTGCAGAGGTTGCGGTGACGTCAGAACGCCGAGCTCTTATTGGCTCTGATTGAAGAATAGTGGGTAGACTTCAAAGCAAGCTGCCTTGAGGTCTACCCACTATTCTTCAATCAGAGCCAATTAGAGCTCGACGTTCTGACGCCACCACAACCCCTGCAAATGAAGCAGACGAACTTTCACGCCGCGTTGACTTTTCTATGGCTCTATAACTTAAATATCTGCTTCACGAGATTCGACGGACCACAAAGTGTTCGCATGTGTACTCCCCTTCCATATGAAACGAACCGTTGGGTTTGTTTCAAATAGTCTCTAAACCCTGTCTCCTTGCGGTTCCCAATGGACCTTTTCCAAATACCGACGGCACCAGGCGGTGGCTGCACGAACTAAAAATCGAGGAAGTGACCTACCTGCGCTACCAATCGATACTGGGAGCTACGCTACCAGTTGCTTCGCTCTCTGAGCTGCGTCGCGTGCCCAACGCGACTTTAAAGAGGGAAATCCGTAGCGTCCCCCCATACGTCGTGTTTTTCTTTCCGTCAACTTTCTTTTTTTGAGTAACACAATTTTATATATGCTGCAATTAAGTGTTCTACTCGTCGATCTACAGCCTCATTCCGAATTTCCTCGATTTTTCGTGCCGACTTCCACCGCTTGGCATCGGGCGCTCGCGCGTGCGCAGAAAGCTTCTCGGAAAAGGTCCATTAGAGTCAACCGCGCTAGACAGGCAATTGAAGTTGAGCTAAATGTTAAGCCATCGAAAGTGTTTGTATCAGAGGGGAAAGGAGCGTGAACGGTGCGTCAGAGCCTTTATTGGCATGAAAGGGGACAAACACAATGCTCGGCGACCATGCAAAGGCACAAGAGTTTCTAGGGTAGTCTGTTTGGTCACCGAACGTTGCTGGTCGTTTGTCGGCGAGCGTGCCACTGAGGCTGCAGACTTCCCACTGATCAAACACGAGTCTTAGCCATACGCTGATGCAACGAGTGTCCAATCCGTACCTCGCGTTGGATCCTTCAGGTGAGGTAGAATATTCAGCACTATGACCTTGCTGTCTAGAAGGTGCTGCCCTAACCCTATCAACTTGCACCAAAACTTCTCAATGTCCTTCCTCGTTCTGTTCCCAGGTCTGTGGGTTGCTCAACAATGGAGAGGTCAAGTCCAACCCTCGATCCATGTCTCGCTTCCTGAACACGGACTACGTCTTCTACGGATTCGAAGACCGACACAGTCTTGTTCACAAGGTGACCGCGCGTTCCATGTACGCCCTTTGTGTCAAGGATATCGCGAAGGTCCCTTCGGCGTTTTGGGACAAATGTTTCACCAGTTATACACAAGGTACTGTAGACTGAAAGACATATGTTACTTGGATCTATGATCTCGCCGATAGGAGCAGCGGACGTGTATACGTAAGCATTGGCAGGCACCGCTAGGATCGCGGCAGAGGACAACATGCCACCTCTATGGAGTCATTAGGCGAAAACTAAGGAGCCTGGAAACTGAGGACGCGCTAAACACTCCAGTCAGAAACGCGTCACAGGCATCATAACAATACTGCTAATTTCACGAAGAAATGCACAAAAGAAATCACAGATTCACAAAGAATGATGACATAGGCAAAAACATCTGAACCACGTACAGTTCTAAAAGTTAAACACGCAGACAGTTTAAATCAGTCGCGCAACAAACATATATAGCGACCCCGGTCCAACTGAGGAAGAAGCTCGTTCCACTCCTCCACCGATCGGGCAAAAAAAAAAAAAGAAAAAAAGGAATTGTCAATTATTTTGATACCTAAACGGGACTATGGAAGAACGTGTCGTGGAATAGCCCCGAGCACATTTATGGTCATCATCAAAATTAATCCTAATAGCCACGAATAATTTGATACTCCATTTCTTGCGTTCAGTGATGGAAGGCGTCTAATACCCCTGTCACACGGGCATTTTAAAGGCTTTTAGAACAAGCTCCGTTATAAAATCGGCGAACCAGCTTTTTGAGGGTAAGAGCTCCAAAAACAACGAACAAATAAAAAAAAACGAAAAACACAAAGCGCTACTTGCAACTGAAGAATAAACTTCAGTTGCAAGTAGCGCTCTGTGTTGTTCGCTTCTTTTACTTGTACAATGTTTTTAGCGCTTTTACCCTCAAAAAACATGGATCACCAACTAGCCCTTCTACGGCGAACGAGCGCACGCCTTAGATCACGTGCGCACTCAACATCGCGAGCTGACTGGCTGATTATATAACAGAGCTTAGTGGAAAGGAGCTTTAGAAGGCCGTCTGACAGGGGTATTACTAGATCAGCAGAGCTGGACTTTTTGCTCTTTAACAGCCCTGTGCTCGACACCAGACACTGGCGACCCCTAGAATAAGTACGTCAGTTCGCACCAGCGGCACGCATGTGGCGCCAGTGACTGCATGCGTCCGGCTGCTGGCGCGAAGTGCCTCGCTTGGAACAACACTGGCCGAGAGGCTCGATGTTAGAGCCACTGACAGGGCGAGAACGACAGGGAGGTCTTTCGGTTTCGCACCTTTGACGCGGGCTTTCTATAGTCACCGAAAGGATGAGAACGGCCATGGGCAGGGACTCGTATTCGTCCCACTGACGGGACACGGGCAGCAGCTGTGGACGTCGTCGCGGTGCTCGCGTGAGGTCTGTGCCTACGCCGGCCCACCGCGAGCCACACAGAGTACCACTACTTTCACTAATAATAATAATATTATTATTATTGTTGTTGTTTCTCACGCCCGGTTTCCAGCACGCGCTCGATACCTTCTGTCGTGCTTTGGTTTTGCATTCTGCCTCCGGAACCATTCGGAGACTGGAGCTCGAAGTTCCAGAGTCTCCGAAGTGTTACCGGAGATGGTACCACTGAAACTCCTTCCTGCCGTTTTGATCCCTGTCGATTACCATAGCTTCTACGACGCGCCGGCGTCGCGCGAGCTTCGAGCGTGAAAGCGTCCGCCCAAGTACGACGGAAAGCAACGAGCGTGAGGCTGGAGGTCGCGGACCCGAAAGTGGCGTTCTGCCGCTCTCGCCCTGCGAGTGGCCATAGCGCGCTTTTTGCCCGCAGATGTCCCGCCTCCTGCACGAGTTCCCCGGCATGTGTTTGGCCGCGTACGACGTGGAGCGCGACGACGTGGACGGCTACTGCAGGGCCTCGGGCCACGACGTCGGCGCGCCCCTCATCGGAGTCCTGCACTCCATGGTCTTTCCCCAATAGCCGCTTCTTTCTTCTATAGATGCACCTCCTCCAAATAAAGATGAACGATACGATTTTGTTAACAAGCTGAACAAACCTCGGGTATTCGCAACTCTAGAGAGCCTAGATTTGGGAGACGAAGTAGCTCAAACCGTGAAGACCGTTTGCAATTTAATGGCCGTCGCCTTCTGTGCCGGTTGTTTAATTCTAACCTGAGTATACGTCTATTGCGACAAAGGGCAGATGGGCAACCTGAAAAACAAATAAACAGTATGAGAGTCTGCCAAGGTTTATCGCTGAACACATCAGTCGAACTCTACAGCTGGAAATGTCCTTCACCCAGTGAACGCAATAATGTACACCCGTGAGCGATATGAAGGTGAACAGCCCTCTTCTTGTTTTTGACGCTCCAGCAAGTTTTGGAACAAGCTCTGTTCCAGAAGAGGACTAGAACGCGAAGTTTAGACCGCCAAGCCACGTACCACTCGAGACGTTGGGAGTTAATATAGCTTTAGGGAGCCGTAACACAAACAAGAAACCAGGTAAGGTGTTCACCTTCATATTGCCGGCGGGTGTACGTTGGTTAACCTTTCTAAAATCATGTACAGACCGAAAGTAAACCCTTAGGCTGCCAACACGGGAAGTTACAGATCCAATCGCCAACTTTGATCTTTAGGAGCAGTGAGAACAAAAGAGAGAGATGGGAATCCCAGGTTCTCCAGCTCTTCCTAAAGCACAACAGTTCCCGCCCTTCGAGCGCGTCAGCGGAACGATTCTTCAGCGTCGCCGGAGATGTATTCCCAAGGAAGCGAGGGGAAAGATAACCGATGGAGAAGCAGCTACTGCTAAAGTGCAACAACTACCGAAAAGAAAACAAAAAAGCTCGAGGTACACCTAAGCACTTCTTATGAGTTGTGAATGCGAAAGCGTGCAAGCCGCTCGTCCGCTCCCTTTGTCGTCTGCTGCGTACCAGCTAGCGCGCGCTTCGGGATCTCGGAGGCCATGTGTGATGGTAAGAAGTATGGACTCGGGGTTCTGACGCGGTGGATGTAGGGAAAAATATATTGTTTGAAAAGAATCGGCATAACGTTATTGTAACCACGAAATATATACACACAAAGTCAAGTCCGGGGTGTTCTGCTCACTCGCCGCCGCACTTCTGGTGTTGTCGGAACCTCGGACGTTTTCCGGATGGCGAGGGCTCGATGTTCGGTGCCGGCGGTGGTTCCCCGGCAAACCTGGTTGGTGCCCCCAGGGGCCTCAGACGTCCGTCCGGGACATTACTTGGCTGCTGGGACCCAGTCTTGGGCAGTCACACTCCGTGCGGGAACTATAGAGGGCGCTTTGAAAAACGCGCGCAGCGCCGCTTGCGGAGGAGCTGGCGTTCGACAGTGAGGCGCGTTCAGCAGCCTGCGGCGCCTTTTCACATGCCAAGCTATGGCGGTGGAAGCGCGCACGGACGACACTTTTGCTTTTTGAGCCGATACGTTGAGGGTGACGTTGCATGAGTGCTGGGGCAGAAGGGCATTTAGCTGTTCTCCACTTCTTATGTATTGAGTTTGAGTCGTTATTAGGGGGTAATTTCTCTAGTTGCGGCCGAAGAAGGAGTTGGAGCAATTTTCCGAAAAGCAAGACGGCCACCACCATAATTGCTCTGAGTGGGAAATTTATTTCGCCCGTCACTGTAAACGTAGGACTGCTGGAACGATGATATTGGAGGCGAGTGAGATGTTCACTAAGTTTGTGCACGAAGTGTGCCAAGTTTCATTAAGACAGCAGGTGTGAAAGTTATGTTTATAACGGATAAAGGAATAAAGCTGTACCCAATATTGGACCCAAAATGTTGTGTTATAGCGGGCTGTGCGAGGTGCAGATTTAGGCACACAGGTGCTTGGACTTGACAGTAACATGACACAGCCCTTATTATACAAAAAAAAAAAAAAAAAAGGTGGCATAGGGAAACCGGGTGAAAATTTGGTTTGGGCGGCGTAACTCAATGGGAACCGGTTTTGACCATGAAAAGGCTGTCAAGAGAATACCACACACAGGTACTTTGGCATGACCGTAACTTGACACAACACTTATTATGCAAAAAAGAGTTGGCATAGCGAAACCAGGTGGAAATTTAGTTTGGGCGGCGTAACTAAATGGGAACTGGCTTCGACCGTCAAAGGCTGTCAAGATAATACCACTCATCGTGGGAGGTGCACACTTTACAGGTAGGAAGGGACCAGTAAACGGTACTTCCAGTTCGAACCACTTTGCGATAGGTGGCTCTAAAGTCGAGAAAAAAAAATTGTTGTCTACAGAACTTGGGGTGTCAGCATTTCCACATCCAAAAGGAGGCTGATCAAGAAAAAAAGCACACCACAAACTTCCATACTCAAACGTCGATTCTCCAGTGAATCCGAGTTTCATGGTTGTTTTCTTTAGATTTATATTTTTCACTTTTTTTACTGTTCGAATCTTCCTTCATGCAGTACAGATCGCGTGCCACACTGGTCCGGAATTATCATCGACACGTACGATGGGGACGAAACTTCTTTGGAGGGCATTCCTCCAACGAAATTGGCACTGCATACCCGCGAGTGTGGGATGGCATTTCAGTTCGTCCCATCGGCGCTGACACGTGTAGGCGTTACTGGTACGAAAACAAACGCAGAGCACAAAGCGGCAGTGTAGAATATGTCAGCCATGCCGACACAGGGGCAAGCATGATCGGGAGACCAAATTTCTCGCGTCGTACGGCACGGCTCCATCGTTGTCGCTGTCCCACAAAACATCGGCGAGGTAAAAAAAACTGTGAAACTTTGTCCCCACAAGATACAACGCATAACTGTCAAAGTACTTAACGACGTAGCACAGGCAGCACCTCATGCTGTGAACCCAGCGCAACCGCACCGCTCCGACTTCAATGCGTACCAACGTACGCGGCGTGGTTTCGGTTTCGTTTTCTCTGCGGTTCTCACTGCCTACTTTCGACACCGGTCGCGCGGCGGCGCGCCAGTCGCGTCGCTCTCGTTCTGAGTTCCGGTGAGCGGACGTGTTTCCTGGTTCTCCTCGAGCATCCGAAGCTAAGTGCCAGTTTTTCTTCTTTTCTCTCTCTTTTTTTGAGAGTTGATTGGAAGCCACTGATCTCAATGACAATTGCTGGATCGCGCTTGCCGCTCCCGCAAGTGAAGCCACCGGGCGTCACTCGCTTGGGATACGATTTGCCGTTTTTGCTAGCCTTTGCTGCGGTTTTCCAGCGTGCTGACGACACGTTTTCTACTCGTTCGTCGTCATTCGCCGAAGAAGTTTTTTGAAGACTCTGTGTATTGTTGAGACTTTCCGTTGTGAACACGTGGAAAATTTTACGAAAGTGCAGTGTCGCAGGAAAAAGGCACAACGCGTCGAAAGGAAGGGCTGGCGGCGTGTTCAAAGCATCCTTGGCACGCCGAAGTGCCGTGTCTCTGTGCCTTCGCGCGCTTGGATACCGACCAAGAACCGACGCCGTGTGAATGTGTTTAGCGAGTGCAATGTGCGTGAAGCCGTATCAAAAGGTACAACTCGTCGAAAACGTGTCACCGGTGTCGCGGCGTGATCAAAGCTTCCTTGGCACGCCGAGTGATGCATCTTTGTGCCTTCGCACGCTTGGATACCGGTCAAGAATTGACGCCGCGCCAAAGTTCTGAACGTGTGTCGCGCGTAGATGCCTTTAGATCATTTATATATATCGGCCACGGAGTTCTGGATCGTCCAGCTGTTCCGGTGAGTTGCTATCAATAAAAGGGGGAGATCTGTACGTATTCTTATGTATTATATTAACCATGGCTATGTCCCAAATCTACTCTAATAGATTCCGTGGGAGCACGAATAGGGCAACGTTGTACGTGGAGCCAGGGGGGTTTTCGAAAGCAAATGTACAAGACGGCGAGAATGAAAATCTTTGAAGCGCGGCCGATATGGTCGTGTGCAATCTGTTGACCAATAACAATTAGGCGAGTCGCGTAGGTTGATAATAAGCCAGCACTGATCAGTGATGAGGAGCTGTTGTGCACGGTATTGTGTAAATCGTCTAAGGACGAAAAAAAGACGTACCTTCTCCCCATCTCCCGTCGCTAGTGGACGCTGGATTAAGCTCGTTCCTAAACCGCGAGGGGAAAAGACGCTGATCCAGAGGCACGAACAGCTTCACGCACATTGCACTCGCTGAACACATACACACGGCGTCGGTTCTTGGTCGGTATCCAAGCGTGCGAAGGCACAGAGACACGGCACTTCGGCGTGCCAAGGATGCTTTGAACACGCCGCCAGCCCTTCCTTTCGACGCGTTGTGCCTTTTTCCTGCGACACTGCACTTTCGTAAAATTTTCCACGTGTTCACAACGGAAAGTCTCAACAATACACAGAGTCTTCAAAAAACTTCTTCGGCGAATGACGACGAACGAGTAGAAAACGTGTCGTCAGCACGCTGGAAAACCGCAGCAAAGGCTAGCAAAAACGGCAAATCGTATCCCAAGCGAGTGAAGCCCGGTGGCTTCACTTGCGCTGCAGCGAACAAGCGGGGAAGCGCGATCCAGCAATTGTCATAGAGATCAGTGGCGGTAGCAGTATGGTGGCTAGAAGGGGAGGTGGCAGCATTGGCCGCTGCGGAGTGTAGCGGCGGATCATGCTAGCAGCGGCGGCGCTGCTGTCGACACTTAGATCGGTCGGCTTGCCGGGCGACCGCCCGCGAACGCGCTGCAAGGCCGGTGGTTCGGACTTTGTCGGTGGCATTTCATACGCACAAGAACCACATTTGGTATTTGTGGGACATTTGTTCGTTACATTGATAGCAAAGCGCTATTTGTGAATGAGTACGGACAAAACAAAAATAACGCTGAGGACACGCAAGCGTACAGCGCATCAAGCGTGATCGGTTTTCCTCGCGCGCACACACTGCCTAAAGGTAAAGCATTTTTTACGCGTGAGCGTATATGCGCCCATTTTCACGAGAATCATGTCATGTCTGAAACGCAGTGTTTGTTTTGGCACGTGCATTCGGCGTGGCGGCGGGGCGCGCGACGTTATATTTCGTGCACGCGCGAATTAAGTGCCAGGCAGAGCACGCGCTCACGCCAGTAGCTCTGTCGGCTTAGACAGGGTTGCACTCTATATGTGAAGTAAAAAAAGAAAAAAAAGAGGCTCGCAATGTTCGAGGATAAGAAATAATAAGACAAACCATTACATAAACACCATAAAATAATTAGATAAACAATGACAGCAGATATGAGACAGCACGCTCACCCGAAATACGGGTTCACTTCGTGGAACAAGGGTCGTTTTTTCTTTTTTTTTAATATTTGCTAATGTATTAACACGTGAACGTACAGTCAGTTGATGCTCATTTTCTGAAAAGCTAGCCTTTCATATTACTCTGATAAGGTGCGCCAACATACCTACTAAGGAAATTTCTTAAAATACCCGCACACTGCTTCGTTCTACAATTTATCTCGGAGCATCGCACGTGATAAGAAACGCAGAAACACGGAGCAGTGATAATGTACATCATCCGCCGAACAGAGCACCAGCTTTTTAAAGCATACACTGTCGCCCGCTTGAGCACAGACACTAAATGCGAAGGCCTTCGGTGCTTCTGCGAGCAGGTGTCTTGACCACTGGGAAGCTTCCAAAAACCACTGGGAAGCTACCAATAACCACTGGGAAGCTTCTCGTCTTTTAGGTAATCTAGTTTTTCCAGCGTGCAGGCGCTGGAAGTCGCTGCGCCATCCGCCGTGAAGCTGGAGCCGTCGTCATCACACGAAGCAGCTTCACGTGTCGGGCCGTCACTCGTCTTTCTTTTTTTCCCGGTAACTTCCCCACTCGAGGTTCTCGACTGCCGCTTTTTAAGCAGCTTCTTCGACAGATAATCCGGGACGTTCTGAAACAGCGTCGGTATTGCGTCCTCACTGAGGCAAGGCCGCCCGCGAGGAATCTTGACGACTTCTCCATTTACGACGTGGGTGGAGTGTCGCACGACGAATCTGGGTTCGAAGTGTAACTCACAGACCTCCGACGTTTTCTCCAGAGGGTTGTCTGCACGCGGAATGGCTCGCTGCTATGCTCGCAGCGGTTCCTCGTCGTCTGGTACGGTGAAAACCGAAACCTTGCCTCCCTTCTTCCTGGCGGAAACGTACCCCGTCGTGCAACCGAGAGCAAAGCAGTGTGTTTGACGCTTGGGAGGTTTGTCCATTCTCAATTGAGTCGTGAGGATGCATGAAAGTGACTTTGGACGTGCTCTGGACGAAATAGGCACGACAAATGCAGTCCAGAATCGCCACAAGTCGCAGCTATCGCAGCGTTGCCGCTCGAAACAAATCTAAGAAGCTACGCGCGCGCCACCTATCGTTAGCATGAATGACTGATACCCGCCCCGCCGTTCGCTGCCCGCCGTGAAGCTCCTACCTCCCCTTCTAGCCACCATAGTAGCAGTATTAAGCGCGAAACACATGTACGACGAAACCGTCCGATCCGACGTCCGACCGCGCAGTACGACGGTCGGAGGCGAGGGTTTGCAACGCTCTCCGAGGCTACGAAAACCCTCTCCCCCCAAGGTCATTCCGGCAGTTCGCACGTCGGATCGGACGGTTTCGTCGTACATGTGTTTCGCGCTTTAGGTTTGAACAGCAGCAGTTAACGTTAGTTTCGCAAAGTAGGCTCTGTTTGAATTTGTGGCGGGAAGGGACGGTTTGTTCCCGGTCTAGACATGGGTCTAGATTTGGGTCGGCATGACAAGGGTGGGGACGAGTTGGTGCAGTGCGAGGGGTGTGGGAGGTGGTGTTACCTGGAGGAGACGGGTTTCGGGAGCCTGGAGGAGGCGGCGGGGGTGAGTTTCGAGTGTCGTCTTTGTGTGAAGCTTCAGCAGGTAACTGGGGAATGGGAGGGTAGACTTCGGGAGATTGAGGCCCAGCTTAAGGCAGAAGGAGAGAAGCGGGTGGGTCTCGAGGCCCAGGTAGAGGAGCTGACTAGGCAGCTTAATCATGAGAGGGAGCAGCGGGTCGGCCTCGAGAAGCAGGCGGAAGAGCTGGGGGAAGTATGGAAGGCGGGGTTAGAGGAGCGTAAGAGGGAGTGTGACAGTAGGGTAGAGCGCCTGGAAGGGGTAATTCGAGCGAGTGAGAGTAGCGAGGGAAGAAAGGAGGAAGTGTCAGTTCTAGCGGGACGAACCACCAGTCTGCAGGCTGGGGTCCCTGGTGGTCGGGAGTCCGGCCTGTTGGCAGGCGGGCTCGACGACGCTGGAGAGCTGATTGAACCTCAGCTCAATGGCGCCTTCGAGCAGCAGGCGTCGGGCAGTCAGGTGGCAGGAGATAAGTCGCAGGACAAAGGCGCGCAGGCACCAGGGGGATCTAGGGTACTGGTAGTGGGGAGCTCTAACGTAGCACGGGTTAGGAGGGGTGTACATAACAGGGTGAAGGGAGACCAGAGGGTAACCGTAGAGGTCCAGCCAGGGAAGTGTATGGTGGATGCTATGACCGCAGCACGTGAGGGGGTGTGGGATAACCGGGAGGGAAGGAACCTAGTAATAGTTCATGCGGGGCTTAATGATGTGCTCAAGGGTAGGAGCCAGAACCTCGGAAAGCAGCTAAACGTGGGAATACGTAAGTTGCGGGACGTGTCTGAGAATGTGCATGTGGTTGTGTGCACCATTCCAGAAGTTCGGGGGCAGTCCGGGTTAACGGAGAGGAGGGTTGTCGAAGCCAACGGAGTAATTAAGGGCATGAGTCGACAGCTTCGGTACGACGTAATGGAAGTAAACAGAGAAGTGTACGAGGCTGGCTCCCGCCCTTTTGCAGATGGCATTCACTACAGTGAGGCCACGGGTTACAGGGTGGGGGATAGGATGGGCCGCACGGTGACTGCTTTTTTGGGGGGACCGAGGGCCCTGGGGGCACTGAAGTAATTGAAAACCCAACGAAGTCAGGAGAGGCACCCAGGGTTAAAAAGAGGAGAAAACGTAAGAACAGGTATAAAAAAACAGCACAATCAGACATTGGATATATTAACATGCAGGGTGGTAGAAATAGGTTAAAATGGGAAGAGGTAGAGGAGCAACTAAGAAAGGAGGATTTAATGGTGTATGGGTTTGTGGAAACACATCTCAGAGACATGGAGCAGCCACCTTGCAACCCTGACTATGTGTGGGAAGAATGCAACAGAATGGAGGGTACGAGGAAGGGAGGTGGAATTGGAGCATTTATTAAGAAGAATATGAACTTTCAAAGGATCAGAAAGGAGTGCGCCTAACATTTGTGGCTGAAAGGAAAAGTCGCTGGGGAATCAACAGTCCTTGGTGTTGTTTACTTATGGACAGGAACAGGTGCTAAAGAGGAAAACAGAAAAATGATTGATTGCATATCAAGAGACGTTAGTGAACTAGGGGAAGGCTCCGTAATAATTATTATGGGAGACATGAATGCCCATATTGAGGGTCTGGATGGGTATACGGACTCAACTGGAAGCATATTACTAGAACTGGTGGAAAAACATGACTTAGTTTTATGTAATACCAGTCAGAAGTGTGACGGGCACATAACTTGGGAAACTGGCAATCTGCATTCAACTATAGATTACGTACTCATGTCACACAAAATATATGGTAAGTTACAAGTAATGAAAATAGATGAAGAAGGTTCCAAAAGTCTTGGTAGTGATCACAAACGTATTAAGCTGAATTTTGCCAGAGAAGTAAATGCTGAAACTAGACAACATAATTCAAAACAAACTTTCTGCAGCGACAAAGAGTTGGAAATAGTTGTTGAAAGAATAGAGGCAGCAGTTTCAGGGCAACGGAATACAGATTGGACCTATGAGAGCCTAACTAGGCTTTTTGCTCTAGAACTAGACAAAGTTAAGAGTAAACGAAAGGGGAAGCAAGGACATAGACCAAAAAGTTGGTGGGACAAAGAAGTGAAGCAAGCGATACAAAAACGTCAGGAAGCCTCTAGAGAACACAGGTATTCCAAGCGTAGTGGGGAGTCCGAAACGGAAGTAAAAAGAAAATGGGACAATTTTATAACATGTCGCCGAGAGGCATCCAGTTTGATCAATGCGAAAATTCAGAGAAAGGGTGAGGAATGGATGAGTAATGTAAGTAAGAAAGATAGAAACGCTGCCAAGACGTTTTGGGAGCACTTGAACTCACTCGATGAAACAACGCAAGCTAGACACAGGTTCATACTCTCGCATCAGGGAGATCAATTAGAGGGAGATGATGCGATACAATATATAGGAGCAGTGATGGAGGAGAAATTTCGGGAACGGTTACATGTGGAAGATAGGAGAACCGAAGGAAGTAGCAGTCCAGTTTGTGACATCGCGGATTTTGGACAAAGAGAATGGGAAAAGGCGGAACGAAGAGTCCCTAGTGGCACGTCGACAGGCACAGGTGGTATCCCTATCAAGCTGGTGAAGAATTTGGGTCCTAAATCTAAGGAAAAACTAAGGGAGGTAGTGAGTACCATGATAACAAAAGGAAATATTCCAGGTGAATGGATGCTTAGTAGGATAAGTATGATATATAAGGGAAAGGGAGATAAGTCTGATATTAGGAATTATCGTCCTATAACCGTGACACCGGTTATTTACAGGTTGGTAATGCAGATTATAAAGAACAGACTGGAGGAATGGGTAGATTGCGAGGGCATACTGGGCGAGTTACAGAACGGGTTTCGAAAACAAAGAAGGTTGGAGGACAATTTATTTTCTCTAACACAGTGTATAGAAATAGCGCAAAAAGAAAACAGACAGCTCTGGCTGGCATTTCTGGATATCAAGGGTGCCTATGACAATGTGAACCAAAGAAACCTGTGGGACATAATGGAGAACTTAAGATGAAGGACTAACAGCACTATTAAGGAACATTTACAAAGATAACAAGGTGATTATAACATGGGAAGGAAAGGCGACAGGGAAAATAGAGATAAGAAGAGGCCTTAGGCAGGGGTGCCCGTTATCGCCTTTGCTGTTTATGTTGTATCTGAGAGGATTGGAGGATAGACTAGAGAAGAGTGGGCTTGGGTTCAACCTTTCTTACAGTAAGCTAGGCCAAAAAATTCAGCAATCCTTACCAGGATTGATGTATGCGGATGATATTGTACTAATGGCTAACAACAGGACAGAGTTGCAGGAATTAATGAGCATCTGAGGTAGGGAAGGAGAGAAATTAGGTTTAGAATTCAGTAGCGAAAAATCGGCAGTCATGATTTTTAATGAGGATGAAGTTGAGAGGCTGAAGATACAGAATATTACAGTTGAGAGAGCTAGTAAATACAAGTATCTAGGAGTATGGATATGTGATGGTGCAGAATATCTCAGAGACCATGAAAAGTATATAATAGGTAAGGGCAACAGAAATGCAGCTGTAATGAAAAATAGAGCACTTTGGAATTACAACAGGTATGAGGTGGTGAGAGAGATTTGGAAAGGGGTCATGGTGCCTGGCTTGACTTTTGGAAACGCAGTGCTATGCATGAAATCCGAAGTGCATGCGAGACTAGAAATAAAACAGTGCGGAGTAGGTAGACTGGCTTTGGGGGCACATTGCAAAACGCCAAACCAGGGAGTACAAGGAGACATGGGATGGGCATCATTTGAGAGCAGGGAAGCGGTGAGCAAGGTAGAATTTGAGGATAGGTTGAGGCAAATGGACGGGGAGCAATGGGCACGAAAGGTTTTCAGCTATTTATACATGAGGAGTGTAGACACAAAGTGGAGACAGCGCACTAGGAAATTAAGAGGAAAGTTTTTGGGCTATAGCGAAGATACGGAAGAGCAAGTCTCAGTTAAGAAGAAAGTTAAGGCCACAGAAAGAGATCGGTGGCTAGAGGGAATGCAGACAAAGACGGCTCTGGAAAGCTATAGATTAAACAAAAGAGTTATTGCCAAAGAAAGCATTTATGACAATTCTAGGGGAAGCTCATTGCTGTTTGAGGCGAGGACGGGTGTTCTGCGAACCAGAACATACAGAGTGAAGTACCAGGAAATTGATAGAGTGTGCACTGCTTGTGGAGAGGAGGACGAGACGGCTGAGCACTTGATACTCTACTGTAAAGGGCTTCACCCTATGCCTACCGAAGACAACATGGATTTAATAAAGTCATTGGGTTTTAGAGACAGCGAAGGGAGAGTGGATTTCAAGACTGTAGAGATTACCAAGCAAAGATTAAGTGAATGGTGGCAGAAATCGAGAGAAAACTAGGTATTTTCTTAGATGGCAAGGGGGTTTCATAGCCTCACTTTCTTTGCACTGCGGAGTGAATATAGATTTCACATTTAAATATTCTAAGCTTAAATGGTAAAACAAAATGGCTAGGTGGCGTAAGCTACCGCCCGATCCAAAGGGCTCAGCCGTATTCATCCATCCATCCACGGAGTGTTTTTCAGTAACTTCTACTAACTCGGTACTGCCTAGTGAAAAGAATTTGTAACTGTAGCAGAGTTACTATTTTTCGAAAGTAACTAAAAAAGTAACGTCGTTACAGCTACTTCTCAGATTGATGTGCAAAAATATTGCAAACACGACCACCAAACCACGTCGCCACCCGTGAGAGTGTCTCAAGTCCTGGTGCAAGAAGGGCATGCAAAAACTGCTGCAGAAAACGTCTGGAGCAGGAGGGGAAAAAATAAAAATATAAAGAAGCTAATTTTTAGGTGATCCTGCATGGCCAAGCTGGTCCCGCCAACTGGAAGGAGGGGGACGTTTGTGTCCGTACCAGCCATGTATGGTACACCGCCCACAACGCACGCAGATGTAACAAAGCGCAGCACCTTTAATGTTGGTGGAGCGCTCTACCAACTGAGCTAACCAGGGGCTAGACGTCAGTAGAGCAAACGGGGTATATTTTATCATAGGAAGAACCAAATATGTTAATATTGACTCAGAAAATATTAGTTTGTCAAAATAATCAGATTCACTACTGTGAACAACACAATGTCTCATCAGAAATTTATGCTCCTTTAAAGGCATATTAAGAAAGGTCCTTTTTGAATGTTTCCTCGTGTTTTTTTTTTTTTTCGTGAAGTAACGACGAAGTAACTGTAACAAGTTACTCTTTCAATTTTGTAACTGTTACAGGGTTACTTTTTTGCCTGAGTAACTGTACCTGTAACACTTACATTTTAGCAGTAACGTGCCCATGACTGCTGGGGCCCACGGCGTTGAGCTGTATTCTTTTTTTTTTATTATTATTATTCGTGCAACAAGCATTCCTTCCTCCTGTGTCCAACCCCGAAACCGCACTGCACGAGCCTGCCTGAGCCGTCACATCTGCGATGTTGTCTTCCTTTTCTTCTATGTCCCGTCCGCATCATCACACCATGGCGCAGCGGCCACTGGGAGTCCCGTCGACATGCGCCAGCCAATGGAACCGAAGGCGAATCGCTCCAATTGGGATCACGGCGGAAACTAGGAGCCGTTTTTGTGCTTCAAACTGATGACGTCAGCTCGCTCCATGAGACAGTTAATGCTTTCGCGTTAAAAAATAATGCGTTAGCGTTTAGGAGCTCGTGTCGTAGAAAATCTGGCGTCGGCGTCAGAGACACCAAGAAAATCCCATAATGCAACGCGCGCAGCCAGGTGCGACGTCACACGCGGCTGTGACGTCATGATCCTATTGACCCGCTAAATTTGTGGGAAAATATAGCAGAAAACGTTCCCGCCAAATTTAACGGAAATTTTTCCTGCCAAATATAGTCGAAAATTGTTGCTTCCAAACTTAGCAGAAACTTTTCCCGCCGAATCGAACGGAAATTTTTCTGCTAAATTTAGCAGGTCGATAGGGTCATAACGTCACAGCCACTGTAACGTCACGTGACATGACGTTACTTGACATGTTACGCTGCCAACAGATCCCGCACAAGCTTGCACGGCTTAGGAATGACCGCAGGTTTCCTATACGAAAAGGCTTTGCCAACGAGGCCCGATAACGCTACCGCGTTCCGCTCTTAAGCGCGAAACACATGTACGACGAAACCTTCCGATCCGACGTGCGGACTGCCGGAATGACCTTGGGAGGAGAGGGTTTTCGTAGCATTGGAGAGCGTGGAAAACCCTCGCCTCCGACCGTCGTATTGCGTGGTCGGACGTCGGATCCGACGGCTTCGTCGTACATGTGTTTCGCGCTTTATGGCGCATTCACACTGGAAGCGGATCCGCGTTCGCGAAGCGGTCGCGGATGCGGTTCACGAGCGACCCCGTTCAGACACACACCGATAGGCGGTTGGCGGTTTCTCGGCGATCTCGCGTGATCTTCTGAGACTTGCGTTTGGCAACCCTGTTTTACAATCCAAAATCTACTTTAATTCAAGATCCAAAGGCGAACTTTTGCTATTTTGGCACTCGGAATATTTTTCTCCGGGATGTTCGCACGCATCACGAGTGCAGACAGCGAAAAAAGAAGCAGAGTCCCGCCAAACTCGCCTGTGATTCTCTCGACTTCGCCCACAAGCAAAGCCCAGCTGGGCGCGCCTTGCTGACTCAGAACAGGATGCCCCCGATATTTTCTTCGAAGTGGACCCTTCCCGCATGAATAGCTCACCTTGTTTTCGGGATAGAGGGCCAGTTTTTCCCCCTCGTTGTTGTTCGCTCTTATCATTTTTGAAGTTGTGAGCGGTGGGATGGACCGTAGTGCGGGCGGGGAAATGTGTTCGGTGCTAGCCGGTCGTGGCTTCGTTGGTGGCGAACTCCTCTCGTCACTCGCTCGTCGATCGAGTGTACTGTTTGTTTGACATTAAGCTCAAATAAACGCCGTATGGATTACCTCTGCATTGTCTGGTACGTACACTTTATTCCTTGATTAGGTTCCTTTTATTTATTTTGTAAGTAGTAAACGTTACAGGTCGAGCTAACGCAGGTACCCTGCCCGCTCCGCGGTAGTACGTTGGCTATGCAATCAAGCTCACGACGTCTCTATCGGCCTTCGCGGTGGTCATGCACGGTGTCGAAAGCTTTCAATAGTTCACGCGACTATCTTAGTGGGTAGAAAGGTTGACGTTTCGGTCGATCAGGGGCGGGTTCCGACGTTCTGCAGGCAGAGATTAACAAGGCAGCGAGCTTCGGCTGTTGCACCCGGAATAATAAACAAACTCTTACCCGAACCAAATCACCGGTGCGAAGCCCGTTAAAATTACGAGTCAATTCTTTTCGCGGCGGATTCAAGTGACGGACGTGAGCATCAAGTTTCCCCGTTGATTTGTCAAAAGCTAAGACTACAGCGCCTTAGACGCCTCACCAGCGACAGGTGCCATCTTGTTTCGAAAGTCACGCACGTCAGCGTCGCGTTGTGATTGGTTGCCGCTTTGCGGTTCGTGAAAGCGGTTGGGAGAAATCGGTCCCGAAGCGGTTGGGAAAAACGCGCTCGAACCGCTCGATCCTAGCCGCTTTGCGGTTGAGAACGCGCGGATCCGCTTCGCGAACGCGGATCCGCTTCCAGTGTGAACGCGCCAGCGTTCCCCAAGTTTTTTTTGTTTTTTTTTCGGGGGGGGGGGGGGGGGGGGGGGGGTGCGGGGTATTTACACAGCGCCTTCTACCCTGTGACAGCGTCTCCGCCAGCACGTTTTGCAGCGTCTCATAAGCGCTACGCCAGCTTTAGCGCAGCTTTGCGATGGCTGTCGACGAGCTTCACTGTGTCCGCCGCTTGGGGCGGGTCGGTAATCCATCAATGATGACGTCATGCGCGGACCTTTTCCTCCAACCCGCGCGTGAGAAAAGATCCCGACAACACGAGCTTATCAAGCCAGCTGGAAAAGCCACAGACAGAGAGAAGTTCCACCATTAGACGGTAACGATGTAAGAGGCTATATCGCCCAACTGTACTAACCTTCCCTACAGTTAAATTGAAGCTTGCGTTTCCTTCACGATTCCCGACGATTCCGTACGAACGTGATAGTCAGTGATCTGAAATCGGTTGTAGTCAATTTGGGGCACCTTCTGGAGAGTCGAGAAGTCAACTTTTGAAGCACTAGCATTCCGTCTCAAATTCTCAATCTATTCACTGTCAATACTATGCCAAGATTTATGTGCTGGCTAGCAGAAACTAAAGGACATGGTCTTCCTTGCCCGCCCCTCCCTGTGCTGCATCAGTGCCCATGGTGCACGGCAAACAAAATAAGAACATTGTAGCCCTAGTAGTAACATTCATGGATCAACCCTTTAGGAATGGAACCGGAGGTTAACCAAACATCGTAGCAATTACGTAGTTATAGAATAAAACAACAATTTTGAGTACCAAACTGGGTGTTTTGTCCAGGTCCTGTACGTACGGAAATGTTGCAATTCTTAAAGTAAAAAAAAGTAAGTTAATTTATTTATGCACATCAATGACATCTGGAATTCAATGACTGCATAAACAAAGAATGTTGACGATAAAATATGCCATGTTAAAATAGAGAAGTGAATTTTTACATTTTTATGTCGCAAACTCAACTTATGCATCATAGAAAAAAGAAAATTTCAATCATGCATTGCCTTTCACATTATAAGAAAGTAAGTGAACATTGCAGCACATCTAATTTCCCAAGAGAGATCTAAGAAAAACTGGGCGTGTCGCGCAATGCATGGTCGCGTTTTTTTTTTTTTTTTTTTTCATGGGATAAAAACGTTTCGCACGTTTGTAATTATAGGTTTTGTTTGATGTTTAGGGCATGTAGGCGCTAAAGCTCACAGAGCTTTTATTGATTGTGTCCGCAAAAAGCTAAAGCTAAGCTTTGTAGTACATGAACTAGGTATTCACACAATCTGTTAGCAGGTTTTAGGGTAGATCGTATTTTCACGCTGTGCAGCTAATGTGGCCGAAATTTCTATACTCAGTGATGTGAATGGCCCGAGTCGTTTTTGGAGCACCTTTTGGAGCATAGGCACTTTAATTCATTCCTACCACTGCATATATGTCAAGATTGATGTATTGGCCTCATTAAAATGACCAAATGTATTGCATGGAATTGGTGTGGAAGTTCTTAAGGTTGTAATAAAACTGAAGTTCTTGCGGTTGTAATAAAACTGAAGTTCTCAAACAAAAACAAAAAAAAAAGCTTTGCCATTTGGTTATGAGCACCAGTGATATTTTATATGTAGAGCTTTGTGATAACAAAAATCGGCATGCGAACAATACATATGCATTCTTAAAACCCAGCCAAACTCATTAAAGTTATCAGTTTCCACCCACTGCCCCAGTTAATCTAGTTTTCATTTACTCCATTCGCTGTGGCACTGCACAGATAGAACTTAAATAAAGGTGATAACTATACAAAAAAGACGACATAAACAATCAAATCTAGAAAACAGACCGTATAAATTTTCTCGCATACCCAAGTATCATTACTAAATCTCAAATTTAAAAGAATTAAAAATTGTTTCAATATTGTTAATTGTTTATTATATATACAAGCCGCCTGCACTTCTGTATTTCACTAAAGCGAAGGTTTCGCGGGATTTCCGAGGTCAAATGTGGGTGATTCCACGTCAATTCATGCAATGATGGTCCGGGTCATATTTTAGATATTTTTGTTAAAAATATACATGAAAGCCATGTTTTTGGGAGGAACATTCAGCTAGATATGAACGCCGTAGCAATTTTTTTCGCTGAGATATAAAATAGAGAAGCTTGAGGCGTGGAAATTGAGAAGATTTCACAATGCTAATTTGCACAGTCGTCATTTCCGTATCGAACCTTTCACGGCACCATAAATTTTTTAATACATTTTACAAAGGTTATACAACACATACATAAAAAATTAAAAATATCCATAAAATGCTTCAATGCAAAAAAAAATATCAAACATGACACAAAAACGCGTTTTAGAGACATATTCACAATTTTTTTGCAAATAAACCATCTTTCATAATACTTCACAAAACATATCAAAATGCGCGTATTTAAATATTCTTTACGAATATATAAAGGTAACATGTCCACCCCTAAACATATTTTTGTTATCAACGCGGAAATTCGGCTGATTTCTCAAAATGTGGCAAGATTGGGCGTCGATATTTAAAAAACTCCATCTTTTATTTTCTTTAAACTCCCCTTGGCACTTTGCAGCGACTTGAACTAACCTGTGATGGCAAAAGATTGAGTAACGTATGACCTCCAAGCGGGAAAAGCTACGACAAACCTTCACTCGGAGCGAGCCGACGTCTTCGTCATAGCGGCTTTGCCGCACAGCACCAAACGTTTTGAGCGTTAGTTATGGCATGCATTTTATATCATTAAAATTCTTTTTTTCATAAGGGCTGAGTATTAGTGACGCGAAAATGGACTTTGAGCTGGAATACCATTAATTAGCTTACAATTCACAGGAACAAAACGGCCCCACTGTGCGAATTCGCTAACTATGCATAGATAAGCTTAAAACTCTCAGTTATGCGAGTGGCCATGTATACATCCGACCTCTCGGCATATGATGACTTCCACAGATGAGAAGCCTGGATTCCTCTCACAGGTTTTATGGTGGTCCACTCTGCTTGCTTTACCGCACGAAACTCTCGAACCCGTTCCACAGACAGGTGGAACATGCAGACATTTGTTACATTTTTACGTAGCACTTCCGCAAAGTCTTTAGCGGTGGCAATTGTTGAGTTGAGCGAAGATCTCAACTTGGTGAGCGTTGGTTCTTCCACCTACTTCATCACAAGCGCTTTCTCCGTGTCCAGTGGCTGAAAAGATCCATCTTGCCGAAGAGTGCGGCTTCCGAGACAATTCGTGGAATTGGAAGCGATTCTTGAAATGCGCCGCCGCTCCGTCTGATACAAAAAATATTTAAAAAAAGACTGGGAAATGAACATTAACATACTCTTTTATGGCCTATGTGGCTAGAAGAGCGTGAGCTGTGTCATGTGTCGTGTACCATCGGTGACAACGGCAAAGCTTTGTGTGCCTTGCGTGGACGTAACCACACTTGTGGAGAGAGACACTTGAGTTTTTTTTCAATGAAAACTCTGCACTTCGGTTGGAAAGAGTACTGTCCATTTGTCCGCAAAATCAAAGTGGAACATCACTGCCTTGGGTGGTAAGGCGGTTCTTGTGTCATGTATCAGGCTTCGTTCAAGGTCAAGGATGTAAGAATGCCTCATATACTTTTCGCTCTCCTATTGCCGCAGGAAGGCAGAAGTGTCCATAACCTTTTTGACGAGTTCGCCAGCGTCCCATAACGCGAAACAGATCTCTTCGTCTTCGTCGAGATGAAGCGACTGCAGCGAGATGCTCTGCGTTTTTGGGCACTTTTCGCAACGGCGCAGAAAGCAATCGTTCTGTGGAGCGCAGAAGAGGTAGATGCGCTTGAGGTCGTCTTCAGTAAATGTCTTCTTTTGGGCATTTGTTATTGCCGTTAAAAGCAACTGAAAATTGACGCAATATATGCATGCGCACACCTCGTGCTCGGGACTTTTTTTTTACCCATTTTGGTCGTAGGGAATAAAATTTGGAGATGCCTAGTTCGGGTTGGGGATGGTCCTTCCTAAACAGCTGGTAAGCTTCCTTAATAGAGCGGGTCATAAACCTTTTTACGACTTTGAACATGTCGTTGATCATGGCTTTGACGACGTCCTTTTTGTCGGGGCTTTGAACAGAGCATGCGAGGTCGTCGCGTGTGTAGTACTCAATTGCAGCCCCCACGTCTTCGGCATTCGCCTTTTTCCCCATGTAGGGATCAGGGGTTGCCCAAACACCACCTTTGCGCTTCAGTTTTCATGTTTGATCAATCATGTAGGCAGTCGCACCCGACACCAGACGCAATATTGTTTTCTTCAGGATGATTGGTGGCAGAAGCACGTACAATCGCCTGCGTTCCTGGTGGGAACTACATGCCTTCAGCACTTCGCAAAACGCGTCAAACCACTCTGCGCAGTGCTCACAACTGTCTTCGAGTTCGAGAGTTTCGTGCGGTGAAGCAAGCAAAGTGGACTACCGTAAAACCTGTCAAAGGAATCCAGGAAACTCATCTGTGAAAGTCATCATATGCCGAGAGGCCAGATGTATAAATGGCCATTCGCGCAACTGAGAGTTTTAAGCTTATGTATGATGCATAGGTAGCGAATTTGCAGAGTGGGGCAGTTTTATTCCTGTGAATTGTAAGCTAATTAATGGTATTCCAGCTCAAAGTTCCTTTTCACGTCACTAATACTCACCGCGTATAAAAAAATAATTTTAATAATATAAAATACATGCCATAACTAACGCCCAAACGTTTGGTGCTGTGCGGCAAAGCCGCTATGACGAAGACGTCGGCTCGCTCCGAGTGAAGGTTTGTCGTAGCTTTTCCCGCTTGGAGGTCATATGTTACTCAATCTTTTGCCATCACAGGTTAGTTCAGGTCACTGCAAAGTGCCACGGGGAGTTTAAAGAAAATAAAAGATGGAGTTTTTTAAATATCGACGCCCAATCTTGCCACATTTTGAGAAATCAGCCGAATTTCCGAGTTGATAACAAAAATATGTTTAAGGGTGGGCATAGTATCTTTATATATTCGTAAAGAATATTTATATACGCGCATTTTGATATGTTTTGTGAAGTATTATGAAAGATGGTTTATTTGCAAAAAAATTGTGAATATGTCTCTAAAACGCGTTTTTGTGCCATGTTTGATATTTTTGTTTGCATTGAAATATTTTATGGATATTTTTAATTTTTTATGTATGTGTTGTATAACCTTTGTAAAACCTATTAAAAAAGTTATGGTGCCGTGAAAGGTTCGATAAGGAAATGACGACTGTGCAAAGTAGCATTGTGAAATCTTCTCAATTTCCACGCCTCAAGCTTCTCTATTTTATATCTCAGCGAAAGAAATTGTTACGGCGTTCATATCTAGCTGAATGTTTCTCCCAAGAACATGGCTTTCATATATATTTTTATCAAAAATATCTAAATTATGACCCGGACCATCATTGCATGAACTGACGTGGAATCACCCATGTGCATAATACCCATGAGAAATGGTCGTTCATGATGTTGACAAAAGTTTTTCACGCCAAGAAAGAAAGGATGATGCACGAGAGAAATAGAAAATATGCGGGACTGCCAAGTCTCCACTGCTACCCAATAGATGGCGCCAGTGTGTCCTCTCTTCGTAAGAGGTATTAAGAGGTTCCAAGGCACTCGGTCTTCAGAAGTTGCGAGTCTGTGAACGGGCCTCAAATCGCCAAAACAGACCACGAACACCAGAAGTATTGCGAGACTTTGAAATACCGTCTGTGTTAGACACCGATAACAAATCGTTATTTGAGACGATAATCAAAGGTCTTGAAAATTCGCACAAGCCTACCGTAACGATCGTCTATTACATTTTTAGTAATAATAAAGTAAAATTATGTTTTAGCGCAATGCCGGTGCAAATTCATCATATTTTGGCAAAATGTAGCAAGATGTAGCAGGTTAAGAACTTTGGCCACAGCGATCACATCACCGTATTCTGCAATTATCAACCATGTATCAATTTCGTTGCATTTTCGAAGACCTAGAGTTAGCAAGGATTTACTCAGTCCAGAAAACAGGATGGAAGCAAGCCACAGTCACTGACATCTTCTAAAAGAACTTCCCACACATTGTTTTTGTGCAAACTGGCTTGATCATTTTTATTTATTTATTTATTTATTTTTTCAACCAGTCCACACATACTAAGCACTCCTTGCCAGAGTGCCGAGTTCGTCCTAAGTGGGCTTAACCGTGACCATTCTCTCAATTCAAAGGGCTGCAAATAAAATGGGCACACTTTTCAAAAACAAGAAAACAAATAAATAGTGACCGGACCTCGTAAAGATGCAGCCGTTCTAAAAACACTGAGTGCCTCCAAGAATGCAAGCAAGTTACCGCATTTTCCAGACCAGAGTCCTAAGGCTATACATGTCTAAAAGATGCAATTGTCTGCAGTGCGGACTACTCACAAATGCAAATTATACAAAAAACATTTTTTTCCTTCTTTCAAAACTGTTGATTGATTGATGGATTCTGTGAATTACAGTTATGTCCACAATGATTTCTCTGTCATAAGACATCCTTCTGCACCAATAAACCAGGCATTATTCAAGTTTTCAAGGAAGCAATTATGGAATACAAAACTAGGTGCCCACCTGGTTAGAATACCCATTATTTTATTCCTTATGTTACCCCAAAATTAGTTACGGTATTTTGGCTTGGTGAACGACGAGTGGCAAGCTATAATAAACCTACCTTTTTGCAGAAAAAAAATCTTACGAACGTGAAAATTAAAAAGGGGATACCAGAAATTTAAGCACATAGGCGCTCGTCATCAAATATAATATGCTTAAGGCAGACCAAGTATATTACTTCAGACTTTTACAACCGATACATAAAAATAGACTTTACACCGCACCAACAGACAGCCCACGTGCATATGCTATGAGAAACCCAAAACAAAAGATGCGGGCCATAAGAACCAACTATGGCCGACAAACTTAACTTTCCAAACAACTGAAACTCAAAATAGAATGGATGCATAAACATTAACTTTAATAATGTGTTTTCTAGTTTTAAAATTGATTGCAGAAGGTTCTTGGTTGGCAGTGCATTAAGAACCTCACTATATGTATAGCTAATTTCAAGCTTTCATTGT
The DNA here is from genome assembly GCF_016920785.2 of Ixodes scapularis. Taxonomy (NCBI): domain Eukaryota; kingdom Metazoa; phylum Arthropoda; class Arachnida; order Ixodida; family Ixodidae; genus Ixodes; species Ixodes scapularis. The sequence continues at coordinate 108,590,275 of NW_024609881.1, forward strand.
AATGCCATCTGAATTTGTTGCTGTGACCCAGATGTCGGATAAATAAGAATGCATTCTATTTTTCTTATTTTTGGTTTTTCACACATTTACCAATGTTTATAGGATTCTTTTACCAAATGAATGTAGTGTCAATTTTCTTTTGTTACTTTGACTTTTGTTTTTTAAAATTGTGTAATGTTTTTGTAGAAGTGTTATTACATAACTATATTGAGCTGCTGAACTTAAGGGGTCAGAGGCTTCTTCAGGCACCATGCCTTTATCTCTACACCCTATGCAGCAAACCCGCAAAACAATAAATACAACAAAGGTGTGACGTGTAGAAGAATTTGTTTAACATACAAAATACAGTGCAAACTATGCACTGGTTGCAAACTTTTCAAAGAAAAACATTTCCTTTCTCAGTCGAAATTTACCCCTGCAGGCAATACACCGGGGACAAACTATAGTTAGGAAAATACGGTAAACTTAAGCCCTCCATCGAAGAGGCTAAATGCAAAACGGCTCCGATCACAACCTACTTTCTTGAAAGACTGCCCCGTTTTATTCCCAGCCCTTCGTCTCGTGGCAAAGTACACTGCCGTGCATCGAAGTGAGACACTCTGATTCGTGACATCAACAACGCTATGTACACCTTCTAATATACATCCCCCCCTTCAGGCAGCCGTCAGACGTCCGTCTGCTCGGTACCTTCTGTCTTCCGCCGCCTCTTGCTCAGAAACATGAGCAGCATGAGCAACGGCAAGTACACGAGGCTAAGGCGGAAGAGAGTGCGCGAGGTCGCGCTGTCCGGTTCGCGGTAGAACCTCCATGCGCGGAAGAGCAGGTACGCATTGAGTGGCAGGGTGTCCACGGCGAACGTCCACGTCGTGAGGTCCGCCAAGGGGGCGGCCACCGAGCAGAGGAGCAAGAGCGCCACGCTGTGGCGGAGCGCCACGGCGCGGCACAGCTCCGGGTGGGTGACGGACATCATGCGGTAGCCTGCGCGCGAGTAGTCCGGCCGGAGGTTCCACGAGAGGGCGTTGAAGTGCGGGAACTGCCACGAGTAGAGCAGCGCTCCGAGCACCCAGACCCCTGCAGGTTGGGCACGGCAATTTACTAAGATGCACATCGAATTGGAGCGTAGCACCGAAGTTGTCGTTTGTGACGCGGTTATTAGCACTAAAAGGTTTCAGCACAGGGTGGTTCTACGAAATGCCTTTTCCCTTCTGGCAAACCACATTCCTCCGAGTATAACGACGTCTGCCACTTTTACCACTTGGTTACCCGCAGACGCTTAGATGCTGGCATCGTTTTTGGTTTTGGTGAAACGCCGAAGTGTGGCGAGCCGCTCCATTGAAGAGAACTTGGTAAGTATGATCCGAGACGTATCTGGGTTGCATACGTGCGAGCTTAATCGGATTTGCTTTTCGTTGAAGTAGCCCCTCGATTGCCGGCTTGAAAAGTCAGAATAAAGACTAATAGTATGCATAAAAATTGAGCACCAGATGATGCTCCTATGTGTCGCCGATCGCTCCGACAGACGCGGCCGATCCCGACGCAAAAAAAAATCAACCAAGCTGGAAAACGCTACCACGTGCATAGATAGACGCACGGTGCAAGTTCATCCATATGGCGTCCGGTGAGATTTCTAGCCGGAAACAACACATGAAACCGCTCTATATGTTCTGCCATATTATCGTTGTTGAGGTGGCTGTTGTTGAAGGCTATTTCCGCGTGACAATCTTTTTTTTACCAGAATTTCACTAGAAAGCTCGTCGAGGAATCTCCGCCACTGCTGTATGGCAGAACTGCACCAAGTGACTCCGAGAAATTGAGAGGGCCTCTTGAGAGACTCTACAAAAACCCATGAAAGAATAAAAAGACACTTAAGGACAAGGACAGACAGCACAGTTTTTTCAACTAGCAACAAACACTTAGAGACTCTCTCTAGAAGACTCTCTCAGAGCGGTTCCCTTAGAGTGAGAAATTGAGAGACACTCCGAGAAAGAAAAACTGCACATCTTTCCGGAGCACTGTAACCACGGCAACTCACCTGGGTGGTTGAGGGAGCCCGTGGCGGCGGCCCAGCCCATCATGGGGGGTATGGCCCCAACCAGGGAGCCCAGCCAGGTGTTGACAATGGAGCAGCGCTTGAGGGGCGTGTAGCAGCCCACGTACAGGCCCAGGTTGGCTGCCCCCAGCCAGGCCGTCGCGGGGTTCACCCCGAAGGCCAGCAGACTCAGACCCAGGGTCCCGGAGGCGGCAGCAAACGCCACCGCGTGCAAGGGGCTACGCAAGATGGTGCGTGTTGCTTGCACTTTGCAGGCTGCAACTGTGTCGGTCTACAGACCCTTTTTGAAACCCATCCAGCAACATCGGTGGTCGCCACTTCTTGGGCACTAAGCATGCCCTTTCACACACTTGCTGCGTTCAGAGCGACCGCTACGCTTACGAACTAATGCAACCAGTTAGCACAATGAATTACTGCGGCAACAAAGCGCCAAACGGCCGTTTCGTTCGAGTTTGTTTGCAATGCAAGGAGTTGAGCTGGGCTGAACTTTTTCACTAAGTTTGGGAACGAACAAAGCGACCACACCGACAGACGAATCGTAGGTCGAAAAGAGCTTGGCTGCGCACGTTGCATGCCGGTTGCGGTTCCAATTATTTGCAAAAAAACATGCCGTCGGTGGTGATTGTACACGTGGCCAGCGTGATGAAAGCTCATTGTTCCGCGTAGAACGCTATCCTTGACTGTGAATTCTCGTTGTGTGTCGCTATGATAGCCCAGCACGTCCTAAGGGGAGATCCATCTACTCGCATGGTGATGTCGTGGAGGCACCCTCAAGACAGCAGGAACGTTTGTGCCATCATGTTTCTTTACCTCGACTACGGCGGTCCTTTTTTAGTATTTGTGTCCTCTAACATCGCCCGGCTTTCTTATTTTGCACACTCCATGCATGTGCTCAAGTCCAAGGTATTACTGGTGCAACACCACCTTCAAGTGTCGACTTTTAAACCAGTTGCTCAATATTGATGAAATTTGGAGGGTGTATTCATCTCGTTGCCTAAATGCACTCTATGAAATTTCATCTCTGTAGGACTACATTCCGATAAGCAACAGGGGGAGGTACACAGCTATTGATGTAAGTCGCCTCACTTGGCAAGGAAATCTATTGTATAAAATTGCTGGAAAATATTGAGCATTTCTAAACTTCAGCCTTAACTAGAATATATGGTGGGAGGGGGCTATCTATTGTTTACCTTAAAATCTGCGTTTTTTTCTATGTGAAATGTCAATGTGAAAAGCATTCCACATAATGGGGCATTTTCTCCTCATCAAAATTCTACATTTTGGCAAAAAGAATGTTATTTAAATAGAAAACTAAAGTACCTAGCCCCCTTCCTCATTATATTTCAGTTCAGAAACACCCGCAGCAAAGAATACATTCAGCGATTCATTGAAATGATAGATTTCCTAAAGCGAAAGTTGCTGCAAAAAAGTGAAACTGAGAAAAAACAGTTTCCACACCACTACATTTGCTTTTACTGGTGATGGTGGCAACTAAAAGGCACCAAGAGCGTAGATGCTGCCTTCTGCTTACACCCAATCTCCTGCATGGCTTTGCTGAGTGAGTCCAAGCTTAAAACGCTTTCTTTGAGTGCCATTTTGTTGTCGGCATCCGGACATTGATTGTGAAATGAGTGAGGAATTGGGTATGGCTTGCAATACACGAACCAACATCAGCAAGTATGGGCGGGGCAAGCATCATCGAAATGCAAAAGCAGACAAACCCACACGACGTTCTATAAATGAATGATGGTTTTAGTCAGTTCTGTGTTTAATCAGGGCGGGCTTTTCGATTCTTGGCCATATGCATAGCCTCTTCTAAGTGAAAGCTTAGAAGAGGTTCTATGGTGTTCTTGCCTTAATAAAGTTTACTCTCGAGCAAAGATATTTAATGTACTGAAACTGCAAAAAAACGCTCTTTACAACGAGAGTATGATCAACATTCTAGGGCATACCGGTGGAAAGCCACAGCCAGTTTGAAAATAGGAAACAGAAGTTTCACATTTCAAAAACACGTGATTTTGCATCCTTGGCTGAACGAAAATGTTTTACTTCTCTGTAAATACTTCAGATATTGCAATAAAAATTTGCAGGAGTATACACTATTAGTCGTGGAACCACAATACACAAAAATAAAAAAATTTGTTTTTTTCTCTAAAATTGCCATTTCGAGGCGTGTATGAAGGACGTGAATTTTCACGCATTTTATCACCCGAGAAAAGTGATTAGTGCTAGCATTCCTGAACGCTCACAACGTCCATGTGATCACGAAATCGTATCCAAACCTTGCTATATCGCTACTAAAATTAGATTGCCTTCTGTAATCATTGAAAAAGTGCAGTGAAATTTGTACTATAGTAAAACCTCGTTATAACATAATGGGATATAACAAACTATTGGATATAACAAAGCAATCATAATTCCCCTTGCTTGCGAATAGTGGGAAGAAATGGACAGTGGCTATAACAAACTAATGGTTATAACGAAATAATTACAACCGCTCCTTCAACTTTGTTATAACGAGGTTTTACTGTATTGGTAAAGTCATGCCTTAAAGTTGTGATTGTCTAAGACTGCGCGTTACACATTTTTCATTTTTCATCCACTCAGCCCCACAAGCCTATGCTGGAAAAATAAAAATGAATAAAGCTTGAGGCTATAGAAAACTGTTTGTCCATTTTCTGCCACACCAACGAGTGGCAGCAAAACCCCTTCATTTTTAGAGACACCGTGTAACAGCTGACTGCAGCGGAGAAGTGACTGCCGTGATGATGACCTGCTGTGGTTGTTGCAGTGGTTACAGGAGTGTGTACGTGCAGCGCAGAGCTGTTGTTCCTGTTGCTCCGGTCACAATGGATGTAGTCGTAGCTAACGCACTGATTGCAGATGTCTGAACCAGCCTGACTGGACGCGAGTCCTCGCTGAAAGCCAATGCAATCCTCGAGTCCAATATGTGCTCGGAGAATGTGCCAAAACAATGGCAAACTCGAACAACTGGAACAGCAGCTACTAGATGCAACGCACTTTCGAATAAGGTCTGTTAGCGACTTCTTCGAAATCGACGGTACCTAGCGGCTTGAGCGGAAAGCCGTAACGGCAGGTCCGCTTGCCAGCCTTCTCGAGCGAATCAGATCGTTACAGCTGCCTGGCGATCAACGACGAAGTTGCGAAAGTGTGTGCGAAAACACGTGTTTAAAATCGCAAATGCTCGGCATTAACATGTTGATGCCATGTTTTTAAGGCTGGCATGAGGGGAAGCAGACGTGACCCAATGCATCACCACACTGGAAGTGCTAGCCTAACCCTCGACCACCCCTGCCCATAAGTAAATTGATTTTCTAGTTTAGGCACTAACCGAGCAGACCCGAGCCATCCATTGATGCGTAACTATGAGCCACACACTTCCAAGTACTATGTGCATTATTGTTTGAGGTCCGTAGACTTTCGTAGCACTTTGCTACATCAACGCCAGGTTCAAAAGAGATTCGTTGGCTTTGAGTCGAGTCGTACGAGGGTTCCTTCAAATCAATAAGTTTGAGATCTCGTGTATTAGATAATTGAAGAACCTACGCATTGTCTTATTTTTTGCATTGGTAAAATTGACATGATTGACAAATTGACATTGGTAAAAAAGACATGACAATAAAGGCAGGAAATAAGAAAAGACCTGGCGAATCAAAAGTTCTTTGCGCCGGCGGACTGCACCGGCGACGCACCTGAGCACTCCTCGCACCAGAACCCGGTTCTTCGTCCGGTTCATCTGGGAGTCGTACGGAATTTCCAGGAACTGCGGGGAGCAACGGGAAAGGAGAAGACACCATTCTTAATAACAGACGACCGAAGAGTAACTTGCAATTCTTGAAAAACGTAGCTTCGAGATGGTACCTGCTTGGGATCTCACCAATATTTGCGAGTCTGCCAAGGTTGTCTCCCGTTCCAGAGCTCATTTAAGATCCACAAAACCCTCAAGTAGTGCAGTTAGTTAGGTCACTAAGTACACCATCACGAGAGCTAAATACCACGTAAGTCTAACACACTTGAGATAAGTAGCAAACGTCAATTTTGAAAGCAACGACACGATTTACCACTAAGGTGTGGCTAAGTGTTGCATTTGGTTTGTGAAGATGTTGATAGGATGGTTCATGCTGATCAAAGGGAAGCTGAAACACTTCTTTAAAAAACGAATTAGAGGTGAATTTCGACATATTTTTATCCCGTGAATCTGAATATAACGTACGTTTTGCCCAAAGATGTAGCTAAACATGAGAAAACACGAAAAACCTTTCACCAGTCATGACGTCATACTAGGATCTTTGAGCCGTCAAGCAAGTGTCGCTCGAGTGGGCAGCGCGTGCAATTGCGAGCCTGCCAGGTATATTCCCCTGCACTAACACCAGTCCTGACGTCTCTTTCTGACCTTTTTGATAATAGCAAGAGTGCGCATGCATAGCTTTGACAGGCGCTGAAAATGCGCGAGCGAAAGCGGGGACCCCTAAAACTCCTTATATGACATCACGCCTCAGGAAGGAGGGGCTTCAGCGGTACTTTGAGAATTAATTTCTGCAGCATCCATGCAGCGAATCGGAAAATAACCTCGATATTCATGATCCTGGAGGCCAAATAAAGACAATTTAGGTGTTTTTCCACAAATGTAGAACCACTTCAGTTTCCCTTCAAGTCCTTTCTTTTTTCAGTTAAACAAAACCATTGTTGTGGGTCACCGAGGCTCTTGAATAAATAAAACAGAAAACAGGAGAAGGGTTGGAACAATTCTCCTTCCTGTTTTCTTTAAATCAAGCAGATAAAAGCTCTGCAGCAATATTTTTGTCTTTGGTTTTAAAGAGGTTACAGACCTTTGTTTGTAGAAAAATTATTGTTTTTGCTCGTAACTTCTGATTGACACAGGTTTTCTTTTGTGGTTTACAAAGAAAATGCACCACTCAGCTTCACCCTTACGGTAAATTACTGCAGTCTAGTACACAAAACTCTCCAATTTATCTAAAGTGGGTGAAGTTCCCCTTTGTCTCTACAGTCCATGGGCAGAGACGTAAAATTTTCCGATGCCCCATGCTTTTAAACGGGAGGGATTTTTGCATAAAAAAATAGATCCCGCTCAGTGTAAGTGCAATGGAGGTATAGAACCCCTTTTCTTCTTCTTCTTTGGGACAAAGAGAGTTTTGGGGGACTAAACCACCGGCTAGGTGGCGTAAATTGCTACCCAATTCAATGTGTTCAACAATATCCATCCATTCAGGTTGGCTCACCTGGTTCAGGGCATTGGCTGCACAGGAAGTGAGGCCAGTGCCCAGCATGGTGAGGGCTAGCACCCCCGGGTCGAAGACGCCAGGCGCAATGGCGTAGCCAGCCAGTGTTGTCGTCACCACCAGCCCTGAATACGTGAAGGAAACACCTTTCGGAATGTGCACCTAAACTACAGTGCCTGGAAAGTGTCTCGAGCTCTTTGCCGCATCCAAAAAGTGGTCCCTCAATTACCGCCCACACACTAAAAATGGGTCCTCGGCTGCCACCCACATATCAAAAATGGTCCCTCAATTTCCACCCACACATCAGAGTGGTCCCCCTCAATTTCTGCCCACATCCAAAGGCCCTTCAATTTCTCCCCACACATCAAAAGTGATCCATCAATTTCCATCCACACATCAAATGTGGTTCCTCAATTCCTGCCCACATCAAAATGGTCCCTCAATTTGCACCTGCACACCAGAAGTGGTGCCTAAATTTACACCTGCACATCAAAAGTAGTCCCTCAATGTCTACCCACACGTCAAAAGTGGTCCCTCAATTTCTACTCACACATCAAAAGTGATCTCTCAATTTCGGCCCAAACATCAAAAGTGGTCCCTCAATTTTCACCCACACCTCAAAAGTGGTCCCTCACTTTCCGCCCACATCAAGTGGTCTCTCAATTTCTGCCCACATCAAAAGTGACCCCTCAACTGCTGCCCACACATCGGAAGTGGTCTCGAAGTGGCAATCAATGATGTCACTGTAGCCGAAGTGTCATGCTGTCGGATGTCACAACCTAGACGTTTGTTGCAAGAAGTACTGGCAAGAAGTAGGAGCGAACGTGAGTGTCGACGTCGCCGCAGAGTCCCAACTTTTGACTACCGAAGCTTTTGTGAAGTTTCAAGCTGGAGAGCGACCTGCAGCAGAACAGGCGCCTGCCACGTCAACCACCACGGCTGAAACACCACCAGAATCGCGGCCTGCGACAACATGACACTTTTATGACGCCACCGGGCGGAAATCATGGGAGCACCTTTTCGGACGTTGTAAATACACCAGTCGGAGATACGTTTTATGCACCGTACCCCTGCTGACTGCATTCTCAACTGAAAGGATATATGTGACAAAACTATGTAGACCAGAAACAAGTGCTTGATTATGCCTTGAATATACACGAATCAAAGTGGACATAATTCCCCGCCCCAAGCATGCACAATCGTCTGCTTGCCATTTTCCCCCTGTCCCCGCCTCACCGGTGAGACGCATCTTGCTGAGTGCCATGTAGTAGTGCGGCAGCTTGGACAGCTCTGCCCTTCTCCGGTGCCAGTTGAGTGGGGGTGAGGCGGCGGTGGCCGGAGCGGTGAACTTTTCTCCCAGATCCACGAGCGGCCCACCATTGGACATGTGGAGCACCGACGTCGGAACCTCGCCGAGGTCGATGACCTGTCCCGACCGTGCCAGGAAGAGCAGCGGAGGACCGTCGGGGGATTCATTACGCTCTCGAACGGGCTTGTGAGGTGCTTCGTCCACAGCCACCTTTGGAGCAGAGGTGGTCGCATGACCCTGCAATGATGAGAAAGGCCAGTATGAGGAGCCACGCTTGAAACACCAGTTGCCAACGAACACTTGAAAAGGCGCAGCAAAATAAGGCACACTCTTCTGGCTGCTCAAAATCCTGTACCAACATATTGGTTGTAAACATATAAAAAAGGCCACGTGCAAAGCACGCAAGGCAGTATGGGAAGGCCCTGTCAGCTCCTCCTTGCTCTTGCAGCATCTGCCACATGAAAGAGAGACGGTAGTGCAGTTGAGCGCCTGCCCTCGCCCACGCTTCCCCTGTAGTCTACTATCTACTACAGCCAGTTCTATACATCAATCCCAGAATTCTTCACTGCACCGCGGATGACACTGCACGCTTATAACAGGCCTATTGGGCACCCCTACATGCATAAAACTGACACATTGTGGTCAAATGCCTTACTACACTTGCTTGCGCTGCTGTAGTAAGTGCTCATAATGGTGAAGCTAATTTTAATGGTACCTTTCCCTGTAAAGATGGTATATCACAAAATTGTTGACATATTCCCAGAATCAGCTTGTTTCACGCTCTGCAAAGATGGTGATGAACGTCTTTTTTTGATGGCAGGACCCAGTAGAGGGTAACTCTTATGACGTGAGCGCTTACCTGCCAAGGCTGTAGGCAGTGGACCTTCTTGATGTAACTGAGCCGGCCCTTGGTCTTGATGATGTGAGCCCGCATCAAACTTGTTGGGAGCACCAACATGGCTCCCAGGGTAGCTCTCAGGGCTCACCTCATCGTCGCTGTGATTAACGAAATGGTCAGACGATACTGCACCACTTGCTCTTTAGAGGTCAGGGGAGCAAGGTCAGTTGACTACGTCTCGAATATCTAGCTCTCATCGTACTTCGCACGGTAAAACTCAAATGCTTTGTGGTTCTTGTTATTTGGAGGAAGTAAAAAAGGCACTCTACGTCCTCCAAATCGTATTTGAAGGGGGATTGCTAACGTTGCAGTCCAAGTGACCATCTGCCGACACTGCTCTGGGAAGTCAGTCAACGACGTTAGCGGTCACGGTGGCTGAGTGAAGCCGTTTTGAATTATGCCATTTATTATTCGTACTCACCTGTATATTTCTAACGTGGTTCGTGAGTTCGAGTAAAGGAAAATTGAGTCGCAGCACATGCCGGCACGCCGATCTCAAATCACGACTTGCAATGGCTGGCGGCCATCTTGAAACCGCAGCGCCTCCTGGAATTGGAAAAGGGCAGAGACTGAAACCGAAACATTAAAAATGGGACCGATTTTTTTTTACCTGCTTCACTTTGGTCAAGCCACTAAAGCAATCTTGTTAGCAGCTTCTTTTCATTCGCATCATTCCGTCATGTATATGTCACTGTAAGGTAAAATAACTTTCCGGGACTTCTCAGGGGAGGTCTCGCAAACCCCGGCCCGGCCCGCGAGGGGCTCAAGCCGGCCCAAAAGAAGCGCGCGTAAAACCAACGGCCATCGTGACACTTACCAAACAATTAAAATATATATATATATATATATATATATATATATATATATATATATATATATATATATATATATATATAAAGAAACAATGAAAAAGGCCTTGGGAGCAGTCCCCTCCCAAACCCTCCCCCAGACAACGGCCAGGATCAACTAATATCCACCGGAGTCTTCGGCCAGTCGGACCTTCGTGGACCCGAGGGTCCGATTTCAGCAGGGTGATCTCCCAACTCCCCCCCACCCCCCATCTCTCCAGTAATTTATTCGTGCACTCTCCCGTCTACCCAATTAGCAACATAATGAATTTAAAAATATAGTATATCTATAAATGTACAATATAAACAGGACACAACCTTACATGTTTGCTGTATTTTTGTATTTACTCATTTAGACTTATGTCTTGATTATTCCTTCGTTTATATTGTCTTATTTTATTTTCTGGCAGTTGAGACCGCAGCAGATCCCTAATTCCGACCCTCAGCCAAAACATTTGTAGAGCCCTGTGGACAAGGAAGAGGCCAAAATAAAACAAGTATAGCATTCCATTCCTTTTATTAAAAACATCCACACTTGACAGGTATGTACAACGTCGAAACTTCAAAACATTCACGCAAATTCTCTCTGCAAAAAAAAAAAAAAAAAAAAAGGAAGAAAGACGAAATATTTAGTGCTATTGTAATGAAACGTTGAAGCAAGGACTGGCCAACATGAGATGATATGACAGCTCCAACAAATAACAGACTAAGCCAAAATCGCTGTATGGAAAGCACAAGAGATTGATACAAATTAGAAAAAGATGTGCTTCAAAGCACAAGCAACAAACATCATGCTCATTGCCCCTAACAGCATGCTTTGAAGGCCTCTTCCTGTTTTGAGCATTGCCACTTGCTCAAGTCCTTTCATAGTTGGCAATGATTGGCTCCCCATCTGTTCTGCAGGAAGGCAAATACACAGGCTTGATTTAGAGTGCATGAAACGAAAATTGGTTTCCCATAGAAACAATGCTAAAGGTAAGTCAGCACCATCATGTTTGTCAAAGTTCATTTGCCTTCCATTAACTTTAATATTCAAAGATAATTAACACAGTTCCCAAAGTCAGGCTTTTGAATTGGACAAGGTAGGTCAAATCCCAGCAGCTCAAACCCAGCCCAACACAGTACACAATAAATTGGCTCCACTCTGCAACTGGGAGGACGCTATGCTCTGTTCACCCTTAAGCTGAGACTAGAAGCTCTGCCTTCAACATGCTAAGTGTGAATGCAAAGGCACGTGCAACCAAAGCATAGCGGAAGCCAGTGAGCTCACGCTGAAGGCGGAGCTTCAAGTTTCAGCTTAAAGGTGAACGGAGTATAGCAATTACAACGCTGCATTATTCACCACTTCCTGCACAACAAAAATGAAGAACTAAACATGCTTTTCTTTAGAGGTTAACTGGTACCAGCACTTGCTGGCACCCTTTCGAGAACCCTGCCACATCTGCTCTAAAGGTGGTTCATGCTAATGGTCAGATTCTGATCATCGACCTTTAAGGATGGTTTGCACACTTGCAATTGATTCCGACCGACTCCTATGCAACTGGTTTTTAAGCATTGCTGCTACGCAGCCCGCTGTAAGCTTTCACAAGCGCCTTAAAAACTGGCTCTGTCAAAGTCAGTCGCAAGTGTATGAGCAAGCCTCTAGGGTTCACCAACGCTTAAACAAAAGCCGAATGAAATTCATGCATGCAAAATTGTCAACAGTCCACTGATGCTTTGATCAGAAAAAAGGCAGTCTGCCAGGGTCACTCTTGGTCGCTGTGTACATCAGCTTGAGTGGACGACCCCTCTCCCGATTCGCTGCTCCCAGATGGTTCCTTGGGCTTGGCTGTGAAGAAAGTTGTGATCTCCTTCTGCCACGGAGGGGTGGGCCGTGGGCAATAGGCATTGCCACCGCTGTACCTGTCTGGAAGGGAAGGTTGCAGCCACTGCACTCTCGGCACCACGCTTGGACCATAGAGCAACATTACAGCCCAGTTACGGCTCAAGACGTGCAGCAGTAAAGGCTAGAGGAGCGAGCTGATAGCTCTGGTAGTGGCTCCCGGTGCATGAGAGTCTGCCTAAATGCTCATGCATGCACCATGCATGAGCAAGACACATGCACTTGTGGCCTTCACTGAGGTACAAAGTGCAGCACTGCACCCAAGCAGCACACATGGTCCTCTGGATATCCTCAGGATGTCCTGACGTTCCAGGGATGTTCTATGGATTTGTATAGGACATCTGTGCTGCTAGGGTGGTAGCATATCATTGGCTCTTCTCTTAGAAACGGAAGGATGTGGTGCAAAGTGCTTATCCTGGGAACCAACCAAAGCAGTAAAATTTGGTGCTTCTTATTACCCTGTGCAAGTAATATGCTAACAGTGTTGCAAGCGTAACTTCTAAGGTGAAACAGAGTAAACTTACTCGTCATAACTTCTTTTATCACCTAGTTGGCACGAGGCTTAGATATAGTTTGGACCGGGAGGGGAACAAGATATGCGGAGTGCAAGTTCGTCTGCTTCTTGAACAGTAGTTGCTATGACGTCAGAATGCGGAGCCCTTATTGGCCGATTGAAAAGAATTGTGTTTAGACCTCAAAGCATCAAGCATTGAGGTCTACCCACTGTCCTTTCAATGAAAGCTTGGCGTTGTTCTGATGTCACCGCAACTCCTGCGCAAGAAGCGGACGACTTGCTCTCCGCATACGCCAACAGAGAGGCTGCTACACACCTTGTTGGTAAGTCACACCCAGCCTTAGACATTGTTTAGCATACTGAACATCCCTTGCCATGGTTTCTTATCTCCTGTCCAGCTCAGTAATTAAGGATGATAGTATATTCCTTGATTTAACTGTGCTTCTGTCTTTTTAACACCACAAGCTCTACTGAAAAATGTTAGCCAGTAGCTAAAATCTAAGAGTCGCACAGACAGCTATTCCCCAACAAGACAACAGATTACATGCCTTCCCTTGCATCAGAATTTCCGGCCGCTTTGAGGGTGGCCAGCGAGACACGTTTTCATGCTATTGCTTGTTTCAACCCCCACTTTATAGCAAAGTGGAAGCCTTCACATGACACAAACACGAGCATGTAGCCCTGAACGGTGCTTGCACTGCACGAGTTCACGCCGCGTGCCTGGCAGAGAGACGTAGCCCGGCAACCACTTTTGTAGCTTCTGCTATGCTTGCACTTTAAGTAAAACTGAGCTTAGCAGTCCGGAGTGTGAGATGAGAGAGGGAGAATATAGATTACATTACAGAGAATTAGGGAGACCGAGACAAAGGGAATCAATGGCAATGAGGTGCGCTTGGGGCGGAACAGCACTGGTCAAGCTCCAGACATGTGAACGACAGGCCACCCAAAGGGTCGCAAAGATGGCCGAATTATGACGTCTAGGATGGTCAGGGACTCAAACAATATAAACACTTGTGCTTTGCCCACAGAGGACTTTGGAGCTCATAATACTAGGCGCTTTGTGCATAGCAAATTTCGGCAGGTCACCATTCGGCTATCTTCCCGACCCGTCGGACGTTAACATGTCACGAGTCTAGCCCTCCGCTGCAATGCACTACACTCGGGAACAAAGCGCTCGACGTATCATTCCGCAAACGGCAATGGGCACTCGGTTAGATAAGTCGCGTTTCTTCTAAATTGCGACGCCTACCGTTTGCGTTCTTAGAGCTGCTAGATGACCCGGCTCGCGATGACGAGGCTCCTGGACTTCTCATGGCCTTCGAGGGTGCCTTGGCACCCACGGCTGAAAACGCAAAAAATAGTAACTGGCTGGAACGACACTTTCTCTCGGAAAGAAATAACACATCCGACGTGCTCGTTCTAAAGATCCCAGGCAAGCAGTCGTACGGCACCGGGAATATCTATCTGAAGGCGGAGACGCCGTGACGTCCAATCGGGCTGACGAACTTCCCACTGTATCTAAACAAACGCAGAACACAATTTGATCCAACTAGCCGACTAGCCGAACCCCTTGAGAAAAGTGTCGATTGGCATAAAGGAGACATCCAAATTGGCTCACCTTTCGAAGCGCTGTCTCCCTTCGTCCGTACCATTTTGCAAAGGTTTACGTTCGAAACAGTTTTGGTAAACAAACAAACACGGAACCCACCAAGCCAACGTTACATCGAACGTCGAAACACGAGCGAAAGAGGACTGCGAAGTGGCGCCAAATCTTGCAGTCGGCGCGAGTTCCCGCCTTCCTTCCCGCCACTGACCGCTTCCCGCGAAAAAAAAAGCCCCGCACTAAAACAAAAAAAAAAAAAAGAAAAAAGAAAAAGGCTTTTGTAGTTATAATTGCAAAATATTAAAATTGCTCGAAATAGGCTCCCATATTTATTGGTTAATATTGTGCTAAATAAAGTACGGCGTCGTTTAACACGTTACATATAATAATGTTTTTCTGCGGAACTCGGCGGACCGCCGAACGCGCCAAGTTCAAGCCGAACATAGTGGCCGATCAGAGTGACGAAGAGCCCAGCGACGGACGGGATCCTAGTGCAGTTTTACAAAGCATGGCACTTTAGATACATACATTGAGCTAAAGCTTTAGGACGTGTGCTTTGAGTCTACCCACTAATCATTCCAACCAGAGCTCGATGTTCTGACGTCCTCGCACGCTTTCCCTCAGTTTGTACAGGCATCTATTGTTAGTTATCACAATTAAAATGTATCCTACTAACTGCCATCGAGTTCATTCATAAGTGCTCGGCAACTGATCGCTGTCTCTGCTCTCACACTGGGCGTAAATCGCCGCAGCTATGAATTTTTACAAGGCTTACTAACAACTAGAAATTCGTAACAAACTACTCCTTACCCTCTAGCTCGAATTATTTTAACTTGTCCATCATGCCACAAACCCCATTAAAACAGCTAGTTATGCCTTACAATGCTGCACGTGTTCTGCTTTTTTACTAATGAATTTATATATCAGTTTCACGTTCATACCATTTTGTTCTCACAAACTCTAGCCATTGCTAATTAGAAGTACTTCCCCAGCTTTCCTTTGGTGTGTATTGACCCCAGGCAGGCACCAAGTCAGTGACCATGGTATGGTCGCAGTGATGAAGGAAATGCTCATGAGCACAGATGAACGTAAAAGATACCCGTCCGAGAAGTGTCTCCTTTTCGTTGATCTGCAGTGTGCACACTTTTAGTGTGCATCTGTTTGGGTGATGCGAGCCTGTGGGAAGGCCCACAACTGCTGCTGTTGTTTCAGTCAAAGGGAAGGGTCGGCAAGGAACACTTCACCCCCAACATGCCAACCACAAGACACAGCAGTGCCGAAAGGTGTTGCAGAGAAGGACAGCTCATAAGGACAACCCTCCAGCGAGTGTTTCTGGTTTCCTTCGTGTCCCAAAGCCTGCTCCGAGCACATAATTTTTTATTTCTTCTTTACAACGGCGCCTCTAGGAACCTGTGACCCCTACGATATCATCACACAGAATAAGCTTTGTGGCAAAATATTTTATTGCAACACGCCGTAATAATTACTTTGAATAAAAAGAAACACTCTGGTGGCAGGCAGAAGCCTTCATTTGTTAGACTATCACAGAAGTGCCGCAGTTGGGTTTGGATAAATCACGAGCGTTCAACCTCCTCGGCGCAGCACTAGCAAGCCATGATCTCCAACTTGCACTTAAGGCAGAGCAGAACGGCACAAGTTTGGCCATCACAGTGCTTCAGTTCTGCAAAATAGTTCTAGAGAAAGCATCTTGCCATTCATTTATATAGGGCATCTGAATTTAAGTATAAAGTGCTATAAAAATGCGACTGTAAATGTATAAAAGGCACACAGTGCAATAAGTCATGTAAATCGGTTTAAAAGCTAGGTACCAGTGCCCTCAGGCGTAAGGCGAGAGTGACAACACCGACTGGTCTAAGTCCAGTGAGCATAAACAGCAAGCAACATTGGGCGACAGAGATATATGCAAAAATGTTCTCAGTGGCCCCACAGTGACCGGAGGCCGAGAATTCTCTCTTCGGTTTGTAGCAATTCTTTCATATCACTAAATATTGAGAAAGGCAGGCACAAGGAATCACCTGAAACTCAAAGGCCAGGTGCATTGAGAGACGGGGCTCACCAACTGCCAGAAACATTGTAAAATAAAGTAAAAAAATAAAATATACTAAAAGCAAGTTTTAGCAAGCTTTTCTTCAACCTTTTGTGGTGTCTCATGACACGTCAGTGCGAGCAACAGAATAGAGCGTGGATCAATTAAAACACCTCTCCAAATAAAAAAAAATAAAGACAGCAAGCCAAGGAGTTATAATTTTCATGGTGGTTGACTGCCTGTCCCAAAGCCAATCCCACATATTTCAAGAGAGCAACAAGTGGTCACAATGCCGTAAAACAAAGGCACATGTATCGAACCGGTTCAGTAGTCTTAAGAAACGCAGACAGCCACCTCTTCCAGCTTATGCTTCCTATAAAACGCATTGATCGTCTCCAGGACTGCGTCCAGAGCGACGATATACTGCCCGCAGTCCGCGAAAAGCTGCTTCGTGTAAGCAGGATGCCCGGCGTCCTGGGGCGTCGGAGCCAGGTCCCGCTGAAAGGCCTTCATGGAAGGCATTGCCCTCGTGGCCACCGCAAAGATGCCTCGCACCAGCCAGTTATGATGCGGCTTCAGCGTTTTGCCGTACGCCGCTCCGGCGCAGTCCGTCAGGCTCTCCTTCCCGCTGTGGATCTCTCGTAGCAGATGCACGATGAACTCGAGCGCCCTCTTCAGCCACAGCAGGGCCTCGGCTGCAAAGCCGCTCAGCGCGTTCTTTCCCTCGTCCACTTCCTTCTGTACCATGCTGAGGAGGGTGGCGAACTGAGCGGGGTCAGTGCTGAACTGCTTGTTCAGCTTGTCGATGTTGCCCTGGATGTCCGCTTTGATCGGGGAGAAGACGGTGGCTCCAAGAACGTTGAAGACAGGCAGAAGGGACCGACAGCAGTCAAGGAACTTCTGCGTTTCGATGGCTCCTTCTGGCATCTCCAGCTCGACAAAGCTGTGATCCATGGCCGAGAAGAAGGTTTCCACCTGTCTGCCGGCTTCACCCAACTTGACTACTTTGGGGCCATCCTGGTCGACGGCGGCATTTGCGGCGTCGGACATGCCTGATGTGAATTTTAAAAAGAACACGTTTTTTGGGCACCTATTTTGGACAATTCATTAGAACGAGAGTTTAGTCATCTAGGTGCAGGACGAAGGAAATACAGATAGGTTATGGTGGCTCATCTTATTCGTACAAGGATGATGAAGATAGAAAGATTGGGTAGTGCAAGGTGACAAGACTCAGAACCACCTGTAGCATCGCATGTTCGTCGACGGCTCTAGCAAACCTTTCGCAGCCGGTCACTGTCCAGCTACATAATGTGAAACGTCATTCATTCTCGTTCTCTATAAGTACTTTCGATGGCAGACCTCTCAGCTGCAGACGACGCGTGGGGATCGGTCGGCGAACAGACGTGGGCGATAGGTGACGAGCGACAGCCGGCGATAATTTCACGTGTACTACCAGACCTATTGCAGCGCTACAGGACGCCTTTGTATACACTGTACTAGTCGCTTAGTGAGTAATTGGGAAATGTTTTGATTGCCCCGTCACACGTAAAACGCTTATCCATTGTACGATTTTGATCAGTGATTATGACGCTGCTCTCTTCCTGGATGCCAAACGGCACCAGTACCCATCCCGCTAGTTAACCTCGCTGCAACAAAATCAACGAATAAACCGAAAGCAGTTACGCACATATAATGACAAAATTCACAAACCTTCTTAGCACCAAATCACCGTTACCCAATTCACCACCAGACGACCACGTGACCAGGGCGCGCCCGAAAGGTAGATCAAACACTCGTCCTAATGCATCGAAAATAGGCAGTAGCTTGCGCCCTCTTTTTAGTGTAGCTACCACTATTTTTAATAGCGGAGGTTATTTTGGTATTTGATGCTTTGAAGTGTTTAAAGTAGACAACAGAGGATTTTATTTTATTTTTAACATAATTTTCCTAAATTTTGTTAGCTTAATTTAAACAATTTTTGAGCAGTACGGAAATGGTACGAAACGCCGATTTTGGACGATTCCGATCATTTCAGACATCCGACTAGGCAACCGCGAAGATGCGCCATGTTTCGAAACCATCGCATCCTGCGGCGGAGCGTGATCGGCGTGGTGGGATTAGCTCGGCGCTCTGAATGTTGTCTCCACTGTAAAGCCGTGGACACCACAAAGAAACCAGAAAACCGATCACCGACGATACGTCCGCCCGGCGAAGAAGCCGTCATGGACAGCCTGGAGCTGTCGACGGGCCATCAGGCCGTGGTGGAAAAACCTGACAAGCCTCAGACATCCGTCACCGAGGGTCGGGCCGAGGTGTTGTTCCCCAGCTCGCACGACGTGTTCTACAACCCCGTTCAAGAATTCAACCGAGACATGAGGTGAGATCGGTGCCGCATAATCCGAAAGATATTACTCTCACGAGTCAGGATCCGCCGGTATTTTCCCATGCGGTGCCATTAGATGGTTGTCCGTGATATGTTACATCGAAATTCGGTTGTGTCGAACGGCGTTTGCCGGTCAAATTGGCGCGTATGAACGGCGTTGATGGATGTCAAACGGTGTTGATATCAGTCAGCTTTGGCCACGTTGTTTAGATGAACCGCTGTCACCTGTGGTAACCTTGCTGACATTAAGAAACCTGGTACGAGGTACAGTGATCATATGCATGTTGGGCAAGGAGGTTATAATGGGCAGGAGGTGGCGTCCCTATCCCCAACGCATGGAGCGAAGTGTAACGGAAGTAGGCGTGGCCACGAGCCGCAACGAGCATTTCTCGACCAATGGGAAGCCTAGTGAGTGGGCGCCGCCATTAATTTCGGTGCAAACAACCGCGTTGCCATGACATTTCCGTGGCAACGCGACTGTGTGCACCGAAAGTAATGGCGGCACCCACTGTTATTTGAAACAGCGCTTAACGGGAGACTTTTATATTATAAACGAACGCCTGGTTGCCCAGCAGAAAGTAAGTGACTAGAATTGAGACGCTCTAGACGACGCATCGTGAAGGACTTGGCGGTGCGCAACGCATTTTTTTAATAAACAGCAGCAGCAGATCGCACGAGCGCATGCAAGCCAGGAGCGCACAGAACGGGCTCGCGCTTCCAGTACTGACTTCGCTCGCACATAATGTGGAACTAAGTACAAACACTCACGCTGCAAAGCATTTGCATCGTTGACGCCCACGGCGGACGCCGACCGCATCGAAAGCTAGCCTTATGAAGCACACGCCAGAGCAGATTAGAAAGCAGACGAACCGCCGGTGCGCTACCCCACGGCCTCGGAACGGGTGCGCAAGGCAGTCTGGGATTAAACGCATCTTCCGGCTTCACTCAGGCTGACGTCATGCCGGGTCCTGTCTGTTTAAACGTCCTTGAGGATGGGCCTTTTTCAGAGTTTTGGAGTTGTATGGATGGGTGGATGGATAGATGAATCCGACTGAGCCCTTTGGATCGGGCGGTAGCTTACGCCACCTAGCCATTTTGTTTTACCATTTAAGCTTAGAATATTTAAATGTGAAAACTATATTCACTCCGACCGCAAAGAGTTTGCTCACAATCGCAAGGGGGCTCACGATCGTAAGCAAACTCTAAGGAGTTTGCTCACGATCGTGGCGCCCCCTCGCGGGAATCGCTCGGAACATTTTTGGGGGCTCCCGTACCTTTGCTCCGTCGTCCGCGCCAGCGCCTGGCCCGTCTCTCTGTCCGCGTGTTTATGTGTGTTCTCTGGTGGCATTGCTCCATCTTTCGCCATTCCGAACGTATCTTTCTGGCATCGTTTCGCGTGCATATTCACTTCGAAATGGCTGAGGACAACCCTGGAGGAATAACAAAAGCCATGTCTACTATATAGACTCCCTTGCTCGTCTTCATACCTTCAAAGATGGTACCGTCGACTTGGAGTCATTCATTCATCACTTCGGTGTCGCGTCGTGCAAGCAACTGAAAAATGGGTCGGTTTTCAAGGCAGAGTGTTATCAAATGAAAGTAATAGTGACCAGTTTGATCCCAACCCAATTATCCACCTTGTGCAAAGCTTGTGAGCTATGTTTATGAACTATAAAATGCTGATTTTGCACTCCTTGAGTGCCTAAGTTATTCAAGCTTGTTACGTTTCGTCCCTTTGCCGTCCTGTGTACTGTGCGAGTGCCCAAGGCATCGCCGTACCTGAGGCCGTAAAAACAAACTCCGAACGGGGTGAAATCTTGACGGTTTTGGTGTCGTGAAGGCTCGCCTGCACTGCCAAAAAGTAAGGAACGGCATCAGCTGCGTATGCAGGATTTCGTTTCGGAGGGGGCCGGACCAACGGGGGACAAGATAAGGGGGTAAAGGGGTAAAGAGGGACAAGATAAAAAGAGAAAAGAAAGTCCAAGAGGAAATAAAAGCGTTTTCATTTTTTTTAAGAACTATGCATTCTTCTATTAAATAATTAAATTAAAGTTGTCATATTGGTTTTGGGATGATTATGATACATAAAAATGGTGCCCAGGAAATTCCTCACCAGGAAGGCATTTGCACTTTACTTTTTTTATTTACAAGTCACGTCAACAGAAGGCACCAGAGTTAGCAGAAAACAAGAATCATAAAAACAAATATTATATAAAGCACGACTCCAATGCATGAAGCCGCCTGTCATCGGGGCTGATAAAGCAATGATGCATGAGTAGAAACGCTGAACACCTTGATGGATAGACGATAAACACTGGAAAGCTGCTTCACCATAAATTACTTCCCATCTTAACCTGATCGAACCAACAAAAATCTCACGTGACTTGTTCGTTGGTGTCGATTTCTAAGGTTTTCGAGGTCCGTTCAGAAAAGAAAGTCAAGGAAGTCACACGACGCAACAAAGGAACGATGGAAAATAGTTTGTACACTCACATATTGCACTTGGCTCTCGTCCTGAGGCAGCAGGTCGCACACTCGCGCCCCTATCTCGCGCAGTTCTCAAACTGCCGATGACAACTTCCGTACTCGAACCTTGAACCGCAAATCCCGCGCCTTCAGGCGCCTATATTCACTTTGTTAAGAGTTTCCCCGCCACCCAAGGAGCCAATTAGATATCGCTCTTTTTAGACCAATGGGAGCCACGTGATACAAAACAAACATATATAATACAAAATCCAATTAAGAAAGTACATGTACACATACCCCCGAAAACTCCCAAAAACCTTCGCCCTAACTGTCGACCGTCAGCCGGACATCGCTTCCAGGACAAAAACCTCGTTGGGGTGCAAGAGCAGTACCGACGCTTCTTCTCAAAATAAAAAAAGGCTACAAAACATCGAGGGGCCCCGCTGCGCTCGAGCGGGGCACAGCGCATGGTACGCTCCCAGAGCGGGGGGGTTCTCGAGGAACAATTAAGACGGGGGACGAGGGGGCCGCTCCGTGGCGACGACAAACCAGCCCCGGCGACTCCGCACGCAATTGGGGCACTTGCGAAGCAATAAAAGTAGAAGTAAACGAATATATTTTCTTTCCTGAGTAACGCTAGCAGTGCAGCCTACCTCACAATATATTTAACAAATGAGATATGCGGCCGATTATAGTAGATAAATATATATATATATATATATATATATATATATATATAGTGTGTGTGTGTGTGTGTGTATGAATCCCGCAGTGCCGGCTACTCCGCGACGACCGTTATATAAAACTATATTGGAACAGAAGAAAACGCAAAAGCAACAACACACATATACACAAAAAGCAGATTGCGGAGGCTGCGGCTTACACGCCCAATCGCGCAACCCGCAGTCCTTGGTTACGTTTATCGCGATCTGTGGGGTCCCCACAAGCTGGACCCATCTTATTTAACATTTGATGTTTTTATATTTTTTTCTTCTTACTAAAGGTTGTGTTGTATCGTTTTACACGCGTGAAAATTCAGCAAAGCGTTAAATATTAAGTCGGATGCTTCCATAATCTTAGTGCTGTGGTTTGTAGAACCTTTGGTCCTACATATTTTTGTTACATCGCACAATCCATGACTTTCATAATGCGTTGAATCTTGATTGGAGATGGGGGGTTCATTAGCAAATTAATCCGACTGATCGCCACCCTTTAATAGACTATTTAATGAATAAATTCGTTAATTTAGTATTCCTCAGTCAGATTACACGAAAGACGTTAAAACTACACATTGTTAATTATTTGTACTATGTCATAAATGACATATTGCATTCCCTTCCTTTCTTGTTTCTTTTTTTTTACAACTTCTCCACAAAGTTGGCTCCGCTGTTAAAAACAAACAAAAAACACCGCATTGATATTGATGAACCCGAGAGTCAGTGACCTTTCCCACTCCCCCCCCCCCCACCCCCCCCGCTCGAAAGTTTCGGGGGGGGGGGGGGGGGGGGGGGGGCCGCAGCCCCTTCGGCCCCCCCCCCCTGTGTACGCCACTGAACGGTATGTTAGAAGCAATTTCTCTTTGAATTCAGCACGTTTACAAACGAAGTTGGCCCTGCAAATAAGGGAGTTCACGGTTTGCCAAGGCGTTCCGTCAGGGTTCTGTCGCCGTAAAGCTTGAATCCATTTCGCACGCTTTAAATGTTTTACCAGTAACTGATATTTTCAAAGGGAGGGGGGGAGGGGGGGAGGGTACTTTTAATGTGGCAAGGTGTGAATGTGTATAGTGAACGCCTGAAGAACGGAGAGCTTTATCCAGTTATTCTTTACTCGAGTACCGGGAACGGCATGATTCTGTTACACACACCTCTCGTGCGCACTTACTATCTTTTAGGTAAAAGCAGAATGTCCCCGCCGTCGCGTTGAGAACTTGGCCACCTGACACGGGATTTGCGTCATAGGCTTCTGATGCACCAATGTGAAATACGCAAGAGTTTACTCATCGATGACCGACACTGCAGAAAAACTGCTATTATAAAAATGGGCATTCTTTTTTTCTTTTTAAAATATAGATAGCTAAATTTTGAAATAGCAGCAAAGCAAGCGTTTACGATCCTGACATATAATATCAATGAGTTCTTACAACTGAACAACTGAACTTACAACCGAAACCTGGAGAATGGTGAAGCCAACTTTAGGAAGATATCGAGCAATCTTAAAGCGTGGAAAGCTGTCTGGTATTTCGCCATGTAATGGGAATGTTGAGTTCAGGCTGGGGATGGGGACTTGGCAGGAGAGGTCATTTTAATTGCATGCAAAATTACCGAGAAATGGGATTTAAGGCATTAAAGGGGCACTAAAGACGTTTCTGAGATTATCTGTTCTTGGTGATAACTCATTGTATGAAATCTTAGCATCAAAGAAGTCGCAAAATTATGCTCATGCGACATCTATTTCTGTACTAAACATGTGATTGAAGTTAGTGCCACACCCCTTTCTGAGCATTGTGTCTGAACCAGGCTCTAGTTGAACTCACTCACCTGTGTTGTAAATCAGTTGTGCCAGATCATTTTGTCGAAGAATATGCTTCCATGGTTTTATGAACACTTCCACGAAAAGTATTAACTGATACTGTCGTCATCTTTGGTGCACCATACTGATAGTGCACGGTCCTAAAATATGGTTATCTAGTTTCATCGAAAGATGCATGATCAACAGGCCATCTGTGAGCACAGGGAAATTTTTTGTACATTTGTTTTAGCAGGAACATGTAGCTTCTTAATTTGTCTAAAAGTCAGTGTAATTTATTGTCGACATTACTAATAGACCCTTCTCGAACTTTCGAAATGATGCATAGATTATGTGCGACCGCCATTACTTGGTCATGAACTGGGAGCACGCATTGGACAAGAGCACTTCGTCAGCATTCGGGGTGTACTCGGATCGAAACGCATTCCACAGGAGCACTGTGTCAGTGCTCGGCGCGAACTCGGAACCATTCACGGGCTTCATGCCGTAAGCGATGAGACCAACTAATGGCGGCTGCGCATAATCTATGCATCATTTCACAATTTCGGAAGGGGTCTATTGTGTAATGTTTCTGTTTAACAACATTTCATAACTATTAATTTAGTGTTGCAGTCATTCAGGAGTTCATCGCTCTGCGACGCGAAGAAGCACAGCAGGAGAAACAAGTGGACGGAGACAGCCAACTTAAAGTAAGTGATAAGGGGTGCCTTTAATGCACACCGGTGCCATCCATTGGGTGACCCTGAACACGTTCAACTACACATTTTTCTATCTTTTACACCTGATTCTCTCACCTTGGGGCTAGAAATAATTTTGACCGTGTTATAAGCAACTACTCATAGATTTTGCACAGACTTGATCTCAGAAATACTGCAAAGCCTTCACTATAGTTATACACAAGTTAGAAGTGTTCCAGCTGGCTATTTGATAGATAGCAGCAGTGTGCCAGTGTGTTAAGTGGTTACAAGGGAAAGCAACGCATTCAAGCACACTCAAATTCTAATCTGTGAACCAGCCCTGGTAATCTGACTTCGTGCATTGTTCCAAGGTGGAGCTATACTGTACGGTTTTGCACATAGTATGTGCATACGGCGTCATGTTGTCAATAAAAGCTGGATTACGCGGTGAGCGTGACGTCGTCCCGGCTCGAGAATTATCAGAGTAACTCGTCTCGGTACTCTGTCCCGGCGCGGTCTTCCGTGGCCCACCGCCGGTCTCTGTCTCTGTGTCATCGGCGTGCCTAGGCAAGCCCTAGTCCACTGTGCCTCGGCACAGCCTGCCCCGGATGTGTGGCTACAGCTACTTTCTCGTTTGCTTCGGCACGGAACCGCCTTTAGCCTTAGCTGCATCTTGGCAGCCATCCGACAACCGTCCCCTCATGTAACCCAGATTGCAACACCAGCCTTTAGAGAACACTTCTCTTTACAATGACGGCTTTTACTGACTCACCCCACCACTGGAAATGACATCCATTGTTGGCAATGTAGGGTGCCCTACGTCGATGTGGCCAAGCCCTTGAAAAAGATGGCCCGTGGGAATCAAACCTGAGTCTACTGTGCGCAAAGCACAGGTGTTGCCACTGCGCTACGGCACAGCGTTAATAACCCGCCCTAAATTAGGGGGTTTTGTAGTAGCCGATGCCCACTGCATGCGCTCTCTGGAAAAAAAATAACCTATTACAAAAATGAAAGACGTTTTCAATTCCCTGTAATACCGAATTAGAGTGCATCTCTTGAGGAGGAGGAGAGGGCATGGAGAGGAGGATATCCTCCTCCTGCTTTGTACCCTCTCCTCTTCCCTCCTCCTTCCTCGTGGCGTCACTCGTGACCCTCGTGACGTCACTCGTAAAGGCCTCTTGAAGGTTACTGTGAAGGTCGTGATTTTCGTCGTGACCTTCACGAGTGACCTTCGTGACGTCATTCGTGATGTCACTCGTAATCCTAAAGACCCTTGTGACGTCACGTGTGACGTCATTATGGGGAACGTACCATAATGCAATGTGCAGTTACGCCGACGGCGACGCCACTCAAGCCGGAAACGGGTGCCTAAGAGCTGCGCTCTAAAATGTTGTCATAGCACTGTCAATGCCAAGAGATCGCGCCGAAAGACACGCTTTCAAGTGTTCTGGAACAAAAAATAAACTGAAGCGCTCAGAAGAATATAGAACAAAACAAAAGAGTTTGGAACAAAAGAGACGTCTATTTTGTTCCAAACGCTTTCATTCACGCACCCCACTGCCCCACGGTGTGTGAACACTACACCGATATCGAGTTTGCCGTGACATGTCTCAGCTATCGCTGTAACCATACTGCGGGTTAACGCGGGACTGCTAAATTTTTACTCCTCTTGGGCTCACCTTCACTTTTAGCATTGCTGAGCTGATGCTTCTCGAGCCTCTTTTGCAACCCTGAACCGGTTGGGGGGGTGGGGGCGTCCGTGTTGTCTGCTCAGGTAACTGTCTTGGAAGCCCTGGCGGCCTCTGGGCTGCGCTCCATCCGGTACGCCCTGGAGATTGAGGGCATAGAGCGCATTGTGGCCAACGACTACTCGGTGCAGGCAGTGGAGAGCATCAAGCGCAACGTGGAGCACAATAAGGTGGCGCACCTGGTGACCCCCAGCAGAGCGGAGGCAGCGTGAGTGCACCCCCGGTGTCCTCTCTTCGACGCCCCCCTCCTCCCAGGGAACACTTTTTGTACATATTTTGTGTGACAAAAGTAGCTGGTCGTGCGGGATGGTGGATTTGTGCCACTGAGGACCGACTCTAAGATGACCAGAAAGGGTGTCCGGCATTATTGTCCGTGACTTTGCTTGGAGTGCAACTTTTCATTGAAGCCTCAGAAGCAGCATCCATACGTTTGTGCTGATCTGCTTAGTCTAGGCATTCTGGCCGAATTCTACCATGCTTAAGACTAGGATAAATTGGATTGTGCTATATGTGTGACTTTAGCTCTTAGGTTAAGCAACTTGTTGTTAAAGAAAATGGAGAGGTAGTCTCTTGTGCAGCTAAAGTATGTCAAGTGCTTGCCCCTGCTCTTGTGAATTATGTTTTCTTGAGCTTGGGCGGATGCCAGGTTGTCGTGTCGTGGCGCCTCGGGTCAAGATGCTTTATCCTATAGTACTAGTTGCCAGCTGCTGAATAGTCGACTGGGCTTAAAGTTGAAATTGGTCAGCTAAAAATCCAGCATATATCGCAGACTGTGAAAGTCGTTAGTATTAGTGGAGTGCCGGAACCTCCTTTACCACTGATAGGTGTACAATTTGAATAGAAAACAGCCGAAGTGGAAAGTGTATACACCCTTTTAAAAAAAATTATTTTTCATTGTATGTAAGGGTGTGTCCTTGAGCAGGGGTGTAGCCAGGGGGCGGGCTTATACATACGCATCACGTCCCCCCCACCTCCCCCTTAGTTGGGTAGGCAATGCGTCACAAAGATCACCCCTCCCCACTCCCCCAAAAGAGATTCCTGGCTACACCACTGTCCTCGAGGCAAAGCTAGTCACCATGAAAAATTCTGTCGCACTGATAGCTGTAGCTGCCCACAAGCAGGACTGTTTTGAAGTGACTCGGGCGGCAGCAGAGTGAACGACCACTCACGACCGGTTGGTGACCGGTTGGTGACGCACACTCGCCAATGCTCGAACCTGATTGACGTATCGTCTGAAGTGACTCGGGCAGGGGTTACGCTCCAGGCTCCTGATGCACTCCCACAAGGCGGACCGGTTCGACGTGATCGACCTGGACCCCTACGGCAGCCCTGCCATGTTCCTGGATGCCGCCGTGCAAGCAGTCAAGGAGAAAGGTGTGCGGGGGCTTTGCGGCGCCCCCCCCCGGGGAATGTCGGACGGGCTGACTACCGTATTTTTTGGCTACAAGGCCGCTTCACACACTTGCGACTGCTTAGAACCAGATACCTTGGAATCTCTCGAGACAATGAGAAGACCTCGGCGATATCTGTCGGGTGGCCATGGAACACTTAACATTTCCATATTATTTTTTTCTTTTTTTTTTTTTCATATCACTCTTAGTTTTTTGGTTTAACAAACTTTTGATGATGTTATAAACAAACATTTCTCATAGATAGTATGTACATTTGATCTTTGAAATGCCGCAAAACGTTCACTCTTGTAAAATGCAGTTCCAGGGTCAGCTCATAGATGGCTCTGGCGTTCCAGTGTGTTTCCTCGTCATGAGAGATTGCAAGAACATGGTCGTAAGCGAATGCGAGTGCATGTAGTCTGCGAAAAGGAGTTCTGTCCGAGGTATTTTTTCTCACGTAGCCCACACCTGGTGCGTAGACTGCTCTAGGTCTTTACTTCATCGACGTCCTACTCCCGTAAGTCGTTTGTTTTCCAACAAATAGTACTCTATGCGGGCCAAGAAAGTATTTGTCTTCTTTTCATAGGGTTTATGCGGAGCGCAAGTTCGTCTGCGTGTTTTGTAGGGACTGTGGTGACGTGAGAATGCCGAGCTCTGATCAGCTCTGATCAGCTCTGATCAGCTCTGATTGAAGGATAAGGAATAGCCCTCGAAGCAAGCTGCCCTGAGGTCTACCCACTATCCTTCCATCAGAGCGAATCAGAGCTCGGAAATCGAACGTTACCACAACCCCTGCAAAAGAAGTGGACAAACCTGCGCTCCGCATTGGTTGTTATAATTCCTTAATTGCTTTACAAGAAACAAAAGTAAGTATGAACGCTGTTCTTTATTTTGGAGGCATCCCGACGACCACGCGTGCGCTTATTTACCTGTGGTAATGGTTTTACGTCCTGAAACGGTGAGTGTTTGTGCCATCAAGATTAAGTTTGATCCACATTTTCCACTTGGGTGCAGCTAACTTGCACGTTGCCCGTAGGGACATAAGGGTGAAAGCAACACACCGACAGTCTCGGCTTTTCTTTCCAACTAATGCCAAACATGAAGCAGTGTGATCTCGATAACTGCACTGAGTGATAACTGCACTAATCACGAGCTATTTTGACAAACAAATCTCGCGCAGTCTTCAACCTTAGACAACAGCGCTGATAACGAGCTATTTTGTGAAACAAACCCTCACGTAGCCTTCAAGTTTAGATAGTCTAGACAGCATAGAACGTCGTCTTATAACGGTGTAAACTGGTCTACGAACCTTAGTCTGGAAGACGCGGTATTGGCAGGATGGACAGGGTTCTTCCGAGAAGGCGAGCCCCTCAACGGAAGACCCGACCCCAGCCCGTCTCCTTTGGCAGGGCTGCTGCTGGTGACATGCACGGACATGGCCATTCTGTGCGGCAACAGCAGCGAGACCTGCCGTGCCAAGTATGGGGCCGTGTCGCTCAAGTCCAAGTGCTGCCACGAAATGGTGAGGGGTGTGCCTCCACTTGTGAGCCGCTGCTCTGGGTGTTTTAGCACTTGGCCAGAACTTCTTAGGCCCTTGCTCTTGTGGTATGGAGGCTTTATTGTCTGCTCTTCTAGGTCATATGGAGAATGAACAATCTAACGAGCTTGAAGAAAGGGGTTGAAGTTTAAATGAGACATTTTTAAAGAAGTGAAACTTTGAAAATAGGGTGCTTCCATGCACAACACCTTCTACGACCTACGTTCCTGGGATGTATATCATGCAGTGCAGTAAGCACGAACAAGAGATTAGTGCTTTGTCACAATTTGTACAACTGAAAGTAAAACTCCAGGCTTTATCACTGAGGCTGGCTTAGCATGCAAGCACATTTCACCGCTCTGGCAGTTTTGATGTCGGTCTGCTAGTTGTCTAAAGAAACCCGACAAAAGCCCGTCATCACTTGTCCAATCCCACTGTGCGGTGCTCAGCAACTAATGGGACAACCAGTTTTTAGAATGTCATTTCGGTCCTCGGTCAGTTTATAATATTCAGAATGTCAGTGGATGCTCCACTGATACTTGGGTTTGCAACAATGTCTATAAACCACCATTGTTGGCATCATCGTGATTTCACAACAGTCTAGTTGCACCTAATCGAGGGCGAAAGTTTAATATGGACAAGGAAATTTGGAAAGATTTCATCAGTAAAGAGCCTTATTTCGGTTGAGACTTGTTCTTGGCTTGTTGGAGGCAATGGCTATGGGTGAGGCTTTGTGACTTCCGAAGCAGCTTGTGCCATCGCTGCGGAGTGAGCCTCTTTTCCCGCAGGCCCTGCGCATTGTGCTGCAGAGCATCGAGTCCCACGCCAACCGGTACGGCCGCTACACGGTGCCACTGCTGGCGCTC
Source organism: Ixodes scapularis (assembly GCF_016920785.2). Taxonomy (NCBI): domain Eukaryota; kingdom Metazoa; phylum Arthropoda; class Arachnida; order Ixodida; family Ixodidae; genus Ixodes; species Ixodes scapularis. The sequence continues at coordinate 108,620,281 of NW_024609881.1, forward strand.
AGCGTCGACTTCTACGTCAGAGTCTTTGTCCGCGTCTACACCGGAGCGGCGGTGGTCAAGCGCTCCACCAGGTAGGGCATCCGTCCCTTCACGCAGAAGGCCGTGTAGCATATGTCTACGATCGTAGTAACAGTCTGATGTTCCTCCCTGTCGTTCTCGTTCTGTCGGTCGCTATAGCCCACCTTAATGTTTTCGTCCGTTGCAGCAAGCTGGGTATGGTGTACCAGTGCAGTGGCTGCGAGAGCTTCACCCTGCAGCCCCTGGGACGATGCACGGAAAAGGGCACCGGGTGAGTTGTTCACCTGCTCCTCTCAACGATCGGATGGACTGCAGACGCACGATGCACATGGGGCAGAAATGTGGCTTTCACTTGGCACGTGGCCTAAGCACAAGCACATCAAACATGTAGACTAGGGTCCCACTTTTTGCCGATTGATTGAAATTTCTTTTAGTGTGATTAGGACAGCTTCTATGCGGAAGGCAACTTTCTCTGCTTCTTGCGCAGGGGTTGTCCTAACGTCAGAATGCTAAGCTCTGATTGGTTCTTATGGAGAGATAGTGGGTAGACGTCAATGCTGGCTGCCTTGAGGCCTACCCATTATCCTTCCTATCAGAGCCAATCGGAGCTCGGCGTTCTGACGTCTCCGTAACCGCTCCTCAAGAAGCAGACAAACTTGTGCTCCGCATTGAGAACCAGTGCAAATTATGCTCTAAGCAGCAGATGTAGACCAGAATGGAATTCTACAGCAAAATGAACAAGAGAAAAGCCAAACACAATCCAATCAATACATTCTTTCAGTGCTCCTGTGTTGTGACCGTTTACCCTCATAACTGTGAATTTTGATTGTGTGGTGAAAACATTTCATGTAGTTATGTTATCAGAGCAAGGAAGCTCCATGCTGGAGAAATTAAAAAACCTTTCTGTTCTTATCTTTTCGGTGACTATATAGTAGGCTCTCATTTATTCAAACTCCAGGAAGCCATGAATTTTGTTTAAATTATCGGAAATTCATCTAAATATATGATGCGAGGTAAAAGTAGGATTTGTTATATGGATAAGCAGATATTTTATAGCTTCCGCTACACAGGCCTTTTAATCATGGGCAGGAACGCCACACATGAAACATTGGTGAAATGTGGCAGAACCCAGGGATCCTGGGTTCAATCCCCACCCCTGCCCATTGCAATCTGGATGAGCATCATACCATGTGCAGCCATGTGTCACTACAGTGTGGTGCACGTTGAAGACCCCAGGCTAGCGGTTGTACTGCACTGGCTAAATTTCTCATCTACAGCTGGGAGAGAAGTCGCCCGTTGAGGCAGACGAAGGTCTAGGATGTATAAACATACACACTCCCCAATTTTTTTTTGTGAAATGTATGAGATAAGTTTGTTTATCCCTCAAAAATGTTTTCTATCATGTGCTGTTTAGTTAGTGCATGACACCTCAAAACAAAATGACTAAGTTTGTTCATACAATAAAAAGGTTGTCTATTGTAGACTATTAGCCCTGTTGAGCGTACTTCTTACCGAGCACCGGTGCATTGTGGAGAAGCAACACCCGTGGAAGTGAGCTCCGCAGCTGTTGCTTCCCCACAGTGCACCGGCGCTCGGAATCAAGCGCGCTCAACTAAGCCGCAAGAACAAAAAGTATGAATTGTATGAAAATGCCATTACAAATAAATGGCTTGTATATATATTAAAGACATAGCGGGACAACCAAAATTTTGAAATTTGTTTGAATAAACAAGAAGTACTAAATATCTTGTTTTGAAGTACTTCAAGCTTAATGTGGTAGAATTCAATGCTACATTAGAGGCAACTAGTAGTTTGTCCAGTGCAGTGTAACTTTTCCACTGCAGAGCTTGTTACTTAACACTGAGGATGTCTTGGTACAATGTTTTTCTGGTCTGCTCTGAAACTTTCTCAAGTGAACAGAAGTGTTCCTTTGAACTCCTGATAGGACCTTGAATTCTTGAAAGGGCAATATACATACATATCCTTACAAGAATCCTTGCAGCTCCTTAAAAACCTTTGCCCATTGCTCATCAGTAGAGCCCTGCATACCCGAGGCTTCTCCAAAGATAAGTGAATTGGCACCGGCGGATGCAGATACATAGTCTGTTTTAAATAGCAGGAAATTTATTCCCCCGGTTAGTTTTTCATAGTCGTTTTTCATTTGTGAAACATGCAAGAATGAAGTTGAATTGAAATAATAAGGTACTACCAGAATGCTCTTCATACTATGGTTGGTCTCGTATTTGAGTCTGTCTTTGTGGTGATCTTTCAGCTTCAAGTGCAGCCCGGCCCAGGGTCCTCCTGTGGGGCCTTCCTGCTCCCACTGTGGCCACAAACATCATGCAAGTGATCCTGCTGGATTGAGGCGGGCTTTAGTGGGTGGGGCGGGGGACGTTGTGTTCTTGTGGCTGGTGTAACCAGTGTTGCCATCTGCCAACTAGAAAAATCAGCTTCAGTGAGCCCAAAGAACCGCTCCACTGGAAAACTGGGGAGTGAGAGATTTATTTAAACTTCCAATATGGGTGCTGGGGACCAACTTGGCAAGAAAGCGGAGGACAAACGAGACATTGAGGAACAATGAGCGAATTCTTGACAACTTTGCTCTATTTTTGGAGACATACAGAGTGGAGGTATGCAGATTACTAAAGGCAATTTGCATGTGCTTGAAAGTGCCTTCAGAAAACTGGCAGAATCATTAAAAGCAATTTCTGCCACCCACAGTTGGGGTGTTGAGTGGCCACGTGTAAAAACGATAAATTTATATAGAATGAAATCTTAACTAGGAGGGTTCTTGTTTTCTGCAGCAAATTCTGCACGATTTATTCAGTCGTGTGTAAATACAATGGTGTTTGACCGAGGTAGATAGTAATAGAACGATGGGGCACAGTGCGATGTGATGCAGTGAAACACACACTGGTAAAAAGCAGATCAGTGTTGCTAGCTGGTCTTTGCCTGTAGCTAGTTGGTTTCTTGCATTGACTGTGACTGTTTATCGTACGTAACTCGGTTAATTTCTTTTTCTGAAAGAAGTCAGTTATTGTGCATAGCGACCCGGTTTTTCGTGCCGAACAAGGGATGCGGGTGAAGGGTGCTGAATCGGCACTTCTGCAGGTGGGGGGCCCCATTTGGATCAACCCGCTGCACGATCTGGGCTTCGTGCGCCGTCTCATCGACCGGGTGAGCGCAAATCCAGAGCTGTATGGCACCTCCAAAAGGATGCTGGGAATTCTGCACCTCCTCACCGAGGTGAGTGCCTTTTTCCCTTGGAGTTGCCTTGGGTTAATGCCACCAGAAGACGAGGCCTGAAATTTGACAAGAGTGTGCCACCAACCGGCAGATGTGTGCATCTTGACATCGCTGTAGCTGGCGTCTTGTAACTAGAATCGCTGTCGTCGTAAGACGCTGGAAGGTGCGCTCTGTGCGACATGGACGTGAGCTGAGCAGCACCGCGTTGGATAGCAAGTGATGTTGTCACAGGAGGAAAGGTGCGGTCCTTGTCTTCTGCTAGGTGGTATTGCTGAAACGCTGCAGACTCGAAGAGCTAGAGAGCCGTGGCATTGATTGAGTGTGGTGGGCATTAGCGTGGTCTCTAAAGTTTCCAAGTTGTAAAAAAGGGGTCGCTGGTCGGTTCTTTGTTTACTTGCGGTTTTATTGCCTTCAGAAAATAAATACTACTTTGCAAAAGTTTCTCTGATATTACGGAGTTGAAAACATTGAGGGCTTCGCAATGTCCACTTATGCCTTGCACCGACAGGCTTGATATCCCTATGCTCCACGACAACTTTTCTTGGCAATGCAGTGGAAGGTACGTCCCGCGTCCCCTCTCCCATTTTGAGTGTGCGTAGGCTCTGGTCCTCCCCCATTTCCGGGGAGAGGAGAGCCTGCACACACTCAAAATGGGAGAGGGGACGCAGGACGTAGGTACCTTCCACTGCATTGCCAAAAGAAGTTGTCGCGGAGTATAGTCCAGAAATGTTTTGGTTGTTGCAGGGCCATATTGAAGAGAAAGGTCTTACGTGTCTTAGTTAGTATGCTTGGAAGGGGAATGGGAGGGATTTGACTGACGTTTTGTCGGATGAAGAAAAAGAAAAGGCGAGTGTAAAAGGAAGGTGCAAAAGCGACGGATGAAATGGCAGCATACGACGAACTGAAGAAGATTGGGAATCGGACGACGAGGCATCACTTCTGCACTTGGTTGCTCCTTCTGCTTTCCGTGCTCACGTCTTAGTTTCCTCTATGCAAGATGGCGGCCACCCAGTCAGACTTTAGTCCTTCCATACTCTCCTCACTTTTTGCTCCATCCAGTTGACTTCCAATTATTCGACGGGACATGCGAAGTTGGGTTGAATTAGGTATCAGAAAGCTGAATTAAAAGATGGTGAGCTCGAAATTTTGAATATCCGGCACTTTAGGTAACATGGGCTAACATTTTTATAATGAGCCGCCGCACACTGCCTCGCGACGGTGGCAGCGGCCACACACAAAGGCCAGTTCTTGCGCGTCATGCACGGCCAATCATGCTTGTAATTTGGCCACCGCCGGTTCCCTCTAGGTTGCATTAACCAATATTTTATATTTCAAGATCGAAATGGACGAGTTTTTTTTTTCTATGGAAATGTATGGGCTTTTGCCAGGACCTTTGAACAGGGTCAGATTACATGATAAGTCGAATTAACCAAGGTCCAATTAATGCAAGTCGATACTTAGTTTTCAGCGATGCCGAATCTTGTCCTCGGAATATACCCATCTGACCTGTTAAAATGTGAAGCAAGTAAAACTGTGTCAGTCTGCGAGTGACATTATGCGTGGCGTGTTGCAGGAGCTGCAGGTGCCGCTTTACTTCCTCTTGGACCGACTGGCATCTATCGTCCACGTTTCCACACCCAGCATGCTCCAGTTCAGGTGACACATCTTTCTCGACTTCTTTCTCTCCTGTTATTGTACATCCGTTTTTTTGCACGATTTTAATGTAAGGTGTCAACGACATTGATGTTGATTCGCGGTTGCAGCTTTGGAAATTATACTTTGTTACATAAACTACAGCTTGAACACAGTTGGAAAGGGTGTGGCGAGACCCTCAGTGTTTTTTCGTGGTATTCCCAGGTCTGCCCTGCTGCACCAGGGCTACAGGGTGTCCTTCTCCCATGCCTGCAAGAACTCTGTCAAAACAGACGCTCCAATGGACGTTATTTGGGACATCATCCGCACCTGGGTGCGTGACTCGTTTGTTAAATTTTTTTTTCGGAGAGAGTCGATTTGTAAGGGTCTGTGGAACTGACATTAGGGTGCCGTGGGTCGAGCTAGTTTCGCGGCATTGCATGGCTGCGCTGCAGAAAAATGCTAATTATAGCGGCCTTTCGGCGCGTTGCGTAGCGGGAGTTCATTCATAGTGTTGCCTTCCTGTCGTGGCATCAGTGCATTGCGGGAAAGCTCATAAGCTGTAACTTTTGGCGCTTGAGACGCGTTATAATAATATTCTTTATTTGTTTCATATTTTAAACGATAGAAAAGGACAAAATGCTGCATCAGCAGTTTGATGGTGGTCCAACAGACGATTTAAAAAACAATATCAAGCTACTTCAAGCACTACCAAGACAGTATCAAGCAGAATGGAATTACATGGAATTATATGATAAAATTTCTTTTGGCCTCTTGAGGGTTATCTTCGGCTTACATCCCAAGCATACTTTGTGCATGCTAAGATGTTAACCGGGCCTGCCAACTTGCAGGGTTAAGAAGTGTTGGGAACAGTTACCGGGTGCATGCAGCACATCGCTTTGAACTCAACTCGCGACGCATTGCTTCGAAAGTCTGCTTACACGGTGGTGACAGACGGGCGGTTCTGGTCTTCTAGAAGCTGCAGCATCCTTCTAACAAGGCGCTGGAACCAGGGTCACCAGCCGAGGGCATCATGCGCACCCAACCCAAGTAGGTGTGCATTGTTTTGCGAGTCGATTTTTCGCATTTTCATTGCAAACACCATTGCCCAGAACTCTAATTATGGAAGAAGTGCATTTTTGGAAAAATAGGTTAACTACACAAATGGTTCCTTTTGGCATGCCTACAGTTGTCTCTTGCCAGTCAAACCGATGCTGACAAAGTCTTTTAAGTTTGTTTTCAGCGATTAGCCAAACTTTCGACTCATTCAAGGAGTTTACAACTTCAGTAGAATTCCTCAACAGCTACAGGTCCGTCCAGCGATGGCAATTTTGTCTTCCGTTAAATTATCGGTAACTCAACCACATAGTCTACAGGTACATTTGAATATTTGGCTTCCCAAAATCCTGCCTCCACCATACTTCGTCTCACCTTACCATAGACCACGGAGGATGCTACGAGCCATCGAAGCCAATCCAATCCCGTGCGAGGGTCAAATGGCCTTTGAGAAGGGTGCAGAAATTCGCGGGGCACCTAGTCACGCAACACGGATTTGCTGGGATGGCTCGTAGAAGGTATCGTGGGGTTTCCGCTCGGATCTAGTGCATGCTAAGAGAAACTCGTGCGAGAACGTGTAAGGTAATTAGATGTGTATTGGCCAGCTGGACAAGAGGACCTTCCCGTTCCTTCTTGTATGCCCTTCCACAAGTTCGCTGGTCCACGATTTCGCTGGTCCACGATTTCAGAGCCACGGTGAACTTTGTAATGCATCCGGAGGCCAATCCATCGTCGAGGGAACAGCAGCTGCTCCGGTACCAGGTGAATCCTGAGCGGTACTGGGGCCCCAAGGCAAGAGCCAAGACCAGGTGGGTACTGCTTGGCGACGGCTCGGCGACCGCTTGGCGACTGCTCAGCGATGGCTTGGCGATGGCTTGGCGATGGCTTGGCGATGGCTTGGCGATGGCTTAGCGATGGCTTGGCGATGGCTTGGCGATGGCTTAACGATGACTCGTCGGCCGCTCATCAGACCATGCCGAAGGGTCCTCTTGCCACTTGACAGCAGCATGGCCGACCGAATCCCGACACTTACTCTTGTTCGCAGCCTGTGGTCCAACAAGGAAGCGGAGAAGCGGCAGAGGCATCAGGGCAAGCGGAAGCTCAGGGCACTTTCAGACGCTGATCCCAAGAGGCCAGCTCAGGCAAGTGCCGTGGTCGTCTGGGCTTCGATTTGCTGGGCTGCTTTGGTGTTTGGCACTGTGAATTTCTCGAGATGCCTGTCGAAACACCTAGCTTTTCTCACTTCACTTTTTCCAACAGAAGCTTTTTAGAGTTTTCAGGTGTCAGTCGATCCCTCCTCAATCCTTCCATTCCTCTTTTCTGTGAACAAGCGAGAGGTATATACTTGGCATCAGCATTTTTGTACGACATAGTCGAGGCTAGCCTAGGTTCCACAGTCCCCCTGCACTGCTGCGCGAACGAGTCTTCCGTCTCATTTGCCTGCGCCGTCGTGCGAAGGAGACGCCAGATGAAGCCTCACGCTCGTGCACGCAGCTTGGACAGCGTTCGAATGCTGTGGAAACTATACTGGCCTCGACGGCGTCGCTAGTCGAAGCCGAGTTTAGTTTCTAGTGCATTCGAGTTGTGTGCTCTACGTCTGAAGTTCGCACTGAAATGAGCAAGAAGCTATTTGTAACAAAGTGGAGATTGCCTGCCGAAGAGCCAGTTTCTTACGTAGGAAATCCCCCGTAGGGATCTGACCCCCTCTGTCTCCTCCACGCAGGAGACCTGCCAGCAAGCTGCCCACACCACACCAGAACCCACAGAAAATGAGTAAAGGCGCTCAAAAAGAAAATGGCTGAAGCTGCCTCCTTTTAAAGACGCAGTTTACATCGGTGGTCTCTTGCACACACTTCTGCGGACGTTTTTGGTATAGTATCAGGACGCGAGAGCCGCATCCTGTGCCTCGACCTTCTGACATTTCATCATCTTGTGCCCGAATTATGCGGGTACATTTGACTGCAGTTACGCTTGATGACAGTTACTTCTTGGACAACTTTCTGCGGGTACGCAGTCAAAGTGATGGGCGCACGCGAGCCTGCGTATTTCGGGCACCCATCAAAGCTGTGCACGCATACTCTTCACTTCTGAAATAGTTGTCAGAGAGTATAGTGCGATGATTGTGATTAAGCGGAACTGCGGTTAAGGGTGCCCGTGTATTACATTACTTAGCGCATTTCCTTCTCAGATAGTAGTTGTTTGTATTCAACCTCCACCTGTAGACTCTGTATCTGAGTCTTGGCTGCATCTTCAAACTTTATCCATAGTTGTAGGGGTGCTCTATTGGCACTCTTTTTTATAGTACTCATGAGGCTATATTTCTCTTTTCTTTTAGCCTCCGCATCACGAAAATTGACTGGAGCACGTGGTGGCAAACTGTTGCCGGAAGCTTCACATGAACTAAAATGCGACATCTGAAATAGAAGATCAACAAACCGGGTTATTTACAGCGGAGCTTTTAAGGGCTAGGTTCCCCAGGATTGTGTCTGGTATGTCGACACAAACCTACCTGGACAGCTTAAGCTATCTATAAGCGACGGCGGCAAGGACACAACCAGTATGGTTTCCGCCGTCACTCGTAGATGGCGCCGACCTTTCCAGGCTCCAGCTACAATAGAAGAATCGATACTTGGGCGCATTGGTGGGAATTCATCGTAGGAAACAGCGCGAAAACAAACGACGACGACGAAGAAGCACACAGTGTATCGAGTACGGCTCCGCTGGCCTTCCTTCTTCATGAGAGTGGAAAGACTGAACTTTTTTTTTTTAATAGAGGGAAGAGCTTTGGAAGGCTGTGGACCGGGCCCGGACCATTTCTCTCCAAGAGGAAGTGGTCCTCGAAGCTGCTCGCTTCTTTGGCATCTTCTTAGACTGCAAAGTGGATTGGTACCAAGGCGGTTGCAGGTTCGTACAAACCTGTAACCAAGGTGCACACAATGGGTTCATGCAGGTTCCAATCTGAAACTTGCAGTGCCAAGCAACGAGAATCTGGAGACGTCTCGAGTTTCAGTGGTAGCGAGAATACAGTCGAATGTCTTTGTAACTGTGCGAGAATTAAGTTCAGAATCGGAGCGTAAAACATTATAGCACGTGAAACCAAAGCAAGCTTACTTTGTAGAAGTTTTTTTAAGAGCAAAACAAAACAAAACAATGGCGCCAAAGCCGGCACAGTAATCCCGCGTTAGCCAAGCGATGGAGGCATCACTGTATCGGTAAACTTGGAAAGTTACGCCAGGTGCAATGCACAGACATTTTTGTTTAACCGCCACTTGGGGCTCATTATGGCCACTGCATCTCGCTCGGACACGGGCAGTGGTAATTTACGTTTAACCGATTACTTCATACCTTGGAAAGTTGTAGTAGTACGGACTTGCACCTTGCGAGACCCTACACTTCATTTGACACAACTGATTGGAACCATATGGAATCGGCCAAAGGTTAGACATGTCGTCACCAGGGAGGCGTGCTCTCCAGCTTCCTTTCCCACAACTGCACATTACCAGTTGTGCAAACACGAAGCTCCGACAGCTCCTGCCAGAAAAGAGGACGTCTTTTTTTTTTTTTTTTTTTTACCGAATTTAGTAATGCGAATTAAGGCTGCGAATTTCTGTTTGACTGCGATGGACTGTGCAAAGATCACGTGGAACGGCCTATGACGAGGGACCACTGTTGCCACCTCTCGGCTAGCTTTTGAACCATTTCTATCTGTACTAGACAGACAAAGTCTTGCAGTAGTTGCGAAATCAAATATATGCACTACTCGTTTCCCACTATAAACTGTCTCGGTTTACAAGGGGAAACAGTCTTGGCAGAGCCTATCGCAGTCAAACAGAAATGAGAGAAACCAGCCACAAGGAAGAAAGAGAAACAATAAATGAAGTAATGATTGAAAACAAGCGTGTAGGTGAATCGATATGAATACTTGAAAGGATAAGACATTGAGGACAGGGACGGAAACAGGACTTCTTTCATTAAGCAACATAGAATGGCACAAAAATATAAAACCGCCCCCCAAAGGTTTCAACATTCTCAAAGAAGGAAAAGTGGAAAAGCCCCCCCCCCCCCCCCCCCCCTCCCTTCGAGAACATTGAAACCTTTGGGGGGCAGTTTTATATTTTTGTGCCATTCTATGTTGTTGCTCAGTGAAAGAAGTCCCGTTTCCGTCCCCATCTTCAGTGTTTCATCCTTACAAGTATTCATATTGTATTGAATAAATGAAGGCCGAGATTGCAGCCAGCCTTGCCTCGTGTGCATAGCAATCAGGTGCTTGTTGGCAGAAACTTTATTCGATAGATTCGTGCTCTCAATGAGAAACTATGTACAGCAGACGTCGGCTTGTGACAGCTAGTGGTCCTTGTGGCTCGAAATGGTTGCCCTTACGAAGCTGCCGAGATCGCTCTTGGTCGCCTTGCATGCCCACAACGGTCGTCCACAGAAAGCCGCCCCCGGGAACCGGCACTAGGGGGAGCTAACGAGCGGGGGACAAACCGTCAACATATTGCACTGGGACAGTCGTTAGCTCACCGCCAGTCCTCGCACCCAACTCTTCAACATTCTTGGGGGGCAAGGTTGTAAACAAAACAATCGTAGCGGCTTCCGCAATGTCGAGAAAACTTGTTCACATGGGATGTGCAAACTGCAAAAGTGGAGCTAACAAACCGGGAGGCCTTTTGTGGAGCAATGCAGAAAATGCTTTCCTGGGATATCACTTCTGAAACAATTCTGATGAGAATAATTCCAGAGGGCCGTTTGAAATTGCAGCAGCCCTCCTCAAAGACCTCGCTACCAGGAACAAGCCTTGCACAGAGACGCGGCGACCGCGCCAGGTGCCGACGACACTTGGTGACACCCGACGCAACACTCGGTTCGCCTCTAAGAATGCCATATCTCTTCAAACTGAAACCACCTGTCCAAGTGCGCAAACGTTATTGGCACGAAAAATGCCCAGCGCCACAACGTCGTTACCTCCCGAAACAATGGCGATGTTGGCGACTCCACGCAACTTCCTAGAAGAGTGCTCGTCCTCGCAAATCACCTCGAAGAGCTTACTCGACAAAGGCGCTAGATGTGCCACCTGGCAGAACCAATCCAGCGAATCAAGTTTCCTTTGTGACACTTTTCCCGAAAGCAGCTTTGACTAGGTTTTCAAGACGGCGGTTTCCCCCTTGGAGGTCCTATGAAATACATTTTATTAACATTTGCTTCGAGCACAAGTCGAGCGCCTGGAGTTTTCTCCACGACGTCGCACAGTGGCCGTGCCTCTTCTCAACACAGCTTTTAGAAACGAGCTCAAACACAGCAATGCCAAAAACTTCCAAAACAACTCGAGAATCTAGAGTTCCCTCCATAACAACGTTGACCACCAAAGCACTGCTCGGGTGGGCAACTCCAGACGGCATCGCAGGGAGTCAGTTTCTAGGAGCTCGTGCTCGCACGGAGCAACATCAGTTCCAGATCCACGTGCACATCTACAGTTCGTAGCAATGTTGCCCACCAGAGCACTGCTCGGGTGAGCAACTCTAGACAGCATCACAGGGCACCAGTACCTCTCCACACGGAGTTTCTAGAAACTCGCACCCTCGCGGAGCAGCGCCAAAAATGTCCGAGCAACTCTGTGACTCAAACACTGTGCAAGGAAAGCACCGCACGGGGACGACGCCTCCGTCGGGGCTGCCCCCGCAAAGAAGAAAAAGGCTTCGGGTGCTTCCGGCGCCGACAAGGCGGTCACGAGAGTTCCGGCGGTGCGAGGGGCCGTCAACTGTGCGACGTGAACACGCGTGAGAAGAGGTTCCCAAACATGCAGAGCAGTTGCTTGGGCAGGGAGCACACTTCCAGCTGGGACACCTTGCGGCTCCAGTGCTTCACATAGTCCGTGCACGGGGGGACACAAGGTCAAGGAGAGCACGCTTTCTCGAGTGAATGTTGAACAAACTGGGCCATACATGGTCACATGCATAACTACCAAAAACAGCATAGTACTTTAAAATCTTTCAGGGTGGTACTCCAAAAGTTTGGCAAGGTGCCACATTTTGAAAATATTCCGTGAAAATAACACAAATTATTTTGTGAGAATAAAACAAAATATTCTGTGAGAACACAACTTCTCAATCACTTCTCTGCACTATTCCTTGGTAAAGTTAGGCTGTCGAGTCCACTACGCCAAAACTAAGGGAAAAGGAAAAGCAAGTAAAGCTGCATGCCCGAGGAAACGGCAGTGCCGTGCGTCTTTTCTGCAACCACGTGACCCCTAGATAATGTGACGGCGTTGGGTTGGCTTGCGACGACCTGCCACGCGCACCCGCTGCAGGCTGACGTTACTTCCAAATGGGACTTCCATCGCTTTTTCGCACAATGACTTGGGAATAAAAGTGTCCTCGCGGCTTAAATTTGTCGGTGAAATACGCTGGGCAGAATTTAGTTGTCTGGATTCTAACAGCAGCTACGTCATTTTGATGACAGGCATAACACATCTCTACTTGGAACGTGCCACCGAAGGCAAATATTTCAAACAATAATTAGCGGGTTTTAAGTGATTTGCTAATTATAACCTTACAACCTCCACCCGACATCCGCCGCATTATCCTGAAGAAATAATAAATTTTTTTCCGGTGCCCTTTTTTGTGCAAGTTATTCTCAATCATTAACCCTGTACCCTACAAAAACATAGTTTTTTTCACCACAAAAATAAACTTATACATCGTAAAACGTTCGGTCTCCCAAAATGCAGCGCTTGTAGTCTAAACCATAATCTAAAGATTCAGAACAAACCGTTTCCTTATTCAAAAGTTATAAGCATGGTGGCCAAAGGATATAGAAAGGTCCAGGGGGGATGGCCGCCGTTGAGGTAGAGCACGTAGGAGTAGCCGTCCCTGGGTGCGCCCCTCACAGAGTAGTAGAGGGGCAAGAACGCATGTGGCCGAAAACGGCGGCGCTCGTAGAACTGGATGGCGCACGTGTTGGAGGCCAGCACGTGCAGGTAGACCGCCTTGCAGGCGTACGACGCCCCTTCCGAGGAGGACAGGTGCGAGAGCAGGCTGTCCAGCAGCAGGGTTGCTATGCCGTTGCGGCGGCACTCACGCACCTGCGAAGAAGCGGTGATGACGGTCCTCACGCAAAAAGAATGGATCGAGAGCTCTTTTGTAGCCACCCCGTCCTACGTGAACAACGCACCGTGCATGCGTCCAGCACCTGCTCGGCACAAAGGCCGAAATAGGTCGAGCTCGCACCCTCCTATGAACGCTTTCGGGAGAGGTCTGGCCATGTCGCGTCCCGCTGACGTCGCACCGTTCGTTGTCTATGCTTTTTATGCTACACTGCGCCCTACGCTCTATCGAGGTGAGCGACGTAAAGGATAGAATCTAAAGGTCTTGTATTGGGTAAATACAGCTCTGGGAAAAACAAGCTTCTATGCGGAGCGCAAGTTTGTCCACTTCTTGCATGAGGGTTGCAATGATGTCAGAATGCCAAGCTCTTATTAGCCGATTGAAAAAAATAGTGGGTAGACCTCAGGGCATCTAGCATTCAGGTCTACCCACTACTCTTTCAATCAAAGCCTATCGGAGCTCGGCATCGTTCTGACATCACTGCAACTCCTGCGCAGGGAGCAGACGACTTGCTCTCCGCATAGTTTTGATGTCCTCGCCAGTAGGAGGTGTTGGACCAGTCCCCCCCTTTGCCCGCACTTACCACACCGAGGGTGAGGATGTAAGCGACCTGCGCCGACGGAGAGAAGTGGGCAGCCAGGAGGCCCAGGTCCTCGCGGCTGCAGAGTGCCTGGGCCCTGACCTCGGCCACGACCAGGCCGATGATGCGACCGCCCAGCATGGCGGCCAGGGCAAAGAACTTGCGGTTGGAGGTGATGTCCTGGTACCAGGCGTCCGGGTACTCGATCGGGAACCAGTCCGTGCACAGGCGCTTCACCTCTGCCGCGTCTTCAGGCCCCAGGAAGCGCAGCTGCACGCTGCTGTCTATGCTCAGGGGCACGGGGCCGCGCATGCGCACTCCCGCACCCCGCACCGCCCCTCAACCTGCAGGCAACCACAGCGGTGTTTTGTTTTTTTTTCCTTCCTCACTCGCAATGAAATCCCTAGTAGCAACATGGCGCTCTGTCCAGCCCCATTCTTTGTGTTCGCGCTTTTTTTTTATGTCAGTATGTTCGGCGGCTACGAACTGTCCCAGCTATCGACCTGATTAAAATCCCACCATAGGTCACTTGTAAGGGGGAGGGGAGAAGGGGCACGGTGTGCGAGGTCTTTGCATCTTTGAGCCCATCCAACACGTGGCATCTTCTGTTAACCCAGGTGGGAACCAGTGCAGCCAAAGCTGGATTATGGAATTGGCCCCAGCTGGAGCTAGTTGAATCTAAAGTTTGGTGGTTTTATGTGCCAAACCAATGAAGGGCACCTGGCTTGCTCCGGAGGAACACTGGGGAATAATTTTAACCGCCCGGGCACCGAAATCTCTGCCCTCTCCGCAACAAGCCTACGTCGCATTGTAGTCGCCTCGACCGGGGCTCGAAGCCACCGACTGGCCCACTTCCGTGTGCCACTGGACAAGGGACATAGTGTGCAACGAGAGGTGACCAGATCTTTTAGCCCACCCAACTCTCCTGGATGTCACTCCGACAAGGAACAGTGCACGACTTGCCATGGTCTGTACTCCCCACCCCCGCCCCCAAAATTTCCTACACAAAGCACACAAGCTTACAGTATGCAGCTCCCCAGAACCCTTCTCAGAAATATGTCGCACCCCTAGATTGACAATCCTACAGAAGCCCCTAGCACATGGTCCCCACACCTTGTAGCCCACCAAACACTGGACATAGACCTTGGGCAGTCGCCTGTTCAGCCCGGAGCTGTTCATGCTGGAAGAGTTCGGCAGTCTTCTGAAGGTGTTGACGGGCTACAGTCGCTGGGAGGATGAGAGGGGGATCGGCGGCCAAGAGTACCGATACGTTGCAACTCGGAGAGCGTGGAACAAGCTCACGCTGCAAAACCCAGGCATCCTGGATTCAGCCCCAACCCCCGCCAGTTTCAGTCTAGATGAGCATCGTGCTGGCATGCGGTGGCTCGTCACTACTATGTGATGCACGTTAAAATCCCCAGGCTAACAGTCGTACTGCACTGGTTAAATACCTCATTTTCAGCGGAAACACCAGACGCCCACTGGGGCTGACTAACTATACGTGCTGTCTAAACATAGGCGCAACAACATTATTTTTTACTGACTCTTTGCAGCCACCTGTCTGGCCCAGCCCGGCAGCTTAGAGACAGTTTTGATTATAGTCTCTCACAACGCAAGGTCTGTACTAGAAGTTGCTGCACCTCCAAAAGTCCTGGCTTGCATGCTGGAGGCGCGAGCGAGCGCGTGCTTGTTTGTATGCAGAAAGCATGCCTACTGCTCTTGATGTCTTTCAGCCCTACATCTATCCAGCCAATGACAAGTCCCTTTTTGTACGTCGAGAAAGGCCCCACGGACATTTCGAAGGCCATATAGCGGACGAAGTGGCAGCCTTTAGACCAGGGGTGGGCTACGAAACAACCGAAAAAGACCCTGCGGCAACACAAGGCTGTCTCGCAGCCATCGCAGGCCTCAGGCAGAGCTTTCAATTGCAACAATAGGGCCCCAAAACTTTCCAGAAATAAAATGTGAAACAATGCCGAATCATAAAACAATACTTTGAAAGCCATACAGTAACACTGGTGACGCCGCGCACACACTGCAAACACATATCTGGTTTCTTCTGCGGATCGAAATATGGTTGACGGCAGACTTCGCAAAGGGGCAGCATAGTCCCACAGGTAGAAGGTATTCTGGATTAATTTAGTGCTCGTAGGTTTCAACACAACAGGTGGAAAAGCGATCCGACATCCCCACGAGGACCACAGTACGTAGAGGTGCACACGTGCTGCAAACTAACTAGTTTCTCAAGCATACAGTGTGCAAAGCACATGGTAGTGCCGCCAGCCTGTTTCCAAGTTTTATGAAGATCAGTTCGCTTTCTGTCGGATTCCCAGTCGTTTGGTTTGTTGTGTTCTTCCTTTTCTAGTGTTCCGGGTTTTGCCAGAAAAGCGTATGTTTTGAGTGATCCTTGAAACATCTTTCTTTTTTAGGTTTTTGGGGGGCACTGTCAATGTGAACAGTGCTGAAAAAAAAAAAAAAAGTATTGTTTTTATTGTATAAGAGAGATCACTGCTTCTCAGTGCTATTATAAAGGTTGCCTTGTCGTACTGCCTATGGCATGGGATTCCCCATTTCTCTCTCTCTCTCTCTCTCTCCCCCCCCCCCCCCCCCTAACATTTTGTGTAGGATTTGATGCACATATACAAGCCCTTTAGTAATCAAATAAACTTCATTTGTGTTCCAGACTTTGTGTTTGTCCGTCCCTTCTCGTCCCAGTCTCGGTGTTTTTAGTCAAATGTAAAAACCTGCCCGCGATTGCAAAGGTTGTCTGCGCGGGGAGCGAATCACCGCTGTCCGGTGGGAGTCGCGCGGGGCTCGCCAAATTCAATTTCCCGCTGGCACATGAGAACCGTCGTCCTCCACGCTTCCACACTAATGAATGAATTTCCCCACCGCAAGGGAAGTGGCGAGCATCACGAGTTTCCTTCGCTTCGCCCAGGCCCTCGGCTGCACTGAGTAGGGCGCTGGCCTCTCTGCCTGCGTGAGCTTATAGCTGAGCGCGTACGTTAGAAAAAAACTCGCGTATCACTCGACGCTCTGCGCGAACTCTCGGAAGAGAGAGAGCACGCCAAAGCACAGCGGGTGTTCTTCGAGCGCTATCTGGCTCGCTTCCCAAAGAAGTTTTACGCAGTAGTTTTTTGGTGCTCGATAGTTATCGATCTTGGACTCGCGCGACTCGTAGTTATTAATGCGGCTCGGGGGTTTCCTCCGAACATGGGGGTCACGCCACATCAATCACGAGCCGCTCATTTCATTTTCTTTTTTCTCGGTTGGACGGAAAATGAATGGGCATCGAAGCTGCGCCGAGAGCACTTGGCAACACCGAAGGTTCGGCGCAGCATGGGCACGGAATTCATGGGAACTTGCAGCGCAACTCACCGGTGTTAGCGAATGAGGATCATAAGGCCCCGCGAGGTGCAAGCCCGGGAAAATGACGAAAGCGTGGCGATACTTCCAGCTTTCGAAAGCAACAATCGCTGCCGAGCATCTCCGATTTTGGTGACTCGGTGGGGCGGAGACGCTCTCGGGCAGATACCAAACCAAACTGCTGCTGCTCGGTGGGTGGACGATCGTAAGGGCACCTGCCGAGGAGAAAGCAAAGCAGACAAGAAATCGCGTGAAATTTTTTGTATTAAACGATTCCTCGACGACATTATTTTATAATAATTTTTCAAATTTTTAAAAGTTGTCTCGGTAGTGGTGATGTTTTTGCAATTAAGCTTAGGTAAAATGAAGAAGAAAAAAAAAAACGTAAAAAGGAGGGAGTGGCGCGGTTGGGCGTGGTTGTAGTGTCATTATCATCGCCATCGTTGTTATGCAATAGTATTTTTAGCGGGAAACTCGAAGTGGAGTTACGGGGATAAAAGAAGGCAACATGAGCGGCAAAAAGGACCAGGAAATATGTTTTGTCCTGTCCTCGTCTTTTTGACGTTCATCTTGCTTTCCTTTATCCCCGTCACTTTACCAGCACGGTTTCATTTATTTTCTTTATTTATTCGTACACCGCCTCAAGACGGAACAATAAAGCGGGGATCGAATACGAACAAAACAAAATGAGGCAGCGAAATCAGAGCACCACTGCATGGCCCCAGCGCCCTGACCGCAAGCTTCGCCGCTTCAAACCGTCGCGTGCCCGTCAAGCTTCACTGCTTTGCACCGGAGTGCTAGGAGAAACGGCTGACGTGCCAGAGCGTCTCCGTTGGCTCGATACGGATTTTGAGGTTTCATTTCTTCGGGTATAAATTATAAAAAATTAGAGTTCCACTTCCAATTTTAAAGAACAGTAAAAACAAACAAGAAAAAAACAAAAAAACTTCAAGTTGTGTTTAAACTATGTGTTTAAACAATGTTACATCGTGTTTCAGTGCCAGTGCGGTTTTTGTTTTCTTATTACAGATGCCTAAATGTTTTTCTTGTAATAAAACTGTTCATTTTCATAATTATTCTTCCCAGAAAAGATTTCCAACCATGATTTTTGAACTGCTCATACTAAATTCACATAAGATGTAAAATGTTTTTAATACAAAAAATTAACTGCCAATTTAAAAAAGAAAATAATAATAATTAATTCTCTTTCTCTCTCTTTCTTTTTTTTCATATTGAAAAATACTCGAATTCAATTTGAGGTAAAATTGTAATATTCGTATTTAATTAAAAAATATAAAACATAAAATCGCACTTTTTTCTTTTTTTTAATAATGCAACGCAGGCGGTGGCGTCATCTGCTTTCGACCGACCGCTTGCTGTGCCTATTGGAAGATGGCGCCACGGGTGCAACTCTCGGCTGACTCGGTCATCTGCGTCGAAGCCGGTCGTTGACATTGTGAAGAAGGTAATGCGCTAAGTCCTCACAAGAACGCCGTGCATTGGGCTTTCACGCAGTAAAATCAACCACTAATATAGACCTCTGATGAAAGTTTGAGTTCATTACACGAAGTTCTTAATTTTTCCAGCTAATTTCAAAGGGAGCCCTTGGAATCATAACACACTGTATATAAAAGTTTCACCAGCAGGTTCGGCCAGAAGTAATGATGCAGGAGCTACAAGCAGGGGCGTATTCAGAGAGAGAGGGGGGGGGGGGGGGGGGGGGTCCGGATGTTTTGACTCCCCTCTTGAATTCTGCATGTGTAAAAATTAGGGCGTGGAAACGGGAAAGGGGGGGGGGGGTCTTAAACATACGATACGCTGACCAACACCTGCCCCCCCCCCCCCCCCCCCCTCAAGAAATACCTGCGTCCCCCCCTGGCTACAAGGCAGTTTCTACATCAGCATGATGCTCTCAAACGCTGTTTGTTTCCTCATGCGCTCACCGGAGGAAATTCCCTAACGCAGTAGATTCTAACCAACCCTTAGTACCAAAAATACTCATTGAAATTACTCTACCAGACAATTCACGGCGTGATTTTACATCAACCGGGAGAAATATACTTTTGTTGAGCGCGTCGGTGATAAGGTTAAATACTAGAAAGAATAATGCACGAAGGACGGGCAAAACAGCACATCATTCGACTTGCGACGCACCCTCTACGGGAGAAATACATATCATTTTTGCGTGTTATAACGTGCTCCAGCATTCAGTTTTCCCTCGCACTCTCGAACTGGAATAACCTACCCGCTGAAATAGCAAACTAGTTCTCTAAACGCCCTAAACTGTGAAAAACAAAGAAAAGAACACAGACAGAGAGACACACACACACACGCGCGCGCGCGCACACACACACACACACACACACACACACACACACACACACACACACACACACACACACACACACACACACACACACACACACGCGCGCACGCACACACGCACGCACACACGCACGTACGCACGCACGCACGCACACACGCACACACGCACACGCACACACACACACACACACAAACGCACTTTGATGTTGAGTGAAGTTTCATTTTATTTTCGCTCATACTTCTTTCACGTGTGTGGATGATTGGAGAACGCCACTTATAAACGGAATCGGAAAGGCTTCAATCGAATGACGAAGCAGAATCTGTCAATAAAATACACACCTCTGCAGCTGCACGATCAGCCGCCGCGAAGCCACGCATTTCTATGAAGGAGCAGCATTATTCTCGAAGCCGGCCGCCATCTCAAGGGCACAGTGCAAACAGAGACAGCGCAGTGGACGGTGAATCACAAAAGATTGTTCACGTTCAGTTGAAGTAACTCTACAGGGGAGCATAAGCAATTGCGCTACATTCGGATAGATGGAGCAGAGTTACGCGTTCAGCCATCTTGAAATTCAAAGTTATGCGGCAAAGGCACTCTTCACGCGTGCAGGAACCGTGCTTCGACGAATGCGGCCGGAAGATTGCGCTCGTTCCTTCTGTTCTCATTTTGCCGACCACGTCGCATTTGATTGTAAACGTGCGGGAAATATTTCGTCGAGGTTTTGAGAAAATGCGGCAGGCAACACATGGCACGCAAATAAAATCTGCAGTAGACTTCTTCTCAATTAATTCAGCTTAGTGAACAAGCACGCCGTTTATCGTATTGGACTCTGCCGATGACAATTACTTACCGCAGTTTTTGTTACAATATGCACACTAATTCCGCCTACAGGCGTCAAATGTCGGGGTTGTGCTGTGACATTGAGGTCCCAGTGTGCATTGAATACTAGCTGGCTAGCGTTAACAACGGACTATGAATCGGATTTACGTACACGTGTTACTGGTCATCTACTTAAAAATAAAAAAAAGAAGCTGAGTGCCGAAAATTCAGTGTTAAAAATAAAAAAAAAAAAGCTTTTCCGCCAGCCCAAAGAAAAAATATTTTATGCAATACATTAGCTAGGATACCATGGTTCTGTGCTCTCATGGCACCGGAAGTGAAAAGCAAACTAGCTTGTGTGAGTGCTTTCTTTATGTGGATAATGTTTTCCCCGCGTTTGTGTTTATGCGTCAACTGCGTCAGACGCTGAAGAAAGAAGTGTTCCTGGATCTTTACTGCACACATTTTTGCATTCATGCCACGACGAATTTCAGAGAAACGGATTATGTACGGCTCCATGCAAAGGCAAAAAACCTGAGCACAGTTGACCAATGGCTAGTTGGCGGCTAGCGGCACTGCTGAGCGGCCGTAGCGAATGCTTTCCTGCACAGCACTGGATTTTTGTTTGTCACGTGATCGAATTTGGCGAATAGCGGCGCGGCGGCGTGTGGAAAACAGACGCGCTATACTCTGGCTTTTCTATAGAAACTCTATACCTTCGGTCGTCGCTCCATTGTTTATGCTTTGTTAATGCATGCGCTAGCTAGCATTAGTACCTACACGACAAAGAAAAGCTGACGCCGTCCGTCTGCGGACAAAACAGTGGAGAGGGAAGTGCGCCGCGTGGAGAGGAGGAGAGGACAAAGGGGAGAGGGAGGTGACGTCACGGGGCGGAAGCCAATGAGCGCGCGGGAAACCGGTGAACAGCGAAAGCACCGTCTGCTAAGCGTGTAAAGAGCGGGCGAACGAGTCAGAGGATCGAAAGCAGCGCCTAGCTCGGCTGGCCGAAACGCGGCACAAGAATCAGCAAACCGACAAGGGTCTGCGTGCGACAGAAGCCGGAAAAAAAGAATTAAAGGAATATTGTCACGGATGACAAGTGACGAGGCGAAAAAGAAAGATAACAACAAAGCGTCGCGGGCGTCGAAGGCGGCGACGCAGCACATTCGAACGCTGAGGCGAAAAGTGACAGTGGCTCGTTACGCGGAGTCCCTTATGTGGATGCGTGGTCTTCTGGAATAATCGGCGTAGAAAGTTCGACGCGTAGAACATTCGGACCTCAAAGAAGCAACAGCTAACACTGACCCCGTAACGAAACCAAAAAAAAAAAAAAAAAAAAAAAAAAGGCAGCAGAAAGTAGAGGAAGCAGAAGAGAAAGCCAAAAGAGAAGAGTGAAAGGGTTAGCGTTGGAGTTTCCCAAAGGGGCACCTGTGTGGCGTTTTCCAAGGGTAATTCCCTAAAGCGCGATCCAAACCAACGTGTTTCGGTGCGCGCGTGGGCCGTGCGTCTCTCGGGAATTGCGTATTTCGTGACGTCGGGCTGATTCCTTTGCGCCTTCCGGGAGCGCGAGAAAATGTTTGATGATTTCAACTTTTTCTGAAAGCGCGCGAAAACGCGCTGTGACGTAGTGGGGCGCTCCTCTTCCGGCCAATCGGTGGAGAGCACTGTATTTCCGGTTCCGCGTTTCTTCGCCGTCTGGCACAGATGCTCTCCGCTCGACCGAAGCCGCACCGTTGGCCTGACCAACGCGTGTGGTTGGGACTCAGAAAGCGCCCCGGAAACAGCAAAACCGTCACGAAATACGCAATTTCCGGGAAGCGCATCGCCTACGCGCTCACGAAAACGCGTTGGTTTGGATCGCGCTTAAGGATCCACCAACGGACCTTCCTTTAATTTTTTTTTTTTACCATGATTGATTGCAATATGAAATACCCACTGGGATCGCGTGGCAGAGACGATGGCTGGTAGGGACACTGCGTGCGCTCAGGACGATTCTATTCTACCCCAAGGGCAGGGGGGCTATGTTGCACGTTTTGGACTCCCAGGAGACTAGGGAGAAGGAAGTAACGTCAACGACACAGCAAACGCAGATTGGTTGTTGACAGACAAAATCAACATCCAATCCGCATTTGCTGCGTCGGTGACGTCACTTCCTTCTCCCTAGTCTCCTGGGAGTCCAAAAAGCGCAACATAGTCCCCCAGGACCCACTCGAGGATCAGTTAAGGCATGAAACACATGAGCGGTGAAACTGGGCACCGCGCGCCGTTCGTCGCTAGGCGCACGGAGCCTGACCGCGCGGCTTTATCTGTATCAACCAGATCCGAGCGACGCCGCGCCGCGCGGAAGTGACGTCGAGACGCCAGCACCGGTTCTGGTTTCGGTTTCGCGGCAGGGAGCAACTCATCAGCGTCATGCCACGGCTGTATCCTTCTAGCGCCGTAGTTTCTGTTCGAGAGAGAGAGACCGACTTGAGTAGAGGCGATTATTCTGGCTCTGTAAAAGCACAAGATCAGTGTCACCCTTCTAACGAGCGAATGCGTTCGTCAATACGTTTTATCGTTTAGATATATGATTGAGATATAACTTTCATATTTGTGTATTTGGCAGTGTCCGTTCTGACATTTTACGCCAGAAACAACTGATAAAAAGCAGTGATGACTATGCTTGCTTCGAGCCTCCGTGAATATATTTCTTGGCGTGGACGCCGATGAAGCGATCTCTTCCGTTAAACCTAAACCAAGAACTGTTAAAGAACGACGTCCATTTCGCGCTTTTCACCCTTGCCCGCCTGCTCCTTTCCATACATCGTTTCCACTTTTTACAGTGGAGCTTTTAAGGGCTAGGTTCCCCAGGATCGTGTCCACCAGCAAAAAAATTATGACACCGAACTCTGGATAGCTACCGCCATCTATGAGCGACGGCGGCAACCAGATAACTGGTTGCCGCTGTCGCTCATAGAGTGCGGTAACCTTCCTTTGGAGTAGAAAGAGCGGGAGCGGAACGAGCGGCGATGTGCGCAGCAGCGCGAATGGTTCCGCAACCGCCGCGAAGCCGCTATCGCCTCAAATTCCACTGCGTCGAGCGCTTCAGATTCCCTTGCGAAAGAAGAGCAGATCGCCTGCCTGGAAAGCCATCGCCGAGAACAGAAGCTACAGCTCCGCTGCTCATCCTTCTCTTCACCAGAGTGGAAAGGCTGAAAGTTTTTTTAGCTTGCCCCAAACGCCCCATTTGGCTGACTTGGCTCCCCTCGCAGCTTAGGAGAGGAGAGCACTAAGAAGATTGTCTTCCCTGCAAAAAACCGAGGTTGTACGTCGGCCTTTAGGCGAGTTCAGGCCCGGCTGAGCCCCGAGCGGCGCCGAATGCGTTTCCTCCCCTCGAAGCAGAATGGAATCGCCCATGGAGTGCGCGCAGCGCCCCGCCCGCCACCGTGTCGGCCACGCGCTCCCAGTGGCCGGGTCTTTCACATTGGAGGATACATGTGCTTAAAATTGTTATCATACACAGCCCATCTTGACAAAGGCCTGGTTTATTAGCTCTCAAGCTTGTACCATATCATACATGCATCATCATCAACCTATTCTACCGGTTGGTAAATTCGTCATGTCTCGTCGTAGAAAAAACGATCTAGAAATACAAATCTTTGTGTAGTCCCAACCTCGTTGTATATTCCTCTCATGTAGATAGTTCACACCGCGTGAAATTTTAACTTTTGAAATATATATTGGTGATGAATGGATGGATACGACTGAACCCTTTAAATCGGGCGGCAGCTTGCGCCACATAGCCACCATTCCAGCGAAACCTACGGCACCTTGCGTCTTGAGCAGGTTCGTGCAATATCGTCATGCTCTGTTCCGGACTGTCCAGGACAGAAAAGGGTTTCCCGCGATTTCAAATAAATATTGGGATAATTCGTAGCACCGTTTAGACAAGGTGGCTGGAGTGTACTTTATTCCGATACGTTGGGTGTGGCAGAAAAGTAATAAGACTGATTTTATTTTAACCATGAATCATATTCTTTTACAAATCAAGGTTATCCCCTTCAAGGTAGTTCCCTTGGGAAGCTACGCACCGACGGAGGCTCTGTTTCCATTGTTCGTAGCATGTTGGAAGGCTCCTGCTAGAATGCCCTTTAGCTCGTCGGTTACACTCTTCTGGATATTATCCAATGTAGTAAGTACCAAAATGAGGCTCTGTAAAGTAAGGTTTAAGCCAGAAAAAAGAAAAAGAGTCACAAGGACTGAGATTCGGCGAATAGGGGTTGAGGAACCAGAGGAATGCCTTTTTCTGCCAAACGTTAATTGATTAAGAATGCCGTGTGACATTGTCGTGGTGCAGTATCCAAGTGATTGGAATGCCTGGTCACACACGTGCCCCCCTCTTTCCTAAACCTTTCAAGGACTCCGCGATAAAAATTTTGATTGATTGTTAGGCACAAATTCTTTGAGGACGATCTCTTGACTGCCAAATAACAAATGAGCATTGATTTGATTTTCGATTTGACGGCACATCGTTGCTCAAGATTTTGCCCCCGTCCATTTCCGTAACTCACCTCACAAACACAACTTTACTTGAGACGCTCTCAACAATCCCGTAGCAACTGTAGCAAGTTCAAAGTTATACTGAGTCTACGGCAAGGGTAAACCTAGCTGCCATCTGAAAGGGGAAGCAGCCACATTGTCGGTTTGTGTATAGTGTGGCCACTCAGTCTTATTACTATTACTTTTCTCTGCCACACCGTGTACCTTATTTGGTGACCTTAGGGATAGGGCTTTATCCGGGATTGTTAATCGGGGGAAAAAAAGGGGGGGGGCTAACAAATCTTAAGGATACGTGCTTTGGTAAAGTGAACTTTGTGTTGGAATTTCGGGGAACAGGGGGGAGGGGTGAGGGGGTGTTAAACATTTTTGGGAAGTGCTTTGGGAGGGTGGACTTTGTTTTGGAATTTCGGGGAAAGGTGGGGCACGGTTACACATTTTTGGGATGTGCTTGGGAGAGTGTGAACTTTGTGTTGGAATTTTGGGAGAAGAAGGGTAAGGGGGTTACACATTTTTCGGAGGTGCTCTGGGAGTGTGTGAACTTTGTGTTGGAATTTCGGGAGAAAGTGGGGGGGGGGGGGGGGAGGTTACATATTTTTGGGAGTCCCTCGGGAAGAGTGTGAACTTTCTTTATCGACGTTTGTTGTGTTCGAATTTCGGGGGGAAAGGGGGGGGGGACTTAGCTTAGCCTGGGATGTGTTAAGGAGATGTTGGGAAGAGGGGTGGTGGCATAGAAATCACCTCTAGGGGATTTCAAGGACTACGGAGCTGATCCCACCACAGGAGGGAACTCCCTAAGAGGGAGGAGGTGCATGCGCTCCCTCCGACGTACGTGGCTTGTTCACTCCATCAAGGCGTCATAAAACTGTTGCCTTACTCCAGTCAAGGGCTGCCGACTAAGACGTGCGATGCCGGCAACGGTGTGCGCCAAATCTAGGCGCATTTCTTCTTCGCCTTTTCTTCGAGCCGCCGAAAAGTCGTGCGTTACAAGAGATACGGCTTTTTTTCCCCCACCAATCGAAAGCCGTGGCTGCGCATCGTTGCTTCCAAATCTTGCAGCAGCCAGCAGGCGCGCCTTTTTTTTTCTGTACCCGAGCCGCTTCTTCCAAAAAAAACTTGGGCGCCCTAAATGTTGTTTTTTGTGTAAACTATTGAATTTTGACTTTCTTGTACATAAAAAAAAAAAGAATCAAGATATATTTTACGGTGGTCTATACGTCCAAGCGATTCGTCACTGCTTTCTGAAAACTGCCTTGTATCGCGTCGCGTGCCTCTCTCGCTGTTTGTGTGTTTTTTTTGTTTTTTTTTCGCGCGCCTCTTTTTTGGTTGCCGCTCAGAAGCTCCGATTGACGGGCCTTTGATGGGGGTTGCCTGGGTTCATGGAGGCGTTCACGCGTGAATGTACGTGACAATCCGAGATTAGGAAAGTCTGCTGCGGGCTGAAAAAACTAAAAAACTGCTTATATATATATATATATCATATATAGTGTCGGTTTTTCAATATATGTATATAGAAATGTTCTTTTTGTTGTAGTTTTTTTTTTTTTCTGCGAGTTTTTGTGGGCGTCAATCTTTCATCGAACGTTCAGTGTATAGTACACAGTGGTGTGCTCCGTGTGCGTGTTTTCAACTGGATTTTTTCTTCTCATTGCGAAAAGTTTTTTTGGGCCGCTCGTAGAGTTTCGAACGAATGGACGTCTCTGCTTCGATGCCCGATAGGATTGTGTGGGGTCGCCCATAGGCCTTGTCTTCGCTTTTGAAGAATTTCGCTCTCAATCGCTAGAAAATTTTTCTCTCTCTCGCTGCAATGTTGTCAAAAAAAAAAAAAAAGACTTTTTCCGTGCCTCGCGGCAAGTTTGGATCAGGACATTTCGAGTCCGAGTCTTTAGAAAAGGCCCCACTAAGAACTGCCATCCTAAAAACACATCAGAGAAAGAAATCTCTTTCAGATGTTACCTCGTTGTTTTTGTATTTATCTTTTTTAACGATGGATAGTTTGTTGAGGCGTGTGTTTTCGGAGCCAGTATTAGAAGGAAACAGACAGTTGTCTCTTAGGAGGTGCTAAGCGTTATAAACTGAAAGCCCGACGGAGAAAGAATAAGGAACGTCTATTCACGACAAGTCGAAACGTGTCTGACATTGACGCAAAGTATTAAAACCGCCGATGGTGACGTCACTTGCAAAAGGTTTGCACTGGCAACAAGAAGACCATGATGCGATATAAATAACAGGTGCGAACGTTCAAATCCAATGAACAGAATCTAAAAAAATATAACATACCTCAGAGACTGTGTTGGAAATTGCACTATGTGCCGGCCCCCGGTTATCTTCTGCAGGTAGATTTTTTTTTTTTTTTTACAAAGAATGATTAGGTTGATGGCATGTTAAGAGGAGAGGGAAGAGGGGATTGAAATTTAATTAGCAGGCATTTATGGGCGACGTGCAGAGTGGTGGTGGTTACAGATATTCCAGATAAATGTCATAAAGAAGCGCTCCGCATTAACAAGGCGACAATTGTGATGCAAAAGAAAAGATAAAATTCTTTACATATTCCCGAAAGACAAATGCGCAAGCGGAACCGCGTTGTTGCTGCACCGTTTCTGCCAGACTACGCCGACGTGTTTGCCCTGATGTATTGTCCTTCATTTCATCAAAATTAAATGAACTTTGCGCCAAAAGCTTATTGCTTTTTATCAATACAGAATCAAATAGTTGACGAACTACTACACGAGGCTTTAACGAATTTAACAAAAATTATGACTGATTTAAGAGCGTGTTGTTCGATTAGACCCACGAGTCGTGCGGTGACTCAACTCAGAAAATCTCTCATCTGGGCGAGTTAGTTGGCTCCGTTGAGTGCGCTTTTTTCCGTGCGCCGGCGCACTGCGGAGGAGCAACATCCTCGGAGTGAACAGCGCTATACACCAACTCAACTCTCCTACGTCACGCCGCGGTGGTGGCGCGTCGGACGCACTTCCGGTCTGTGGCGGTGGGCAGAAGTCGCCGTGCCAGACATGCATTCCTGTGTTCCCTTGGAAGAAACGAGACAAAAAACCTGCTTTCTCGTCAAAATGCTGCGACGGGGGTTGTACCAAGGGAGTCTGGAAAGGTTTGAAGATCAGTTTTCATGTGTTTTTGCCCCCTCCGTTCGTCCGAGAACGTGGATAGTAGCCGTGAAAAGGGCAAACCAGACGCTGTCGAACTACGATTGCGTGCGCAAGCAACACTTTGTGGTCGCCAGATGTATTTGCTTTGTTCCAACATAAACGAGAGAAAACCGCCAAGTTGTCCGAACCACCCACGGGTTCAGTGCGTCTTCGAATTCACACGGCCGCCTGATCGTTCGAACTTTCGTCTGCTCTTTCAAACGTCTCCTTTTTGTCGTCTGCTCGTTCAAACAAAAGCGGCCCGTAGACCAAACTTTGACCCGGTGATTGCAATAAGAAGTAATTGCAGACCTCGAAAGACTTAAGTAGGCTCGGTATAAAAAGTAGATACAAGATGTTGATCATTGGTACCGGTGGTCATCACCGACTTGTTACGCTTTGTCTGTTCCCGCTTCCGATTTTCAGTATCGACGTCGATCATCGCCGCTACCTTCTACACTTTTGCAACACGAGCGACGTCGCTACCGAAAATAGCTGGAAGAATCTCATCATGGTTTTGGCGTCCATTCTGCGGCGTTCATGCGAATGAATCGCCGCACGTCAAATTATTCACGGAAAGTTTAGCGGCGTCACGAGCCTTGATAATTTCGCTTAAGCGATTAAAGTGGTAAGACATTGCGATGAGGACGTAGAATCGACAATTCCAACGCGAAAAAGAGTTGGCAGACTCACACAGACGCCGACAACGTGACATTCGAGTGGTTTGTTGACGCGGGACGCGGTGCTTCTTGCCCGTACCCCATTACGCATGCGTTCGAACTGTCGTCTGCTCTTTCAAACTTGGCTGCTTTTTGTCGTCAGCTCGTTCAAACGACAGCGGCCCGGAAACCAAACGTTAACCCGGTAATTGCGATAAGAACTAAGTGCATGCCTCAAAACACTTTTGAAGTTTGGTTGGGGTAAGTAGGCTAAGTGTAAACAGATACAAGAAGATGTTTATCACTATTGTTACCAGTGGCCACCACCGACTTGTAATGCCCGATTCTACTTACGATTTTCAGTATCGACGTCCACCATCTCAGCTACGGTCCACGCTTTTGCAGTCCGAGCAACGTCGCGTCTGAAAACAGCGAGTAGAATCCCATCGTGGGAGTCAGGCTTTAGCGCCCATTCTGCGGCGTCCACGTGAAATGAATCGGCGCAAGTCACATTATTCACGCAAAGTTTTGCCTCGTTAGTTTTGCTGAAGCCGCTCAAATAGTCAGACATTGTTAGGAGGACGTAGCATCAACAATTCCAACGCGAAAAAGAGCACGGGGACTCCCACCGACGCCGACAACAACGCAATTCAATGGTTTGTTTATGGGCGACGGCGGGCTTCTTGCCCACCATCCACCGCGCATGCGCGGCGCCGGTGGCGTCCGCTAGGGGCGCTCCGGTTTGTTTGTAAACATGAGTTGGTGTATAGGGAGCATTCACTGGCGGCCATAGCTGTGTGCGCGAATGCTGAGCGCGTGCTGACGGCGGGCTTCCACAGTTCTTTTGCAACGTGCATTCTGCACCATCAAGAGTGCCGGTCTTAGCAGCCTATTGATGTGAGCTCGTTCTGAGCATGCGCTCTAAACAGCACCCACAAATATGGCGTCCAGTGAATACTCCCTATTGTCTGCGTACCCCGCTCCAGTGTAGGATGACAGGAGGAGCGACAATTTAATTTACGGAACGACCCCACGAATCAAAAGTTCGTTTACCTGTGCAGTAGCGGCCGTTGCCACCCTTTAAAGCACTCCTCTTGTAAAGCTGTGTACTTGGTGAAATGACGACGCGATTGTCGGAAACATTATTGGAATTCGTTTTTGCGAAACTTCCTCAAAGTAATGTTGTCGCGTTGCGCTGGATATCACGAATGTCAGCGAATATTCGTCCTAAATATAAAAGCCAAATACGGTAGGGAACTGAGTGAAGGAAATGGGGTGGATCGTCTATTTTTTTAAATACATTTCCGACAGATGTACTTACAAACTTTTAGGCATCATGTGCAAGGACTTCGTCGTGATGGAGAATCCACTTGTCAGGCTAAAGTGTGGATCGCTTCCTTCGAACTGGGTGCCGCAACTACAGTGCCCGGAACGCGTCTTCGACTGGCGTGTTTAGTGCTCTTACCGCCCATAGATCACACGAGGGCCCAAAGTAACCATAAACGGACTCACGGAAGTCAGCGTGTCATGTTGTCGGATGCAGCGATCCTGGTGGTTGGTGCTAAAAGTCCTGACGAAGAGCACAAACAAAAAAGTAACGCGAGCGTCGCTGTCATCGCAGGGTCTTATCTGGCTGATGAAGCTTCCGTGGTGTGCCAAGCCGGAGGGCGACCTGCAGCAGAACAGGCGCCTGACACATCTACCACCGCCGTCGTGACACCGCCAGGATCGCGGCCGGCGACAACATGCGACTTATATGTTGTCATATTATCGGGGGACCGCTTTTTTTAGGGCGCTGTAAGCACACCAGTCGTAGACGCGTTACGGGGACCATACCGTAACCGTTTGAATACATGAACATAAACGTGTGTTGTTTGACCACTTGTTTTCGCGCAAATAATTTGAAGTATCCCTCATAAATCAAAGAAACAAACAAGTATGGGCGTGAACTGCGAGCGAATACGAGCGAGATGTGCTTGTTTCGTTCTGCAGAGAGTGTAGCAATAAAAGAAAAGCGGTCATCCGAGAAAATAATAGGAATCGCAGGGCCTGCGTGGGCCTGCGGAAGAGACGAGGTTCTTACATGCCGAAGTGGTGACCGGCGAGCCGGGGGCGCGGGAGCCCCGGAAGGAAGGAGACGCCCGATACGGTCGGTGGATGAAGCGTACTCTGTTTATTCAGCGGTAAACAACATGGGGAGCGAGCGCCCAGGGACGCGACCCTGACAACACGGTCGCAATGGTGGACAGTGGCGCCATCTAGATAATGTATATAGCAATTGCGAAAAATTTAAATACAACAGAGAGCAGACCACTTGTCGCGTCATCGTGCACATTTTGTCGACCTTCCTGGAACCGCCTGTGCCACTCGACAAAGCTCGATTTTCCAGTATTCTCAACTCCAACCTAGCGCACTTAATACCCTTCTTCCCGTTTCACATTTTGACCGCCAGGACACGCCAGTTTTTGCTGCACCTTCAGACCGGCGGTTATGACTCTACCGCTGCCTTTCTTCGCGTCTTCTCCTCTGGGTGGCGTCGCCACCTCCGGAAGTGCGTAGCGTGCCTAGATTTTGACTGAATTATCCAAGTGCTCGATCGGATTTCACGCGATTTATGGGCCTGTTTGCAATACAAGCTTCGAGACCTATTGTGTAAGCTCGCGGCAGCTCGGGGTACGTGGAGCTAATACCCGCACTGCAGAACCCGGCTATCCTGGGTTCAATCACCACCTTGCCCGTTTCGATCAGGACGAACATCATTCCGAGGTGTGGCCGTGCATCACTACTGCGTGACGCACGGTAAAGACGCGAAGATGGCGGTGGTACTGCGCTGGATAAAAAATTCATCTTCAGCGTAAACAAAGTGTCGACATACCTTACACTGTCCACGCTCCCCCCCACAAATGTCTGCAGTAAGGACAAAGGTACAGACGCGTGAGCCTAGCTCGGAGTAATGCTTTCGTTTGTTTGTACGAGAACTCGTGCCTAGGAGCCACTTTCCAAAGCCGCGCACTCGTGCCTACGCCTTTGTCTGCTCTGTAGATGTTTTGTGAGGTGGAGTGTACGCACAAACGTCTATACTTCGTTCGTTTTTAAGCAAGATGGCGACGAAAGCTTCGATCATCTGCCAGCCTCCCCAATCTTTGCTTGCATCCGCATGCGCAAGCAATCACCGCAAGGGGCGTTCGCCATTAGATTACAAAACGGTCTTCTCGGTTTGAGTTGCTACCTTTTCAAAATCGAGGCTCCCCGGAGCTGCAAATAAACGGACTACGGCGCGCATTGTTAGAACCGGGTTTCTCCGTAATATCGAGCCCCCCCCCCCCTTTTTTTAATCTCGCTTTGATCATCAGCGCGTCGGGAGTTTTGGACGGGGAAGGCCCCGATAACGATCTCTTTCGGGTTGGCTGGCTATTACCGGCGGCACGGAGGTCTCTCCTCTCACGCGCGTGCGCAGTCGGCGAGATTGCGATCTCGCGCGCATTCGATCGCGGCCCTCGAGAGACGGGCACCGGGAGATAAGCGGAGGGAGGGGGATGAACAATGGGGAAGGAAGAGACCCTTTCCCCAACTCTCCCTTTTTCTGCACGTCGGCAGAAAGAAGCGATATCGAGATCTCCCTGCGATTGGGACATGTGCGCGGGTCGTGGGAGGCACAGCCACACACGCACACATTAGAACGCGTTAGAGGAGAGCTCCGGGAAAAAAAAAAATTGGTATTCACTGACTTGCCCCAATATTGGCTCAACACATTAACGGAGAAATTTGAACTAGTAGGGAAAGTAGTTTATTGGGCTAGTTGGTCCGTAGTTTAAAGAATATAGAAGTGTCGAAAACAACGAGGAGGTAGAAGAAGCGAGACAAAACAAGACGCACTCGCTACTGTTGTTTATTCGGAAAGAACACGTATGATATAGGCCCCATCACCTTGTGTAGTCATCAGCATGGCGGTGCAAAACTTGTTTAATATAATCAAACTTTTTTTTTTGATAGGGACATAGATGCCTCACTAATGCAATCTGCTCTTTTATCTCGAATTTCGTATGCCTCATGAGCTTCTCTGCTTGTTTAGTTTTTGTACCTGACTAGATCCTTAATTTCACGTGGCGCAGGCTTACACAGGCATATACTGCAGTGATGGCGAGGTGACCTTATGGCCATCTCGCCATTCACTACAGTAGATGCTCCCCTAATAAAGTTCATCTACAATAAAAGCAGCGCCAGGCCCTCTTTCCTCTTGGAGAATCTCTCGCTCTTTCTTCCTCTCCACGAGTCTCTCCTTATCTCATTTCGACGCTAGCGCCGCCTAGGTTGCCCTTCCGCCGAACACCGCGACATGTGACTGCTGGCAAACCCTTGCCAGATCGGGTTTTTCCGCCCGATTTCGACTCGCAGCTTTCGTGTATTCGCTGAGGTATGAGTTGCCGGAGTCCCTGACGTCTTGGCTATCTGGGTATGTCTTCCCATTGCTTCACATTTTGAGCAGGCACGCGAGTTTTGTCGAGGCTTCGGCTGTGCGTCTGCTCGGACCATTCGGTTCGAGATCAGGTGCAATTTTCCACTTGATAAACATTCATGCAATAGACAGCGAAACAGATGGTCCTAGTCTTCTTTACTCTTCAGCACACCGGGAAGCCAAGACTATGCGAAGCGCAAGTTCGTCTGCTTCTTTTTGCAGGGGTTATTGTGACGTCAGAAGGACGCCAAGCTCTGATTGGCTGTGATTGAAGGATAGTGGGTAGACCTCAGGCACCTTGCTTTGAGGTCTACCCACTATCCTTCGATCGGAGCCAATCAGAGCGCGGCGTCTTTCTGACGTCACCACAACCCCTGCAAAAGAAGCAGACGAACTTACGCCCCGCATAAGCGCGCACATGTTTCTGATATGGAACGCGAAGGCGTGATCTTACGCTGCGAACGGAGCAAAGCGCACCGTAGTCTCCGTGTCGCGGACTCGCTCGTTACCGAAACAGTCGGCAGCAAGATGTCATCACTCCTTATGCCTTTCTGTTTCTGCCTTTATACGCCGAAGTGACGACGAGATGAAAAAAAAAAAATTATAAACACTTAAGCAACCCGTAAGGTGAAACACGGCGACAGCTGAGGTGTGACGTCGAAACCGCTAAGGTGTCATTTCGGAGCTGATGGACTGAATGAACGGTGAAAGTGCGAGCGCGTACCATAGAGTCCCCATAGGCGTCTCGTATTAAACCGAGTAACACACTGGACGAAAATTCCATAGCGTTTTGGAACCAATGAGGGAGTATTAAGTAGAGAGCATTTCAGCTGTCTGAGCGTGTTTTCGTACGTCGCTTCGGCACAAATAGTTAAGCGTGCTAAAAAAAAAAAAAACGCCCAATAAACTGGGACAAGGAAGTAGTCAAGACGATGTGGACTCTCAAATGGAGGTCTATTGAAACAAACAGATACTATTAATACCATCTTCCTGGCAATTCGTTTACAAAACAGAACTCTGTATCTGTCCTGTCCATTGACGTAGCACTAACGCACTTGCTTTCCCCTTGCTTTCTGATACAGAATGCATCTTAAAATTCAAAGGCAATTTTATCTGCGTATATCCCGAGAAGAGTTGTTTGTGCTAATTCTGGGTCACATGGACACCTATTCCAGTGCACTGCCAGATGGCCCGGCGGGGACTGTTTTACTGCGACTATGCATGTTACCTTGCTACCATGCATGACCATGCATGTTATTTTGCTACCCATGCATGACCATGTATGTTATCTCGCTTGCTTGATATCTTCTTATCAACGGCCCGTTGAACGTTTTGGCGGAGTGCCGAGAATGCTCCCCGTCGATATGGAGCGCGGTCGACGGCGCGGAACCGCGAAGTGGCCCACTAACAGCTATCCCTGTAATATCGCTGTAAAAACGTCGAAGAGCATTTCGTGAACACGCGCAGGAGATTCGGTAACGCCACGTCATAGCGAGCATTTCGATGACGTTTCTAAAAGCCAAACAGGCGACATGCGCCCTCCCGATAAAAATATTACAGGAAGATCCATTGCAGTGGATTCTTAAAGAATGTGTTAGCATGACCCTTGGGAACGCCACGCACGCACCCTCTTTGGGAAACGCTAACGCTGACCCCTTAACTTTTCTATTTTGGCTTTCACTTTTGGATTTTTCTTTTGCTTCCTCTTTTTTTTTTTCTTTTTCTTGCTGGCTCTTCTTGGCTTTGTTACTGGGTCAGTTTTAGCGTTTCCCAAAGGGGGACGTGTGTAGCGTTTCCCAAGTTTCGTGCTCATGGATTCCCTAAGATTTCACCAATAGATCTTTCTAAATGAATGGATGGATGTTAATGGCTATACCCTTTGTAACGGGCGGTAGCTTGCGCCACCTAGCCTAAGTCGAAAAAGACAAACATATGATTCCTCCCGCCCTTCTAAGCCA
Organism: Ixodes scapularis; assembly: GCF_016920785.2. Lineage (NCBI taxonomy): Eukaryota > Metazoa > Arthropoda > Arachnida > Ixodida > Ixodidae > Ixodes > Ixodes scapularis. Next base: position 108,655,185 of record NW_024609881.1, read on the forward strand.
ATTTTCTTCCCCTAACTATCACGAAATAGTGTGGGATATCACCAGGATGACCTTTAAAGGATCGGGCCAAAAAAACAAAAAAAATACATCACACTCCGCCTCTTCCCCCGGTGAGGGAGTCGCCAATTTTTTTCTGGTCAAACCTTGTCGGCATTACCCCAGCACAGGACCCACTGGGAGACAGGGTTTAGACTTTGGGCCGGAGCCACGCAGGAGGGATTCCCTATTTTCCTTTCTCCAGCCTGTCCCCAGCGGTGCTAGTTAGTTGTGTATCATTCAATTTCCCCTAGATAATTTCCACCAATCTTCTAATTGCCACTTTGTGACTGTAATCCTTTTCTCTTCCATCCTTCCATCGTCGCCAGCGAAACCCGGGGTCCCGGCCAAATCTGTTACCCCTCCAGGGAAAGCAGGGTGAAGCCCCGTGCACTTCAAAACCAAGTGCCCTTGTGTCTCGCTCTCATTATGGCAGGCGGCACATAATGTGTCTGTCTCCTGAAATTTACCCCTAAACGCCCTCGTTCTCAAAACTTCCGTTCTCACCTCAAACAGTAAAAAACTTCTCAGTGAATTGTTAATAACAATTGAAAACGAACGTGTTGGTGAATAGAAGATACGAATACTTGAAAGGGCAAAACATCGATGTTTTATCCTTTCCAGTATTCGTATGAAATGTCGAGCACATGTTCCTTTCTCTATTCCTGTTTTTGTGACCTGTACATTGTTAGAGCTGATTTTTCCGGAATTTTCCCCTCACAGATTTCTCTTTCTGCCTCTTTCACTCCCTTTTCCACTGAAGTCGTCTGCTCAGCCCCATCACCAGTGCGTAGGTATTTAAATGTAAGCTTTCGGTTCGCTTTGTCCAGCTTGTGTTTAAACTTTTCATTCATAAATTTTTAAAATTCCTTTTCAGTACTCTACCTGCCAGAGTACGTCGACGTTCTTGGATACGGTCATCCATATCACTCCTGGAAAGAATCGCATTTATACCCCTCGTGGAGGGAACCGCATCGATCGTCTTAAAGGGACCATGAAACGATTTCAAAATGGAATGTTATCCACCGCATGTCATAAAAGGTGTGAAAAGAAAACCACAACACAAAAATAGAGAGCCCCCCCAAAAAAACATATTCGCTATAGAACTTTTAAAAGAAAAGCGGTCTCTTTTACAGCCTCTTTCCTTCGAAATGTTTCTGACTTTTCACTGCGATGCATCCGCGGAATCGCAGCACGTCAGCCCAATCCATTTTGCCTATTGGATAAGAGCCTACCTCACCAGCACCAGGATCATAAACAATAAACAGCCGGCGAACGTTTCTTCAAAGTTTTGTTAAGGAATATTCTGATCCACGTTTTGTTGAATAATTAGCGATGTGACGGAAATTGCCGAATTTGATAATGCTGGGAGCTATGCGCCATCTATCGCGTGGTAAACGAAGCAAGAGAAAGATAAGACTGCCCCTGCGCTGTATCGCGATTCTCCTGCTCTCTGCTGAAAAACGTGGTCGGCGTGGTGGAAGCTCATCGTTCCGCGTAGAGCGCTATCTTTGATTGAATTCTCGTTGCGTGTCACGATGATAACCCAGCACGCCCTAGAAGGGAAGATCAATCTACTCGTGCGGCGATGTTGTGGCGACAACGTTGGTGGCGGCACCCTCAAGACAGCAGAAACGCTTGTGCCGTCATCTTTGTTTACTTCGACTACAGTGGCGTTTTTAGCATTTGTCTCCTCGAACATCGCCCTGGTTTCTTATTTTGCGCAATCCATGCGTGTGCTCAAGTTCAAGATATTACTGGTGCGTACTGTATTTAAAGGCGTCTATGAAGGATACGAATTTTGACGCGTTTTCATCATCCGAGAAAAGTGATCAGTGTTAGCATTCTTTGAGCGATCCGACGTCTATGTGATCACGAAATCATATTTCTACGTTGCTATATCTCTGCTGAGATTACATTGTCTCTTGCAATCGTAGAGAAGGCGTGTGGCGAGATTTGTACTATCAGTAAAGTCGTGTTTTAAAGCCGTGATTGTCCAAGACGGCGTACTGCATCTTTTTCTTTTCTTTTTTCATCCACTCTGCCCTGCGAGCCTATCCTGACAAAATAAAAGATAATAGAGCTCGAGGCCACAGAAAACTTTGTGCATTTTCTGCTACGCCTGTGAGTGACAGCGCGTCCCCTACTTTTTAGGGATACCGCGGAAACGTCTGGCGGCGGCTTAGAAGCGGATGCCGCGCTAACGACCTGCTGCGCTTCGTACCGGCGCATGGGACCCAGTCCCATGCTGTCGCTGTAGCGCAATATGTCTAATTGAATTTCGCTCAGCTGCGATGTGTCCATGGCTATCGCGGTGCTGAGAGGCGCCGATTCAGAAAATATGGCGGTGGCATCGATGCCATCAGCGCAGTAAAACTCTGTGGTCAGGCACGGAGCCAGGAAGGCGGGGGGGGGGGGGGGGGGGGGGGCATGGGACCCGGCCCCCCACCCCAAATCTTCAATTAATTTTGCTGGGACCTCCTCTCCCCCCTACCCCTCATACAGCATTTTGTCATGGGCGCCCCCCCGAAACAAAATCCTGGCTACGACCCTGCCTGTGGTAAAAGCTACCGGCAGCTCACCGCTGACGCTCCCATTCTCCTACTGCCCGGTGCCACAGTAGGTCGCGACCGTCAAAATTACGCCGCTGCTTGTTTGGCGGTGAGTTGGAGAGAAAGAAAAACTAGACATTTCAAAAACATTTCGTGTAGATGTTGATAAACCGAAACGAAAACGGATGCCTGTTCGGCGTTCAGTGAACATTGAATGTTTAATGTAAAAGTTAGTTCGAAAAAAGTAAAGAGGTCATTTCATGGTCCCTTTACTACACAGACACCATCACAGCCCACACAACGCTACTATACGGAAACCCACAGCGAAGCACAACCGGCGACGGCAAAGCGGCAACTAAGCAAGCCCGCATTCCACCGCGCCGCAGCGCAACACCTCCTAGGTTACAAAGCCGTAGTGCTGAATGAGATGGCGTCATCAGAGAAGGCCCGTCAATATTCGGCTCAAACTAGACTCGAAGCCGAGCGCTGACGCAGCAATCATTTCCAATCTTTGTCCAGCGTTGGCCTTCTCTGACGACATCTCATTCAGGAGTACGGCTTTGTTGTTGTTATCGGCTTTGTTATCTAGGTCTTCCTGGCTCCGCGCCAGCTGTGCGCGTGACTTTTGACAAAAAGGTAAAGGGCTTGTTGTGCAAAATACCCGGCGGTGTCTGTCAGTTTGTCAGCGACGGGGAGTGGGGGTTGAGGGAGAGGTTGAAGCGTGATGACGTCAGCGCTTCGGACCAATGGAAGCGTCGCACACGCCACCCTCTCTCCCTCCTTCTCCCTCTCTCCCCGGCATTGACAAACGAAAGATACCGCTAAGTTTTCGTCAAAACGAACGTTCTAATGCTAAAAGCCCGGCCACGCTAGCGTCGCGGAGGCTTGCTGCGCACTGCTGGCCGCCGCGGGCTGCCGCCAAAACAAGTTTTCGCACTCAGCGGCTCGCCGCTCGGCGCCGTACAGGCAACCAGCACGCGCGCGGTTGAGGGCTCGCCGTCTCTTGCCGCAGAAGAAAGGAGCCAATGGGAGGTGGCGTAGATAGTGACGTTGCGATGCCATGGCGACGCGCAAGCCGCTTCTCCGCGCGCCTTTCACGTTGCAAAATAGCGTAGCGTAATTTCATTTCGTTTGCAGTCCCTACTTCCCCCGATGCTTTCCCATGGCGGAGCGGGAACGGCATTGGGGAAATGCTTTTCCCCAATGTTTTTCGCTACGAACAACCACTGGGAAATTACCGGAGATGAATTTGGAATAGTAGGCGAGTTTCTCCGTGGCACATGTCGCATTTCGCCTGCGTTGTGACGGATGTTCTGTTAATTTGGTGACACTCTCGAAAGTAGCCTTTATCTCTGTCGCGAAGCTGCAGGGCAGTAAAGCACTGACCTGTCCCTCGGTGTTTCGGTAACGCCAACTTGGCCGGACCCAAAACCTGCGCCTCCTTCCCTTCAGAGCGCGGCGACGTCGCAAAATTAAAGAGCAGGCTAGGATGATCGCATTCACGCTGACCACCAGGTCATCATCGACACCTGCTATGGAAGCAGCAAGTGTGGGTTCGGCGCTGATATATGCGAAAAATGAGAGCCGAAACGGAGGAACCGAACGAAGAGCAGACGACGAAAGCGCGGGAAACCCGACGGAGGTGAGCGCGCGATCTCGAGAATGCAAGAGCCAGCCGCAAAACGGGGACCAATGTGGTCCCCTCGCATTGGGACGCCGGACGGCGGTGCCACCCAGCGGCGCCGACCGGCGGCGCCGTTGCCGCTAGTGTGGTCAGGCCTTTATGCATTAAGGGGCTCTGCAATCATATTTAAGCGTCTACCTTTTTTTGCGGTTTCCACGTCTCCTGGGGTTTGGGCAAGCCAGCGGGCATGGAAAAGAGTGACTAAATATCAGTGCGTCATATTTTAACCGGACGACGCGGAAACCTCCTCCACCTACGAGGGCTACCCACATTGCCGAAAACGCGCGAAATCTGACGTCTTTGGTCCTGGGCTTACTACTGGTCAGAGCCGCTAAAAGCTTCTTTTTAGTCGAAATACAAAATATAAGTGGCGCGAGCCGTTTTAATTATTTGTAAAAGCAGTTTTTGTTCAGTATTTTAGATAAGAAAAGAAACAAATGCAGTTCATAAAGTACGGAAACAAGAAATGACCATTCGACATACCCGCCACCAAGCGGTGGAAAAGGCGGCGCATACTAAAAAGGTGTAGTGGGATCAGGCACCGACGAGCGCAAGTGTAGAAAGGTTCCGGATGTACGCGGCGGCGCTGCAGTCGAGGATCCGACCGTTTCCGAGCGTTCCGAAGGCCTTCGGCGAGCAGCTTTGGCTTGCGGTTTGGGTCTTAGGCGGTATGGCAGCGCGAAGTAGCTCCCATTCTGAACTGATCTTTACCCTGTGTTTGCTGTCGTTCGTGGCCAATGAAATCATGCCGAATTAGTGTTTAATCGGGCAGGAAATGCAATGCGAGCCGCCCTGGCTGCCCCCTTCATACAGCCTCTCCAGAACATGCTTTAGTGGCGCCCTCTCGAGCCGTCGACACGGAGTGCGGCAGCCGTGAGTGCTCGCTCAACTCACTACCCCTTCTCTAGTTCACGTCCACTCAAGCGTCCAAGGACGTCATGAAGGAGGTTATTTTTTTGCTTGTTTTTGTAATTTTAATTTACCTATAACTTTTAAAATAAAGCGAAATTCGAGAAAAGAAAAGTTTCATTTGGTTGCTACGTTTAGTGCGCTCAGGTTCGGTGCAAATTAAAAAAAACAGTAAAAAAGTCCTTGCAGGGCACCTTTAATACTTCAAAGCTTTGACGGGCGGGCGGGCAACGTAGTATGTATACGTGTACGTGTGCACGCCGCCGAAGAATGCGAGGCCACGACACAGGAGGGCACAAACATACCTCGGCAAACCTTAATCATGAGGGCCCTCACTCATTCTCATCTTCACGGGTGAGGTGAGGGTGAGTGAGTTTCTCAATCAGGAAAATTCAAAAGTGTGAGGGTGAATGAGGGCCATTAGGGCTGTGAGGGCGATGAATGCGTGAGGGGCGTGAGGGGTGTGAGGGCCATGAGTGCGTGAGGGGCGTGAAGGGTGTGAGGGCCATGAGTGCGTGAGGGGCGTGGGGGCGGTGAGTGGCGTGAGGGCCATGAGTGCGTGAGGGGTATGAGGGCCGTGAGGGCGGTGAGTGCGGGAGGGGTGTGAGGGCCGTGAGGGGCGTGAGGGGTGTGAGGGCCACGAGTGCGTGAGGGGCGTGAGGGCGGTGAGTGGCGTGAGGGCCATGAGTGCGTGAGGGGTATGAGGGCCGTGAGGGCCATGAGTGCGTGAGGGGTATGAGGGCTGTGAGGGCGATGAATGCGTGAGGGGCGTGAGGGGTGTGAGGGCCATGAGTGCGTGAGGGGCGTGAGGGGTGTGAGGGCCATGAGTGCGTGAGGGGCGTGAGGGCGGTGAGTGGCGTGAGGGCCATGAGTGCGTGAGGGGTATGAGGGCCGTGAGGGCGGTGAGTGCGGGAGGGGTATTAGGGCCATGAGTGCGTGAGGAGTGTGAGGGCCGTGAGGGCGGTGAGTGCGTGAGGGGTGTGAGGCCCGTGAGGGGCGGTGAGGCCCCCTTCATACGGAGCAACTTTCTTAGAAATTTCGGTGTTGCTGGTAGGTTGTTCCCTAGCTTTTCCTAGATCAACACGAATTGCTGAGGTCGGGTCCGGCTGGAAACAAGCGAGTAACTTGGAGCAATTCGAAGACGTTTGAAGCGGCTGCATCCAACCAGGGACGCGATATTTTCAGTAATACCTCGTGCTGGTGACGACGACAACAAGACTTGGCTCTGGTTTGAAATTGATCGTTTTTGGAAATAAACTGTTTCAGAAAGATGCATTAGTATTCTCGGCGAGATTTAAATGTATAAAAACACGTTTATAGTGCGTAATTGTGTGCCTAAATAGTACAAGAAAAATAAAATTTCATGATGACGATGGCAAATTGCAGCAATTGGTTGTTGCGTGTGAACGCGGGCCACGAGTGTCGCCAGTGTTGCGACGTCAACTTTCTGGGGGAAATAGCCCATCTGAAGCGGGCCTGAGTGTCGTGAGGGCCATAGGTGCGTGAGGGGTGTGAAGGGGTATGAGTGCGTGAGGGCCGTGAGGGCGGTGAGTGGCGTGAGGGCCATGAGTGCGTGAGGGGTATGATTGCGTGAGGGCCGTGAGAGCGGTGAGGGGCGTGAGGGCTATGAGTGCGTGAGGGGCGTTAGGGGTATGACTGCGTGAGGGCCGTAAGGGCGGTGAGGCGCGTAAGGGCCATGAGTGCGTGAGGGCCGTGAGGGCGGTAAGGGGCGTGAGGGTCGTGAGGTTCAGTGAGGGTGTGTGAAGGGCTGAAGGTGAGTGTGACTGTGAGGATGAGGGTGAGTGAGGGGCTGAGGGTGAGTGAGGGCGACATAAAATGACGACCTCTGTCCACAAATGGCGAAAGAAAATGGCGAACCGAAACCGGACGGGTCGCTCGACCAATCAGTGGTAGGGGAAAGGTGAACTTTGAAGGGGAGGAGGGGGGGTTTTCTAGAGGGTGAGAGCGTGTCAGAGGATCATTCGAGACCAACATTCCACCATTCCGCCTGCTTCCTTCTCTCGAGCCTTCGTTTCCCTCGCCCTGAACTCCTAACCTGTCACCGACTATACTTTCAGTATCGATAGTCTTTATGCGTAACATGGCATTAGGATTCTAGCCAGGTACTGAAACAAAACAAGCAGAGAAGTATACGAGGCATACGAAATTCGAGAGAAAGGAGTGGATTGCATAAATGAAGCATCAATCGCCCTATAAAAAAGAAAGTGTTTGATTATATCAAACAAGCTTTGCACCGACATGTTGATGACTATCGTAAGAATGGATAGTTGAGAGAGTTGGTGGGCATTCAACGTGGGATACAGCGCGTGCGGAGATATTACGTAGCATCCCTAGAAAAGTGAAGTATTTAATATAAAAAAGAGATATTACCGTATTTTTCAGACTATAGTCCGCAAGGACAAATTTCCGCCGAATAAAACAAGTTTTTGTTTCGATAGTCTGCGCCCGGTGCATAGTCCAAACATCGTGCTTAGTCCCCACCTGGTTCTAATTAGTCGACAGGAAAACGTTCTCCTACACGGCACACCTTGACAGATGTCTGCTTTCTTACCTCACAAAGAAACCCCCTTGTATTAGACATTGATCATTGTTCACATACTCTTTCACTCACAAATTTCGCCACGTCTCGTCACAATGAACGATCTTGAAAAACAAAATTCCTGCAATGTTCGCGCGCGTAAATAGTCCACACAGCCGGAAACAGAAATTTTAACTTTTAAACATGTATAGTCCGAGGACTATAGCCAGGAAAATACAATATATGTGCTTCTTGTATAAATAGCAGATAAAAAAATGTTTTGCTCTTTTTTTTGTGGCTGGTTCAGACTTTTGCGTTGGACTGCGTGGAGGAAGCAGCGTCAGTGGGCAGTTCCACAACTGAGTTGGTCTATAGTCAGGGACGTGTTCAGGGTTCAGTTGAAGCTCCTCCCACCTCTTCCTATCTTAGCTGGGCGAATCCTGGAGAGGAGGTCACCTACTCTCCGGCGTTCACTTTGCCAAAGTGGAAAGAGTTGGGAGGAGCTTCCACTTTACTTTTAACCTGTCACCGACTATAGTAACGTCCACGCATCAGCTGTTTCGCACGCACCTGCTTTTCTCGCAGTATTCTACGAGAGACTGTAAGCTTACCGGCTAGGGATCACTTGGTCGCGTGTTCGAATCCCATCGGGGCGTTCTTATGTTCCTTTTATATCGACCCTACGGGCTTACTTACCTTATATATGGCTTTATACTTCACGTAAACCTGGAACATAACAGATGAACGTGTCTGTTTCCTCGTGGGATTCCGTCGATAAGACACATTCCGCAATTAAAAGGACCTACAATTCGCGCGCATTGAACCTCGCCGCGCTCGAAGCAGCATGCCTCCTCCGCGCCGAAGATACGGAAGAACGCAAAATAGTTTCCGTGCGACAGCGACTGTCGTTCTGGAAGTGCACACAGTCGACGCGCCCACGGACGAGGTGCATGCACGCTTGGCTGAGCCGACCGATAAATAATTGCTCCGTTTGTCTACAGATGAACGCCTTTTGCCGGCAGCGGTAGCAGTCAACAACTCGCGAAGCAACCGGCCGCATCACCCTACAATGGACCACACAGAGCGCCCCCAACAAATCCAGTGTGGGGAAACCTTATCACGTGACTACACCCCTTCCCCTAACTTTGTATGCAAAGTCCATGGTGTAGCCCCCGCTTCCTTCCCGGAGAGAAAATTCGAATAGAAGATCTTGGATGAACTCCTGACTGGGCAGCTACTCGAAGGTCATGTGAGACTGCGCGGCATCGGATTGGATTGGGCGGCTCGCAGCGCCCTCACCGGTCCATCGTGAAATCGAAATGAAGTGTAGCCGGTTCTAGGCCGGCTAACTATCGGCAGCCTCTCAGTTAGCGCGGCGCGAAGAAACAATAAGAGCAGGGCGTTTTCCCATTCGTCGCGTCGGCGCGGCGTCTTGTTTCGCAGTTCGCTGAACACCCGACAGCCGGCGGCGGGGTCGGGCGTGCGCGCCCTCTCCGGCGGGGATTGGGGCAACACGGGAGCCCAAAAAAGGGCAGCAAGGGCCCCGCTATCTGCGGAGACCACCGAACCCCGGGGGTCGACGGAGGTCCTCAAAGTTGGCCCCCCACCCCGTCCGTCCCTGAGCCGACAGCGCCGTGGAAGCCGAGCGCGTGCCCGACCAATCAAACGCGTTCCTTCCATCATCCGACTCCGTTCTCTGCGCGTGGGTATCGGGTGGCATTTTGATCACGTGATGAAAGAGAGACGTGTGATTGGTCCGATGAGCACGTAGGTTCCACTATACTGTCAGCTTAGGGCCGAAACGAAGCCTAGCTTCTCCGCGCCGACAACTCCGAGGCCGCTTTTGAGTAAGCTCGGCATTCGTCCACCGCTAAGCTGACAGTGGGGTGGAAGCTACGTGCCCGCTAGGACCAGTCGTGCGGTCCATCGTTGGCCACGTGCTCGCACTCTCACCCATACTCATGCACAGAGAAGCGGAGTCGGGTGATGAAAGGGCGGGGGGTTCGTTCGTTCGGCGGCAAGCGCGTACGTAGTTTCCGAGGCACTGTCAGCTTAGGGATGGACGTGGGGCCCGCCGACCATCCAAAACGTCGCCCGGTGAAACTTTTGGGAAAAATCTGCCGAGGCAACGAAGGATTGTTTTGGGCGAATGGTGCGAGCTACGATAAATCCCCCCTCTCTCTCTTGAGGGGTGGATGGTTTGGCGTACCAGTTGACTTTCGAGGTCCCCGAGCTCGTGTTTGTGAGCGCGTGGGGAAACAACAAAAGAAACAAACAGTAGCGGGTTCGAAGCCGTTTTGGGAAAGCGCAGATTAGGACCCAAAATGAGGAAAGTGAAGAACGCGGGTTGTTGCGTGTTTCCGACCTGGGGATCTGCACGCGCGCAGGGGCAGGAATTAGCTGAAGCGGAGGTAGGTGTGCCGATGAAGGGAGTAGACCTGGAGCTTGCTGCGTATATATACGCGGGTGTTGGGTTGTCGGCTAATTTTTGTGGCAACCGGAGCGCTCGGAGAGTTCGTAAAAGGAAACCAATCCCTTTCACCTCTGTTGCTCGTATGATATTAGAGAAAGTAATTAAGCCACGCTTCAAAATTAGGGACGCTTAAGCCATCTTAGTGCCTAAAATCATTGTCGCCACTTATCTGAAACTCTATCTAAAATAGCAAGGAACCTTCCCTCCCCCCTCCCCGCCTCTAGAAATGTTAAAACATTTCCACGACAAAGAAAAACAGTATTGCCTGAGCTTCCTCTTACCTTATCTCAGCTTATCTTTCTCTTTCACCTTATCTTTATCTCTCACCTATCTCTCACCTCTCACCTTATCTCAGCAAATCGAAACTTCGAATCATAATGAACGCCAATGGCGCCCGCTCTGCAGGGAGCACCAAGATGGCGACGAACAAGGACATCGGAAAATAGAGTGGCGATACTCTAAGCCCGCGCCGAATACACGGCTCTGCTCTAAGCGTAGTTTATCTATAGAGGCTTTAGCTCGTATATATCCCCTTGATCCTGCGACGTGTATCTCGCGAAGGGAGCATGAAAGGAATTTTGGGCTGGAATAAATTGTTTGAGATTGGGATTTTGTTAATCGCGCGGATATCGTTTAGTGGGCCAAAAGAAAACTAGTTCACGACGGTAACAAGCCAAAAGACTACTTTCCGCTCGGAAAATTTGAAAACGTAGCGTACAGGCACGTAGCCAGGATTTTGTTTCGGGGGAGGGGGGGGGGGGGGCATGACAAAATAATGTATGAGGGGGAGGGGGGAGAGGAGGCCCCAGCAAAATGCAAGATTTCGGGGGGGGGGGGGGGGGCATATTTAGGATCAGTCGTTTGCTTATAAAAAAACATGGAAACGTTTTGAACGCAAAGAAAAACACAATTGTGCTTTTATCTGACAACCAAATGTTCTAAGAACTACATCGCGGAGCGTCTGAATTACGCGCGAAAACACTTTCTTTTTTTAGATGACAACGAGTGTGGTGATTTTATTGGCCCCAGTGCGGAATACACTCTTCTGTTTGGCCTCCGGTTGGTGACGCATAAGGTCGAGCAGCGAGGCCTTGATATCTGAAAGCTGTCGGTCAAACCCAGGACCTATCGCAGTCGAGCCGCACGTTCGAAAACAGTTTCCGAAAGCCAACCCGAAAGACCACCGCGTACGGTAGATGGGCTTCACGCATAACCGCCACGCGTTGCGGGGAAGCCAAGCTCCGAACGGACTGGTGGCGCCGTCTTGAGCTTGCGGCACCCGGACATTTTCGGGCTCAAGGCCCGCGCACGTCACGTATAGACCAACTCAAATCTATAACGTCATGACACATCGGTGGCGCTGCTGTCGGTACTGCGCATGCGCAGTGCCCGTGTACAGGGTGTCACAAATGAAAGTTTACACGGTCTTTTTTACCGCAAAAATAAACTAGGCATCGCCGAACGCTCATTCTCCGCCCAAAGGTAGAGCTAGAGGTCACAACCAGATGCTAAAGTTTCAGCCCGATCCGATAACTTAATCAAAAGTTATAAATGATTTTCTGAAAATTTCAATGGGAAAATGGTGGCCGACGGAGTTTTCGAACACATGGGGCTCTACGGCACCAGAAACCGAAAACGAGCAAAAATGGACTCCATTTTCCCATTGAAATTTTTAGAAAATCAGTTATAACTTTTGATCAAGCTATCGGATCGGGCTGAAACTTTGGCATCTGGTTGTGACCTCTAGCTCTAACTTTGGGCGGAGAATGAGCGTTCGGCGATGCCTAGTTTATTTTTGCGGTAAAAAAGACCGTGTAAATTTTCATTTGTGACACCCTGTACTTGGTGTGGGCAAAGCGGGTCTTGTTTGTAAACGGTGTATCTTGACGTGTAAACTAATTTCAATGTGTGTCTCTCTCCTCCTTTGCTGCATGAGTATTGCCGCCTGCGTGAACGAGTTGCAGCGCAGGCGGCTGTCGCACCGAGGCGCAGGGTTCGCAGCCCACAGTCTAGTTGTTCGCTTTAGCTTTCGACATGCTCTTCTGGGACGTTCTACAGTACGTTTTACATGAGAGAGTTATTATCGAACCGTTTTTGCACATCCCATATGGTGCGGTGGGCCTTCCGGTAGTGTATCGGACGTGAAAAAACGGTGCCGTAAAACTCTCTATCAAGTTCCACCGTAGGTAACACTTACGATCGGATGGATTCAATTAGGCAGCGTCAGAAGCACTCCGTCAAGCCGCTCAATGTCTTTGTGCGTCTGACATGTCACCGTCTAAAGTAGTCCCGTACAGAAAAGAGTGCGGGATGGCGGCGTAGTCACTGAGCGTGATTAGTTTAGTTCGAGGTTCTCTAAAGGTTTCGGCAAAAAAGGTTGGATTGAAGATCTGTCGCAGTTTCGAGGAAAGGAAAGTAGGTAAGACAACTCAAATGAGGAAATACTAAATATATAAGTCTATAAGCATTTAAATACAAAAGCTTAAACTAGACCAAAAATATAAAAAAAATTAGGTGCATGATTACATACATATACTTTATAATTAAATGTGATACGTTGGTAAATAACGAAATAATGGTGACCCAGAGAAGTCGCCAGGCGAAATATCAAAGTGCGTATGGCATATTAAAGGGACGCTGACAGGGTATTTATCCTCGCTAAGATTTTTATTTGCGCATGACATACGAGAGCCCAACACCCCAGAACACAATTTTCGGCTCGAAATCTGTTTTCTTTCCGCCCGAAAGTCGCCGATCGAAAATTGGCCGGTTTGAGTCGCGCTCACACTCTTCTCCGTGGTCACGTGCTGTTTTCTATGGTTTAGACACAACTACCAAAGATAATCAAAGTCGCGGGTCATTGAAGGCACACACTCAATACTAGAAATGAACAAAAAATATGAGACCCATCTTTTGTGGCTTCTAAAAAGCTGCAGATACGTTGATTAAAAGAAGAAAAAAAGTGAAAGCCGTCTACAACTCCCTGTAACGCCGAATTGGAGCATAGCTCTTGAGGAGGAGGAGGGAAGGGTACTGAGGGGAGGGTAGACCCCTCCTCCTCCTCCTTCTTCTCCTCCCCTCATTCTTTAATATGCTCCGGGGGGGTCACCTGACCTCGGAGGGGGAGGGGGGTCACGTGACCTCTGGGAGTCACGTGACCTTGGAAGTCATGTGACCTCTGGGGGTCACATGCCCTTGGGGTCACCTTGGTGGGTCACGTGACCTTGGGGGGTCACGTGACCTCGCGGTTACGCCGACGGCGACGCCGACGCCGCTCAAGCAGGAAACGGGCGCCTAAGAGCTGCGCTCTAAAAAAAAAAGATGCACAAAGAACCGTAAGTACTCTGTTTATTCTCTGCGTAATTCTCAACATGGCGTTGTACTGCGGGAGTCGCGGGCTGAACGGCTGCACGAAGCGGACTAAGCGGGCCGGCGGACGATCGGAAAAACGAAGGGAAAAAAAAGAAAAAAGAAACAAAACGCGGTCGCTACGTTGCTACGTGCTACGTGCAACGTAGCACGTAGCACGTAGCACGTAGCACGTTGCTACGTGACTTCCAGCATCTCCTCTCCTCTACATTTTTTCCTCCTCCCCAGTTCAGTTTCGGTTTCGAGCAGTTCACATTTTTACCTTTATTAAAAAATATACGTGATGATGAAGCAAAAATTGATTAGGTCGTCTTCTAACACCTAATTAAATCGCCTGGCAAAAACAAAAACGTATGGAGCCATGAAACCATTTTTTATTCCTCCTGCTAATTGCTACTTAGAATCACTTAATAACGGTAATAACTGAATAAACTTGCCTTAGCTTCCCTTTCTAGGCAATAGCAGTCGCCAAAAAAATTCTAGAAATTAGAGCATCGTTCATCCCTTCAACTCGGAGCCAGAAGAAGCGGACACGTGGCCTGGTGCCTATCCTACTCTCTAAAAAATGTATGTGCGTCTATTCCACGCACAACACTCGGAGAGCCAATCAGCGCAACTTACGGAGGCAGCTCAGCGAATGACGATACCGAAACATATGTTTAGACCAAAAAACGCTGACTGAGTTGTGACATTAAGCAATGCAAAACGTCACGCTTGCATTGCTTAATGTCACAACTCAGAATGCGCTTTTTGGTCTAAACATACGTTTCGGCATCGTCATTCGCTGAGCTGCCTCCGTAAGTTGCGCTGATTGGCTCTCCGAGTATTGTGCGTGGAAGTAGACACACATACTTTTTTTTAGAGTGATGCCGCCAACGGTAATCATAGCCACGCGCCGGGGTTGGCAAAGTAGAAAACGCGTGCTGAGCTCCAGGTATTTTTGTGGTTCTGCTTTTCTCATCTCTGCAGTGTTTGGACACGGCCCACTAACCGAGTGTTCGCCGAGGCATTGATTGTTACGAAACGAAGTCGAGCGCTCACGCAGTTCTCGTGGCTAATCCACGAGTGCTATAACGCAATCACGACCGACCCTAGCATGATGACAACTGAAGGTTTACTGCCAGAAAGAAAGGCTCGAATAAAGGAAGAAGAAAACAGAAATGAAAAGAAACACCGACACGGTGCGAGTGGTGCTGACAATGCTGGTGCCATCACGTCGCGGTCAGCAATTACTCTGTTGCTGCATCGTCACTTCTCAACAATGAGCCGCGCTCGACTGTTGTCAGGCGGGTGGATCCCACAATTACGTCATCAAACTTTGCGAAAAAGACAAAGAAAAACTCCCCTTTTATCCTCGCAATTTTACCGCGACAAAGAAGCTTCTGGATCAGTGGCGGTCTGTGCGAGCATACATGGGCAAGACTAGCAGCAGTACGCCTTTGCAAAGTCATGAACTTTCCAACCCGATATCGTTTCATGACACGGGACAGAACATGAATGAGAATAATGAATCTGATAATGACAGTGTACAAGAGCATAGCCTCCTCTATACTGACGAAGCCTGGCAGATCGCCACGAGACGCGGCCGCCGAAAGTGGAAAGCAGACAAAAGTCATGTAACGGACGTTTTTTTATGCGTTTATTTTTTGGGTTTGTTACGAGCGGGCTGTGGGTCGGGCGTCAATAAAAAGACAGCTGCGATACGCGGGCCCGGGTTCGGAGACCCCTTGGTTTAGTAGGTAATTCGCAACTCCAGCTAGTCGATCGCCCTCTTGTGGACGAACAAAGAACCAGAGCAACGGGGACCGCAATGAATCGAGACGGTGGCAAGGATTGTCGGCGTTGGTGCTGCCGCTACCTCATGGCTCTGGTCGGCGTGTTCTTATATCATGCAGGTTTAATTGAAAGAAAAAAAAAAGCGAACGCGTAAAAATAGAAATTGCGTTGTTCCGCTCCGCGACATAAAAAAAAAAAAAAAAATCGACATGGGTATTTTTTTTAACGCACGTCAAGCTCTCCGTCACTTGCGATATGCTCATGCCTTGACCGCTTCGTGTTTCTAGTCAAATAAATTAATTTTTGGCATATACTGACCAGAGTCAGCGAGCAGGTGCACGGGAAATCTCAGAGGAATCTATCCCCGTTCCTTTCCGTCATCTTGCGACTGGCGAATAGCGAACGTGCGAAGTCGATGGGTGCCGTGACGAAGCATTTTTGGGGCCGTTTCATTGGCTCCGTTGGTGTGTCGGCTGCGGTGTAAAAGGGAATTTAATGGAATCTCATAACTTATCCGGTGTTCACGCCTAGAATTTTCTCAACGCTACAACCGATATAACAAGATATAAGGCTAAATAACTTGTTTATTTGTATTTTTCATCAGGGACGAAGGTGTCACAAGATATACCCTTATATAACCTTGTTTTCGGTGTGGGAAATTCTTAGATTGCTTAATTTCGGAAGTCACCTAGTCTTTTTCTCATCTTTTTTTGTTCTGTAGTCGACCTCCGCTCAAACCATTGCGCGTTGAATCTGTATAAACTATTTCAACACTTCTCTCTCTTTCTCTGTATAAACTACCATGTTCTCTTACATTGTGAGACTTCCGCACGGGAGTAAAGGCTTGCACTGGGTCGATTGAATCGGCAATATCGCTAACCGGGCACGTCATGGTCTGAGATTCAGTGACTCGGAATATTATGGCGGACGGTTGGTTTTCGTCGCTTTATTCGCCTCTTTCGAAGTTGCTGGATGTCCTCTAAAGTCCCGTAGAAGGGCGATGTAAAAATCTTTCTTCAAACGTAAGAAATTAATAAATGAAGGGCAGTTAAATTTTTTCACCAAGGTGTCTTTAGATGGTGCATGGTGTCATGCCTAAAAATTGGGAGCGTACCTTTTAGAGAGAAAAAAGAGTAAGAAAAAAGTGTTATTCTTACGCACAGGGAAAGAAATAGAAACAAAATGTCTGCTTCTGTTTTACAAACAAACTGTTTCTGTTTTACAAAGTGCCCGCCCGCCCGCGCCGCTTGTCCGTCCGTCCGTCTGTCCGTCCGTCCGTTGATCTATTCATCCATGTAAATTACAATGGTTGTCACATAGATCATACAAAAAAAAAAGAAAAAAAAGACTGACTTTAGACAAGCTGCAAGCATGCTTCGACTATTAGACATAAGTCTATCCCGAGACTGCAGGAAGCAAAAAACAACACGAACACAGGAATTCCCAGACTGTGCGTTCGTGTCGTTATTGCTTCCCTGCAGTCTCAAATTTAAGTCTGCTAATCTCCACCACCTTCTTTGCGCCCCGGCTTTCTGTTCGTGCTACGACCAAGCTTGCGGCGTGTCCGCAGAAAAATTGGTTAATCATATTCGCAACAAACATCGCGTATTCTTTTTTTTTTTGTATGATGTACAAGGGGGGTTAGTGGGGCTTAAAAAAAAAACACGATTTACGCGGCAGGACCGCCATCGGGGTTCACGGGGGATGCGTCTGTGTAGGCCATCGAATAAACCAACTCCCCGTGGCGGGACGACGCCCCAGAAGCGGGCCACGAATTCTGAGAAGTATAGCTTCGTTTTGTTTCTGGTTTGTCCCGAGGGCCCCGAGGGAAGCCATGAACGACTGTGAGTCAAGACAATTTTTTTTTACAAGAGCAGAACACGCACCATAAATCAAATAAGAAACGCAAATCGGTGATGATTAGTTAGCGTTGCGAGACAGGATGCTCGACGTCGCCATTACGATGAGGAGCGTTCTTTCAGCGCCGGGGTGCAAAGGCGTCCAAAAGCAATTCCAATTTCAGAGAGCGGCGATTAATCGAAAGATAAGGTACTGAGGTCAAGAAGGCTTTCCTAAAGTTTGCGCTGTCCGTCGGAGATGCGGGGCCGTTGGGGTATGCGTCATCTATGGCGAGAGTGCGGCCACGGATTATGAAGTCATCGACGACTTACTGGCCGAAGGAAGACAAAAAAGTCTTGATTCCTCGTTGGCGTGACCTACAAGCGAGGCGCTGCACACTTTGCTGCCTCGTACGCTCGCGACCGCTTCCGACCGACCGCGATCGCCAGTCAGCAGCCACAAAAAAGAAAGCCCGATTCTCCGTCATTCCTTAGGTACGCAATTGACCTTACCGGATAAAATTCATTGCCTCAAAGTTTGACACGAATGTTGCCTTTTCGTGCCGCATGCGTCTTAAGCAGCTCCGTCAACAAGTGAACAACAACCGGATTCGGATTAGCTGCACTGTTAAACACAAAAAGAAGTTCATGCCATGCAAAGAGAAGGTTTGCTCCATTAACTTGAGCTGCGGCCATCAATACATAGGTCAGACCGGCAGGTGCACCAATCACAAACTCAGGGAACATCAGTACGAAGTTTCTAGGCCTCTCCAGATTCCTATTATCCCATAGTCATACATGCCCGCTCGTGTTCACTTTGTCATCCCCTGCTTGATGAAACAAAATTCCTGGGGGGGAGAGGGGGGGGGGGAGAGGGGGGGGGGGGGCATAACAGCAGATTCGGCAGGGAGATCATAGAGTCATTCGCCATGATCACAGCAAACAACGACGTGTCAAACCCTTCCCTCCTGCTGACGAAAACTGAGGGAGAATTTTTAAAATCCGAGTTAAACCCACTTCTCTGACTTGCTCTTCGCTTTTTTTAACCCCCCTTTCCCTCCTGTGTGTAGTCGGCTGCTCGCTGTGAGAATTTTTAATCGACTGTTGCTAGTTGAAAGATGTGGTTGTGGTGTCCCAGTGTTAATTGTTTATTCTCTCTTCACCCATCACTTGAACCAACACGCTCTTCTCCAAACCATGCTCTAAAACCTCTTGCGATCTCTTACGATGATAGCACAGTCATAGAACACACTGACGCCCTCTGTTGGGTAGCTGGGGAACACTAATTGCCTCTATATATGTCTTGTTTTTCTAGCGCACCATTATTTTCCTAGGAGCTGTGCAACGATATTCAGTTGGAATGTTTTTCTCTCTACACGAGCTTACTGGCACACCTGGGACTCAAGGATACTCACACGCAACGCCATTGGCCAAGAAACTCCTTTGTTGCGGTGTAATTTCAAGGACAAAAGCGATCATTTTCATTCAATCTCTCCTTTGCAAAATTTGATGACGTAACTCGGGGATCGCAGTACACCCAAGTGACGATATTTGAATGCGGTTCATAGATTGGACCCGAGCATTGCGTGGGCACTCGACTTGGGCTCGTGACAATTGCTAGCTCGAGAAGCATTCGGGTTGTGACCCGTGTCCAATCGCTGCAACGACGACAACAGCCGAGCCATAACAATGTCTGGAACTCAGCGCGTGTCCTGCGCTTTGCCAACCCCAGCGCGTGGCTATGATCAACACTGGCGGCATATAATCGGCTCCAGATCACGTGGCCGCTTGTTCTGGCTGCGAGTTGAGGGGGTGAACGCTGCTCGTTTTTCTTTGTTTTTTTCTGGGGCTTCTGTTGCGTGGGGTGAAAAACGAACGCGTGTTTCATAGGTCATTAACGTTAGGGATCCGTTTTAAGCGGTATTTGCGCAAAGTACAAAAATTGTAGCGTAGCTCCTTTAAGGAAAAAAAAAGCTTTTGAAAATGTTGTAAACGATTACTTTCTCGTAGATAGTACCTACATTTGATCTTTGAAATTCCGCAAAACCTAAGCTCTATAGTACGTCTCACGAAAACCGTGCAGTACAGCTAAAGCTACAGGGAAGAGAGTGTATCCCGACCTGTTCAAGAGGAGGGAAAGGAGGAAAGGGGGAATCCCAGCCCTTCTCTCTCGTTCCTCCTTTCCCTCCTCTTGAACAGGTAAACATACGCTCTCTCCCCTGTAGGTTTGGCCGTACTACACGGTTTTAGTGAGGCGGAGTATAGTGAAATTTAGTTCGAGGGTCACCTCATAGATGGCGTTTGTAAGCAAACGTTCGTAAGCACGCGCAAGTGTCAGCGGGTTTTCACACTGCCGTGCCTTGTACGCTAACTTTAGCGAACGTTGTTGACGTTACACTGTAACGTCGCGTGATGCTGTCATGCGACACTGTGACGTTAGTGACGTCATGTGACACTAAATTCACGCTAAATAAGCGTGGAGTAATTTTTCCGCTCAATTTAGCGGTGTCATTGCGACGTCGCGAGGCATCATGGCGTCACGTGGCATTGCGACATGGCATGACGTTGTCAGGTGACATTAAATGTTTGCTGAATTCAGCGAAGGAAAAATGTTTGCGCTTCGGGAAAATTATTGCGCTAAACTTAGCCGTAATGGCTACCTCAGTAGAACCAACCAAAAGAGAAAAGAGCGAAACGATACCACTGGAATTCTGGATCACGTTGAGTTTCGAGCAAACAGGGCTTACCGCGTTGTCAGCCTTATTCGGAGTAACGTGTCACATCTAACGCGTTACGTGCAAGTCTGGTTAGTTCTTTCGGTAACGATATAACGCCCTACCGTAATATCCCGGGAGATAGTCCACCTAAAATCGAAAGCAAATCAGGTCAAAATAAGGAGTGGGCTCATATGCAGTGTGTGACCAAAAGGAAGTTCTAAAAAATTAAAGACGTTTCCAATTTTCTGTAGCGCTGAATTAGAGCGCAGCTATTGAGGAGGAGGAGGGAAGGCTACGGAGGGGAAGGTATGCCCCTCCTCCCCCTCCCTTCCTCCTCTCCTGGTCCACTTCCATTAAGTGGGCAATTTTCGCTAAACTTCCCCATAAATTTAGCAAAATATATTTTTCCGCTCAATTTACAATTTTCCCGCTAAATTTGGCGGGGAACTTTTTCCATAATGCGACGCGCGGTTACGCCCGCTCGCATTATTCCCATAATGCAACGCGCGCGGTTACGCCGATGCCGATGGCGACGCCGCGAAACCCGGAAATGGGTGCTTAAGAGCTGCGCTCTAAAAATGCTAGTTTTTGATTTTGTGACCTGATTTTGTGATTGCAGGGACGGGTGATGAACCAGGGACGGCTGCCCTTCCCAGTCAGCGATGTTCGCTCCCGTCTTGGATAAGTAGCACCATTTCTGCCGAGGTGGCCAGGACCCGGCAAATATTAGAAATAAGCTATATATCGGTAGAAACTCGGCTCAAACAGTAACCTAGTAGAGAACTATATATCAAAATGTGCGTCTAGAAATGCAGATTACGATTATATAAAACTATTTGCTTAGCCATTATTATAGTTTTGTAATTACTGCGGACATATTAGTAATATTTCTGAAAGTATTAAAATAGCGCGTCAATATTAGTAAGAGCACAATCTTTTATTCCGTTTAAACTCTCCTGATCTCCTTGCAGTAACTTTAACTAACTTGTGATGGTTATTGTGCGGCATATGACCTCAAATTAAAAAAAAGCGGCAAAAAAACCTTAACTGAAATTGAGCTAGCTTAATTGTCTTCGTTAAAGGGGTTTTTCCGCACGACGTCGGCTTCAAAGAAATATTCTCTAGCACCGACAAAGTGTGTACAACAGTGATGCTCTATTGTAGAGCGTAGAAAGTAGTCAATAACTTAGAACCATTAGACTAGAAAGTATGAAAAAAAAAAAAAAAAAAAACGGACAACACAACACAGACTCTCAAAACAGCTGACTTTATTCCGCCCCACCAAAACAAGAAAATATAAAAAGAAGAACATGACGTCGCGAAAATTTGACCAGACGTGGCTTGACAGGCTAAATCCCTACAAGACTAGACCCAGACTAGACACGCTTCCGACAACGAGCATCCGCCGCCAATCACCCGCAAAGATAATCTCCTTCAAGTGTACGAGAACCGACCAACTTCCTAATCTCAGAGTGGTAGATTATGGTAATTTATAACCAGCTCGTTTGCGTGCGTCAACTTTTCCGAGAATCCTACTATCCCAAGCTTTGTTTTAGATTTCTGTTTCCTTCTGTTGCCTCCTAAGCACCCCCCCCCCCCTCCCCTTCCCGGACGCCATTGCTGCCGGAAGTTGCGAACAGTATGAATGGAAGATCGCCTTCAAACTCAAGCGCGCGCACATGAAAGGTCAATCACTGCGCGAACAAAGCGAGGAAAGTATCTTGTTTTTTTCAAGTGCTAATGTGAGAGTTTCTACATGCCTCTCTCCAGTCTCGAAATGTTTGGTTAGCATGGTGAAACTAGAACAGCAAAAAATAAACGTCCTTGTGGGCGTTTCTAGGCTTTTCTAGGCTCTGCAATAGGACAGCACCGTTGTACATACTTTGACGGTTCTAGAGAATATCTCGTTGGAGCCCGAATTAGTGCGGTAAAGCCCCTATACCAAAGACAAGCTAGCTAAATTCCAGTGAAGGTTTGTTGTCGTTTTTCTTAACTGGAGGTCACATATGCTACTCAATATTTTGTGACCACAAGTTAGTTAATGTTACTGCAAGAAGTTAAGAAGAGTTTAAAAAAAATTTGTTTTTTTTAAATAAAATTGAGGCGCAATCTTGCTACTTTCAGAGAAATTACTTACGTTTTTGCATTAATAACAAAACTACAATAATGGCTAAGCAAACAGTTTTATATAATCGTTATCTGCAGTTCAAGACGCACATTTTGATATATTTTGCGACGTTTTGTGTAAAGTTGTTTGTTGCTTAATAATTTGTAAATGCATCTCTGAAACGTGCTATGTTTACGTGTTTCTTTTTGTATAAAGATATAGAATTGTTGTGTTTAATATTTGGTGGGCAGGTTTCAAATTTTCGATAAAAGAAATGAATATTTTTTAAACTACTTACCTGCTTTGGTGTGACATTGGTGGTTGTGCAAATTACTATAGTGAAATCTCGGCAAGGTCCACGCCTAGAGCTTCTCACTTTTATATCTCTGGGAAAATTGTAGCTACGTAGTTCCCATATAGCAGAACATTACTCCCGAAAACATGGCTTTCACGTATATTTATTACATAAATATTAGAAAAAAATATAACCCGGACAGTCATCGTGCGATATCTAACGAGAATAAAAGTCGTCTGTCGCGGCTTTTATTCTCGACCCCATCATTGCCTGTAATGTGAAATGGAAATAAAGCTTATTATAATTATTATTATTATTATTATTTTAATAATGGCGATGCCTTGCGTGCCGTGAAGGAGCCGGGAAACATAATTTAGTATCAGACTCACAATCGTCTCTAACCGAGCCCTGCGCGTTCTTGGCACAGCTATCAGAGGTGAATGAGAAACTCGACCGTCTCCTTTCCTGGAAGGACACCGTCGACAATCTCCATGACCTGCACCCCAAGATTGACTCTTTGTTGTCCATGAAGCTCAAGGTGGACATGATGCGCGTCACCATGACCGACATGCAAGAGTCTCTGACTTTTGTTTCGTCACAATATGATTCCCTTATAAACTCGGTGAAAACGCAAGAGAAACAGGTCAAGGAGCTCCAAGTAGAAACGAATGCCTTGCGGACATTGGTAGTTGACCAAGCGCTCGAGATTCAGCAACTAAGAGACGCCCAAAAGTACGCTGATCAATCCAATCTTCTGGCGAATCTAGAAATTCATGGCATTCCATTTTCTGCCCGCGAGAATCTCGAAGGGATCATCACCGACTTGGCAGGGCAATTGAACATCGAGGGTTTTCACCCGACTCATGTCGAAGATGCACACCGCCTACCTGCAAGGCGTGATTCCATTCCTCCCATACTGGTTCGTTTTTCGTCCCTTCATCTGAAAGAACGTTGGATGATGTGTCGCTCCCGCTTGAGTTCTTTACCTCGTGAAGATTCTCAGCCCAGGATTTACTTCAATTACAACCTCACGGACACCAACAAACGACTCTTTTGGCAGGCAAGAACAAGAGGAAAAGAAAAAGGGTACAAATTTGTATGGGCTCGCCATGGTCAGATTTTTGCAAAGCAAACCGAAAATTCACCTGTGCTCCGCATCACCAACGCGGCTGCTTTGGAGCACATTGTGTAGACTTCGATGCTCACCACTTCTCGATTTAAAGATCTTAAGACTTACTCGCAAAGCTTTCAATCAACACCAGGAACTTCATTTACCTTACTTCATGTTAACGTAAGAAGCCTTCATAAACACTGGGACGAATTTAGATTAGTCATAAACTCTGTGCTCCCGATAGCAGATGCATTTGTTCTAACCGAAATTAATATTCGCAGCCAAGATATAGAGATTTTCTCATTACCCGGTTTTAGTAGCTGCTTCCACACCCGCGACAACAAGCGCGGTGGCGGCATTGCAGTTTTCCTCAAAAACTCATTGTTATATTCTGAAATGACTGTTTCGTTCCTTACTTGTGAATCAGTCGCACTGCACATCTTCACCTCCATGTACGACCTCTACTTACTAGCCTTGTATAGACCACCCTCCGAAAGTGTTGCCAATTTTCTCACAGAGTTACGTAATTGTTAACAGTCTTTGCCGGTAAATGCGACCCTTTGCTTGACAGGAGATATTAACATTGATCTCATGAAACCCTCGAAGTCACTCGTCTGCGAATACCTTACCTTATTATCGGACTACAGAATCGAGCCCACCATTCTCAACCCAACCAGAGAGGAATTTCTTAGCGGCAAACTTGTTAGCTCGTCCATCGACCACATCAACTTAAGAGCGCCAACCTCGACAACACAATCGGCAATTATAACTGAAAAGCTATCGGACCACTGTTTTGTGGCGTGCCATTTAGAATTTCCTGGCAAGGCTCCTATTAATTCGAGAACTGACATACGTCGAGTTGAAATAATTGACCTCAATATTTTCGACGGCTTAATATCTAATTACGACTGGGGTGCTTTTCAAGCCTTTGTTAGCCCAGCTGAAATCTATAACTCGTTTGTTGATATCTTTACTCGGTTTTCGGACACCTCGAAAAAAGTTATCTACTTAAAAAAGAGAAAGACAAATCTGCGATGGATGAATAATGATATATTATCTGCCATCAAACTTAAAGAGATTGCTTGGAGACGTTGCCGTCGCTCTCCGCAGAACCGAAGCCTACAAGCTGAATTTAGGTCCATCCGTAACAGAGTCAATGCACTAATCCGTTCCGCTAAACGAACTTATTTTCAAAAACAATTTTCAGACCATCGAAAGAACTCAGCTAAAACTTGGTCACTGCTAAATGAATTGCGAGGTATCTCACCGTATGTGCACGACAGTCTTTTGGGTGATGCTTTTGGACCTGATTCACTTGTGACTGCCAATATCTTTAATAATTTCTTCGCAACTTTTTCAGGGAAAGTCGGACAGAACAGTAGTTTTTGTTCTCTTCCTTACTCTAATTCTGCCTCTGCTTTTCTTCCTCAGATGACTGGAAGCGATTTAGAATCTATAATACTAAGCCTCAAACCTAATAAGTCTCCGGGAATCGATGGATTACGACTGAATGACATACGAAGAAATTTATGTTATCTTCAAAGCACACTTCTCCTTCTATTTAATACAATTATTGAATCTGGTTTCATACCTAATGAGTTAAAAATCGCCGTCGTCAAACCCCTGTTCAAGGGAGGGCACAGAAATAGGGTCGAGAACTATCGTCCGATATCTATTTTGCCATGCCTTGGCCAGATACTAGAAAAATTTATATATAATGCAATGTCTTCATTCCTTGAAAAACACGAGCTCATGTCTCCATATCAATATGGTTTTATTGCTGGGCGAGGCACGCAACCACTTCTAGAATCTCTATCTGACGAGCTAAATTTCAGCTTCGAACACAACTTGTTTACCTGTGCCTGCTTTTTAGGCGTTTCTAAGGCTTTTGATACAGTTAACCATCTAATTTTACAGCACAAGCTTTCAGCTTTGGGTTTTCGGGGCCCTTTCTTATCACTGCTAAAAGATTTCTTACATGAACGTTCACAACTGGTGGCTGTAAATGGTGTATATAGCAGCAACCTCTCATTAAAAGCTGGCGTTTCACAAGGCTCCATACTTTCGCCGCTCTTATTCAACATCTATGTTAATGATATGGCTAGCGCAGTTACCAACTGTATGATATACCGATACGCTGACGATACCCTTGTATTGACTCATCATCTTTCATACCCAAAAGCAATGGAGATGCTTCAACAATCTTGTAATAAGCTCATGGATTGGTTTAATCAAAATCTGATTGCTATAAATGTATCAAAAACAAAGCTCGTATGCTTCCACAGTCCTTTGAAAGTTGTTTCGCTAAATATTCCACTTTTTTTACACAAATCTAATTGTTTCCCGTGCCATTGTGATAAAGTTCCATATTCTGACACAGTGAAATATCTTGGCATTCTCTTCGACTCTGATCTATCATGGAATTCGCATCTCACTAAAATCTGTGCTAAACTTAGGAGTGTCTCCTGTTTGCTCTATAACATCAAAACATTCATGCCCTTCGGTTTGCGCAAGCGTATAGCTTATTCATTAGCCTACACACATTTGCGCTATGGCATAACTGTATTTGGCCAGTGCTCGAGACTATGGCACAAAAAAGTGAACGGTATTTTAAGAGGAATTTTGAGAAATGTGTGCTATGGCATGAGTGTTTCCAATTTAGATTTATTTCAAACTTTATCGATGCCGAACTTTCGATCTTTGTTCCTAGAGACGGTAGTGCTCAATTAGAACTGGAAGGACGACTTTAAATCTCCTCACCCCGCCACGCGGCAATTGCGGAAAGTTCCACTCTACGCCGTTCCAACATGTTATACACGATATGGGAAAAACATGCGTTCATTTTATGTCCCTCACATTTTCAACGAGGTACCACCAAGTCTCTCGAACTTTACTTAAAAAAAAAAAAAAACTTAAAAAAGAACTACGCAATATATTTATCAACGAAGAAACAAAGTGATCTTTTTTATGTAAATTATTTATTGTTTCGCGCAGAAACTATCTTGTCTATCATTCATTGTTCTCATTTATTTGTATGTGAGTGGCACACTCTAACGTCTTACTATACGAGTAACTACTTTAGCTTCTCTGCGATACACGTTCATGTTCATTTTCTAATACTCTATTAATCTGCTTGACATGAACTTGATCCTTTGAAATTTGACTTTTGATGAAGTGTGACTCTGAACTGGGGCTTTCTTATTGCCTTGTGTTTTTTTTTTTTTCTTTTTTTTCTATTACTTTCTGAAACTCTCCTGTGAATCATGATAACCTTTAGGTTCAGTCCCACAAGCCCTTGTTGGCTTAGACGAACCTGCCTTCTTCTGTTTTGAACTAACACAGCTTAAATAAATTTACTATTACTATTACTATTACTATTACTATTATTGAATTTCTAATGACCGTCGAACCCCACCAAGTTTACAGTGCCTTTGCTGCGATGTTTCGATCATTTTATAGTACCTCAAGAAAAAATATCAAATTCAAGCAACGATCTGATAAGCCTTGGTTTAATACTGACATCATGACTGCAATCGAGGAAAAGGATGTGTCGTGGCTACATTGCCGTCATGCCCCAAAAAACATGGAACTAAGAGTACAGTTTCGAAGCGCTCGAAACAAAGCCAATGCGATCATTAGGTCTGCTAAACGACGCTACTTTCAGAAAAAGTTTTATGAATTATGATCGAATGCACGCGAAACATGGAAGTTGATTAACTCTTTTAGAGGACACGGAACAAAAAAATCTCTCCTTGACTTTCTTCAACAACACTTTGGTTCCGATTTTCAATCTGTTGTCAACGACTTCAACAAGATTTTCGCTACTTCATCCGGCGTTGCAAGAGATGATAACTTTATAGCTTTGAACTCGAGTTTTATTAATAACATGTCTAAGTCTGCGTTTCTTCCTCTTCTCACTATGGACACACTGCGCTCAAGTTTGTTTTCTTTAAAATGCAATAAGTCTCCTGGTATTGATGGCATTTGTATTATTGACCTCCGCCGCAACATTAGTCATATTCAATACCTCCTCTCCCCGGAAATGGGGGAGGAGGAGAGCCTGCGTACACTCAAAATGGGAGAGGGGACGCGGGACGTACCTTCCACTGCATTGCCAAGAAAAGCCCCGAGAAGTTCGCGTGGCGCCCCCTTACGGCAAACCGGGGTGACGTCACGGCGAGGAGAGAATTTTTCCCTGACTCGCGCCGCTCGCCCTGTGGAGGCTGGGACGACGCTAGCTGTTGGCGCGCTCGTTTCTATTTATCTTTTTTTTGGCGTGTTTTTCGTAGGAAGTGTAAACTTTTATATGTGCCTTTATCGAGGTATAACCTGTAGCTACAGGCGAAACTTCAACCGACATTTTAAGCATGGTTGACAGGGCAGGCAACGCACGAATCGGAGTGGTATATGAAAATAAAGAAATATGGCCACAATTGCAGAAGCATCACTATAGATTTACATCTCTCACAATAAATTCTGATGATGGTCTGAATGAATTGGCAGGTTATGTATACTATTTTTTTTTTGTATCTCTCTTTTTAAACAAGATAGCCGAAGCAGAAAAGCTGCATGCTGCTCGAGCAACATGCTAAATACAGTCTGGGCCATGGGAAGAGAAGCACAAGTAAGACAGTCCAAGTGCAGGGGCAAAGTAAAAAAACAAGGAACATTTCTTATATGCATTGTTCGCATTTGACCTTTGCTGGATTCGTATAGTATTTCAATGGACTACACGGGTGGTATCTGTGGACTTGCTTATATCAACCCTCAAGTAATGTATAACAAACGTAAGCGAAGATGTCTAGCTCGTTATTAGTCCCTTAAGCCCTAAAATTGAGATTTTACTTCAATCAAATTGTCCTGAAGCTAGAATACCAGAAGCTTTTCTCACGCAGACTGTCGCCCTTCACAGGTTCCACATTTTCTGCTACTAGTGCTGCATCTACCACTGGACAGACAATAGAATGCTTGCTTTTACTCTGTTTTCCTCTGTTGTCAGAGTCCAGCTGTAGGGAGTTTGGAGGCTGACAAAGCTTTTGGAGACCTGCATCAGTGTCTCTTTTAATTGGAAATGACGATTCAGACTAAACGGTGTATTTTCCGAATGCCCAAGGCTGGAATAAAAATGTCCGGAAAAAGTATAAACATTCCAAATTACGGCACTATTGCCGTGCATAGTTTGGCAGTTCAATACACATCATACAGACAACTGGGGGCAATTCGGCCGTCTTTACTGCTACCATACAAACTAATTTCCAGTAATTGTGCTTCTAAAAAATATGCCTGCATACGAGTATAAACTATATAATTAATTCACGAAGAAGCTACATTTACGAAAAACAACCCTGCTCCGCGAGCACTTCAAAGATAATCAGACAGATTATCAGATTATCCTAGATAATCAGGCCTTTAAAAGATCTGCGAACCAGCGCATGCAGAGTGGCAGCGCAAATTCGGGGTCGCGAGCTAATTTGCCGACCGCCCAAAGGCCCATGATAAAAATGCCCCTTCAAATGCCTTGAAGCGGGATGTAATATAGTTCTAAATCATGAACATGCAAGGAACAGAATTCCAGCGTCTGAAACACTTGTGCCACCGCTTCACCGATCCCTCGCAAAATTGCCTTGTGTCGTGTGGACGGACGGGGAGGTTCATCGGCGGAATTGCCTCCGCCGATAGCTTTCGGGATTTGTAACCCAATTTTAAAGGTAAAAGGAACGAGAAGGCTTATAAAATGTACGGAAGCACGTCAATATCGGCCTAACTCAACGTCCTGTACGCCGGGTAAACGAAGTCCAGCTCTTCGAAGAGCTTGCGGCACACAACACCAAACTAGGAAACCGGTGCTGGGAAGCGAGCCGATGCGAGATCGCGGAGCGGAGTCATCGCCCTGACGTCACGGTACGCCTCACCCAATCAGGGCGCGGCGACCGCAGCGACGCTTGTGTTCGCTCTCGGGGCTAATACACACCTAGGTTCGCGGATTGCTCCTTTTCGTACACGCACTGGGGCGCCCAGGAGTATCCGAGGCGAGATTTACGTTTAGTAAAGTGCCTAGACAAAACAATCGAAGTTCATTCCCTTCCCTACCTTCGTGCCATTAAACAAAAGAAAAAAAAAATCGGTGGTTAGGAGTATTTGGTGCATAAATTTCCGTAGAACCGTGTGGGTGGCACAAGAAATTAGACAAGGGTGTTAACGCTTCGCGGAGTAGCGTTTGAGAGTCTCGTGAACTGCCCGTGCCGTAGAGCACGCGGGCTTAGCCGCTCGGCCGCTGTCCACGACCAGGGCAGTGAGGGGAGATTGTGGAATCACGGCTGCCGGAGCGGCGTCTATCGCCGTTTCAATCAGTCGGGAACGCGTCGCGTTGAAGCGAGCAAACGAGCAACCCAGCATAAAAGAAACTGCTGCAGAAACCACAATTGTTGGTGGTCTATAAATTGCGATAGGACCTCCAAAGTTCACTACCTCAAAAGTTCGCTCACACAAAGAAAGAACACTCACACTGCTCTGTGTGAGTGCAGCGCAGTGTGAGTGTTCTTTCTTTGTGTGAATGAGCTTTTGAGGTGTGTCTCTTCTTGTGCGTTGTGAGGTGTAAGTATCAACCACCAAATCGCCCAAGCTGAAGTATTGACCAGTATCTAAGTAAATTGAGTAAGATGTTTCCATTACGTGGGCAGGTCTGGGTAAAAGAAGTGCAAACACGACAAGCGCTGACTCTCAACTGAAGAGTTAATAAACACAAAATCGGCATTAACAAACACGTCGTTGGTTACCGGATGGTCAATCAACGCGAGTCTAAAAACGAAACCTCTCTGCTGTGCAAATGTGGCGTCGTCTGGGCGACGAATTCGCATTCCCTTTTTTTTCTTTTTTTTAATCGAATAGGCTTCTCAAATTTCAGTCTCTACCCTTGCCAATAATCTAATACGTGTGCCACACGGGCAACTCGAACTCCATTTACAACGACTGACATTTGAAGGATCGGCCAATCAGCGCGCGATACTCCGAGCGTGGAGCGTTCCACGCGCGACAGATCGGGAGCCGATTCGTCGATTACACGAATGTCATTCGTTGTAAATGGCGTTCGAGTTGCCCGTGTGGCACGGGTATTAGACTATTGGCAAGGGCAGAAACCGAAATTTTAGAAGCTTAAGCGATTAAGAAAATTACACAGCAAGTAGATTGCCTGTCTGGATACATTTTAATTGACAATTCCTTGACCAACGAAGTGTTTGTTGGCGCCGACTTATGTTTATGAAACGTTCAGTTAAGATCCGGCGCTTGCCCTGTGCACAGTTCTTTTACTTTGTCTCTTCTTTTTTTTTTTTTGCTCGCTGTGTTTCCTTGTTTTGTTTTTATTATGAATAAACTAGCCCACATCGCCACCCTGGCGCAAATTTGTGTATAGTTCAAATTAAATTATGATTTCAAAAACAGAGGGAGTCAAGGATGAATTCGTCCGCTTGTGAATTCCTATTCTTTTATATATATATATATATGTATATATATATATATATATATATATATATATATTGAAACAAATAAAAGGTTGAAGTACCGCAAACTTTTACCGTGCGATCATTTGCACATGTATGCAACGCTTATACAAAGATATGGGCCTTTCTAATAAAAATAAATTAAATAAAATCAGAACGGGACTGACTCGGTGACTTTTTCTTCTAGAAAGTAAAAAGAACTCCACCGATTTGAATCTTTTTATGGACTTCGATTTGTTTCGAAATTTGCAGACCACACCAATAGTTCATTCTCAACTGATAGCCAAACTATTTTACAAAGATAAAAACTTTCCGTGAAGTTCTTGAGCTTTTCACTTACGCAGGCCGTGAAGGTGTCAAGAGGTGACTTTCTACGGCCAACAACAAAATTCCCCTCTTTTCTGTACCCGTGTACGTCACCGGTGGGCAGGTGGACACCGACCCGGACAGCCGCGAAGCTGCTCTCCGGGCGCCAGCGATCGAGATAATTTTTTTCATAGCTTCAGGGCTTAAAGTTTCTTTGCAAAGGGTAGCAATCTGTGCTTCGCGGTCGATTGTAGGAACAGTACCGGGGAAAGCTTCTTTTTTTTTTTTTTTTTTACCCTTGGTTTCGTGGGAGAAACAAATGCGCTCCCTGGCAGCAGTGAAGGCCAGTCACGTCAAGATGCTTTTCCGCGAGCTGTGTGCCAAGATAACTTTAGGGTCACGTGAAACATTTAACGCCTATGCTCGGAATACCTTACGGCCGCGTGCGAAGAAATTGAGTATCCTTAAGCAGCTGGAACAATTCAAGAGCGACAAGAGCAGACTCAAGCCGGCTGTGACCACTCTGACATCCGTCCAAAGAGGAGCGCTAATAATATCGAGAAAAATAGTGCATATTTTAGTGCAACAGTCGACATTTGGCGCAGCCACATTTGTCGTTCACGATTGCTTCAGAGATTTATTTTTTTCGTAAACACTATATTTGTATTGGACATCGAATCTATCTCGGGCTACTCTCGGAGTTCCACTCACGCGTCGGATCTATTTGAAAACGTGAAGGGAAACGTCTAAACAAAGTTCAAGTCTGCTATTCGTGCCCGGTATTACACAGGTTTAGGGAGCAGGTGCTGAGGCTTTGTTGAACTTTATTAATTATCATGGAGCCATTGCGTGATTTGTCAAGTGGTTGGTGTGCAATATTTAAAAAAAGTATTTATTTTATTTTATTTTTGAGAAATATTATATAGGGCTCAAACGTTTTTTTTTAAACAATGAAAATATTCATGCCATTGGGGAGATAGGTATGCAAATTTTCAGCTGATGGAAACGGTGCAAAACCAAAACTTTATTTCTTTCTTTACAATATCCTATATAGAATTACCCTCTTTCATGTGCACTCGTGCTTGAGTGTTTCACCTC
The DNA here is from genome assembly GCF_016920785.2 of Ixodes scapularis. Lineage (NCBI taxonomy): Eukaryota > Metazoa > Arthropoda > Arachnida > Ixodida > Ixodidae > Ixodes > Ixodes scapularis. Next base: position 108,687,494 of record NW_024609881.1, read on the forward strand.
GTTCCATTCTAAACCGACAATAAAGAGAGAAAAAAAAAGGTATGGGTTTGAATTTTTGGAGGGTAACTTTTGTTGACATATTTTGAATTGAAAAAGTTTATTGCGCATTTTTCGTACTTTACTCACTATTTCAACAAATATTCTTTGATTAATAGTATCGTTGTGTATTTTTATGCGCCTTTCATTGCACCTTGTGTTTGGCTTGGTGTTTGCGGAGTTCTTTTGATTTTAATTTTGTCACTATCTTCATGAATAGAAACTTGCCATATCGTCTACACGAATGCAGTTCATTTCATTCCATACATTTCAATATTTACGAGAATCAAAGCCTACATGTGTTAGGTCGCAGTCCAGCACGCGCCTTTTCATCGCTTTGGAAGGCGGGCACGCGCCACACGCACGAACGCTGAAAATGTCACCAACCAGAGGCGCTTTTCTGGGTAATCTATAGACATTTTGCTAAATTACTTAAGCACCAAGGGGATAGGCATGCTTCAAGGGTAGTTACACGTGTTATCGTCTGCAACAGTAGCTTCTCAAAAAAATTCTAAAACAAATGGTACGGTTCTTTGGGTATAAAACGAGAATATGTGGGGCAGCTGTACCCTTATTCCGAGCATTCTCCGAGGTCCTTGGGTGATTTGCTGAAAACATGCATTGCACGACTCTTCGACCTTTCTTCGCCAGCGTAACTGCCAGCATCTCATAAAAAGTTAAAAGAATTTGCTAGCGATTTCAAGAAACTAGAAAGCTGCAGCTTGAGCATACCATGTTGCAGAAAACGATTTTCTCAAAATCCCAACTGCTTCCTTTCTTTTTTTACTTTCTCGTAGTTCAGCACGTAGGTCAAGGTCATACTTTGTGCAAATAGAGATTATTATCAACTTCAGATAGCACGAACGCTTCTGTTTTCTCGCTGTTCAACGCGAGAAAGGCGGACGCGAGCGTACCCTATCGGCCGCGCGCTCCTCGCTGCCCGCCGGTGATGGCACGGTTGGGTGGCGGGGAAAACTGGGGAAAAACTAGGGATAACGATGTTTCGGTTACGATAGGGAACAAAATATCACTTTTTTTAATTCACTAGAGCGAAACTGGAGGAACGAGATAACATCTCGGAATCAGGAAGCCATATGCTAATTGAGATGATGCCTTTGGCTCGAAAATCGGCTGGGGTCACACTGCTTATACATCATACAAACGACAGTCTGCAAACAGGTTTATACGCGAGTCGCGGCGGGATCGGTGCTTTGAATGCCGCATGACAATGGGTTCAATGAGAAAATTGGCACGCGGCATTCGAATCAGGAATATTGGAGTGACTGATGTTTGCAGACTGTCTTTTGTATGATGAACGAGCAGTGTGACCTTGGCTTAAGAGTTCCTGCGCAGCTCCACTACCAATACGGTAGTGGAGCTGCGCAATCAGCCTCGGCGGGTAACCGTAGCGCCGGCTTTCCTGCGCGGCACTGGATGGTTTGCTCGTCATATGACGGAATTCGGCGAATAGCGGCGCCCCGGGCGCCGCGGCGCATGGAAAACAGGAAAGGAGGAGAAGGAGGCGGAAGCGGCGGAACACACGCCGGGAGCGCGGCAACGTCGGCGGCGGAGCGACCGTAGCGGTGACTTTCCTGCACGGCGCTGGATGCCTCGCTCCTCACGCGATCGCGATCTCAGTGGATAGCGGCGTGGCGGCGCCGGGAAAACAAACGCGTCACTCTGCTCTCGGGGAGAGCATATCGAGGAACTCTAAGCTCACTTTTCCATAGCCTCTTGTGATTTGATTGACAGCTCACTGAGAGGGACAGCTAAAGAAACGCGGGGGGGGGGGGGGCATGGCTTATTATGCTAATTCACGCTCATTGCTTCGGGATTGGTTCTCATTGAGTGTTTTCCCCTGCGAACGCTGCAATCTCGTTGGCAGCGCGGAGCGATAATGAAATGCGGGGGGGGGGGGGGGGGGGGGCGGGGGGGGGCTCTTTACTCTCATCTGATATCTGATGACGTGTCCCGCGGTCACCCTCCCAATATAACTCTCTGCAGTTTCTTTCTTTCTTCCTTGTACGACGGTCCCGTGACGGATGGATGGATGGATCGATGGATGTTCATGGTTGTACTTTTTGTAACGGGCGGTAACTTGCGCCACCTTGCCTAGGCTTTGTTATGACATTGGTCATACCAAACATGTAGGGTTGTTCGTTTTCGGGTAAAACCCGATTTTACCCGATTTTTACACCCCGAACATGTTTCAAGAAAATCGGGTAAAACCCGATTTCTCCCTTAATTCCAAAACCACATAACCAACCTCTTTATTTTTACGCCGCAAGGAGTTTGCTGTGGACACACGCTATCTACCCTACTTCGGGACAACAGTGACCTGTAGTTCACTTCGCAAGCTGCGTGCAGCACTGTGGACGCTACACGGCTCTCAACCAACCGCCCCACGAGCCCGCCGCACTCACCGTAACATTCTACAGAGGCCGGCTGAAGAAAAGCGACAATAGGTGTTGGGGCCTCGGAGGCACATTTCCGTCCCCCCGCTGTGCAGGTGGAACCGCCTCGGCACGCCATGTAGACTCGGCCCTGCTGCACGCAGCTTGTGAAATGCACTATCAATCCCCCTTTGATCGCTGAGGTGTCGACACCCAGCAGGGTCTTTCGGGTAGCATGGCCATCGCGCTGACGTCCAACCTTTCTCACGTACAACGTTCGAGCCAGTCAGTTGCGTAAACAGAACGGGAAAACTTAACAAGTCTATTTCATAGCGAAATATCTGATCGAAGACGACCGTCCCTCGAACGGTCGGGATTTTTGTTGGCACCTGAGAGAGAGGAGGATTCCTTGGGCGGTACTTCCCTTGAAGCGACCGACGGCAGTCGAAGCTGGAAAACCCTGATGCCCCCCCCCCCCCCCCCCCCAGTTACGCTTGAAACACATCCCTAGTTTTAGCGCGTTAGCAATAAGCAGCTCGTAATACCCTCCAATAACATAAAAAAACTAATGTATTATTGAGTACATTCGTGTATTTAACCCGAAAAACCCGAATTTCCGAATGTTTCCTAAAAAAAAACGATTTCTCCCCGATTATCAGCCTGAAAAATAGCACCCGACTTCACCCCCCCCCCCCCCCCCCCCCCAATTTAGAAAAATATAAAACCCGAAAACGAACAACCTTACAAACATGTGTGTAGACATGTTCGAAGATGATGTAGACGCGTCCTCGCAAATAATTCTGTCATGGTGTCTGCAGCGTTTACGGTGCGTTTTGTGCGATGTGTGAGCTGTGGGTTGGCGAGTTTAGAGTGCTTATGATTAAGGAACATATTTATTCACACGTCATAGCGCTATCGCATCTATCTGGATCGTCACCTATTGCCTCCAAACAGGCGATTAAATTTCATGCTGAGAAAATCGTTTTTTTTTTAATGCGAAAGAATTAACTCTTTAATGAAGCCAACCGGCGGTATCAACTCTTGAAGCCGCGCCGAACGGCACATAAACTCCCCTTTCCCAATGGAGCCAAGCCTGTCGTCTGTAGCAGCGCTCTGATGGATAGGCTCCGATTGGCTGGCGCGTGTTCATAGTTTCCAGTAACGAGGCTCCCATTGGCTGCCGCTCGGCGTACCTCCAAGGACCGCCACCAGAGAAGCCCTCATTATGGTGGCGCGGCGGCCCGGCCGCCGGTTAGAGGGAGCCGCTGGCCGCAGAGCCCGCCCGGGCAAACTCCGGAGAGGCTGCACGGCCGAGCTCAGCGCGGCGCGGTCACTTCCCGAGAGCGCGCGCTCGGCCGTCGGCCGCTACCTTTGCAGTAGCGAAACGTGGCCGTCCACGCCACGCAGACGAACTAAGGGATCGGAAGAACGACATTCATGCTTTCGCGTTCACAACTCATAAGAGGTGCTTAAATGTTTTTTTTTTTTTTGCTACTTGAATTTTGTTAAGATGGAAGAAAATTAAACACTTACCTTTGTATATCTGTGACGTCTCAAAATGTTTGCTCGCACCGTAAAATATTATAGTGGTAATGCCTGAACCGGTATTTTAACTGCTGTTCTTATTTTGTTTCTCAAATGGCGCGAAGTTCGCCGTATCATGAAACCACCTGCCCAGTTTGAATTGCGCAACGACAAATGGTTGTACGGTTTCGGCAGGTAGTAATTTGATATAGTATAACTGCTGTTGGTTTTCACAATACACGACACCCTTGATACATTCTTACATAAGCTATTTACGGTTTGTAATTTTTGTTTAGCCAAAGTTACTTTTGTTTTTTTTCGGCGGACAGTATTGAGTTGGGAATATCTTGTTGAAACACCTTATCTTTCGGCTACGAAGATTTTCAAATAAGTAATTCGTCTCGATATTTGTTTTTTTATTTGCAATAACGCCACAATTCAACGCCTCAAACGATCACTATCAAGTTTAAAGTTCTAAACCCAAGTTGTATTGCCACATCCGCAATTTTCAAAGGACACCTTAATGCTTTTGGTGAACATTGTTAGCCAGAGTCTGCGCATGTTGGGAATAATGGCCTGCCTAACTTAGACCATTTAGCAATCATCATTGTCTGTTGCGACTCTTCCGTACTCATGTGCGCTACTTGAATTTGCATCTTTCACTTGGAACTCTATCTCTAGTACAGCGAGTAAAAATGAACACGTACAAAAACGATTTGTGCGGATTATTTATGACAGATATTTTGGTCATAATTGTTATTTTGAACATAATTAGTTTTATCCAAACTAAAACTGTGCACTCTACATAACAGGAGATCTGTCCGGGATGTTATGTTTTTGCACAGGTTGGTTCATGGGTCCATAGACAGTCGTGCACTTCTTTCTTCCTTACACTTCCGCGTTCCTGTCAGTGCAAACTCTAGAAATCTCAGAGTTTTTTCTCCAGATATTCATAGCAACTTGTCACCGGTATCACGAATTCAACATGTTTTAAACACGAAGTTTTGCAACGTGGATATTTTTTGTACAAAATTGCCCTTTGTTTGTACAGGGTTGCTCTAAAATTGATAAAGACTGTTTGCATGTGTGTTAACATGGGCATGGTAGCGCATCTCGGAGCATGACGACTAAATGACTCTTCCTGATTACGCAGGTTAGTAAAAGTAATTCACTTTATTACGAGTTTAAGAGTAATTATGTTTGCCTTATTGTGCTGCCATATGCCTCGGCACTGTTCTTCGCATCCTTGTAGAATGTGTTCATATGGTAAAATTACTGGTCGGAGACGTGGAAACTAACCCCAGCCCTGATAAAGCTAGTAAGGCTGATACGCAGGATCCCATTCAGCATATTTTAAAAAAGCCAGAAGGACGTTGCCAAGGACATCAAAGAAATGCGAAAGGAACAACAAAGTGTTAAGGAAATGTTTGTAGGTGTGAATGAGCGACTATGTGCTATTGAGGCCACCATGGATGATCGCAATACCACGGCAAAGTCCTTCCAGGCTTACAAGGCTAGTGTTGCTGAGCTAAATCACACTGTTTCTGACTTAAGAGTGTCTGTCTCTCAAATGGGCAAAAAACTTGATAACTACAGGAAAACCGAAGTCGACGGAACAATGTTATTGTTTTCGGCATACCTGAAGACCGTCAAGAGAACCCTGTCTAACTGAAGCAGAAAGTTGGCAGGGCTGTTTTTGTTTTTAAATGTGATGTACATGTCACCACCATTGAAACGATCCATCGACTTGGTTATAACAAAGGAAATCGCCCGAGGCCTGTTATTTTGAATGTTCGAGGTTTTAACAAAAAGGTCAATTTATTTAAAAACGCTTACAAACTACAATTACTACAGTTACAAAACAAGTACGCTTACTTCGAAAAAAAAAATGGTCGGATAGTGAAACGCTAACAGGAGGCAGGGTGGCAGGGTAAAACTCGTCTACAACAAATTGATAATCAACAACTTGACTTACACGTGGGACACGGAAAATGACACCAGCATTAGTATTTCTACAGATGAACGTTCCATGGCGTCTGTTGGAGGTGCCTTTTCACCGTGACGCGTCGTACCTTGCTCGAAATATTTGAAATTAATAAACGTCAATGCCAGAAGTGTTGCTAACAAAATCGTTGACCTTGAGTGTGTGTTGTATGATCACGAACCTGACATTGTTGATGTAACAAAAACGTGGCTGCATAGTTTTATTCACGATTCAGAGATTATTTCCCCATCGCATAACATTGTTCGGAATGATCGCGAATCACGTGGTGGAGGCGTGGCCGTTATCCTGAAAAATCATTTTGGTTTTTGTTGTAATCAATGACGTTCCTGATATTGAGTGTTTATGGGTAAAGCTTACTGGGTGTACTCCGCCAATCGTCCTCGGCGTAGTCTATCGTTCACCAAATGCTTGCTCATTCGTTCTTCATCTTCTTGCTGATTTGGTTTTTAAGATTAAACAAAAAATACCCGGTTCCTGTTATGGCTGGTGACTTTAATTTAGCATTAATTGATTAGGATTTTATGTGTAGTGGCAGTGACTGCCCTAATTCATTCTTGCTAGTTGACCAGGTTTATAATAACAATCTACTTCAAATTGTCAGTAGTAACACGAATCACCTCGTCTTCTCAATCTACCCTAGACCTCGTCTTTTTTTGGGAGCCACTTGTGGCACGTACGTACGACTGCCAAGTGCTGGATGGGATCTCTATTCATCAAATGGTACTCGTTGAGCTTTCTACTTCAACATTTCGTCCTTCATTACGTAAAACGAATATTTCTTGGCGTTTGTTTAATTTTTCTAAAGCAGAAGACGTGTAAGTACTTGACGCACTTGAGGTGTCGTTTGATTCTTTTTCAAACATGTGTTTTGATGGTTCTTCTATTGATATCCTTTGGAATCATTTTAAAGAAACCGTGCTTGAATGCTTATGAAGGCTTGCTCTAACAAGTATCAAAGTTACCAAAAAACATAATCCGTGGATAACTCTCGATATCCTACATCTAAAACGAAAAATAAGTCGTGGCAGGAAGGGCAAAAGACGTTCAAATTTCAATAAATGCGCACAAGACTGAAAGCTTCGTCTTGCAAGATTCGTCTTGCAAAACATAAGTATAACAATATAACTTTTCACACGTTCCTTAGGGAATCACCCGATACGTTTTGGAGGTCTTTGTCCCCAGCTCGAAAAGACATTCTCAAACTTATGGTTTCGGACAGATTATTTACGGATGTCTGTTCTATCGCTTAAGGTTTCAATGAACATTTTTCGTCTGTTTTCACTTTAGATAACAGCATTATTCCTTTTGTAAACCTGCCACCTAACCTATCAGTGTTAGCCGATGTTTTTATCTCTCCCGAGGGACTGTTTTCAGCGCTGCTTAATCTTTCGACAAAAAAGCTGCTGGTCACGACGGCATTCCAAATATGTTCCTCGTTCGCTACGCGGAATGGTGCTCAAAATATCTTTATCTAAAATTTACAAAATCATTGTTGTATTCTGTTCTGTTATTCCTGTAGAACGGAAAATTTTCAAGATCGTTTCCCCGTTCACAAATCTGGATCTCATCTCTTGCCTGGGAACTTCCGGCCAATTTCTTTGGTTTCTTACTGCTCGAAACTTTTCGAGCACGTTGTTTTGAAACATTTTGCAGCGCATTTAGAGAATCACAACTTTTTTTAACGTGAATCAACATGATTTTCGTCATGGCCTTTCAACCACGACGCGATTACTTGAAACCGTCCATGATTTTGCTGAAATATTAAATCGTTCTAAACAGGTTGATGTAATTTTCCTTTACCTCGAGCGCTTCAGCGTTTCACAGAGTGTCACGCTGTAAACTGCTTCTAAAACTTAAATCAATCGTGCAAAACGATATCATCTACTCCTGGCTTGAAAACTACTTGCTAGAAAGAAAACAGTACGTTTAGATAAACTCTAGTGCATCCTCGCCAGTCCCTGTGCTATCGGGCGTTCCACAAGGGTCAGTCCTTGGGCCTTGACTTTTTCAATTTTTATAAACAAAATCACTGCTAACATTCCTGTGCGAGCACGTTTTTTTTTTTTTTTTTTTTTTTGCGGACGATGTTGTTATCTTCACTGAGGTAAATGGTGTAAGTGACCAGACTTTACTTAACAGCTGCTTATCCAAGATCCACGATTGGTGTGACTCGTGGCAGATGTCACTAAATGTTAACAAATGTGTTCGAATGCATATAACCCACAAAACTAGTTTTCTTTCCTATACTTATTCCATTAACAATACTGTCCTAGCCGAAGTGACTTCCTATAAATACCTCGGTGTAATCATTTCAAACGACCTGCGTTAGAACACCCATATTAGGTACATTGTTCACAAGGCATTAACTAAACTCTGGTTTCTCCGGTGAACTTTAAAGCAACCCTCATCTGACGTAAAATTAAAAGCCCGCAAAACGTTTGTTCTTCCTATATTAGAGTATACGTCCGTTGTCTGGGACCCATTTACTAAAACCAACATAAATTTACTTGAATGCATTCAGTGAAAAGGCTTGCGTTTCATATACAACAAATTTCAGAGACAATACCCGGCTTCAGAACTATATGTGTGTTCCAGCATTAGCCCATTAACCCATATATGCATGTTTTAAAGATTTAAAATTTTGCTCGACCTACTAAACAACCGATTTAATATTGACACCTCTACAGTATATTTCACCTGCTCTTCATAATTACCCCACGCGAAATTTTCATTGTAGATCATTGCAATAATACAGCTGTCTCCGGTCCATACTTTCGATTTTGCAACTCCGGTCCATACTTTCGATTTTGGGATTATGGCTGTTTTTAGTGCAGTTAGCGCCCCTGAATTGCAAGGTGTAATTTTTTTCTCGTTATTGTGCGTAGTTTTAAAGATATCGACGTCTCAAAGTTTCGTTTGGGGCGCGGCCGACAAAACCGAAACTAGCCGCTCGAGGTTCCGGCAACACTGGAAATCAGCCGTTATGTGGACGTGACGCCAAGATCGTTCTCGTTCAGCGAGTACGCAGTCCAAGCGGCACCTACCTCTGTTGCGCTAGCCGTCTAAAGATAGAAGGTAAGCTGATTTTATTTTAATTCTGTATACGTGGTAGTTATCCAGCATATGTAGCAAGAGTTAGTGCGTATACCCAAAAGCTAGCGACTGGAAAACCCGTCAACTCGTTCGGTGGCGTACTCGGCGGCCGCCGCCGCGCGTGCGCTATGCCGTGCCGTACTCGTTGCTTGTATACCCAAAAGCTAGCGACTGGAAAACGAGTGAACTCGTTCGGTGCCGTACTCGGCAGCTGTCGGCGTGCGCGCGGTCTCCCGCACTCGTCGCTAGGCCTAAATTGTCATCGGAGCTCCGTGGATGGAGCGGTGTTGCTCTACGCCGCGCTGCCAGTGACGTACAGTGCTGGCGCTTTCGCGCGGCGGGTCAGTCCCAGACACGAAGCTTTGAGGCTCTCCGGCGCGTTCCGCGACAACCGAACAGACGTGTGTCAAGTTGTAGACGTTTGTTTTTTTGTTATTTTTTCCTCTGGCGCGTAAAAGCCGAATTTGCAAGCTACGACACTAATTCACCACATAAGTTCGTCCAGGTAATAAATCTTTGTACAAATAAAAAAAAAAAAAAGTTATTTGGGCGGTCATTTTCTTCTCAAAGCTAACAAAAGTTTTTGTGGGTGATAAAGGAAAACAGAGAACGTTAGCAAGGTGAGAACACTTCCTTTCCCTTCCGCATTCCCACCCCCACCCACAACAATTTTTTTTTATTAGAATACATAGGATTTTAAGTTTTCCTTCGTAACTTTTGACTAAAGCAAGTGTTTTTTTTGTTTTTTTGCATTTTTAAATATTATATTAACTTCCAGCCGAACTCGGGCAAATTAGAGAGGTGTAACTTACAAATCCGAACTTTCGCGATTTCTTTAAAGTCCCTTGTGGTATTCACAAGCGCAATGTTAATTAATACTGCTGCGTAACGGGTTCGAACGATTGGGAGGCGAATGTTTATATCGCATGAGCTTCACGCGCCGGCTGTTCGCTAGTAGTCGCTACGGACCTGAATACTACGCACGAGATTGCGTAGTAAACAAGCAGTGACGCAAAGCAGAACATTGTTTTCGTTTTCATTACAAACTTCAGTGTTTGGAGCTAGTTAGTGGTTATACTCTACATGCCCACCATTCCCCATTCAACAGACATTCAATGGAGCGTGAATGCTCAATCTTCAACACTGCACTTGACAATGACTGTTTTATTTATTGATCAGGATACTTTTATCATGTTTACCTTTTCTGTACCGGTACGATGGGCAAAGAGCGACGGCACGGCATCCTTTTTAAGCCTCGACCCCTTCGCTGAAAAGCCACAAGCAACCAACACCTGTAGGTTTCGTTCGTAACTCTCCGGCGAAAAATGATCGGAGCAGAGCTTCGATCTGGGGGTCGACGTCCAAGGCTTTTCGAAGTTCACTCGTCGAACAGCGTTCACCCACACCTTCTCCAATTTCCGATCCGTTGAAAACTTGTGAAAAAGCACCTCCGGGTTGCGCAGCGGCTTGTTTCAGCAGCCCACAGCGCTACAAGTTGTACTCGGCATCTTTCGAGCAACAGCTGGGCAGTCTTGGGCGCACCGAGTTGCTCGCTAAAACTAGTCTAGGAGTCCTCACAAGCAAATGAACAAAAGGCTATATCGAAGCTACACGGGCTACAGGTAAAAGCAACGGCTTAACACGCAATTACAAGCCGAAGTAGCGGTGGTAGCGGCACAGAGAATCGCGCGCGACGGCTGCGCCGTGCGCCCGTCCGGAAGAGAGGAAAAAAAGAAAAAAAGAGAACGATGTTGACATCACGGCCCAATGTTGCTTTAGCGACCGGCAACCCGCTGGCCGCCCGCTAAGGAGCAGCGGCTCGCGGCGGGTCGCGTTTTTATTATCGGCATTAGTTGAGAATGCGGCGTCCCACGGACGTGACATTTTGGCTGAGGTCGTATTTTGTGTCACTAAAGCGATACCAGTGATTTAATTCATTTTGAGTTTTGGCCGGAGTTGCCCTTTAAGTTCTCATTTTTCCCAGGGACCATTCATGACTGGAATGCCCTACCCAGTCATATAATAAATGCTTCATCTGAGTCATCACTCATTGCTAACCTCCGCAGTTTCTGTGACTCCTGCGATCGACGGTATTCCTTGTAGGTTTTTTTGTTGTTCTTTGTTTTTGCTTTAATTTTTATTCAATACTGTATAAAGATGACGTTAATTGCCTTATTCACGTGTGCAAAAATGACTAGAAATGTATGCCTTTAAACAAACATTATGTACCCCCCCTTCCTACCACATCTCCCAAAGGATATAGTGGTATCGATAAAAAAAAAAAAAAAGTAAGGCATATGTATAAGTTTTAAAATGTGTATAATTTGAAGCATGTAAATTTGTGATGAATATATGTATTTTATGCTTCGTGCTTTACCGCAAAGGCCTTGGAGCTATTGGTAAGCACGCGAAAATAAACATTGAATTGAATTGAATTATTTTTTCAGGCACACTCAGAATAGGAGACCATGATTTGATATATATTACTAACACGGGAGTGGGAGAAAAACTGTACGGAAAACACAAAACTAAAAAAAACAGCTGAAGTTATATTAGTCGGAATCATCCTTAAATAGTCCTAGAACCAAAAACAAAAAAGTCAAAAAACACAAAAAAGTATTTAGCTCTTTTAGCTACCATACTAAGGAACAAAGCCACCCAAGGACAAACTAAAAAACCCAAAGCACACGTCAGCTCCAAACGTTACCCCCTCACATAAAAAAAAAAAACACTCACTTTTATTGGTATTCGCGGTAGAATTAACGTTGATCCCCAGTGATGGAAATCGTGGGCAAATATTGCTGACTAATGATTTGAAAATCCGGTCGGTCATAGGGCAACAATGACGAAAATGATGAAAATAATCCCTGGAGAAGGGGAACAAGAGGAACAAAGGACAAACACAAATCTCGAAACACATCTAGGTGACTGGTGCGCGACCGAAAAAATCGGCCTGGTCCGGGTTTCGAACCCGGGACCTCTCCGTTACAGGTGGAGCAACAATATTGAAACGCTTCGTCTGCCACGGGATTTCACTATCAGGAAACGTGGTTAACTATACCTGGATAACACCTAGTCGGATGTAGAATTAGGAAACATTGAAAAAACTTGGCGTATGATTAAAATTACAATATTGAAAAACCCGGTCTGTCATTGGGCTACAATAGTGGGACACATTGGTGCATCATTGGATTGGCGATATTAGAAATCCCGGCGTACCGACAGATATTGGTGTTTGATCAAAAAAAAAAAACAATCGCACATATTGGCATAGTGACGAAATGAAACCTGAATCATTGATATTAGTACTATTATTGTCGAAAAATGGGAGGGAATCGGGGGCTCCAATATTAGGTGCAATATTGGAGTCCGGTTAGTTTGATTGCGTCGACGTGTCGGCCAAGATGGATGTGCTGTTTGGGGCTATGCAGTCTAACGGTGCAAACAGACTCGTGCCGTTTCTTACTTCTCATACGTGCAGGTTTTTTGGTGTTCTTTTTCCGCGCGAGTTTCTTTTTCACTGGTAAAACATTCCAGATTTGCGTTTCCGCAAAACTCAATAAAAATATAAATATTGATGAATCCATCAACCCCATCCATCAACAACCATCCACCCACTGGCACGTACAAAATCAGTTCTTAATTTCTTTTGATAGCTCCGCCTCTCAAAAACTTGTAGCACCACTACGCGTAGCTCAACAATGATGAGCAAAGATCATTTCACAACCCAAAAATAGAAACCTATAATAGGTTAAAAATGCTGGCGCAACCACCGAACAAGAGTTTTGCCAGTCTCAGTGCGTGAAACGACAACATACTAGTTTGAGTTCGCTTTAAGTTCGGCGCCCTTTCTTGCAGGCGTATACATGTTACTGAAAACGATGAACTCGAAGGCGTTATGCGTCACTCACTCAGAAAGTAACAAAGTACGTTACTCCTTATTGCGATTCAAAAAGGAACGCCTTACCTCAGCTCGAAAGCAACGCGGTATTTTCTCGCTGCTCCAAATGCGTCGTTTTTACGTACCAGTAGCTGCGTCCAGTATTTCTCGTCGTTAATAATTTTTTTTATAGCGCGTTGATACGGGGAGAACTGTGGCTACACTGGCACACCTTGTGCAAATCGTCTTTTGGTCTATAGCGTTTTCTCGTCTTGCCAAATTATACATCTAGTCTTGTGCGAATAGTGGATTTTGAGCTCGAAGCGAATTCGAAGCGAATGGTGGTTTTGGCCGAATATATTCGAATCGAATATCGAATAGTTTCTCCACACCTTTCACTACCACTGCGTAATGCTTAGATGAAAACCTAGCTAAACTTGTGAAGGTTGTTCCACTTGTTTATTTACAAGCTAAGTTTAATCTATCTATATTTATGAACTGTGAACTAAGACGGTCTGATGTCTTGGGATGGCAAGTAAACGACAGATTTGACATAAAATGAATCCTATAGAGATGGCCAACTATACCCAATTGAGTGAATTTACGAATCTTGCTATATAAAATATTTTTTATTTAATCTCGAGTTAAGAAAGAATGAATCCCGCATGATGAATACAGGCTGTAAGGGCATCTCTGCCCAACATAGTATACTCTTGCATAGCAGTGAGTTTAATTTTGAAACTTTTACTACAATGTAAAAACTACACACTCACAAAGTTTCCATTTATTTCAAATGCACACGGCACGCGTGCACCATCCCGCTTTGAATGTACTCTTTTCTTCCAAGCACGCAATGGCGAAATTCATACTTCTCCAAGTGTTTATCGCGGCAGGTTACCCCGTTAAGTGTGCTTTTTACCGAGCACTGATGTAATGTAGAGAAGCATCACCCGCGGAGTTCGCTTTTGCGGGTATTGCTTCTCCGCAGTGCTCCGGTGCTCGCCAAGAAGCGCACTCAACGGGGCTAACCCGACGCAATCAACACTTCGAAAAGCACGAATAGTGCAGTTCTTCTCGAAGCGAATATCGAATAGTGCATTATTCGAAACTACTATTCGAAATTCCGCATATTCGCACAACCCTAATACATGCGCGAGCTGGGGTGAAAACTAGGTTGGGTACTTACGTTGCACAGGCATGTTCCAGAAGTTGAAGGGCAACTCCGCTAAGTCCGAAGATTTTAGTATAATGAGTGACATTACATTAAAAGCACTAATAAAAGACGCTACGTCACTCGCTTCGCGGAAGATGGGATATATAATTATACATAATTTTTTAAACACGAGTAGAAATTGAAACCGAAACTTCGGCTCCGTCTGGCAACGTTGGTCTCGGGCCACCAAGTTAGGCTAGGTGGCGCAAGCTGCCGCCCGTTATAAAGGATATAGCCATTACCATCCATCCATCCATCCATCCATCCAGAACATGGCTATCACGTGACACGAGATGTCACGTGATCCGCTACGCGACGACAGGCGGGATTAGGGCGGGCGTCTGCCAGGCGCACGTGTCGTCTGCACCGCACTCTTCACCACGTTTTGGTGCCCACGACATTCGACGACGTCTGCACAACTGCGGCATAAGTTTGCACATGAGGTGTCCGTAGTGTGGAACGAAACTCCGAGACACAATAACCACAAACGGCGATGCGACGACTGCGGTTGTGAAGAGCGGAAACGTGACTGACGTCACCCGCTACGCTTGCCCGGAGAAGTAAAAAAAGCAAGCAAAAGGGGGCAACTATGATGACGTTTAGCTCAATGTTGGCTACGCCCACGCCGTAGCCTTGTCTGCTCTGTTGGTTGTTCCTCAATCTGCCCGCTCGACTCAGCGGATTTTGGCAATTTGGCGAGTTGCAAAGTTTGCCGGACCGTTTAAGAAACATTTAAACAGAACTAGATCGTAATATTTGACGTGTAATCTTCCTAGGTAATGCCGAAAAGGACTGCATTGCCTTTTTGTTGTTGTTATTTTTCAAAAAAACAAAAAAATGAAGCCGAGTTGTTCTTTAACTAAGAACCGCTATTCGTTAATTCATCAAAAAGTTACAAAAATACGTAAGTGGTTTCTTCGTTTCAAAAGTAAAAAGGTCGTTAGTTCGTTACGAAGAAAAAAGTAGCTATACTCGTTTTTACGTCAAGAACGAAAAAAAAAGGAAGTTTTGCGCAGTGTTCATCCGCCGCGCGAAATAGTCCTTACAATATTTGCTTGTCGGAGGAAGAAACGATGCGTTTGGCCTTCGAAACGTGCAGATCTTGATAAGATATACTTATCTAATCTAAAATGCACCTACACATACCGCAATTTCTACGTAGAAAGGGAAATTAGTAAGGATCCGCGAGGAGCCAGACTTAATATCATTATTATTATTATTTTACTACCGTTCTCGAGGTGAAAACGAGTATAGGTGCCGGTAACGCGCTAGGTGTAACGCCTGACGTACAAGTCTGCCATCTCTTGAATTCATTGCGGAACACACTCAATCGCAACGGGACGGATACCATGCATGACGTCACAAATTTGGGATAACCCCCTCCCCCACCCTCTCCCCCTAAAATCTGGTCGCTGTATCAAAACTCCACTTTTGGTTCAAAACAAGCGCCTCTTTTCCTTTTCCCCCCTTTAAATTTCCCTCGCGACACGCCAAAGCCTACCGACGCGCACTGCGCAGGCGCAGAAGGCGGTGGCGCACCTACGCCACGCCCACCCTCCCCCTTTCCCTTTTTCCACCTCTCTCCTCCGCAGCGTCCGGAGAACGTACTCCTCGCGCGCGCCTCAGTCGGTGACTCGGCGCCACCGGGTGAAAAAGCGTTGCCGCTTTTGCGTCGGTGTGTGTACCGCGTGTGTGCGTGTATTGTGCCGGGCGAAAGAAGCGTCATGAACGACGACGAGACGGAGAGGTGCGACCACGTGGTGCGTGTGTGTGTGTTGTACCCCGCCGCGGGTGCGCGTCGACGGCTTGCCATCCCCGACGGCGGCGAGAAGACGGGCCGTCGTCACCGCCAGCGTGCTTGTTGAACGCCGCCGCGCGTACCGGTCGGCCGGCGCTCTTCGGTGTTCCCGTGGATCAGCCGCGTGCTCGGTGCTGCCTGACGCGCGGCCAGGATTCAATGTCACGTCGCAAGCAGTCCAACCCCAAGCCCCTGAAAAGTAAGCTTTCGACCGCGGGTCCGTTGGCCTGACCGCGAACGCGTCGAATCAAAACAAACGAAGCGAAACGTAACAGATGGGTGAACGACACCCCGCACCTCCACCGAAACGTCATGAATAAAAGAAGAAGAAAAAAAGTACAGACTGCGGCACTGTTAGCATAAGCAAGCGATCGCCGGCTTTTTCTATGGCTAGCTCAACTCATCCACGTAATAAGTTATCTTTCTAGTTAAATGAGCACCTGTTTCGTTAATTTCAACCTCCTCAACCCGTACGCCCTACAGCGGTCGGTTGTCTTTTCTGTTTCTCCTTCCTTCATTGTTCAGGTGGTTCCACCCGTGATGTATAATAACCAACTAGCCCAACTCATCCCCGTAGTAAGTCACAGCGGCAGCTTTTTAAAACGATCAGGATGTTGACAGCGTTGCATCCACATGCATTACTGGTTGAACGTGTACGTTAGCTTACGTCGAGGCACATCAATAATTTATTATAACATCCGTGCTTCGTATGCTGTACGAAGTAGGAATGTCCTGATAACTCTCGTTACTTCGTGTGTCGTCATCACAGTGAAACGCTAATGTGTGTCACTCGAATGTTTGCTAGGAGCACCTGGGAATCTGCTGGTGCTCGGGAATCTTTTATTGGCATGTGACAACATTGGGTCCCCTCCTTCCCCCCCCCCCCCCCCCCCCCCACACACACACACACACACTCACACATGCAAACTAATAAACGACCCTGTTGACCACGGAAATAGGGAATTTAACATAAGGTCACACCAGAATCAGCCACATCTACCGACAAAGCATGAAAGTTTAAGTTGTAGTTGTGACATGTATTTGTGTACTCCTAAGATGTTGGCTCAGTACGACTGGCCCACTTGACCGACGTCATCTATATGGAACAGGATGGAGGAGTCCCAAGGTTTCAAAACGGGAAGGTGGTGTTAGAAATTTATCATAAGGTCCTCCTTTTGAATCGATTCATTGGTTAATAAAACGTTTAGCGGGAGGTCAGTAAGGCTGCGGAGGTCTTTTATGGCGACGATGCCTGGAATACGTTCTGAGAGGGACAGAGGTATGTCTCTACACCCGTGTCATTGACATAGATCAAGTGGATGGGACGGTTTTATTATCTGGCAGGGGATCCTCTGGGAAGGCGCCATGGTTCAATGTCGTTGACTCGGTAGCTTATAGAGTCTGAAGATGTCGAAGGGCTTTGGCCAAAGACTGAACCTGTACCTTGCCCTCCCATATGAAATGCCTCTTGTGAGGGGACTCTAGTACAGTGTCAGACACCAATTTCCCTTTACACCTGTGTCATGAAGGTATATAGTCGAAGAGGGTGCAGAGGATAGTTTTCTGATATGGCGGCGGTTCCTCAGGGAAAGTGACATGGCTCAAATGTCGTCGACTCGACATCCTATAGCGTATGAAGATGTCGGAGCGCTTAGGGCCGTGATCAAAGAGTGAGCCTGTACCTTGTCCCTCCATATAAGATGCCTCCTGTAAGTGAACGCTTATTGTGCCAGACGCCAGTTTCCCTCTATCTCTTGTAAAGTTAGAGATTTCTTATATGGCGGGGGTCCCGTGGAAGGGCGCTGTGCTTTAATGTCGTCGGCTCGGCAGCCTAGCGTTCGAAGATGTCAGAGGGTTTTGATCAGAGATTGGGCCAGTGCTTTGCACTCCCATATGAAATGCATATTCTGGAGGATCTCTGGAAGGTACCATATTCTGGTGGTTGGAGTCGGCCACCGGGTGTGACAACTGCTTATCAGTGATTGGTTGATGTATTTGCTTCTGGAGCGGTCGAGTGCTAAGACTCTCTATACTCCTTTCACGCTTAAGCTGATACTGCAGCCAATGGCACACGCGGGACCCAAGCAGCACGAATGTCCTGTGAACGTCCCTAGGACAACCCTAGAACGTTAGGACATCCTGAGGACATAATTGTGCTACTAAGGGAGAGCTCGAGGTTTAAAGCGTTCTTCCGCAGAACGAGCAGTCGCGCTAGAAATGCACGTCTTTAGAACGAGCTCGAACCAGCTCGCTCTTGATTCGCATTTTCATAAATGAGTAGACATTCTTGCCGGTATGTCCATCCAATTATGTCGATGAGGTTGGTACTCAGGTTTTCGTGTGCTTTTATAGCGAACATGGTTATAGACAGCAGCGAAATTAGTTTTTTGTGACTAACGAACATCGCTCGTGGTCACCGCACGCTCGTTCTTTTGGTTCTCTATAGGTCTACTATGGGCCTAGTCGCTAGAGTGATTTGGGGGATCAGTGACCGAGTGGGCTGGCGCACACCAGCTCGGAGCACGTGGAGCGAAAGCTCTCGCTGCAGAACCCAGGGATCCTGGCCTCAATCCCCACCCCTGCCCGTTTCGATCTGGATGAGTATCATATGGTCGTATATCGCTACTGCGTGGTGCACGTTAAAGACCCCAGGCTTGCGGTTCTACTGCACTGGCTAAATTGCTCAACTACAGCGAGTGACTCGTCGCAACATTGAAATGGCTGACCAACTACACGCTGTATAAATATCCACACAGCCCCAATTATTATTAGACTGATTTCATCAGCCAGTTTCGCTATTGGCGCCGCTGCCGCGTTGCGTCGAGGAACAAAAAGCGCTTGTCCCGGCAAAGTTTACCACCTGGGCGTCTTTCAACGTGCACCGAGATCATTTTTAAGGCACCTTCACCTCAATAATCCTAAGCGTTCGTTTAACTTCACACAAACTTCGGCCGATGTTTGAACGCACCAACTGGGGCCTCGGCTGGCCACCGAGACGGTTAAACACCAGAGTATACAGTGTACCGTATCCGTAGGAGTCAAGTTAGTCGAGGAGGCGAATAGTGGTCTGGTGACTTCCTCAAAAATTAAATCGTACTTTGTCACGCCGCGGAACCCAGGATCCCTGGTTTCTGCAGCGCGAGCTTTCCCTCTACATGCTCCGAGCTGGTGTGCGCTAGCCCACTCTGCCACCGATCCCCTCCTTTATGAAGACATTTCTTGAATACCGAGATTTTGATATAGACGCTTTGCAGCAGCTGTGCATGGACGCCGCCATAACTGAACTTCAGTTTTGCTTCCTTTTATTTCGTTTATTTCACTTCATCATTACCATAGCAGGCCAGGTTATTGCCATATTAGATTCAACTGTGTCCTTCTCTAAAGCATCGGCCTTTGTAGAGGATCGTCAACTACCGTTTCAGTTGCTCGGCATCTCGGTCAGACAAGAGAAGGCCAGCAATGGCGGCTGTAATTTGGCGCGTGTGTAAAGCGTCTATACAGACACCAGCGAAACAAGCGCACATTTTTGCACCACATGCGACGTCGCTGCTTGGCGGCATTAAAGAACTAATTTTTCTCCCTTTAAATACTGAAGAAGAACACTACCGTTTTAAGAGATCTGTTCAGACAGGTCTGATTGATACGTGTGTTTCATGCACAGTGCCAGGGATGCTTACATTTGCGAAAAACGCTTTCAATACACGATGAGGCTCCAATCCATAGCGATCTTGGCGCGACTGCTTCAAACGACCCTCTCAAAGCTTCGAAGATTTGAATGGACCGACATGGCGGTTGCCGCGGCAGCTGAACCGACCAGCCAATCACCTTGCGAGGTTTGCTCGACTGTATGTTAGTCTCTGGTTGTGTCTGACTAACAGGCATGCAGGAAGGCAATGGCGCTATACTTTCGTAAGATCCAGTGGCTTTAGCCGGATTCATAGACCCGTTTCACAAGCGAGTCGCCATCTTGAATTGTCGTCACTTCCAGTATGGGCGAAAAGATTGTTTTGCCGTCGTCACGCTGCAGTAGAAGACGTTTAGGATGTAAGCGTAACCATCACACATTCTTGTTTTGTTTCCCCTCTACTTTTTTTTAAAAATCTTTACAAGTTGAAGCGCCCATACCGGATACGCCTATTCGGTGGCTGGGGACGGCAGTACATGAAGAAGGTCTAGAGCCACCAAATACGCTTCAGAGCAACGACACTCCGGCCATCTTCTTGCTTACAATTGTTGTTACCGCCTAAGCCTTATCTGAAATCGCAGAGTGCGCTTTTCCGTCCTTCAGAAATGTTACAACAGTCCGCGACACTGTGCAAACCGATGTCGTCCGAGCTTTCTCACATCCTCTATGAAAAGAGTTCCGGAAGTGGCTCTTTCTATCGCCAGATTGCGCCCGCTCCGCTCTGTAGAAAACAAAATGGCGGCGGCCACAAGCCTAGTCGGTGGATGCAAGGGTTTATCCAGAATTTCAGATTTAAAAAAGTGTCGGATTTTTTTGTTGCTTGGGGGGGGGGGGGGGGGGGGAGGTCGGGGTTATTCTTATTCTACGTTACTAATAGATGTAGGCTGTTAAAAACCTTGTTCAATGAGCTCAACTAAATTCTAAATATCCAGAGTTTGTAGCTGTCGAGAGGACAAAAAAAAAAAGGTTACTTATAATTATTAAACCTTTTGAAAAAGCATCCAGTGGTTAATTTCCTCGTTACAATATTTTTGGATGTAGTATTTGGATATCTCTCTGTCTCTATTATATTTATATATATCAAAATACGCTTGCAGTACCTATAAACAGAGTAAAAGTCCTAAATGTCTTAGATGAAACTGCGTTATTCTTGCCGGGACACAAATCAATCGAGCCTCATATCAATATTTCGGCATAACCAAAAATTAAACATGCATTAGTAAAAAAAAAAAAAAACCCTTTTTTTTTTTACAGTTGGCGCCAGAAAGTTTAGAAGAATGGTACACAATATTTAAAAAACGCTGTTTTATATACAGTTTTTACGTAACTTGTCCGTGATGGCCACACGTTGCAGTAGTCTACACCCGCTGTTCCCCTCCTCCCAGCAGCACTCTGTCATGGTTCTTTTGACTTGCTTTTGTTGTGATACTGCACAAATTATAGTTCCCGCAATGTTCGCATGTATAGATATACAGAACATGAAAAGCATCTTAATGCAACCCGAGTTCAAAAAGAAACCATTCCAAGGCATGACAAGTTTTTTCTTTCTTTCCCAGATATGAAAAGCTTTGTTGATAAACTGACAGTACTTGTCCGTCTTCTCATCCGTGGCGTCTGTAATGTTGGGAAAATTGGGGCCTTCTACGGAAACGTTCATTAGGGCATCAACATGGGCTAGAGTCAGACGAGACCTTTCTGAGGTAAGGATCCTCTTCATGGTTGAGAACGTTCTCTCTACACCAGCAGTTCCAACAGGAGAAAGCAAGATCTTCTTTGCTGCAGCACACAGGACAGGAAACATGGCTTTCCTCTCGACTTCGCACGCAAGTGCCAGCAGTTCTTTCTGCGAAGCCAGGTCGCCGGGATATCTTCGGTAGATCTTATATTCGCGGACCATGTCCTCTTTGCTCGTTCCACACATCTAGTTGTTTATTTTTAACTCTGGATTTACCTCTCTTGATAAGAACATTTCGTGAAATCTTGCCAGCTCTAGCAACTCGTCAGAAAACCTTTTCTGCGTGTTGTTTACAACTTTTTCTTTGTACGATGAAGTTAGTCTTTGGAGGTATTTTCCGCTGGCCTCGACGTTATCCTCCATTTGCACTTCTTTGTGCTTCTTGCACGAGTTCGTCTGCCTCCAGATATTCGTAAAACCTATCGAAAGCGCAGGTACGAAACTACACACTTGATTTCGCAAGACTCAATGGCTGACATCCATAGCAACCGCGTGGCCTCCCAAAAACGCAAAGAATCGTCGGATGGTGGGGCGTCATAGGTGTGTGACTGCCTTGTATCTCGTTTCTTGTTATATTGTCTGATAGGCCGAACCACGTTAAAATACATCGCTTGTGATGCTATCCGCGATCATGTGTGCGAGAAATCGCGTCTTTTACCGGGATATTATTCCGAAATCGATACGAGTGTTCCGGAGAAACTATGCAAGAGTTCCATGCGCTGAAAGATCATTCCTAATCAAATGTTTACAGGTTTGTTGAATTTTATGAGCATTCTTAACCTGGCCGCCCTTAGGCACAGCCTTCTAGAGGCCCTAAAGCTTGCTTAAAAGGGTTACAGGGGGGGGGGGGGGGGGGCGGCCGCTGTTGTGACTATTCGGCGTGATCTACGTCGCAGCCGATCTCAGGGTTTGCTAATACTTCATTTCTAATCAGTATAAAATTTGTGCGGGAGACATATGTTGACACGAGCAAGGGTTCGCGGTTGTTTTTTTGTGCAGTAGTGAGGGATATATTTTTGCGTTTAATTTATTTTCTTTCGTCAGTGATGGGCGTGTACAAAAAAGCCACAGCTCGTTTTTTTTTTTTCTTTTTTTTTTTCTGGCAGTTGCAATATTATTTATTCGCTCTCGTGAGCGCAGGCGTCACAGAAAGGCGTGTAGCCCGTACTCCAAGTTCCCATGAGGTTCGACTTGATGTGAGAAAGAGCATGATGCTGGCAAACCAAACACCTTTCGAGCTTGCACTAACCAAATATTGATTATACATGTACCATGCAGTACTCAAATGTTTTCCTAAAACTGGTGCCACAGAGGCAGGATTCGAGTGGCGAGGTATGCGTATTTGACAGAGCTGCTGCAAGCAGTGCATTCGGTCGCTACGCGATGCCGCAGCGAAGGTGCCAGTGGAAACCGAAACTTAGTGGCGAACCGGCCGAGAGAGTTTGTGCCACGCGCCTCACCGTCAAGAACGCTTCGAGTTTTCGAAAGGTTCACAAAACTATATTCCCTCGCTAGCCTCGATTTGAGATTGTGGATCTTTTCTCGCGTTGTTTCGTTGGTCCTTTGAAGTGACTACGTCAATTGGCTTCTCAACTTGTTCCGATATGATTTACTCTTGAGATGTCCGAGGGCGGTGGACTCATCACTAGAAAGTATGAAGACATTACTCCCCTAATTTGAAGAGGAGAAAAGGGGGGGGGGGGGGGGTATAAATCCCTGGGTAGTTGTCGGTACTCCAAAGCCTATCTAGTGACTATAGTCGGAAGATGAAGCCGTAATGAAATACTTGTTAAACAAAAAGACAAAACAAAATATGTATTCTGAAGTCCTGGGGGCTTCGGAATATTTGGGCTGAAACTCAGGACCACGGGTGAAGAAAGACAGGGAGCGAGGGGAGAAATCAAGCCGTGGAATAGAAGGAACGAACCTGTTTAGCCTTCAACTATACTAATCTATAGACAGCTGGTCAATCGAGGAAAGGAAAGCCGATCTTTCGGCCCGAATAGTGTGACCACGCATCGTAGAAGGCTGAAACTCTGTGAGAACGTGACGCCAGCGGTGATTGCAAAATGCGAAAGTGTGAGCAGCTGACGTCACCTAGATGAAAAGATACCAGAGAAAAACAAGATTCCATTACGGGCCGACATCCCCCTAAGCCTAATATTCAGCAAACGTAAATTTGAGAGTGTGGGTGCCTGTAGCATTTATTTTAATAAAAACACTTGTCAGCAGGAAAATAAGACAATATCGTTTTTTCTCACTGGCAAGCTTTTTTGTTCTTGTTTCACCGAAAAAGAAAAATGTTGTAAGGCGCTTACAATCTAAAATTTTCGTGTGATGAATATCAGGATTAAATGGACATTAGCTTATGAATAAACTTTGTTTTTCTCTCATATCTTTCGATCGAGGTAACCTCGTGTGCTCGCACATTCGCATTTTATCACCGCCGTTAGCGTCACTGTCTTATGGTGTTTCAGCTTTCTGCGATGCGTTAGCTTATTTATGTAGGCAGAAAAACGGATTTCGTTTTCTCGATTGATCCCTGTATAGTAAAACACTCATTAGTGACGTGCTCGACCAAAAGTGTCGCTGTGGTCGCAATTCGCGGTCGGCCAAGCGCTCATCTGTGACGGCTTCATCTGGATTATGTGTTTTCTTTTTTTTCATTCATCGACGGAAATCAGCGCAATGTCGAGAGTTTCAACTGTGGCGATGTTGGTTTAAGAATGCGATGACTCGAGAGCCTCCAGTGTTATTTTTACACATGCCATCGAAATTGTAGTTCGCAACTGATGGTAAATGGTCAGTTGCAACTCGAGAATTCATGGCGAGGAACATTTTGGCTGTGACGTCACGAACGGAAACAGAAAGAGGGCGCCACCGAAGCACCTCGGCGTTAATTCGTCTGTATAATCAGTGGCTTTGTTTCCCGAAACGACGCTGTCAAGGTTTTTTTTTTATTTTCTTTTTATTACGTGGCACGTGCAATAGGTTGATAGAGATAACGCTATCCATATATTATCTCAATAAGCTATAAACGATTGGAAATTCCCGGGTACAATATGGCATGTGTTGCGGATAACGTGCATGGGGCCGCGTCTGCTTATCTCTCGCTGGTATAAAAGAAAATTAATCTATACTTTTTTTTTCGTTTTATTATCCTCTCGACGTTTTATCAGTTTATCGGTTCATTGACTTGCTTTCCCGAGAAGTTCGTTTCAGCCTGACAGGATGCCAGAATATCGTAGAACATTGTTATCTCAAGGCACGTGAGAGTGATACCAATGTTTTGTTTTTTTCGAACGCTTATATAGTTTTATACGGTGCCCATATTTAATGTCGTCGCACATATCTGAAATGTGGCCAAAATATTTCTCACTCGTACGCTACTAACTACTCCGCTAAGCATCGGTGCACTTATCCAACGAACTAAAATTTATGTAGAGTTTTTTTTTTAATTCAGAAATAATTTCAGAAGCATAACAGACCACCCTTTATTGAAAGCCAGCAGAATGTTCGGTGTTTCACAGGGTACTTATTCTGGGTGGTGTTGGCCTGAACCCACTGCAGTGACAGAAGTACTGCAGTGAATCATTTGCAAAAAATCGCGAAACAGTGCGCACCATCCGCGCTACGAACTATGAGAATGTCATGTACGCGAAGAAAGAGAGCAGGGATTGTCTTGGCATTTTCGAGGAGAGTAAAGAGAGCGCGCACATCTTTGATAGGCGCTCAAAGTCGTAGAGGTGGTCTCATGCATTTGACGGCATTGCCAAGAAAAGTTGTGTCCGAGTATACATCGAAGTGGCGCGCAGTGATGTAATTTCGCAACGTGCTCAGCAAAAGTTAAAAAAAAAAAAAAGATGGCGGGAACGTTTGCATTTAGAATCCTGGTGCGTCTGTACAACAAAAGAAAATATGAACAGGTCGTCGGGAACTCTCCCAAGCACTTACGCGTCTCAGGATGCCGCCATATCATATGGAAGAACCCGAACGCGGCCACCGCAATCAGCCTAGACATAAGCAGCGCTCTACACGGTTAAAAGCGTTTACTCTGACTTGACACAACCGAGGCATGAACAAAAAGATGGACGTTTGGCCACCTACGCATGGTGGTATCTTCATCGGCTTTTGAAACGTCTTCGCATTCATCGTAGCACTTCTACGGTTTTGAACACCCGCCGGCAATATGAAGGTGAACACCTTACCTGGTTTCTTGCCTGTTTTACGGCTCCCTAAAGCTGTATTATCTCTCAACGTCTCAAATGGTACGTGGTTTGGGGTCCAAACGTAGTGTTCTAGCCCTCTTCTGAAACAGAGCTTGTTCCAAAACTTGCAGGAGCGTCAAAAACAAGAAGAGGGCTGTTCACCTTCATATCGCTTACGGGTGTACTCTTCTTGGTACACTGTGGCACGCCTGTATACTGGTGGTGATGGATACGCCTTCGCGTTTATTGGGTGTACCTGACCTGGTTCTTGAGTGTCATTCGAGTTTACGAGCGCAGCTTATACAGGGACCGATATCCTCATGTCCGATCTGGATCTAGCGAATGTAAGCGCCTTAGCCCTGAGGGCCACCTGCGGCCGGCTTGTCCAAGTGGGCCTTCGCGGATCTTCAGATGGATAAAAAAAAGGGGGGGGGGGGGGGGGGCGACGAGATAAGAAGGAGCAGACTGCGGCCTTATCTGCGGCGCTGATAAGGAGGAGGGAGAAGGCAGGCCGCGCGTCCTCCCGCTCAAGGCGTACGGGAAATAATCGAGGCGGCAGATGTCCGACTTATCCGGAGCCCCCTCCTTGCTTATCGCGCACCGGCCTTATCTGGGACTCGGGCCACAAGCCCCGCGGCCGATAAGCGGGGGCGATATCGCGAGTGCCGCCGGCGCTGCTATTTTTCGCGCCCCGATTGCCGGAGCGTCGTCGTCTTCTCGACACCCTTCTACGCGAGGTCGTGTATCAAACGAAAATAAAAAGACAAAAACAAAAGAAAAAAACGCTGGCACTTTGTCACCACTGTTGGTTTCCGAGTAGATGGATGGATGGATGGATGAATCTGGCTAAGCCCTTTAGATCGGGCGGTAGCTTACGCCACCTAGCCATTGAGTTTTACTATTTAAGCTTAGAATATTTAAATGTGAAAACCTTATTCACTCACTCCGCATTGCAAAGAAAGTCTGCCCTCTGTTGGAAGGCGTGGAATCACTGCACAATGCTGCAGCGATTACATGGCTGCATGATTGGCACCGCCAAGGTGGGCGTGGAGGGTGCCCATCGCCTAATCATCGCACCACAGCCAATGGGATTGCTCCATTCGTTGGTAAGAATACCGGGGAACCAATCACAAAGAATGAACACAATCAGCCGTGAGTTTCTTGGCTGTAAGCGACAATAACCGATTCGAGAGCACTACGGATCTGTCGTTCCGCTTGCAGTCGACCAATCACCGATGAAGAAGAAGAATACTGGAAAATCGTAAAAACAATGTAAACATTAATAATCTAGGTGCTGTAAAATAGAAAGAAAAACAACAACAGGCAAGCAGAAAGGATCGATTACGTATAATATTACCGGAAGGTATATTCCAAAACGCTTCCCACACTAAAAACAGCCCGAACAAAACGAAGAAGCAAGCACGCGCATGTACGGTAAAAAAAAACAAAAAAACGAACAAACAAACGCGAGGGCCAATTAGAAGAGAACTTTACCAACGAGTTGGCGTTTATGAAGTCTGTATATATATATAATCAGACATCTGCGACGGACATCTGTTGTCATAGCTCCTTCTCAGGCTAAACGCAGTCCCAGACTAAACTGCTGATTTCGCAGGATTCGCGAAACTAAATGTTCGAGATTTCTCCGAAAAATGGCCACCTATAACATTGTTGAAAATATTTCACAACTGCGGTAAATCAAATCTGCGAAAAAAAAGAAAAAGAAATATAGAGCCGATGGGTGTCCGCGGTGAGTCGGCCGTTAAAAAAAACTTTCCGCAGAAAAAAACAAAACAAAAAAGATGAGCGAATATACACTGCGTAACTCCGTTAGCCAGAACACGATATCAGCGTTGTGAGACACGTTACTTCGGATATCGAAAGGGCATTAGCGGGCATGGAATTTAACCAATTATGTTAGTGCTCCAAATGAACACTTCCCTCCATACTAGTAGTTTTGATTAAACCCATTAAATTCTAAAAAAAGGAACTGAGAGAACGTTTTACTCTTCTTAGGGTGTAAAAACGGTGTTCCTGATACTTATGCACCCACGGCTGCACCCCTTTCAATGGTCTTATTTTGAGTAGTACGCACTTTTTTATTTGTAATATAAGGTGCTGTTGGATGGAAGCCGAGAACACCTTACTTTCTTTTTTGAAGAGTGTAAAAAGGGTGTGGGAAAGGATGGGGCTGGCGAAAAAAGGTGCGGGCAACCTGACACCCGCTTAAAGGTGTACTCCGCCGATTTCTTCATGGTCCCCGATTTGCTTTAAATTTTGCTAAACTCGCCAAACAACATCGCCAAAATAGTATCCCAAATATTAGGTCAAAATAATTTTTTTTCACGAAGTTATGGAATTTACAATTTTGGTCCTCACCGTGTTTTTCAAACTGAAAGTCTCTACTGGCAACAATGAAAAAGTGACGTCATTGGAAGTGCAGGGGTTCACTCTTTGGACTGTAGAATTTGTTCCCAACTGATTCGAAGCAGTTTCATGGTGTCAAATGAATGCCTTGGAAGCTCGCTCCAGTCCCCGTGCTCCAGCACGGAACAAATAATTGGCATATTCTATTTTTTAGACTACTCGCCCGACTGCCAAGCTGAACTTCCACTGACGTCACGGCCCTGAAAAGGGCGGGTATATTTGAATGTCTGTTTTTGCATCATTTTCATTTGCCGATTTCGCAATAACTATTATGAATTTCACGATATTAAATAGCATTCCAGAAAGGGTAAAGGCCTGGGAGTCAGAAAATATAGTTAGTTGAGGTAGCTCAAAAATCGGCGGAGTACACCTTAATACAGCTTTAGGAATATTGTTTTTGGCTACTTTGTTGATAATAATTATCTGTACTAATGCATTTGACTCGGAAACATTTTTGTATGTTCGAGGTATTATGTCCTACGCGAAATACTAACGATATAGCGGAGAATCCCGGACCTGCGAATTAGTATTCTTTAGTTGTCGATTATTCAAGAAGCAGGAGCTGTCAACGCGGCCTTGATTGCGATCTCGCTCTACATTACGTTCGTATTTATGGTTTCTGCACACGAGGCACAGTATGTGGCACTTGCTGGTTGTAAACTTGTTGCTCGTAAAACATACATCTCTGATACTGCTGCTGTAATCGCCCGGCTTCTTAGGGTGTTTTTAAGCACCCTAAGGCTGTTGCTATAACACCCCACGGGTGTTAGCCCCGTTTCACACCCTTATAAGGTGGGTGTTGATGTCAGGTGTATTGACACCCTTAAGTGTGTCAACATATCTAAAGGTTCAAAAAGACCATGCTCATTTACTCCCCTCGTGGCGTAAATAGACCTGTATTTACACCCTTAGGATGTTAAATTCTTGTATAGATGGGTTTCAAAACTGGCGACAAGGTAACGAATTTATTACACCCTTAAGGGTGTTAATATATTTAGTGCGTTCATGTATAGACGCTTTGCAGCAGCTGTGCATGGGCAGTGCCATAACTGACCTTCAGTTTTTGTTTCCCCTTATTACGTTTACTTCACTTCATTATTACCATAGCAGGCCAGGTTATTGCCATCTTAGATTTTATTCCGCCTTTCTTCACAGCATTGGCTTTTGGGGAGGCTCGTTTTCACCAATTTCAGTGGCTCGGTATCTCGGTAAAACAAGAGAAGGTCAGCAATGGCGGCTGTATTCTGGCGCGTGTGTAAAGCGTCTATATGTTGGCGGGCTTTAACGTGGAACCGTCCGAAAGGTGAGCGACAGCGTTTTTTATGCACTGCGTCTCGCGCTCCGGGAAGGAAGCATATTCTTGGGGCGAGAACGCAAGTCAGTCCAGCTGGCGGCTTCTCGGCGATGACTGGTCGCAGTGACGTCAGGCGTCGGCGTTAGACCCGATCCCGTCGGCTTCGCCCCAACGGGTTTCGCCGGTTCCTGGGCGATGGCGACCGATCGTCTGACGGCTCGCTGCCTGCTGAGCGTCCTACCTGACACCCAAGTCAAGCGTAAAAAGAAAAAAAAATTTTTTTTTTATACAGTAGCTTTTTTTATGCATTGTGCAATGGTGGAACTGGCAGTCTGCAGGAAAAGAAATGATGTAGGCGAGATGGTTAGGAAACATGTAAGCAAAACCCCGAGACATGAACATTAAGATAACCTGTCGTCTTTTTTTTGTTTTTGTTTTTACGAGCAACAAGTTTACAGGCAGGAAACACCCCATGCAGTTCTCGCATGCACAAAAAATGGCAAATACAGACGCAACAATAAACCTGACACGAGAACAAGAACCGCCGCGAACCTGCATGCTGACTGCTCCAGCGCCTTATATTATATACTCGACACTTCAGAAACACTCATTGGCAGGCGATCGCCTTTTGGAGTAGACCTCTCGCGAAAATCGGAGCGTTCCTATAGAGGCGTATATATAGTGCTGCGCAAAGTATCTTAGGAACCTAATGGGGGGTCCCGCGGTGTCGGTTTCGAGTTTGCCAACCTTGTTTCACGATATCCCGTCATGAACAAGTATACACAGTGCATGCATATTTAAATATGGGATTTTTTTTTTTTTTGAAAGTTATAATACTGTAAGTGTTACGTATTAACACAAATAGAATGCTGGGACACGTTTTTGGGGTGGCTCCCAACGTATCAAAGTATGTGCGCAGGTAAACAAAGGAAAGAAGACCAGGTGTACTGCATGGACTTATAAGCCTGTTTCATCGCCTCAATGTCCTTGGATTCTTTATTATTTTTTTTAATGATCCGTACCCTTACTTCTTGCTAAGTCTAGGCGGGTCCTTACGGCCGTTAAAGGTGCGTGCTATAGCTCCAACCAAAGTGAATGGATGCAATGAGCCGAGCGCAGACTTTTATTTTCACGCAGTATACCGAGAAGCACTACTTCGCCAACGCGGCGATCGAAATTGAAACCATGCCACTCCTCTCCATGGCCAAAGATGTTTGGAAGTAGGGTATTACGAAGGTCACGAAATACATCGCTTGCTTCGTTTTCGTGAATATTCCACGCAAGGCATGCCGCACATCTAAGTTGTAGGAATGTGTCTCCAGAGAAAAGGCATTGGCGTACGGGCAATCATTATTCGACACAGTCGCTGAAATAACCTCCGCTAAAGCTGTATTAAACACTAGTCAGTGCGGTAAACAAAATTAAAAAAGGGCGTTATAGCACCCTTCATTCCACCCTTTTCACACCCGTCAAAAAGAAAGGGCGTCCTATGCGTTCGCACCATATATTGTGCGATTAGAGAGGGCGTATTACTCGAAATAAGCGCGCCGATCGGTGCATTCATGGGTGTCTGGGGTGAAGTTACCTGGGATCATGTAATGCGCATAGCGCAAATCACAATTCACAGCGCAGCTGTTCCTCACACACCGGCTCTTTCCGGAATTGCTCTCCAAACACGTGAGCTGCGATTGGTGATTGGCGTGCCACTGACCAATCGCAGCAGGCGTCGTTGTCCTGATCCCTTCGTCCCGCCGTAAAGATTAGGTCGAAGGTTCGATTCTCGTCCAGGAGGCACTTCGTTCTTAGTGAGCCCCAGAAACTTTAACCTTTGTGTAACGGTGGAACTTAAGTCACACAACGTGTCTGATATTCCGTAAAATTCGTCCGATGTAGCTAAAACATTTTGCGTTAAAAGGGTCTGTTGATAAGATGTCTCTGAAACATCATTTTACCATTAAAGGTGTAAAAAATGTTTAACAGCTCTTTTCGCACTCTTACCGCTCATTCACACTGGAAGCGAATCCGCGTTCGCAAAGCGGTTGCGAACGCGGTTGTATAAAGATCCTGTACAATTGCACGCGCATTTGATGTCATCGAGTGCGCGTGCAATTGTACTGGATCTTGATACAATCACGTTCGCAACCGCTTTGCGAACGCGGATCCGCTTCCAGTGTGAATGAGCAGTTACTCAGTGGCCAAAGGTGTCAAAATAAAAGGTGTTGTAGCGGACGAAACTTTAGGCCCAAGTCGTCGAGGCCCTCGAGGGGCCCGTCGACGACGCTGGTCCCCCCGTCGAAGCGCCGGTCTGCGAGAACGACTGCTCGCGGTCGCGGGAGCGGCGGGGCCATCAGCGGCGCCGGGGGTGCGAGGAGAACGAGGGAGAAAGAGGTTCCTGCGGATCTTCCAGGGCCGTCTTATCGGAGCGCTTTTTTCTCTTTTTCATTCTCTTCCTCCGGGCCGCCTTCTAAATTATGGCGCTTATCTAATCAGCCGGGCGAACTGGCCGCTCGTGCATAGAGATCGAGATTGGGGCGCGCTGCTCTCGGCGTCTTGTTTTTGTCTCGCTGCTTGAGGAGGGGGCAGTTGGAACGGGGAGGGAGCCCTCGGCTGCCGACTGCCACCAATACCGAGGCAAGGCCTGCTCATGACGTCATGTTTAGTGAATCCCCGACCCGCCCTCAAGCGGCAATAACGCTGAAACTCAGAGGGACTCCGCGAAGTGGCAGACGCGTTCGTCTTGACGTTGCCGCCATAGTTATTATAATGTGCGCTAGAGGTTCAACTGGCGCTAGCTACAGAGCCATGTATATATGGAGAGTTTGGTCAATGGGAAGCGCGGGCAGAGCCAGGGCGTGCACCAGACGCAGAAAGAGTGCTTGATATGGTCTCTTGGCCAAACAGAAGCCTAAAAGAATCCCCTAGCGGTGGTAGCGAGAAGCAGATTTAATCGTATTAAGAAGCGCGTAAGGGTTAAATGTAGTAACCCTTCATGGTTGAAAATAGGGTGCACGTGATGCTTCGATCTTCATCGTGCAGAACGATGTAAGAAACGAGTGTGCCGCTCGAACTCTGTTTTGCTCGGACAGAGTGTGACCGCTCGGAGGGCAGATTCCCGGCCCTCGGCGCGTGGCGTGCGGATTATGTCGATCGTTCCGCTAGTCGGACTCTTCCACCATGATTTTGGATGACCGTGAATGAAACATCACGTGCACCATTTTTTCAGTCACCGAGAGTTACTCTGACGCACTTATTAAGTTTGTTTCTCGCAACCACCGCCAGGGTATTATTTCCGGCTTCTGGTTGGTCTTATTCGAATTTCTGAAGACGCCCTGGGACACGCCCAGCCCGCTTTCGGCCAATGACGCCTCCTCATTTGTCTCCTATACTTCCCAATGAATGGACAAACTCTGCATATACGGCTCTGTGGTGCTAGTGTGATGTCGCAAATTGAAGGAAATAGCAACCAGTCGATAATTGACTTCCGATAGTGCATTTTCTCCCTGCGCTCCAATATAAGAGCAAATACCCCGAATAAATCGTAAGTGTACTTCGTAGCTTCGAACATTCCTCAGTCAGGCAGACAAAATATTTGGTCAGTTACGGCGTTATTTTTTTTTTTAATGAATTGCATTAAAAACGGTGCTAAAACAGCTCCGTACATGTATCTATAGGGTGTTTGTGAGTAAACTGAACCCGGCTTTTCGCGCCGCAGAAATAAATTAGACACTGCGGAGAGCTCAAACTCTTTCAGAACTTTGAATGGAAAGCGCCGAATAAACAAGGACTAAGAAGGGGACAGAGACGAAGCACGCTCACAACTGAAGATTTATTGAAAACAACATTGAACTATTAATATCGTCTGTCTGGGTGTTGGCTTAAAAAGAAAACCTCTTTATCTGTTAAGTGCAGTGACGGCGCACTAATACACAAACTCTCCCATTGCCCCCTCATGTATTTCTCGCGCTGTTTTGTTTTCGTATCTGCCCAGAACTGTTGTTTTTTTCCAATTCCGGGCCACATGGGCACCTATCACAATGCACCGCAAGATTGCCGGACGGGGACTGTTTGACCGACCAGGCATGTTCTCTGGCCCTTTCATTGATGCAACGCCCCGTTTGGCCCACATACGATTTCCCGTAACTCAATGGTATGTTATACACCACAGACGTTGCATACTCCACGTATTGCTCTCTCAGAACGTAGCTCCAGCCGTTCGAGCAAGATGCTAAAGTTTCGGCACCAACCGTTAGCTTATTCAAAAGTTACACCTTTTTTTTTTTTTTTTTAATTTTCAATGTTTCAATGAGAAAATGGGGTCCTTTTTCGCCCGTTTTTGGTTTCTGGCGCCATAGAGCTCTATGTGAATTCGAGAGCCGCCATTTTTCCATTGAAATTTTCAGAAAATCGCTAATAACTTTTGAATAAGATAACGGTTGGTGTTAATACTTTTGCATCCTGCTCGAACGCCTGGGACTAGACGTTCTGACGAAGTTTGAGCTCCCCGCAATGTCTAGTTGATGTTTTGCGGTGTAAAAAGCCGGGTTCGAATTTCTCGCAAACTGACTGTCTCCGGACAGTGTTGGCGCGATATATACGGGCCAAACGAGGGCGAAAAGCATTTGGAAAACCAAGAGAGACAGTAATAACTACGCAGTAACACTCTATCAGCAACTCCTTGGGCATGTACGATCAAAATTCATTGAAGCCTATACGTAATACACTGCGATTTTCAATAAGTAAGGGCTGCTTTATTTTTTTTGCTGCTCTGTGCGAATATGATTGTTTCACGTTCAAAATATCACCTGCACGCTCGAAATTTTCGGTAAATGCCTAAAAAAAAAAAAAAAAAAAACTGCCCGGCATAGAAAATATTAAAAGGACACCTTTCATAGCCCGCATACTTTATTCTTTGCGTTTTTAATGTTTCTAAGCGCTCGTAAAAATGCAAGACGGGGTCATTATTTTATAGGGACAGGACTGGCATATTAGCATCATATAAGCGTCACCGGAATGCTGACGAACCTCGAACGCACTGTATACATTCTTTTATATTGTTATTTTGCTTAGAATCCTCGCTAGTTTTTACACACCTGCTGTTGAACGCAGGTTTGGGCCCGACATATAGCGAAGTTAAACACCGATCACTGATAACGAAAACCGCGCCAACTAAAGCAATTACACTTTTACAATGTTAATAAAGGTGCGCACTCTTCGGTACGACGCAAATTACAAAAGTGTTTCATGCTATTTGCCGGCGAAGAGACGAAATGCACGCGCGTTTTCCCGTAGGAATGCACACGAGCACCGCAAAGGTAGGCCGGTTTTTGTCTGCTTCAATTTGCGTCCCGGAAGTCGCATAGACACTATAGCGCCAATTGAACCTCTAGCGTACATTATAACAACTCCATGGTTGCCACGTGCTAGCGTCGCGTTCGTCTCGTGAGACACTGAAATACGCGCTGGCGGCGACGCTGACGCAGCTATGTGGAGCGCGAGTTCGTCTGCTTCGTTTGTAGGGATTGTAGTGACGTCAGAAAGACAGCGAGCTCCGATTGGTTCTGAAACAAGGATTGTGGGTAAGACCTCAACGCAGCTTGCTTTGAGGTCTATATAATATTCTTCAATCAGAGCCAATCGAACCTCTTAGTCTTTCTGAAGTCACCACAACCCCTGCAAAAAAAAAAAAAGCAGACGAACTTGGCGTCGGTCCACGGGTGATGACGTTTGGAGGGGAGACGCGGGGCCTTGTCTCGTAAGTGGTATTTGCTGCCACCCTCGAAGTATGAGCGTTATTTTCCGCCAAAACTGGTTTCTGCTAATCTCTTTCTAATCCGGGAGCCTTTACCTAACCAGGCCGGAGCTAACTTGGCGTGTGATCAGCGGTAGTAATTCACCTGTCCTTTTCTTTTTTTTCCTATTTTCCTCTTTCTTTCTCTTTCTCTCCCTCATATAATCGCTATCATCTCAAGGAAAAGGCAAACTATGCGCACGGTTTATACGTTGCACTGAGTATATTGATCATACCAGATTTGGTTGCGGAGATAGAAAAACAAACATTGCTTTTCGAGTTTGAGACGTGCATGTTTTTTTGTTTGTTTTTGTTTTAGATATTGAGTGAATGATTTGAAAGGTGCATGCGAGTATTATTTCACCGGATACTAAAAGATAAAATTGATCTCGCAAAACATTCAGGGCTGGCTTGCTAGAAACAAAGTCTTATATACTCAATTTTATATTATGTCTTACCCCATCGCACGATCCGACAAGCGGCTTCAAAAGTGCGTCGTCATGACGCTTGTCGTTTTTGTGGGGTTGTTATCACCGGCCCAACCAATCAGGCACAGTGAATGCGTCGTGAGTTCGTTCTGAGCGCATGCTCAGAACGAACTTACATTAATAGGCTGTTACCGCGGTAACGTTGGACCGCGGCCATCTCGATGCTGCGGAATGCACGTTGCAGAAAGTACCGTGGAAGCTC
Organism: Ixodes scapularis; assembly: GCF_016920785.2. Taxonomy (NCBI): domain Eukaryota; kingdom Metazoa; phylum Arthropoda; class Arachnida; order Ixodida; family Ixodidae; genus Ixodes; species Ixodes scapularis. Next base: position 108,723,263 of record NW_024609881.1, read on the forward strand.
GCCGTTTGCGCGCGCTCGGTATAGTCGCGCATGCAGCTATACCGACCGAATTTTTTCGTTTGTTTTTGATCGGAGAAATCGAAGATAACGATTCAAAGGGCACTCCATGTACCTTGGCAGCTCCTCGTCTGACCTACAGGGCCACTAAATGAGCTTCGCTTAGAGTATCGGCAATCCGTTTCCCGATCCTGTTGTCGGCGCCGCCATTTTGGTTCGTATGCAAAGCAGACGCAACTGCCGATCGTCATGATTCAAAAGTGCGACTTGCTCAACATTAGATTCGGTGTTAGGAAGGCAGTGTAGTATTGATTTTCTCTGTCGCGAACTGTTTAAACATTTTTCTGGAGGGCGGAAAAGCGGTTTCTGTGATTTCCAATAAAGCTTCAGATAACTGGCAGCCATGATTTTAAGACACATTATGGTCAAGTGTCGTTACTCTGAAGCGTGGCTTATTTAGTGGCTCTAGTGTGATACAAGCGCTGGTCAGTCGCTCGTACCCAGACCGTGCTAGGCGAGGTTCAAGTTCTTGGTTTTGCTGCGTTAGTAGACACCGAGCTGTGGGGACAGCGAGATCGATAAAGCGCCCCCTATAGTTCGATCTCCTTCTCAATTATAGCAAGAGATTCCTAAGCGTGAAACACGTGTGAGGCAAAATCACGATCGGCAGTGGCGTTTGCTCTGCACAAGCACCAAAATGGCGGCGCCCACAATAATGTCGGGGAACGGAGTGCCGATACTCTATATAAGTGCAGCTCGTTTAGTGGCTCTATAGTCTGCACTGTAGAAATCTGTAAGATGGTGTGTATACACGTTTCCTGTCTTTACGAATCCATAGACCACATCACGCGCGTGTTGTGGCTTCAAAAAAGCGAGCAGCAACGCACGCGCCATACACACGAGCGCTGAAAATGGCGCCGGATAGAAACCCTCTTCTTGGAATGGTCTATTCGCAACTTACAGCGATGGTGGTGCCGCGGTGTGAGGATCGCGCTCTCTATAGTTCCTGCATGATCGGCTTAAAATAAAGGTGCTCATATCGTTCATATTGAAAAAAAAAAAAAAAAAAATTAGATATCAGGTGTTCTACGACGATCATCCAGATGACAGCCATTTTGATAGGAACGAAAGCGGCCCCTATACGGAGCGCAAGTTTGTCTGCTTCTTTTGCATACGAGTAGAAACTGAGGGAGAGGAGGAGACACGAGAGGGCGCTGCAGGACGTCAGAGCACTGAGCTCTGGTTGAAATGATAAGCCGAAGCGCGTGAAATTGCTTTCGATGAAACTCTGTTGGACGAAACGGCATTCCATGAAACTGCGTTCGACGAAACTCGGTTCGATGAAAGAGCGTTGCACGAAACTCCCTTTGATAAAAAAAACAATGTTTGACGAAACGAAGTTTGATGAAACGGCATTCAATGAAACTCAATTCGGCAAATGGCGTTCGATGAAACTTGATTCGATGGGACTTCGATAAAGCTCCGTTCGATGAAACGACGTTCAGTGAAATGGTGTTCGATAAAGTTAATTTCGATGAGACTCCATTTCATGACACAGTGATCGGCGGAACGGCTTCCAACGAAACGTCACTCGACCACACGCATCTATCCGAGGTTGGCGCGAGATAATTAATTTGCGGATTTGTAGATACGTATAAACGGGCGCTCGCCGCGTCGGCTCTCTTAGTGCCGCGAGCGCTTCCCGATGTCATTCCAGCTATCATTATCAAGCCGCCAAACACGATCGGGAACGGTGGATGGCCCGCTAATTCAGGCTATTTTGAGGGTATACGCGTGATGATAGAGGCGACGGGAACGATAATAACTTTTGCGCCGCAGGAGTGACTCGGAGGGCCGGCTGTGTGCGAGCTATAGCATGCATGCAGCTCATCCGACGGCGGCGTCTTTTTCTCCGAGTTTATTCGTCATTATGCCGCGACAATGCCTGGACGAAGCTTCTTGCGGCTTTCGCCATTCTCCTTCCAGAGGCCGTCACGATCAACGAAGAAGTCTACAGTATACCCGAAGGCTGCGGCGCCAACTACTCGAGTCCGCCATATTGTTTTGGGCATACACTCTGAGCGTGTATTGGTTACGAGTGCTGTGTCAGTGGTCGGCGAGGACTGGGATCAATGCATACGCCTTGTTTTCACGAAATGGCGACTGCCGAAATTGCTTCACGCTTTTTTTTCTTCAAGGGGTATATTCTTCATCTTCTCACTTTCAAGGTATGGAGTAGATGACGCCGTTTTCAAGACTGCCAATCTCTCCACAACCTTCATTTATTTTCACTCTCTCTCTCTCTCTCTCTGCCGTCGCACATAAAATAGCTGCTGCGTTAAACTATGAGCCGTATAAGCCCATAGTGCGGTCTTTGGGCTTCGAGCTGCTTTGGGAAGTTGGTCAGCATGATGATCCAATGGGCGTCTCTCCACTGTAGGTGAAACATTTTGCCCCGGGGCGTTTTGGTTGCATCACGCGCTGGTGATACACAATCCCACGCCGCGGTACGATGCTCATCCAGATCGAAACGGGCAGAGTTGGGGATTGAGCTCACGATCCCTGGGTTCTGAAGCGGTGTAGCTATCGATTCACGTGCTCCACGTAAACAAAGCGACCCAGTGACTCGCTTTTTTCACGCTGCTTGATTGGCCCCATTAGTTCGTAGCTTCGGCTGCGTCTCGACTTTAGCTAAAACTAAGTATAGGCGCCAGTTTGTCATTAATTACTGCACTACATTTCACCTACCTTTTAAATTTTGCTTGTCTTTTCTCCGTGCAAAAAGTCCGACTTCGAAAAAACCTCAACCCCTAAGCCCTTTGTCCCAGTGTCCAAAAAAAAAAAAAAAAAAAAAAAAAAAAAACACTTGTACCCGAAGGAAAAATCCATCAATGTAACCCTGTTTGGCAGTCAATGTTTTCTAGTGGACCGCTGACTGTGCCTGACTGTACGTCAAGCATGTCTGATTGGCCAACAAGTTACTCTGACCGACAGTCAAACTCCAGTCAGACTCTGCTTGTCGGCTTTCTGATGGTTTCCTGGTGGCAGTCGGCCGCCGCGAAATTCCATCAGGATGTCTTGGTGGCGATTCTGACTGTACATCGATTGTCTCTGACTGTACGTCAAAAAGCTTTGACGTGCAGACAGACGTACGGTCAAAGGACGTAAAGTTCGTTCGGACACCACTATTTCGTCAAATCTATGAATACGAAAAGTAATCTATGCACGAGAAAACGATTTTGGGACGTGAGCCCATAAAACCGCTGACGTTAGAGATATGACACGCAACCGACCGACAACCTTGATCAGAAGCCCGCCGAAGCGCCGAACACGACACTTCGCACTTCGCTTCGCCCATAGAGGCTTCGCCGAGCTTTCATGAACGATCGCTCTCGACTCGTTTTGTTTGCCCGCTTGCTCCAACCTGTCGATCCTGCCAGGGTTCTACAATGTCTTATGTTTTAGTAGAATTTCTACCCGACAAGACCCAGCCTGTTGTGAGTTCCGACGATGTAAGGGACTTTAGCGGTGTAGTTGAAGACGACAAGGTGTACCAGGTCTACTGGGCCGGTGACGCGCGAACAAAAGGATCGTTCTACGACGCGAAAGTACTCTACATGGCAGGTGAGTAGAACTGAAGTACGGCGAGTGATGTACGAGTGCTTTGCATAACGTGCTGACGGCTTAACTGCATTTGCAGCCGAAGCATCTTGTATAAAACGATTAGTGAAATAGAGTTTCGAAGACGGTCCTATAGCATAGCGGTTACGGTGTGCGATTTGTACGCGAGTGGTCGCGGGTTCGAATCCGCGGTTGTCCTGCTTTTTTTTTTTTTTTCTTTTTTTTTTCTCGAACATTTTGTTTTATCGAGGTATTTGGCGATATTTATGAGTCCGTATAGCTTTACTCTTATATAAATGCTGCCCTTGTTGATGAAAATCCCTTGGCAGTGGCAGTCAGACGTCATCTGATGGACCATCAGATGACGTCTGATGGTCCATCACGTTCCACCAAGGCTGCTGACTGGCAGTCAGTGTCTTAAATTACGTACCTTGATGGAATTTTCAATAGGGTAGTCAATTTATAAATAAAAAGTTACGTGTGTCACTTTTTATTTATAATGGTCACGCGTTTCTTTTATTTTGAGGTAACGTAAGTCGGTAAAGCGTTCCTTTTCCAAGTAACGAGTAACGTATTTTGTTACTTTTTTTCGGTAACGCCTACAACACTGCTCGCTATACGCCCGTGCTACAAAGCAGAAGAAGACCGGCGGCTGAACGAAAAAAAAAACGTTACCGCTTGTCGTGCCTTGTTATCACGAGGGTAAGAAAAATATCATACCTTGACTTATGGACGCTGTATGTACTTAATCCATTAATAAATACACTTCCGCAGACCCACAGTCTGCTGGTCCCGCCGGCAGCGCGGAAAGCGGCTCGAAGTATAATAGTAGGCCTCGAGAGACCTGTAAGCCTGCATCCTGACGTGAGCCATCCACGTCGGTGGCAGAAACCTCAGGTCAGAACTCCAGCAGTCCCGGCGTACAGATCGTCTAAGGCAACGCCGTCCACACACAGTTTGTCTCGATACCGCTGCCGTTCAGGCTAGGGTAGCGAACTCAACTAGTCGGGCATAACATACGACCTACGTTAAGAAGACATACGACGCTGAAATAAAGCTAGAAGCGTCTCTACAACGTCAAAAACGAGCGCACGCCACACAACGCAAAGGCGAAAACACGGAGAGCCCGGCCGCTTTTGCCCACGTAGCTTCCGCGCATGCGTGGCCTTCCGGCCCTGTTCGTAAACAGAGCCGCGCCGCGTGTCGGTCTATACTCGCAAAGCCTGGCAGTTCGACGACGGAGCCATAGAGTGCCCGGTCCCAGATTTGGAGCGCGAGGATCTGGTAGCACAGAGCATGAAATTGCCGTTTCTCGGGGAACCTGGACGTCAGCGCACAGCTTTTGCAGCGGCGAGGACCCGAAACACACTTGTTCGCTCGGGAGAAGTGTGTTTCGGCGTGTCGCCGCCGCGGGGCGCCAGTCACGTGGCTCTCCACTCATTCGTTGTCTGCCGCTCCACCCTTTCCATTTCGGCGGCCGCGTCTCGTGGCGATCTGCCAGGAGGCCATGGTATGACGTATAAGCAGTGTGACCCCGGCTAAGAGGAGCCGTAGACCTATAGAAAACTCGGCTGATGTCTTCGACTCCTGAAAAAAAGCAAAAAGCCAAACGAAGATGCGGGCACGAGCGAATTTCGTTTCGAGGCAGTCTGTAATCACGCCGGGGTCTTGATACTATGCAGTGTCAGCGGGCGATAGTGTCGCCGCCGAGGCTATCGCTGTTATCGTTTTGCTGGTCGCCTTCCCAGCAGGGCGATCTGTTCTTCGCTCCTTGAACGCCGAAGGCCGGGCCGGCGACCATTCTTCCGAGGCGCCAAAGGATTCGTCGCCCCCAAACACGCCGTGTGCACGCCTCCACTGACCGTCACCTAGTGTGCTCAGATTACAGAGTAGAGAGTTTTAGGGAACCTTTTTTGCACGCCCAATGGGACCTCCGGTACGAGCTGCGCATGTGCTATACCGTAGAAGGCCGGCACATGCGCAGTTCGTATACCGGAGGGCTTATCGATGTACCGCGTCGAATGTGCAATAACGGTTTTCTAAAACGCTCTCGTGTTTCCAGTTGCTCGATCCGGAATTCACGTGGCTTATGGACCGCATCAGGGAAGTTTTAGCAAACCGTTACCGTGTTCCGGGCAGCGTACTACCGGAACCAATTGGAAGCACGCTCTTAAGCGCGCGACGACGCTGTTACGGTAGCACCCGAGCGCACGCGCTTAAAAGCATGTTTCAAAGGCACACGTTAACGGTTTCCTAAAAGTCCCTGTTAGCGGTACGAGCTGCGAAAACGTGACGAAACCGTTAATCGTCTGCGAGCGCCCCCGCCTTTGCGCCCGCTTTCCCCTTCGCCTCACGGATCACGCAACGCATGCGCACTTGCGACCAATCGGGGTAGGAGCCATCTGTTATTAAATTTCAAATGGCCTCCATGGTTTCAGTTGGTGCCTCTCTAAAATCTAGGCACTCTGCCATCACCTTCGTCTCTGCTGCGCTTTGACATCTTTTCTGGCCACCGTGACTGGAAAACGCTTTGTTGGAACGGCAGTCTGGAAACTGTGGGTACGCCTAGCGTCAGCATGTGTGCTTGACTATTAGTGATCTACCCGCACCAGCACCAACATGGCGGCGCCGAGAGGCGGTACCTGCGAACATCTCTAGGGTTAGTGTTTATATTGCATTTTCTTGCAACGGTTGCCATGTTGAAATATGGCGTAGTTGGGTTAGGCGACAAAAACAAAACTAAAGCTATAGTCAAGCATAACTACAATAACAAAGTATAGCCAAGACAAAAATATAACTATGGCACATACCTTGACGATACTAGCGCCTTCTAAATGACAAATAAATTTAATTGCTATTTCGACCCAACTCGGCTAACTTCAACATGGTGGCCGCCACGAAAAAAGTGGTCTATAAAAAAACAAAATAAAACTTTTTTGTTCTTATGCATTGACGCCGCAAAATCACTGACCATGTTCTGCCAAATACATGTATGATAATGCGGTTGCCTATGGCGTTGTTGACAGACGGTCGCCATTCTCAGCAGACCCCCCCCCCCCCCCCCCCCCCCCCCCCCCCCCTGGTCAACAATGCTTCATGAGTATCGTGAAGTGAAAAGCGAATATGCCGGATATCTGGTTTCGTGCGCACATTGTAATCCTGACGTGCGGAAGCGGCAGTCTCGTTCAATCTGGTTTTTATTCCTTTTGGGTCTGGTTGCCGTCCTTGTTCACTTGGTCCTCTTATCGCTCCCTCATGGGTATCCACTACCTACCTTTACTTCTGTATCGGTCTGATCTGCTGTTGTCTGGACGTTGCACGGTTTTGTGCTGTTAGCCTTCGAGAAGCCGTGGTTGGTCTTGGTTCCTTCGTGTATAGAGATCCTTTCTCCGCTCCCCAGATTTGGGCCGCCATAACTGACCTTCTGTTGACTCATTGAGATGCCCAGTCACGATTACGGGTAATGGCGAATTCACGTAAGGTGTGCGTCGAGTACATGAACACCGGAGTGTCCAAAAAGATCAATATCCTGGCGAGCGACTACAGTGATGAAATGAAGTCGACGGAACGAAAAAAAAAAATATCGAAGGTTAGTTATGGTTAACGCCCATGCGCAGCTGCCGCAAACTGTCTATAATTGGACCTTTAGGCTGTGCTTTGGTCTGGTCGTGAGACTAGTGAAGGATGTGTTTTGTCCTTCGTGAAATAAAATTGGACGTTTGAGACATTATAGCGGGTTGATGAAGGAGCACGGGGGTACCACCGTTGGACAGCCTATGTCCGTCCAGGGACGACAAGAAGGGGTCTGCTCCGATTTTAAAGGCCCACGACCAGACCCGAGATTCTGCAAGGCAGGAGATCCTCCACACCATGGGGGAGGAGGAAACAGGCAATGGTGGACAGGGTAGAAGTGAGGGGAGGAGGAAGCGGGGGAAAAGTGGAAAGCGCGAACTGGTCGTCGGTCTTTACCGCCTTTTCCTGACTATATCGCACACCCGGTGGACAAATTTTGACTGAACGAAGAGATACACTTTTTAGATAGTTCTCACCTGCTGTGTAGTCCGCAGTCGGGACATCATCTGGACCTGGTGCTTTGTTTCAGCTTAAGTCCAGACACAGACGACGCTACGAGGTAAGGAAACCAATCGATCAGCGTCGAAAGTGAAAGTCCCTTGGCCTTTTGTGCTTGTGGTTGGTTCAACGATGATAGAGAACACGCACGGAAACATGGCGGACACCATGATGGTGCGTTCTTGGCGCTTTCTGATTGGTTCCATCAGCTTGTAGCGTCGGTTGCGTCTGAACTTACGGTAAAACAAAATATAGAGCGCTAGAACACTTTTTTTTTTTTAATACGCACCACATTTTGACAAGTGCTTGCTCTTTTTTAACGTACAAAAAAGCTTGTGTTTTATGTTAGTGTTCATGAGCATACCCTGAAATTCAGGACAAAATTTGTAATGTCTCGTCGTACTGAACAATCTTTAAAAATATATATATATATATATATATATATATATATATATATATATATATATATATATATATATATATTTGTATAGTCATCAAGTGTGTATAGTCCGGAGCGTGTAGAATGTTAACTTTCGAACATGCATAGTCGGCAGATTACAGTTGGGAAAATGCGGTAATCGTGCACTCAGTCCCCTTTCTGAGAAGAAACCGCCGGTGGATGAACTGTTTTTCCCTGCGAGTTGAATGTGCACCTAGGTCTCTTCTCTGAATTGATAATCTTAGAGCTAAGGTTGCCGATAAGGGTGAAGGAGATGCCGCTTATCTCTAAGCGACATCTCCGTTAGCACACTTGTCGCGGGAGCCCTACAGGAGGACCAACGCAGGTGCGAGCAGAACCTGCTGACTCCGTGAGATGCAGACGATGATTCATACTCGGGCAAGCCGAGCTTCCGACCCACGAGCTCGAGCGCGCTGTCACTATCTGTGCTCAAGTTTATCTCTTACGCGATCGGAGCTAATTGCAACTCTCAAGGGCGAGCATGTAATCAGGTTTCCCCTGTTTCACACTTGGGCCACCAGGCCCCGCGTCAGTTTCCGCTGCACGCTCGAATGGGCGGGTAGCTCCCCGCTTCTCTCCTTCGCGTCTTCTCCGCCAGGTGCCGTCGTCTCCTCTGGAGTTGCGTAGAGTTGCGTCGGTATACCCGAATCGTAGAAAGGGACCATTTCAGAACTATGAACAGCGTTCGCCGTTGAATGGCGCACACCTCTTGCCCGAATTGATTGCATTTGCGCATAGTAAGGAGGAGGAAGTGGGAAGAGGGGCTGAGCAAAGCTTGGAGACGCTTCTAGACGCTTTCCTCGCCACCCTTATCGCAGACGCGGTAGGTGAATCACGTGACCCCGATCGCCGACGATTGGAAACACTCTCGAATCCAGATACACTATACGAAGCGCAAGTTCGTCTGCTTCTTTTGCGACGGTTGTGGTGACGTCATCAGAAATCCGAGCTCTGATTGGCTCTGATCGAAGGATAGTGGGTAGACCTCAAGGCAGCTAGCCTTGAGGTGTACCCAGTATCCGTCAATCGGGACCAATCAAAGCTCGGCGTTCTGACGTCACAAGAACCGTCGCCAAAGGAGCAGACGAACTTGCGCTTCGCAAAGAGTTGCGTAGACAAGTCCAGGAAGTTTTTTTTTCGTGCCTTTTCGAGAGGTTTCGTGCCGCTGAGAAGCACAGCTTGCTTCTGCGTGCCTTCTCTCGCTCCGCGTGTTTGTGACCCGGAAAGTATACGCGGGAACCTGTTTGGTAGATACTTTGTAACATCGAGGGCTCGCTTACGCGTTTGATTGACAGGCGGGCCGCGGCGGGGGGTGGGATTTGCCGAGCGATGGATGCCGCCGCGGCCGCAGGGAACAAACTGGGTCTCGCCGAGCCCCTGGCGCGCCACAATGGACGGGCGCGGTGCAGAAGAGTCACGGTCCGTCGAATCGCTGGCACCGCCACTTACCACGTCGGTCGTGCCCACTTCTCAATAGCCCCCGCGACAGCTGCATGCTCTGCAAAGACGGAACGGCCCGCACCCCATTTGCCGGCGCTGTAAATGCACCCTCGGACGTTGCGCCACACCGGTGCAGCCTTGTACAGGTTACTCGAAAAAAAAAAAAAAAAAGAAGAAAAATAATTGGTCAGAATTACAATTACTTTTGGTTCAAAATGTATTAGATTAGGTTTCTCGATTACTTGAGTAAAAAAAATTGTCGACCTTTGCTTGAAAAAAAAAAAAAAGTAACAATTACTTCTTTGATTACTTCAGATTTTCAAAACGACAGTTTTTTTTCTGCCGATTTAAAAACGTTTTTTTTTATAGTGTCCATTATTCGATAAGAATCATCGGACTATAAACGATACGTATCACATGATCCTTAATCCATCGATTTCTGTAAACCATCCTTCCTTCAAAGACTTGGTTCGAGGATTCCTTAGTTGGAAACAGAGAAAGAAAGAGCGCCATTAGAAAGGGGAATAGTAGCAGTTACCAAGTAATTTGAGTATACTTCCAAAAGTCGTCAGATTATCTCGCGATTACTTTACTTCCTAAGAAATGTAATCAAGTGATTACAAAATAAGTACAAAAAGTAATCGACTCAGTGATGTGACTGCTGCGCCATTTGTGCCAAACTGCGCCAAAGTGCTTATTCTGCTACGCTTGCCAAATTTCATCAAAATGTGAAGAATTTGCGCCGACATTGCACCAGAACTTAAATTCAATTAAACAATACTGAAAATATGACAGCTGCAGGCCTTGCTACCGGGGCGAATCGTTAGTGTAGGCTCTTGGCGGGTTTTCAGGACTTTCGATAATCGCCTCAAATAACATACTATTCGATTTGATTTCGCACCAAGCACTAACAGTACTCGGAAGTTTCGCAACAAGTCTCGTGTTCGTGGTCTGTTCTGGTGGGTTAGTTCGCTTTGTTGAGTGCGCTTCTCAGCGCATTGTGGTGTAATGCAGTGAAGCAACAATTGCGAACTGGGCGTCGCGATGTTGCGTGTCTTGCTTCGCCGCAGCACACCCGGGTACTAAGGGGAAATGTACTCCTCCAGAGCGAGACGGGGTGCAAGAAGGTATATAGACCACTTTTGTGTATTCTCGTCCCCAGCCACCTAACTGGCGTATCCGGTATGGGCGACGAAGAATTGCTAAAACGTTTCAACCTGTGACTAGTAAAAAAATAAGGGGGAGGCGGAACGAGGATGTCTGACGGTTACGCTTATATCCTAAGTGTCTTCTACTGGCGTGGCGACGGCAAAACAATGTTTTCGCCCATACTGGAAGTGACGGCAATTCAAGATGGCGGCGCCCTTGAGGAAAGGGTCTATATGGACTCTTGTAGGTTTATTTCTTATGCCTTTTTTTTTGTCTGAATTAAGAGTTGCAGTTTTGTTACAACCCCCCTTAGAACTTGAAGGACACATAGATCTAGGTGCCCAAAATGATTGTATTTTAACATTTCTTCAGTGGGATTTCGTACCTAGCATAATCATTCACGGCAGTTTGCGCTGTTCTTCATCAATCGTCTTCTTGTTCTGTGTCTGGTGCTTCCACGCGCAACTAAACAGCTAGTGTTTGTTCTCCTGATATTTGCCGTCTCTCCTCACATTTCCAGCGATATAAATGAAAATGAAGTGTGCTGTTATGCTCCAAAAGCTCTTTTTGCTTCTCCAAAATGAATTTTTGGCATCTCCAACAGCTGCTCCAAAATGGCTATGACCAATCACATCACTGTCGATTACAAAATGGCGGTCCGTAAACGGGGATGATCATCTTTCCATCCGTGTTTTCGCATCGCAAGCCTCGTGCCTGTTGCACGAGGGGGAAGCACAACGCACTTCCGTGCTTACCAACGAGGTTCACATATTTTTTTTTTTAAATTGAGTTATTTAGTGGTTTCAGATGACGCCCAGCAAGTTTCTAATTGAAAGCGTATGTTTATTTTCGATAACAAGGAAGTTAATTCACAAATTTTAGTTAATTATTCGACCTTTGTGACGATTATCCCCCTGTAGTAGGCGCCACTGGCCGCGTAGCTCACCTGCGCAGGCCATATGAACCTATTGTTCGCGGATTAAAAAAAAAGAAATCTGTAGGAATTGAAATTGTACGCCCCGTATATACAGGTCATTCCAGTAATTGCCTTCCGTGCACTGCTATCTTCGTCTACTGGGCTGTGGAAGCGAGTTGTTGGTATCAGACGCCGATCATGCATACACAGCCGCAGTGACTCAGCATTTTTTGTCTGGGCGATAAGCGCTCGTAAAGCTGCATACTCCAGTGCGGATCCTGTTTTCCCTGTTTCTCATTTCGGACGCCATAGGCCGCCCCAGCATTCTCTACACGCTCCTTGCTTCCCTGCTTCGCGACTTCTCCTCTGGGTGGCGTTGCCTCCCTTATAGTGGCCTAGAGAGTTCAGATATTAAGAGAGAGAGAGGGGGGGGGGGGGGGCGCCACTTAAAGAATGAAGAGCGTTAGCCATTTAATGGTGGACACCTTCTGCGCAGATTGGTTGCGTATGCGCGTGCGTGCATTCCCGCATGGCGAGGAGGACAGTGGGTGTAGACGCTGAGCAAAGCTTGTAGACGCTTGTCGACGATCATCGCTTTCGCCTCCTCATCGTCGTACCTTGTATTGCAGACGGGGCTTCTGAACCCCGATCGAGCAGTTGGAAACACTCAAATCTCGAGGCACACTACTGTTACTTTGGCCGTACAAAAGCTGTCTTTATAGATGCATGTTCAATGCCTACTTATGTATGAAGCAAACGTGCTTAGACCGTGTTGGAGGCGTATCTGCAGATAGTGTTGTCGTCATGTCGCAATCAAACACCGTGGTCTTTTGCGTGACTTGGGCAGTCTAATTGGCGCGGGTTCTTCCTATACGGCGAATAGCTCGGAGCCCCTGATCGACTTTGGTGGCCCTGCGGATGTCGAGATAACCATGTTTCCACCACGTTATCTGCCCGTTGAACCTTACTGTACTCAGGTGCACGCATGATAGGCGGCAAGTTGAGCGCTTCACTAATTTTCTTAGCTTGTCGACAGCATTCGATAACCTCGAACAGCCCGCTTTCCGTAGCGCAAGTTCGTCTGCTTCGTTTGCAAGGGTTGTGTTGACGTCAGAACGTCGAGCTCTCATTGGTCCTGATTGAAGGATAGTGGGTAGACCTCAAAGCAAGCTGCCTTCAGGTCTACCCACTATCCTGCATTCAGAACCAATCAGAGCTCAGCGTCTCTCTGACGTCAACACAACCCCCTCAAAAGAAGCAGACGAATTTGCGCTACGCATAGTGTAGACACATTGAACTGCACTGAACTTTTTCCTCGCGAAAGTTTAGCCTCCGTCGCTTCTCGACAGCATCCTTCAGGGGATGACGGGCCGACGTTGTCGCAATCGTGATGCCCTCACCCTTTGAAAAAGAGCGACGCTCGCTTTTTCGCGGGGTACAAGCGACACAATCCGTCACGCTGTGTTACGAACCAACGGCATTTGAGCTGCAGCCCATCGGTTGTAGCGTCGAGGTTTTCTTTGGTGGGATCCGGGCATTTCGGTGCAGGACGTTTCGGTGTAGGACTTCTCGGTGCGGTTTTTTCGGTGCACGGACGTTTCGGTGTAAATGATATTTGTGTTTGGAAATAAATAGTTGAAACTCCAGACATTGCGGACCTTTGTGAAATTGAATATCTTGAAGCAGGAGAGTTACAAGATGTATTGATAGGGATTGCAGATTTGTCTTACTTTAGCTGTGTTTTTGTCCATTACAGAAAAGAAAAAAAATATAGACTTCAACAACAAAAATTAATAGCGTCTCCAGTCCAACAATAATATATTCAGTTATTTATTGCGGGGAAAGATATTTAAGTACGGTTGTCAAGGCAGTCATTATGAGAGATCAAATAATCTATACATTTTACAAAAAAATGCAACGTGCTTTCTTTTAGCGGCAGGCATTCATACAATGGATATATAAGGTTTGGTTTAGCTTTAGGTTTGGTGAGGCAAAATGATGGCATGAAATAGTCGCCACATAAATACTCGAAACAGTGGCGAGTGGGGCCAAGTAAGCCGAATATAATTTCTTAGTCATTTGATTCATAAACATAGCAAATAAAGGAATTGTTATTTGTAGAGGCAATGATAAAAGTACCATACCGAGAATAAATACTGCATGAGCATGTATAAATAAGTACTATAGGTGATAAAATATGCGAGGTACGTTCAAAGACAATCAAAGGATAACCAGGACTTCCATTCATATCCACCAGAGTTCCCGCACACCGAAAAGTCCACGCACCGAAAATTCCGTGCTCCGAAATGTCCGTGCACCGAAAAGTCCGCAGCCAAAAGTCCTACACTGAAAAGTCCTACACCGAAAAGTCCTACATCGAAAAGTCCTAGACTCCTCTTTGGTTCCTGGAGCACTCACGGCGATGAGATTCAGGGAAGAAAGGGCGGCGATTGGTTCACGCACGTGATCCCCCGTTCACGAGAAAAACAAAATTTGCAGCCATAGAATCTGTCAATCAAAACCGCCATGTGCGGAATTGCATTTTCTGAGAAACGAAGCCGACGCTCACGTTCAATATGTCCATCCTCCTGGCACGGGCCGCCGCGTCTCTTCAAAACGTCGCCTCGTCGCTGCTTCTTTTTTCTTTTTTTTGCGACGGCCTTTGGAACGCGCACACGGGGCAAGGGAGTGTGGTGTGGGTTGACTCAACGTATCGTCAACACGTCACGCGCGCGTTTACGCACGCTATTGGTTTAGGGCGCAGTTGTTTCGCAGGCGCGGCTTTTGACGTCACGCCGCTAAGGTGGCGCTGCGGTCGTCGCGGTGCAATTGCAAAAAAAACCCTTAATTTCACGCGAATCCGGTTTCTATAGCATAATCTGCTAGTGTCCCCACTTGGTGTGGGCAAACGCCGGCTCGTTAAGGAGCAGTGTGTTCGTCTATAGTCCGGTTAAGAAAAGCGGGACACTGAGCCCCACCCACAAAGCCCTCTGCTCTCATGATTGGTTGCTTCCCTCTCTCCACTCGCCTCCTCTCCAGCATTTGCTCCTCTAAAGTAGGAAGAGTGCAGAGCTCGGTGGGGAGGAACTTGTCCCGCTTTTTTTTAAACTTTGCCTCGCCGTACGCGCCCACGCGACTCTCTTGAAATAAGAGTTCTTCCAATGCAGTTTTGCATTAGTAATAATTTTATGGTCCTCGATCGATTAGTGAGTTTGTATAGGGCGTCTACGCTGTGAACGGGTCAGGTGCACTAGGACGTACCAATAGGATAGGATCATCTTCGGAGAGGATGCCGAATTAAACGAGAAAATTTGCTTCATTCTGGTGTCATAAGACGATAGGGACAGGGATCAATCCATGGAGCGTCAACGTTTCCACGTGTCTTCTCTAATTTTCCCCAAGAAAGACCCTTGATATGTGTTATCAATTCTTCTTGATATATAGAAAGAAGCATTCACAGACGGCGGTTCATTCGGATGTCACTTTGGGCCCACCGGAAGTTCGGCCATGTTTGTTTATGTTTCGGTTGGAGTACCGTGTAAATACTTCGTCTCGTATCCTACACTGACACAAAGTATAGCCAAAACTCTGCCGATCAGTTCCAGGCCGCGTTTTGCGACGCGCTGATATCCACGTCGGAAAAATGTACCGCATGGTTTTTAATATGCTCGTGATTGGACCTGGCTGGCTGACCGACGTCCATGGGTTATATTGATTATTGGCGACGTGCTAAAATTCTTCAATAGACCAATTACTCCCCCCCCGCCCCCCCATTTCCCGAAAGGCCACGCGCCACTCGCGCAAGGGACTGTGGGAACGTCGCGTACCTGGCCCCGCAGCGTATACCACGAAACACCGGGGAAAGCGAGAGAGACAAAGATAATTGTGGTAGCGTAGTTGCTTGCCCATCTTTTACCGTTTCGCCTACGTTGACTCCCCCACCTCCCTCGTCCACCAACAACAATAAAAAAAAAAAGATCATGAGCCATTCCACTTCGTGAAGGTGAATGACCAGCGAAGCTGTTGAGCACACGACACAGACGTGACAGAATTGGGAATTAAGGTACGCACACATTTATTGTCTTGATCGGTCGGCATCGATAAAGTGCAAGTGTTCCCCGACATCTCCTGCAGCGGACGAGTCCGCTTTGCAGGATCCCGCACATTGCCGATGTTGGTCAAGTCGTTGTCGAACCACAGCCGATAACACACACCCTACAACTACACCCAAACTGCCTGTTCAAAAAAGCCCCTTTCTAATTTAGCGTATGCTCCCTTAAAGTTGTCCAATTTAGCAGCATGGTACCTGCGTATCTGTGATGCGTCTCCGCCCCGCGACGTTCGTCGTCTTGTCTGGTTTGCCGCGTGCGCTTGGCGTTTTGTGCACGATCATCATCGGTGGTGTTTGCCGCCGCCGATGACATTCTCGTTGCCGTTCCCGCCGTTGCTCTTCGTGGGCGCGTTGCCCTTCGTAGGCGCGTTGCTCTTCGGGAGTCCGTACTATACGCGGCCTCCCCATTATTACATTCGCGTGTACGACTATTGCCGCCCCGTGGAGCCGGAGGAAACCAGACACGCGCGACGGGAGCGCCACCCCGGGAGAGCGGAAGGAAGCTAGGCACGCAAGCGCTTGGAACGACGACAAAGAGGGGGAACTGCGAGGTTTTGTTGACGCGCATGAAAAATGCACGGAACCCTAGCCATAAACAGCCTCGCTGTGAAATCGTTTCAATCAGCCAAACATCTAGAGGGATGGTGCAAAAGGTGACTTACGTCCCCTTTTCACCTGTATACAGTGATAGCAGCACACCAGCGTAAGTTCAGGAGCACGCAGCAGGGTACAGTTCTAAAACCGGCTTCAAAATATAACCGTTTCAGCAAAAAGAGAGTGCGTTTGAAAAGGGGCGGCCAAAGCAAACGTTGTTAACGGACGAATAGTGAAGTAAAGTTAATGACCTAGGATTAATTAATTTACTCTCGCACTTGTACGTCCGCTACGGACGACAAAGTTATTACAACCCCCCCCCCCCCCCCCCCCCCCTTTCCCCGAAGCAGCTTCGCATCTTCCGGAACTCCTTTTAGAAAAACGGTTCTAATTAAAAATAAATCAAGAAGAACAAAAACACTGTACTATGCTTCGGCGTGAGTAGTGTTATTGATGTTTTCGGTGGCCTTGGTGATGCATAGAGGCCGATTTTTGTTTTTGCCTGAATATATTCCACGGTGTTGTCTGAATTAACCCCCTTGATTGCTGCGTACATTTAGTTTTTCGTGTCGGTGTAGTAGCAGGGAGTTTTCTTTTTCTTTCTTTTTTTAAATTTATTATGAGGTTAATTTTTCTGCGCGATTTTATCTCGCGCGTCGTTTGTGTCAAATCTTGCGCACAGGTGACAACTTGCGCATCGGCGATAAACGGGGTGCCGGTATGCGCATCCCAGGCCTGTATCGTCGCGTAGCGCGCGACTCCCGTTCTCAGCGGCCGTATAGGGCCGTTCGCCGAAAGACAGTTCGTAGCTGGTCAGTTGGTACAGGGCAATTCGTCGGATAAGGCATTTCATCGTAGGACAATTTGTTCCTTTTTTCGTCATGGTGAGCCTTTGGACAATTCTGGAATTTGGACCGTAACGACGATTTTGGTCACGCAGATGACGTGCGTTACCAAAAGCGTCGCTGTGGCCGGCCTTCCCTGATTGGTTCTGCCCCCAATGTGACGTCTTGCGAAGGACTAATTCTGGTTTTACCGACGGAAATAAGATCCATGTTTGACTGTCAGTCTTGGCGGTGTTGATCTGAAAACGCGGCGACTCCAGGCTTCTACTGTACTTTTTACACAGACCATCGAAATCGTCCTTGGTATAGTCTATATTACTGGTCGTGCCGTCAGAAATAGGAATCACCGAAACTGTCTGGTCGCGGATAGATAGGATTCCGTGTTTTCGGAGTTTATTTCTCGTGAAATTCGGAGGGTGTTTTTCGGAGTTTATTTTTGTTACGTTCCGAATTCTCTGAAATTCGGAGTTTGTTTTACTGTGTACCCAGTTTAAAAGATATGATACTAAAAAATGAATTCCGAGTACCATAATTTGTTGTCCCAAAGGAACTTTCATGAGCTAAAAGGCAAACCATTTTTGTCAGCAGTTCGAGATTTCATAGGAAATCGAAGTGGCGTCTCCCATGGACCACTGACCCTGTGCACTTATATATATATAAAAAAAAAAGAGTCATTTGTTTTTGGTCGTTGTAATCTCGAAATTTTGAGTTTTTCGGATAAATCCGTATTGACGAAAAATTTACCGGCGAGTGTTTCTCTGATTTATCGGAAAACACGGAACTCTCAGAGCTGTTTTTAACGTGCACAGGTCTCTTCGGACAGAGAGAGAGAAGTGTTGAAAAGAAAGGAAATCTGGAACTTATTAACCAATTTCCTCAATCTGAGAGTTCGTGATCCAAGTTGTCGGGTTTCTTTTCCAAAGGGCTCAAGGAATGAAACCTCGGAGTTTCCGTGAACGCCACCATCCATGGGTGGCTCTGACCTTTAGGAAAGAGTCTATTTGGACCGCGGTTCGATAGCACGCATGGAGCGGAAGCTCGCGCTGCAAACCATAGCCTCCTCTATACTCACAAAGCCTGGCAGTTCGACGACGGAGCCATAGAGTGCCCGGTCGCAGATTTCGAGCGCCAGGATCTGGTAGCACAGAGCATTTCTCGGGGAGTCTGGTATTCAGCGCACAGCTTTTGCAGCGGCGCGGGACCCGAAACATGGTTTTTGAAACCCGACGAGAAACGAAGCGGTAACCCGAGGAACGCGAGAAGCACGAGCGGACATTCCATTGCTCGGGACAAGTGCGTTTCGGCGTCTCGCCGCAGCGGGGCGCCCGTTGCATGACTCTTGTCTGCCGTTCTATACCTTTTCACTTTTGGCGGCCGCGTCTCGTGGCGATCTGCCAGGCTTTGTCAGTATAGACGAGGCTATGTGCAAACTTAAGCCGCTCCGATCATTGCTGGTTTCGGTATAAGAACAGTCGCGGCGCGTATTTGTTTAATTACTATATACTGCCGCGTCACGCTCCTTCGGGTTTCCTCGTTCCAGAAGAGCTGGTATAGGGCTGTTTCTGCCACCATTCTGAGCGATTTGAATACACTCGCTTTTCGCTTATAGTCACGGATTAAATATGCCACCTTGAAAGGCGTAATCGTTCTTGACGCTTAATAAACATATGTAAAAAAAAAGACGCGGTGTTTGTTGCAGACATCATTACAGAATGATCTGCGGACTCAATCCTCCAGCGCATCTTCGAAACATTTACGCATTTGCCCATTTCGAACACAAGCTGCAGGTGTTTTTTTTCGTATGATTAAGAGGCTTGTCATACAAAGAAAAGATGGATGGATGGATGTTAATGGCTACACCCTTTGAAATGGGCGGTACATTGCGCCACCTAGCCTAAGTCTAAAAAAAGACTTAGGCTGGGTGAAGCGCGCCTTAGACAGTGCCATGTAGATCTCTCTTTCACACGGTGTATCCGAGCCGCGTTCCGCGTTCCACCATGCATTTGTACTGTAATTCGTTCAGTATCATAATATAAAAATATAAAAATAATAAAACGTGCTTTTGAGATGGCCGCGTTCGGATTGTGTATACCAGTTAAGATTTGGAACTCTTTTTTAACTCCATTTCACAACGGGTCCGAGTGCAGACGACGCTATATGATCGCCAACCAAGTCGCGCCAAAAAAGTGCGCCGTCACGGCGCCTGATATATTTTGGGTGTGCCAGCGAACGAAGAGAAACAACAAGCGTCGTGATAGGTTTTTTTTTTTTTTTTTTTCGCTTATGGGCGACGAAAAAAACAATAAAATATTTCAATCTGCAAATTGTAAAGAAATAGAGGGGAGACGAAACGAGAATGGGTCACGGTTACGCTTATATCCTGCGCCCATACTGGAAGTGGCGATGTTTCAAGATGGCGGCGCCCACGGGGTACAGGTAGTCTCGCTGCTCTGGCGCCATCGTCCGAGTAGTTTGCCTATTGCTCCTCACGAGCCATTTTATCGCCCTAGTTCCTAATCTCGGGGCTCGTTTATCTGCAGCATGGAGGAGATAGAGAAATCGCCGGCGCTATTATCTTATGCTGCGCGTCGTCTCGGTTCACGCAGCGTCGCGGGCGTGAAACGCGTATCATCTGCGTGTAACCGGCATCGATTACGGTTACAAGCCAGAGAGCAACAACTTTGTGCTCTGGCTCAGATATGGGATACGCGTAGTTCTGTAGTTCCCCACTGAGTTACGCATGTGTTAACCTAGTCTTGCATCTGTTTTTTTTTTTTTTTTGGGTAAATAGATTAGAGTTATTACTTTCGAATTTATCTTTCTGCGGTTATATTACCGTCTCTGGGAGTACAACCGCCATTGCTGATCTTCGCTCGTATTAAGGGGTGTCCAAACAGGACACTACAAAACGCACGAGTCCGACAAATCGTGAAAATTAAAGCGGACGCGCCCGCTTCAAGCCCGCTTCAATTTTCACGATTTGTTGGAGTCGTGCGTTTTGTAGTGTCCTGTTTGGACACCCCTTTACCGAGATGCCGCGTCACCAAAGCGGACGTTAACGAGTGTCCACAAAGGCCCCTGCCATGGAGAAGGACGTGGCAGAATATAAAGCGGCATTAACCCGTCCTGGGGCCCTAATAAGCTGGACACCTGGCGAAAAAAATCGGCGAGAAACCTGGCGGCCGTGATTGGCCAACGCCGCACTTGACCCTAGCGGCGCCGGCCAGTCAATCACAGCCGCCAGATTTCTCGCCGACTTTCTCGCCGAGTGTCCAGTTCAGAACCCCTGGAGCCCTAAACTCGTCAAACACAAAGTTGGAGCGGAAAGTTCGCGGAGCGCGCCGATTGGACGTCGGCGTAAAAAGTGCGAAGTCATCGTCGTGATAGGCCAATCGGTGCGCTCCGTCAACTTCGGCCCCAATTTTGTTTTTGACGAGTTTAGAGGCCCAGCTGTAATAATGAAGTGAAGTATATGAACGGAACAGAGAGGAAAGAAAAAAAACTGAAGGTCGGTCGGCTATTATGGCGGCGCCCATGCACAGCTGCTGGTCGCGCTCCGAGTGTGCGCATTGCGCAGTGGCCCTATTGTGCGTAATCTCAGATTTCGCGCATGCATATACAAAGTCCGATGACTCGGCATTCTGCGACCGGGTGATAAGCGAGAGAAAGCTGCGTATTCGATATACCAGGGGTGGCCAGGCCGACCAGGCCTAAGGGCCGCAAACGAAACCGCGAAACTTCTAAGAGCCAGGGGGGGGGGGGGGGGGGGGGGAGGAGGGGGCAAGTTTAAATTTTGTGCAGAGTCTGACTGTACGTATGAGTGCACAAGGATGTACGACAGTACGTATGGGGGTATAAGGTTGCCAAACCGCGAGCCGTACTTCATTCTGCCTGAAATCTTTTCTTTTTTTCCTGGGGAAATGCGGGAAGGGGGGGGGGGGGGGGGGGGGGTCCCCTTACGAGGGACCGCGAGCCGCACTTGGACCGGCAAAGAGCCACATGCGGCTCGCGAGCCGCGGTTTGGCCACCCCTGCGATATACCCTTCTAATGATGCCTCTTTTTCACTATATTTTAGCTGTCCTTTAAATATAAAGAAAATACTGTTTCTAAAAACTTGTGTTTAACAACAAAAAAAGTAAGTTAAATGAAGACATGTTTATCTGCTCCCGCCGATCGTTTTGTTGATGCCTGTTTATATCAAACTGGCTTTACGGTGACGTTCGACCGCAGAACGATCTCGTTATCTCCCTTACTAAAGCCCTTTTCTAACCATTAAACTTGGTTTCAAGATGGCCACGAGCGCTATTAAGATAACACTGCAGCCCAGTGAAGATTCGGGGGTTTTATTTTTACCTACATTAAAAACAGAATAAAGAGAGAGAGAAGAACAGTCGCGCATTCTAGATTATCGACGCTCTGCATACGTTGATGCCCTGCTGCGTGCGGGGTTGGATCAAAACGTGGGTGCCTCTCTCTCTGATGAACGGGAGACGATCTCGATTTCTCTCTTTTGATTCGACGGTTCTCATTTCGGATTTAGTGTTCCCGTGATAAGCTAAGGTAATACGTTAATGTTCCGCTGTAAAGGGCGAGCGAGTCTACGACACCGGTTCACTCGTGTTCGGTGCTGCGTATACGAGCTCTTAGTGCTCGTAAAGTGTAGAACAGGTACCGATTTTTAATGTACAGCGTGAGTCGCGAAGGGCTGGTTGGCTGTTTGAAGGGACCATATAAGTCGGTTTCTTAACTTATGACGCTACACGAAAACGAAAAAACAAAATCTTTTCGGAAGGTTTTTTGACGCCCCAAGACCTATCAGTTCATGAAGAACGGTTCGCCTCGAGCACTATCGCTTCCTGGCACACTATAGAAAAGCAACTGGGCGATAAAGAACTCTTTCGCATCAAGAAAGGAGCTTAAAAGGACTCTTTACAGGTTTTTCACTAAGAACTTTTTTAGGGGTTGCTTAAAAGAACTCTTTAGGGTGCTAAATATGGGCAAGCCGAAGAACCCTCTAAGTGCTCTTCCCCGACCAGATATATATATATATATATATATATATATATATATATATATATATATATATATATATATATTAGGACTCTAGGATTTGTTACAGAGGTGCCCGAAGGTGGTGGATTCTGTGTATCAAACTTTCACCGAACAAAACTTACCTGGCTAGGAAGTTAGATATATCAAAGACTTGTTCCGTGTGTGTGGTCTAGTCCAGGGTATCAAAACACCCTGGACTAGACCACACACAAACGCAAATGTGTGTGAACCAGCTTAAAGGGGCGTCAAACTCCTTTGTCGACGCGTAATAATTCGAGGATAAAAGCGGACGGTTTTGTTTCAGTCTCTCCCCTTCGCAAAGACTCGATGGCTTGCAAAGTTCTTGGGATCACATTGTTGACGGTGTCGACAATGCGATTCCTAGAATTTCGTCGTCAGGATTTCGCAATACCCCGCGGTGATGATATTTAAAAAAAAGGCGGTTCGTATACAGTGGGCACGAGTACTGCGTGAACATTTCATCTGGGCTCCCTAAACAATCGATGCATCGACGTAGTACACGTTGGTATGTTTGCTCGTATCGGCTGCGATGGCGGGAACAGCCGAGCCTTGACAATCTGTGAAACTCGGCTCGTCGTGACCCGTGCTTCGCTCGTGCCCCAGCGCGTGGCCATGATACAAACATTGGCGGAAAATATTTGGCTCCACGTCAGATCTATTGGGAACCCTGCGCTTCGGTGCGTACTCGGCTTTTCTGTATTTTTTAGAGCGCAGCTCTTAGGCGCCCGTTTCCGGCTTGAGCGGCGTCGGCGTAACCGCGCAGTGCGTTATGGGACGCGTGACGTCACTGATGACGTTATTGGCATCCGCATCGTCATCGTCACTCATGACGTCATCAGTAACGTCACTGATGACGTCATCGTCATCGTCACGTGACCCTCGTGAGACGGCGGCGACGCCGCTCGGAGGGAAGGGTAGCAGACAGGATCATGGAGGTGAGGAGGAGGGAAGAAGGATATACCTTCCCCTCAGTACCCTTTCCCTCCTCCTCCTCAAGAGCTGCGCTCTAATCCGCCGTTACAGGGAGCTGTAAACGGGTTTCATTTTTTTTGTTAAATTTCATTTGTGCGTGCGTGTGTGTGCGCGTGTTTGTTTGTTTGTGTGTGTGCGTGTGTGTGATTAATTTTAATTATTCCACCCAACCAGACTGATATCAGTCGAATGTTCACTTTCAACACGCTGTTTGCAAACGAGTCTTCGTGTGAAGGACGTCCACGCATACGGTGCGCTGTCAGAGTTTGTGGGTAGCGAAGTTCGTTCTTTATATGGGGGAATCCTTCCGTGCCCGAGTTTTGGAGCGTGGGTGCCCTGCCGCCGCGCCCAGTCCGTGTTTGCGACCGCGCGCTCGGGGGTTGAGAAGCCGTACACCTTCTTTATCGATTGCGGCGGGTGAAGCCGGCCCTCAGATTATGCGTCGTCCAGCTTCTTGGTGCGTCTGTACGCTCGCGTGACACTGGGGAACTCGAGGCGAGTGCAGGACTTCCGCGATGCGTCTCCGTGCATGGATCCCGGTTACCGAAGGAAACTGATGGGACACGCCGGAAACAAGGACCAACCTGAAGCTTGCAAATTTCCTATAACATAAAGTATATATGTATGGTTTCCGTATTTTCCGGATTGTGCGGCGGGCAAGTGTTATAGGACGCGTCTGTTAGTCGCATGGGAACGCCATTCAAATGACAACATAAAGAAAGCGTGGAGAACGCGCGGGGACGAGGCTGCCAAGCTGGAGCCGCCGTCATTGGTCGACATCGGGAGGAAACAAACGCACAAGGTGTACAAGCCGCAGACGAACTTGCGCTCCGTGCAGTCGGCACTAGAGCCACTAAACAGGCTACGCTTCTGAGTGACGACATGTCAGCCATCTTGGTGCTTAAAATTATGGTTGCCAGATACCTGAAGCGTTACCCGATAACGTTTCCCAGAAAATGTTAGAACACTTCGCGACGGAGCAAACCGATATCACCTGAGCTTGCTACCCGCATGTCTAAAGCTGAGGAAGTGACTTTTTTTTAATCGTGACGATCGACAGTTGGCAATGTCTGCTCTGCTGTAAGCACCAAGATGGCGGCGCCCACTGGCAGATCGGGGAAAGGAGTGCCCGTACTCTAAACGTAGCTCATTTAGTAGGCTCTATAGTCGGCACCTGTAGTGTGTATAATTGAAAGTGGCATATTGTGGCCGAAGAGAAAAAACATTTTTCCGTCGATAGTCCGCAATGGGTGGGGCCATGCACCGGTAAACTCTCGGCTTCGAAACGTCAAACTTGGTACAACAACCTCGTGGGTATCGTGAAGCTACAGTTGTGCGCGTCGCGTCATCGAGTCCGGCGGTTCGATACACGACTCGCTGGCTGCCATCGGCCTCCCCGGTCCCTCCCCGCCACCGGGATGGAGGGGGGGGGGGGGGGGGGGAGGGGGGGAGGTTGAAGAACCTGGACAACCCGGATCGTTCTCCGAGATAAGCCCTTATCTTTACGGCCGCCAGGACCCGATGCTGGCGCGAGATTAGCGTCGCAGATCTCGCTGACACGGAGAAGGGGGGGGGGGGACCGGTTGTACCGCCGACGCGGGGCCCCCGGGCACATCATCACCGCGCGACGCTCGGCGAGGATGGCCGTACTCCGTTTGCCGCTGAGCCGTCTGTGCGGTGGTAATGATTTTAATTCAATTAAATGCAAAGGTGTGAGCGAGCTGGGCAAGAATGACGAAAATAATCCCCGGAGAAGGGGAACAAGAGGGACAACGGACAAACAGGCTCCTGTTGGGTCGGCCGTACGACATTCATCTCTCGTCACGTGATCACTGCCGCGCGCACGCAAATTGTCTCGCGCGTTTGTTTGTAGCATCGGCGACGGAACGCTTCGTCGCTTTTGTGCGTTTCGCATACTTACGCGTCGGTATCTTCTCGAGTTTGACGCCTGAACGATAGATACAACGTGCTACGAAAGTCTCGTCCAGTCGGAAGCCGTCATCGGAATCGAATCACGCATTTAACGACACGCATATAAATGTTAATTCTTTCCAGGAACCATAGAGGATCGGAACTCTCTTCCCCGTGGTGTACTGACAATGGACTCTCTAAGCCAATTTGAAAATAATTTGCTCGCCTGCATAGCGTCATATATATAGTGCGGGCTAGACTTTATACGGTGTATTTATTTTATTTCTGTTTTTTTTTACACGTTTGAGCGTGTTAAAATTTTTGATTCGCGAGCAGCTAGTGTGGTCGTGCTTGCTTGATTGTGTGTTAGATATTTTTTTTAAACCATCATTTTGGGTTGGCTGTCTAAACTCTCCTGAATGCGGTCAAAACGTTAGCCCAATGTTGGAAAGAAATACTCGACAAAAGTATTTAAGTTACTGAATACCTGCTTCATAAAGTATTTAAAATACTACTCAAGTCACTTTCGGTGCAAAGTATCTTGAGTAGGATACAAATACTTAGGAATGTAATTCCATTACTTTTGAAGATACTTCCGCATTGCGTAATTTGAATCGACGTCAGTGACTACGACAATTATACAGTTGCGCGAATCTGGTTCACCAGAATGATTTATTTCCGCGCATCAACACAAAACAGCAAAAAAAAAAAAAAAAAAAAAACATCCTATGGCTATTTTATGCAGTCCAAATATAAGGAGCAGAATACTGTCACGAATGACAAAGGATCAAGCGGCGAATAACTAAAGAAACTAAACGTTTAATGGGGCGAACTTGTGCCAAAAACAAAACAGAGAAAGGCTAGCGTCGCAGGCGTCGATGTAGGAGAAAGAGCAGGATTGAGCGCTGAAACAAAACTAGCTCCGGACAAAAAAAAAAAAAAAAAAAATTGGCTTGTTTTTTGTATATTTTTACAGCATTGATTTTGGTACGCCTCAACGGGTGACCGGTCTCTTAGCTGTAGATGAGAAATTTAGCCAGTGCAATACAACCGCTTACACGGGGTTTTAACGTGCATCACGCAGTAGTGATCACACGAACGCGTGCGGGTACGAATCTCATCCAGATCGAAACGGGCGAGGGCGGTGGGGATCGAACCAAGGAGGTTCCCAGAGCAAGCTTTCGCTACCGCTTAGAGGGAACAGCGCAAAAAGGACGTAGGACCAGGTCGAAGAAACACACAGACAGGGCGCTGACTTACAACTGAAAGTTTATTGCTCTGAAGAAAGAGAAATAAACGCAGAAAGGAGGAAGGGGAGAGAACAAACAAATCAAACCAATAACATGCGGCATCACCCACGCCCACGCTCCGTCACACGAATCTGCCACTTTTAGAGCGCAGCTCTTAGGGGCCCCTTTCCGGCTTGAGCGGCGTCGGCGTCGCCGTCGGCGTCGGCGTCGGCGTAACCGCGCGGTGCATCATGGGAAATGTCCCATAATGCACCGCGCGAGCCCCCCACCGGGGTCACGTGACCTCGTGGGGGGCACGTGACTCCCCTGAGGTCACGTGACCCCCTCCTCGAGGTCACGTGACCCCCCGAGGTCACGTGACCCCCGCCGATGTCGCGTGACCCCCCGATGACGTCATCCTCACTGATGACGTCACCGGCATCCACATCGTCATCGTCATCATCACTGATGACGTCACCGGCATCCACATCGTCATCGTCATCATCACTGATGACGTCACCGGCATCCACATCGTCATCGTCATCATCACTGATGACGTCGCCGGCATCCACATCGTCATCGTAATCATCACTGATGACGTCGCCGGTATCCGCATCGTCATCGTCATCATCACTGATGACGTCACCGGCATCCACATCGTCATCGTCATCATCACTGATGACGCCACCGACATCCACATCATCATCGTCATCATCACTGATGACGTCACCGGCATCCACATCGTCATCGTCATCAAAACTGATGACGTCACCGGCATCCACATCGTCATCATCACTGATGACGTCACCGGCATCCGCATCGTCATCGTCATCATCACTGATGACGTCACCGGCATCCACATCGTCATCGTCATCATCACTGATGACGTCACCGGCATCCACATCGTCATCATCATTGATGACGTCACCGGCATCCACATCGTCATCGTCATCATCACTGATGACGTTACCGACATCCGCATCGTCATCGTCATCATCACTGATGACATCATCAGTGACGTCACTGATGTCGTCACCGGCATCCGCATCGTCATCATCACTCATCACTCGCTGATGACGTCATCATCACTGATGACTTCATCAGCGACGTCACTGATGACGTCACCGACATTCGCATCGTCATCGTCATCATCACTGGTGAAGTCATCAGTGACGTCACTAATGACGTCATCGGTACCCGCATCGTCATCGTCAGTGATGACGTCATCAGTGACGTCAGTGATGACATCATCGGCACTGGGGGTCACGTGACCCCCAAGGTCACGTGACCCCCCACTGGTTAGTTTAACCCTCCCCCCCCCCCCCAGTGCCCTTCCCTCCTCCTCCTCAAGAGCTGCGCTCTAATTCGGTGTTACAGGGAGTTGTAAGCGGCTTTCATTTTTTCTTACAAAATCCACCTCGTCATTTGCAAGGGCAACCGAAGGAGCGCTCACACACGTGTCAGCTCCGATAGACGCGATAAAAAACGCTTCGCCTATCTCCCTCGCAGTTTTGTTTTTGTGACGAGACAAAATCTTTATGTCACGCAATGACGGCGTGCAGCCACACCTGTCACAATGAACCTCTAGGTTTCCTGAGGGCGAGGAACGCAAAGAAAGGGAATGTTCCCTTGCCCTTACGTTTACACAACGCCCGGTTTGACCAATATACACCCTGCCGCAGGACAGGGGGCTCTGGTACACGACCCCGCTTACACAGGCGACGTACGGGGTGCGATGTTTGATGTCGCACACAACGGAAGGGCGTCCCTTTCTTCTAACAGCAGCACAAAGGTGTGAAAGCTTAGATGGCGCCGAGAAGACGACAGGCACCTCAAACCTACCGGCAACGCGCTTAATTCGGTGGGACAGGGCATGGCTATACGGAAGTACGACAGGTCTAGTGGATGGCCTTTGTTTTTTCCCAGGACTAGCGTGCCCCCTAAACATCCGAACAAGGGACTCAGCAACACCCCCCACAACCGCCGAAGGGAAGCCCGCAGAGGCAAGCCTATCAACCTGAGTCATAAAACTTGACCCACACCTATGGTGACATGATTTTAACAAAGACGCCCTGAGGCACGACCCAGCAATAGCCCTTTTCACCAATTTTGAGTGTGCCGAGTCATAAGGAAGTAATCCCTTCTTTGATCTAGGATCATAGGCCCAGCACACGTGTGACGTCCCAAGGCGGAGATTAATGTCCAAAAATTGCAAAGCCCCTTCTGTCGGGACCTCGAGCTTAAAACTTAGGCCCTGGGAACATTCACTAAAAATGTCCACAATCTCTTTAACCGTTTCAACACAGTCGTTGTGTTTTGCGCTGTTCCCTCCAAACAATATGTACCACCAACTAGCCCAACTACATGCCTTGCTTTCGCTACCGCCACGCGGAGCACCTTTTGTACCCGCGTGGGTTTCTGGAACATTCGGCATATAGCGTGCGGCGCGTAGAACATTCGTGACTCGATCACACGACAAGGTTCTCGATCTTACGAGAATCTCAAGCTGACAGAATAAATAAAAGAGGAGTACGCTCCCTAAAATCGAACCCGGAGGCTCCGCGCGACAGCCAAGCGTGGTACCCATTCGGCCTCACGCTCGCTCGGCGACGCGCGTGGCAATATCACTGATACATGCAGTGATGTGATTGCTGCGCCAATTGCGCCAAACTGCGCCAAGGGGTGAACCCTGCTACATCCTGCTACATTTTGCCAAAATATGGGTAAACTGCGCCAAGCCTGCGCCAAAAGATCAATTTTGGTCGTCTTTCAAAACCGAAACTAAACTGAGTACCGTAACTGAGCATGCATGAGCTAGGTAGCGCAAGCGGCCGCCCAACAAAAAGTACCCTGTATCAATCGTCCATCCGGTCTTGCATAGTTTTTTTCCCGCCACCTCTCGTTTCACGCTCTCGTCGTTCATGTGTCTCGTCTACACCGTGGTCTCGTCTCGCGTCTTTTTAAAAACAATTTCAACGATAGACGCGGGCGTGTGTTGACGCTTCAGTGCTTCAGTCGTTGTACAAAGCGCTCCAAGTACATTTTTGACCCTGACTCGCGATGTATTGTTTTGACCTGACTCGCTCAGGTTCTTTTTCTCTGTGTGTTTAGCTTGTACCTCGCCTGCGGGCCTGGCAAGCACTTGCTGCTGGACTATTTTTTGTCGTATGCTGGACAATTACATTTTGCATACAATTTTGGGAACCAGTTGGCGACGGAGCGGATTGGCGTGGTGTCTGTTTCGATCGAACAGCCATCTCCGCTCGCGCGACGAATCACGTGCAAATGCAAGCCGGCCGAAGTTGCCCTCATGTGCATGCGAACATGACTGCACGAAAGAGGCACCAGCCGGGACACTTGCAACCCATTGTTTTATGTTTGCTTACTTTTCACGAAAATCTGGCACGTCGGGAACAAGTTAAACGGTGGCAAGCGGTTTTTCGGAATCGCTCGGCAACGGCCACAGCACTGTTCAATTGTGGGATGTCACAATGTCTCTTTGGAGACATTGAAAGTGGGAATTCATTACTAGTCAAAGGCAAAGCGAGGCTTGCAGCATCCTTGTACTAGAAAGTTTCGAAAAGCAAAGGAAAGCACCTTTGTCTTGTGTACAATTTCGCATTGCACTGCAGTATAGTTACGTGTTTCACCAGTCGGAGACTGCTTCCATTTATTATATTATATAACTACGGTAGTCAACCTACTAGCTTATTTACTAATAGACCAGCTTATTTACTAATAAGCTGGTCATTTTCAAACAAATTTTAATATGCGCAGTTTGGTTCTTATTTATCAATAACGGTACATATATATGTATAATTTAACTGAAGCATTGCAAAATGTGTCATGTCATTGGCATTTCAGTTACATGTTGAAAGACACCCAGGTGGTTGAACTTGACCATAATTTGTTTATTGCGGCGAGTGAAGTGCCTTTTGTTCGTCCAGCACTTAAAACAAATATTTTTATTTTTTAAAGATTATTTGCTCCAAACACCACATTTGCTGCTCCGAAACACTGTTCTGGCTGCTCCAAAAGCAACTTTTGTTGCTCCAAAACACTGTTTTACCTGCTCCAAAGGCCACTTTTGCTGCTCCAAAACACCGTTTTGGCTGCTCCAAAAGTTGCTCCAAAACGGCTTAGGCCAATCACATCACTGTACATGTTACAAAACATTTCTGGGTTAGAAATAAAGAGGTAAATTTAGCTATTGGCGATGTGCGCGATCGAAAGTGTTGCTGTGATCGGCGATACACGATTGGCCGAATGCTGACTATGATGTCAGCAAAGGATTTCTCTTGGACTCTAGGAATAGCAGAACTTCCATTTTGGCGGTTTTGGAAGCGTTGGTTTCAGAGCGCAATGATTTCAAGCTTCCACCATGCCAGTCTATGTGTTACCGCATACAAGAAGTGACGACATTCAAGATGGCTGCGCCCTTGTAGAAAAGGTCGATATACTAGAAAGCTTGGCAGATCGCCAGAAGCGGCCGCCGAAATGGAAAATGTGGAGCGGCAGATAACGGATGAGAGGAGAGCCACGTGACTGGCGCCCCGCTGCGGCGAAACGCCGAAACACACTTCTCCCGTGCGAACAAGTGTGTTTTGGGTCCTCGCCGCTGCAAAAAGCTATGCGCTGACGTCCAGGTTCCCCGAGAAATGGCTCTTTGGTGCTCTGTGCCACCATATCCTCGCGCTCTAAATTTGCGACCGTGCACTCTATGGCTCCGTCGTCGAACTGCCAGGCCTTGTGAGTATAGAGGAGGCTGTGCCTTGGGCAATACCATCTTTAGAAGACAAGGTTCTTCCGAAAATCATTACAAGTGGATCGACGCAGCGCCCGCCTAGGTTTGCGTCGGCGTCGCCTCCAGAGCATCTTTATGTATTGATTTATTCACTTAATTTTTACAAAATTAAAAATAATCAGAGATCACACTTCAGAAACGCATCTGGACTCGTAGCCTACTTGGCCAGCGTCTCACAACAAATGGGACGCCAGCACGGGGAAAGCGTTAAGACTCACAATATATGCCATGCATTTGCGTCGTAGTCCCCTCGAATGTCAGCGTGCTTGCCGCCTGGGGCGGGGCGGGGATCCACTTGTGATGACGTAATATTCAGGCCTTCTACGGTATTGATTTAAAGCTGTTTTATAAAGAAAAATAATAGAAAGAAAGAATATGTTAGTGACGAAGTAATGGCAATGTCGGCAGTGTTGAGCCTTCGCAGCACCGACTTAGCGTCCTCCCACCAAAAGCCAAGCAGATATTATTATAACCCTTTTTGAATGATATATGTATACCATAGTTTCGGCGATTGAACGTCAACGGCGAAATAATTAGGTAATGTTTATTTCCGTAATTACTTTACTCTGTGTCGCGTCGTCTCTGCAGGAATGCGTGAACCACAACTCATTGGGTCTGAGGCAGTTTGTTGCTTCCGAGGCTCTTAGGGGGAGAGGGGAAAACTGCCGCTAAAAGGTTCCCATCAAAATGAGTTTTATTTGGGGAAAAGATCACGGTAATTTGACGCGAGGAGAATTTAGTGCACCACTATACAGCTACTGGGGGTGCTTATTAACGACTGTTGATCTCACGACTCGCCGTCGTTGCCTACGGCATTTAGTGGTATCATTATTTTTCCGCGAACCCATAATTCATTGTGTTACATACTTCACATATTTTTGCTTTCCGCAGACGCAAACAACTCCCAAGCCACGAGATAACGCTCACGAACAAACACACTAAAAAGAAAAAAAAAAAAACAAACCAAGGCGGCTTAGCTCTCCAATTACGGAACTATTATCGAGGACATTTATTTTTTAACGGGTACTGTGTTGCTAAAACTGGAAGATGGGCATATTACGCCTTAAAACAACGAGAAAGAAAAATAATTCGAAGAAAACCTCGGCGTCGAAGTTTTCTTTGTGTTCGCATTTTTGGTTGCCTTGCGTCTCAGCTTCCTGCAGCTATGTTCTAAACCGTATGAAATCTCTACTTTATTCTTTTAACCTAGAATCTGCTTGACGGCTGGATTTTACGCGGAAAGCGTTACTCTAGAGCAGTGCTTCTCAAAGGGGGGAAGGCATTCTAGGGGTCCGCCAAGCCCTGCCGCGTCAGTCAAGCCCCGCAAATAAACCTGTATTTTCTCCAGATTGAGAGGAAACATTCCAATTTTCGGGCGTGCTTTATTGTGTGCATGTCGATGAGAGAAGTCTACTTCATACTAGCCCTCAGTTATTTCCACTTATAGAATCATCATCATAATTGACCTATACGTTTCCCTTCCATTCACCAGAAACGGGGTCCTCCATCATTTCCCCCGATCCACAAGGGGTCCGCGAAACATCAGTGGTTGAGAATCACTGCTGTAGAGTGTGAAGAAAAAAACGTTACAGGCTGGCCGAGGCTACATAACGCAGCATAACAATAGCAGGCAATGTATTAGCGTAGAAAGAATATAGAATGCGTATATAGTTTGTAACATTAATTTTATTTGATATCAAGTGAGCGCGATTCGTCATAATGAAACGCCATTTTCCAAGCGGTGCAGCGGGAATCGAACCCCCGCACCTGCGAATCGATCCACAACCCGACGCCTTTGCTCGGTGAAACTATACTCTGTTTCACCTTGTGTTGTACCGCAGCGAAGGCTAGAAGCGCGAACTCATAGCGTTGGCAGCAGCCCTTAGTGCACGAGAGCTTGTGCCGCCGAGACGTGCCCTAGAACAAGGTGCTTGCGCTTGTAGCCTTCCCTGCGGTACATCATAATGTGAAATAGAGTAAAGGAGGAGGCGAACGGAAGTGCAGGCAGCTGTACTAAGTGTGAGGGGAGCCAGCTGAGCAGGCGGCCGTCGGCGCGCGCAGTTGGCTCCCGAATGATGAAGCGTAGCTCTCAACGTTATCTGACGACGTCACGGTTCCTGAACAAAGTAAGATTCTCACAATCATTCTAATTAACACGAGGAGCACGTGTGGCGTGCGTCCACAGTCTAATGGGATACTTTTGTTAACTAAGTGTAGTTGTAATTGTAATCGATTACTTTTTCGATGAACATGTACAAGACTGCACGGGTTTAGCAAGATGATGGAAAAAAGTTTACATTTCACTCTTTCATTTGACTGAAATAGTAATTATCGTCAATTTGTTTGAGATAGCTTTTGCGTGTGTCTCGCGTCGCATCGTGTGGATACTTGCATTCATGCAATATTTTTGTCGCTTATGTATAGCCATTTTTTTAAAATATGTCTGTAAGGTAGATATTTTTATGCATTCTTTTTTCCCGGAGACTCCTCAAGTGGCGCTTCCTACCGAATGATGCCAAGGGAAGATTAGGCGTAATTTTCTTCGCAGAATTGTGAATATTCTTTTAGGTTGTAATTTTTGACTAATCTAAAAGTCTATTGGTGAGTGCGTTTGTTTGCATCTCGGTCTCCATTCGCTTGTACAAGTCCTGTTAGACATACGAGCACATGCGTGAACATGCGGTTATAGAGTATGCTGCAATGCACCCCAGCGCAGCTGATGACACCAGACGTGAGAGTGTCGCCTCATCATCGTACAGTATAGTTTACTAAAACTCACACTATCATTTACGAACTGCCTAACTTAGCTTATTAAAAAAATACTTGTGTTTATAAGAGAGAACAATATCTGGCTATCTTTTCGGGATATACCAAATCGTTCTGAATGCATACAATTTATGTAACCTTTGCTTCCTTTCGCCCGAAACCACTTTCTGTCGCGCGCACATTACATATCGCGCCGAATCGATTGACAGCAAACTGGCGTTTGGACTGCCGATCGGTTCCATTGTAGTTCCTGTGCCGCTTTGCTGGTACACAAAACCCCGCAAGCAACAGCCGTCGGTGTACACGCTTTGCTGCCACCGAGCGCACTCTGAGGAAAGTTGCATGCTCCGAGCGAAGTCGCCGACTGCACTGCGCGCTCTTCTCCATTGAGGCGATACGCGCCGGGCTCTGACACGTAAACCCTAAGAGATGGCCCTGTAAACGCTATGCATTCAAAGCACTTTGGTCGGTATACCTCCTCACATAATGGTACAGCTGTCTGAATAGTAGTACGATTCCTTCGATGTAATAAACTATCCTAGTCCGGTAGCATACAAGCTACTCCCTTTGAAAAGTGCGCGCCGTTTGAACTCGTACTCATGAGCTTCTATTGAGCACAAGCGTCAGTGTGAATTCGACTCAGCTCGCATTGAGAATGAGTGCTGTTTCAATTGGCTGCTTTCGTTAACGTTGGGTGATGACTCGGATCCAGTGACACGCTCCCTGCGCAAAGAAATGGCGACCACCACCGTTCCTTGATGGACCTTATATGGCAACGTTACCGAAGAACGAAGAGAGACCGTGGACGGACAGACGAGTTCGCTGAAATCACGCGATGGAAAATTAAATAATCGCGTGCTGAGCGCGTCCCGTGACCCTGATAGCTTCCCTGCAGGCTCTCTACACTTCCCGCTTGAAGAGCACGCCAGCTGCCCCGCGGTGCAGATGACTAAAAAAAAAAGCCGAGTGAAGAAGGCCTGTCGGGGAAAAATACCGCCGAGCGAGCAGACGACGACAAGAGGGAAGGAAGTGGAGTTCATTCAGCGTTAGTCGCCCTCGAAACGAACGAGCAAAAACAAAACATGAACCGCCAGGAAAATAAAAGATGCGCCACCGGCGGCGAGCTACAAACTGGTTTGGTAATTGATTTTGAAGATAAAGTTTCTGCTTCTCTCACGCGCTCGAGATCTCAGCAGATCTCGTTGCGTCCTAACCCCCGTAGCTACGGTGAGGCGGCTTGGAGTGTCTGCACGTGTACATGCTGCGATGGTCGCCATTACAGTAAGGGGAAGGAAGGCAAGGGGGGGGGGGGGGGGGAAGGAAGATTCTCCGCTAATTTGCTGTTCGCGAGGCGCTGAGCCGCGACGCTCGATGTGGGGGGCCTCCCCCCTCGGGGTGGGGGGGGACTTGTAATGGTCGCCGAACACGGAGCAGGCGTCCATACCCTATATCATCGAGGTGACCTATACTCATGCCGTCCCGCCGAAAACTGAAGAGCGTAAGCGAGGAAGCGACTGTGTAGATACTCTGTGAAGGTTGCTTCACACATTTGCGTTCGGGTGTGATCGACTGCGTTGCAACCGCTCGCGACATCTATCGGCTGACCCTGGCACACTTGCGATCTGCGTGTGTTTCATGCATAATTTACCGAGTACTGAAAATGAGCAAACTTTTTTTATGTGTCTTACCTACGTTTTTGCTACAGCTCCTATTATAAAAAATGCAATTCAAATTCCGGGAACCTGCGTTATTACCGTTTCACAAAATCTATCTGCGACTCCAGTGACCTATAAAAGGGGCGCGCTGGCCGGGCAAAATGGCGGACGCAAGGAGGTCAGTTCCATCGTTCGGCACGCAAAATAATCTTACATTTCAGCGTGGTGTCTAAATACGCTGCACGGAAAGCCCTTTTTGAACGCTAAACGCCTCCTTCTAGTCGGTGCAAAAGAGTGACACAGCGGTAACATTTTCAGCGATGGTGGTACCGCGGTATGAGAATCGCACTCCCCAGTATACTCCCGGACTATCGACTTCGGAATGAAACACCTTCTTGACGTGGAAGTAGGAGGTCAGGCTCTTATATCGCTCGTATTTCACACAGTAAGAATTACACGTCGCAGACCCAAAAGATTATTTTTTTTTAAAGGCGTCTTAACTGCTACGTGAATGCCGTCTTCACCATATGTATCCTGAGGTCGGCGGACATTCGAGATGCGAACAACCGTAACTGTCTGGTAAGTAATTAACTACAATTTGTTAATTAACTTTTTAATTAGTGAAAATAGACATATGGCTATAATTTGAAACTTTCTGAGCGTCATTTAAAACCACTAAATCAGTCATTTTCAGATACACTTTGAGCTAGTGAGAAGCGCTGTCGCGCGCTGAAGTTACCACTCGTGGAGCAGGTACAAGGCTGGGGCTAGATAAGAGACGGCAAAATCGCGCGGACGCCTTATCGCACCGGTAGCTTAGCTCCTGCAACACGTGTGGACACTTTCCCGCACTACTGCGCTTCTCACGCGCTCAAAGTTGTTCTGAAACTGACAGATTTATTGATTTATTTATACATACTGCTGACCCGCGGGCCGTGGCAGGAAGGAACAACATATAACAAAACGATACAGGTCACACCTCCATACCGTCGTTTAAAACTATGCGCGGCGCTAGGCTTGTTTGCAGAGTCCATGGTATCGTAGCGTGTTGTGGAGCGCGTTGTTGGACTGCCGAAATGATCTGCGGAAACTCTAGGAAAACACCCCAATAGGGAGTTTTAGTATACCGTGTTTCCCTTTCCGCTAAGCCCCTCCGCTACCCAGAACTCTATAGCTAAGGCCATCGGCGCGCAGGCGCATTGGCGGTTTCTTCGTAGCGGAGGGGGAAACATGGTCTACTAAAACCCTCTATTATCTCTGCGCGGCGCTGCGACCCCTCTCTAAGGTCACGTGACGCTGAGGTGGTCTTAGATTGGGTCCGATAACTCGTAGCATCCACTGCGCTTGGACATAGGGTGAAACGGACCACAGCGGTTGGAATTTCCACGAGAAAGTGGTGGCAGACGACGCCTGCGAATGCATGCAGATGTAAACACGCGTTCGCTAACGGGAACGGGTCCCATTTTCTAATTGAAAATTTCCGAAAATCGCTTATAACTGTTGAATCGGATAACGGTAAGTATACTGAAATCAGGTAACGGGAAGTGTACATGTCGTCCCAATCGCTAGCACACTTGAATGCAGACGCAGTGTTTGTCAATGCGTCGATTATTTTTGCGGTAAAAACAACAGGAACATTAAAGTTGGCTTGAGAGGTTGCGCCGCCTCATGAGCAATTTTCGCAATTCGTAGACGGTTCGCGGCAGCAGCAACCCTTGAACCCGATCTCAAGCTCGAACGTCAGAGTGCCTTGCCGAACTTTGACTCAGCGCTCGTGTCAACCCGTTCGCGGTGGCGTGGCCTTGCCCAAGGTTGCCCTTTTTGACAGCCAGCCGCACTGACTGTATACCAGCCAACCAGGGCCGTTTATACTGAGAGTTTGGCCAATGGGGTGGAGCTTGTTGCCCGCTAGGGCCATTTGTTTTAAAGGGGCTGTGCAACGTCATTGGGTAGGAATATTCCTTACTTTACACCAGCTTCTTGGCACTATAGTGGGACCCAAGAATACTCGAACGCAACACCACTGACCAAGAAGCGTCTTCGTCGCGGCGGAATTCAAAGGATGAAAGTTTCTTTCAGTCTCGCCTTCCAAAGCCGCCTTTTGCTCCTTCACGAAATTTGATGACGAAGCTGTGGGGACAATGGCAACAGTACGATCCCCGGGAATGCGTCATCGAGCTTTGCGGTGACGATATTCAAATGCTGCTCACACAGTGGACGCGAAGACTGCTTACGCATTCGATCTGGGCTCGTGGCAACCGATGCCTCGACATGCATTCGGATAGTCGCCCGTGTCCAATCGCTGCAACGACGACAACAGCCGAGCCATAACAATGTCTGGAACTCAGCGCGTGTCCTGTGCTTTGCCAACCCCAGCGCGTGGCTCCAGATCACGTCGCCGCTTGTTCTGGCTGCGAGTTGAGGGGGTGAACGCTGCTCGGTTTTTCTTTCATTTTTTTCTGGAACTTCTATTGGCGTGGGGTGAAAAACGAACGCGTGTTTCATAGGTCATTAACGTCAAGGATCTGTTTTAAGCGGTATTTCCGCTAAGCACAAAAATCGTTACATCGCCTCTTTAACGATTACAGAAAATGGCATCACTTCTTTCTCTTCTTTAATCCTGAGAAATCTCATAAAATTCCTCTGCGTCTCAACCCCAAACTGGCGGACGGAACTAGCCATCTCCCGGTTGTCAGACTACGCTGCTGCAGTTGCCAGTCTGTCAAAACTCACTCACTCGCTAACTCACTCAGTATAAACGGCTCTGTAGCCAACCATAGAGTTCTTTCAAACACGCGCTTTTGGTTGAGTGGGGGCGTCGCAACCTGTTTTCCGCCCAATCGTTTTTTTATTATTTTGTCTTTTGAAGTGCGCGCACATCTATGGGACTCAGCTCGAGCTCGTAGCCTTGGCTGAGGTTTAGACGCCTTTTTACAGCGCAAGTCACGCATTGAGTGCACCAGCGCGTAGTCCAAACTGGCCCGCTCAGTGCAACAGTTGGTGTCCTCACCCCGAGACGGCAGACATGTAGACACTATACAGCCAACCGAGGCACCTCCTGTTCGCCGCCCCGGGGGTTAGGTATACTTACGTGACCGGGTTTCCCAAAACCGTAACCGCGCCACCACAAAAAAAAAAAAAAAAAAAAAAAATATATATATATATATATATTTGATGATTGATGGATGGTGGGCAGACACCAAAGAAGCTTCCTTTAAGATCAAATCAAATCAAATCAAATAGTTTATTTTCCCATTTACAGAAAAATGGGGGGGGGGGGGGGACCGAAGAAAAAAGCTGATAAATCAGCTTGACATGGTCCTCGGCCACCCTACAGAGGCAGTGGCGGTGGCGATGGGAAAATGTACACTGAAGAGTTAGGAAGCAAAATATAGTTAGTGAAAATACAAAAGGGCGTGTCAGGAGCAATGGGTAGAAATATTAAACAACATTGAGGAACGCCCACAATCCTTTAATCAGAGCCAATCAGAGGTCGGCGTCATTCTGACGTCATCATAACCTTTGCAAAAGAAGCAGACGAACTTGCTCTCCACGAAGGCGGCGCTCCGTGGATCCAAGTGATGGCATTTTTAGGGGGATAGTATAGGCCTTGTGTTTTAGATGGTATTGCCGAGTTCTTTCCAATCCCGCGGCCACGGACGTTCGCGATGAAGAGGTCGTGCTCCTCTTGTACCGGATCCGCAGGTTTTGCGAGGCCGCAGGGAAGGTTAGTTCGCGTTGGCAGACCAAAACGTAATTATGGTGTCGAGGAGGACTCTCGGAAGCGTCAAGGCAAAAATAAGAACTACCCTTTGGCAGGGCTTGTCTGCGAAATCCTCAAATAGGCCCCCATTCGAAAGTCACGTGCCGGGTGCGAACCCCTGCACAACTGACTTCGCGAAACGAGCAAGTCATTCTGTAAGATAGCGAAAGTTGGAGCGGGGCCAACGCTATGGGAGACAACGAACCAATAAAAAGCGTCAAGGTGCAGCGTCACTGCGCTCGTCATTCTAATTTTTTTTTTTCTTCTGGATAATCTTAGATTATACGCTTGTACCCCAGACGCACAGCCTCCCATATACTGACAAACCCTGGCAGATCGCCACGAGAAGCGGCCGCCGAAACGGAAAATGTGGAGCGGCAAACAACGGATGAGAGGAAAGCCACGTGACTGGCGCCTCGCTGCGGCGAGACGGCGAAGCCCACTTTTCCCAAGCGAACAAATGGTTTCGGGTCCTCGCCGCTGCAAAAGCTGTGCGCTGACTTCCAGGTTGCTCGAGAAATACCTCTTTGATGCTCCGGGCTACCAGATCCTCGCGCTCCATATCCGCGACCGGGCACACTATGGCTCCGTCGTCGAACTGTTAGGCTTTGTGACTATAGAGGAGACTATGCCAGAGGTCAATAATAGTAATGAATAATAAAAATGGAAAAAATCATGCTGGTGTTTTGTTTTCTTCGACGCAAGTTAGGATAAAACTGTTTTTTTTTTTTGGTCGACAAGCAGTGTATACACCGTAAAACCACGGATCTACAAAAAGAAAAGTTAAACTTAAAAAAAAGGAAATGAATTTGAAGAAAAAATAAAGCCAGAAAACGCGAGACCCTACGCGGGCAGAAAGTGAGGGAGAGGAGGAAACAGAGATCCTTCTCTCTATTATTTTCTGCCTGCATATTTAGGACGGCTTACTCGTTTCAATATTTCATTAACAAGGAATCTAAACGGAATCAAGTGCGATCCTATAGAACCGCATTTGTGCATATTTAAACTGATGTATATAGTAAATGAAGCTTATTATGATTACAAGCTGAACGTGGCGGAAAGCATCGATGTTGCGTTCCCAACGTTGACATTTTGCCTGAGCTTTTCTGGCGAGTTGTAGGTGATTCGCGA
The DNA here is from genome assembly GCF_016920785.2 of Ixodes scapularis. Taxonomy (NCBI): domain Eukaryota; kingdom Metazoa; phylum Arthropoda; class Arachnida; order Ixodida; family Ixodidae; genus Ixodes; species Ixodes scapularis. The sequence continues at coordinate 108,763,772 of NW_024609881.1, forward strand.
AAATGAGGTCTTTTCGGAAATTGGTTGACCCTGGCAGGCGCGAGAATGGGCTTCAAAACACCCAATATCGAGCCACTGTGAAGAGCTAGGGTTTTAGTATTCTTTTATTAACACATAAAAAACACGGTTTCTGAACATTTATTTATACTTCATTCTTGCTAAAGTGACTTTATGCGGCATTTATATTATACTGCATCTCCCGGTCGGCGGATTTTATTCTGAGTTGCGGACAGGACCGCGTGTGGCGGGATGACATGTTTCTTAAGATTGCGCACTTTTAAGTTGTACTTTTAGGTTGTACGTTCTAGTATATCGCTAAGCCGTGAGTATTTTGTTATCTTGATAAGCAAACACCCGAAGCTACGCCGCCTAAGAAAAGCAACCGACGAAAGCAGACGACCATGGCGAAAGGGCCCCCCTTTCGGATCTTCCAATGTGGCCGGCACGCGGAGTCAATTTTTCTGGAGTCGCGAATAGGTTATTCCAATAATTGGCTTCCACATGCTGCAAACTTTGTCTGAGCCCCGGTGGAAGAATAGAGAGAGAAAGGTGTCTAAAACAAAACGAAACAAGCCGGCAAATCTATGCTCCCGCTTCGGTCATCTCCCGGCAGGGGAACTATCGTGAAGGAGCCTCTGCGCAGGTGCGGTCGTGTGCCGCGCTGCCTTGCTTCCATTGGCTTTCGGTGCATGCCCATCAAGATGCCCCTAGACACGTTGCGCCATCTCGCGGCCTTTGTCGAAAATGCGAGCGAACCTTCGCCACACTCCTCCATGGCGAGGCGGGTGCCGTTCGAACACCTCTTCTACCAGTGTGGCCGGAGCTTTTTGAGCACGCGTAGTAGCTCTCTTCCGCGACATACCAGACGGCGCACACGTCGTGTCCACGGCCCAATGACTCGGCACTTTTCGCCCGTGTGACCCCCTCCTCAGGAAGGATGTCGCTTCCTGCAGAGATAACCTCAAAGAGGAATCTCTCTGGGGGCCCACCCGGGCATACCGTCGTTAGCTTTTGAGGTAGCAGAAATTTCGTAGATCTATAATGACACGTAAATCAGTAATTGAGCGAAACGCTCATTACACTCATGAACGCTCGTCTCTCCTAGCTGTTTCTCTTGACAGAGGTCCTTGGGAAAAATCTCTCGGTGTTCGAAAGGAGGAGGAAGGAGCCTTTCACGGGAAAGGATCGACATAGAGACGCGGCAGTTCTCACTCAAGAGTTGTGCAGCATAAGATTTTATCTAACGCTAGCTAATGTACAAAATAAGGGACATTATCCAACCAACGGGGAAGTTCGTGGGGCCATCTCGTCGATGGACGTCAGTCTGCCTGCCCTGCGGCTCTCTGGGAACGTCGTGAGTACCTGATTATTCATTATGGCTCTCCTTGTTCGACGCGCACCGGCGTATACCACTTCTACTAATTATAGTGTTGCACACAAAAAAAAAGAAAAAAGAAAACATCGTGGTAGTTACACGCCCTGCTTGTATACGCGAACATTTTCCTTTCCCTCCGCTCACGACGCGAATTAGCAAACTCCGTTTCGCATTTGCGATGGACCTGCCGATGACACTACGAGCCACCAGAACCAATCCAGTGCCGCTTTGAGGTCACGTGACCTTGGGAAGGAGCGAAGTGACGCGCGCGTTGGGCCCGTAGTCACGTGGTACGTTCGTGTTGGCTTTGGATTGGCTTCGTATTGGATTGGCTGGGATGGCTGTCCGCGGTCCGCCGTGAGTTGGAACGGGCTATAATTGGAGCTCATTTCGGTGGCTTGGATCACGCTCGGAACGACGCGTGTTTTCTTGTAAGGCGGCATCGGGTGCCAGAAGGGTGAGGAGAGGGTCCAGTAATTGAAAACAACGAGCGGGGCACGGGTCAGCTGCGTGCATGCGCGGAAGCCGATGGTTTTTATCGGTAGGATCGCTTCCAGGTGTGTGTGTGTGTGTTGTTTTCTTTTTGCTAGACCGCAACGAATGCTTCGCACACGATGCGAGACTATGCAGAGCCTAAGTTCGTCTGCTTTTTTTTGCAGGGCGAGGCAGCATAGCTTTGAGGTCTACCCACTATTTTTCGATCAGAACCAATCGGAGCTCGCCGTTCTGACGTCACCACAACCCGTGCGAAAGAAGCAGACGAACTTGCGCTTGGCACTGTAACGACGTGAGGCATATTAGAGACTGCTGCTGTGTGATACCTATTAAAGGCCTGAAGTTAGCAAGAAACGGTCACATTTTCAAACACATTGAACAAATCGGAAAAGTTTTTTTTTTCTGGCAATTGGGGATTGGAGAAACATTGAAAAGTCTGTGCCATTCAACACGTTTGTTTTCTCTGCATAATTAAATTAAGGAGGTTTGTGTTTCTTTTCGCTGATTTCCTTGAATTATCTTTCGGATATTTTCACAAAAAAAGAAGATATATATGCATCGAAAAAGCGCGTGACACTATGAAAGCCATCTGACAACATCATAATATAAACATTAAGACAAGGGAAAAGAATAAAAAAAAAATACGGACAACACGACACAAAAGTTTAAACGCAGCAGAGTTTATTTGTGAGCAAACAGCAATTTACGGTTTTCACTCCGTGCGATAAGTTTGCAGTCCTGGCAAACTGTGTCTGCTTTTTGCCTGCTCGTGGACAATTTAGGACATAAGCTTTCCAATGCTCGACTCGGGTCAAACCATTCTCAAAGTTCCCGAAAGTTAGCACTATCTTTTTTTTTTTTTTTTCAAAAATTATTGTAACGATCACTTGCTACTGTTTTATTGAGTCGTTTGAGCGTCCTAACAAAACTCAACCGAAACTGACACCGCAGTGGGAAGCGGTAACATAAATAAAATGTCGAGCCTTGAAACGTTCAAGGTTCTTATGTCGGATTCAGCGTCCCAGCGAAAAAACAACTAAAGCATCGGTTCCATTGCTCGTGCATCATACAAAAAAAGACGCGGAGATCTCTGCGGATATGATGACTGAGTTATCTTCGGACATGTTTCAGTCATGTCAAAAGCATGTTTGCTTCATACATCTGCTTATGCTTATGTCTGGAGATAGGAGCAGACATCACACCGTCGTGCAAGGAAGAAACAGGCTTCAGACAGTGGTGAGCTTTAGGGAACCGTTTTGGGACACCCGATACGGTACGTTATGGGCCCTCCGTTACCCACTGCGCATGCGCGAGTCTTCTGCAATAGCGCATGCGCAGTTCGTACCGGAGGGCCGGAGGGATACCGTATCGGATATGCAGAAACAGGTGATCTAAAACTCTCTACTGTCTGCAGACTGTCTTTTGGTGGCCTCAAAGGTAGATGAACGGACCTTTTTCAAAACCCCATCAAGCAACATTGGCGGTCGCCATTTCTTGGGCGCGAAGCACGTGAGTGGATCCGAGTCCTCGCCGAGCGCTGACGTCACACTCGTGTCCAATAACTGCTCAGATTGTGTGAGCTAGTAAGTGCGGACAGGTGTCGGCGCGGACTTTCGAAAGGTTCTATTCCTGTCTAAACGTTCAACGTTTAAATCGTTTTTTTTTTTTTTTACTTCTTGACTGGTGTTTTTTTTTTATTGTTTAACCCACAGTGCAGTCCTCGCTCCCAATACGCGAACGGTGCATTGCCTCTAGGCATATCTTCTCACTTTCTCACAGTAAATATTTAACCATTGGGGAGCAACTATTGTAAGCTATACGCTAGAAAGTACCGACGACACTCGTGTCATCTTGTGGCTCAAAATCATTGTTGCCTGTTATCCGAAGCCTCATCTTGAAATTGCAAGAAAACGCTTTTCCGTCCTCCAGATACCTCAAAACAAATTGTAACACACACACACACAAAAAAAAAAAAAAAAAAAAAAAAACGATATTACTTGGCATCGTATATCGAATTAAGGCTCGGGAGGTCGCATTTTTATAATCGAAACTATCGCTAATTGCGCCCGCACCGTTTTAGGTAACAAGATGGCGGCGCCGACAAGACAATCGGGGTTTCGAGTGTCGATACTGTATAGCTAAACCTGGATTGTTTGTGGTGGCTCCAGGGCACACCATCGGCTTGGCTTGTCGAGGACGTATTACTGGAGAATTTTCGCGGACCGTTTTAAGCGTTCCGATACAGATATCCGATAACGATATGATGCGATCCGTGGCGGCGTTGTGTTAGTATCGGGTGAATTGCTACCGCTGTAATAAGCATCGTTCAAGGCAGCGTCTGGTCGTTATGCTTTGACTTTGTTCGCACCGACGAAGAAAATGGAGGCGGTGTGCCAGGAGGTATTTCTTCGAGCGCAAACCAATCTGCGGGCAATTTTCAAAGCGAGGAACGCCGGCTGTCGATGGCTATCGATGTTGGAAGTAACGCGCGTTACCATATTAGTAACGACGTGGCAGGTAACGCCTTACTTTCGTCACTAACGCACTCAATTTCTAAATGACTAACGAATAAAGTATTTTCTTTGCCTTTCTGGCGTTTTCCTATCTGTCTTATGAAAACGAAATGTATGCAATCAGGGGTGTTCTGAAAGCACACGTTGCCGCTCGTTGTGATCCAGAATTCCTCTCACTGTTTGTCTCGTCACGTGTACATGAAATATTTTTTTTTTTTTTTTTATGGGGGTTTAGAGACAATGTATTATCATCTGCGAGAATCAAGAGCCACGATTTGAAAAGACCGCTTACGTGTGGAAATGCGAAAGCATTCGTACACGCAGCGCATTCCTACAAGGAGCGCGCTGCATTCTTCCTTTTTCACGCGGCGCTCCGGCGGCAACATCACGCGCTCCCCCACTACGCATGCGCAGTGAACCCCGCCGGCTTCACGACGGCTCCCGTGACGATGCATCCACTTTGCTGTGCTTCTGGCCATTGGGAATTTAGGTGCCGTTTCTCTGGTTACAGACAACGCCGGCTTCGCTCCATGGGACAGTTCATGCTTTCGCATTAGACAGTTTTAGTGGACCGTACGCTATAGCTTTGCGTACGCAAGGAGATTGCGGGTCGTGAGTGCGCATGCGCAGAACGCGATAGAAGGGCTAGCGTATTGCGTACGCACGCAACGCTGGGGATTTTGCGTTGCCGGCTAGCGGGCCTTTCGGGACGCTCTCGAGAGATCTCGGACCCAACGAGAGCGCCAGTTTCAAGATGGCGGTTGCCTCGACCGGCGCAGCAAGGGCGACGTGGTGTTCTCGAAGTTCTGTGTTACGTGAAATTGCGTGGTGTTCAGCTCGGCGATTCTTTCTGGGACCTACCGCGGTCGAATCAGATCGCCCTGCAGCTGAAGGAGTGCACAGTGGAAATGTTCGCCGCTCGCAGTGTGCGTCGACGCTGCGATCTGCTCAACGCTAAGCCTATTCCCACAGTTCATCGCCGACGGACGAACGACTCTGAAAGAAATCGCCGAAGTTCTCGCTATGCACTGGACATCAGGGTCATGAATTTCATTCCGCGATAGCATTGCTAAAAGGTGCCGTTTCAAAGGGAAGATTGACGGCAGCTCCGTGATTGAATTTGGCTACGCACTCGTACTCGTAGCCTCTGTACCTCGCAGAAAAACGCGCTTGACGAGGCAGCTGTGGCTTGGTTTAATCTGAAATAAAATGATTGGACATTTTTTCTTTTTCAATATTTCTTTCCAGGAGCACGGTTGCACTATAAGCACGCGGAATTCCACGGCTCTAGCAAATTTAACCAAGATCATGCGTGGTGTTCACACGAAAACGTAACGCACAACTAAATTCGGTCCGAGCAGGTCATTTTTAGCGTACGCTATACTATTGCGTATTGCGTACGTAAGATCCAGGAACGCTATACTAAAACTGTATATTAATATATCTCGGGCACTTTCACTATCGTGGCCTCCAAAGAGGCATATGAATGAACCGTACTTGATCGAATGAATCAAAGTCTTCGAAGCCGCCGTAAGACAAAATCTCTGGCGGAGTGGTCTATATAGTTTAGTCGTTAGCGTACCCTACCGGATGTTGGGTTGACCCGACCGAATATTAGGAAAACTGTCAAGGAACAGTGCACCGTATGCCTACTTAGTGACTCCAGGTAGAACTAAATTGACTTTAAACGTAAGGCCAGTCCGAAAAAAAGAAAAGAAAAAAAAAAAGCTTCAGTCGAGCGAGCATTAGAACATAGACTAAAGTCGTTGAGCACTTTTTTTTTAAATTATTTTAATCGAGTTAGAGGGGATAATTTACCACGCAGAAACCCCAATATGATTTCGAGGCCTATGCACCGTTTACAAACAAACCCGCTCTGCCCACACCAGGCGGGCGAATTGCGCTTGCGCAGAAAACAAATTCCGGAGGAGGGAAGCGTATTGCGCATGCGCATTGCCGACAGCAGCGCCACCATAGTGGCGTGACGTCATGAGAGTTGAGTTGGTCTCTAGGGTTAAATATATTTCGCGTTCTTTTAGGGTGATCGATGCTTCGATGTGATCGGCTAAGAAGCGAGAGTAAAATGATTGGGCCTCGCCATGACCTGCCTTTCCTTTTTTTTAGTTGTCAGTGAGAGAATTTTGGCAGGGCATCCACCCGCCGTCCTGGTTATCTTGTGATCTCATGGTCAGTCTGGACTCTGTGAGAGCGTTAATATGGTCGTCATAAATCCGCGTTTTCCGCCAGCATTTCCCATGATTCAGGGTATAATAGATAATATCTTTTAAAAAATGTCAGTTTAACAGCCTTTGAAAAAATCGGAATGGGAATTACGAGGTATGTGTATTTAAGATCTCGACTTTTAGTTTTTGCATCTATTCGGTTTTTTTTTTTTTTAACGTGCTCTAGGCATTTTTTTTTTTATATAAGATTGGATCGATGGTTACCAAACTGTTAGTCAAAACAATTGACGCAGTGCTGGAACGGTGTGAAGTGCCATTTTCTCCAAGTTTCTAATTTCGGTGTATGTTTTCGAAAACAAAATATATATTTTTTTCACGCATTAACTATTTAACACTCGGTGCTATTAAAACATTCTCTAAATATTTTTTCCACAACGTTAATTGTAGAATCTTGATCCCATTTTTTTTAGGCACAATTGTTATAAGCTTCGAGCTGGGTTCTCACACGAGGACCGCCAATCCCTGAGTGCGCACTATGGCATCACGCGATTTGACAGCCATTGCTATGATCAGCGGACGACACCTGCTTTCGGTGCGCAAAATGTGGTGCCTGCAGTGGAACGCGTCCCCACTAGTGCGTTTACCGCGTCAAGAAAGAAAAAAAAAAAATGATTTCTCGATTCTTGCCTTATAATTAACGTCACAAAGGGGTGTCATGCCGTCGCCGACCTCCATCCCGGCGGTGTTATTCATCAGCATGGCTGTTTGTGCCAGACGCCTGTTCTGCTGCAAGTCGCTCTCCAGCTTAATTGCGGCAACCCGAGCGCCAGGCCCTGACGCCAATAATCCATCTGCTCGCGTCTTTTCCTCCTCGCCTTCCCTCGCGTGCCGTATATGTTTTCCACACCCCTCACGACCTATCAAGAAATTACACAACATTACAGGCTCAACAGAAGAACATTACCCGCACCACACCCTTCCCTCACGAGAAGTCAGGAAACCACACTCAGATTACTACAGACTAACACATTTCCCCATCCAATTAGGATGCACCTGCTATTCCCCACACAATTCGACGCCCAATGTCAATTCTGTAACCAACCCGGCACCCTGAGACACATCATATGGGAGTGCGACAACAACCCAGACATATCACCCCCTTTTCCTTCCCCTACCCCCGAGCAGTGGGAGACACTGCTGTCCAGCTCCCTCCCTCAAGATCAGCTCTTGCTGGTGGAGAGGGCCGATCGAGCCAGGACGGCACAATGAGTACCTGAATTGAGGATCCACCCCACAGCGTAAAACCATTAATAAATATGTTTTGTCCTCCTCCTCCGCGGTGCTCTTTCGCACGTGCGTTCGAAACTCTCGGCGATTGACGCAGTCGGGCCGGTGTCGCGCTGCAGTATACACACGGCCCGATGCGGGATCTCCGAACGTTTTCGCCGCCCCGCCGAAGAGTCCAGGCCGGCCGCGCGGTGCCCTTTACCCCATGAGCAAAGTCAGGACGGCGCGTGAACGCGAGCAACACGATATGATAAGCAGCGACAACAGTCTGCAACAGCGCGTAGAAGGATAGCGGCCGGCTATCGGCGCTGCAGCGAGCGAGGGTTGCCGCTGTCTCGTGCACCGGCAATCAGTCGGCTGGAATCCGTGCCCTGCAGTTCTGAATTGCCTTGTCTTTCTTCGAGCGTGCCGTAGACCAAGACGATAAACCGCTTCAATCGGAAGACGACGCTGATACGCCGCCCCGGCAATGGAGATGTTAGCGGGTCTGGCTGGCAAGTTCGTCTGTTTCTTGCGCAGAACGCCAAGATCTGATTGGCTCTGATTGGAAGGATAGTGGGTAGACTTCAATGCTAGCAGCCTTGAGGTCTACCCGGTTCTAACCGTAGCCAATCAGAGCTCGGGGTTCTGACGCTACCGAGAATCTTTTCGTCGGCATTTCTAAAGACACTCCGTCAGGATCACGACGTCTGACGTCATCAAGAAGCAGAGGAATTTGCACTCCACATAGTCACATCTGCTTATCACTCCACAGCCAATCAAGATGCGGCATTAGCCGATCAGAGCCTCCAAAGAACCAATCACAAAGGTGAACATGCATCCACAGCCTGCGTTCTTTAATCGGGCGGTGACTATTATCGCCGGGATGTTTCGGTGGCGTCCTCTTATGGTACCTTTTCGTGACGTCGCAACCAGAATTTACCCCCTCGCCGTGACGTCACGAGGTATGATCCTGGCTACTTATCATCAGCTGCGAGTGACAAGAGTGATCCTGCGAGTGGCAAGAGTCCTCGCGTGGAAATAAGGACACCCTACGTGAAATCACGTAGGGTGTCCTTATTTCCGTCGATGAAAGCAGATTACGAAAGATGTCATGGTGAGCTCTTGGTCAGTCGTGGAAGGTCGACCACAGCGACGCCTCTGGTCGCGCATGCCTTTCCAATAATCCCTAAAAAAACATAATAATAAAAAAAAAACGAAAGGCCTTGCGAAATCCGGACATCTTATAATCGCTCCACAGTCAATGCAGTTTAGGCATTAGTAAATAGTCAGAAGTGAATAGTCAGCATTAGTCAGAAGCTCGAATATCATAAGCTACGCCATCCGTTTCTTTAAAGGGACACGGACAGCGTATATTTATGCTCGCCGAGGTGATTATTTGAGCGTGACATATGGGAGCTAAACTACCCAGAACTTTCATTGCCCCGGCTCTCTTATTGGGTCGCGGTTCTGCAGCCTCCACAACTCGCCAAGGGATCGTGAAACGAAGTATATATGCAGGCATGTCTATGGAAACATCTTCGAAGCTCCATATGCGCTTCTTACATGTCTGGAGGCAGTCTTTATATGATCAATGTGACTTTTCCCTCTTTCTTTTGGCCCGCCAAACGATATACGATTACGAAAGTCCCAATCTAAAATCCTTCACCCAGTCCCAAAATTCGTTTCATGGCCCCTTTAACTCCAAAGCTTGAAACGTCGATGAAACACTTAACCACCGATTTTATAGTCGAACGCCCAAAAGAACCAAGAAGCGCGAGACCTGTTCATTTTTTCTTTTCGAATATTCTCGTAAACCAGCTTGTGTCCTCCAAGACGTTAAATGGTACAGCCGAAGGCCCTCGCTCAATCTCCAACTCAGTTGTCCGTGTAGCATTTACGCTTTCTAGCGTGCACTTGGGGTATAAGCAAGCTCGACAGGTTTGCAAAGACGGGGCGGCGGGAAGTCGCCGGGGGAAGCAAGAGGTGGTTCGTGTTTGTAAACAGCAAAAAGGGTCTATAAGCATGTGACACAGGCCTAAAGGGGTCTTGAAATAAATATTTGGCTGGGATAAATAATTTTAGATTTGGAACTTTACTATGGGTCGAAAGAAAGAGGGTAGAAAGTAAAAAGCCTGCTCTTCGGTACGAAAGTTTGAAAATATAGGGGACTATTTCGTACCTTTCTTTCCTTCGAGAGCGTTCCGCAATTTTATTGTGACATATTCGCAGTACCCAAGGCGCGTCAGCTTATCCCAGCTTATACACTTTGGACACTGCTTTACTCGAAGCGTGCACTCGTCCACAATCAATCCGTTGACAAATATTTGAATTCGCGTTCGTGGTTAATCAGTGCCATGATATCGCATATCATCGCTTGCGAATGCTAACTTCCATGGTTTGCTTAAAAAGCATGGTGGAAGCTTAGAGTTATCGCACCGGTGTCCGAGCAAGTCACGACCGAGTGATTTCTCATTTCGCTTTTGAGTTGAAGTTTAGAACCAAGGAGGCAGAAGTTAATAAAATAGTTTCATGGCTCTTTTAAAGGGATACTGAACCGAAATTTCGAGCTCACAAAACAAGGCTGGACGGATAGGCGGGACGCTGCAAAACCCAAAAACATCATCATACAGCCATATCTCTGACGGATCGCCGTGTTTTTGGAAAATAGGTGCGCGATTGAACACGGCCGACAAGGCCGACGATACAAGGCACGTCACAATTCCCATTCCCTCTCCTCCTCGCTACGTCCCGTCGAGCTGGTAAACTGAAGCGAGGAGGAGAGAAGCGAGGCCGCTTCCCCTCGTCCTCAAATTCTCCCGGAGGACAATTACGTCAAAGACCTCGCTTGATCGCGCCCTTTTTTTCGAAAAGTATGGCCATCCGTTTGAGATATCGATGTATTAGTGATGTTTTGGAGTTCGCAGCGTCCCGTTCAACGCTTCTGCGACCTTATTTTGCGAAACCTAAATTTCGGTTCAGTAACCCTTTAAGGTTTGCTTATCAAGGAGGGAATGACTTTGGCAAAACCAAATCCCCACCTGTGCCCGTTTCGGTCTGAATGAGCATCGTACCGGCGTGTGGTCGTGTATCCTTACTGCGTGGTGCACGTTAAAGACCCCAGGCGAGCGGTTCTACAGCACTGGCCTCAGTGGGCGTCTGGTGTCTCAGCCCATCTACAGCTGAGACACCAGACGCCCACTGAGGCAGACTAACTTCCGGCTGTATAAGCATACACACAACAATTTGCTCTGGCATGAGCCAGAGAAAATGTGGGGTTTACTTATATATTTTTATTTGTTTTGCAGCGGCGAAGCATTACATCACTGCACCAGGAATCGAGGGGGCTTGCAATAACGTACATACACAATATTGCGTCAAAACACCGTCGACGCAAGGTCGGCCGACCTGGCAGATCGTTTGACTCCGCCCGTAATACATGCACGCTCGCATTAATGGGGGGCAAAGCAGTGGCGGGGCGCCCGCCGAGCAGGTATACACCCCTTCCGACAACAAGGGCGAGTTTTTGGAATTTACGACGCCAGGATGTCTCTCGGCCTGCTGCGGATAATTGCGGCAATTAATTATGCCGACTAAGTGCCCCCCCCCCCCCCTCCTCCCCTGCGGCAAGGCCACCGAGTAAGCTACCGACGAGGAACAAGCGCACCTCCGGAACACGCGGCCCTATACTATTATCGTGGTGTGCCATCGCAGGCTTTTCTTATGCGCCTCGGCCGTCGATTGATTTAATAACGGTTGTCGGCGAAAGGGGGCGTGGTCCTGGAATTGGCGAAACACCGAACCTGCATGCGATCTCCGATGTAATGCAGGAAGGCTCTGGGCACTTGAACCGCGGAAGAAGGAACACGGCCACCTGCCTTGGATGTATAATGTTCGGGTTCTGCGCAGCGGTGAGGTGTTCCGACAACACCGCTCTGCCGTTCCCGGTGAGATACAGGAGGTGTTTCTCCTGGAACAGTAGGATAAAGACTTGGGCGAGTTGGTTTTGCATATTGAAGGATTAAAAACAGCGCGAACCAGACGAAGGACAAGAGGAGGCGTAGACACACAGAGCGCTGACTCTCAACTGAACTTTATTGAAAAGCAACACATAAAACTCGCCGCGGATAAATAGGAAACCATTCTTATCACATTGTCATGCACGTTGACTGTCAAACACGTGCCCCCAGGAACGCTAGTTCTTTATCAAACAGAGCGATTGAGGGCGCACTTACGCACACTTCATTCCCATGTCGAGATATGTGGTATGCCTCGGCAATCTCCCTCGTTGCTTGCTGCCTATACCCCCCCCCCCCTCCCCCAGGATGACTGTCTTCCTAGAAGACATGGCTGTTGGTTCTTGCTGCGCCATCTACCAGAGGATGGCACGTATACGGGCCACAGCCACGAGTGCTGCTTGAAGAGTCGACGTGGGCTTCTGGGGCAGCGGGGTGAAACGCTGACCCAGCACTCGCTTCTGTATACTCTCTAGCGTCCTTTGGTATAGACGAGGAAGAAGATTTAGCACTATACGGCTATGTAGAGGTGTTGATACAAGCAGAGCACAAAGACAAGATCCGCGCGTTTCCACTTCGATGCGACCATTAGTGGACTCACGCAGTGCCATCGCCTCCGAGTCACTGCGAGCGCGTCTTGCAGCGTCGGAACACCTGTGCGATGCTATGCGAAGAGCAAGTCCGTCTGCTTCTTTCGCAGGGGTTGTGATGACAACCCCTGCAAGTTTATGGCATCGAGTTTATGGCGCATCCTTGGACTGCTTGGCGAGCTTTTCGCTCCATGCATACTCGCGCAGGGACGGGCTCTATCGAGAAGCAGCGAGTTCGGCGTCTTGACGGCAAATGCAGAGAGACGTATACGTAGAGAGCTTCGTTAGTGCAATCAGCTCTGCGCTCTATCGGCGGTTTGTCAACGAACCCGTCGTTCCCGGGACGCGGAACTGGGCGAGTGTCGCGGGCGGCTCACTCAGGAACTTTGTCCACGTACGATGTCCTCTTCCATTCTTAGAGTGCACGCTGATCTCCGACAAGCGCGGGCCATCATTTATTGCTATCGACTCGATCGCCGATCGACTGATTCGCTCTGGTGTCGGTGGCAATCGCCTTCTCGAGGATGGCACCGGTAAGGCCCCTGAATAAAAATTGATAGCGACATCCCCGGTCCCCTCTGGCGCCTTTACTTTATTTTTTTATTGCTTCGTCGCAGTCGCCGCCATCATGATCGTCTCGGGACAGTAGGCGTCACTTCTCGATTTCGTTTAATCCCGAGTCAAAGCGCGGTCGTAGATGATTGAGGGTGCACGCTGTTGACGACACCAACGGTCGCACTGCATCGGTAACCTCGTTGTCGGCCGCAAACCGCGTATATACCCTTCGGATGGTCCTTCATCTTAGAAAACAGCCGAGTCCGATGGCGCGAGGTCCGAGCTGTAAGGTTAACAATCCAAAACATCTCGCGACTGCAGCTCCTTCGGCGCGACGTTGGTCTCGTCGACAGCTTCCCTCAATCATCTATATATGCGACGGCGTGCGAATAGAATAGTGCACTGGTAGCGGAAGGGCATCACCACGACGCTAATCGGGACTCTGTATTGAATGGTTATGGGCTCCTGGGAAAGAGGTGATTCCAAGCTTTCATACGAATGTAACACCATTTAATTCCATCGCCGAATAAAAACGTTAGCGCCTAAAGGAGTGAAGACGTATTGATCGCCCCGTGCAAAGGGCACGGTGTTCGCAGCACACGCGATAACAGAATGGTCTCTGTGGAGACGCCCGAAGCACTTTCCAGGCGTGTTTACTTCGTATACACTGTCTGCGGACAGGCTGTGTTTTGTATGATGTATCAGCAGAGTCACCGGGGCTTAAAAGTGCTTTGTCACGATGAGCTCTCTGGATCGGATTGGATTGGCTGCGTGCCAGGAAAACACCCAAGGAAAGATGCCGAGAGTCGTGACGTAGTGCTTCTGACGTTCCCTGATTGGGGCCATCGACTCCTATAGACCTTTTCTGCAAGTGCGCCGCCATCTTGAATTGACGTCACTTCCAGTATGGGCGAAAACATTGTTTTGCCTTTGCCACGCCAATAGAAGGCATTTAAACAAAAAAAAAAGTTTAATTAACCTCTGCCATTAGGCCATGTACTCTAAGAAACGCCCATGAGCTCGCTTTCCTGCAGATCCCGGAGTTAGCCAGTCACGGCGAATGAATAAAAGTATTTCAGCCAACGAGTAATCTCGGCGTACACTATTAGATGTGGAAAAACCTGATATACGCGTATTCTGTGGTTTGTCATCGGCTGAAATATTTTTCCTCGTCGCCGGGATTGACCTTCCCCGTGTTCCGCAGGAAAGCGAACTCACGGGCTTTCTTTTAGAGTGTAGGAAAGAACCAAGCGTTTCGGATATTTAAGGCTATTTTCATTATTGTTTTCTGATTACAGCATTCACTCTAATAGAAGACATACCCCGCACAGCCCACATACAACTTGTTATCGCATTCTACTGTTTTACACACGAAACGTATAGCAAATAACGAGGTCGAGAAAACGACGCTCCACGAAAATGCGATCTGCCCAGATCAGATTTTCGCGTGGCGACCTTATCTCTGTCCCGTAAAATGTGGCGCGCACGCACGCTTGGTCTGGAACACGCACCGCTAACGCAAGCGAACACCGCTCGCGTTCGCTCGTATACGCAACGCTGATCACGGTGTGAATAGCACGTGCTACCGCTTGTCGAGCTATCGTTACCGGGGCTATCGCAGGTATACCGGAACGGTCTACTAAAACTCTCTAACGATACTCCGCTGGCGGTTTTACGCGTGAATCGTGTTGTTATCGGTTATCGTTAGCGGGTGTCAGAGGAATGGGAACGATCTACTAAAACTCTCTAATGAACTTTCGAATGTTTGCACGACTCGCACTTTGACGTTCTTAACAAAGTCGTCGTTGTTGTTAGTTTTTGAGCTATTCCTGAACATAGCGGTCGTACGACTTCGTAAAGATTTGCGTCCCCGATGGAAACCCAACCAGGGGAGGGATTCGAGCAGCTGCAACGACCAATTTATCTTTGAATACCATGAAACAGCTCAATATTTGCGTAACCGAGTGGCGGCGTTAAGTTTGAGGGGCACTGTTACGTTGGTGTGGGCTCGTCTGTCACTGCCTCACGAACGAAGTCCTCGAATGCCATTGTTTTCTGAAACGCGCTCATTTAAGTGGCCGTGTCCAAAGCCATGCACCTCCTCCTCCGGCCGATACCATGGCCACAGCCAATACCCATCGTGCGACTAGAAACAAAGGAACAGCGTCAGCCGCTCGGCTTCCAGCACATCTGCAGCCACGCCTAGCGATTGCGGTCAGCGGAGTGTGTCTCCTCAGTGCGGCCGGGGCTATCTCGCTATCTCCGACGGGAGAGCATTCGCGCCACTCAGCTGTGGCAGCGTCTTATCGTCCGCTCGTTATCGGAGCATCCAGACTCGTGGACGCTCATTGGCTCGACAAAGGCCTAGACGATTTTTATCATTTTTCATTTTTGTATTTCTCGTATAGTGGCTGAGCGGGAGAACGTACCGTGAGTCGTTTTTTTTTTAGGCATGTCTGAATCCATGGGATTAGAATAAACGCACACGCGGGGATCTCGGTGTTGATTGGATTAGCGTACTTCGTCTCAGCTTAACAGACGACGCTACGACGGTAATGGGACCAATCAACGAGCGTAAAAAGCTCAGGTCACTGGCTTTTTTTTTTTTCTGTTTCTGATAAGTTCAGCGGGGATGATAATAAACACCATGACGAGGCGCTTTGGGCTCGTGCCCGATTGCTGAGTTGACGCCACCCGCGAGTATGGTACTTGTTGGGTGGAGGTATAGGGAAGTTGTTCGTGGGCTCTGATTGTTATAGGTCGTGTTTGGCCGGATTGGTTGCGCGCTTGCGATGGCCTCATAGCACCCGCAGTGGTCTATATATAGCCCCCGGATGGGGTCCTGTAGCATGAGCTCTCCGTGGGAGGGGGCTGTGACTTTGTCCTCAGATGCCGGGAGCAACGGGCACAATGATATATCGGGAGAGAGGGAACCTCGAATCAGTAACTATGTTCGATGGAAGAAGACACTTTTACGCCGACGTAACCGCAGCCTCGTATTAAAGAAAGGCGCGGCGCGCGCTATACTTTCATTCGGATAAATTGGTAGTCATTCGCAGCCAGGATAGGATAAAAGACGTAAATTATTTTTGAACGAATCGAAGAAATCAGATATATTTGATTGAAATCGCCGTCGCTAGGAAAATAGGGATTCTTTACGACTGGAATCAGTTTTGGGCGTGGCAGATCGATTCGTCATTTCCTCCGATCACTTAACATTACTGTAACCTAAATGCAGGGGCGGACCCAGAACTCCGTATTGGGGAGGGGGGGGGGGGGGCGGATAATTTGTAAGGATACTATTTTCCCATTCTTTCTTGTGCAAGGGGTTCCACCCATGTCAAATTGCCCTCCAAGAAGGGGGAGGGAGGGGGGGTCGACTTTGTTTGGGGGGGGGGGGGGGGGGGGGGGGGCGGGCCGCCTTCTGGGATCCGCCACTGCCTAAATGGCACGGACGTAGCCAGGGGGGCGGCCCATGGGGCCCCCCCCCCCCCCCCCCCCCCCCCCGAAATCTTCGATGGTGCTGGAACCTCCTCTCCCCCTCCCTTTCATACAGCGTTTTGTCATGGGCATTTTGTCATTTTGCTCGGAAGAGCTCTTCTTTTTGCTCGCCTTTCTTGCTTCATGATTATTCAATTTAAATACAAAACAAAGAAACATAGAAAGCATCGAAGGATCGACGAAGGGAGAATAAAAAATGGCTTAAAAAATTATTATTATTTATTTTTTTTTTTCGGGAACGTTTTGATTGAAATTATCATAGTTAAACGGGTTCGGATGTAAATCACGATTTATATCGTGATTTTAGTCACAAAATCATCTTGATTTTTCTTCTTTACCCCGCTGATAACTTAAGAAATGTTGCGCGCGGTGAGTTCCAAAGAGCCTTGTACAGGTTATTCGAGAAAAAAAAAAAGTAATTCTTTTCAGTCGCGATTAATCTTGGTTAAAAAGTATTCAATTAAATAACTAAATTACTGAAGAAGGAAAGTAATAAGCCGTCACTCGGGAAAAAAAAAAAACTTTTCCCATTACGTCAGATTTTCAAAACGACGTTTTTTTTTTTTTTAATCTCGGTTTGAAAACGGGTTATTAGTAATGATAAAGCTAGTGAACAGGCGAGCTTGTTTAGAGCGCATTAGTACTGTCTCTAGAAGTATTGGACTATAGAATCGCCGAACTGCGAACCACTTAACGCAATCCGCCAATTTCGGTAAAATGTCCCCCTGTCCGGCAGTGGGTTCGAAGATTTCCCGGTAGGAAACTTGTAGGAGGGGAGATACAAATAGTGACGGTTACGAGAAATTTTAATACTTCCAAAATTAATCCGATTCTTCTTCTCATTATTACATGACAAAAGTAACAAAACAATATTACTCCAAAAGTAATGGATTAGAGTAATTTGATTACTTGTAATTAAAAGCATACAAACCAATAACTGTAGTTTTTTTTCGTTTTAATATTCAGGTTATCAGATCCAGCGAAAATCGGTTCCGTTGACGAAATATCTATAAAAATATTTAAAAAAAAGTAATTCGGATATTAAAAATCTATGACAAACATATCAGGGAAACAAGACAAAGCAAACGGTGCGACCCGGGCGCGGTAAGAATCGTAATCGTCAGCATCTTTCGCGAGCGCGCCAGAAAGGACTGCGCGCGCCCACCGGAGGGAGCGAGGGCGAAAGGAAGGAGGTCCCTTATCGGCCCGATCTGGTGGCGCTGGTGGGGAGGGGCGCACATTTCCTGCCTTTGCACGCATGCATGGCGTTCCGATAGCGACGTTTTTCGGGCTCTGGCGGCGCAGATAAGCGAGCCACCGCGCCGGCCATGTCCCCCCCCTCCCCCACCCCATCGGCGAGGGAGGGGGGGGGGGGAAAAGGCTGCTTATCGCGGCGTGTCTGAGTCGAGACCGGGCGAGCCTGATCGTCGTTGCCGATAAGGCACCGTCGACGACGAGAGTCGACCCTCTCGCTCTCTCCGTCCCCTTCCGCGGTTCACTCTCCCCTCGCGGCTCGCCCTCCCTACGCAACGCGAGAGGGCCTAGATTTAACGGAGGAAGCAACTCTTTTTTCTTTTTTTAATGCAAGGTGTCTGCGCGCTATGTACAGTGTTCCACGAAACGAAACGGACCATTGGAGCACGTGACTTCGTTACAGTACCTGCACGTGCTTCGTTGGAGGAGCCATATCGAGTTACAGCATAAAATAGCGGCTCTAGAGTAGAATAAGTGGCTCGGTCGTTTGGTTTCATCTCTCGAGTCATTTTCACGCGCGAGGTCGGGTGTTTTACGCTGGTACGGTTTCGTTTTCTTCAGTATACTGACCTTCTGGCCTTCAATTGTATAACTTCCGGGCAGGACTGAGCTCACACGTGTACAATGTGCCAAAAGTTAAAGTAACTGAATACCTCTACGTACGCTACTCCTTACTGAGATTTCAAAAGAAATGCGTTGCTTTGGCTGAAAAAAGAAAAATAATGAGTTACTCTTTTTCTTACTCTGGATGTTTAGTTTTTCCAAAGTATAGTCGCCGCTTCCGGGTATTTTGTGTCGTGCATAATGCTTAGCTTATAAACGCATCCGTGGGCACCTTTAGGAAGTTTTCGTAGACCGTTTTCCCACCTCCGCTACGCTCTCCGAAGTGAAGACACCATGCACTACTACGGACGCGCGGCGCTAGCTTTTTACCTGCAAAGTCCCCGATCTCGTGGCAATTTGCGGAGAACATCGCTGGACAGCGGAAGCGATCTACAAAAGTATCTTTGTTGTTCGTTTTCTTCTCGTCGCATATTTTTTTTTCTACAGTTAAAGTTACAGGCACGAGCGGGGGTGAGGGCCAAATATCGGAATTCGCGTTGTGCATGTTTTTTTTTATTCCCAGAAGTAATTAAATATTCTTAGTCATTACTCCATCAAACTGGAACGGAAATGGGTTGTTCGTTGCTTCTGTCGAAAAGCAACGGAGCTGCGTTGTCAGAAAAAAGAAAGTAACTATACCCTTTTTCACCTCAAGAATCATAGTAAAAAATAAAGTTCGGCGCCTCGCGGAGCATTACTAATTTCCCCCTTTATGTGGATAATTAAGAGATACGTAGGTGAACGTTGCATCAGATATATGTTATCTTATCAAGCGGTAGACGTTTCAAACACCAAAATCATCGCTTTTTTTTTTCACCGACAACCAAATCTCGTTAAGAACTACTTCGCCCCGCGTATAAACAATGCGCAAACCTTTTTTTTTAGGTGAAAACGGGTATGCAAAACGCAAGTTCGTCTGCTTTTTTTTATTTTCTTTTCGCGGGGGTTGTGGTGACCCCCCCCCCCCCCCCCCCCCCCCCCCCCCGTAAAGGGGGGGAGAAAGCAGTCGGAGAGAGGGGGAGGCGCTCGCGGCCGAACGCCACTTTCATCGCCTCCTCGCAGCCCGGGTGGCGAACGTGGCCCCGTAAGCCACGTGAGCGGGATCGGACAGTTTGGAAGCACTCCGTGATTTAGGCACACAAGGGCGGCGCACGCTCGGCTGCTGCCGCCGCGTGGACGGCGCGGAAGGGCTTTGCGGCGGGCCGCGCGAGTCGCGTTCGGGGGTGGATGGACGTCGCCGACGTCGGTGCGGAGGGGAGCACCCTTTCCGGGGAAGCGGAAGACGTGACACGTTTGGCTAGCTGACTTTTAAGGTTTATTCGCGCGATGCGTTTTTGGCGACGCGCGACAGTTTGGCGAAAGCCAGATTTCGCGAAATCGCGACCTGGTCACCCGTAGAGTCTGACGCGTGCGTATCGGCTCTCGAGATTTTCGCCAAACCGTGTCGTCTGCACCGGGAATATCGAGCAATTTCTCCAAAACGGTATGAAGTGGGCACGGTGTGAAGAGATAGTCTGCTTCAGTAATACCACTCGATATGCTTTGTCTGATTCGGTTTACTATGTAGGCCTGTCGAACCGAGGAAAGACCGCGAACGTCAAGGGACACGCGGGATGATGATCTCGAAGTGTTTCGGACATCTTAGCACCGCTAAGAGATGTAATCCCTGCAGTCATTATGTTTGTATGCAGTGCTTGAACTCGTCGCTGGTCGCTCGCCGCCGTGCGTTTGTATGCAGTGCTTGCACCGCTTCTTCGCTGGTCGCTCGCCGCCATGTTCGTTTTCTGTTTCCGGCTTTGGCTCGGATACTGGATCGGCCTAAAATCAGGCTCCTCCAAAGGCTCGCTCCGCCTCGATGGTCAGACGTCACGGCGATGTCGAGCGGGCCACTGACAGCGCCTGCGTTTCTCCTTCAGGTGATTGACAGGCCTCGACGAGGTTTCAGCAAAATCTCGCTGATTCGGTCGCGATCACATGCCGCATCTGTTTCGCGAAACTAGACTCGTTAAGAAGATGCACCGCGCGAATATGTACCTTTAGGTCGGTGTCGAACAACACCAAAAACTTCCTGCGCGCCAGCCCTGCCTTCCGAGTGAGCAGCGTACAACAATCAACGTTCTTAGATTAGCTCAGTTACGGAACTGCTCGCAGACGCTGTATGCACGAGCAGTATCCCCTCTCACTCGCCACGACTCGCTTGCCGTCGTTCGACGCACCGAACGGCTGCTTTGCTAACTGCACTCTATGGGATACGTACATTTCGAAGCACTGCGTCTAGATGGCGTTCCACCAAACTCTATGAAACACACAGTTAGTAAACGTAAATCTAGATGGCGCTTCGAACGACGGGGGCGGACTGAAGTGAGTGAGGGGGGTACCCCCTTCTGCGGGAGTTGCACAACTTAGGTAATCTGTACTCTGTTTCACCTTCTGTTGTACCGCAGGAAAGGCTACAAGCGCGAGCTCCTTGCTCTAGGGCACGTCTCGGTAGCACAAGCTCTCGTGCACCAGGGGCAGCTGCCAACGCTATGATCTCGCGCTTCTAGCCTTCGCTGCGGTACAACATAAGCTGAAACGGAGTATAGTAACGTTGACAATAATACACCAACTCAACTCTGACGCGAATCTGGTTTCAGCGCACGAGCAGAGGCCACACCTGATGCGGGAAAACTCGGGATTGTTTTTAAGCAGCGTGTTGTTGTGTACAATACAATAGCTTCTATTTCTCACCAATCTGAAAAACAATATATAGTCGCCAAGAACAAAGCAGACGACGTCAAACGTCGTCTGCGTTGTCGAACGGAAGAAGTTGCCGCTCCAAGGTCAAGTGGGGCGTTGACCAATCACGGCCGCCAGGTTTCTCGCTGAATTTCTCGCCAAGTGTCCAGTTTAGGGCCACAATTGTTGTATAAGAGCGTTGCACAGACAAGGACGACCAATACAGACACCGAGAGGCATGGCCGAAACCGGTATTACAACCCTAACTTTTCGCGATTACGAACTTTGGAAGCGGCTTTGCCTCGTTCCTAAAACATAGAATATAACATCTAGAACTTTAAGGAGTTGCATATCTCCAGATAAAATAGCATCGGTACTGGCAATATTTGTTCGATTAAGATAACCTCCGCCTATAAACTGTTCGAAGCGAGTGTCACTTGCCCGCAACATCCTTTTCTACGCTCTTTTTACACCCTTCGGGAAACGAAGGGTTTGCCACCCACTCGCAACCAATTTGATAGCTTTAGAAACTAGTATTTTTGGAAATACTGGTGCTAAAAAAAGGTGCGTGTACAGCCCAGAGCGCAAGACGCCGCAACAACCTTTTTCATACCTTTCGGATGCGCGGACACTGCTCTAATACATCGCACAAAAGGTATTCTGCAGATCTGTTCGAAGCACATACATATGTATCAAGTGAGCATGCTTCCAACATAAGCTTGAGTGGTCCCCCCAAATATACAAAACGGTTTGTTTTATTTTATTTCCAGCTTAGCGTATTTGCTAAAAGAAAAAAAGTAGAAAAAAGAAAGCCGTAAAAGCTACACTTGTGCGGCTCGTGCAGGTGAGTTATACGGGGGACATAGTATTAGCGGCGAGATGTTTTAGTGGCGCCCTCTTATGGTTCCCTCTCGTGACGTCATTACCTCCCGAACAACAAGTTCGATGGTGTTTGTAATAAGCATGGTGGAAGCTTGAAATCATTGCTTTCTCAAAGCAACACTGCCAATACCGCCACAGTTAAAGTCCTTGCATTATTCTTCATTCCGTCGATGAGAAATCCTTTGATGACGTCACAGCTAGCCTTCGGCCAATCGTGGCACGCCGATCACAGCGACGATTTCGATCGCGCACTTCGCCAATAGGAGTGCTAATCGTAACGGTCCGTCGGCAAATTAAGTCATATTTGTTCATTAACTTTTTTAGTTTGGGAAAATGTACACAGATGGTTCCAATTAGAAACTTTCTGAACGTCATCGAGAACCACTGAATCGGTAATTTTTAGAGAGACTTTGAGCGCTTGAGAAAGCGCACTATAGTGCGCTAAAGTTACACACTCGTGCAACAGGAGCAAGGCTCGGTGCGATAACGTGCCTCCGCGTATGTTGTCCGAATAAAACACTCAATTGAATCGAATTTTTTCGTCTTTTATGATACATAGCCCGAGCCTTGTGCATACCTGTTGCACGAGTCGTACATTTAAGGCCCGTTCACACGTATACAGCGGAGCGCTAAGTTAACGCTACGTGAGCACTCCAAAGAGCGCTCATGTGCTTCCTAGCGCGTGACTTAGTTCTAATATAGCGCGCGATTAGCGCTTTTGTAGTACCTTGTTAGCGTTTTAGTAGCAGCTTGTTAGCGCTTCAGTAGCGCCTTGTTAGCGCTTCTTGCACGGAGGTTATTGCTGCGGATTAGCGCGTGCACTGCGGTTCCGGTTCCTGTGGTTGGGTGTGCATCAATGGCGGGCATGTGGGACGCTGAAATAGAAACGCGACGAATGCCCTTACAACCACAATTGGTGCATATGTGTTTGGACGACTTAACGTCCAGAAGAGCCTTCTGGATGCGCGAAATCTTTCGCCACCGGGATACCGACAGGTATCCGGCGAACCTTAGACTGAGGGACCAAGACACATGAGCTCTTTCGAAGGTGATTATTTGTTAACTATATGTCGTTGAAACCATGGGTCACACATGTCAATTACAGAAAGCGGTGAGGTCGTATATCCAGTCAATTAGTCGCTCAGAGTCCATGACTCTGGATCGTCTCTCCGACCCTTTGCTTGGAGAGCGGCTATTTTACTTCCTCTTCTTTAAATGCCAAGGGAAAAAACAACAACAACGGAATCGCCGTGCACGCGCTGTTCCGCACGGCGTAAGGAGCCTGAGTGCATGCAGTAGAAGAGTAGTAAGCTGGGCGAGTTGGTGAACGACGAACATAGTTAAGAATCTGTGAACATGGTTAAAATTGCGCACAAGTAGAAAGGTACAGAGAAGAGGGAAGAGAGAAGAGACAAGCGCAAACTCACAACTCGATGTATTGAAGGAAGAAAAAAGAACAGCCCTCGGTATCAGCTCGAGCTGAGGCCACACTCGCACGGGGGCACCCGAGCACGCTTCCTTCAATGCATCGAGTTGTGAGTTTGCGCTTGTCTTTTCTTCATTCTCTCTTCTCTGTACCTTTCTACTTGTGCGCAATTTTAACCATGTTCAATCATTACCAACTCGCCCAACTAACCACTTTACTACAATTAAGAATCTGTGTTCTGTGTTCCTTCCTCGTTTGTCCCCGTCTCTTTGTGCGCGATTTTTTAACTATGTTGAGCGTGAGAGCGCTTACACTGCGCTGCTGCAGCGCTAACTGAACGAATACTGGAGCGCTTCTGAAGCGCTAACCGAGCGCTACGTCACGCGCAAGTCGGTGCCACATGAGCGCTGCTTCCAGCGCTCATGAAGCGCGAACTCAGCGCTCCGCTTTACGTGTGAACCGGCCTTAGTTTAGCGCACTATACTACGCTTCCCAGGCGCTCAAAGTATATATATCAAAAACTGATTTAGTGGTTTTCGATGACGCTCAGCAAGTTTCTAATTGGAATCATATGCCTTCTTTCCGCTCATTAAAAAGCTGATGAACAAAGTTTGCTTAATTAGCCGACTGATCGTTACGATTAGCGCCCCTATACTATGTCCCCCGGGTCGTATGACTCACTCACACTAACCGCACAAGTGTAGCTCTCGCGGCTTGTTTAAATACAAAACATTTTCAGCCTAAAAACAAATAAATAAAAAAAACATTTTGTATATTAATGTTATTATGTCTGCATGCGAACGCCGCGTCTTTTACATGATGCATGAGGAGTATAGACCGACTCTTTAGAGTGTAGGCCCTCCAAGAAGGGGCCCGGACCAAAGAGCACCCAATCTGCGCATGCGCGCATGCGATTAGGTTGCGCGAGACGCCCGCGCGACGTTGATCGATGGTCGAGCAAGGCCGATCGGAGGCTGCAATGGCGGCGCCGGCAACACATAGGCTTGTTCTGCAGGGTGTAGTTAAGTTCCCTAATCGCTGCCGGCTTTGCGGTGGCACGATGCCCGGATTAATGTAGTTAAGCCGGCCGCTTTTATCCCCGCTACATCTGAGCTGTAGCCCTTCTCTTTCCCGTCCAGGTTGTTCGCACCTTATTACATGCGCCGGCTCGTTCACGGGATATACGCGATCAATGACGCGTTACACGGGGCATTGAAAAGGCCTCCAACACGTCGGATAGATAGCCCCGGTTGTAGCGCAAAGTGGCTGGAAGATGGCGTCTTTCTTTTTTCTACAGCAGGGTCGAGTATACACCATCGCGGTTCTTTGGATGCCAGGCCGCGGTGGTGGCGCTCCTGTCGGCTCTGCGTATGCGCAAGGACTACAGCCAATCACACCTCGCAATGATCATGACGTCATGTGATGTTATGGGACATCACGGAGGCACGTCACGTAAGGATATCACCTGCTTTAACATGATGATGTCACGTCGGGGTATCACCTGACGTCACTTGATGTGATACCGAACGAGATCGAACAGAAAATTCACCGGGTGATTTCGGTTTCAAGCCGTGAACGAAGATGACATTTGTCGCCTCGTAGTACCCACTAGGTATTTTTACAAAATTTCATGTCACGGTTAGACTATATTGAGGTCGAGCGTCAATTTTTCAACTATATTATGGGGATAAAAAAACAAAAAAACACAACCTAACGAAGTTTTTCTTTTAAATTCTGGTGCTACGAAAGCTACAAGAAAAGCAGCCTAAATAACATTCTAGATGAATATTTTATAGAGGCATTCCTCAGATCTACCTTCAAGAGGCATTCCTACATCCATTATTAAGAGGCATTTTATAGAGGAAATTTATAGACGCATTTTAGAGAGACATTTTATAGATACATTCTATTTGCCACTGCGGCCAACAAGGGGCACCAAAACCTCTCATCTATCACTTCGCTTTTCATCTTTTTCTTTTTCGCAATTCGCGA
This sequence comes from Ixodes scapularis, assembly GCF_016920785.2. NCBI lineage: Eukaryota > Metazoa > Arthropoda > Arachnida > Ixodida > Ixodidae > Ixodes > Ixodes scapularis. Next base: position 108,789,141 of record NW_024609881.1, read on the forward strand.
CGTCTGTTTTTATTTTTTTTTTGCCTGGATACTTCACGTAACCCTTCGCGCACACCCGTCATTACGTCATTATGCTTACGTCGTTAGGCCTACAGCGGTCGAGAACGATGTCTCTGTTTTCCCAAGGACCGTTTCTCGATTTGCGCATTGCTTCAGGTTCAGGCTGTCCTTCCAGTGGAACGCAGAGCAAAAGCTACTCGTTGTTCACTCTCCCCCCCCCCCCTCTCCCCCCACGCCAAGCTCATATATGCTCTGTTTCATACTTAGCGTGCAACGCTGTGAAAGCTACGGGCGCGAGCGCGTGACTTTGTTGTGTGCGCGAGAACGCGTGCAAGTGATCAACGAGTTCAAGCCCCGTGCTCGCGCCAGTAGCTTTGACAGCGTTGCACGCTAAGTATGAAACAGAGTATAAGCTGACAATAGACCGATTTTACTTCAGCGTCCTACGCATTCATGATGCCGCCATTATTGGAGAGTTTTAGTAGATCGTTCCGATACCTCCGATAGCCCCGATAACGATACTAGGGAGTTTTAGTAGATCGTTTTCGAAGGCCCGCTACCGCTACGAGCGCGCGCTTCAGAGCATGCATTGAAGTGGCAGCGCGAGCTCCCGCTACGATTAGCGTGGCCTGAAAACACGATCTACTAAAACTCTCTACTATGCATGCGCAAGGGAGGCGGTGGCGGAGTATCGGGTATCGTTATCGGAGTCATGGGAACGATCTACTAAAACTCTCTACTATATCTCTGCGGCAGGGTATGGGCGACAGCGTGGTCATGTGGCGAAAGACCGACGTAAGATTGGTCCAACGAGCACCTCGCTTTATACCAGCCTGGCCGCATATGAACGGAGTATTTCGTGGCTGCAAAAAGGGTGGGTTGGTGTGCATCTAACTCGGGTAGACGCATAGAGCTACCAAGAATTGGACGAGTGTGGCTCGATTTTTGGTGGCTCCCCCGTTCCTTCGCTCTTCGTATCCATCATGGTCCTCGAGTCCGTGTTTTAGGCCCGGACGGGCTGCCGCCGGAGACGCATCGCCCGGCACCCCTTATTAAGTGATTCGTTTCTCTCACGCCAGGTCGGTTCTTCGCCGGTGTGACGCCTCATCCTACGATGGACTAAAGCCCAATGCTACAGGCCGCCGGGTCCAATCACGAGCCTCTTAGAAACGACGTGGCATATTTGCTCCGTCGTACGTATCAGTGCGCCAAGACGCGTCATGCGGAGGCGAGTTTTTCGTCTGCTTGTCGAGCCCTGGCGGCGGCTCTGTCTGCTTGCTACTACTGAAGACTACTGAAAGGATTAAATACCGTCTGGAAGCGATGGGGCGAAGGGAACCCGGGATCAGAAGCACTCGACATTAAGAAGTGAAGATAAGTCTGATAGAGTGTTCGACACGGGAGCATATGTACCAGGGGCTTAACCGGGAAAGCCCCCTCCGTGTGTCTGCACCCAGTCATGGACATCCCAAGTCAGCCCCCACGAAAAAAAATTCCTGGCTACGCCACTGGCATGTACGGACCGCGTGGGACAGGCAAATGCTGGTCCAGGTGCGTTTTACGTCAACAAATGTTGGATTTGGATTGGATTGTTGTGGCTATGTCGAGACGACCTGTTGCCTGCGCGCCGTCCAACTTCTCGAAACAGTTGACATGTTTATGAAATATGGCCAAGCATGTTTATGAAACTAAATACCATGTACGTTTACTTCATCGATATAAAATAGCCCGCTATGATAACAGGGAACATATGCGTTAGATTAGTGCTTATCGTAGTCTGCGTATCGGAATTTCTCTCGCGCACTCTTTCGCAATGCGGATGCAAGCTTTTCGGAGGCAGTGTTCCGTCCGCAAGCCTTCGGGCCCTAGTCCATCGTAGGGTGAGACGGAGTATAGCCTCGTCGGGCCTCGTTGCGCTGGGTCGGTCGTAAGATGCCTATTTTGGCTTCTTCGTTTGCATACCTTATTTTTATGACGATAGCCGTTGCATTGCTTTTCCCCCTTTCTCTATTTTTTTGTTCGAAGAGAAAAAAAAATATTATTCTTATTGGCGAGGTCTCGCAGCGGATTCCGGGGTCTTTAGTGTGAATTCCCGTTCACAAACTCGCGTTTAAGACCAAGTTATTGTGATCCCTTCCGACGAGAAAGCACCAGAGAGCCTGTTTTACAGACAAGTTCCAACTGCTCGATCAGGGTCACGTGATTCATGGGTCGCGTTTGCAACGCGGGCTGCAACGCCACCTACCAGCCTACCCTTGAACTGCATTTCACTAGAGGGAAGGTTTTGTGATATTTTCGAGATTTAATATACGCACTACAGTATCTTTGAGAGATGCTCCTTTCTATAACATTGTCAGCAGTTTTTCGAGCCAGGAAAATAAAGAATGATGCGCTAAACACAAAAATAGGAAAAACTTATACGGAAATGACGAGTGTCCCAGAGTTCCCGATAAATGGCGCCAGCGTATTTCTCGTCTGCTCTCGTTGTAAGCGATCCTAAGAGGTCTTAATTCGCTCGGTCGTGAGCAATCGCACGTGTCTGAAGCAGTGCTCGGACGCTCGCTTCGTTACTGCTGTTCTGGTACGCGTATCTGTATAAACGCGAGAGAAACCTGTTTCGGATGACCCGATCGACGCGAAGGGAATTAACTCGCGACGGGTTTGTCCTTGTTCGATGCGAATCTGAATCTTCCGATTTCGCGGCGCGAGTTACAGGACACCGATATAGCGAATGCGCGCTAAGTGGCCTCCTTCCCCCCCGCGCGTAACGCGACTAAAAGGCCGCTCGCTAAAAGGCGGAGCGTGTGCAAAGAAGCACGAACACCGAGCAGCTTCGCGGCGATGAAGAGATGCTTCTTAGAGGCGATTGTACACCTGCAATAGATAAGTCACGGCTGAGCAGCGAGGGAAGGACACGAGGTGGTGATTCAACGCACATGCGCCGTCGCCATATATATATATCAGAAGAAAATAAGAAAAAGGAAAAGAAACTGCCGTACATTAGCGCTGCACGAAGTGCAGTCATTCGCGAGCTCTCGATTCCGCTGCCTCTCCGACATCGACGCCCGACACCCTCCCTGCATACCCTCGGGTGTACGGACACCCTTTATTCAGAGTGTAAAAACATTCCTCTTGCTACACCCACACAATAGATTTTTTTTTTCACCAAAACTCTAAGCGCTTCAAAGCGGCGTAATGCCATGGGTTATGCATCGTGGGAATCAGTGGCCAGCGGAATGCAGACTTGCACGCTCCCCTCCTGGACCACAGATTCCCAGAATGCAACGCGCGCGGCAACGGATTGATGGAAGTCGTCTACTCATGGCCATTTTTCCTTTTTTTTTTTTTATGGGCATAGACATTTTTCCTTTTTTTTTTTTATCTATTCGTACTTTGAGTTTTGTCATGGGCTGAGATATCCTCTGTTCTTCGCCCTGATTAAATATCTCCGTGTTCTAAAACAACAACAACAAAAAAAACTTAGGCGTTTAGGCGTTTTTGTTTTTGTATATTTACTGACAGTGGATTGGGGGGGGGGGGGGGGGGAGGGGGAACGCAGCTAAGGGCAAGTTCCGATCATCTGATTATCTCTTCGCAACTAATGAGATTCTTGCGTTAGCCAATACATTTATTAATATTATTATTAATATTATTATTATCATCATCATCATTAATAGGCTACGGCCTCAGTTTCTTAACCTGTTCATTGTTTTGGGGTCATCTACAACTGCACAGAAAAGATGATGCTGGCCGGCTATGTCACATTGTGGGTTAAATATTAACCATTATATATATAAAGACATCATTAATTTCTTAAAAACATAATCACTGCGATTTCTTGGTTCAAACACACGTTTAAAAAAAAGGCAGAGGCATTTGGACAGAAGTTAAGTAAAGCAAAAACAAAACAATACAATACAATTTATTACGTTTTCCCCTCACGTTTTCCAACTTGGTTTATTGGTTAATTGGTTAACTTGGTTTACGCGGCAGTAGTGGTACAGGGAGAAACAAGGTAAACTAACGAGAACACAATTTGGAGGTTTAAGAACTTCGAAATAAAACGACATTGTTTGGGTAAGATTTTATATTGTGGCCACTATTCACAGAGGCGAAAGCAAAGAAACGAGTAGTACATACACCGAGCTGCGCATACTAGCCGTTTGTATTGACACTGTCTTTGATCCCATGAACGAACACAACTTAGAAAGTTCCCTTGAAATATTTTTTCCTCTCATGTTTTTTTTTTTTTTTTGCATTTTCATTTGTTTATTTTTATATCGTTTTTTTTTTTGTCGACATCCTGAGTGTTTTAGGACGGTTTTTTTGTTAAATTAAGGATCACTTCGGGTAACATTATGAAATATTTCTCTGGCACGTAATATGTTCTTTTTGTCGCCTCTTCGTATTTTGTTTTCCTTAATAGTCTAAGTTTATTTTTTAAACCAAAATTCCTTATAGTATGTCTAGGGTTCCGCGTTTTCAGTTTCTGTTTTTTCAAAATTCGGCGAACTTTTTTCGGTGTTTATTTTAAAATTCAGTTTTCGGCTTTTTCGGCGTATATTTATGCCCACTAAAGTTTATCGGCTTTTTTCGGTGGCTATAAAATAAACACCAACGGACACCGGATCAGATGATCCTTCTAGATCTGATATCTGTGATCATTTAAAAAATAACGGCACAGATACATTGAAAAAGAAATGGACACTTTATTTGGCAAATATGGGCAACTGTAAAAGAAAGAAGAAAAAAACAAGCACAGAAGTACAAACAAGTCAGATATGAAGCTATGCCCAAAAAGCATGAAACTTCACCTTCTGTACATCAGGATTACGTGATCTTATTATAGTACACACAGATGTACATTCCCAGGTTCTCCTCGTTGATTCGCACTCTTTCTTTCCTGTTAATATGACCCTGAGCTTCGAGAATGCCCTCTCAACGCTAACACTGGCAGGCTGAGGAGATGAAGTGCTGCCTGAGCCAAAATCGGCCAATCAACCAATTGTGACCGCCAAAAGGGACACGGTGCGATGTTTTGAAGCTCAACAATATGCAGAGCTTGCATCAAGTCAATCTTCCTTACTACGAGTTTGAAAACATGCTCGTACATGGCGAAGTCATGGGGCATTTCGGACTTCAGGTTCCGATCCATGATGCGCACATTAAACCAAAACGTCGTGATGGCACCCGTGTATCCCCTACATTTGGACACGTTTCGATAGACACTGTCGTGTCGTTTCACTTTTTCGCCACGGCTCTGCGGTACGACTGGAAAGTCAAAGTGACCTTTTCCGGTTAAAACTGAATTTCAGAAAATGGATTCGGCGTACTTTTATCGGTTTTTATCGGCTTAATCGAAAATGCCGAAGCCAAAAAACTGACCTTTTTCAGTTTAAACCGAATTTCCGAAAATGGATTCGGCGCACTTTTATCGGTTTTTATCGGTTTAATCCGAAAACTCCGAAACCCAAGTTTGTCTTATTAGTTCCTTCGTTTTATCTCGAAATACCAACATTCCATGTTCTTTGTGCACATATTCTTTAACACCTTTGCAGAACGGTTTTTAAGAAACTTCACATGTTCCAAATTTCGTCGAAATTTCAATTAATATCATCTATATCTTTTTTGGCGAGAGATTTCTTGAGAAGTCTTGGTATGAAAAACAAAAATTACCTGAATTATACACCGGAGCAACCACCGCTTCTTCGCTTGCGCACTCGCACAAACAGATAAAGGGTCATCAACTCGAGATCATGCCTGGACATTCGGTCTGCGCGATGTGAAGAAGAAATACAAAGAAACCGAGATAAGATAAAAAAAAACAAAAAAAAACGGCGAAGCTATATCTTTCCTTCGATGCAAAGTTTATTGCAGACGCGCGCACTCTTTTATCGTATGCACGACGACCGAGACGCTTCGGGGCTCCCAGCCTTTGCTGATTTTTGTCGCGTCATTGATTCCTATGTGTACGTTCATTTCAGAGTTAAGGCCAGTGACGCGCTTTTTTTTTTTTTTTTTTGTTTTTTTTTTTTGAAGATGGCGTTTAGATATTTGGTTTTGATTTAACTCCCGGTATCAAGATGTCGGATCTGCAGGGACGCGACGCGACCATCAAAAAGGAGAACACGTAAAAATGGCGACCGTTTATTTTTTACTTATTTATTTTTGATTGCCCGCAGTTCTCTTGCATGACGCTGGGTCATTTCGTTGTTTCGTGGTTACCGCTTGTTTTTTTTTTTTTTTTTTTTTTTTTTTTTTTTTGGCGTGCCAGTTTGGCTTCAACGTGTGTGTTTGCGTGAGACGGGCGGAGATTGGCAAATCGGACCTCTTCTCCTTCTTTGGTTCTTATCTCTCTCACTGGCCGCTCGTGTTGATGCGCCGACGACGTTTCCGAGATTCGGACGCCCGATTAAAGTTCGCGTCCCGCAGATGCGGGGAAGGCCGGCGAAGCGGGCAAGGATTCCAGCGGGGCGCGATCGTTTTCATTCGTCCGGTCGTTTTTTGAGCGGCCGCCTTCGTTTTCGTCGACGACGGAACAGACCGCGGCACACGTTATTTTGGGTCGTACCGAATGGTATATGTACTTTTATTAGCCATGTAAAAGTGCAATTGCTTTAGTTGCCGCATTTTTTTCTTCATCGGTGAACGATGTTTAATTTCGCTACATTTCACCTTCTGTTCCACAGCAGGTGTGTAAAAACGAGAGACGATTCTAAGCAAAATAGCAATCGAACAGAATGTAGAGCATGTTTGAGGCTTGAGAGCATTCCGGTGACGCTTATATATTACTACTATACCCGTCACTATAGCAAAGTTACGCCGTCTCGCATCTTTACCAGCGGTTAAAAACATCCAAAACGAAAAAAACGAAGTACGTGGGCTATGAAAGGAGTCTTTTTTTATTATTTTCTCTTCCGGGCAGCCTTTATTGGGCACTTGTTATCAAAGATTTCGAGCGCGAGGATGATATTTTGAACGTAGAACAAGCATGTTCGCACAGAGCAGAAAGAATAAAGCGGTACTTAGGTATATAAAAATTGGCCTATTTTATGTGCCCTTTAATTAATTTCTATCGTCTACCTGCGCACTAAGTTACTGGTTCAGTGTTAGTGCGTAGTTCTTGTCGTCTGCCTTAGTTTCCCAGATGTAATTTGTTCATTTCAGTGTCACGTGTATCCCCCATGCTGAAAAGCGCCGACGTCGTGTTCGCACTAACAGTGTCCGACAATGCATACAAATACTTGTACGAAGCCGTTTCAGTACCGTTTTCAATGCGATGGATTTGAAAGAAAAACGCCGTAACTGACCAATTATTTCGTCTGCCTGACTGAGAAATGTTCCAAGCTACCTAGTACGTACGAATTATTCGGTATATTTGTTCTTATAATCGAGCGCAAGGAGAAAATGAACTCACTTTTCCCCATAGAAACGAATTACCGGAAGTCAGTTTTCGACTGGTTGCTTTCTGCTTCAATTTGCCTGCAGCACACTAGCGCCAGTTGAGCCTCTAGCGTACATAAGCATAACTCTATGAAACGCGCCATTAGCCAGACGCGTTCCAGGCGGCGTGTATAGTTCCGTGAATGGTGCGGCGTCGTGGCGGACGGTCGCTCTCACGCTGTCGTCTCTTGAGAAAAGGCATAGCCTCCTGTATACTCACAAAGCCTGGCAGTTTTACGTCGGAGCCATAGAGCGCCCGTTCGCAGATTTGGAGCACGGAGATCTGGTAGCACAGAGAATCAAAGAGCCATTTCTCGGAGAACCTGGACGCCAACGCACAGCTTTTGCAGCGGCGAGGACGCGAAACACACTTGTTCGCTCGGGAGAAGTGTGTTTCGGCGTCTCGCCGCAGGGGGGCGCCAGTCACGTGGCTCTCTTCTCATCCGTTGTCTGCCGCTTCATTTGGCATCTTGTTGGTGACGTTCGCGTGCTCCAGTTTGCAGTATTTTCAGATCGACCGTAAGGGGGTGTAATTTTCGAAGGGATATATATGTTTGGTACGCTAAAGTGTCGGTTTCTACCTTTTTCGTCACAAGAAAGAATGAATGAGCAAATGGAACCATGCTCTTACTTCTTTTTTTTCTTTTAATCGAATTTTTCGAGTTTTATATAAGGCAGGGAGATAGGTCCCCTTTATGACGTGTTATACGCTTGGCCTCCCCTTTTTATGGCGCACATTTGAGTGAGATGGCAATCGGAGCGAGCGAACCGCGACAATCTCTTCCGTTCCAATCGATGTAAACAGCACGTGGCTTCCGGTGCTGGGTCGGAAGTGGAAGCGGCGATACGTTTGCGAGCTTTTTCTTTTTTTCGAACCGACAAGAGGCCAGATTTCGACGAGATTTCATGTCGGCGTGGGCTGGATATTATCCCCATTGATCTCCGCGGCACACATGAAGCAACCGAGCATACGTGTTCGGTATGAATGTTTAGTCTCTTTTGTTTCGCTCACCCTTTCTTCGTGAAATGACCCCAAACCTGCCCCACCACAAACGGCGTGTACCTCTATGTGACTTCCAAGCATCTTACGAATCACTCCACAGCCAATGAAATTTCTACACCAGCGCGATAAAAATTTAAAAATAAAACAATAGCGAAGTAAGAAGTATTTTATTTGATTCGATTCGTTTATTTGCATCGGGTGTACTAAATACATGATACGTCCTGGGTCGCCGCGCTCTATAGAGTCCTGCAGCGTTCCACAATCGAGTGCGACGCTGGTACTCGCGGCGACCGCGGTGGCGGCGCGTCGAGCGCACTTCCGGTCTGGGGCTGTGGGCGGAAGTCACCATGCGAGACGTGCATTCCTGTGTTGTTTTGAAAGAAACGAGACAAAAACCTGCCTTCTCGTCGAAACGCCGCGACTGGGGCTGTACCAAAAAAGTCGAAAAAGGTTTGAAGGTCTGTTTTCATGTGTTCGGTTCGTCCGAGAACGTGGAAATGCGCCGTGAAAAGGGAAAACCGGACGCCGTCGGACCACGATTGCTTGTGCAGGAAGCACTTTGGGTTTCCTTGTGGTCATCGAATTTATTTGTTTTGTTCCAACATGAACGTGGGAAAACCGTCAAGTTGTACGGACCACGTGTGGACTGCGTTCAGTGCTTCTTCAAGTTCAAACGGTCGGCTGGTCGTTCGAACAGTCATCTGCTTTTTCGAACGTTTCTGCTTGTCGTCTGCTCTTTCAGACGACACCGGCCTGTAGACCAAACGTTGGCCCGGTAATTGCGATAAGAAGAAAGTGCAGACCTCAAAATCCTTTAACTTTGAAGGTTGGTTGGGGTAAGCAGGCTTGATGAAAACGGTATAGATATAAGGAGATGTTGACCATTGTTACCAGTGGCCATCATCGACTTGTTATTCCCGATTCACTTGGTCCGATTCTGCTTGCGATTTTCAGTATCGACGTCGACCATCTCAGCTACGGTTCACGCTTTTGCAGCCCGAGCGACGTCCCGACTGAAATTTGCCGAGCAGAATCTCATCATTCGAATGAGACTTTAGCGTCCATTTTGCGGCGTCCACGCGGAAAGAATCGCCGCATGCACAATATTCACGCGAAGTTTTGCGGTGTAACGAGCCTCGGTAATTTCGCTGAGGCCGCTCAAGTAGTCAGACATTGCCCAGGAAGACGCGTAATCAACAATTCCAACACGAAAAAGTGCACTGGGACTCATACCGACACCAACAACATCGCATTTCAATGTTTTTTTATAGGCGACGGCGAGCTTGTTGCCCACACTCCATCGCGCATGCGCGGCGCCGGTGGCGTCCGCTAGGGGCGCTCCGGTTTGTTTGCAAATAGGCTTTCGTTACAGTTGCCTCTTTCGTCGAGCGCCAGGGTGTTTGCCGCTTGGGTCGGCTCCGGTCGGGGATCCACACACGATGACACCACGCACAGGCCGTTGTGTCCTAGGTGGTATTGGCTGGAGTCGATTATTGGACCAATGAACGGAGTGCGCATTGAAACTTTTCACTAAGGTGTCTCATGGTGCATGTATCACTCAATGTTTATTCAAGCAATTGTTTCGAAAAAAAAAAAAGAAAAAAAGAAAAGGTGTAGAGTATGTATTTTTTCTATCCACAAGCAAGAAAACGGGGGAAAAAAAAAATTCTAGTTGACGTTGCTCTTCACATATGGTACCATACACGTAAGGATCTGCTGGATCTGCTTTTGGGTATTCATCTCAAAGAAGTTTTTAATTGTGCTGCTTGTATGTTTAGACAGACTTGAAATTGGTACACGTCTCAACGGGTGACCTGTCCCTCAGTTGTAGTTGTGTGAAATTTAGCCAGTGCAGCACAACCGCTAACCTGGGGGTCTTTAACGTGCACCACGCAGTACTAGTGATTACTCGAACGTGTGCCGGTGCGAAACACATCCAGATCAAAACGGGCGGGGGTGGTGGGGAATTGAACCCAGGGGGTTCCCAGCGCAAGCTTTCGCTCCACGCTCCGAGCTGAGACGCGTTAACCCCACTCGGTCACCGATCCCCCCTCAAAGAAGTTTTCAGTTTTTTCTTGTTTTTTTGCCCCTTTATATTGTGCGATTAACCAGAGCGTTGTTTTGCCGTTTTCCTTTTCGCGCGTGCAAGCAACAACAAACAAGTTTTACTTTATTTTTGGCTTGATTTTGTTTCGTATAAACTACACTGATAAAACTTGATAATGACGAAGGCCCCACTTAAATACACCTTTGTGAAACGTTTCAATGCCATCTGGTAAATCATTTATTTATAGTTTTTTTTTTTTTTTTTACGTCGCTTTAGCGCTTGAGAGCTGCGGAATGATGATAAGATGCGCCGGACTCTATCAGTAATGCGACCCCATTTGTGCAATACTATTGTCATGTTACAAACGTTCAACTGTTCTTCTTTATTTGTTTTTTTACTTTTGAAGAATTGTTGGTATACTGTGCTCTGCATCGTTGTACTGTGTGTATGACCACGACCGTGATTGCACGACTCTTGTGAAACAATTATTTTTCCCCGTGAGCAATGCAGTTCTTGGGGGCTTAGTACACTGACCGGGGGAATCACCAGAAGGAAGTTCGCGCCTAAGTTACTGCGCCACAAATTCGCGGTAATGCGGCCTACTTTCGGAATGGAACCGAGCTCAAGTATACGTGTATCAATGTCGAAGGATTTTTCATTTCGAAGTTCTGTCATGAGTATAAAAAAGAGCAAAAAGAAAGAAAATACATCAAGAGCATAGTTTTTGGGAACTGCTATCAGGAAAACACTACACCGGGGAGGGCTGCTGTAAAAGAAAATTCGCCGAACTTGTTTTTTCCTCTAAATACGAGGCGGTAATGATTAGAGGGAAAAGAGGAACTCCGAGAAAGATGGACAAAGTGTTTTACCAAACATTGGCCGAAGTGATCGTAAAAACAAAACAAAAACAACTAAGTATAGCAAAAAAAAAAAAGAACAAAAAAGGTATCGTGTTACGATTAATAATGAGCCTATCTTGATCGAGTCATATAAGGCTCAATGTTACTAAAATCTTAACCAGGTTCGCGTAATTCAAATTTCAGTTAAGGACATCATGAAATGACTTTCGGGCTTCTGACAAATGATTTTAGATTAGGATTTTACCAATCGCGTACCGTTTAGCGCGCGAAAAGAAAATTAGTGCACGAGGCTGGAAAGCTAAAAAAAGCCTGTTTCTCGGTACAAAAATTTTGATTATACCGTGGACTCTATGTCACCTCCTTTCCTTCGAAATCCCTCCGCCTTTTCACAGTGACGCATCCGCGGTTCCCAAGAACGTCAGCCGAACTCATTGATAGAAGCGTAACCGTTACCTATAGACCTTTTCCACAAGGGCGCCGCCATCTTGAATTGTCGTCACTTCCAGTATGGGCGAAAACATTACTTTGCCGTCACCACACCAATAGAAGACATTTAGGATGTAAGCCTAACCGTCACACATTCTGGTTTTGGCTCCCCTCTATTTTTTTACTAGTTACAGGTTGAAACGTTTTACTATTTTGTCGTCGCCCATACTGGAAGTGACGACAATTCAAGATGGCGGCGCTCCTGTGGAAAATGTCTATAGGGTGCCTACATGTTTCCGCCTATAGCACCGTATACCGTCATCCATTCTCGTTTTGTCTCCCCTCTAATTTTTTTACCAGGTGGCTGGGAATGGGGGGGGGGGGGGGGGGGGAGTAAACTAAAAAAAAAAAGTTTATACAACGCCAGAAAAAAAAAAGAAAAACGGCACGTGCAAGGCGTTAAGATTCTCTGAACGCATCGTTTTACGCTTTATTCCAAGCAACCGGGGTTTTTTCTTTTTCTTTTTTCGCGCAGCCAGGCCCCATCTAAACGAGGGGAACAACCCTTGGTTATCGCGGGGAGGCTTTCCCGCGGCACGCGCTGCAGGTTTTCCGCTTAATTAATGCGCGCTAGTCGGCCTCGTATTCCTTTCGAAGCGCTATATAAGAGAACCGGCGCCAAGCTAACTCAGTGTATTTTAGGAGTGGACTCCCCCGCGGTTTTCCTTCTTACGGCCGGTTTCACGGAGACGCCGAAAAAGTACATACCGCAGCTGCGTTGCGACGAACAATGAAAAGGCTTGCCCGACGCGTTTGGGAAACGCGCTTTTGTTTTTTGCTCGGGTCTTCTGACGTAACAAAGGGTAGACAAAATCGGGAGGTTTTTTTCTTTCATGTACAGTCTCCGGCGATATGAAAGACCCACTGGGAGCGCGTGGCCGAGGCGGTGGCTGGTGGGGGCGCTGCGAGCGCTCCGGGCAGTTCCATTCTGCTTCGAGGGGAGGACGCTCATTCGGCACTCGGCACAAACTGATAAGCGCGTTTCGCTTTATCTGAGCCCGAGTGAGCGTCCTCCCCTCGAAGCAGAATGGAATTGCCCGGAGGGCTCGCAGCGCCCCCGCCAGCCACCGCCTCGGCCACGCGCTCCCAGTGGGTCTTTCATATTGCCGGAGAGTGTACGTACAGCGGGGAACCGATGACGTTTCGGACACTCGAAGTGACCGCATACATTGGTTTCCTAACGTGTCGTTCTAAAGTTTTCTTCATAGGTGCCTATTGGTGGTGCATTTAGTATATTAAGGTATAGGGTATTAAAAATAATAAGTCACTCGAGTAAAAAAACAAGACAGAAAACGAGTGTTTTACTGAATGGACAAACCACCACTTAAGCCTTTCTTATTTTGCGAAGTCATGACCAGCAAATGGCATGCGCCGTGACGTTTGTCTTGGCGAAATTAGAGAAATAACACGTAGGCCTCTTTTATCCCATTTTCCCTTCCCGCCCGTTTTACTCTCATAATAAATGCCACGTTATTGCGACAGAACAACGGACGGAAAGAAAATGAGATAAAAAAGGCTTACGTGTTTTATTACCTTAATTTTGCCGAAGTAAACGACACAGTGGCCCATTATCCCATTTGATGGTTTCACGCGAGCTAGGCCAGCTTAGCCAGTTGTGAGAAAAAGAAATATTTCTCCTTCGTAATTGTGTACTCACCTGAGCTCATCCTTTAATATTTTGAATACACGAATGAGCCATCTCATTACACCTCCGTGTGAAATGACGAACGCTCAACCAGTGACGCACCGCGGTATTCCGGATGAGAAGTCATTCGCATTTTCTAATCGCATTGGGAGCAGGTCGAGCCTAATTTGTGGAAGGTCTGGTACATGTCCCATTTATGGGTAACTGATGGAACCGAACTCGACTTAAACTCAGTGCTGGACAACGTACTGTACAACGCTAATTAAGGCAATTTGGTAAATACTTCCTTCGCAAAGTATGTAGAGTGCTACTCAAGTTACTTTCAGCGCAATATACAGCGTGTCCTCCCCCCCCCCCCCTCTCTCTCTTAAACACACAGAAAAAAAGTTTACAGTTTTTTTTTAGTTTTCTTTTTTTAACAAAAATAAAGTGCGCTTTACCGAACGCTCATTCTACGCCGAAATGTAGCGGTCCGAGCCACATGCCAAAGTTTGAACACTAGCCATTATCTTTTTGAAACGCTTTGAGTAATTTTCTAAAAATTTCAATGGGAAAGTAGAGCCCATTTTCGTCCGTTTTCGAAAAGTCGGCGCCATTTTACTATTAAAAAAAAGAAAACATGATTTTTCATTAATATAACGGTGAGTGCTGACAGTTTGGCATCTGGTTGGAACCTCTAGCGCTACATTTGGGAGGAAAATATTTTTGAGCGGTAAATACCTAAAAAAAAAATTAGCTATTAAAAAAACTGTAAATTATGTACGGGGCAACTTATATATTCGATATAGAGCACAAGTAAGTACGAAAAATGTAATTAAATTACTTTCGAAGACACTTCCGTATTGCGAAATTCCGTAAGCGGGGTCAAAGAATAAAAAGAAAAAGAAAGAAGAAAAACGCATGAAATGACACTTGTGCCTTCATCTGGTGTTCTCGTAGTTCCTCCCCTCTCTGCTGTTGCTGCTGCTGTTGGTCTTCGTCTGCATTTTTGGTCGTGGTTTGTTTCCTGTTCTGCGTTTGGTCGTATCCGCTCCAAAGTTTACAATCCCATTCCGGTAAAATATTCCAGCGACAAAGTACTTCACATTCGGAAAAAAAAGAAAGAAGAAAGACGTTTACAAATCTCTGTAATGCGAAACTAGAGCGCAGCTCTTGAGGAGGAGAGGGAAAGGGTACAGAGGGGAGGGTATGCCCCTCTTTCCCTCCTCCTCCCCTTCTCCTCCTTCTTTTCTTCTGGCACTGAATTTGTTCATGGGTGACGTGACACGAACTCGCGACACCATTTTCCCCGCTAAATTTAGCGAGGAAACTGAATCGATGTAGAGGTCACGTGACGTCAATTTCCCCGCTAAAATTAGCGGGAAAACTGTGACGTCCCATAATGCAACGCGCGCGGTTACGCCGACGCCGACGACGCCGACGCTCAACCCAGAAACAAGCGCCTAAAGGCTGCGCTCTAAAAAAAAAAATGCATATAAAGTAATGAGTACAAGATTATGAAAAATGCAATTAAGATAGACTAGCAAACACTCTCGATCAAATGCTTTTGCAAGATACCAGTTCGTTACTGCCGAAAGTATATTCGAAATAGAGTATTTTGAGTAGAGTATTTGCAATAAGCACAACAAGTCAGTTTAAACCAATCTCGTAAGTACACTAATAAAAAAAAAAGCAACCATTTACAATAACAATTACTCTCGGTTAAAATTATTCAGTTAGAATACCCGAATTCTTGCTAAACAAAGTAATTGGCCTTCAGTTGAATAAGTAACGGTTACTTTATTACTTCAGATTTTCAAAACGGCAAAATTTTCTGCCGGTTTGAATACGGGTCTTTTTTGACTGTCCATTACTGGGTTGGAGTCATCGAAATATGAACTGCATATCTTCTTAATCCACCAATTTTCGTAAACCTAGCTTCCGCCTGTCCAAGACTTGGTTCGAGGATCCCTTAGTAGAAAACTGGTAGAAATCAAAAGACGCCATTAGAAAGGAGAGGGAAAAACTTTCAGCCTTTCTACTCTGGTGAAGAAGGAAGACCAGCGGAGCTGTACTATGCTGGGAATGAAGTAATGGCCGGCTGCAAGTCGGGAAGCCGAAGTGGAAAGGCTGGAAAGGTTGCCGCCATCTATGAGCGATAGCGGCAAACCAGACGACCGGCAAGTTGGTTGTCTGGTTGCCGGCGTCACTCATAGATGGCGGTAGCTGTCCAGAGTGTTGTATCGGCATTTGTTTGCTGGCGGACACGATCCTGGGGAAACTAGCCCTTAACAGCTCCACTGTAAAACAATAAGAGTTAATGGTGACTTTAACACCTACTTTTAAAAGTGATAAGATGGCTCTCGTGATTACTTCCTAATAAATGTATTGACATGCTTGCAACACTACTCCAAAATGTAATGGATTACAAGTAATTTGATTACTTGTAATTAGGGCTGGGCGTCGATTAAGATTGTTAACCCGATTAATTGCTACCTTTCAACGCATTACTTAATCGATGAATCGGTTCTGCTGACTACCAGACATAAGGTCTAGAAAGTGACAAAAGTACACATTTTCCTTTCGAATATATTGTTACTGTCATCAATGGCGCAATCTCATTTGAAACTTGATGCTGACCACCCTTAAAAACAGAACAAGGGCAGGCACTTTTAAAAGGCAAAAAGCTCACACCCTCGATGGCGGTCATACAAAATGCTAGTGTTTTACTGCGAGACCTGGAGGCCTGTTTTTTTTTTTTCACCCATTTGTTTAGCCGAATTGATTAATCGAGATTAAAGCATTAATCGATTAGTCGGGAGGCTAATTGGTCAAATGCCCAGCCCTGCTTGTAATAAGTAGAGTGCAAGTCTGGCCTAAACCATTCGGCTGCGGTCAGGAAAGAAATTGGGGCTTGGCCCTTTCTGAATGCGACTTGATTCGTCGGACGACTGTTCATTCGAACGTTTGGGGGTAGGGCAGTGCCCGCTACGAGTGCGCATACTCTTTGAGCGCTCGACCAAGTCGAGAGGAAATAGCAATCGATAATGGATCTGCGCGCGATGGAGGCTGATTTCGGAAGGGTGCGAACCCCCATTTCTCAGGTATATCATTTCCTTTCCGCGCCAAAGGGGCTTGTTCCGTTCTGGGGGCACCCGTGCCGCCCCGAAACCGACCGGGAGCCAATTAAGCAAATGTCCGGTGGCTGCTTTTTGCTCGCCGCTAAACCGGATTCTAGGTGGGAGAGGAGGGTCCCAGTTGGGTGCCCCCGTGATTGATTCGGGGCCAGTATGTATATCGCTGCTGGCTCCCGGGGTGGGGCGCCTCTCTCGGCATGACCGGAGATCGGACAACAACTGTGCAGATTGGGTCTCATCGTTCATAATAGCTTCAACCACTGCTTTGTTTTTTGTTTTTTTTTTTAATCTGGATTTTTGTTTGTTTTGCTCTTTGAGTTTGCAGTTCAGCTGCTAATTTAGGACACTTTTTTTATTCATTATTAGGCTACTCATCACAGATTTCTGTCTATGTGGAATCTGGCCTCGAATACTTTCCCCGCTAAATATGGCGGGAAAAAGTTTCCGTCATATTTAGCGGAAAATTGACGTCACATGACCTATGCACCAATTCAGTTTCTCCGCAAAAGTTGGTGGAAAAATTTTCCGCTAGATTTGGCAGGAAATTGTTCGACTAAATTTGGCGGAAAAGGTTTTCCGCCATATTTAGCGGAAAGTTGACGTCACCTGACCTGTGGACCAATTCAGTTTCCCCGATAAATTTAGTGGAACTGAATTGTCGTAAATTCAGTGCACGTGCTCCAGTTTTTAGCCGCCGAAACCGAAAACCTGCCCGAGTGTGCAACGATGAACGCTATCGCATTCATCGATAATCACCCCTGTAATTTCTACAAAAAAAAAAAAAAAAGGCTTCCATTGGTTGGCGCGCGTCATCAAGGAACGAGGCCCCCATTGACTTTCGTGCGGCAAAGTTCTAAAACACGCCACCAGGGAAGCCCCCTCCATAGGGGCGCAGCGCACGCATCGGGCTGGTCGCCGGCAAGAGGTGCAGCGGAGCCCGCCCGGGCAAACTCCGGGGGAGGGTGCACGACCGAGCTCAGCGCGGTGCGGCCACTCCGTGAGAGCGCGCGCTCGGCCTTCGGTCGACGAAACGTGGCCGTCCACGCCACTACGCCGCAGACGAACTAACCTCTCATTCACACTGGAAGCGGATCCGCGTTCGCAAAGCGGTTGCGAACGCGGTTGTATAAAGATCCTGTACAATTGCACGCGCACTTGATGTCATCGAGTGCGCGTGCAATTGTACTGGATCTTTATACAACCGCGTTCAGAACCGCTTTGCGATCGCGGATCCGCTTCTAGTGTGAATGAGCGGTAAGAGAGCGGAAGAACGACATTCACGCTTTCGCATTCACAACTCATGAGAAGTGCTTAGGTGTCCTCGAACCTTTTTATGTTAAGGCTTCTGTGTTTTGTTTTGGCTGTGGCTTGAGAGATTGCACACTTAAAATGTGTATATATATATATATATATATATATATATATATATATATATATATATATATATATATATATATATATATATATATATTTGATTAGATTACTTGATTACTCGAGAAAAAAAGTAACTGGCCTTTAGTCGAAAAAGTAACTCTTCATTACTTTTCCGGTTAGTTCAGATTTTGGAAACTACTGATATTTTTGCGGTTTTAAAAACGCGTCTTTCCTACTGTACATTATGCAATTAGAATAATCTATTTATTCTAATCAAAATTTATTCAAAAATAATCAAATTACTGTGGTGATGACTCCCTAATTAACCGAATTTAAATTATTACAAATTTACTCCGAGAGGTAGTGCTAGATTACGATTTGATAACTTGTAATGAGTCTGTACCCAGGTTAATTTTTTTCTTCTTTATCGAAACACCTTAACCTCGGCACCTGGTAGCTTACGCGCATTCACCGAGCCTCGAGGAACTGGGGCACGAACTTCTTTCCCTCTTCCAGTCCGGTTGCGACGATTAAGTCGAGATGGAATGAGCACTCTTCTTTCGGACACGGGTAGAGTGTGATATTAGTCGGAGTTTCCCGGTCGGGACGCATCCACCGTGGGAAGCAATTTTGTTCTCTTTGTTCGTTTCTTTCTTACCCGCGGCGTCTGTCGTTTTATTCTTTTATTATTTTTTGTTTTTGCACGCAGCTTTTTCGCGCTTTTTTTTTTTAATTGTTTCTTTGCGTTCTGGGTCCTCTTTGCGTAATCTTCGTTGTTGTTGTTGTTGTTGTCTTCTTGCAGAGGCGTTAGAGTGAGACAGCGAGCCCCCGCGCTCTTGTTTACAGCCGTGATTACGTACGGACGGGGCGCACGGACGCTCGCGGCGCGCGCCGGCCGCTTTTGATCGATTGCGGCAAGTTCGATTGCTTCGAAAACGTGTTCCCGAGTTTTCCCAATTTACTCGCAGCAGGATACAGCCTACAGCCCTCTTGGTCTTCTCGATATGCGAAAAATAACGAAGAAACGGACGCTTCGGCCTCGACGAAAGGTGCGGCTGACCAACCAACTCATTACGATTTGCGGAGGGTGTTGTATATCAGCCTTTTATTATGCGAGCAGAATACAGCACTATTTCCCCTGAGCACCCGTACATGTAAATAACACCCCAACCCCCTTTGCCGCTCCCACCTTTTCCCTCAAAACGGAAAAGAATCTTGTATATACTTATGCTGTACCCATCAGCTGTGAGGGACTGGTGCCTCGTCTTTCGGACCCTGACCGAAAGGAAATGAACGAAATAAATAAACGAATAAATTAATAAATATATTGCGAAGTTAAAAGTCAGAGTTTTTACGCACAAGCATCTTCAAGGGCTTCACGACTGCAATCAGGCTTAGAGAAAAGATCAATTGACATCGCACGGTATTTTTTTTTTTATCTCCAGGTAGTCAAAACATTTAGTTTTTTCGGAAGACCCTTAATATTGAGATGAAGAACGAGAAAGAAATGTTGTCCCATTGAATGAGCAAGGAATGTGTTTGTTATTGACTAAGTAATTTTTTTCAAACAGAACTTTCTAAGGCATGACGACGGCGTTTTTGCATTGGGCCACGGTTTGAGTATTTTACATATTGTGAAAGGTCTGTGACGTCCCATAATGCAACACTGCGCGCGTTGCATTACGGGACGTCACAGGCCACGGCTTTACGAAATGCGACTTCCCGAGACCTGGAGCAACACACCGCCGGACGGCTTCTCCGCGATCTCTTGCGGGGAAGCCAACCCGCTGTACTCGTTGCGAATACGGCAAGCAAGAGGGCTAGGTTGGACAGTTGACATGCATGCGTTTTATAAGATCACCGAAGTGACGTGAAGGCATCTGACTGGTGAAGCCGATTGCGTCCGACAATCAGATGCCATTACGTCACTTCCGTTACCGTTTCGTAATTGTAATAGTCGAGTTGCATTTCACAACGTAATTGTCGAGTTGCATTTAACAGCAGATGGGAGCCTTTCATTGGCTGTGGACTCGTTAAAATGGATCCCCCCCCCCCCCCCCCCTCCTCAAATGTGTTTCCTTAACAGCGGATATCGGAGGAACGCCGTGCGAGAGATAAATTGGGCACCGTGAATTGCTCGATACGGGAGGTCCGCTTTTCGCGTCTAATGGGAGCTGTTTGCCGCCATCTCCGCACCATTAGTAGACGCCCCCCGACGGGAAAAGAGCAGAGCCCGCACATCCAAGGAAAGCCGGCCGACACCTCATTTGGAGGCTTCTATATGTATGCATATATATTTTTTCAATCGCGCTCTTTTCCTTGATGGTGTACAGTGGCGGGCGCCACGATATACCTAAACGCCGCGGCGTGCATTAGTAACATTTTGGCCCGGACATAATTGGAAAGAAGTGTACACCTATCCTAAGTGGTTAGATGTTGCCTTCTTGCTCGTCGGTACTACCGCGTTTACGGGCACGCAGTCACGCGCGTTACGGAATTTCGGATAGGAGTCATGGCCACTGGTACAAGTATATAATACCGATGTTTTGTGTCGCTTTTTAGTCTTCGAGAGCCTCGTTTGATCGCCCTACATGCAGAGGACCGTTTCCGGACATGCGCAAAGCACACATATGTATGAAGTAAACGTGCTTGAAACAAGCTTGAGGAATGTGCGCAGATAATTGTGTCATCATATCTATGTCGTTTGTGTGATAGCAGTACGTCTGAGACTTCAAGGTTGGGTCGAGCCGCTGTCGCGTTGGTGAAATATCTCGAGGACCGGAGGGAGTTTCAGGTTAAGCAGCTCGTTTTTCCGGACCCTCGGTCGCGTCACGGGTGACTTCAATTGTTCGCCGATTTGCCGACTGCCTTCGGTGCGAAGATGTCGAAATTCCTAAATTCTATACGTCCCGTTAGCACGGCCACTACAAAAGTGGGTTCGAACACTGCGGTCGGTTGTGCACTATGGAACGACACGCTGTTTCCAAACAAGCCCGCGTTTGACCACACCAGGGGCCCTAAGCTGGACGCTTGGCGAAAACGACGGCGAGAAATCTGGCGGCCGCGATTGGCCAACGCCACACTTGACCTTGGCGCCGGCTAATCAGAGCCGCCGAATTTCTCGCCGACTTTTCCGCCAAGTGTCCAGATTAGGGCCCCAGGTGTGGGCACTGCGCGAGCGCAGAAACCGAATCCGCGTCAAGTGAAGCGTCTGCGCATGCGCATTGCCGTTGACAGCGCCACCGCAGCTGTGTGACGTCAGGACCGCGTGTTAATTTATACCCGGCTGGATTCAAATATAGATTAGCCAAGCGTCAGACTATAAGACACCCTCAGCCACCTTATGTGCTTAAAATGCCCGTTGCCGCGTCGCTTTGAAGCTTTTATTAGAAAACGCAGGAAACCATTTTACGCCCTCCGGGAATGTTGAAGTTGCCCACGACACACCTAAAAAAAAAAAAAAAAAAAAAAAAAAAAAAGGGCTATTCCCCGAGTCTTTTCTTGACGCCGTATCTCAGAATCCGGGAACCGCATTTTTGAATCCTCGCGACCGCCAGTTGCGCCCGCTCTGCACCGTGCACCCAAAATGGCGGCGCCCTTAGGAAAATTCGAAGATAGGAAGTGTCGATACTCTACTCGCGTAACCTATTGAGTGGCTCTACGCTCCGTTGCGCTTCGAGTCTGACCACAGCCGGCGCCACGATGTCTCGGAGCCCATCGAGCAGCAACAAAAAAATGCTTCGTCACGCTGACGTAGCACATGGTCTTCGATACGAGCTGAGCCAACACCATCTGTAGAACGACGAAGGCCTCCGAACTCCCCACTCTTACCCCGTGGAACGCCATCGCGGTCGGACGGTGCCAACTCGGCAATTGGACCGGAGTCCGATGCCGAGCGTCCTTCGACGCGTTCATTGGACACGAATCCCACCCGAGCACTGACGCAGCAATCGTATCCAATCCGCGTCTCCGCTCCATCTCACTGCTATGACGTCACAGTTCTAGCGCACGGGCTTTGATTGTTTTAGGTGGCGTTGGCCGAGCCCAGTTCACGGCGAACGGTGACACATTCCTCGCGTCCAGCGCACAAGCTGGGGATATGTGTCCCAGCAAAAGCCGGCTGGGAAAATTTTTTTCCGGCTTTGCGCGAGTGTGGAGGTGTCACAGCCGGACTAATATATGCTTACCTCCCGCGGTGGTCCGACTCGCTAAACGGTTCATTATGCGTCGCATTGCGGGAAGTCTTCCTCGCAGGTGGGAATCATTGCGATTCGCGTCAGGTGTGCTCGTCCAACTCGGCGTCGATTTCGGAAAAAAAAATAAAAAAATAAAAAGGGGGCATTTGGTTGTCGTTTTTGCTCCGAATACGTTTGGCCTCCAGCTAATACCGAAGAATGGCCGTACCCTTGCACGCCACGACGCAGTTATACTGCCAGGAGCCGGTGACAGCCACGGACTTTCTTGGAGGTATACGAGGCTGAAGGAATAAACAAGGGCTGTCCCCGATCTGTTATCTCGCTGACAAGACGCTGATTGGGATCGGAATTGCTGATTCCTGACCTTCGTTTCATATATATTGTTTTTTATTATATGCTTTTGATCGTCGCCGTGTGATAAAGGTTCAGCGCTTGCGTCACTGCTCCGGTAGGGGGCCAGGACAGAAGTTTACGATCGTCATGAACCGAGACGAGGTAGAGTTTTGTCAATTAAGTCTTAATCGCTACGGTCAAACGCGTGTGACTGGGTGTCCTCTGATCGGCGTTCTCTGATCTGCACTCTCCGCTCTGACGCTACAAGCTGACGGGTTACCAATCATGTTGTGTCAAAAGCGCGACGGTATGTTCGTCGTGTTTCTGTGCCTGGTTCATATCATGGCTGAGCCAATTACCTTACGAGGAAGGCCCGCGGTGACCCGCGCTTTTGCTGGTTCGGTCTCATCAGTCAGCTGCGTCCGGGCTTATTATAAAACCAAGTATAGTTTGTTTTGGAAGGGGTCGATTCGGTACCTTCTTGTTTCCGAAGGGCGGCCCTTTGTATACAGGGTTTTCGAGAGCGCGCCACTCAGTCGGAAGAAAAAAAAACAACATCAACAAGTAAATTAATGAAATGCAATTAAACTTTTCAGAAAGTTGTATTCCGCAGGTAGTGAATTCGTAATACTCAAATTTTACGAGTGTCATCTTGTGAAAATAAATAAGAGAAAAGAAAAACCTGTTATTCGTATATGCACAGGGAGATAAACGGAAATACACCGCCTGGTCGGCGGTCTTGCTCGCAGACGAGACCACACCCCCCCGTATCTATACTGTTTGTGTTTCAGAAAATATATTTCGTAAAAGCTTCTCAATTCTTTTTTTTTTTTTTTTTGTGTAGTGCCATTTAAGGGTATTCGCGACTCCAGCGAAATCGACGCCGCGTAGCGGCAGCGCCGAGAAGCTTAGGAAAAGAGGTCGTTTCGACCCTGTCGTCTGCTATCGCTACTTGGTTGTCGTAGGCAGCATAGAAACAAACATTGTTTCAAGTAATTATTTTTATGCTTCCGCCGTGTCATTCATACGCACTGACTAGAAGAAGGTTTCGACCGTCGAAAAATCGCTTTGCTTTCAAATGTAACACTGATTTTACGCTGCTGTGCAGGAATTTGTGGTGGTCCGCGTGCTGAACGACGAAAACGACCTCCTTTCGTCCGCCATTTTGCCTGAACAGCGCGCCCTCTATAGTTCGCTGGAGCCGCGAATAGTGCAGCGTCATTTGGAAGGTTTGGTTCCGATTTTATTCCTATGCATAAACATACCTACCACGTTTTTTTTTTTTGTCACTTTTTTTAGATTGTAAATTCAACGAAATTCAACGTAAAGACACATTTGTGAAGAAAAAAATTAATTGCACAGCATTTTTTAGCTTCTTCATACGACTTTCTTTACGGCTGAATAGCGCTTGAGAGCACTCTACAGTCAAATACCTCTGCTGTCTGGGTATGGTGCCTGGATCGCGTCTTCGACTGGTGTGTTTAGCGTCCTATCCCGCCCATGCATCAAAAGTGGTCCCGATGTGGCAACAAATGACGCGAGTGTCATGCTGTTGCCTGTCGCGATCCTGGCGGTTGGCCGTAGAAATGCTGGCGAAAAGCACGAGTGAACGCGAGTGTCGCTTTCGTCACGGCGTCCCTTTAGGCGTCCCAACTTCCGGTTGCTCGAGCTTCCGTGAACTGTCACAGTGGAAAGCGACCTGCAGAAGAACAGGCGTCTGCCACTTATACCACAACTGTTGGGGCGCCGCCAGGGTCGCAAAAGGCGACAGCATGACACTTCTATGACATCATCAGGCGGAAATCGAGGGACCACTTTTTTGAACCCGGTAAACACACCAGTCGGAGACGCGTTCCAGGCACCATAGTCTGGGTGCGAGTGGAGCCAACGGAAGTTTGATATGCCTGTCCCGGAAGTCCGGCGTCTGTCTGCTGGGCTTTTTAGGGTATTCAGCATATGCTTTGGTTCACGCTTGCGTTTTTAAGCGGGTGTTAATAATAATTCCCCTTAGCACTAAATCTAGACAACTAGGAATCTGAACGTGTGTCATGCACACTTAAATCAACTAAAATCTAGAAAGTTTCGCACACAAAATGGCTTCCCAGAAGACCAAGTGGGCATGCATACTCTTTTATTCCACAACAAACACTCCACTCTCTTGTGAGGTAAAAAAAGAAAAGTCCAGCGCCTTGGACATTGTGTTAACCTACGCTCCGAAGAGTTGGAAAGCCCGTCAAACGCTCACTTCCGGGACAAGCCGCTTACTTCCGGTGGCTTTATACCTGTGTGCTCAGTGCTCCATCCAGCCCCCTAGTGGAGATCAGCGAGGAAAACACGGGGCAGCTTATATTATATTCCTAACGAGCGTGTTGGTACGCTTATATTAGCTTATATTCATCTGTAGCTCTTTCTTGTTGATGGCAGCGCAGGGAATATGGGCTTTCGGGGTGAGCAGAGACTCGCTGTATCACACGTGGTGACAAGTACATCCTTTTTATAAATATACACGCACGGAGAGGAGAATATTGCAAAGATGCCTATTGGAGAGCGTTACGTAAAGGTCTCGGTAATTTTTGAAACCCTGATCCGCACAGCTACGATCTTAAGGAGATTTGTATCTGAGCATCACCAGCTCGTTTGTATACTCTCGCTTACCACGCCGTGTTTTTTCGCTTCAATCGATTTAGACTAGCAATTGTCACGTGAAATACGCTCGCTATTAACTTCTGATCGAAAGCATTAGAACATTTTCCGAGCTTAATGTTGCGGTGTACGACGAGGAACGACAAACGTAGGTGTATAAGATCCGGAATCCCGGAGAAAAGCTCACCGGAGAAAAGCTCATCGGAGATAAGCTTACCGGAGAAAAGCTCACCGCAAAACCGGCGGATGCGGAGAAAAGCTCAGCGGAGAAAAGCTCACCGTAGAAAAGCTCCCCGGCCATTCAGAGTATCCGGAGAAAAACTCACCGATTTTTTTTCTTCTTTTTACATGGAGGCTGTTGGACCATGCATAACATATCAATTTATTATCATTGAAAATCGTCAATTTGTAAAAAAGAAAATGTCCTTTTTTGTATTATTTGTTAAGCTTATTGGGTATATTTCTCCCAAACTTATAATTGCGGGCGAGTGTTTTCTGTGGTTTACTCTTTGGGCAACGAAAGCCTGAGTGAAAATTTTATGAACTTGAAGAACAGGAAAAAGTTCGAAAACTTAATTATGTCTGCCTAAAACCTAAAAATCAAAACCATAAATGTTGAAAATCCGAAAGTGCATGCGCAACAACGCGGTGCCTGAAATTCTTTTGAAGCTTTTGTTAACCTTTAAACACAGGATAAAACAGTCAGTATATAGGATATCGAGGTTTCTTTCTTCCACGGAGAAGCACGTTTTCTAGCCGTTCGTTCTGCTGTTTCCACACGTTGCCTTTGCGTGATAGTGCCTTTCTACGGCGAGCCACTTATGACCTTCAGAGCTGCACACTGTCACCGTTGTTATGCGTGACTTATATAAGAACTAGTCTTTTGTAAGGTTGCCAATATGGCGGGTTGGTAAACGTTATACATGATGAAAACCGCTCAAACGATGATGACGGAGTGAAGACATGCAAACACGACAGGACGAAGCTGTTCTCGCAACTAAAGTTTTATTCGTGAAATTAACAGAAAGAAAACAGCGTAGCCGACACTGATTACATCGACAAACACATTCTTATCTATCAGGCACTACACAATCTTTGGAGCTGAAGCGGTTCCCACACAGCTGTTCATATTAGCTCGTAAAGAACAAACCTTTTTATCTGACAGAGCTACCGACGGCGCACTGTCAGCTGTCAATGAATTGTCTTTTTTACCGGTGTCCAATGTTGTGATTTTATACTTGCGGCTAGACTAATATACAGAATGGGTGATTACTAATTTCCGAGGATTTAGTAAATATGGCCAATGAACTTCAAGAATATTGCAAAAGTGGTACTTATATTTAACGAAGTGACGAATTCGAATTGTGTTAAATTGCCACGTGTGGCACGGAATCCGCTAAGCTAAGAAAAACTTTTAAAAAATCGGTGAGCTTTTCTCCGCATCCGCTCAAAGGCCGGTGAGCTTTTCTTCGCATCTGCCGGTTTTGCGGTGAGCTTTTCTCCGGTGAGCGTTTCTCCGCCGCCCAAGATTAGTCATATCCAATATGTTGCCCTTATATAGGGGCCCTTGCACTGTGCACATTAGCACCCGATTACGCGGAGGGGACTGAACCTAGCTATAAAATTTATAACGACTATACATATCGCCATTTCGACATGTCTGTCTGAAATGTATAAAAGAACCCGGAACCGTGTGTCTCGTCAGAGTCTAACCCTTTTTTTTTCTTCTGTCTCTTCCAGGTAAGTGTTTCTGAATCCTGGTCAGCACGGGCCTACGGTAAGGTACGCTTACGTCTTTCGAGATATATGAGTCATATGACACGGAGTCGGCATTGCGGAAAGCATGTTCGCCAACGCCCTCGCCAGCCGCGTTCTTTAACTTTGAATATTATGACGCTAAATTACTATGACGCTTGCAAGTGCACTTAAGTGCACTAAGCACTAAATCACTATGGCGCTCGAAATTCATCGCAGACTATATTGCGAAAAAAAAAAAAAAAGATGGATTCGAAAATTTGATGGTAACACTAAGCTTTATGCCTCGCACGTTGATGTGGAAATATAGGCTTTAGATATCTAAAACTGGACGCCCCATATGCGTATAACAAAGGCACGGGGCCCTCTATTGAAAGTATTGGATAACTGAACCCGGCTGAAACTTAAAATTGAATATAGTACACTTATTTCCAGTCTTCCCCATTATTGTCGGGAGGACAACATCCAAAAAGCAACACGGAGAAGAGGTTCACGGTGGATTGAGCATCATATATTTATTAATCCATTTCCAGAGGCCGCAAAACGCCAGTTACACCGCAGGTTGTATAGCGTACGTGGCATTCCCTTTGCAAATATGCGCAATGTTATCACATTAGAAGAAACACCTTAAAAATAGGCTAGCAGAATTCTAAATAACAGCAAAAGACGTATGCCACGGAAGGCAAAGATTGCGACATCGAATGCCACATACTTGGCGCTTCGTTGCTTCACCACATTGTTTTCTCAATTTATTTTAATAGAGGCTAACACCAAAGAAAAAGTTACTGAAAGCACCAAGGTCGCGTGCAACGTTGAAGCAAATTTTGGTGGCCTTACGTGCCAAACTACCGAAGGCCAATGGCACTCTTCGGCGCGCTGAGAGTAAATAAAACAAAGGACAAGTATGTACACATACCGTCTCAGCGGGCGGTGAGTTACGCCACTACTCGGAAATTCGAATCCGACCGCGAGAGGGAAAACACCCAAGGCGCGCGAATTGAACGGGCTTCAAGGGGGCGGACGTAAATTACGAGACAGATTGTATACATTGCAGCCAAGCGTTAGTGTCTTTGCAAAGTCGGTCACCCTTTGCCTCCTTTGAACGCTTTCCCAACTTGCTCGTTGGACGTTTTTAGTCACGTGTTTGAGACACGTGACCTCTTGGGGCGGCATCGCCCAATCAGACTCCACTGTGCACCGCAGTCCGAGCAACTTCGTTGCGGTGTGGCGCTCTTGGAAACTTACGCGGGTTCGACCTCCTCGGTTGACCGCTGCGTCTGTGCCAGCGCGCCGCTTCGTAATTCATTGCGGAGCGTGAGCTTATCGCCGCGGCGAGCAGGCGGTAAGACCGGCTTAACGATGCAATGTACCTTGATCGTCGCCAAGGTTGGGATTAGTTGGAGAGAAAGAAGCGGCCAGCTGGGCAGGCCAAGGTTGCCCGCCTCCCGTGTCGGAATTCTTCAATGGCCGAGCCAGATACACGAGCTTGGTGGGAGAGAAAGGAGCGTGTGTGAGAGACAGGCACGTGCGAGAGATTGGTATCGGTTTATCGCGGTTCTCATTTTGCCGGCTTTTTGCTCTTGCTCACGTTCTGGTGCCGCTCAAGGATACCGACCAGGACGCGATCTCACTTCGGAGCGTGGGAGTCTCCGAACGCTGTGGAGCCGCTGAGCTCCTTCAGGATGAGGATTTCGCCACCTTGATACATGGTGGTCGTTGAGGAAGCTGTCTTCACATGTTGTGCCGTCTCCGTTGGATTCGTGGAACGGCGGCCTGCGGACCATTGGATGTCCTCCGCCTCTCCAGCTACTCTTCCGTGACAACCTTTTCAACCACCGGAGCGCAAGTTACTCTCGCTATGTCAGTTATTGCTCACAATCTAGGGTGACTCCCTGGTTTGGGGTTCTTTAGGTCACAATCCACTAGGCCACGGTCCACTAGGTTATGGCCTACTAGGTCATGGTTTGCTAAGTCACGTACACTAGATCACATTCTACGAAGATACAGCCTACTAGATCACGGTCCACTAAGTCATGGCCTTCTAGGTCAAGGTTCATAATGTCACAGTCCACTAGATCACATTTCACAAAGTCACGGTCTACTGGATCACCGTTCAGTAAGTGATGGTCCGCTAGGCCATGGTCACTAGTTCACGGCTTGGTAGGCACTCCGCTAGGTCACACTCAACTTGGTCTTGTGCCAGTAGGTCACGCTACACTAGGTCGCAGTCCACCATGTCACAGTCCACTAGGTCACAGTCTGCTAGGTCACGACCCGCTAGGTCACATTCTACTAGGTCACGGTCCACTGGGCCACCATCCGCTAGGCCACGGTCCACTTGTTGGGTTCCCTAAATCACAATCTACTAGGTCATGGTCCACTAAGTCACAATTTGCTAGGTCATATCTAGACTAGGTCCAGCTAGAAACAGCGCACAAATAACAAAGACAAGGAACGTGTAGCCGGGACAAGCGCTGTTCTAGGTCACACGTCTCTCGGTGAAGGTCAATTAGGTCGTAATCCACTACCCTAGTGAGAAATCTTATATGTGTAAGAAATTCCTTGGTCCAATGAACGCATATGATCAAAAAGGATCATAAAAGAGCATACAAGAACCTTATCAGAACAATATAAGATTATATAAGAAGTTATAAGAGACTTATCAGATTCTTATAACTTCTTATGTAATCGTATATTGTTCTTATAAGGTTCTTGTATGCTCTTATATGACCTTTTTTGATCATATGCGTTTATTGGACAAAGGAATTTCTTATACATATAAGAGGTTTCACAAGGGTAAGTCACGGTCTACTAGATCATGGTTCACTATAGGTCGCAGTCCACTAGTTTCGGTTCATTATGTCGCTGTTCACTAGGTCACTGTCTGCTAGGTAATGAATCACTAGGTCATGCTTTACTACATCACAGTCCACTAAGTCATGGTTTACTCGATCACAAGCCATTAGGCCACGATCTAGGTCACGGTCTACTAAGTCATGGTTCACTAGGTCACAGCCCATTAGGTCGCGATAAATTAGGTCACGAAGGTCATGGCTCACTGTTCAATAGATAATGGTCCACTAGATCACGGTTCACTTGGTCATGACAACATATTTTCCATGGCCGTTTTATTAAGGGAACAAGCTTTTCATCGTTCGAAACGATCTATATGTGCAAGCCCAGTGTCAGCAGGCACTCACGATAAAGATATGAACAACTGACATTGATGCACATGACAGGGGTTTGACTTTGTCTAACTGCCACACCCTATACATCGTAACAGAGCACACATGCAAGACGTAATTATCCTGGCCCAGGCAGCTTACGTTAACGCTCAGTGTTACTTTACAAAGCTTGAAATAGCCGAGGGTTCATGTATCTTACAATGGCGTCTGGTTTGAGTACAGTGCTCCTGCTAATCTGGACTCTTCATCGTGCACGGGTAATGGCTACGAATGCATGCCGGCACAGAGTCCCCTCCGCTTCGGTTCCACCATCGGTCCCTTTGTAATAGGCGGTGGGTGTCTTTCACCACATAATTTCGGCAAGAAGGCAGGTTGAGGGCTCATTGTTACCAGCTGTCCAAATGTCCAAAATGTAAGATATAACTACCAACCTCCCATGTACTGCGGAGACTCAGACATAAATACCGATTCTCACGGTGCTCAAGCTCCGACTGACCCCGCGCGCCCGAACGTCCCCGTGTCCTCAGCCAGCCCCCCCCCCCCCCCCCCCCCCCTCCCTCGGTGGTGGAGGCGCTTGTTATCCCCTGTCTGTCTGTTGCCGGCACGTACGCAAGCATCACAGTCGGAATGTAAACTTCAGCTTCCCGGAACTAAAGCTAAAGTCCTTCGAAAAAAAGAAAAGTCCATGTAGGTCTTTGATGTGGTATAAGTGTTGAGCGGTGGAAGTGGATAAATTACAGAGGGAGGAAGCATTGCTGAAGATACCGAGTTGGCGCTCGTTCATATGGGCCGGAGGGATTCGAGACATCACCGCTTTTGATGGCCATTGGCCCTGATGGTCTGGTTCACAAATTTGTCGGTTTTTGAAGCGGCGCTGGAGTATACGGGGTAGGGGCAGCTCGTGCCAATTTCGAGTCCTCCCAGTCCTTGTCTACTGGAGGAGTTCCCTGTCTGTTCATGACTCCGTTGGGCGTGTCGCGTGACATTCAAAGGCCGAGTGAAAAGGGCGTTTCTGGTCGTGTCGACGCGTAGCTGCGGCGATATCTCGGGCCCCACGTTGGGCACCAAATGTGGAGACTCAGAAACGAATACCTATTCTCACAGTGCTCAAGCTCCGACTTACCCCGCGCACCCGCCCGTCACCCGGTTCTCAGTCATCTTTATTTTCTTCTTTTCATTCCCCAGAGTATAAAATAAGAGAAAGGCAAAGTGTAGGTAAAGGTAATAAAAAAAATACCGAAATATTAATAGCCTAGAAAAACTGAGAAACGCATATCTTCCGAAAAATCCCCCCAGATTGCAGTTTACAACCAATATGATTGGGATTAAAATGCGGTCAGTGCGCAGGCGAGCTGGTGTAGGTTTACCACGATGAGTTTAACCCGAGGATGAAACAGAAGGCAAAAAAACAAACAAAAAACACTGACAGTGGTAGAAAAAGAAGCGGGGTCCCTGTTTCTCAATCCACCATTACCAAGTGATTTGTTTCCTCCTTCTGCCCCAGTCTCGGGTTAAACTTATCATAATGACGAGAATGTCAGCGATGAGGTGATGCCGAATAAAATAATAATGGCCGCGGTAGTCGCACAAATGCGCTCGAGGAAGTGGCGGCACGAATTGAGGTGGACTTCCGTCGCCGAGTAGAACCGGCAGCACGCAGCCGTCGTCCGCCCACGGGGCGCGACGATGTCTGACTGCGTCCCTATCGCCTCCCTCGATGTCCGCCGACAGAGATAAGGCTCGCGGAAAAGGGAGCGTGACGGCCGAAGAGTGGCGCCACTATCTCTCCCGCCGGCTGTCTACAGCGCCCCCTAGGCTCCGGCCAGTTTGTGTAGTAGTAACCCGTCCTCCCTCCTTTTGTTTGGCCGAGTTGGCTCCCCGCTCCTGCTGTTTGTGTTTCTGGTTGGTTTGTCCGCGCGTGGGACGGTATCAGCGCCAGCTCACTCGTCGGTCGTCGGTCGTACGACGTAAAAGACAACGGAGCGCGGCTTCAAGATAACCGCCAGCGTTGTGCGAGAGATGGCGCTGCGACTGGTAGCGCTAGCCGTCTCTCTCCATCTCCCTCCTTCCGCGGTGGCATCTGGAGCTTCCGATTTCCGGCGGCGGTTCCCTCCCTGTCTGCTCGGTGGCGCTGTTATCAGTCGCGCGGTGAGCGCGCGGTGCGGTGGCGTTCGCTTCTTTATGCCTGTTTGCTCGCGTGCCATGTTGGTTTCCCGTGCTACGTTATTTTTGGTCTCTTCTCGTTTCGGAACAACGTGGCCAAGAGGACACGATGCTCGGTTACTGAAGACAAAGAACCGCGCGTTCCATCTCCGGATGTATGCGACGGCTAGCGAAGTTATCAAATGCGATCGACTCGCTTTCCTCGTGTTCCTACGCACCGTCGATTTTTTGATCGAACACGCCGTGCTGATTAGAGAAAAAAAAGTAGGACATCATCTGCATTTTGTTTGGACGTTTATTGGAGGCGCACGAAGATTCGAAATTTCGATTATAATTCGCGCATTGCGTTTCCTATTCGTTTCGATGTACAGCCCACTTTTACTTTGAAGTTTTAGCCTTTCGGATATTCGAAAGTTACGAATAAGTCGTCTACAGTCGGTGACAGGTCAA
This sequence comes from Ixodes scapularis, assembly GCF_016920785.2. NCBI lineage: Eukaryota > Metazoa > Arthropoda > Arachnida > Ixodida > Ixodidae > Ixodes > Ixodes scapularis. The sequence goes on from NW_024609881.1 coordinate 108,821,840, forward strand.
GAACGAAGTGGAAGCTCCTCCCACCCCTTTCCACTTTAGTAGAGCAAACGCGGGAGAGGAGGCGTCCTCCTCTTCACCGTTCGCTCAACTAAAGTGGAAAGGGGTGAGGGAGCTTCCACCTCGTTCTTGACCTGTCACCGGCTAGAAGGAATTCCGCCATTTCTCGCGTCAAGCTTCACTGCTTCGCACCGTCGCCCCCGTTTGGAGCTTCACCCCTTTTCACGGGCGAGCTCCGAGCACGCGCCTAGGTTGGCTCAATGAGCCGGACGTTTTGCTCTCTAATATAGGTCAGCGAGACCCATCTTGTCGCAGGATATACACTCACTTTGTCTTTGCTCATGGAATGTCGTTAGAGTCCCCGTTATTCATTAATGGCCATCGAAGCTTTCCAGCGGAAGTCGACGTTAAGGAAAACTGCAGCTGAATTTGAATCGGTGAGCTTTGCTGTATGTAAAATGTCTGGAGGCAGTCGTGCGAAGAGTTTCAAGTTGGCGTACACACACACGGGGTGTTGTTTGACCTAAAGCTGACAGTAATAAAGAAAGACACTTAGAATGAACAAAGAAATTTGTAGGGTATAACTCTAGGTAATAAGGCTATCGACCGCGGTGGACGTCGGAGTGCGAGCATAAAGGTTGCCATTATATTTACCTAATTAACATAATTATCTGCTGACATGCCTCAAGCATCTTCGAACATGTTTGCAGACGGTTTTTGGTACGACCGTTGTGACGGGAAGCGCGCCTCAAACATTAGGGAGTTTTAGGGAACCTTTTTTGCTAAAAAAACAGCCTGCACACAATAGGGAGTTTTAGGGAACCGTCTTTCGCACATGCGATACGGTACGACGGGCTATCCGGTACGAACTGCGCATGCGCGAGTCTTCTGCGGCAGCGCATGCGCAGTTCGTACCGGAGGGCCCATCGTATACCATATCGGTTGGGGAAAAACGGTTCCCTAAAAATCCCTATTGTCTGCAACCAGTTTTTTTTTTTTTTTTTGTAGGATCATTAGCAGTTTGTCTGCGGCCGATTTACGCCTATATAGTTTCTGTGCGTTTGAGATAAGATCTCGTATGCACCTACACATATCTGAAATTTCTAAATTAAAGGGGAAATTAGCAATGCTCCGCGAGCATTGCTAATTTCCTTTTTTTTTTTTTTTTTTTACTTTTTTACTACGTTCCTCGAAGGAAATGACGAGTATATATAGGCTTTGACTGAGCTTGTACTCAAGCAGGAACGAAGTACAGTCATGTCTCGTTAGTATGGACACCTCCGCTCTCGTTAAAGTCGTCTATAGTGCGAGTTGTCCATGATAACGAGATAAAAATGCACGTATTTTTCCAGTTTGTCCCCGAATGTGGTATCCATTAAGCGGGGTATTCATATTAACGGGGTCCATACTAAACGAGACATGACTGTTTTCATTAACAAGAAGAAATGTACTTCGAGAGAAAGGTAACGCAGAAGTATAACGTGTTAAATTTAGCAGCCAGCGCGAGTCTCGCATTGCGCAGGAATTCTGCGCAATCAGGCGAATTTGGGCTAGAACTCGCGCTCGGACTGAACGACAACGCGAGTTGCGGCCGAACTCTGACGCGGCAGCCGTGTTCCATTTGCGCCTCGCGTGGAAACTCGTCTGCTCTCTGCGCATATCGTGCGCTCATTGGACGTCAATTGATGTCACGTGACCTGATGTCACGTGACCTCTGCGCCAGTTAACTTTCCCTGCTAAATTTAGCGGACGAATTGATGTCACGGGACCTCGCTAAATTTAGAGAGGAAATTTGACGTCACGTGACTTATGCACAAATTCACGATCCCCGCCCTATTGAAAATATTTCTAAAGGGCCCGTCAGCCTTGAAGGATTATGGGACCTCACAGGCCTTCAAAACCCTTCAAAAATACCCCACAGAAAAACCCTTCAAGGATACCCCATAGAAAAACCCTTTAGCCCCACAGCCCTTTAACCCGTCAGGCCCTTTAGCCCATCAACCCTTTAGACGCCCAAATGACTGTGAACCATAGACAAAAATGCAGGTCATAACACTGAAAATTTATTGCCGACATTTAGTTTTACATGCATATTATAACTCAATAAGCAACGCTTGTTCAAACCCGGCGCAAGGAGCTGTAGACGAGAGGGATCACATCAAACAGGGACCACTGACATCCTTATCACAAAGAAAAATACCTTTCAAAGTACTCACAATGCCGCTGGGTATATTCCTGATGTACGGTAGTTCAGCTAATAAAACCGCGCAGGTGCACCTCACGGACACATACACAGTCTCAGTAAGCACGTTTAGCGAAAACCACAAACTCGTAAGCAGCACCCGCCGCCGTTGAGAAATCCCGAGCACAGTCACGGTTTCGTCCATGATGACGTCGCGCCGGCGTCTTCGGCGTATTCTTTGCTCGCTGGTCTGAAGTCGGACGGACGAAGAGGCGCAAGGAACAGGCCCGGACAGCGGCCGTCATCCACCGTCTCAACACCCACAGTGCCATAATCCCGGTGCGCAGGCACAACATGCGGTGGGACGCTGACCCCGACTGCCAGGCTTTGCAGCGAGTAAGCCGACACCGGCCACCATCTCCTTGAACACGCTGAACACAATGGCGCTCGAGCGGTGCTGAAGGCGGCCTGCGCCGAACTATGGTTCACCTGCGGTACCAAGAAAGAAACTGCACGGATCAAAACAGACCAAGGGGCGAGCCCTCAAAACCATGCATGCTCACCTTCCTGGAGGAAATTGGTCCGCTCCAAACATCCCGGCTCGTGGGATAACCGGAACCGCACACGAGCAGAGAGAAAATGGCTATGGCCTCCCCCGCTTGCACACAGCACCCTCCTCCCCCCGACCGCTGGCCTGGCAGCCCTGCACCCTCTCCCCATCGCCGGGCGGAGAGAGGCGATTGCTTTTTTGGGGACAGTCCCCCGTGGGGGGACCGGTTCCCGGAACGAGTCGCTCCCGCGTGCGTCCCTGTTCCTGGAAAGCGCGCACTGCTCTCGGCTTGTTCTTTTTTTTTTTTCTTTTCTTTTTTTCTTGTTTCTTTTTTTCTTTTTTTTTTTTTATGCATGGTTGCACGTATTTCGCCTCGAGCGGACAGGATTGCGTTCGCCTCAAAACGCCGCTCGGCCAACACCACTCGGCCCGCGGCTCGTCAATTCTCCACATGGGCGGTCGCCCTCAGTAGCTCTTTCGCGACCGAACACCCGGGCAGTGACAGACGGGTCCAGGAGCCCACTCGTATTTGATAGAAGAGCAGTAATAAAAATCTGACCGTACTCACACACGATCGGCATTCTCCAAATACTTATTTTTTCCCTCGTAGCGTACAATAAGCAGCTATGTTCATTAATTCTGCGAAATGTGTCTCGTTGCCCACAGACATCTCAAGAAGCCTGAAGGTTTTCCCGACCCCATTAGAAAAGTTCTTGACAGCCTTTCAGACATTTGAAGGCATCGTAAAGGGGACTTTAGACATTTCAGGAGAGCCTTTGACGGGGCCAGTGAACCCACCAGGAAATATCGGTGCCCCCGTCAAACATCTCAGAAATTCCTGAAGTCCCTTTCACACCCTTTAAAAAAATCCTGAAGTCCCATCAGAGCGATTTTCAATAGGGCGCTAAATTTATCGGGAAATATCGTGTCATGTGACCTGACGTCCCGGGACCGATACACCAATTGAGTTCTCCCACTCAATGGATCGAGGAATTTGAGTAAAACAAAGCTTCTACCATTCTCCGGAACGACGGTTTAATGTTTTCTAAATAATTTTATACGATCGCATCTCGAATAATGCTTTTCGTGCATTATAGAACGTTAAAAATAAAAGTCGCTGACATTTTTTTTTTTTTTTTCTAATTTAAAGGGTGGTGGAACGTGCGCTCATCAGGGTGGGCGAAAATTCCCCATCGTCTCCCGGATTTTTTTTTTTATTTTTTTTTTGTGTAGTGTGGTTTAAGTGGATTCAACACTGTAAAGCGAGCCGGAAAAATCGGCGCCTACCCACAGAAAGCTAAAACGTCCACGAAATGTGCGCCGAGCAGGTAACAAAAAAAAAAAAAAAAAAAAAAAAAAAAAAAAGATTACACGTTGTTTTTGCTTGCATCTTTCTAAAAAAAAAAGAGAGCAAATAATCTGTTAAAGTTAACGCCGGTCGCGTTCGCAGACGACCGAGTTAGCGACACTGTTAACTTGTGGCGCCATCTCCCAATAAGCGTAGCGGAAAAAAACAATTATATGAATTTATTTCTGATATATTTGTTGGACACGTTTTTCATACCAGAATTTATTGGGTATTTCATATCAGTTTCATATGTCGTATGTAAGTTTCAGCTAGGCTAGGTGGCGCTAGGTACCGCACAAGTTATATGGTACAGAAATATTTTTTATTTGCTCACGCCACCATTTCACTTCAAGCCCTCCGGGCACTTTTATTGTACACACATGTGGATATATTACGCTACCACTAACATCAGCTGAACATATACATTGAGCGCTTGCACATATACGGCACAACAAACATGAATACAACAGCGCACCCGATAACTACTTCTGAGCTCTGCGTTTCCGCTTTTTATACTGGTCGTTTTGAAGTTACGGATTTTCTCGGTGGCCACCTTAGCAATAAATAATATTCCCAGCATGTTGATTTGTCTTCAGTAATGTCATAGCTCTATGAGTGTTTTGAACGGCTCAGGGGATGAGTCTGCTAGTAAAAGGTAAACGCTGATGCCGTAATTATTTGAAAGGCAATAAAACAAGCGGCTCCACTGCGGCTCCAAGTCGCGTGTTACTTTCCTGCACGGCACGTCATATACTGAAAAAATTATATGAATTTATTTCTGATATGCTTATTGGACACGTCTTCATACCAGGACTTATATGTCGCATATCGGTTCTTATATGTCGCATATCCGTTTTTGAGTATTTCATATCAGTTTCAGATGTCACATATCAGTTTTTGGATATTTCATATCCGTTCCATATGTCGGATATCAGTTCTTATATAGATTAATATAATTTTTTTCAGTAGGGAGCGACCGGACAATCTACTATGAAAAGGCTTAATCTTAAAATAGTTGATTGACGGGCGCTAGTTGGTTGACGCCAGACAGTGTAAAAGAGTAGCGCAGAAAACGTGAGATATGTTTGCTCCGTGGAATTTCTTCAATAAACCTTTTAGTAGCAAGTTAGCGCTCGTCCCGTGTTTTTACTTCTTCTGTGCCCCGTTTTTTTTTTTTTTTTTTTTTGCGTTGCACATTTACTATGTCTTAACCGTAAGGTTGTATTAACCAAAGTGTTTAATTAAAAAGCTTTGTCTAGGTGGCGCAAGCAGCCGTCCAATTAAAAGGCTTCAGCCGTATCCGTCCATTCATCCGTCATATTGCCCGTCCCCGCAGACTCTCCCACTCTTTTCACCTAAAGTTGGCTTCCATTCGTGCACCGATGGCTTCGGGAAAGGCAGCTTTATGGAATTGCTGACAGCCGGAAGTGAGGGCCCCGACAAGTGCACGGAAGTGCGATTGAGTTCAAACTACCGTCGATTAACCCGAGAAAACAACTCCCGAGAAAACAACCCGAGCAAACTGCCCCCACCCAGAGTGCGTTCCTGGTGGGAAAACCGGAAGATTTCACCATTTTCCGTCGCAGCTTTTAATCGAGAAATCTTCACCGTAGTACGTGTACACGAACACATTGTTTAAAAAACAAGCCCGCGTCGCCCCGCACGGGGCGTGGGCTGTGCGCGTGCGAAGAACCCAGATTCGCTTTACGAAATCGCAGAGGGGAAGCGAATTGACTTCGAAGGCCGACGGGAGGAATTGGTTTTTAATTTTTAGGCTAGGTGGCGGAAGCTGCCGCCCGTTATAATGGGTACAGCCGTTGGCATCCGTCCATCCATCCATTCATCGTGAGACGAAGCATATGCGCATGCGCAGTGCCGACAGCTGCGCCACCGCAGTCGCGTGACGTCAGGGAGTTGAATTGGTCCATAGGAAACGTCTGCTTGCGGATCTAGTTGACATCTACTACTATACTGATCCCTCTTCATGGGGCGATGCAACAATTGTTCTACTTTCAATAAATTCAGCTTCGAATTATTCCTTGACATTTATAACCTATAAAACACACGTTGCTTTTTTTTTTTTTTCTCTCTCTCTCTCTACGTAATCCAAGCCTGCGTCAAAGGACAAATTTCGGTCGCCTTTCAAGACCGAAACAAAACTGAGTACCGTAATTGAGCACGCGTGAGCTAGGTGGCGCAAGCAGCCGCCCGATACAAATACCCTGCATGAATCGTCCATCCGGTCTTGTATGGTTTTTCTCGTCGTCTCTCGTTTCGCGCTCTCGTCGTCTCGTAGGTCTCGTCTCGCGTCTTTTCAAAAATTTTGCAACGATAGATGCAAGCGTGTGACGGACGCTCCGACGCTAGCGCCGGGTACAAGCCATGCCGTCATGCTGTGAAACGAAACCACGTTTTTGCGCAGCGCAAGTTACTTTGTGGGCTGAAACACTCGCTCCTGAAAGCAACGGTCATTGGAAAACTGTATTTGGTTCCTGCCTACCAGTACCAGTCACTGTGGTCGCACGACGTCGGGTGTTGCCGTCCCCACGTCGCTGCAAATATGGTGCTTCCTAAATTGAAACGCAAGGACCGCCGCAAGGTCATCAACATTCCTGTTCTTGTTTAAATCATACGCTACTAGAAAAAAAAGCCCTCTTTAATTCAAAGACTGCTGTGCCGAAGTATTGATTACCTAGGTTTCTCACGGTAGGCTTTCTTTTGAGAGGGACTTCGGTACGTGAAAAATCTGCTGCCAAAGAAAGTTGGTGAAGAGAAGTGAGCTAAAGCAAAGAAGGTGATGTCTGCACGCTGAACCCGCACAGCGCGCTTGTTTGTCTCGAGTTCAGTCGTTGCACAAAGCGCTTCAAGAACTTTTTGATCCCCGACAAGCCGGCAGGCGATGTACAAGCTAAACACGCAGAAAAGAATGTCAGGGTCAACCCAATGCTGTGATATTTACTACCAAGCTGGTCATTTTGAAATAAATATTAATTGTGTAGTTTGGTTCTTATTTATCTATAGGGCGTTCATACATATGTATAATTTAACTGAAGCATTGCAAAATGTGTCATGTCATTGGCATTTCAATTACATGTTGAAAGACTTCCCTGGTGGTCTAACTTCACCATAATTGGTTTATTGCGGCGAGCAAAGTGCCCTTATTTGTCCAGCACTTAAAACTAACATTTTTATTTTTCTAAGAATATCTGCTTCAATAGACACTTTTGCTGCTTCGAAACACTGTTTTGGGAGCTCCAAAGGTCACGTTTACTGCTCCAAAACACTGTTTTGGCTGCTACGAAAGGTGCTCCATAACGGCTTAGGCCGATCACATGACTGGAAGACGCTTTTTGATCAGTGGCGTTGCGTTCGGGTATTCTTGGGTCCCACTAGTGCGAGTAAGCTGGTGTAAAGTGTGAAAGATTACGCACCTGTACGTCCGGAAACCGGTGCTCAAAGGGGAACGCGACGCAAGTCGCATGCACCGGGCGGCCGACGGCTATACCAGCGAGGGCGGTCGCGGCGCCGGGTCCGCCAACGCCATGCTAACAACGATAACCCCGGTATCCAACAGCGTTTATTGGGAACCAGGGCTCCCCAACAAGAAACTGCGGTCAAGCGGGCCGTGGGCACAGAGTGCCCGCAGCGCCCGTCGACCATGAGAGCCAAAGGGCGTATTGCGAGCGGAGCCATCGCCGGTGGGCCGACCTCACGCCGCTACCCGTCGTCGCAGGGGATCAAGGCAGGGCTCTCGGCAGACGGACGTCCACTCGGAGGAGGGCAGGCCCGACTGTCCCGTGCGATCTCGCTGGTCCCCCGAAAACGGGAGAGGCGCGGAGGAGTGCGCGAGAGAAGGCCAGCATGGTGCACGGCGTACTCTCCCTGATACGATACGGAACGAGCAGGGCTCGAAGCGAGACGACTTCGGCCGGAACGTCCGCGACTTACGCCTTCTCGGGGGACGGGAACCAGTACCTCCCACAAAAGTGAGGAACGTCCCAACCCAATATCATTACGCAATCCCTTTAATAATAGTAATACCTCACTCTTATGCCCACGAACAGCCGCAAATGCCTCCTACGTGGAGCACATATACGCTGGGATCAAACGGGAAAATTTAGCGGTAAAGCTAAAACAAAGCTGCGAGAGAAAGAAAACTAATAATAATCCGAAAGCATGTCTTGCCATAATTAGTTAACATTTATTTACGCATGCGTGAACTTCGGCAAACAAGGAAAAACATCGAGGGTACCTTCATGTTCGTCATTATATGCAGAGATAGTAATATTAACGTTTTGATTATAATGCGTAATAATACGCCCGTCCATCGGGGTCTTGACAGCTAAATTTAGCGGAAAAGTCTGAATGGGTGTATTATTGCACTCCAATTCAATTTTTCAGTTAATATATTTTTGTTCCTTTAACGGGAAACCTGTTTTTTTTTTTATTTGTATTATTAGCGGAGAGATTTGACGCGACAATGGCGCAACGCTGAGTCAGAGCGAGGGCGCCGAGCTTGACGACGAAGTGTCCCAAGTGCTATCACGTTACATCTCCTCCTTTGGTTGCAGCCTGAGAAAAGACGTTACTTTTTGTTTTTATTTTTACTGATCGGGTGTGTGATTTCATAGAAGAAACATTCTTAGTCTGCGGCCCACACGTGTTCGCCGCGGAGATTGGCCAAGCCGCCAACGCCATCTCTCCCTGAGCTCGCTTCTTGTGTTTTTTTATTGCGCCTTTGAGATAGCATCGTTCCCGACTGATGTGTTTAACGCGTCTCTCTCGACATCGGGCCGATCGCGCCACGATTACGTATTCATATCGGGAGCCAGGAAAGTACGGAGGGGCAGGCAGCCGCCCACTGGCAGCGCAAAACAACGTCAAGGCTAGCCTGCTTTTGTTCCCCGTCCGCCAGATTCGAGCCGGAGATTAGGAGACACTCTGAGCCGTTTTTTCTTCCTCGCGCAGGAGGAAGTCTGGAGTGACTTATCGTCATTTCGTTGCACGATCTGCGTGCCGCCACAGTCAAGGCTGCCCTGCCCGCCGCCTATACCTGGTGAGAGCCGAGATTCGAGAGAGAGCGAGCGATGGAAACCGCCGAGAGAGGATGGGCGCTTTAATGGCGGACGACTCCTGCTGCTTTTGGCAGAGATTGGACGCCATTAATGCGTCAATGTTCGGCCTGAACTCGTGTTCAATCAATCAATCAATAGATCGATCAATCATTCATTGATTTCTTGATTGGTTGATTGAGAACCCAAGTCCCAGAGGACCGCTGACCTAGTGGTCTTGTCGAATCTGGGCAGAGAGACTCTTGCAGACGTCAGCTTGGTTGGTTGATTCGTTGATTGAGAACCCAAGTCCCAGAGGACCGCTGACCTAGTGGTCTTGTCGAATCTGGGCACAGAGACTCTTGCAGTTTGCGTCACCTCCTCGCAGCTCGTACTGCAAACGCGGCGCCGTATACCACGTGATCCCCGATCGAGCAGCTGGAGACGCTCTGGCATCTGGACGCCCTGTCCGCCTATACCCGTCGTCTTGCGCCACAGTTAAATGGCAGCGCCTCGTGCATCGGCGCCGTCCGCAAAACTGGTAACCCAAACAGGATGATGGAGACTTTTTTTTTGTTGCTTCTTCAACGTCGTAATTTGCGCACGAAGGGCACGGACGTAAGCCAATCGCTCCCGACGGAGGACGACAAACGGATGATATCCAGATATACTTGGGACGAGGAGAATGCTCTTGACCCCGCTGACCGGACGTGGGGATATAATCTACTTGGTGGCAGGAGAGAAAACATTGCCTGGTTTCTTCGAGCTGCGAGAATAAACTACGCGAATACCAGGGATGGGCAAAATACATGCAAATATGTATCGAAATACAAATACAAAATACTTCGTCAAAAATGTATTTAATTACAAATCTAATTACATTTCCAAAAAAAGCATTTAAGTACAAGATACAAATACAACCAAATTAATGTATTTGGTCTCCTCCAAATACTTTTCCAAATACATTCCTCAAAATTTGCGTCAGCGACTTCAGGGCACCTGCAACGGGTTTCTGGGTATCTCATTTTAATTTTGCATCGCACACTCGGGAGTTAGTGTGCGAGGCTCTAGTAACGCAATAGAAATATAATAACGAAAAAAAATGTAATCAGCTTAGACGTAATAAGTGAAAAAAGTACAGAGCTTCAAGCAGCTTTTTTTGTCGATTACATTTTAGTATAGACCAACAAATAACCGAGACGACCAAGACGCGCAGCACTAGGTAGAGAATTTTTTTATTGTTGCAACTCGCACCAGTTACGAAAATCTGACGACCCGATCATTTAGAATGTTTCAGGCAAAAATATGGATGGAAATCAGGCTGGAAAGCATCACAAGTTGTCAGGGGCACTTATTTAGCCAGTCCGCCTGTGAACGTTGATTTCGTAACTATTGTTGCCCTAGACTAGCACCGTAATCACAAAGTCACTAGACGATTGTGCTTGATTGAGAGACACTGCATTCGGTGCAGAACGTAGTTTTCTTCCAGCTCTGGACAGTGCCTTTAAAATAAAGCCAAAGGAGAAAAAGAAAAAGCCCCATGGCCAAATAAAGGATGGAGACTATATTTTACAACCACATGCATAAAAACAAGAATTGTAACTTTGGCAATAACATTTATTTAACGTAATAGAGGCAAGTGCCGCGGGCGCCCCGCGTGCCCGGGCGCCCGTGGGGAGCGAGACGCGAACTGCCGCAGGACTGGAGCATGAAGAGATGAGGAGTTTCTTGGTTTGTTGTTGCCGTTAGCGTTGAGGTGAAGAAAGAACAACTTTGGACACGTCTTAGGATGAGCAAAATGAGTCGTGACAATAAATTTGAGGGATGTATTTTCGTTCACAAAATTGTATTTAATTACAATTGTATTTGAAATACCCCCGTTTTAGTATTTAAATACACACGTCAAATACATTACCCAATTAGTAATTAAATACAAATACAAAATACACAAAGTATTTGAAATACGTATTTCAAATATTTGTATTTGAAATACTGCCCATCCCTGGAGAATACGAAGGATGAAATGTTCCCCAACTTGGGACTCCAAGACTGCTCTTATAACCCCCGTTGACCGGTCGTGGATTTAGTATCTACAGGGTGCGAGAGAGGAAATCATACCCGGTTTTACGTGCCACGGTAAGGAAACTCAAGAGCGAATGGTTTCCTTTTTGCTTAGGACTCGGAGTCTGCGCCTGATCCCGTTGACCGAAGGTAAATTTACCGGGTTGGACCACGCGAATGAAACCCGCCTTTTGGGCCCGTAGAAATAATTCTACCCATCGCAGAAAGCGGAAACCCCGTGAGAATGCGACGCCAGCAGTGGTGACAAGACGCGATAGTTTGAGGATCATGACGTCACTTGGATCGAAAGATACAAAAGAAAAACAAAATTTATTTATGAGCCTAAAGTATGCAGCGGTAAAAGTTCCTTCAGGAAGTGATGTGAGCTTTTATGAACGGGTGGCCACTTATGATGACCCGATCTGACCGAGGCGCAATATCTATAATGACCCTACCCTGCCATCTCTTCGTATACGCGGAGCTTTCGACGCTCAATTTCCTCTTAGTTTCGGTTCCTGCCGATGGCTGGTAACGTCCTCTGCGGTCCATCGTACAGTTACGGGGATTATGGAAAGCCTAACTTGGCCATCGAATAACGCTAAGCATAATTTCTCGTTAGCAAATCGAAGAACTGATGTAAACCTTTTTGATAACACATATCTTATTAAAATGTGCTACCTATAGGGCAAATAATCCGAATATTAATCATCGTGTCGGGAGCCAACGCCGTTGTATAATATATGATCTGTGTGATTGTGGCTATCTGCGCTTGAATGGATGGGCGGGCAGACGAGCAGGCAGAGAATGGCGGCTAGCTCCGTGACGTTGCGCTTTTTGGAGTGCTTGATTGGACCGTCGGCATGGTACCGTCGGCTTCGATCCGGACTTAAAGGGACGGTGCAATGATATACAATTGGAATGTTTTTCACTTTACACGAGCTTACTCGCACTAGTGGCACTCAAGGATACTCGCACGCAACGCCACTGACCAAGAAACCCCTTTGTTGCGGTGTAATTTCAAGGACAAAAGCGAGCGTTTTCAATCAATCTCTCCTTCGCAAAACTTGATGACGTAACTGGGGGATGGCAGTATCCTCCATTGACGATATTTGAATGCGGCTCATAGGTTGAACCCGAGCATTGCTTGGGCACTCGATTTGGGCTCGTGATAATCGATGGCTATCGAATATCACAAGCCGAAATTTTTATTATCGATAGCTCGAGAAGCATTCGGGTAGTGGTCCGTGTCCAATCTCTGCAGTGACGACAATAGCCGAACCATAACAATGTCTGGAACTCGGCGCGTGTCCTGTGCCTTACCGACCTTAGCACGTGGCTAGGATCAACATTGGCGGCATATAATCGGCTCGATATCACGCGGCCGCTTGTTCTGGCTGCAAGTTGAGGGGTGCTAGTTTTTATTTAATCTTTTTTTTCTGCGACTTTGATTGTTTGTTGTAAAAAAGGAACGGGTGTTTCACAGGATCCTTAACGTCAAGGATCCGTTCTAAGCGGTATTTGCGCAAAATGCGAAAATCGTACCATCGCCCCTTCAAGGCCCGCTCACACACTTCCGCTCGCTTGCGACCGAAGTCTTGCGTTCGTCCCCCTTCATAAAGGCGTTTTTTTTTTTAAAAAGTAGCGCCAACCATTGTTCTGGAAACGCTTAAGCCGCGTGTCACGAGCGGGTGCTCCGCCGCCATTTGCTTGCAAGGGCCGCTCGATACACGGTCCTCGTGCGCTGGCGCATTTGACGCTATTTGCAAGACAAACGCAAACACATCGAGGGGCTTTACGAGAGAAGCCACTGGCACACCATTTGTGAGGTGGCCCCGGAACTGCATTTCGCTAGAGCGAAAATTTTGCGTTATTTACGTCCTGTATATAATAAATGGTCGCTTATAACATCGTCAAAAGTTTTGTTTTTTTTTTAAGCTAAGAAAGAAAGGACGGTGCCCGACAAGAATAGGAAATACTATACGGGAACGCCAAGTGTTCCGCGGCTGCCCGATAGATGGCGCCAGGATGTTCTCTCGTCGTAAAATATTTTAAGAGGTTTCAAGGCACACAGTCGTAGGCAGAGTCAAGGGCGTGAACCAATCTTTAAGTTGAAATGAAGTCTAGCTCTAAGCATATTCCGTGTATAAAGTTATCGACGAGATAAGATACCGATTATTATTCGACCGCATTTTCCTCGACACGTCGACCGACGAGCGCTCGAAAAATAAGTGAGACAGCGAGGCCTTTGTCGATCCCGTTTTTACAGCGTGGCCCGAGTATCGTCCTTGGCTCGCGAGCCTCGTCAAAGAAAGTAATTACTCGGCCGAGCTGCTCGGCCTTGCGACCGCCGAGTGCCCCTTGAATCGAGCCGCTCGCCCGACGAGCCTCCGAACGCGCTGGTCTCGATTTGAGGCGTCCAGGACTTGCTTTCTGTGTGTGACGGAGCCATCACGTAGTTTCGGTTCAACACTCGAATCGAGACGCTCGAAACTTATGCGCGCATCTGCGTGCACTTGTTACTTGGGGGGCAAATCCTTCTGGTAGTGAAGGCAAAGCTAAAAATCCGCTCGCGTGCCTTGACCACCGATCAAAGCTGTGCTCGCGCTGTCTTCCCTTCTTCTAAGATGACAACTGAAAAAGGGGGCCCTTGAGTGACGGAGAAAAGCTCACCGGATATAATCTCCGGTGAGCTTATCCCCGGCGAAGTTTTCTCCAATAGGTTATCTCTGCTGAACTTCGGTGTCCGGTGGATTTTTCTTTCGTGAGCTTATGTTCGGTGAACTTTCTCCGTGGTTATCTCCGTTGAGGTTCTCTCTGGTGAGCTTTTCTCCGGTGAACTTTTCTCCTGTAGGCTTATTTCTGGTGAAACTTTTCTCCTGTAAGCTTATCTCTGGTGAGCTTTTCTTCGGTGATCTTATCTCCGGTGAACTTCAGTAAGCTTATCTGTGGTGAGCTTTCTTTTCCGGTGAGCGTATATCAGGTGAGTGTTTTCTTCGGTGAGAATGATCTCCGGTGAACTTTCTCCGGCAAGCTTATCTCTAATGAGCTTTTCTCCGAAGCTTATGTCCGGTGAGTTCTGTTTGTTGAGGTTGTCTCCGGTAAGCTTATTTTAGTTGGCTTTTTTTTTTACCCCGGTGAGGTTAAATGCGCTGTGATTTTTTTTTTGGTGAGCCTATATCCATGTCAGAAAGAAAATGTGTGTTATGGAACGTGGTTATACACGCATTTGAGCATTTGACCGCAGCGTGACATAGATGAAAACGAACGAAAGGCTCGGCGCATGCTGCGGCTCAGCGTCTACGCAAACAAGCACCACCAGAGCTTCGCCCCAATCAACATCATTCACCACGTGGAGATGCGGTTGTTTTTTCTTTGGTCTCTTCTCCAACTGCTTGGCTGACGCCACTGTAGCTACGGTAAAGGTTATCACGTGCTTCGCCTTCGTTGCTCTGATCGACTCGAGGGGGCAGTAGTGTTCGCTCTTCGCCCAGCAACGGTGAAACCAAGTTTGGAAGAAGTCTGCTCGTCTCAGCCGCCGGACTCGATGTTCGGAAAGAGCTCTTTTTAATTGCCGGCACTAGCGCACGGACGTGCATCTGTCTTCGTCGGAAAGTCGAGCGAAACGCGATAACGCACATAAAAGTGATACCCATAAAAATCGAAGGCGCCCTGGCAGCCGCGGCTTTTCCTCGTGTGTGTTGCTTGTAAGTTGTAAAGCCGTGGGCGTCGCCGGCGGAAGGGTCCCCCCCTCCTGTCTCCTTGTCCTCCGACCGCTTCTATTCGAGACGCGAAAAAGGAAGTGTGTACATGCGTGCGCGGCGGAGAGTCGGGCGGAATAAATAGCGCGCGAGATAATGTAAGATGTGCCTGATAGGCGAAGGTCGCGCCTCGCGATGTATTGCGGCGATATGGCACCCCTCGCTACAGCGACTTAGCGCCGGGGTTTTCCTCCTTGCCCCTCGTTTTGCACCCCTCCCCTCATCTCGCCATTCCGAACTTAGGGACTGCCCGTACGGGCCGCGTGTGAGAGTATGGTCCCGTCAATTGGGGCGGCCTGCTGCACGCAAATGAGGGAACGCCATTGGCCAAACGCGCGGGATCGGACGTTGTTTGCATTCAACGTGTCATTATTGCCCCAGGGCCGCGATCAGTTCGCGCCAAAGAGCGAATCACTAACACACTAAAAAAAGTTTGTGCGTCTACTTTCACGCACAACACTCGGAGAGCCAATCAGCGCAACTTACGGAAGCAGCTCAGCGAAAGACGATGCCGAAACATATGTTTAGAGCAAAAAACGCAGTCTGAGTTGTGACATTAAGCAATGCTAAACGTCACGCTTGCATTGCTTAATGTCACAACTCAGACTGCGTTTTTTGGTCTAAACAGATGTTTCGGCATTGTCATTCGCTGAGCTGCCTCCGTAAGTTGCGCTGATAGGCTCTCCGAGTGTTGTGCGGGAAAGCAGACTCCCGGGCTTTTTTTAGAGTGAAGGAAGAAGCACGAATAAGGATAAGCCACGCCACTTATCATTCGCTTAAGTTTTTAATAACCATGACTAGACAAAAAAAAAAAAAAAAAAACTGTAAGCCCCTATTAGTTATTTTGTTTTGAACGACGCTAAAGTTGAGTAACTCGGATCGTTGTGGCTGAAAAGCAGACTCTGGTCACGGGTGATTTTCCCGACGTATTAAAACAATTTCCATCGGAAAAGGATAAAGCTCTCTCTCTTTCTCCCTTTCTCAATTCCTGCTTTCCGCTCGAGAAAGAGGGAGAGCCTCCTCCTTTCCGCGGGGGAGTAGCTCAGTAACTCGCTCGCATCGGGAGAGGAGGAGAGAGCAGTGCGAGGGGGAGAGGGGAGAAGGAAACCTGGTCCCGATTTTCTGCCTGGCAGAAGACGATTATGAAGGGTCTGCCTTTAATGAAGCCGCGGTTACACTGCCGATACAAAGCACAAAAAGACGCGGTCTGCAAATATCGTTGGAGGCGAGTTTCTTTCTCGCATGACGGTCGAGTCAGATTGGTCATACAAATATTGTATGCACACGTATGTTGTTAACCCTACATTGTATGAAGGAGACGTGCCTCGAACATGCTCGAAACACAAAGAACTCCATGTCTTTTGTATACGATGTGCGAGCAGAGTGACTTCAGCTTTACTGTTCGGATACTAACATGGCGCCCGCTTACTCTCTCTCTCTCTCTGCCTTTCATGACGTCAAACGAACAGTCGAATAACGAAGGGCGCGGCCGTCGATTCGCTCCCTCCATTAGCACACCTGCGTGACCTTGCTGGAACGACAAATGCGGAGCGTAAGTTCGTCTGCTTCTTTTGCAAGAGTTCTGGTGACGTCAGAGTGATGCCGCGTTCTGATTGGCTCTGAATGGAGGTTAGTGGGTAGAGCTCGAGGCAGCTTGCTTTGAGGTTTACCCACTATCCTTCGATCGGAGCCAATCAGAACTCGGCATCGCTCTGACGTCACCGGAACTGCTGTGCAAGAAGCTGTCGATTTGCTCTCCGCATGGCCTTCAATGTCCGGACCGTGTTGCTTTTCGAGCGGTGGAGAAGGAACAGTACACACAGGCCTATACGGCGGGCCCCCCTAAAATACCGCTGAAATGCACTCACGTGCGTTTGTGCTTTATCAGCAGCAGCTTTATATACATGAATAAAAGGTTAAAAAGCGCGAACAAACGAGGACAATAAAGAAACACGGACGACAGGACAGGCGCTTCACTCTCAACTGGTTTTTATTAACACCATTGTCACCTATATATACACATTGCCCAAACCACATCGGATTCAATCGCGACAATCAGAGCCAAACTTCCAGAAACACCATCTCACTCTGGAGCAAATACAAAGACGGAGCGCTGATGCAATTGTTTTCTTTCTTTTTTATGTAGAATGCCTCTATAATCTCTCTTTCCGTTTTTTCCTTTGCCTTTCTTAAAAACTTTGTGCCAGTCAGGTCAGGTTTACATCCACATCGCCCACAATGGTCAGCAAGATGGCCCCCCGCGTTGTTGCGCACACACAAATTATGTTCACGTGCTCTATCATTGAAGCAGCGCCCAGTCTGCCCAATGTAGACTCTGCCACAACTAAACGGAATCTCGTACACCACATTGGTGACGCACGCAGTATATTGCACCGCGTGTTTCTTGGAGCACGGTGCCTTTTTCTGCCTTGTCAACATCGGACATATCCTGGCAAGTTTACACGGTGCAGAAAAAACCACGTTAATGTCGTATCTACCACCTACCTTTTTTAGATTATGAGATAGGGTATGCATGTACGGAATGACTTGCACTCGTTTCTTTTCTTTACGTGCCTCGCTGCCTTTTTTACTTCTTTTTAGCTTTTGAAGAAGGCTCTCACAACAACTAGAGATTAGATTAGAGGGGTACCCCGCGTCTGTTAACCTTTTTGATTGTCGTTCAAAACTGATTTTCATCTGGTGGTTGCAACTTTTTTCCACATGTGCAGCCTGGGCGCTGCACATGTGGTGTACGAAGGATTGTCACTCTGAGATGACTGGGCAGAGGGACCCGAAAAACCCCGTGCTCCGAGGAACACGGGTAGAGCCTGGCCGCTGCACAGGGCTCAAGCAAGAGGACAAAGGCCCTCACCGATTGCCCTAGTACTGGACTTGCATTGGCCTCAGCCAGGCGGCCATCCAGTTTGGGGCAGTTATGGCGTCATACGGGCAGACGGCCAGGACTCCAGACTTGGAACCCCGACCACTCGGTCAGGGTCTACAGAAAGTAGTGGTACAAATTGCCAAGCCGGCGGAGGGGGCAG
Organism: Ixodes scapularis; assembly: GCF_016920785.2. Lineage (NCBI taxonomy): Eukaryota > Metazoa > Arthropoda > Arachnida > Ixodida > Ixodidae > Ixodes > Ixodes scapularis. The sequence goes on from NW_024609881.1 coordinate 108,839,831, forward strand.
GGTCGTCCCCCCCAGAAGGGTGCGAGAGCTCCCGTTGAGAACGAGTTCGCCAGGGATGCACCCCCTTTAGGCTCACTAGTCCTGCGGCGGGCACCACGTGCAGGTGGGAGTTCGGCTTTGCGCAAGCAAGTAACCATCTGCTCTCACCCCGAAATCCAAGGCGTGCATGCCATAGGAAACAAGAGAGTCACCGTGTAAACTTGCCAGGATATGTCCGATGTTGACAAGGCAGAAAAAGGCACCGTGCTCCAAGAAACACGCGGTGCAATATACTGCGTGCGTCACCAATGTGGTGTACGAGATTCTGTTTAGTTGTGGCAGAGTCTACATTGGGCAGACTGGGCGCTGCTTCAATGATAGAGCACGTGAACATAATTTGTGTGTGCGCAACAACGCGGGGGGCCATCTCGCTGACCATTGTGGGCGATGTGGATGTAAACCTGACCTGACTGGCACAAAGTTTTTAAGAAAGGCAAAGGAAAAAACGGAAAGAGAGATTATAGAGGCATTCTACATAAAAAAGAAAGAAAACAATTGCGTCAGCGCTCCGTCTTTGTATTTGCTCCAGAGTGAGATGGTGTTTCTGGAAGGTTGGCTCTGATTGTCGCGATTGAATCCGATGTGGTTTGGGCAATGTGTATATATAGGTGACAATGGTGTTAATAAAAACCAGTTGAGAGTGAAGCGCCTGTCCTGTCGTCCGTGTTTCTTTATTGTCCTCGTTTGTTCGCGCTTTTTAACCTTTTATTCAGTAATGGACCAACTAGCCCAAACCCAAGTTTTAATGCATTATATACATATATATATATATATATATATATATATATAACGGGCATGGTGGCGGGAGGCCGAAGGCGTGGGTATAAAACTGAGAAGAAAAAAACCATTAGTGAAAAACAGCAACAACGGACGATTTAATCTTCGACGTTTCGGCCGGAGTCCGGCCTTCGTCAGGAAGACGAAGGCCGGACTCCGGCCGAAACGTCGAAGATTAAATCGTCCGTTGTTGCTGTTTTTCACTAATGGTTTTTTTCTTCTCAGTTTTATATATATATATATATATATATATATATATATATTTTTTTTTTTTTTTTTTTTTTTTAAGTTTTTGAACGTCATTGTGCGCAATTTGTGTTATTTTTAATGCCAAACGTTTAGCTGCCGTATTTTCTGTTTGTATGTTATTTAGATTTTTTTTCTGCATCTCAGTCACCGTCTGCCGAGCACTCGTGGCCCGGTGCTCGACGGTCCAACGAAAATTGGTTTTATTGTCCGTGGTTGAAATGATTGAATTTGATTTGATCATAACGACTTCCTTCAGTGTCACTAAAAAAAAAAGATACCGAAAGTTGAAGATACTTGGTACCGCGATTGATACACATATCTAGGATTAATAGACCCTTCCCAAAATTCAGTGCCATCTGGTGCTTTGTAAAGCAGTTTAGGTTTTGCCATATCAATGGCGGAAATGAACTTGTATCGGCACCGTCACTTTCGCGAGTCAACGGCACGCGAGGAATTGTTCAGTGCGAGTTCTTTCTCGATCACATTCAGTTCGATGGTGACCAAGAACCTGCATTCAGAACAAAGCTCCAACACACTCAGATGCCTCGAGAAAAAACTATACACCAAAGTGCTTTAAAGCCGATTGTGTGCCGCCCACAGATTAACTGAGTCTGAGTTATTAGAAATGAACGCTTACGTAGCTCTTGTGTTCCATTCCTACGTCGCGTCGTACTGACCTCCCGAATGTACAGGCCTCGTACCATCCGCTTAGGAGCATCTTCAACGTCTTCCTTTATGAGTCCCTTGAAGGCCGCCATTGGTATGGCACAGATGCCGTTCCACAGATGATGATAGTGATCAAAGTGGCCAGACTGAATTTCGGAAAGGGTCTAATCAAGCCTCATCTTGATCTCTTCCGCAGGGCTTGCGCACGTTCGTTCTCCCGATTACGCAGTTAACTGTTTACCACGCCTCCCTCGGTTCATTACGGACATCATCAAAACCAGCCGTGTTCGCAAGTCACGCCCTGCTTAGAAGCAGGCGGCCCTTGTTTCCGTGCCAGCCTGGACGAGTTTTGCAATGTGTTTTCTCGTACCGTTCAACTTGCCCAACCTTGTATACGTGGTCTGCGTACAAATCAACAGGTGCCAAAGCTGTCGTTATATTCCCCGATTTCCAAGCTGTTTTTACGATAAGGCTCTGCACGTGCTATCGGAGATAAGTGCATGTTAGAGACTATAAAGAACGTCTGCACCCCCCTCACTTACCACGGTTCGCCTCCCTTCGTTCGACGCGCCGTATACCGGCTGCTGTGGGAACTGCAGTGTATTCTATGGGATACGTATGTTTCAAAGCCAAGCGTCTAGATGGCGCTTCTCTATACTGTATGAAACACACAGTTCGTAAACGAAAATCTAGATGGCGCTTCGAACGACGGGAGGCGGACTGAAGTGAGTGAGGGGGGTACCTCCTTCCGCGGGAGTTCCACGAGTGAAGTAATCTAGTAATTGTTGGCCCGTAGTACGTTCGAGGCGTCAATATATTCACTGGCAGCCATATCCGTGTGCGCTGCTGTTGAGCGCGTGCTGACGGCGAGCTTCTGCAATCCTTTTGGAGCGTTCATTTGGCACCATCAAGGTTGTCGGTCTTAGCAGGCTATTAATGTGAGCTCGTTCTGAGCATGCGCTCTAAACATCGTCCTCAAATATGGCGTCCAGTGAATACCTCCTATACAACACGACGCGCGAATTAGGTACAATAGCTCGTAAGCGCATGATCGATCTGTCGGTACAAGGTTGACTTTCAAGCTTTTTGATGGCAGAAACATACTCAGGGTGCCTAAGGGGTCGCCGCTTTTTACTGGTCAAGTCTTATGTTTACACCATCGAAAGTGGAACAAATCAAGAAAACAAATTATGATGTAATCTATCGCTAAAGTTCGACAGTGACGGTGCCCGATGAAATATAGTTCCATTACCGGCCATAGTTTATTGAAAAATGGAACCGCTTTTTGAGCCATCAGGTGGCACTGCATTTTGAAACCGGGTCTTTCAACAGATACAACGCATTATGTGTTAAAACACAAAAAAAAGAAGCCAGTTACGCGTTTTCGGCGCCCCGCCGGCCTCGTGGAACGAGATCTCAGAAGAGAGCACGTGTTCTAACAACGCGGGAACATGGGAGCGAGGGGGCGCGAGATAGCGCCCTTCTCGCTTACTTCGCCGACCACGGCACATTTCTCGGAATGCACATTAATCATGCGCTACCGTAGCAGCGGTAGTAGCCACCACCGCGGCTCCTCAGCGTATCTACAACACACACACAGATGCACACATCCGCGCGCTGTTATCATCGGACACCTACCGCCATCTATGGGCGACTAGTAGACTCTTCTTGCTTCCTTTTGTGTCCACGCAGCGATGACAAGCGAGCTTTTTTTGGTATTCTGTGGAAAGCCGGAGCCGATGGGATTTTCAGGGAGGGGGGGGGGGGGGGGGGGGGTGGAAGAAGGAGGCGATCCTTCAGCCAAAACTACATCAGATACTAAAATATATACACATCGTAACAAGCCACCAAAGCGGATGGCCGATCCCTAGTTCGTAGAGATAGGCTACTTCGGGAATGAACAAGAGACCAAGACACAATGTACAGAAGCGCACGCCCACCACGCGCACGCACGCACAAACACACACACACACATAAAAAAAGAAGCGGGAAGTGGTATACATAAACGGTGCAAATCTATGCGCCAATAAAAAAAAAAAAAAAACGAAAAAAGAGCTCAAACTTTAGCAGCCACAATAAGGGCTAAAGACGCGCGCGCCAAAACGAAACCAAAATGCGCGCCTAAAAAGAGAAAAAGGGCGGGAAGCGATAAGCGTTCGTCCAATGTTAAGGCGTGCGCGCGCGGGTTGTCCCGGTAATAGGGGCATATCTCAAGTTGTTCTCTGTCGCTGCTGCTTGTGGCTCGTGGCGGCGAAGGGAGAGGAAAATTTGTGTCCTCTTGATGAGTGGCTGGTTGTACTGACCTCAAGTCGGCGCACTTGGTTTGCGCGATAGCGCGAAAGAGGAAGCTGTGCTCTTCCTTATCATCGTCGCCGCTGCCGAGGGGGCGGCCGGAGACCACGCGCTAACGCCACACCGACGCATGATTTGTGGCCAGTCGACCGAGTCGTCCACAAATTCTTAGCGCATCGTCGCTGTAATTTATAGTGTGCTGGAGATAGGGGCCAAAGGAATTTTCGCCTCCTTTTTTGTTGTTCTTATCTTGACCTCGCGCTGGGACGCGAAGTGTCGCTCGTCTTCCGTCATGTAGATATCCTGGGCGATCCTTCATGATCTGGACAAAGCGCGCGGAATACTAGTATATATATATAGAGTATGGACGTATACGCGGAGGGCAGGAGAGAAAAGCGACGGTTGTTATCGGTTCCGATTAGCTCGTTATGACGTGCACGGCGCGAGAGATTACCGGGCGCGGGATGAATGACGGCCAGGATAAAATTAGAATCGGGAACCGGAGAGGAAAAAGAAAAAAAATTTGCCGAGCCGTTGCCTCGTTCTCCAAGTTGGCTGCGACGACGGGAGAGGGAGCTGCGCACGGAGCGCGCATTGGTCACGAAGGCCGCGTCATCGTTCGGCTGGAACTCGTGCTCTCCGCTGATTGGACACCGAATGCTGACGCAGTTCTCGCGACCAATGCGTGCCACGCGTTGGCCTCTATAGTGGGTGATACAGAAAATTGGGTACTATGGAACTTACCGTCTATACATCCGTTTTCGCCTCAAAAACCGTAATAAAAAAAAAAAAAAAAAAAAGGTGCGGCTCTTTGCGGAGGAATATTAATTTCCCCCTTTATGTGGTGAATTTATGTATATGTGGGGGTGAATTTTAGATTAGCCTGCCAGTATTACTTATCAAGACGCACACGTTTAGTAACGGCAAAAACATAGTTTCTTCCGTCGACATCCAAATCGTGTAAGAAATACTTAGTGCACCGCGTAAATAATGCGCAAAAATGTTTTAATTTTGTTTTTCTTGAAATGACAATGAGTGTAGGAGGTGTTGCACGTGCGTGAGCTCACGCACGTGCATATGTGCTCGCCACCGACTGTCGATATTTAGTTACAGTTAGTCGATTTAAGAAATGCGGGACGTCGCTTACTATGTTCACGCGCTTTTGTATTTGTAGTTCTTCCGCGGTCTTACCGACTAATACTGCAATGTGATTGGCTGCGAGCCAATCACTTGCTGGCCAATCAGACTAGATGCCTGGGAGGTTTCTTAAGTTGTCGGTGACCGTGGTGGTTATGGATATCGATCGAAATATTAATTATTGCTAATCTTACTTCGTTAAACGACACATCGGTTGGTTTCTTTCGCGACCCGTTTGACGGATGAGCGTATGTAATGTCAAATAAAGCCCAGACTCCCTGAACTAAATGTACATCGAACAACCTACGAACATCGTGAAGTATGCGTAATACCTTGATTTGTGCTAGTTGGTTCATGTTCACTTGTTTATGCGAAAGCATTAACTATCCCATGGAATGGAGCCAATAACGTCTTTCACCGAAATAAAAAGACACAACGCAAAATATATGTTTATTTTTTTATTGGCTGAGCAAAACGGCTCCAAGATAGCCATTGGCGGTCGTTCCACGAGAGCGCGCGCTCGGCCGCCGCTCTTGTTTCAGGCGTTGCCGGATGGGGTGGGGGGCTGCGGCCGCTTCTGCTCCTCTCGGCGCCTGAGGCATCTATATCGTAGGCGGCCGCAACCTGGGCAGTAGCGAAACGTGGCCGTCCACTCCAGATACACCGCAGACGAACTAAGGGAGCGAACGAACGACGTACATGCTTTCGCATTGACAACTCATAAGAAGTGCTGCTTGGGTGTCCTCGGAATTTTTAAAACCGCAAGCAAAACACACACACACACACACGCACACACACACATACACACACACACACAAGGACGAAGAAGCACACACGGGAACGCTCGTCCATGTATCTTCGTCTTCTTAATGTTTTCTTTTTGCGCTCTTAAACCTTTTTAACTCTACGAACATCGCTCGGAGACGCGATCTCTTTGCGCGCTGCGCAACGGCCGCTGACTCGGCGAGTGAAATTCATCCTTTGTTCGTTGCATATTCCCTCCGTGTAATCCCGCTTTTACAAAAAGTTAACTAATCCCTCCCCGTTAGAAGAGGTTTTCTGTACAACGTGCTTGGAGTTTGATCGAGCCTCATTGTATCTTTTTATTAGTTTATTAAAAAATTAAGTAAAACTCGAAACAAGAAAATGCTTGGCTGATTAAGCCTTCCCCCGACGAGATTTTGTACGTTTTTTGTTTTCTTTTGTTCGAATAAGGTTTGGCGGGGTGTCAACTCAAGAAACCGAAAAGTCCCGTCACGAGCGAGTTTCACCAGGTCAGCACCTTCTGCTCTGCGGTTAAGCCGCCTTGTCGGTGACGCTCAGCTATAGGGCCCGTTCCTGCAGGGGCTTCGCTTTTTTTTTTTGCGTCGCGTCGTACGCGTTGTCCTTCCGTTTTGGCTACCGTAGCTTTCGTTGTTCTCCCACTCTCAAATCTATTGAAGCAGTGCGTGTGAATAAAACGCGACAAGAACCCACGTGCTCTCGCAGCAGTGCGGAACGCTAGCACTTCGGGAGGTGTACGCCATGCTTGGGTAGTAATTCATTTACAGTAATTGAATTACTGTAATTGAATTATTTTTCTTATTAATTTGTAACTGTAATTAAATACTTTCGCCCTTTGAAAGCGCGCCATACTTTGGTAGTAATGCAATTACAGTTAGTTAAGTGCTGTCATTTAATTACTTTCTTAGGACTTTGTAAGTGCAATTAATTACTTTCGCCTAAAAGGGATTGTAATTGAAAATTAATTTCTTTCTAGCATCAGTAATTGTAAAAATTTCAGGCACAATTACAATTGCTTTTGCGAGACTTTGCGGCGCCGACGGAACCTCACTGAAAGCCTCGGCGCTCGCACAAGCGGCCAAGCGCTCGGTGACACACTCGCACACATAGACGCGCGCGCACACACACACACGCACACACACGCACACGCACACACACACGCACACACACACACACTCACACTCACACACACACACACACACACACACACACACACACACACTAAACAAAAATGGCGCCGCATAGTTTGTTGTTTTGCCTGGATAATAAAAGTGTGTGAACCTAATTTTACTTTAACGATCTGGCGTCTTCGAGTTATCCTTAATTGGAAATATGATAATGTAGGACTTCACTACTCCAAACTGTCAAGTTCTATCACTAATTGTACAAAATTCACAAAAGGAAAGCACAATGCGTGACATTTATACCCCAATGTTTCAGCCTCCAAAACGTTGGGGCGAGGAATGAACAAATGCGTTGCATTCTAAACAACTCGTGTAAACCTATACGGCCCAAGTAGGGTCGCTCTCAGAAATAAGTAATTGTAAACTAATTCCATTACTTCCTAAAAAGTAATTTGTAATTGCGATGAATTACTTTTTACTCAGTACTAATTGTAATTCTAGTTAAACTACTTGTAATTGTAATTAAGTTACATCTTGGAAGTAGTTTACCCCTGTATGGCCGCGAGCGCTAGCGCGCGGCGAAGTCAATCTCGTTGGACTGATCGACGGCTGTGAGCAAGGGTAAGCAGGAAGAGGAGGAGGAGGGGCAAGCGCTCGGAATGCCTCTCGTGGCAAGTATATAGATGGCTCTTTCGGGATGCGCTGCTCTGAGTTTCGAGCGCGGCGCCGAAGTTAAGAGGATTAACGAATCGGCCCGGTCCGATTTGTAAAGTGCACCGGCCGTCTTGTCGGAACAGCCACATTTGAAGATCGGGACGAAATTAAACGGTCGCCTTTTAATCGCGGAATTTAATTAACCGGACGAGTACTTACTTGTCGATTCGCCTGGTCCAGGATTACGAATTATACGACTAACCCCCCGCGGGGCTCAACATCGGGGGCACGCTGGGGTCTTTTGGTGTCCGGCGTTTCGGAGTTTAGAGGTTGAAAATATGATTGCGCGAGGGAGAAACTCTCGAAAACTCTCGGGGTAGCACTTTGCGTTATCGCGGTGTTTTTGTCGGGTATCGAGAGGGTGGAACTTGCGAAATGAAGTGGCGTTGATGGTCGAAAGTTTTTTTTTTTTTTTCGCAATTAAGTTGCTCTGTTCCCGTTTTGGCGCTAGAACCTTTGATTGGTCTCATTTTTTTTTCGTCTTTAATCTGTCCTGTGCCTTCTTACTGTAATCACCTCCACCTTTGGTGCAAAAAGAAATAATAAAAAAAAAACTTTCAAAATGGGAGCATGATCCATTACAGAAATAGGCTTCATTTAGGAAAGGGGATTTTAGGTTCCGTCTGACCAACGTTTGGCGTGGTTTCAAAGCTGATGGCGTCAGTTCGCTCCATGGGAGAGTTAATGCTTTCGCAGTAAGAAGTATTTAGGAAAAGCGTTCGAAGCGGCGTTTCGTGGGTAGCGCCATTTTGAATACTGGCAGTCTAGCGAGCGTCAGGTTCCGGTGCCATGCTGCAGGGCTGCAGCACCGAGGGGAATTTCCAAGATTAAGGTAATATTCAGGTCTACGTAGGAATAAGGGAAATCTTGCTAGTTAGAGGTAAATTCTGGGCACTGTATATATCTAGAATTTTATAGGTTAATTATGATTTTTTTTTTCGAGATATCATCGATTTTTAGCGGCTTTGGCTACATTTGGGATATTCCCTCCAGCCGTTTGGCGGTTTGTTGCATGAACTTCTGCCAAGACTGAGGAGTGCTCCAACAACCTCTTTTCGGCAAAATCAGTTTTCATCATCGTTCGAGTGAAAATTGTAAAGGAAGGGACCAGCCAAGTCGAAAAAGAAAGCTTGAGTACACGGAGAGATACTGCGATGTCTGGAGATACTGACTTACAATGACAAAGAATATCTCGTGAAGTGCCCTGTGTGTCGTGTTCTGTGTGCTCGAATTTGAGAACTCTCGCTTTTGTTGCACCTTTTGAGTTGGGCTATAATAAAAAGAGATAATGAAGTTGATAAAGCAGTAACATGTTGTTATGACGTTCATAACATCTAAGGTGAAGATAGGGATTCATTCGTCAGTTTGAATCTCCCGGTAACACTGCCCCTCGCCAGATTTAGTTTTGCTACGATTTTAGCCCGATAAACTCTTTTTTTTTTTCTTTTTCCGAAACGTGCGCGAAGCGTAATATATAATATATCTCTTATCGTAAAAACAGAAATGATGCTGAAAACAACGGATATTTAGTAGTATATAATTATTTGGGCAAGCAGGAGAAATTTCGGCAGAAATAGGGAATTTTCAGGACACCGCTAGGGATATTTTGAGTTTCCGTATAAATCTTTTCTGTTAACTCTCGCCTCCGACCGCCAACTAGGGATATCCGGTATGGGATATCCCTAAATGGCGTAAAAGTAAAAAGTAGTAAAAAAAATAGAGGGGACACAAAACGAGAATGGTTGACGGTTACGCTTATCTCCTAAATGCCTTCTATTGGCGTGGCGACGGCAAAACAATGTTTTCGCCCATACTGGAAGTGACGATATTTCAAGATGGCGGCGCCCTTGTGAAAAAGGTCTATTGGCAGCCCTCCCATGCTGAGTGGTTGGAAAAGTTGGTGAAAATTCTCCTCGGGGCGCCGCTCCCGCGTTGGGTCGCTAGTGGGGTGTTCCAAAGTGCTGGGTGTGTGACTTTTGGCACGTCTAGTGTTCTTGTGTGCCGCGGATGGCGTTTTTGAACTCACTGGGAACGTTTCTTGCCCCGCATTATGGCATCCGCCACTGCCGCGATGCCGAGAAGTGCGACACTGAACGCGCCAGCGATAGAAATTGAAGGCAAGTACTCAGAGCATCCTATAAGTGAACAGCGATTTAATTTCCCTTCGGGTTTTTGTCGTTCAGATGAAGTACTTTGAGAATATTGTTTGGCGGTTTGTGTCGTCCAGTACAATGAAACATAATGTGAACAAGGACGCCCGAAAAAAGAACATTGCATGGAACGATCGGAGGCTTGAAGACGTTTAAGAAAGCTTTATTTGAGGATCAAGTGTTGACGACTGTCTTTTGTCGGAAACTTAAAACAGCAAAGTCAGGATGGACCCGTTGCCGCGGCGCGAGTTGATCAATGATTCAACGACTCGAAATCGATGCATGAACATCATTTCGGCTATAGAAGCAAAATGTTTCTTTCCTGCTACATTATGTAATAATTTTCAAAATAAAAATAATTCAGTCGCGTTGTAGCGGTCAACGGAAGTTGACGGCTCTCTGGTATCGCACAGGAAATCGCGATTCAAGAAAACGGATAGAATTTTTTCGCCAATTTCTAGCCATTCCCTGCGTCGGAAATGAACCTTCAACTAAGCATTGTAGGTGATAAAATCGAGTCAATGCCACCACTGCAAAATATCAACATCAAGATAAATTAAGTTACCAAAAATTTGCAAGCTGAAACAGCAATTCTCTCAAGAAACCTTGCACGCACCTTGCCAGCGTACCCCTTGTTCATCGACGGCAGGGCGTATAGTTCGGTGCGCGTTCCATTAACAAAATGTTCCCAAGCACACCGCCGGAGGTGTTGGTCATTTAAAAAGCGATCAAGTTTGAAAACATATTGCAGTCGCAGTTGCCTTGCCGGATCCTGTGCGCCAGAAAGATGTCCTCCGATAATATTCCGAAATTTTAGTTGTTATTCGTGCAGCTTATTACAGAACAATGGGCGTCCCCATGACCAGGGGATTGTCGTCATTGAATGTGCTAGAAATGTAGGAAACCGCGAAGAAAACAAGCGAACTTGAAGCACATACGCATTCCGTGGCGTTCATCCAGGTCTTCTGCTCGTCCCTGACAAACCAGCAAGGAGGAAAACGCCATTAGCTCTTTCCTCTTTTCCCCCTTGCCCTCGCTGCCGCAGAGTTGGCCAGGTGCTAAGTTGATTTCGTGTCTCGATCCAGCTACGTCGTGACCCCTTGCTCCAACTGCGGCGTCCACCGCGCCAGGATTACTTGTGTCGTATACCTCAAGACGACTGTGACGTCGCGCTAAAAAAAAAACTGGCCTTCTAAATACTATGCATTTAAAAGTAATAGCGAACGCCATTCTTTCCTTCGCGTATGGCTTTTTCTTCCATGATCTAAAACGGGCTGAAGAGGCATATCTATCTTTGGCCGGCAACCCTTAAGTGGGCTCTAGATGAGGCAGCGAAAAAGAAAAGAGGCGTCCGGGGTGCAATCAAGCGGAACCAACGTCTCTACGACGCGCTCCCGGCAGTGCAAGCTCCGAGATAATTTTCTTCTTCCAATCAAGACCTCCTCTCTAGTTATTTATCTATCAGCGCTCAGAATTTGCTCGGGTTATTTCGTTATTTCCAACCTTTTAAATCGAGTTGTTGCGAAGGAGTGCTCGATAAGCTGTGTCGCCGAAGAGAGGAGTGCTCTTCATTCCAAATGGTGAATCATCATGCGAGAGAAACTTTCTCCCGATGGAAAATTCCCCTCTCATTTGGGCTTCGTTCACAAAGCGGCTCGCGCTCTCATTCCCGATGGCGAGTTATCCAATGAACAAGCAAATAATAAGAACTACAGTAAAAAAAAAGGAGGGCCACTTGGGGGAAGGAGCAGCGTATGGTGTTAAGAGCCCAACTTCTATGGTCTTTAGATCCGAGTATATACGTATGGGTATATGGCCTCATCATGCAGAAAACGTAGATATCCAATGGAAACTGAAGATTGGCACGAAAAATATATTAACAAGCAAAGCATAAATTAGTTTTCAGATCGCTCGCCGACGTTTTGGAAATATTTTTTTAATTTTTTATGGTCGGTCTTATTTTGATAGTTGAGTTGTGGAACGTTTTAGTTTCATTTTCTCTTCGTTTACTCGCGACAAAAAAAAAAAAAAAAAAAAAGAAGTCTATATCTGAAAGCGCCGGAATTCATGTATGTGTGTGTGTGTGTGTTCTGAATGGAAACGTTATCTGAAAGCGTTCCTTTTCAAGTTTGGGGTAATTTACAGCTTTTTCTCAAGCTGTAAAGGGGAACTTGGGGGGAGGGAGGGAGCGTTTGGAGCATCTTTTTTGGAGCGGTGCTCGGCGGTCTTCATTGCGATGTGCGATGAACGTGGTAGGGAGCGTAATTTGGGAGGCTTTCGGTGCATCTCGGAGGGAGCATATGATACCGGGGAGCTCATTTCGTCTTGGCCGAATGATTGCCTCGTTTAGGGACCTGTGATTGCCTCCTCCGACGGAACGTCTGGATGAACTATTCGTTTTTGGTTTTGTCTGCCTTCTTTTTTTTTGAACGCCAGCAGGTTGCTTACGAAAACGGAGAACGAAAAGGAGGGTGAACTGTTGGTTCGTTTGATTTAATGGCTGTTTGACGGGGTCAGCGCGGAGATTACGTACCCTTGCCAACCTGCTGGCTTAGCGGATGTCGAATGGAATCACTCAGTTACGGAGGAGCATTAAGAAGAAAAACACGTACAGTACCCTGGTGACAAAAAAAAAAACGACAACATAAAAGCTTTTGACTTATCGGATCCTCCGGGCACGTATTTTGAATCGCTCAAACTTAACGTCTTACCGCCATAACATCATCATTAACAACCACCACCACCACCACCACCACCACCACGACCACCACCACAACCACCACCACCACCTCCACCTCCTCCTCCTCCTCCTCCTCCTCCTCCTCCTCCTCCAACAACAACAATAATAATAATCAAGGGTCACCATCTATTATCTGTCTCCGTGCCGCCACGTCCAAACACAAGTAAAATAGTGCAAAGTAGTGTACACGGCACGAACGTAAAAGAAAGGAGACAAAATGTATAACGACATCCGTTTTTACTGGTAGTATATGTAAAAAAATAATACGAAAATATATCAGGTGAGCAACACGCGGTGATGTGCACATAGACAAAAAGAAAATGCACCGTGCGATCCAATATACCATGGGGATGAAGAAGTTCAAGAACCACTATCCACAGTCGGGATGTTCCTAGAGGGACTCACCCTCGGGCACAAGATGTCGTGGCTATGGTACAATCGCAAGGAACGCACGATGGTCTCGAAACACGTAGAACCCAACGAGTCGACATTAAAAAGGCTCGAGGTACACGTAAGCACTTCTTATGAGTTGTGAATGCGAAAGCATGCACGTCATTCTTGCGCTCCCTTATTTCGTCTGCGGCGTATTCGCGTCGACGGCAGAGCGAGCCCTCTCCTCGATGCTCTGACCTTGGACGCTTCGTGTTACCGGCGCGCTGACGGACAGGCAGCGCCATGGGATGGCGGTCGTTGAAACTGACGCGCAGCGGCCAATGGGAGCCTCGTTCCTTGAAACTATGACGCGCGCCAGCCAATGGGACCGAAGCCGAAATCCATCAGCTTCCCTCCGCTAATTTGGGATCGGGGAAACTAGATGCCGTTGTCTAGGCTTTTCGCGGGGTTTCATAGCTGGGAGCCTGCTTCACTCGGGGAAAGGGTTTAAGGTGCCGTTTGGGGCGGCTTCAAAGCTGATGACATAGGATCGCTTCATGGGTAATGCGTTCGCATTAGTAACATCAACCTCACTGTGAGGCGTCACTAGTCCCTACGGGCATATGACTTTACGCTACGACTTGGCCGTGTCAAGAGTCAAAGGAACGGAAACGTCGGAGAACGCGTTGGCACGCGGGATGGGCAACGTTGCCACTATGGCACCTGGAACGCGGGGTGTTCATTACGTCTTAAAAAAAGCGGTCCTCCGTGTACCGCCTGGTGACGTCACGGAAGTGTCACGCTGTCGCTGGCCGCGATCCTGGCGGTGTCGCAGGAGCGGTGCATAGGTTGTGACAGACGCCTGTTCTGCCGTAGGTCGCTCTACAACTTGACAGGCCACGCGAAAGCTTTTAGCAGCCAGGCGTTGGGACTACGCGACCCCAGCACGACTTGCATGCGATCGTACATTTCTTTGTCGGGACTACCGTCAGAATAGCGACATCGATAAGAGTACGGCATGCTAGCCGGCTCGCATGGGACGTCATCTGTTAACACGTCTACGCCACGCTTGAAGTACATGGGCGGGACAGGACGATAAACACACCAGTCAAAGACCCGTTCCGCACACTAAAAAAAAAAAAGTAACGGTGTAGCCCTTACACCCCTTGTCACATATACGACACCCGAGAACTTCAGTTCGCCGTACAGCGCACTGACGTCAAAATGACGGCCCCCACTTTTACGAGAGGCGTGATGACGGTGCGATATAACATATAAGATATTAGCAGCTAAAGTAGGCATCAAAGTGAAAAAAAAAAACCAAACAAAAGAAAACACAGAGGTTTTGAAATAGGGCCAAGAAAACCCTGATTACTTTTTTTACAGTCAGTTACACTTACATAAGCTATTGTAATAAGTTGTACAACTCGGCTATTAATTCGCTCGTGAAAGTTGGTAGCATCGGTTGAACATTAATGCGCTGTACGTCCAACTGAAGTTTAGGGGTGTCGTATATGTGACAAGGGTTGTAAGTCCTTGGGACCAAATAACGATTACTTTTGAAATTAATCGATGAAGCAACCGATTAATCCAATCGTGCATGTTACGCGAACTTAATTTTGACCAATTTCCGAGCCAATTTATCGAGGCTACAATTAATGCACCCTTTTACGGGGTTGTCGCAGGTAGGATCTTTGTGCGGCGTGTACTATGTACCGTAATTTATTATAATCGCGAGAAACGATCTCTGACGCATAAATCATTTCGACTCGATGCTAATCTTGGATGCAAAACGTTATAATTATATACAAGCTTGCCAATCCAGGCTTATATATAGCAGCTTGCTGCAGATATTGTATAAGCAAAAACTCTCTCTCTTTCCCCCCCCCCCTCCCCCCCCCCCCCTCCCCCTTGAGGAGAGTCGTTGGAGTTGTAACTTGTATCTGTGTCTCTGGTTTGCCGCCATAGCCTGTGAGCTCGCTCTATAGTATACAAGATGCCGAAAATACTTACATGTTTTTTTTTTTTTTTTTTTTTTTTTAAGTAAGCTGTGCATTATGAACTCTCATTCTCCGCCCAAATGTAGCACTAGCGGTTCGAAGCAGATGCCAGAATTTCAGAACTAACCGTCATCTCATCGAAAAGTTATAAGGGATTTTCTGAAATGTTCAACGGGAAAGCGGCGGCCGAGACTTTCCCGTTGTCAAAGTCACTTAGGTCAAAGTCACTTAGGTCGTATATCAATAAGTGACAAATGTATGACCAAGTCAAAGAAAAAATTATGAATGGCAAAAAGAAGGAATTTCTGGCTAAAAGAGTGCATATAGGTTTTATGTTTAGAAAAAACTAAAAAAAAAAAAAAGAACGCGATTTTGATTGGCCGTGCACCGAAATGTTCGCGCACCGAAACGTCCCACGCCGAAAAGTCCGTGCACCGAAATGTCCGTACAGCGACAAGTTTGTGCACCGAAACGTTCGTGCACCGAAAAGTCCGTGGACCGAAAAGTCCGCACCGAAATGCCCTACATCGGACAAAAAGTCCTAGACCCGTCACGGACCGCATGCTCGTATTGCGTCGGAAGGTAAACTAGGAAGCCGAAGCTCGGGAGGCCTAGAGTCACTAAATAAAGCTACGCTTTCAGAGTACCGAAACTCCCAAACTGCGCGTCTGAAGCGCGTCAGGCGCCGCCATCTTGGGTCCACTCGCGGATGGAGGAGTTACTCTAGCCGAGCCAAGCCGAGTTGTAGCCGTCGCCCGCGCCAGCTGAGCGACGGACCTCAGCGTGCGCGCGCAGTAAAGAGTAGCAGGCAGAAGACCGCTGGATCCAAGATGGTAACGTTGAGAAAACGTGATGATGATGATAGCGACTCACGTGACTGCCGCTGTCCAATGATGCCGCAGCGAACCAGAATATTGCTGAATAGAGCGACTGTATTGTCGGCAAAACGCCAAAGAAAAGGAATGCGGTATACTCTGAAAGCGTAGCTTACCTAGTGACTTTAGGGAGGCCAAGAGAGCCAAGTCTTTGAGTGCGTGCCAGGGGGTCGCCGCGTGGTGGGCTGGTGACGTCACCAGCCCGCCCACCAGCCACGGCGACGTTTTCGAGTGGGGCGCAAATCCGAGGGTCCCGAAAATAAATCGATTTATCTACAAAACTATCGTTCTATTTTCCAAATAAATCTAGGAACATACAATCGATCCTAGCAGTATAGTTGTCTCATATTATTTTTGGTGTGTGACCCTTTTAATTAAGGTAACTGGTTCCTTGTAAAGTAGCGCCAAGATATGGTCGTCGTTTTGGTTCATGGAATGAGAAGCTTCTCCTTGACTTCTCCACGCTTGGTGAGCCGATTTATATTCGCTGGTGACGGGTAGCTTTATAAGGGCGTTTCTCGAATACCGAAATTTCGTTATCCACACACCGGCGAAATAAGCGCACATCTACGTACCGCCACAACATGAGGCGTCGGTGCTTCATAGCGGTCTTGGCGCGACGGGTTGAGGACGAACCTTTCAAAGCTTCGGAGGTTCGAACGGACCCAAATGGCGATCGCCATGGCAGCCGAGACCGACCAGCCAATCGCCTTGTCAGGTTTCGCCATGTGTATGAATTATTATCAGTTTGTGTCTGTCCAGCAGGCAGGGAAGGCAATGGCGCTACTTTCCCTTGATCCAGTGACTATAGTCAAGGCCAGAGCGGGGGGATCGGTGGCTTGAGCTGAGCTTAATAGGCTTAAGCGTAAGCTTACGAGCTTAACAGGCTTAAGCTCACTTAGCCAAAGCCTGCTACGGAGGGGGGATCGGTGGCAGAGTGGACTAGCGCACACCAGCTCGGAGCACGTGGAGCGAATAAAGCCCCTGTAGCCTGGGAAAAGTGACGCCATTCATTGTTGTGGAAATGCTCGAGACACGTGCCGCGCACCACTTCTGGGAAGAACATGGCGTCTGAAATCTAGCTCAGTGCTGGGCTGTGCTGCCATGATCTTCCCAAAAGGGCTGCAGGTTGCGCGTGTCTCGTGCATCGACGCACCTTGCGCTACTTTTAAAACATGAAGGGGCTTTAGGAGCGAAAGCTCGCGCTGCAGAACCCAGGGATCCTGGGTCCAATCCCTACCCCTGCCCGTTTTGATCTGGATGAGATATCGGACCGGCGTGCGGTCGTGTATCCATACATGCGCGGTGCATGTTAACGACACCCAGGCTAGCGGTTGTACCGCGCTAGCGAGATTGCTCATCTACTGCTGAGACACCACTCCTCATCGGTGCCGACTAAGTTGCGGCTGTATAACACACACACAGCACGATTAGAGTTCATGTTAAAAAAGGAACGGGAACGAAATTTTAGGGATCATTTTATTTCTTCGGTATATATACCACGTCGCATCGGCACCTCAGAACCGTTAGTATTTCGCTCGCAAACGCAAGAAAAGCGATTCTAAAACGAATGAAACAATTTCCCACTCGCCCCTGGTGGTTGGGGGGCCGAAGCTTCGTTGGGAGGACCGTGACGTGTTGCTCCTCCCGCAGTGGCGCCACCCTCGGCAGCACACCGTACTCGCATAGATACCCCATGGCCTCCGAGATCCCGAACTCGGAGCCCATGGATCCCTAGCCGTGAATGCAGTGATGCAATCGCGCTGCTACGCGCGGCGCGTGATTCTTTTGGTACCGCTGGGTTGTTTCTGCGTTTAATCATCACGTTTTCGAGCAAGATGCATACAAACGCTAGAGGGCTCCGGCCCAGAGGGAAACAGCGTGCTGAACTGCGAGACGCCGACCGACGGGTTTCCGAACAACGAGAAATTCCGATGCGTGTGGATCCGTCTGGCGAGTCCGTCGTCTTGCCGTGAAAACCGATCGCCTGTATACATACGGTGACCATTTTCGCGATGAGGACCATGAAAAGCCACCCACTGTCCTCGGGAGTCTGGGTCTTCCTACCAAACATATTCGGATGCTGGGTTATGTCGACCTTTTCTTTTTTCTTTTTTTTTTCAAAGAAGAGCAGAAGAGCTCGGCGAACCGCACGAAAAGCGGAGCAACCTGGCGCATACCTCCAAGTTGGCCAATCAATATTAAATGCGAATCATATCTTGGCGACCCCCACCCCCTTCGCAGTTTTTCGAGCAGACGTTCGGTCTGTCGGATGGTTCGTACCTGTCCGTGACCATGTGTGAGAGTGACTACTCGTCCTCGCCGACATCTTCCGAGTGCCCTTGGGTAGTCGAAATCCTCGTCCCGTCGAGTTCATAGATCGTGGCGGAACGCACCGCGGACTACAAGGGCCGAAGTGAATACGTCACGATGGTCGTCGTGCAACTGTGCAGTCCTCCGCCACTTCGAAACGCGAGAGTGTAACACGCAAAAGCCACCGCGTGGCGGCGCTCATAATCACGCCAGCGTGTGCTGAGGAGCCTTATACGTCACGATTGCGACGGAATTCCCATGACGGATCGCTCGCCTCGATGGCCGATATCGAAGCGCTCGCTTGAATGGGACGCTTGAAACGAAATATATAACCATCCACTTAAAACACGAACGTGCGATTGTCATCTACGGATCAGAGGTCGGCATTTTAGGTCGCCCTCACTCACCCTCACCCTCACAGCCACACTCACCTAAGCCCCTCACTCACCCTCACCCTCACAGCTACACTCACCTTCAGCCCCTCACTCACCCTCACCCTCCTAGTCACATTCACCTTCAGCCCTTCACTCACCTCACTGAACCTCACGGCCCTCACGCACTCACCGCCCTCACCGCCCTCACGGCCCTCACGCCCCTCACCGCCCTCACGGCCATGCCCCTCACTCACTCATGACCCTCACGACACTCACCGCCCTCACGCCACTCACCGCCCTCACGGCCCTCACGCACTCATAGCCCTCACGCCACTCACGGCCCTCACCGCCCTCACCGCCCTCACGCCACTCACAGCCCTCACGCCACTCACAGCCCTCACGCCACTCACCGCCCTCACCGCCCTCACGGCCCTCACGCCACTCACCGCCCTCACGCCCCTCACCGCCCACGCGGCCCTCACACCCCTCACGCTCCTCACGCACCCATGGCCCTCACGCCACTGAGGCCAGCTTCAGATGGGGCAATTTCGCCCAGAAACTACGTCGCAACACCAGCAACACGCACCGCCCGCGATCACACGCAGCAACCAATTGCTGCAATTTGCCATCGTCATCATAAAATTTAATATTTCTTGTACTATTTAGACAGAATTATGCGTTATAAACGTGTTTTTATGCATTTAAACCTCGTTAAGAATACCAATGCACCTTTCTGAAACAGTTTATTTCAAAAAAAAAACGATCGATTTTAAACCAGGAACAAGTCATTCGGTGTCATCATCACCGGCACGAGGTATCACGTGAAAATTTTGCGTCCCTGATCGGATGCAGCCGCTTCAAACGTATTCGAATTGCTCCGAGTTGCTTGCTTATTTCAAGCCGGACCCGATTTCAGCAATTCGTGTCGACCTATTGAAAGCTAGAGAACAACCCGCCATCAACACCAAAATTGCTGAGAAAGATGCTCGATCTGAAGGGGGCCTCACGCACTCACCGCCCTCACGGCCCTCACGCCTCTCATGCCACTCACTACCCTCACGCACTCATGGCCCTCACACCCCTCACGCACTCACCGCCCTCACACCACTCACGCACTCATGGCCCTCACGCCACTCACCGCCCTCACGCACTCATGACCCTCACCGCCCTCACGGCCCTCACCGCCCTCACGGCCCTCACGGCCCTCACTCACCCTCACTCACCCTCACACTCATGAATTTTCCTGGTTCGAAAACTCACTCACCCTCACCTCACCTGTGAAGATGAGGGTGAGTGAGGGTGAGTGAGGGCCCTCATGAGTGAGGTTTGCCGAGGTATGCTACGGATATATCCTCGGTCATATTTCACCCATTTCGGAAAAGGTTTCCGTATGTTTTGATATTTGTTACAACACATGGTCCGAGAGGAAAGAGCGCTTGCTCCGGGTGCCGTGAAAACCAACGTAGACGGAAACGAAACCCCCCCCCCCCCTTTTTTTTTTTTTCTTTTTTTTTCAGTTTCACCGTCTCGACGGCAGAGGCGCTGTCGCCTGAGGCCATAGCCTCCTCTATACGGAGAAAGCCTGGCGCGTCGCGAGAAAAGAGGGCCGCCGTAAATGGGAAAGGAGGGGCGGAGAAACGGGAGCGGAGAGAACCTTGCCTGCTAGCGCCACAAAAGAGCGAGCGGCCAAACGCAGAAACAATCTTTTTTTCTCTCTCTCTCTATCGTGGAGAGGAGAAACTCAACGTCCACTCTTTCCCGTTTCTCCCTGCGCCCTTTGGAATCGCCACGCCCGTTTCTCCCGGAGTACGAAAACGACGGTGACAAAAACACAAAAACAAGCGTGGTTCGGGGAGCGGCCGCTCGTGACCCAAGCGCTCGCTGTCTAGGTCTGCCCTTTCTCCTCTGCGCTACCATATTGGTCACCGTTCGGCGCGCTCCTCCTCTCCTTTTTCCTGCGGCCGCACGCCCTATGGCTCCGTCGTCGATGTGCCAGGCTTTCTCCGTATAGAGGAGGCTATGCTGAGGCTAATCGGGCTCGTGCCAAGAGGACTTTATCTGGTCGACCGCGTCGTAAGCGTTTGCGGTGCTTCACCTAGGTATACGTCTTACAGCATGCGCCACCTATGGGCATTTCCGTAACTGAGCCAGTCTAGTTCACTAGGCGCCGAATTTAAACGCCCTATTCACTGTGCATACCCTAAACGTGCTTACATTTATAGGTCGGTAAGACCTGCAATTTCGATGGCGCGTGTTGCACGTGTCAGAATAAGAACTGTGGAGGCTTGCAGTTGGCACGCGCTGACCAACCGCGGACTCAGCTGTCGGCCATCTATAGGGAGTATTCACTGGCGGCCATAGCTGTGTGTGCGACTGCTGAGCGCGTGCTGACGGCGAGCTTCCACAGTTCTTTTTTAGCTTGCATTCCCCACCGTCAAGATGGCCGGTCTTAGCAGCCTATCAATGTCACCTCACTTTGAGCATGCGCTCTAAAGAGCACCCACAAATAGGGCGCCCAGTGAATACTCCCTCTACAAATGTAGTCTGTCCGTTATTGCACGAGAAACGGACCACATGACACAGTGAACCAAGGACGACGCGTCAACTTCGTTGAAATCGTGTTTTTTTCTTCTTATATTTTCTTTTTTTAAGATAGAAGCAGGCGAGCTGTAATGCACACCTCCGTCCCTCCCGTGGTTTTTCCTGTGACCTTTCGCGTTCTTTTTTTATTCTGTCAAGGTGAGCTCTAAAAGGCGCCAGCTTTGAGCAGATGGCAGTCTGGTCATGAGGTGAGACTTCGCCGGGCCCTACTTGCATTTCCGAATATATTTCTCTTTTTTTATCTTTTAAAAAAAATGGCACGTCTCGCGGATTCTACCGGCGCCATCGCGTCTATCCAGATAAAGACTGATTTCCGTCTCCGGCTGTTTTATTTTTTTTCAGAAGGAAAATGAAAAAGCACCTCGCAAACGGATACAGCGAGATAAGCAACTTGCAGCCCAACGAAAGCGGAGTTAAAACAACTCTGCCCTTCTTGCAGACACACGCTCTGCGCGGGCACGACTTGTTCAAAAACAAGCACACAAAAACTGCGACTCAAAGGAGAAAAAAAAAAAAAAAGATGATCGTCTCCACGTTATCGGGGAGCGCTGATGTAGTCTCCGGGCACGGGCTGATTACATTTTTTTTTTCCCCCTCCGGAGGCTTGTATACGAGAAGCTCGTCCCGGCGACCGATAAGCACTGTCCCCGGATAGCCGCTTCTTTCTATGGGAACACGCGAGGAAAGGCGACCGGTAACTGCTCCCGCGACGTGTGTCGCTATCGTCAGGTTCCTTTTCTTTTTTATCTTTTTTTCTCTTTTTCTCGCTTCTTGGCTTATTTTCTCTTCCGAAGCTGGCTCTAAAAAAGATAGCGTTCGGAATAAATGCGTGCGTGGAGATAGCGAAGGCGCGACCGCGGTGGAATACTGCCCGGCACAAACTATGGCCTGAGGCGGGTTAGTTTCGGTTTCTTCTTATTTTCTCGTCGCCAGATTGCGAGTCTGTGTGTGAGAGAGAGAGGGCTCGATGGATTCCGTGCATCCGCATCGCTAGCACTATCGGCCGGCTATCGATCGTGGCGCCGCCTCGAGACTGACTCCTGATATGAATTGCCACGTACGTTTTCTTGGATCTTCTTTCGCGTTAATAGTAAACTTCTTTTTTTTTTTTTTTTTTTCAGCTGGCTTAAAAAGCTAAGCAGAGAATGGACGACTTGGAATGGAGTCTTGCATGACACAGTTGTGAGGTGCTAATTCTATCGATGTCCTACATCCGCTACTCAGGTTGTTCGACTGGCCAGCGACCAAATGAAACAGATTGTTATTTTTTTGCGGAGAACACGGCATGTCAGTTCTTGTACTCCCTTCGTACCTCGTGCGTTTGCTTACCCCCCCCCCCCCCCCCCCCCCCTCACCCGACCTCACTCTTGTTCTCTTATGTCGCGTGCTTCTCTCTGCGTTCCTATACACTCCGTGCAACGCGACTGGCGCGCCGCTGCGCGGCCGGTAGCGAAGGTAGGCAGTGAGAACCCCGGAGAAACCGAAACCGAAACCACGCCGCGTACTTTGGTACGCATTGAAGTCGGAGTGGTGCGGTTGCGCCGGGTTCACGGCATGAAGTGCTGCCTGTGCTGCGTCATTAAGTGCTTCAATAGTTATGCGCCGTACCTCGTGGAGACAAAGTTTCACAGTTTTTCACCTCGCCGATGTTTTCTGGGACAGCGACAACGATGGAGCCGTGCCGTACGACACGAGAAATTTGGTCTCCCGATCATGTCTGCCACTGTGTCATCACGGCTGACATATTCTACACTGCCGCTTTGCGCTCTGCGTTTGTTTTCGTACCAGTAACGCCTACATCTGTAAGCGCCGATGGGACGAACTAAAATGCCATCCCACACTCGCGGGTATGAAGTGCCAATTTTGTTGGAGGAATGCCCTCCAAAGAAGTTTCGTCCCCATCGTACGTGTCATTGATATTTCCGGACAAGTATGGCGCGCAATCTGTACTTCATGAAGAAAGATTCGAACGGTAAAAAAAGTGACAAATATAAACCTAAAGAAAACAACAATGAAACTCGGAATCGCTGGAGAATCGACGTTTGAGTATGGAAGTTTATGTGGTGTGCTTTCTTTCTGGATCAGCCTCCTTTTGGATGTGAAAACGCTGACACCCTGAGTTCTGTAGACAACAATTTTTTTCTCGGCTTTAGAGCCACGTATCGCAAAGTGGTTCGAACTGGAAGTACCGTCCACTGGTCTCTTTTTACCTGTAAAGTGTGCACCTCCCACGATGAGTGATATATCTTGACAGCCTTTGACGGTCAAAACTGGTTCCCCTTTAGTTACGCCGCCCAAACTAAATTTCCACCTGGTTTCGCTATGCCAACTCTTTTTGTTATAATAAGTGTTGTGCCAAGTGACGGTCATGTCAAAGTACCTGTGCGCCGAAAATCAGCACCTCGCACAACAGGTTATTACACAACAGCTGACC
Organism: Ixodes scapularis; assembly: GCF_016920785.2. NCBI lineage: Eukaryota > Metazoa > Arthropoda > Arachnida > Ixodida > Ixodidae > Ixodes > Ixodes scapularis. Next base: position 108,863,471 of record NW_024609881.1, read on the forward strand.
GCAAAAGCCCTTGGTGGCCAAACCGTGTGTTGGCCGACATCTTTGTTTTCTCGGCTTTGGAACCACCTTCCGTAAAGTTGTTTCAATTGGAAGTACAGTCCACCAGTCCCTTCCTACCTGTAAAGTATCCACCTCCCACAATCAGTGGTATTATCTTGACAGCCTTTTCATGGTCAAAACCGGTTCCCATTGAGTTACGCCGCCCAAACCAAATTTTCACCTGGTTTCCCTATGCCACCTTTTTTTTTTTTTTGTATAATAAGTGCTGTGTCATGTTACTGTCAAGTCCAAGCACCTGTGTGGCCAAATCTGCACTTTGCACAGCCCGCTATAACACAACATTTTGGGTCCAATATTGGATATCCCGTACAGCTTTATTTCTTTATTCGTTAGAAACAACTTTCACACCTGCTGTCTTAAAGAAACTTGGCACTCTTCGTGCACAAACTTAGTGAACATCTCACTCGCCTCCAAATATCATCGTTCCAGCAGTCCTAGGTTTACAGCGACGAGCGAAATAAATTTCTCACTCAGAGCAATTATGGTGGCGGCCGTCTTGTTTTTCAGAAAATTGCTCCAACTCCTTTTTCGGCCGCAACTAGAGAAATTACCCCTAATAACGACTCAAACTCAATATATAAGAAGTGGAGAACAGCTAAATGCCCTTCTGCCCCAGCACTCATGCAACGTCACCCTCAACTTATCGGCTCAAAAAGCAAAAGTTTCGTCCGCGCGCGCTTCCGCCGCCACAGTTTGGCATGCGAAAAGGCGCCGCAGGCTGCTGAACGCGCCTCGCAGTCGAACGCCAGCTCCTCCGCGAGCGGCGCTGCGCGCGTTTTTCAAAGCGCCCCCTATAGTTCCCGCACGGAGTGTATACGCCAAAGACGCATTTTGGAACACTTGCTCGGGTAACCGGACAAAAACTCACCGGACAAAAGCTCACCGGACAGAAGCTCACCGGACAAAAGCTCACCCGTTTCTTGACAGACCCGGACAAAAGCTCACCCCTTTTTTTGACAGACCCGGGCAAAAGCTCACCTCGATTTCTTTTTTTTTTTTCCTACCCGGGCGAAACACGGGCTGAAATAAAGTGCGGACGCAATGGACATTGGACCATCTTTAGGAGAACTTGTACCTCATCCACCATTGAGTTGCGGATTTTTTAAAAATACTTTGAAAGAGCGGGAGTTCGGCCTTCTGGAAAAGTACAAGACAGATGGCCAATTTAAAAAAAATTGTGCGGGATTTTAGATAGGCTCGGGTTCCTTGCACCACAGCTTGTTCCACAAAAATAACCACCAGGGAAAAGTCTACCGGTGACATCGGCTACCTGCTGGACTATTTTGATTGCGCTAATTTCAACGACCGCTTCCGTTATGGTTCTGTTCCATCTGCGGCGGCACCCAGAGCGAATTCTTCCCTTCGCCTGACTCTGCGCCGACGGCGACCGGAGTTTCCCCCGGTACGGTGGAATATGTACGACACCACTCTTCAAGATAAAGACCGGATGAGCAACACCTGCGAAAGATAGAGTACCGGGTTCCAGAAGCTCGTCGGCCACGCCCATCCAAGCGTCTTGAGGCTGATTGAATGCCTACAGTAAAATCAGGCGCTCGTTGCCACGGCATTGACAAAAGCCGGAGAGGTTAGCCCACCGTAAAGCGGGTGCGAAAAATTAATCTGCATCTGCAGAATCGTCTTAGAAATATTTGCGAGGGCTTGCATGTACATCGAGATCTACCAAGACTGCTGGAGCTAGTGGGGGACTGCATTCGCTTCTAACCAATCGATAAATAAACTTGTTTCTACTAAAATCAACAAACCATGCGCCTGTCAGATTTAATTTATCGTTGCCTTTTTGTGTCGCACGCATGCACCTAAGTTGTCCGCACTCGTGTTAAGACCAACATGAAATTTTCTCGTGGTGAGCTTTTGTCCGGGTCTGTGAAAATATGGGTGAGCTTTTGTCCGGGTCTGTGAAAAAATGGGTGAGCTTTTGTCCGGTGAGCTTTTGTCCGGGATTCCTTGCTCGACGTATACGACATCTGTGCTTGTCGCGTCTGTATACCTTTTAGTCTGCACGTGACGAGTCCCGGATGTCGTTCCGCAGTCAAGGAGATCGAGGCGTTCACTTATAGGAGCTGCGAAGGACCAATCACGAGGCAGGAAGCGGAAACACGAGAAGCCACACCATCCGATTTTTCGTGTAAATTTTCAGGGACTCTAGTCGCTGGTATTGGACCGGACTGCTCGGGGCGACCTCTAGCGAACGCGTCGGCTTCATTCATTCTTTTCGACACTTGGTGTCGGCCCACTGCGCGCGGTCAGACTCGCCTTTCTGTCGGTGACACGAACGAGCACACGAAAGTCTACCATAGTAGTTAGCGTCTTCGATTTAACAGGTTCAAGTGGCAGCGAAAGCAGTGGATGGGGCGGCCCGAATCGACGATCTCCGAGGGCATATCGGTCATTTAATCCTCTTTATCTCGGGTGTTTTGCCTCGCGTCCTTAGGCGACGGAACGCGGCTCATTCCCCGCGTACACGGTCGTCCATTTCGTCGGGGGGAGCGTTAATCGTCGCGATGTGTCGCGGCAGCTTTGGTGACGGCCGTGTCCAGACAGATTTATCGTCCGCAAATATCTAAATGCTTCGAGGGACGCCGCCGCATACATTCAGGTATCAGAATTCGTCGTCGGGTCTTTGAATTCCTTCCACATAGGTTGCGCTGGCTTGCCCCAGGCGGTTGGAACGGCTCTATCGTCGTTAAAGGGAAGATGGGGCACTTCTACATTTGAGAAATAACGCTTTAATTGCGTTCATTTGGCCTTTAGAATAACATTATATCAAAATTATATTTCAATACGACGCGCCGGAGAGCCATACGAGCAATTTCAAAATAGGACTGAAGCCCCGCCTCCCTAGCCTTGGGCAGCCAAAAGATCCGTCAATGACGTCACGTACAGCGACTGTCTTTAGCGTTTTCTCGCGTTTAACAATACTTACGCGGCAAATGGTTTGGGTCTTCGGGTTCACGGGGTAAAAATACACTAGAATTCACTTCTAACTCATTTTTTCCCAGAAGCTCCGTAGCTTCCCTTTAAATACGTTCGCGTCTCCAAAAAACAGGTCGCAAACCAATTTCTAAATAACTTTTTTTTTTCAATTATCTAATGTAATCTATTTCGAACGCAGGTTAAAGTGTCCCTCAAAATATTCACTAAATTAGTGTTTACCTTACCAAAAATCTGTTTTGACAACCTTTGAAGCTTGGAGAGTATGTTTGCAAATTAATGAGGAATAGCGTTTAAAACAAAATGAATAAAGAAAAACCGCGCATACACTCTACGTCCGAGTACGGTCAATTAAAGTCCCGAGCCAAAGAAGTCTAATCAACAAGCTTAGGAGACTATGCGTCGCCGCATTCGTAGTATTTCTGGCACTTGTCACCTCATCCAATCAAACGCATAAGATGTAGCCTGACAGTGTTCTTTTAGTTCGTGCGTGTGAGCTGCTCTGTATTGGTGTTGCTTCTATAGTCGGTCACGGGTTAAGAAACAAAGGACTTGACTTATTAATGTGCAGACTCCTCGCCTCGTTATCTGTTCTTCGTCAACTTTCGTTGGAATTCGTGCAGCGAAGCAAAGCGGAGAGCAGGTTCGTCTGCTTCGTTTGCACCGATTGTGGTGACGTCATCAAAAGCCGAGCTCCAATGATCCACAGGCAGCTCGCACCCACCGCAATGGTGAAGCACCTCCAAAGCAATCGGCAAAAAAAAAAAAAAAAAAAAAAAAACATTACTGCGCCCATGATTCACGCTTGTTTTCAGCGTATTTGCTTCATGCGGGCACTCAGTTGATCGAACGACGTTTGGTCGAACGCCGACTTTTCATCGAAAAACACTTTAGCCAATAGTCTGCCGCCGCGAAGCGGCTTTTACGGGTGGGCCAAGTGGGTTAAAAGTTTCGTAATGAGCCGCCGCAGACTGCCGCCGCGAAGGTAAGCGCACTGCGGGGGGGGGGGGGGGGGGGGGGGGGGGGAGGGAAGAAGGAAGGGGGGGAAGGGGAGAGGGGAGGGGGAGGGAGGGAGGGAGGAGGGAGGGAGGGAGGGAGGAGGATTGGGGGTTTGCAGACGGTTTTTAACGTGAAGCGTTCTTCAGCTATGTTGCTCCGGATTTTGTGAAGGTGCATTTCGCAAAGCCGTGGCCTCTGACGTTCACGTGTGACTTCTGTTTTCTCGCTAGATTTGGCGGGAAAATTGACGTCACGTAACCTCAACGCCAATTCAAATGGCCCACTAGATTCAGCTGGAAAAAAAATGATGTAAGATTACCTTATGTCGCGTGACGTGTAAACAAATTCAGTTTCCCGGCTACATTGAACGGGGAAACTGACGGCGAAAGTCATGGGTTGTGGAGAAGAGTAGTCAGTGGGGCGGAGAGGAGTGGAGAGACCTGATGTTTACACTTCGAGAAGAAATGCCTGGAGGTTACTCCAGCGCCAAACCGAGAACGTTTCACGTAGCAACGCGATTGCGGGGCAATTTGCGATACGATTGTTGTATGACCGATGTAGTCTCTTCGGGCCAGCGAACGGAACAAAGGTAGATATGCCGAAGCGTACTCGCTGAGTCCAGTGTCACCATACTACGGCAGGCTGCAGGTCTCACGCCGTCAAACACCTTACGTCTAAGTTGCTTCTGCCCCCATGTGTTCGCGAATCTCCGCAGTTCGGTCTATCTCTGAGATACTGCGGCAGGTATACCCGCACTTTTCCCCTCTCATCGGAGCAGATTTTGATAGTTCTCCGGCCGTGTTACGTCGTTTTATGCAATGTACTCAGAAATGCCGGGCTAAAGGCTGAGCAGTCGAAAACAAAAAGGAAAAAAAACCTTTTTGCTCCGTCTCTTTCCGCGAGTGGAAAGAACAAAGTTTGTACGGCCGTTCTATGAACTACGAATCCGGCCGATGGCGGCCAAGTTCGAGATAAGACGTGAGACGGACGCCCAATAGCAATATGAAACGCGGACGAACCCTAATTGTGTTTTTGTCTTCGTCGCACTTAAAATATGCCAACTTGCAAAAAAACACAACGAAAAAAAAAACAGAAAAGTTTATTACTTTTTTTGTTACACCTCACGACGGGTCGCTGTGCCTCTCCCGGGGTTAGGTTACGTGATCCCCGGGAGAGGCACAGCGACGCAGCGAGAGTCACGTGATAGCTCAAGAGCGCTGCATTGCCTAGCACGGCTGAGCCAATCGCTGCGATGTACCGAGGAAGCTCGGCCAATCGCGTGGCTGGTAATATGTTTAAACACAAAACATAAAGAAAATATAGCCGTCTCTCTGGCAAAGAGCACAGTGGGACGCCATGCACAGCTATAGGCCACACGGCAAAGTAAATGCCATTTCCATCGAATGATATTAGGGGTCCCACTGCTCACATGTATGTAGCAGGGACCTCGCGGTGATTCGCGTTCGAAACTCTATGAAGGCTGTCTTTTCTGCAGTGTATAAGCAGTGTGATCTCGGCTTTGTACCGTGTTTCGCGTACCGTACTACCGGATCCTTTGAAGCATGCTCTTCGGGTGACACCGCACGCTTCGGTAACCGGAGAAAAGCTCACCGGACAAAAGCTCACCGGACAGAAGCTCACCGGACAAAAGCTCACCCGTTTTTTAACAGACCCGGACAAAAGCTCACCCGTTTTTTGACAGACCCGGGCAAAAGCTCACCTCGATTTCTTTTCTTTTCCTCCCCGGGCAAAACACGGGCGAAATAAAGTGCGGACGCAATGGACATTGGACCATTTTTAGGAGAACTTGTACCTCATCCACCATTGAGTTGCGAATTTTTTTAAAATACTTTGAAAGAACGGCAGTTCGGCCTTTTGGAAAAGTACAAGACAGATGACCAATTAAAAAAAAATTGTGCGAGATTTTAGATAGGCTCGGGTTCCTTCCACCACAGCTTGTTCCACAAGAACTAACCACCAGGGAAAAGTCTACCGGTGACATCGGCTACCTGCTGGAATATTTTGATTGCACGTATTTCAACGGCCGCTTCCGTTATGCTTCTGTTCCATCTGCGGAGGCACCCAGAGCGAATTCTTCCCTTCGCCTGACTCTGCGCCGACGGCGACCGGAGTTTCCCCCGGTACGGTGGAATATGTACGACACCACTCTTCAAGATAAAGACCGGATGAGCAACACCTGCGAAAGATAGAGTACCGGGTTCCAGAAGCTCGTCGGCCACGCCCATCCAAGCGTCTTGAGGCTGATTGAATGCCTACAGCAAAATCAGGTGCTCGTTACCACGGCATTGGCAAAAGCCCGGAGAGGTGAGCCCACCGTAAACCGGGTGCAAAAAATTACTCTGCACCTGCAGAATCGTCTTAGAAATATCTGCGAGGGCTTGCATGTACATCGAGATCTACCAAGACTGCTGGAGCTAGTGGGGGACTCTATTCGCTTCTAACCAATCGATAAATAAACTTGTTTCTCCTAAAATCAACAAACCATGCGCCTGTCAGATTTAATTGATCGTTGCCTTTTTGTGTCGCACGCATGCGCCTAAGTTGTCCGCACTCGTGTTAAGACCAACATAAAATTTTCTCGTGATGAGCTTTTGTCCGGGTTTGTGAAAATATGGGTGAGCTTTTGTCCAGGTCTGTGAAAAAATGGGTGAGCTTTTGTCCGGTCAGCTTTTGTCCGGTGAGCTTCTGTCCGGTGAGCTTTTGTCCGGTGAGCTTTTGTCCGGGATTCGCACGCTTCGGAGGCTCTGGTATCACGGTACACGGAGCGCGGTAACGGTTTGCTAAAATTCTCTGTATTAGGAACTTTTAGCAAACCGTTACCGTGCGACCGTTGCCGGGGACCCGACTGCGTACGCGCGACTCGTACCGGCGTCACGTGCCTGAAACGCGTTACTGTGGTCGTCTTACCGCGATACCGTGGTCGACCCGTGTTCAACATGGCGGCGTTCACGCTCAGTCACTGCAAGCGTTGACGACACACTTACTGTTTCAGAATGCTGGAGGAGCCATCTAGAAACACTCGTAGCAGCCGTATTTAGTGGTGGGGGCCGCTTTTAAAACCTTCCCGGCACGTCTCAGAACGGAATGGCTTCTCTTTTCTTTCCACAAAAAAGAAAAAAAAAAAAAAAAAAGATAGTTTCTGAATGCATTGCGGCTATTTGGTGTCTATCTCCTTTCTGCTTCTAAAGAAGGTTACAGTCAGTGCCTTCATCACGCGGTCGTTGTCTTTCGCCGCACTTTGGCTGCGTGTAGCTGCGTGAGCACTCTTCCGCGCTGGAGGCGGAGCTTCGATTGCGCTATTCACTAGAGCCAGTAAATGAGCTGCGCTATAGAGTATATCGGTACTCCGTTCCCCGATCTAGTTGTGGGCGCCGCCATTTTCGTGCTTGCGCAGAGCAGACGTAACTGCCGATCGTCATGATCCAAAAGTGCGACCTCCTCCGCATTCGATTCGGTATTTGGAAACTCGTGTAATATTGTTTTGCTTTGTCGCGAACTGTTTAAACATGCGTGGAAGACGGAAAAGCGTTTCCGGGATTTCAAATAAAGCTTCAGATAACTGGCAACCATGATTTTAAGCCACAATATGGCCAAGGGTCGTTACTTTGAAGCGTAGCTTATTTAGTGGCAGTACTCTTCACCTTTCACCAAAGATATATAGCGCGCCTTGCTATAGCAAGGCGCGCTATCAATACAGTTATTAAACGCCTATAAACGGGACAAATTCCTTAATGTGCACTCTAAAAAAAAGTGGGTGTAGACGTTACACCCCTTGTCACATATACGACACCCCAAAAATTCAGTTGGACGTACAGCGCGTTGACGTCGAACTGACTGCCCCAACGTTTGCCAGAGGGTTGATGACGGTGCGATCTAACATATTAAAGAGCTAAAGTACGTATCAAAGTCTACAGAAAAAAAAATACACTAATTTACACTAACTATTTTATTGAGTTGTACAATTCGGCTATCAAGTCGTTCGTGAAATTTGGTAGCGTCGGTACAACGTCAGTGCGCTGTACATCCAACTGAAGTTTTGGGGTGTCGTATATGTGACAAGGGGTGTAACGTCTACACCCCCTTTTTTTTAGAGTGTGTGTTCTGTTTCTTTACTCAGAGTGATGATGTAACACAGCACTTTCCCTTATTTTGACAGCAGGGATCAAGATGCCCGTGGTGGGTAGAGTTGGGTCTAACCGCGGTTAGTGACCGCAAACTACGGGAAGCCTAACCGAGGTTAATAAACTAGGACAATACGCTTGTGCAGAAAGCCAAGCTGATTTCATTTTTCATTTCATTTCAGTGGCGAGCACGATACCGGCGCTTTCCACTCGAGGGCAGCCTTTCATGGCATATCAGAATGTAGAAAGAGGGCACGTGCAAAGATTTGATCGGAGCCCAGGGTGCGCGAGCTCAAGTACGCCCGTTTCACAAGCAAAAATATTAAGTGATATCCCTTTAAGTGTCCCTAATGATTCCAAGTGATATCAGTTGTGGTCGAACTGATATCACTTGGAATCAGGACACTTAAAGTGATATCGCTTAATATTTTCGCCCTGGAATATATCTTTGACTGCATTGTCAAGGAACGCTGTCCCCGAGTATCAGGAACCGGTTTATGCCGGTCCTTAGTCTTATAGTTATTCCTCTTTATTCCGCCTCCATTTTTGTAAATTCTTATGTCAACCCTTGTCACTGGTGTATGCTCCATTCGAGCTCCGGTACCACGGTGCGAGTCCCCGGTATGCTAAAATTAAAAATTGCAGGATTTGAACGGTACGCGGTCGCGCACGCGCTGTCGGGCCCACGGTAACGCTATTGAGGTAACAATCGCTAAAAGTCTCTATTAGGGAGTTTTAGCGAACCGTTACCTTGTTCCGCGTACTGCAGTACCGGAGCCTTCGAAGCATGCTTTTTAAGCACGCGCCCGGTTGATACCGTGAGACCGCGCGGGGCGCGTGCTTAAAAGCATGCTTCGAAGGCTCCGGTAGTGCAGCACGCGAAACGCAGTAACGGTTTGCTAAAAGTCCCTATTTTCTGAGCGGCAAATCACCGTGCGCCAGCATCGTACCGGCGTGTGGTCGTGTATCACTACTGCGTGGTGCACGTTAAAGACCCCAGGCTAGCGGACGTTGTATCGCACTGGCTAAATTGTTCATCTACAGCGTGTGACTCGTCGCAACTTTAATGGCTGACCAACTACACGCTGTATAAATATCCCCACAACCCAATTTTTTTTCTTTTTCTTTGCTGTCGAAACTCGGTGCACACTCGCCGCTCGTAGTCAGGATCGCGAGCTGATTTGCCAATCAAATTATGTCATCTGATGGAAATAACAGTAAGGAGTTCCGCCCCCCCCCCTCTTTTTTTTTATGTGCGAACGGTGTGACTGCGTATTCAGAGTGTAGTCACGTGACATGTTCGGAGCTCTGTACTGGTTAACGTGGCTCGTAGCGTCCGTTGCGGTCCATCCTGAGCTGAAACGGAGTGATAGGAACAAGCTATATACCACTCGGTTTGTTTTTTCTTCTTCTTGGCTTATCGGCGCTTCTAATGCTGCTGCACCTCGCGTTATCGGGGACGCGGTGTTTTTTCGAGCGTGACATAAAGGTCACGGTCCTTGTCTCTCTCTTGTGGAGATAAAATAATAAAAAAAAAAAGGAAAGAAAGAAGAGGTCTTATCGAAGGAGATGCGACCATTCCGCACGCTCCCGCTCTGCCATCGAAGTACATACGCCGGTGGAAACAAAATAAATAAAACACGGAACACGGGAGCTTTTGATAAGAACGTGGCGGCGAGATGCGCCGCTCCGCAAAAGCACCAACAACGCACGCACACATACACACACCCCTAACCAGAAGATTTCTCCGCCTTTCTTTTTAATCTCTTGTTTTTTGTGCGTTTTCTCATAGACCCACATTGCTGTGTTAGGTTTTTTTTGTGTGTCTGTGTGTGCGTCTGTGTGAATCGAGATTGCGCAGTTCGGGGTTTTTTATATATGCCCTATTCTTTTCTTTTAGTGTTGTTTTTTTTTTTGCGGCGTTGCGGAGAAGTGGTCTTTGAGGAGGAGGAGGTTGTGGAAAGTGAGGTTGCGAGGTCGGGGTTGTCTCGAAAGCGTATCGATGTAAAGCTGGGATAAGTTTTGGGCCGAGCTCTATTTATAACTGCGGAGGCGTTATCGGCGAGGCCGCCTTTCTGCTCCTGTTACTATAGTTGAGACGTTACAGGGAGGGGGTCTGACGGTATAAGCGGAGAGTGAGCGCACTTCGGGTTATCTCTTGTTCTCCGCGTGTTATGCGTGAGTGCATTTCTCGTGTGTGTGTATATATATATACGTAATCTGAACGCGTTATTGCTGTTCTTTTTGTTTTTTGTTTTTAGTGGCGGTGGTGGCGCCAGAGTTGCCCCGTCGCTCCTTCGCTGGAATGTAGGTGGAGGATCGCGTCGCCCTGGGCCGAAGATCGGAGTTGTTCTTTATCTACGCGTGCGTGGAGATATTCTTTCATGGCGGGGCTGGGCGCGTTTGGTTCAGGGAATCGACGAGCAGCCAAGTGACTTGCCTGACGGTTCTTTATTCTCAATAGCGCATCGGGCGCTCGTTGCTGGCATGGAGCTACGCGAGACCGTCGTCCGATGGAGGGCCCTAATCTGGTCACGTGGCGAAGAAGTCGACGAGAAATCTGGTGGCTACGATTGGCCGGCGCCACTTTCAAGTGGTGCGTTGGCCAATCACGGCCGCCGTATTTCCCGTGCCGACTTTTTCGCCACGTGTCCCGATTAGGGCCCCAGGTTTGCCCAAGGCCGCCAATACATTATGCAAAAAGGCAGTCTTGAGACTCTGTCTGAGCCGTGCTTCTTTCTCGCGTGACTTCTCCGTCACACTAGTCACACAAATGCTGCCTGCAGAAGACATGTTTGTAGCAGATACGTACCATAAAATCCCGAGGGATGCCCCACCCCCGAAAGATAGCCCACCCCCTATTTTTGGCTCGATTCGGTATATTTTTTTCAAACACCGAAAGATAGCCCACTTCTAGTAATACTAGTGTTGGTATCAAGAATGGCCTTCACGTGAACGCGGGTAGTTAGCGAATTTCGCTGACTGGGATGTACAGTCATATTTGCCCCTGGCCGCCATAACAAGCTTGCGAGGGACACATGGCCTAAATATAGCATATTTTCGACTTCTCCTGATTGTACACTAAAAGTGAGCCCACTTCCCTATTTTCATCCGCTTTGATCTACCTCGATTTTAGGTGGGCGATTTCTCGGGATATTACGGTATGCACGAAGAAAACGTGCTTCGATCACCCTGGACCAGTGCCCGCCGATAATTCCGTCATCATGCCTACAGCAAAAACCATTCCCTCTAAATGATGTACGAGTGACTGCGGCCCTTGAGGAAGCTCTTAGTACCCCGGCGCCGTCAGCTAAACCAAATGCAGAGCGCGCGGCTTTTATCCTGCTCACAATCCTCGCTTTCTGATTGGTTCCTCGTCGTCCGCGTCGGCGATTGCCGCCATCTGATTGTCCGAGGACCGATAATGAGATGCGCGGCACTCGTCACGACTTGCGGATATTTAAGCCGTCTCTAACTTACAGACAAACTCGAGTCTTTGACGTCACGCCACTTCCGTGACGCTGCTGTCGTCACCGCGCATGCGCAGTGACGACGGCAACCTGCACCTGGGGGCTTTGGTGGGGCAAAGAACCTGCAGACCGTATGAATTTAACACTGCTACGAAAGCCGGTTCTCTCGTCTTTCTTTTTCATAGGGAAGGTTAGGAATGACGCGGCGTTATTCCGTTTAAACCGGTATTAGCAAACCTTGGTTGAGACCCGAACTAAAGGTGTGCCAATGCGCTAAGAAACTGAAAGAGATAGGAGACGAGAGCGTGCGTGGACGCCGGGATATATTAGTGGGTAGACTGGTTGGATATATTAGTCGGTAGACGTATTGGCGACTCCAGCGAACTATAGGGGGCGCGCTGGTCAGGCAAAATGGCGGACGAAAGGAGGTCGGTTTCGTCGCTCAACACGCGGGCCACCATAAATTACTGCAGCGTAAAATCGGTGTTACATATGAAAGCAAAGCGATGTTTCGACGGTAGATATCTTCTTCTATAGTCAGTGCGTTGGAATGACACGGCGGAAACATAAAAATGATTACTGGGGAGCGTGTTTGTTTTTATGCTGCTTGCGAGAACCAAGCAGCGATAGCAGACGACGAAGTCGAAACGACCTCCTCTCTTGAGCTTCTCGGCGTTGCCGCCACGCGGCGTCGATTTCGCTGGAGTCGCCAATGTCTTTTTAGCTTTAAGTCTATCTAGCGAACACCTTTGTCTCCACTGCGCTTGTTGAACCCCTTTAATTGCGAGAATCAAACGCCGGACTTGTCCAGCTCGCTTGCACCTTTGCATTAATTGCATTATCATCATAACCTTAACATTGCAAGCCGTTCGCCTTGCTGGTGTTAGACTGGTGGCAGCTGATAAAACCCGTTTGCTCTACTGCCGTCTAACCCCTGCATGGTTAGCTCAGTCGGTAGAGCGCTCCACTGAAAATGGAAAGGTCACTGGTTTGTGTTTGTCCTTTGTCCCCCTTGTTCCCCTTTCCCAGGGATTATTACCGGTTTTCTTAACTGCGTTAAAGCTCTAGGGACGATACTGCGCCATCCAATATTCTAACCGGTATTCGCACGTCTCTAACTTGAACAAAACAGACTGCGCTATGGCACTGAGCATGGCGCGTTTCAGCGTTCCGGCGGTGTATACTTCGACTCAGCTAGAGCCACTAAATGAGCTGCACTCAGAGTATCAGCACTCTGTCCCACAACATTGTTGTGGGCGCCGCCATTTTGGTGCTTGTTCAGATCAAACGCAACTGCCGGTCGTTATGATTCAAAAGTGCGACTTCCTCGGCATTAGATTCGAAGTTAGGAAGCTCATGTCATATTGCTTTGCTGCGAACTGATTAAACCTTTGCGGAGGCGGACAAGCGTTTCCTGTGAATTCAGATAAAGCTTCAGATAACTGGCAACTATGATTTTAAGACACGATATGGGTAAGTGTCGGTACTCTGAAGCGTAGCGTATTTAGTGGTACCACTTGCACTGCAAGAGCGCGCGTGCTTGGCAGGCACGCTGCAAGACCGGAGAGTCTAGCTCCTGCTACGCTGAGTCTTCAAGTGACCTCCTCATTGGACGAGCTCTTTCTGTAGATCGACGCGATTGGCTCTCCTCAAGTGCTTTGCGAGAAAAGTAGTGCGTTTCAAATTTTTTTAGAGGACTTTTCCCCAGGAGTATCGTAAGCGACGCTAAAACCTTTAATCGCATTCGCGTATCAGATACCCGAAAGTTTTACGCTCCCTAACGTCTTTGTTTTGGGGCGTAGTTGTGAAACTGCCGTTTCGATTACACGAAATGAAAAAGGGGAAAGTTGATATCTCTGACCACTCGCGACCCCACCTCACCATTTCCCCCAGATAAACGAAGAATAAAAAAATAAACTCATTTTATTATTCCTTTTTTAAGCTCAAATTTCACAGTGCTTCTTATATATATAGGCTTTCATCTTCTCCGCCAACTCGTAATCTAATTTATTTGCATCTTTATTTTGGGGTCGTAAGAAATGGGCTATTACGTTTTTTCCCCGTGCAGGGTAGGGGAGATCTTTCTCGGTTTATTTTGTTTGTTTGTGTTCGGGTTCTTTGCCGCGATCTCGAGAGCGCCATTTTTATTCTTTGTTTCGAGGAATATTTTTGTTGTTATTTGTTCGCGTGGGGAATGGCGGTTCCGCACCGTGGGCCTCCCCTGCCTAACAAAGAAGAAGAAGAAAAAAAAAAAAAGAAGAATCATTTATTCCATCGGCATCGCGTATTCGGAAGCAGCTCAGAAGCGCGTCCACGAGTCAAAGCACGCTAAAGCGTACGTGTAATGAAGGCGGCCAAAAGGAAGAGAAAACTAATAAAAAAAACACGAAGAAACAAGAACAACATTATAAACTAAAAATACTTTCCTAAAAGAAATGGGCTTTGAGCAAACCAATGAAGCGGGGAAGGTAACGAAAAACTTGAAAAATCGTAAAAAAAAAAAAAAAATGAAAGAAACAGAGACACACGCAGAAAAAGTAGAGCGGAGGCCGAGGCGATTTTTGTTATCGGCGTCAAATCGCATTCTTTTCGCATTAATCTCGACACCGGGAACCCCCCGTTGCTGCTGGTGTGTGCCGCCACGCCTGACCTCTCGATCTATGCGCAAAACTTTCACAAACCGTCCAAAAAAAAAAGCAACAAAAAACATCGCGATGTTAATGATTGCAGGTGCGAGTGCAACCCGCACGCACTCCATTGGCAGCCTCCGGTCACTTTTTTTTTTTTTGCCCGCCTTTTTTTAGTTTCTTTTTTTTCCCCTAATTCTTCGTTTAGAAGGTGTAATGCGACAGAAATCTACCAGTGCATCAATAAGCGACGAGCAAATTATGGTTCAAAACTAGGGCTGTCAAAATGAATAGAATAACCAACCGGTTAATGGATCACCACTTTAATGGACCAATGACTTTTTTTAACCGATTAATCCGCCAAAGCATATACAGGATGTCAGAAAATAAAATTTACACGGTCTTTTTTACCGTAAAAATAAACTATAGCATCGCCGAACGCTCATTCTCCGCCCAAAGGTAGCGCTAGGGTCACAACAAGATGCCAAAGTTTCAGCCTGATCCGATAACTTAATCAAAAGTTATAAGTGATTTTCTGAAAATTTCAATGGAAAAATGGCGGCCGACGGAGTTTTCAAACGCATGGGGCTCTATCGCACCAGAAACCGAAAACGGGCAAAAATGGGCTCCATTTTCCCATTGAAATTTTCAGAAAATCACTTATAACTTTTGATTAAGTTATCCGATCGGGCTGAAACTTTGGCATCTGGTTGTGACCTCTAGCTCTACCTTTGGGCGGAGAATGAGCGTTCGGCGATGCCTAGTTTAATTTTGCGGTAAAAAAGACTGTGTAAATTTTCGTTTGTGACACCCTGTATATCCTACTGACGCGTCGTAGCAGAACCTATCGAGCCAGTTGTTAGCTGTCAAGTTCAAGATCGAGAACTTACTATCCTTTACCAAAGTTGAACTGTATTGAGAACTTGTTGAGAACTATTAAGAACTTAATCAGTGACGAAACTTCCTCTCCACCTGACGCTATGGTTTTATTGCACCGGAAGTCATTAAACAAAAACCTAAAGTTTTGTTTTTTTAAAGTTGAATTAGTAAGTTACGCATCCTCGAACACTTAGTCTCTGCTCAACGTGACGCTAGCGGTAAGGACAAAATGACAAAAATTCCAGAGGTTTCCGTTATCAGATTTAAAAGTGGCGAGCGATTTTCGAAAATGTTTAAAGGGACGATGGGGCGGTTCTGAATTTGCGAAAAAACACTTGAATTGTGTTCACTTGGCCTTTAGAATAACAGATATTACAATAATGTTTCAATGCGACGCGCCGGAGAGCCATAAGAGCTAATTCAAAATAGGGCTGAAGCCCCGCCTCCCTAGCCTTGGTTAGCCAAAAGATCCGTCGATGACGTCACGGACAGCGACTGTCTTTCGCGTTTTCTCGCGTTCTACAATACTTGAGCTGAAAATAATTTATGTATTTGGGTTCACGGGGTAAAACTACACTCGAATTCACTTCTAACTCATTTTTTTTCAAGAAGCTCCGTAGCTTCCCTTTAATGTGGAGATGGGACCCGTTTTTTGGTAGCCGACGCCATTTATATCCATGGATTGGTGGTCTTCGTCAGCTACTATTTTCTCGTTAAAAGTTTTCGAAACTCGTTTATAACTTTTTATTCAGGTAATGGCGAGCTCCGAAATTTTGGCGTGTGGTCTGAACCGCTAGAGTTACTTGCCGATTTAATGTTTGGCCTGCACCCATACTTTTAACTTGGATGTAGATTTCTTGCATGTAGATATAGAAATAGGCTTTGCACGAAATATTCGCGAGACCAAAGGAACAATATCTGTAACCTTCGTAATATTGCGGAAGCAATCACCCGCAAACTATAGTGTTTTGGATTCGTCGAGATTTATATAAGGCGGTGAAGCCGTCAGCAGGGTCGTGATTCCTCTCTCTCTCTCTTACATGTTATAACTTCATGTGTGCTTGTTTCTTGTAAAATCGTTGCTCGTAAAAAAAAAAAAGAAAAAAAGAATCGCCTAGGGAGTTGCTAAGATCGCCTGCACTTCTTTTTTTTTTTTTCTTTTTGTTTGATGTATGAACAAAGTGACTCTGGTGTGGTTTAAGGATATGTGCCCTGGTACGAGCGAACTTACACACTTAAGGGTGTATAATGCTTTTTGTAAAGCGTGCTCTGCTTTTTTTTGGCGGTATTCTGTCACCGAAGTGCGAAACCGGAAACAGTCAGTTATAAGTAATTGCAATTATAATCGATTACTCTTTTTTTTTTTGTAACGTGTACAAGACTGGTATACACCAACATGGGGCTCTTACGTCAATCTACTGCGGTGGCGTCTGCGCAGAACGCTTCACGTACATTTGGTCTCTGCGCATATGTTCAGTGCCCACTCCTGACGTGGGCAAATGCGGACTCGTTTGTTGACAGCGTGCTGGTGTATAGAAGAACGCTACGCTATGCGTAAATAAAGAGAAACGACAGGGCCAACAATCGGATCTCGGAGAAGATGGAGGGACCGTATACTGTTCCGGGTCTTCCCGGAAACTCTGACCGCGAGGTCGCCTCTCACAACCGCAGTTCCGTGAGAATCCGCCGAGTTTGCCGGAACAGACTCCGCGGTCTGCCATTTTGTTGTTGTTGTTGTTTACACCGCCAACAAACGGATGAGAAGATGAACCGAAAGGGAAAGGGAAATAGCGGCGTGTGAAACGCTTGCCCTGCGCGAGCAAATCGGGTTGAATCTACGTAACGCACGTAATCCGCGCCACGGCTGTCTTCCCATGAGGACTCCCAGGGACCGTCTGGTGTGCCCAGAAATCGGAGTGTCCCCAACCGCTCGAGCGGGGTCACGTGTTTTCAGAACCACGTTTGCAGTACGAGCTGTGCGAGGATGTTACTTAAGCGTCCTTAGAAAAACAAATGTGTGGTGCTTTTCCGTTGGAAAAAAAGTCATCAGAGGATATGGACCAGTGTCCCAAAATCCGAGGCCCCCCAGCGATAAAAATGGGAACTAATAATCTCAGACGCACAGTTCTTGTAAGGAAAGGGCTTGCTCATGAAACAACATTTTTACTTTTTTACCGCTCTCTCGACGTCGGTGTTGATCTTGGAGCTGCGTGACTAAGCATTCCTGACGTTATTGCACTACGATATGTGCGAAGGTTAAAGAAAAAAAAATGAAGTAAGCGGAGTCTCGCAAAAAGCGGAGACCCCTACTGTGTCATGGCGTCAGCATGAATAAACATGGCGGCGCCCATTGGACAGAGCAGACGCTGGTATATAAAATGTGAACAGATTTTCATCTGACTTTTTCTAGCTTTTCTGTTGACTTCCTCTTGAATATTGGCCCACTTTTCAATACGAAGTCAACAGACTTTTTGTCACCTCCAAGATGCTTTGTAGTTTTTCAATTGAAAACCTACAGCTTTTCATTTGAAAAGCTACAACCTTAAAAAAATTATTTACTACTAAGGTATTTATTCATTCTGCTTCAAATGAGTTGCCGCAAAAAAAAAAAATAAGTTTGCAATTTTTTATCTTGTTTCTTGTATGGTGCCTATATATTGTATGTGCAAGCGCTACATACATTCCACAAAAATACAAAAGAAATGAACACAGCCAACACAAACCCCATAAAGCACTGACAACACCTGAATCATGGTCCTATTGACTGCCCCACGGACTTATATATCCGACATTTTAATTAAGGATTTGGCCGGTGGCTAACTTATCATTTATTAAGGTTCCAAGCATCTTATCTTCTTCTTGGAAGTCTGTCAAACGGAAAACAAAGTTTCGACGTTCGTGGACTCTATCTCTTACTAAAAAAGCATTGGTACAGGCAATAATTTAGCCCAGTCGCTAAAACACTATCCACAAAAGTGGCTCCTATAAGGTATGTTATCGCTTCCCTGCATAACACCATTCAGGACGAGGCGAGTCACGGTAGTCGCTCCGCTTTAAAATATTTTCTTTGTCGTTAATTTTCTTTACTATTTGACTAGTTTATTAGGGTCAATAAAGTCTACCACGACTGACAAAGTGAGAAGAGCAGAGCGTGTCTTTTGAACGCTTTTATCCTTCAGCCGAAGCGTTGTCAAGGGTAGGAGGCTCGTGCTGCGGACGAGTCCACTGAAGCCCCTCACTGCCCTTTTCGCTCTGCCACTGACTATGACGATCGTAGTGTAAACTTTTGACCTATGGTGAAATATATACAAAACGCGCACAGACAGTCTGCACCTTTTCTATTGACACCGGCTACAGGCAGTCAATTGAGTATTCTCAACACGAAGTAAACAGAACGTCTGCAGTCTTTCTGATAACACTGTCAACAGAAAGTCAGCAGAAGTAAAATCAAAATAGAGTTAACAGAGAATCAACAGCTTTTCTTTTGACTTGGGCTGCAAAAAAAAATCGACAGAAAAACTTATACACAAAATCAACAGACTTTAGGTTGACCATGTCAACAGGAAGGCGAGGTCAAAAGAGTGAACACGTTTTCAATAAAAAAAAAGTCATAAATAACTTTCGTAGGGGGTGATGACGATCGTCGAGCGTCCTCTCCTCTCCACCCGTTTTATTTCACACCATGCGACAACGCGACGTTTGCCCACTTGCGACCGATGTGAGCTGGAGGCGTCCGCCATTAAATTGCTAAAGCTCTCTATGGTTTTGTGTTGCCTCCTCTCTTAAACCCAGGCTCTCTAGGAGCGCCGAGGCTATTAACAAGCGCCTCAGGCAGAGGAGGGGAAACCACCAAGCGGCGATTTGTGCCGTCGGTTTTACTGACCGGGAAGATCCGGCAAACACGGGGGAAGAAAAAGCAAAGTCGTAAAAATCGGACTGAAATGAAAGTCCGCGTAAATTTATACCTGGACATCAGGCGACGAGCTTATCCGGTGGACCTGGAGCGATCCGATCGCGGTCTGCTTTCGGGCATTTCAGCGTCGTCGTGGTAGGCTTTGGGCGCGCACTACGCGACGGAGCCACAAGAAAATAGCCCTCTGAACGAGTACCACACCTAGAAGACACGGCATTATAGCACCTTTCTTCCCCCAAACGTTATTACGAATGAATCCACGCGGCGCCACCCAGCTCGCCTCGGCGTCACCTGCAGCGCGTCTTACAGTGCCGGCACCAGCGGCGACTCCAAGACCAACGCGTGTGCCGCTTTGCGGCGCTTAATCCGCAAGTGTGAACGCGAAAGTTAAGGCCCGTTCACACTCTTGCGACCGAGTACGACTGAGAGAGACGAGATCTCTTACAACTTCTTAAATGTTTTTAGAATGAGGGAACAGACTGACATTGTGGCGCCATCTATGCGGTGACCCTGGAACTGCTTTTCACAAGAGCGAAGGTTTTGCGGGATTCCCGGGGTCAAATGTGCGTAATACCCATAGAAAGGCTCGTTTATAACATTGTCAAAAGTTTTTCGAGCCAAGAAAGAAAGGATAATGCTCGAGAAATAGAAAAAATATGCCGGACTGCCGAGTTTACACTGCTTCCCAATAGATGGCGCCAGTGTGTTTTCTGGTTTAAGAAGTTTTAAGGAACCCAGGTTTAAGAGGTCGCAAGAGTGTGAACGGGCCTTAAGCCGCGTTCATACCGCTCACACGTCATACAAAAGACGCGGTGTTCGCCGCGCGCCCGATTACAGAATTGCTGGCGTCAGACGCGCCTGATCATAGCCTCCTCTGTACTCACAACGCCTGGCAGACCGACGACGGAGCCATAGAATGCCCGGTCGCAGATTTGGAGCGCGAGGATCTGGTAGCACAGAGCATCAAAGAGCCATTTCTCGGGGAACCTGGACGTCAGCGCACAGCTTTTGCAGCGGCGAGAACCCGAAACACACTCGTTCGCTCGACAGAAGTGTGTTTCGGCGTCTCGCCGCAACGGGGCGCCAGTCACGTGGCTCTCCTCTCATCCTTTGTCTGCCGCTCCACCTTTTCCGTTTCGGCGGCCGCTTCTCGTGGCGATCTGCCAGGCTTTGTGAGTTTATAGGAGATTATGGCCTGATGCACGTTCGAAGCACGTTCGCTTCATACACATGTATGGTTCGAGAATGTCTGCAAGCAATTTGTTTCTTTTGTATGACCAATCTGACGGGGCGCGGAAGGCCTGAGACGGTGTCAGCAGTCTGTCTTTTGGACGATGTATTATAGCTGTGTGAGTTTGGTTAGCGTGAGAGCTGACAAGAGGCGAGAGAGAGAGAGAGAGAGGGGCTGTCACCCAAGAGACGATTCTCGGGGAGCGTTCGTCCCACTCTGTCACCGAGTCAAACTGAGTCACACGTAAAGGACCTCGGTAAAAGAGAGAAAGAAAAAAAGAAAAAGCAGCGACGGAAGCGTTCAGACCGCGGCGGCCACGACGACTGGCCGTCTCCGATAAGCCGACGCTGGGCTACGACCGCGGGCGGGCTCCGCGAGTGCCTTATCGCTGTGCGCGTGGAAACATGACCACGGAGTTTTGTCCTGGTCAGTCCTCCCGGCACGCGGGGCTGGGGGGAGCGGATGGGGCCGCTTCGTGGCAGTCGGAAGACGTGACAGTTCGGCCAGGCTAAGTGAAAACAAAAGGCGAGATTAAAGCCACTTTCTGAGGCGTGTTTCTTCATTGTATGGCGATCATATCGATAACACAAAAACATGTCCGCGGTTTGTATATGCCTGAGGCGTATCCGCGGACAACCTTCCATCGTGTCCGCAAATTAAAAAAAAAGAAGAAAAAAAAAACTAAAATCAAAGTGACTTAACACACGGTTTCGAACGTGAGGTCATCGATAGTTTAATATAAAAAAAAAAGACGAAGGACGTGGCTTATAATTATAATGTTCGCGCTTCCTTCTTGCTGATTGGTCCTGCGGTTATCTTATTGACTGATGCCGCTATCGTATTGGTGGAGGTTCTCCACGCCTTGCAGTTCTTGAGTTGTCGGTAACTTCGGGTCTAGTGTAGAAGCTCCTTTAATCGAGTTGTGAGCATTATCAGTTTTACGTATACCGTCGGAGTTGTACGGGGTGTTTCCGAGAAATCGGCCCGGGTATACAAAACTATGCGTCGCAGAAAACTCAAACTCCGCCAGAAGGTGGCGCTAGCGGTTGGGATAGAATGCGAAACGTTTGAGAGCATGACGTTACATGAATCAAAATATAATTGAGAGAAACAGAATTTCTCTGCCAGCCGCCGTCCGCTTAAGCCTAATATCGTCAAAACAAGAAATAATATTGCGAGGCGCCTGTGGCATCTATTTAAAAAAAAAAAAAAAAAAAAACTGTCGGCAAGAAAGAAAGCACATTCACTGATTAAATCCCACAAACTTCCGCAATATCAGTTTTTTTTTTTTTTTTGCGATATTGGGCTTAGGTAGACAGACGTTGGCTCGTAGTGGCGTTTCTTTTTTTTTTTTTTATTATTTTTTGATTCAGGTAATTTTATGCTCTCAAATTTTTGCGTTTTATCCCAATTACACTTCCACGGAGTTAGAGCTTTCTGCGATTCAGTGCTTATTCATTTGGGCCAAAAAAGAACGGTTCTCTTCTCCCAGGAACGCAGTGGTACATATATTAACATAAGCAAATTTAGCTGAAGTATAATTTACCATATTACGAGACAAATTCTACGAAGTTCCGCTTGTACCACTTTTTATGGAACGCCTTTGATTTGAAATTGAATCGAACGCGATGACCACTTCATTCTGGTTGCATTTGTTGTATTTTATAAGAACTTTCGTTTTCGTGTTTTTATTCGCACAGAATTTACTTTGTTCTCCCGTAGTCATTGCTGGTGCGTTTCTCTTTTCGTTTTATTTAAACCCACCTTGAAGACCTAATTGGCATTCTACCGAGGGAACGACAGCCAGCTTCAAAGTTTAATAATAAAAACAACAAAGTTGATAAAAAACAACCTGAAAAAGTGTAAATGTTTATAACACGAATGAAAAGACAAACAGAAGAAAAATGAGACTGTAGGTAATTAAACACTGCCAGTTGCACCATTGAAGGAAACAATAAAGGATGGCAGGGGTTGCCTTTAGTAATATCACAAGATAGAAATGATGGGAACGCGACAGAACAGCACACGACAAAGCAGCACGCGACAAAACAGCATGGTCAAAGAACACGCGTCAAAACAGCACAGCGTCAAAACAGCACGGCGACAAGACAGCACGCGTCAAAATAGCACGCGACAAAACAGCACATCGTCAGAACGACACAGCGACAGACGAGCACGTGCCAAAACAGCACGGCGTCAGAACAGCAGAGCGACAAAACAGCACGCGTGTAGCAACTTGAAGCGCGTTCTTCACCTCCCTCTGAGCGAATCATATCGAACATCCTTGACCTTTTCATTCATTGTCGCTAGGTTATAGAGGAATTTATTGCCTATTTCAGAGCTCACCAAACTCTGCAACTCGGAGACCCCCCCCCCCCCCCCCCCCAAATATAATATATCGCGTCGCGATTCCTCCCCTCGTGCTTTTCACGAGGGTACAAGAATCAGTTACAGTGATAAGTACTAGTAGCAGTCCACATAATAAAATGTATGCTGAAGATGACTAAATTTATATCCACAAAAAGAAAATACTGATAGTAGCAATTGCTTCGCGACCCCCCCCCCCCCCCCCCCCCTCCCCCCTGGATTTGTCGGACCCACAGTTCTGAAGGCACGGCAGTTGGTAGTGGACCACGATTTTTATCACAACAGGAGTTACCGATCGGCATCCAGCGTAAAGCATTTCCGTAAGGTGACAGAGGGAAAGCTTAGAACAAACGAACGCAATTGTTCGAACCTCCATCAGCGAAGCTCTTGTTGGGACGTTTGTCGGATTTTTCCGTGTCGTTTATAGTCATCAGAAAAAGAAAATGTCAGTATTAATTGAAAAATGTCAGTATTTTTGAGGGCGTTTGGAAGGGGGGGGAGGGGGGGGGGGGGGGGAGGGGAGATGTGACTCATTCCTGACTGTATGACCAGTATGTAATAAATAAATATTATATTGATTAAAAAGTGGTTGCTGCTTAAATTTCTTCTGTCTCGTTTATAATTTTCATACATACGCAAGATTTTTTTTCTGCAAGATAATTAGTTTGTTGTAATTAATTTCTGCCGTAGTTCCCCACACCAAGATGCCATAGCTCATTTTTGAGTAAAATAGAGAGTAGTATAATGTTTGTTTAAGCCAGGTCGGTAGTAAACTGTGCACTTTGTATATGCTACCAGTAACTCGGGACAGTTCAGCCTTGAGCGAGTTGACCAAGACAGGTCCTCAGTAAACCACAGCCCCAAAAATTTTTGCTCTGTAGCTTGCTCCAGCAACGTACCTTCAAATGTTATGTTGATAGTTTTGTTTTACTGGTATTAAGACCTAAGCGATTTGTTTCTAACCATTTTGAGAGTTTTAAAAGATAATCATTGGCTAATTTTTCTACGATCTGTTTTGTCTCACCAGCAAAAAATGCATTTGTGTCGTCTGCGTACATTATTAACTGAGGGGAGCCAGGCATTTCCGTTATATAGTTTATATAGACAAGGAATAGTAGAGGCCCTAGAATAGAGCCTTGGGGAACGCCAAGTTTTATTTTCATTTTGCTGGATGACCCATTATTTAAGCATACATATTGGTAGCGTTAATTTAGATAGCTTTTAATTAATTTTAGCGCTATTCCTCGTATACCATATATATTAAGTTTTTTTTAATTAAAATATCGTGTTGCACAGTGTCGAACGCCTTTTTTAAATCCAAAAACAATCTCAGTGTGACCACTCTGTTTTCAATGTTTTCCGCAATTTTATCTTTTATGTCGATTAGCGCTGATTCTGCATACTTTTCCTTCTGGATACCATACTGAGCAGGAGTTATTATATGATATTTTTTTTTAAAAAAGCGGCTATCCTGTCGTTGATTACACGCTCGAAAATCTTGGAGAAAACCGGGAGTACTGAAATGGGCCTATAATTATTAATTAAGGTCTGTCCGCCACCCTTGTAGACAGGAATTAGTTTCGCGATTTTTAATTCATCAGGAAAATTACCGCATTCAAGCATTATATTTATTATGTGGGATAATATACGACCTATTATGTTCGCGATGTACTTAATTGGTAGCACTTTTATTTCATCGTCTCCAGCAAAACCGGGGTGTCGGTTCGACACCCTGGTTTTGACGCTGTGCTGTTTTGACGCGTGCAGTTTTGACGCTGTGCTGTTTTGTCGTGTGCTGTTCTGTCGTGTGCCAGAAATGATTATTTTAGTAATTATATCGGTGACCAGAAACTCGCCTGGTTGCGCGAGAGTTCTTGTGGCGAAGAGTTATTTCATGGAGACCCGATACCCAGCAGTTCTAGACAGTGCTAATCAATTTCTAAATCGAGATTGTTCAGGTTCATTTGTCATCATCAAAGTTGTTTTTGTCGCACACAAATCGAGCTTGTGGACACATGGAAACACATACCGTGAATACCTGGTCCTGCTTGGCCACAGGCGAGCACTTTGGTCATTTTCCTTCCCCATAGAATATAACGTTATTTTTATTCTTCATGACACGATTTCTGTTGCAAATAACAATATGACGAAACGAAGCACCCCCCAAAACCCTAAAACAAAGGTCTGGTTAGGTCGCTGCCCCAAGAGCATTCATTTTGGATAAATGACAATGAAGTCACATCGTCGAAATACGGGACGGTAGCTTGGAACGCGAGTTGAAATATAATGGAAAGACATACTTTATTTTATTTCGCGATCTGGTTACCTGTTGGCTTCAATGCACCTGAGAAGTTTAAGCTCTCTCAGAGAAAAAGGTATCTTTAAGTCCAGGTGTCGGAAAAAACGAGTCTGCTCTAACTTACTATTCGTTCCGATGATGAACAAGCAGTCCGTATAACGGACACTTAAAAAAAAAAAAGAGACACGAAAACTTAAATGCTTTTTTTCTTCACTCGCAATATTTTCTTTTTTAAAGATGAGCAATCAAAATGACAATGCAACAAAACGCATATAAAAGGGTTGAAAAAGACACGCAAAAAAGCGAACGAAAAATAAAAAAATAAAAAAGAAGCGCGGCGGAGGAGGCGAAAGATGGCAGCCGACAAAGTCTCCGTCGCCGTTTTGAGCGGCCGATAGCAATAAAAGCGGAGGAAGAGCCAGGACCGGAATGGAGATAAGCCCGCCTCTGCCTCGCCCCCCTCCCTCTCCTCCACTTTGCTCTTCCACATCTCTGGATGTCCATCCCGCCACCACAGAGGCTGAGTTTCTCCCCCCCACGACACCTCCACTCACCCCCCCCCCCCCCCCCCCCCCCAGGAAGCGATACCGTCGACGGCAGGGGGCAGCACTGGCGGCGGCGCGTGGTGGTGGTGGTGGGAGAGGGGGAAGCCTTATCCCTCCTTGCTCTCTCCAGCCGTTATCTCCGCGGCACATGCGTCGACCAAAAAATTTTCTCGCAGCACATCTCCGTAACACGGACAGTAAAGCAAAGGAAAGGAGGAGAGGCTGGTGCCGCACGCGCCTAAAAGAGCAAACAAAGATGGCCGCCCCCTCTCTCTCCCCTCCACACCGACACCGCTTCAAAAGGAACGCTGCATACGCAAAGAAACAAAAAAAGAGTAGTAGTGGGCCTTTCGGGGCCTTCTCTTCATCGCCAGGGAAATCTCTTAACAACGACAGTTCCCAGACCGGGACGTGATAAGAGCCTTTTTCCGTTCATCCCTTTCCCACATTTCCCCTTTCCCCTCCCACACAGCGTGCCGCCCTCGGCGCGAGCTTTTTTTTTTCTTTTTTTTTTCCTCCTCCTCGCCGGTTACGTATATCGTGCTCGCTATATACCTTTTTAATCTTGCTTCTTTATTATTATTTTTTTTCTCGTTCATTGTCGTGGGGGGTGTTGCTTATGCGAAGGAGGGTGGTCTTCTCGGTAATAATAGCGTAGAGATAAGCCGGTCCACGTTCGCTGTGGGGAAAAGAAGGGAAATCAAAGGGGGAGGGGGAAAAGTGGCGGGATAGCTCGAGCCCCCCGCCATCTTGCTTATCAGCTTCGCGCAGAGAGCAAGTGGCGGCGTTCACAGGACCGAGGGGGTGCTTCGCTTCTTTCCCTATCTTCTCTCGTTTGTGTTTTCTTTGCTTCCTTTCTTTCGTTATCGTCTCGCTGACGCTCCGCCTCCTCCCGCCAGTTGGTCCGAAAGGTCCACGAAAAAAAAAAAAAAAAAAAGAATCTCCCTGGGGCTTTTTGCTACCCCGGGCCGAAAATCCGCGTTGTAGCGGAATATCCCGAATCCGCATCTCTGACATGTCATCTCGCTCGCGCGGGCGGGCGGACGCACTCGTGGGAACGTCGTGAGGCGAAGTCACGCTCGCTGTCCCCCCAAAAGCGCGCTTTTACAAGTTTTGGGCGGCGATTTGCTGTCTGATCGATTCGAGGTTTGCACGTGGCGCCATCGAAGCATGCAAGCAATTTTTCCAACTTGTTCTCGCAAAAAAAAAAAAAAAAAGTTATTTTGCGAAATGTTTGCTGCAGAGGCGTAGGGTTAACGTCTTCTATTTTGTGCCTATTGGACCTTTACCCCACATTTGTAAGGGCCTACTCAAGTGGCTCGAGTATGTAAGAAATAAATAATTATCTAACGCATAGATAACTAGTCTAGAGGGGAAGCTCTCATGGTATTTCGGCCGCTCCGAAATTGCGGGACAGGGCCGCGGACGTCGGTGGCCCTGATGAGACCATACTGCTGGTGACGCATTGAAATACATAATGGAACACTCGCAACATATCTTATATATTTCTCGGCTGGTTCCAGCGCATATTTTGACGGGTCGTGTCGCGTACTACACGTATGTAACCTCCGAAGGCGTTCCGCAAATCCACTTCCCCGCAGCGCGCGCGTGCGCTGCGGGGAAGTGCGCTTACACTCAGTCTCTCGTCGAGGGTTCCGCAAATCCACTTCCCCGCAAGACACCCGTAAGCTGCGGAGAAATATTCGTCTCGCGCACTTCTTCGCAGTGCAGGCGCGTATTGCGGGGAAGCGGATTTGCGGAACGCTCGAAAGACTGCGCAGTTTCATCGAGTCGGGATTTTCGGCGATGCCACAGCCATTTGTCCCACCGCACGTTCGCCCGCTCGTCAGTTGGTGCATACATTTCTCAGCTCACTACGACGTGTTTCCAGGTCACGTCACTCGTTTTTGTCACGCGAGAAGTGTCTTTTTCCGCCAAATTAGGCGGGAGAAACCATCGTCACGTTATGTCACCCTAACACCGAACACCACTTACACCGCGATGTCAGGTCACGTGACGTCAATTAATAAGTCTCGTCAATTAAGAAACGAGACTCTTATCTCCCAAGTCCCATAATAAAGCACCTTATAGGACTTTGTAGATGAAGGTCAGCGGCCAATTTCTTAAGCTCGGCTTATCACATCGGACGACCGCGGATGTCCTGCGGATGTCTTGCTTACACCAGAATTCAATAAAACAAAATGACAAAAATGATAAAAACGGGAAACGCGCAATCTTGCTTTGGCTAAAAACAGAAGCATAATGAATGGAAGGCGAGTTGGCATCGAGGTTCCTCGGAAGCCCGCGAGGTGCCGCGAGAGTCTCTGGGAGATAACGCCGCGCAGCGCGGACAATCTCTCCCGAATGTGGCTGCCCTCTCTCGGTGGCCAGCGGAAACGCCACCCGTTGACGCCGGTCGACGAGTCGCGTGTGTGGGGGGTACGCGGACAAAATGCCCTCTGGCTGTCCGCCTCACGTAACAATCGCGTCATTTGCATGGGCGGACGATTAAAAGGGTATCCGCTAGCACCGGTCGTAGATAGGCCCTGCTCGGGGCTGCTTTCTGAGGTTCGCCCCCGTATGCAAATGTTATCGCGGCACTTGTGCATACGAACATGGTCGCGGCCGCTTATCACGGCCGCCTCCCCGCCATTCTTAGAGTCCTCCATGCTCGCGTGTTTGTTTTCCAACTTCTTTTCTGTTTGTTTTGTCGATCCTTTTTTGGCGTACACGTGTCCACTCGAAGAGAATCGCGAAGTAGAGAGTGACTATCGACTCTACGCGCCCGCCCGCCGGTTCATTCTGTTCCACGCTTCGGTTCTGTTTCTCGGAATAAATAATTTTAGTCAGTTAGTGAAACAGGCCACAGAATCTAATTGTGCCTCGCCCCCCCCCCCCCCCCCCACACACACACACACACACCTTCTACACAATTGTGCCGTCCTGTTTGGTAAATTTTGCCGAATGGATTTCTTGACCCGATGAACTCGGCAAATTTAGTCAACAGATTCGACTGTTCCGACTTTTTTTATTAGTAGTATGATCAAAGTGCTCGTCTAGTGTTTGTTCGTCGCTATTAGAAGTTGGGTAAAATTCGCGACATGCACAATTTGCGGCTAACGGCAAGGAGGTAACCAGTTTAAGGCTTACCACCTTTACACGGCACTTTTAAGGCATGGTTCACCCACCTGCGTTTGACCGCGACCGACTGTGCTACGACTCCTGGCGTTCCAATGCGACGCGTTGCACAGAGTTGAAACGAGGAGGTGCCGGTGTGGCAAGTAGCGCTTCAACGCTTCCGGTCATTAACCAGACTGAAAGTTTTATATTTACGAGATCGAACCTGAACGCTACCCACGAGCCCTTGGCGAAATTATGATGCATAAAAAAGGAGGACATAGGTGCATACCGCAAGCGTTCCTGCTACGAAGCTATGCAATACTAAAAGGTGTATAAACAAGCGGTTCAGCATGTGAATTAACGGCAACGTATCTATGTCTTAAGCCTTAAGTCTTAAGTAGATATCAGCAAATTACAAAATTGTGTTACTCTTCGAGCGATCTTCATTGACTGCCAGAACTATACGCTCTACTAAGGTGGTAAACAATGAAAACTGATTAGAAACGAGCAAGAGGCGATCTCCGCCAGACATTGTCGTCAAAAACACCGCTTTTCGCTGTTCGCGTCTTATTCTTTTCATTGCTATTTTGACGTGCTAGTCAGAAAGTTCAAGTCCACAAGAACAAGCTCGGAGCTACTTTTCGTCGCGGGGGCAGCCCCATCCGAGTGCAAAGCGGCAACACGAACATGTCCGTTGGCATCAGACTGACAGAGCCGATAAAGCGACCGCACGGGATGTCGCCTTTCGGTGTCGACCGCGAGACGAGAGGGGGAACGTGAAACAATGGGCCTCCCGGTCGGGTCGTCGCGGTGCGCCCCCGATAAGGAGAGATGCCATCGAGCGCCGCGATTGTCAGACAAAAACAAAACAAACACGCCCTTATCTTTAACGGCACGCGACAGGCAGGAATGACAAGCGTGTGTCGAACGGGAATGGATGAAGGCGCGACAACAACACCGTTAACAATCACCTACCGCAGTAATTCTCGACGATAATAGACGGCCACAGTGATGGACAGCTTTAGAAAGTCCGGATGCAAGTCTAGCCTTGTTGGTTGTTTTATTTTTGGGTTCCTGACGCTGTAATCATGGATACTTGGTCAGAGAGATTACGATCTGCGCTCATCGCAAGTGGAAGTCACCGTCACGAGCTCGCCCAACACTTTCTATGGCCACGGATGTAATCACTGATCATAGTCCACGCAAAAACGAACCTTCGAAAAACTGAGTGTCTCGTGATTCCCGCTATCGCGTTTTCCGATGTACGTGACTTGATCTTGGGGCGAACGCGTTCCCAGCTCATTCATCGTGCTGTCGACACCAGGGCTATGGGGTGAAGGTTCGATTTCGGGGAGCGTGTAGCTAAACGGAACGGTGACACGTTTGCCAGAACGACCGGACTTCTGCAGCGATTGCTGGAACCAGACTATATACGAGACAGCCGTTCAGCGAGGAAGGAAGGAACCAAGCTGGTGCCGCGTTCATTCCATTGGGATATGCCCGGCTGCCGCATGGTTTTCGAAGATGGAGCGAGCAAAGCCCGCGGACACAACAGGCTCTTCGACGAGATTGCCGCATCGTTCTTCTCCTTCCCACTGGAGATCGAAAATGGCCGGAAATTGTGGAGGAACAAAGAGCCTAGATACATGAGATGGGGCAAGTCGAACCACGGAGACTGTTTGCAATTTAATGGCAGACGCGTCCCGGGCAGATGGGTTTCAAGCGCGCATGCGTTTCGTTGTCGCGTGGAAGCACTCTAAAATTTGGGGCACACTGTGGAGGACAACACACGTCTCGATGTGTCTCTCGCCGAGTCGTACGGGAAGCTCTCCGGATGAGGGATGGGAATCGGGCGTGCCGTGTCCGTTTACGAAAAAGACGACGGTCTTCTGGAGTGTGGTGCCGTGGGGGTGCGTATCGTGTGATTAACCGATGCCAACGAAAAGGAAAGTTTCCGCGCACGACTTCTTCGTTAGGGCATCCACCGGTCCTCCACAAGTGGAAAACACGCTGAAGGAGTCTAGAAGGAACCTGTAGTTGGTCTAGTTGGTGAACGTTATGAAGCATGATGCAAGACGCAAACAATCAACGGACACAAGGAATAAGACAAACACACACACAGACGCCGAACTCTGATGGAAGGGTAGTGGGTAGACCTCGAGGCAGCTTGCTTTGAGGTCTACCCACTATCCATCCATCAGAGCCATTCAGAGCTCGGTGTATTGACGTCACCACAACCAGTGCAAAAGAAGCAGACGAACTTCCGCTTCGCATAGTCATGACGTCAGAGCAGGAAGGGTGCAGACCTTGTCTCCCAGGTGGTGTTGAACGACCACGCATAAAATGCGACACGGCGATCGTTTGATGGTAAATGCACGAACGTCGAACGTATGTAACGCGTTATTAAAGAATGAACTATATGAATATTCAAATAATGCTTTAGTCACGCGGTTGATTTATTTATCCGGATTAATTTGATTCGGCTGAAACGAAGGGCGTGCGAATTTTTTCACCCAAAAATTATGCCTTCTCGCTGGGCCGTCTCGTCGCTATTCAAGTATTTTCATTTCAATCGGTTACTTGCGTACGTTATGCCAACTGGAACGACTCTGGGGCTATTATGGCTACTTACTGAAGTATATATTACCGGATGTCTTGGAAAAAAAGTACAGACTAATTTTCTCACCCGAAAAATAAGCTTCGCATATCCAAACGTTCGGTCTTTGCTAGCAGTCCGTGCCACGCAGACGCCAAAGTTCTACAGCTTCGCGCCACCGAATCCAAAAAGGTACAAGCTGCTTTCGGAATCACAACAACAGTATAATGAGGAAATGACTACCGGCGAAGCCCACGAACACCTGGAAATCGGCTATCGAGAACAAGCACCACGTTCGCATTGGAAATCCTCGAAAATCGGCTCATAAATATTTGATCAGAAAACGGCCAGCTCTAGAACTTTCGCGTATAGCCGGCCCAGTCTACTAGCGCTGCGTTTTTATGAAAGACTGAACGGAGGGTTCCATGATGCGTAGTTCTGTATTCGTTTCTACATCCGGTACTGCTTCTTTTTTTGCATTGTTTACTTGTGTCCTGCCTTTAAGAGCGCGCGATAACTAGGGAAATAAATCTACACGCTGTTTATAAACAAGCCTGACTTTGCCCATACCAAGCGTAGGAGCCGCGCGTGCGCAGTCAGAGAGTTGAGTTGGTGGATTCGGTAGTCCATATATATATATATACGGTGTCTGAATTATCCAGGCTCGATCTCAAATGGGCCGTAAAAATCGTCGCCTGCATGTAGCAAGCTAAACTTTTCATCAAATGTGTATTTCGCAGGCCGGTTTTATCTTGTAAAATTACAAAACGTAGTTCCCTTTCTGTAAAATATAGGGCCAAAACACTTGCCAGGGTCGGCGGCGGACGGCGACGCAGACGACCGAGGGGCGCGTTTGGCGCGCGTATTGATAGATGGCGCTACCTCCTTATCGAAACTACTCGCGACGACCCGTGGTCTATTAGCATAAACAAAATCTTTTTTTTAATGTAAATTTGGTTTAAAAATAAACGCGAACATTGACAGCAGAACTTGAAGTAACAAAAATTGAAACAAATGCGGTTGCGTAACGACGGCGCTCTTGCTGCCGACCGATTTCGTCTGCGTGTCGTCTGCTTTCTTTCGCTGGTTGGCTACACCTTCCGACGCTACTCCCGACGCTATCTATCAAACGCGCCCCGCCACTCGAATCGGTCGTGTGCGTCACCGTCCGACGTTGACCCTGGCAAGCTTCTCTGTACTATTTTTTTTTTTTACAGAAAGGGAGCTACCCTTTGTACTTTTGCATGTTAAAACCGAAACGTGGAATACACCGTTCACGAAAAGTTCAGATTGCTACATGCACGCACCGATTTTTACGAGCCATTTTAGATCGAGCCTAGGTATTTCAGAAACTCTCTCTCTCTCTCTCTCTCTATATATATATATATATATATATATATATATATATATATATATATATATATATATATACCAATCATGCAACCGCGGAGACAAAAACAAATAAAACAACTTAATGGCTTGATGAGTTCTCGGCTCCCATTTATATCCTAGAGCAGTGACAAAAATGAAGAAAAAATATAATATCCCGAAAGAAATAAAGAATACCGCTTGTAGTTACAATCTCACATAAAATTGGGTGTGAAATTACAAAAAGACACATATATATCTATATAGTCATGCCTGGTTAATGTAGACACCGTTAATATGAATACCTTGCTATAAGGACACCATTTTCGGGGACATACTGGGAAAATGCATGCATATCTGTCTCGTTATCGTGGACAACTCACGTTAGGGACGATTGTTTTAAAAGGAAATGAGGTGTCCATACTAACGAGGCATCTCTTTATTACAGAGAAAATGCTACAAACATGAGTAGGTCGTAACAAAATTATACATAAACATACACAATTCCTTCATGGTTATTTCATTCAAAATGAATATCACTCTCAGAAAGAAAATTCGTCACTTTAGGAGTTCTGTAGGGCAACATTTCCTTTCCAGTATTTAATCGACATGCATGTAACTACATTCCAGCGCTCGGGGTTACGAACTTTATACCTCGAAATATGTTGCTTCAGACCAGACAATTCTACCAAGTAGGTATTATTGTTGAGCAACTCAGCTATACGCCTTATCGTGTCGATTTACAGAAATAAATGTTATTGCGCATGGTAACTGGTAAACGTTTACACTTAAAAAAAATGAAGCTAGGGGCAGAAGGAAGGATGGAAGGAAGGGACAAACATAACCAAGTCTCAAAAAAGAGCTTCGTTTTGAGACTTCGTTGTATTTGTCGGCCCCCCCCCCCTTTTTTTTCCTGTCTCGTTTTATTTTATTTTTTTTCTTCCAAGTATTAATGTTGTAGATGCTTAATATATAACACTCCATGAACAGGTTATCAGTATAAGAGCGAGAAGAAACATTCGCTCTTCGCGTAACATTCATTTTCGAAGCAAGTGCACTTTCTCAAGATTTGTTGCCGTGGTGGTACCCCACACCAGATAATAGTAATTGAAATGAGAAAAACAAAGAAGGATGTATATAATAATAATACATTAACTGACTTTTGAAGTGTATATCTATTCCGATATACCAGACGTACAACTTTTACCAACCCTTTCTATTAGATACTCAATATGATTATCCTGTAATATAGTTTCGTAGAGCACAACTCCAAAATTTTTACAAAAATTATCCATTCCAATATGAAATATGGTTACATAAATTCAACCTATTGAAGTAATCACTTTAGGCCAGGGATACAAGTTGATTTGCCTCATCCGCAGCAGGGAGGTTGGTTGTATCGTTCGCGTATATATCGTATTCTGGTCAGTTTTCACAATATCGTTGACATAAACGTTAAAAAGAAAATGTTCTAAAATACTCCTTCGAGATACTCCCGATACTAACGAATCTACGGCAATAAATAATGCCGCATAGTTTGACGGAATTCAGAACTCAGAATTCACTCAATCCACAACGTCGACAAGGGCGTTCAGAGGCAGAAAATACTTTTCGTAGAAGGAGGACGGCTTCGCAGGGGGGAGGGGGGGGGGGGAAGGGGGGGAGGAGGGGGGGGGGGGGTGTTGGACAGCCGAACAGGAAGGGCGTCTAGCGAGCACGTCGTATATTGGTGTGGCACGGAGCGGAAACATTGCCGGCGCAGCAGCGTGCCTCGTCGGGGGCCCATCGCGCTCTCAAATTGTTGTCCCACATCGGCGGACACTTATGTTTGCCTCGGCGTTTGTCCACTGGCCGCCCGCTATCTTGGCCCGACAGGCGCCTCCTTGAAGCGCCTCCCCACCGTCAGCGCGTCGGCCGCGACACTTCGTTACGTTTGTTGCCGTTGCCGCGATCGCATCGGGTGCCGACAGTTCCCGCTACTTCCGTCGTCGTCGTCGTCGTTGTTGGTTGTCGTTGTCTTTTGCTTCGGGCGTCTCTGCTGTCTGTACGGCGAGTTCAAATGGAAGCGGGGGCCGCATTTGGCGACACCGCCCTCGGCCAATACCTCCTTGGAGATAAGGCCTGCACCCTTCCTCCTCTGACGTCATCGCTAGTAGACCCACGTAGCGCCGCCTAGGGTCCGTCAGCGTCCCCGCCAGCGCGTCGCACGGCGTCGTCTCACACGCGGCTAAGCCAAGACGGACGCGTCTACCGCTTTACGTCGTCTCTCGTGGAGCTTCAGCGTGTTTTCCGCTTGGGGCGGGCCGGGGAACCACTAAGGATGACGTCATTCGCGGGCCTTCTCCTTTTAGGGGCCTGCCCCCGGCGTCGTGAGATGAGGTCTTGCAGAACCAATAAGCTTCAATGGGAAAAAACAAAAACAAAAAAAAGCTCTAAACTCATGTGAACGTGTGATGCGTTCCCAGCGGTCACGTGACACCCTGATGGGACGCAACGCGACGTGTTAAACCTGTCCCGCTAAATTTAACTTGAAAATGTCCTCGCCATGTTTAGCCTGTTTTAAGCATCATGTCTGCTTATTTACGTGACATTACAGATATGTTAATGACATCACATCTGTCTGTGACGTTGCAGATGTCTGTGACATTGCATCCCTCTTCAGAATCACTCCTCGAGCCAAAAAAGGAACACATTCTACTAAAAAAAGAATGCTTCAGGTTGAATCTTTGCCTTCGCTTTTTGTGTTTAAGTCCCGCTCACGATTTCTCGACGTGTTGTGGTCTCCCGTTTTCTCCTTAAGTACTCGAAGTTCCCGAAGTAACACCCACCCACTGTGAGAAGATGAAAGGCAAACATGAAGAGGTGGGCGAGCATTCGGGGGGTGGGCGATCATTCGGGATCTTGAGATTGTCCGCTTATCGTGTCGATGTGTATAGGGACAGCAATATTAAACACTTAACAAGCTCATCTGCTACGTTTAGCGGGATAACCTGCCCACTAAGATTGGCGGGAATTTTCCCCTCAAACTCTCTAAACCAGCCCTATAAAGGGCTTCCCCCGCGGAACACGAATCCCTTTTAAGCGCGGTCCCGCTGCTAATATCTTTTGCAAAGTACCGTCTTCAGACAATGTCTGGGGTGTGTTTCTCTCTAACATGGTCTAACATGTCTTCAGGCATGTTAGGAGCACACGCATATGTACGAACATTCTTGAGACGTGTCCGAACATAATTCTATTCATCATGTCCGCAGCATGTGTTTTGTATAATATCCGAGCAGCGTGGCTTTCGGCTTTCGACTTTTTAGGGAACACAATTTCGCGGCCCGATTAGGAGCACGTGCAAAACGGATTAGTGGCAAAGCAGAATCCAGGTCTCAGCTTTGCATGCGCTCTATAAGGTGTGCCAAATGACGTCCGTTACACCGCCGGAAGGAGTATATATTGTTCTCTGTGGGCAGTTCCATACCGGATTCTGCGTCAAAAACAAAGGATGTCGCTACACAGATAAAGCGCAAAAAAAAAAAATAACAATAATAACGCGCGCATCGTAACAATAATGCCGATTTACGTTCAATGGTTCCCGACCCCGCTGCTGGGCACACCGATAGTTCGTACTTTGCGACGTGGAATGACGCTCTCCCGAATGGGGAAGAGGCCGGGCGTCGTGGATTTGTTGGCTTGGACGCACAGTAACAGCGCAGCCTCTCGAAATAGACTTCCTCCCGCGTTTCTCTTTTTATTGTTTTACGTTTGTGTTTTTGTTCCGTCCGATTGCGGCCGGATGCAGCCTAGCGAGTTATCCGCCGTCCGCAGTACCGTATTTGGCGACATCTGAGAAGATGACGCCTCGCGCGCGCGCTCTTCCCAACT
This sequence comes from Ixodes scapularis, assembly GCF_016920785.2. Taxonomy (NCBI): domain Eukaryota; kingdom Metazoa; phylum Arthropoda; class Arachnida; order Ixodida; family Ixodidae; genus Ixodes; species Ixodes scapularis. Next base: position 108,899,909 of record NW_024609881.1, read on the forward strand.
ATGGGTCCGTCGGGCTATAGTCGCGTCCGTCCGAGACAGAGTTTGTCGTCCGGTTTTCGGCGATTGCTCGGGCGTCGCTTTGTTTCTTTTAATTTTTTTTTTTTATATCGATGTTTATTGTCTCTTAGTCCACAGCAAGTGAGTCTAGATTGGGCGCGAAGTCCGTCGGTCATCCGGGATATTCTTCCCCCGGGAGCCGCCCTCTTTGAATTGCATTGCTCTCGGCCGGTGACTTTGCCGGCGTTTTGGGCGAACCTCTTTTCACGGCTGGATGCTTCCCGGTTTTAAAAGCCCGGACCGGACGCTTTGGAGGGATCTTTTGTTTTTGTCTGGTATTTTGGATGGATAAGACTGACCGTTCTTCTGCCTCTCTGTCATTCTCTATGGTGAGGTTTTATTGTTTCTACTAGGCGAGCTAAGCTTTAAGTAGAACAAAAGTGTAGACCTGTTTCGAAAACGTGAGATCAGGCAAATCTAGGTTCAACACGCGGCTCCTCTCATCCAGGGAAGTCAACCAGTAAACTCAACCTTCCCCGGCTCTCTATACTGCAATGGAATGTTGTTGCGTGTTACAAAAGTTACCGCACTCTGTCTTAACATTTCAAGGTCAGCCACTTTTTTTTTCGGAGCTCGTCGCTTAAAATGCGCACCCATCGTTTTTGGTATGTCAATTCGTAGACACCGGGTGTGCTTGATCATTGTCAATGAACGAAATAAGGAATTTTATCGATGATAAAATTGCGCTCCTTTTTTTAATTTTTCTTTTCAGTCGGTACAACGCGACGATGGTTGGTTATCCGTGTTCAAGCACCCCGACCTGCGGGTACTCCGGGTACTTGTTTTCTAGGTACATACAAAAAAGTTACCTAATTTCATCGAGCCAAATTGAATTATTATTTCTTAATTGAATTTTAACGGAACCTAACACAGATTTCTTGAGCATCGCGTCGTGTGTCACAGTAGAAGGCGATGGAGTTCGCCAGTTGGCAAATGCTTTCGTGAACAGCAACAAAATAAAGCAAAAAAGACAGGTAAGAGGACGCCGCGACGCTTTGAAAAGACTTGGCCAGCTGCCAAAAGCTTTCAATAACAACACGAAAAAAACGTTAGAAGAGGAGGACGCTGCGACTCTTTGAAAAGGCTTGGCCAGCTGCCGAAAGCTTTAGGTAACAACACAAAAAAAAAGACGTTCCAAAAGTAGAACGCTGCGACGCTTTGAAAAGACTTGGCCAGCTGCCAAAAGTTTTCAATAACAACACGAAAAAAGCGTCAGAAGAGCAGGACGCTGCGACGCTTTGAAATGACTTGGCCAGCTGCCAAAAGCTTTCGATAAGAACACGAAATAAACGTTAGAAGAGTAGGAGGGTGCGACGCTTCCAAAAGACTTGACCAGCTGCCAAAAGCTTTCGATAACACGAAAAAAGCGTTAGAAAAGTAGGCCGTTGCGACGCTTTGAAAAGACTTGGCCAGCTGCCAAAAGCTTTCGATAAGAACATCAAGCAGATAAAATAGGAGTAGAAAAGATAAGCGTAGCGACGCTTTGAACGGACGCTGCGTCGTGTTCGACAAAAGCGGAGACTGGACGCCAGCATGTACTGCGTTCCTCATAAAAAAAAAAAAATTACGTGTGACGGTTCGATGCATTGGCTAAAAACAGCTGCTCTTCTTTTACCGCAGTGTAGCAATTTTAATACTTAAATCCTCACTAGAATCTCGCGAAGACATCAAAAACTGTGGTAGGACTTCTGAAGTTTGCCGAACTGTGCTCGAGACTATATGGACCACAAATCTCTCCTTGTTTATATTTCATTGCGGAAAAAAACAAAGCCTAACGCAGCGGTCCTGTGGCAACATGAGCAGTTCGGATCGCCGCTTCCGTGGCTCACACACGTGCTCCGGCGCTCTGTGCTGCAATAAGAAACAGTCGAGATAACCCTCCAACCGCAGTCCCGCAGAGTTGCACCAAGTCGCCGAGCTGATTGTCAACCCTCGTCCCTTATTTACAATATCATTAATTAACCCGCGCATCTCTCTTATTATTTTTTGTACTTTCTTCTTGGGCCGTTTTATTCTTTTTCTTTTTTTACTCTAACCTTTCAAGTTGCAACTTATCTCTGCCAGCCGAGTGACTGAACCACATTTTTTTTAAGGAAGTTGCGTGCTCTTTACTCGTACAGTGTTTGGAGCGCTTTTTTTTTTCAGCTAGTTTTAGGTGTTGGGTGTGTCGTTTCATTGATTTACTTTTTTTGTTTGTTTGTTCTTCAGGAGCGGTTCTTTCGCTTAGCCGAAGGGGTGCTGGCGTTGTAAAGAAGAGGCGGATCTCTGTTTCGGGATGCCGCGGAGGGGGGTGTACCGGTTGACTCGTAAATAGGATTAATTAATAACTGGAACGGGGTCTTCTCCGATCGCACGCGCAAACATTTTTTTTTATTATTATTTTTTTCTACTTTGGAGGCGTTGTTCCTTTCGATAGGCTCGGTGTTGCCCGTGTCTCTTCGGCATCGGTTCGGAAATGAACGCCACCGTGATTCCCCCCCCCCCCCCTCCCCCCCCCCTCCCCCTACGAAACGCGTGCGAGTGCAACTGAGATAAACAGGGATGCTGAAGGGTTAGTTGCGTACCAATTATTTTTGGTAGCGCTTTTTTTTTTTCTTCTTCTTCGTCACGTATCTTGTTGCAACTTTACTTACCGCCACACTTTTTTTTTTTTATAATATAGAGCGCTCGATGCTTTGTTCGTAACCATTATCGGAAAGGAAAAAGTTGTGCGGAAACGCCGCAGCGACAATTTCTGTGGATACGCGTGGCGGCTGTCATCTCTTGCCGTCTGCGTAACCGACTGCTTGACTTGGCTTGACTCGGCTTTCTTTTTCTTTTTTTCGCCGTGTGTCACGTCGTTGGCTCGTATCGGCACGTCGCATATGTTTGTTGGCTGTTACCAACGGAGGTACCGCGTACAGTTGTCAGAGTCGCGTTCGACGCGTTTAATTAGGGAATATAATTAATCAGATGCGGGCCTCCATAAATTAACTTTGCCACACCGACTTGACATTTGCTATTTTGTTCAACTACTGGTGAGCGTTTTTGTTTTTTTTTTCGTATTGACGTGGTACGACTTAATTTCCGTGCACTGTTTTTTATCTTTTTTTTTTTTCTGTAACGATTTTGATAGATTTGCGTGGCTCTTATTTTGCTTTTGGGCCCTATGTGGTTTTGCATCAAGTAAGCATTATCGCTAACCGAAAGCCGAAACTTAAGGACGGAACTAAAATAAATTATTAATAAATAACGCGTCTCTGGCAGCCGTAAATGTAAATGTATAAACAAAGTGCCACGCGAAACAGAAATTACGAAGATCCGAAGGGGCGCTTCTTTAGAAATGACGATAACTATAAGGCGGAGGAGCTTGCGGTACGAAACTCCGGGTTGTCTATAGACCAACGCACTGTTTACAAACAGGCCCGCGTTTGCCCCTCCACCGGCTGCGGGCTTTGCGCGTGCGCACAAACCATACTCGCCGAGGCGAAGCTTCCACTCATTCCCGGTGAAAACAGCAGCGCCACAACGTCAGAGAGTTGGTCTATATAGTCGCTAACGGCTTACGAAACGCGGGGGCGTGGCTTAATATGTTAATTCAAGCTCCTTGCGTCGTGATTGGTTCTTATTGGGTGTTCTTACCTGCGAATACTGCTTTTTCTTTTAAATTGTCACTGACTATGGTGTTTTTTTTGAAGCATGAAATGCTTTTTAAGGCTTCCCACAATTCCAAGATTTTCCCGCTAAATTTAGCGGGGAAATTGATATAACGATACCTATGCACGAATTCAGTTTCCCCGCCAAATTTAGCGGAAAGATTAACGTCACGTGACCAATTCAGTTTTCCCGCAAAATTTGGCGCGAAATTGTTGTGACGCGACCTATACGTCAACTCAGTTTTCCCGCGAAATTTAGCGAGAAAATTCGCATCTTGTGGCCAAAACGTCGGCTCAGCTTCCCCGCTACATTCAGCGGGAAATTGACGTCACGTGGACTATACACCAATTCAGTTACCCGCTAAATGTAGCGGGAATATTCACGTCTTGTGACCCAGACACCAATCCAGTTTGCCCGCTAAGTTTAGTGGGGAAAATGAACATCACGTGACCTGACAGATCAGGTGACCTATGCAACCATTCAGTTTCCCCGAGTAAAATATACGCCTCGTGACGCACCAGTTCCCGCAGCAATTTTCTACGATGCATCTCATGCGTTACAGGGCATTAAAAGTAAAAGTCGCTGCCGCTTTTTTTTTTCTCTCAATAAATTCAAAATGAAGCAATAATATTCGGCTGTTTTCTGTAAGGACTCTCTTTTATATGTACGTATATACAGACAGGGTGTTTTTATTCTAAGCTTTTACAGAGTTGTAAAAACAAAAACAAGCTGAGCGGGTGAGTTAGTTATACAGATGGGGGACACAATATAAGGGTATAATTGTCGCGATAAGTGAGGTAATTCACTAACATTTGTTAAGTAGCGTTTTATTTGTTGAAGGTAACGAAATTTACGGTTTCAATCAGAAACTTGCTGAGCGTCATCGAACGCCACTAAATATTTTTGGGAGGACGTTGAGCGCGTGGGTGGTCGGGGTACTTTAAAGGGGCACTGACACATCAAAATCATATTTTTTTTTATTATCCGAAACGATTGAAAACGATGCCGGGACATTACCCTCAAAATTTGAGATTTGGGAATTCAGTATTCGTGAAGTAAAAAAACAATTTCCAAATGCCGAATTCGAAGTTCCCGCGCGATCGGCGCCGGTGCCTTGACGTCAAAAATTGAGGAGACCTGAGAGTCGACTTCCTTTCATTACTCCCTGCTGTTGCCATGGCGACCCAAAGCGAGGAGGAAGGGAGCGAGCGGCGGCGTTTCGGCGGACCGGTTTTGAGCGGTGTCGCCTGTTTTCCGTTGGAGGATACAAATCCAGGAGACGGCACCACAACGAACTCCCGATTTTTGGTATTTCAAAAAGAAGGGCCGTAGTGCGTTCGCAATTGCGTTAAAAAACATGTTTTAGGATTGCCGTAATTAAATGTTATAGAGATGTCGCCTACAAAGCTTCTAAATTTCCTGATTTTTGACGTCACCGATCAAAAGAAGCGAGGAGGCGAGAGGCGGGAAAATCAAACGCCAAAAATAAAAAGGCGCGCGCGCGCGCGGGAAAATTTTTTTTCGCGATGCGGTTTTTTTTGCGTGTCTATGACTGCAACTTGCATCGTTTTAGACAATAAAAATAAATACGACCTTTGGGGTGTCAGTGCCCCTTTAACGAGAGACGGAAAAGTCACGCGTCCGAGTTGTCGCTTCGACACCCACGCGCTCAAATTCCTTCTAATATTTGCTGATTTACTGGTCTTTTGATCACGCTCAGCAAGTTTCGAATTGGAGCTATATGTTCCTTTGTTTTTTATCAAGTAGAATGATTTCCTTACCAAACGATAGTTAACTGACCGACTTATCGTGACGGTTACCCCCGTATATTATGTCCCCCTTACCGTATAACTCACCTGCACATACCGAATTAGTGTACGTTTGACGACTTTGTTTTTTTTAACAGTTTTGTAAAAAAAGAAACAAAAAAAAACACTCAGTATATTTTAGTGTGTCAGTGTGATAAACGTCAGAGGGCTAGTGTGTTTTCGAAGAAGGATATTGGCGAAATGAACTCATGCGCACTCGGAGAGATATCGCGCAGTATGCTCGTCGGATGTTGCATATATCAGTTCGCACCGCCTATCTGAATGATCCTCTAATAGCGGGAGACACTCGTGTAATCACTACCTGGGCGACGCACTCTGAAGGCCGCAGGTTACTTGCCTAGATGCCTCACCTGCACATTCTGGAGCTCACGCTGGATAGAGGTGACTTTAACGCGGAATAGACTAGTTTTCATCTCGAAAACCGTTATAAAAAACAAAAAAAAAAGTTTGGCTTTTTGCGGAGCATTATTAAGTTCCCCCTTTATGTAGAGAATTAAGATATCTGTAGGTGAATTCTAGATTAGATATACATTATCGGCATCGAGACATACGTTTTAAACGCCAAAAGTATCGCTCTTCCTCCGACAGCAAAACCTTGTAAAAACTACTCGCGGCGTACAAACAGTGCTCAAAACTTCATCCTTATTTTTAAGTTAAAGCGAGTATAGACATCTAATGTGTAACTACCCTTGCTCTCTGTTGCTTCCCTAAAGTCTCAGTCACACTCCACGTACATGATGTAAAAGTCAGTTTGTCCTCTGCACACATGCTGACGGAAGTATCTCCGAACACGGCTGATGCGTTTCCGAAGCATGTTTTTTTTTTCCATACATATAAATGTAAACAAAACAATTGGTGTGCGTATGTTTATACAGCTTGAACTCAGTCTGCCTTCAACGAGCGACTTGTCTCTCAGCTGTACATGAGCAATTTAGCCAGTGCGGTACAACCTCGAGCCTGAGGTCTTTGGCGTGCAACACACAGTATAATGATGCGCGACCGCACGCCGATACGATGCTCATCCAGATCGAAACGGGCAAGGGTAGGGTTTGAACCCAGGACCCCCGGGGTTCTGAAGCGCGAGCTTTCGCTCCACGTGGTCCGAGCTGGTGTGCGCTAGCCCACTCGGCCACCAAGTCTCCCATACATGTGTGTGCTTCGAACATGTGACCAATCTGACATTACCGTCATACAAAGAACAAGCGCCCCTCAGACAGCGTCTCCAGACTGTCTTTTGTATTACGTATTGGCGTTCTAACCGCGGCTTGAGGGTCGCGGGTTAGCCGTCATGGTGCACTGGCTAGATGTCTCATCCACATTGCGGAGCTCAAGCTGGATAGAAGCGACAAAAACAACATTAGTTGGTTTTGTCGCTTCTAAGAGGTTAGTTGTCTCTGAAGAGACAACTAACCTCTTATTTGATTTGCTTTTTGTGGCTTGTCCAATAGATAAGAAAGTTAGGAAAGGAAACAACGAGTAAAAGCACTGATTGCTTTTTTATTATTTGATCTGATAACCTTTCTTATCACGTGCGCGTTATGTTCGGTGACTATTAGGAAGGATATCCAACCATGGGTTGCATTGTGGCTAAATTGAGAACTGAACCCATAAAGACAAAAACAACATTAATAAAAAAAAAGCCAATTTTGACGCAATGCTCAGCTGACGCGGCCGAACACTGCACCAAATTCAAACGCCGAGCTCTGGGGAAAAATAAAATAAAACAAGCTGTACAAAGCGCTTTTTATAGCTCGATCTTCTTGCCGATCGAAGACAATCGAGTACATTTCGGTGCGACTGAACTGGTTCCGTCGGTGGTCGCAGTATTTAAGATATTAGAGACGCAAATTCGTGTTCAAGGTTTTTTGTTCACCGTGGCCGTGCAGACATGGGGAGCCAGTTCGAAGGATTCGGTTCTTGGGAAAGTAGAAGAATCCTTCCAAGTTCCTTTTTGGACCAACACGTGTTGTTTGTCTTCACTTAATGTAGTTTCCACAGTTTCTCTTTGAGGTGTATACAAGACAGAAAACTAAACTCGACGTTTCTAGGAAACGTTCACGCGTGACAGGGGAAAGATGGCCTACTGCACCACAGGGAACTGCAAACAGAGCCTTCAAAGCCATCCCGACGTTTCCGAAGACGACTGGCCTTGTATGTGGAGAGAGATCCCTGACATAAGAGCAAAATCAGTTCTATGCACCTAAAGTATACACCTTGAACTTTCGACTATGGCAATAATTCTGATCCCCCCCCCCCCTTACTTTTAACCTTTTAGCTACCTTTTAACTATTTTCGGTTTACCAAGCACTCGCTGAGTAGCGACGTGCCCCGTATTATAGGCCCGCACGTCTCCCGGCTATCTTTTTTTCTTTATTTTTTCTCTGGATTACATCTACAACTACAACAAAAATATAGTGTGGTTACAATAGCACGACGGCTTTTAATCATAGCGCCAGATAAGCAGGAAGCCGGACTTTGTGGCCCTTCGCTGCCTTGCAGGGGCTACTTGTAGATCAGCGCTATTCGAATCGGACTTCTATTTCTGCATCCTCTTTAACATGGCAGCATTTACTTTCACATGAAACTGTGCAAAAAGTAGAGGGCGCCAAAAAAAAGAAAGGAAAAAAACATTACAGTATCTTTTTGACGGCTAAAATGAATTACCATATCGCCCAATCTCATTCTCCGCCCAAACGTAGCGCCAGCGGTGCGAACCAAATGACTAAGTTTCAGAACTAACCGTTATTTTATTAAAAAGTTATAGGTGATTTTCTGAAAATTTCACGGGGAAAATGGCGCCCCTTTGTATCAGTTTTCTATAACCGGGGTCATTCAGCTCCATGTGTTCGAGTGCTCCGTCAGCCGCCATTTTGCCACTGAACGTTCTAGAAAATCACCTATAACTTTTGAATGAGATAACGGTTAGTCCTGAAACTGAGTCGTTTAATTTGCACCGCTAGCGCTACATTTGGGCGAAGAAGGAGCATTCGGCAACTCGTAGTTTATTATTGCGATAAAAAAACAGAACAAACAAAAAAAAACTTGGGCGACGCTTAAGCTTCTTCTTTAAGAGTGGAACGCGTTTGCGTTATCGGGCCCCGCTCGCAAAGCCTTCTCATACAAACCCGCGCTCGTTTCCAAGGCTTGCAAAGCGTGTGTGCGTGGTCCAGTCGATAGCGTCACGTATCACGTGACGTAACAGGTGAGCGTTATGGTTTGCTTTCGATTCCCGCGCGAGGTCATGTAGCGTGACGTCACGTGTCGCACGTGAGGTCGCACGTGCGACATGTGACGCCGCACGTGCGACGTGTGACGTCGCACGCGTGATGTGACTGGCTGTGACGTTATGACCCTATCCATCCGATAAATTTAGCGGAAAACTTTTCCCGCCGTATATGGTGAGAATATTTAACCCTCGTGACGTCACACGCGACGTCCCGTGTGACGCCAACAGGTGCATGTCGGGAGTTTGTTTGTCCCGCGAACGCCCACACCGGATTATCTGGGACACAAGCTCTTAAACGCTATCGCGTTAAAAAAAAAACAAAAAAAAAACAGTATTTTTTTTTTTTTGGGGGGGGGGGGGGGGGGGGGGGAGATTTCGCACTAGAGTCACCTATACTTCATTTCACCTCATCGTAGACTAACTGTGAAGGCTTATCAAGCGCGAACGGCTAGCCTTGACTGTGGAACTCGCTGGTGCAGCCGCCGAGGCTTCATCCGAAAAAATTAGCTCGCGCTTTTTGCATGCGCGGCTAACAGTATTTTATGCTAAGGTAAGACTGACTACTTAGTGACAAGTTAAGGTTGAAGAGGAAGCGATCTCCTCTCCAGCGTTTGCTCTGCTAAAGTGAAAAGAGGTGGAAGGAGCTTTGCTTAAACTCTTAATTTTGTCGCCGTCTATAGTCAAGCAGCTCTGCACTTTCCCTGCACACAAAAAGTCCGACGCTATACAGTTTCTGTTAGACCTTACGAACGCGTTAAACTGATTCCGCCTTCAGACAACCACCAAATCGAGGAACGAACTTTGGGCCGTGTACGATCTTCAACGTTAGGCGTCTTCGAAGATGGTGAACGGGCTATTTTGCGCACGGCAGCGATAGCGCATCGACTGGGACTCAGCAAAATCAGAGAGCCTAGATCTCAGGGAGGAGGCAACGTAAACCGCTGAGCGCGTTTCCACTTTGATGGCCTCCAGTACCACAACGCGTTTGCGGCGTCGTTAACGCGAGCTGGGCGACGGCGTGTGGATCCACTAGGGGAGGGATTAAACTGAAGGCCTTTTATTCTTGGCGGTCCTGGGATATCGGACGGGGACGGTTGACAAAAATCTTGGAAACTCTTGCAGACCGTCGACGGTGTCAGCTCCCCCTCACACCTTGTATAACAGAACGCGGTCCGTCAAACGTTTGACCCCGATCGGGCAGATGGATGCACTCTGAAACCTAGGCGCACTGGGCAAAACGCATTAGTCCGATGACGCGCGCTCCATGCAAATCTGTCCGGGCAACGTCTAATGGCAAAGCAACGTCCGTCCTGTTTGCCCAAGCTGCGGTCTCCGCGCCTGCGCTTTGATCCTTTTTTTTTTTTAATTATTATTAGTTTTCGTTTTGAGCGGCAACCCCCTTAACTGCAGGGTTTCATCTAAAGCAAACGTTGGTGAGCGCCAAGAGTCAATAGAGTTTCCCAATTTATTCCTCGCAATCTGAGAGAAATCCACCTTGCCCTCTGTCTGTGTCTGGTGTGTACGGCGAGCATCGGAGCAATACCGCCCAGACGAGAACGAGAGACACCACAAAACGTGCAAGCATCGCCCTTATTTTTGAGACGCTGCAACACGGGCTGTCAAACAAAGAACAAAGAGCGGTTTGGTGAAAATAAAAAAGGATCAAAGAAAGAATAAAGACACCTAGAAACGAGGACAGACAGTACAGTTGCTGACACAAACCAGGCGGCGCTTCGCGAAACCACTAGTGATTACGTGTGTGTGTGTGTTGGGGGGAGGGGGGAGAGGGGGGAGATTTAGATAGAGAGAGAGATGTCCAGTCCTTGTCTTCTCTAGGGAGTATTGATTGGAGGCACCAAGTTGTTCGATAGCGGTCGTGTTGTGCGCGCGATATGCAGATTTGAATCTCTCTAAATGGTTCTCGTTCGGCTTCGTAACGATTCGCTCGGTGCGTTGTCGGGCGAGGGCTTACCGAGGTGAAGATAACGCGTTGGTGGCGGCGTCACGTTTGTTCTAAAGGTCAGTTGCACAGCACAGTAACTCGACGTCACACAGTGTCACTCGATCATGTAATTTGACGCTACAGTGCCACGTCCCACCGTGACCTCCCTGTGCCACGTGGCCACACAAGTCGGCGTCACGTGACCGCGTGACTTAATGTCACAGCGTGACGCGACCACGTGACTGTGGCAACTTGGCGCTACGGTCCCACGTGAGTCGTGACGCCTTGACCTCACAGTCACGAGGTCACACAAGTTGACATCACAATATCTAATGACGCTGACGTCGTGTGATATCACAGCGTTACGGGCACTACGACATAAGTGACGTAGCATGGCGTGATCGCGGAATAAGCGTCGTGTAATCACCTTCTGTTGAAAAAAAATATATATCACGTGTCTCGCTACAACTGTCTCCCTCAAGTGCGTCAGACGCATTCAGTATGATTCGGACTTTACGAGTAAGATGTAGGCGATTAATTTGTGCCTCTCTTTGACAGGAAAAGCCGAGGAGGAGTTGGAGGAGCTTGCCGAGTCCCTGCAGCTTCCCCTCGAAGCCCTGCAGCTGCGCGAGAGCGCCGACCTGGCCCAGCCCGAGGTGACCGTGTACGCCAGGGCCATGCTGCGAGGAGGCACCCTCTTCGGGCCCTACCCGGCCATGCTGGTGCCCCAGCACCTTGAGCACCACGTGGCGGTGAGGACACGCACCATCCCCACCTCTCTTCCAAGTAGCCTGAGAACTGACGTTATTTGATAGATTCAGTTGTGGAACTCCAACAAAGGGGGTACCCCCCTCCCCACCTCTCTTCCAAGTAGCCTGAAAACCGACGTTATTAGATCGATTCAGTTGTAGAACTCCCACGGAGGGGGAAACCCCCCGCCCCAAAAGCCACCCGTCTTTTAAAGCGCAACCTAAATTCGTTGTCAAATAAAAAAAAAAAAAGTTTTGCATGAGCTGCGGGAAATAATTCTTACAAAATTTGGTTGTCGAAGAAGGAAGCAATGCTTTTAGCGTTTGAAACGTGGACGTCTTCGTAAAACAACTTCAAGCTAATCTGAAATATTCACTCATATATTATTTTAAATTAACGCTTGAGGGAGAAATTAGTAACATTCTGCGAGGAGCCGGACATTTTTGACTACAGTTCTTGAGGTGAATACGAGTATAGGCTTCTCGCATCTGACGTCACTTCCGGTTAGCTTCGAAATCGAAACCAACATTGTCGTCTGCGATCCGTGCCTTGACCCCCACGTTGGAGGCATTCGGCGTCTTATTGCGTCAGCAATAGTGCCGTAGAGCCATATAGCCGCTCACTCCCCTGGCGTTTGCCTCGCTCGCGTTAGACGATGAAACAAATTGGTGGCGAGCAATTGATGGAACACAGGTAAGATTTTAAGCGTGGCCCGTGATTAACATCCTCGGACGGCACTTGAACGCGCGCATGGGGTGCCGTCGCTAAACACTTCTTCAGCGCCTCGCGCGAAAATGCCGTCGGATGGCAAAAAAAAAAAAGAAATGCGTCGCCTGCTAATCATTTGCGGCGACTGACAAGAAAAGTAGTGCCCCTACCCATACGCGAAATCATTGGGGAATATTGTGCAAAACTTGTCAGCACTGTAGCCGGTCCTCCAACTTTTTGACTGCCTACACGGATGAAGGCTGGAGGCGCCACACAAACCTTTTCCGCATGGGCGCAGCCATATTGTATATCGTCACTTCTGGTACGCATTAAAACTTCATTTCGATCTCTCCACGCCGCTGGAAGGTGTTCACTAAAAATGCGTGATTGTCACACATTCTTGTTTTGCCTCACCTATATTTTGTCGTATATTCCAGGTTGAAATGTTTTATTATTTTTTTCGTCCCGCATACCAGATACGAAACCCACGTGACTGAGAACGACAGGAAACAGAAAACGTCTATATATAGTCGATGGCAAAGAAGTTCCTCATCTGACACGAAGTGCAGTCCACAAACCCTTAGTTGATACAAAGCTTTTCTGTCGAGATTTTTACCGACTTTTACGGCTGAAACAATAGTCCATTCTCAAAAGTGCATCGAGCAACATTGGCTGTCGCCCTTGCTTGGGACGCGAAGCGTGTGATTGGATCCGACTTCTCGCCGAACGCTGACGTCACACTTGTATCCAATACGAGCCTGAGCCGACTTCACGCCGAACGCCGAGGGAGCCCTCGTGTCCAATACATGCTCGCGGAGTATGTGATCAAGCAATGGCGGACAGACGTCGGCGCGGACTTTCGAAAAGGATATAGCAATTACGGCGCAACTGACCATTTTAAAACACTGTGTCACCCTAATTACTCACTCACCGTAATATGGTATTCGCTTTGCTTTTGGATCCGAAGCAGTGTTCGCACACCTTTGATAATAATAATAAAAAAAGTATTCGTAAGAAGACGTCGAAGGAGGAGCGCATAACCCCTTGATTCGATTGCGTCGAAACAATAACCGTGTTCACTGGCTTCAAAAGTTCAAACTTCCTACTTTTCCCAATATTTCCCTTTTTTTTTTCGGCAAAAAGGAAAACGAAACGCATTAATATTTTTCTGAAGATTCAAAAATCTCCGGAAATTACATATCTCTAGATAAGGCGGCTAGGTTATCAGAACATCCGTGCCTCATATGCCGCATGCCAAGTTTTTTTGCTGTTTTTTTAGTTGTAACGGTTTCCGGTCTTATCGAGCCGAAGCAGTGTACAGACTATCGCGAAAGCAAAGACAGACACATTAAGACGTCCTTACATGCAATTACAAACTACGTTGTTTTCATATTACAGAACGTACAATCATTTGGTTTTGAATAAGTAGCCTCCAGTCCCGTTCTTTTGCTTTCTTGCGTGTTTCAAAGGCAGATCGTTTATGAGGTCCATCTCTAAACGTCTGCGTATTCGTGGCATGTAGCCTTAACAGTGACGTCACGCAGGCCACGTGACCATGTTCACGTGACGTCATCAGTGTTTTAAAAAGTTCTCCGTGATTTTATTTCATTTTATTACACCCTTACATCGCCCAGTTCTAGGTTTAACAAAAAAAAACTTGGGGGAGGGGAGGGGGGAGGGGAGGGGGGAGGGGGATAAAACGTAAAGAAGAAGCAGTTACATACACATGTTACAATTCAGCATTTGACCAGTTCATGCATTAAGCGCATCTCTGAAATCATCCTCGAGATATAGTGACAATGCTATCAGGCAGCCTGTTTCACGATACGGTCGAAAGTTGAAATTGTGAGTACTTAAGATTTGTTCGGTGAAGAGATTAGGGCAAGCTTGCCACTGATATCTGTTCGCGGGGAAATATGTTGGGCGGGTTTACAATACTATTGCTCAGTTCATTCGCGGGAAAGGCAATACGATCCGCGTAGCCTTAGCAGATCCGTACAAGTTCTACTGTGCTTTTAAAGGGGGAAGTTGAGTTTTTCATCTCATTGCTGACACGCTGCTTTCCCGTTTGAAGACTAAGAGTGTAGGTCGCGCCGCTTTGTTGTTTTTTTGTTTTTGTACAGATTCAAGCATATATATTAGTAAAGACTGATGAGGGGCCCACACTGACGAAGAAAATTCCAGCTGTGATTTGACAGTGTTTTTATAGACAATTAGCTTTGTGCCCTGAGAAGCGAATTTTAAATTCCGTTTAATGTAGGCTAACGTACTGTTCGCCTTGGTGACTGTGCTCGTTGTGCGAGTTTCCCAAGTTAGGTTAGGTGTGAAAAATACGCGAGAGTATTTGAAATTCGCAACTGTGTCTATTTCGTTGTCTTATTTATTTATTGAGATTACCTGCATCGCCTTGGAGGCATTATTGCAGGAAGAGATTATCAAAAACATTTCAGATGAAAATACAGAGGGAAACACATTTTCATGAAGCGTGTTCCATTCCAATGCAGTTCGAATAAAAAATTATCTACAACGAGAGTTTATAGTTGCAACTTTGTATTGATGGTCAACTCTTTCTGACACGTAGAAAGGACATCGGATATAATTTTCTTTATTGATGCAAGTTTTAACGTGACATAGACAATAAAAACGTTTTAATCTTAAATTTTTCCGTCTGCATAAGAGCAGTCGCCAGTGTAACTGTTCTTTTATAGCCGTGACGCTTGCTTTGATCGTATAATTATTCGAGACAAATCTGCCGCAACGACTTTGTACTCGCTCTAATTTATTCGATAGACTTTTAGTTTGAGGGTCCCAAGCTATGCATGCATATTCCAGGACTGAACGAACGAAAAAAAAAAAAAAGTTTCCTTGAGATACTTTGGGCAGTGACGGAAATTACGACCTAAAACTCCTAACATGCTGTTTGCCTTATTCGTTGTAAAATTGATATGACTATCCCACAGCCAATCGCTTGAAACAATAACACCGAGATAACGAATTGCATCCTTTTTATCAAGTAGTTGATTGGCAGTGGCATAGCCCATACTTTCTCTATCTTGCTTTTCTCTCGAAAATATAACTAATTTACATTTTTTTTTTTTACATTGAGCTCCATTCGCCAATTCCTGCACCAATTTGACACACGGTCCAAGTCTATTTAAAGTTTAGAATAATCTTCGTCATCCTCCGTTGTTCTGTATATGACGCAATCGTCAGCCAAAAGCTTAGAGCGTAAAGGAAAAATGCCTATAATCTAGTACTTTTCGCTTTGTGGTAATTATCATGCACTTCGTCTTCGTTACGTTGATATTCATTTGCCTTTTTTGTACATTACAAAGCAAAGTTGTCTAGATCCTACACGGAGCGCAAGTTCGTCTGCTTCTTTTACGGAGGTTGTGGTGACGTCAGAATGCTGAGCTCTGATTGGCTGTGATCGCAGGATAGTGGGTAGACATCAGGGCAACTAGCATTGATGTCACCCACTGTCCTTGCTTCTTTTGCAGAGGTTGTGGTGACGTCAGAACGCTGAGCTCTGATTGGCTGTGATCGCAGGATAGTGGGTAGACATCAGGGCAACTAGCATTGATGTCACCCACTGTCCTTACTTCTTTTACGGAGGTTGTGGTGACGTCAGAACGCTGAGCTCTGATTGGCTGTGATCGCAGGATAGTGGGTAGACATCAGGGCAACTAGCATTGATGTCACCCACTGTCCTTGCTTCTTTTGCAGAGGTTGTGGTGACGTCAGAATGCTGAGCTCTGATTGGCTGTGATCGCAGGATAGTGGGTAGACATCAGGGCAACTAGCATTGATGTCACCCACTGTCCTTGCTTCTTTTGCAGAGGTTGTGGTGACGTCAGAACGCTGAGCTCTGATTGGCTGTGATCGCAGGATAGTGGGTAGACATCAGGGCAACTAGCATTGATGTCACCCACTGTCCTTGCTTCTTTTACGGAGGTTGTGGTGACGTCAGAACGCTGAGCTCTGATTGGCTGTGATCGCAGGATAGTGGGTAGACATCAGGGCAACTAGCATTGATGTCACCCACTGTCCTTGCTTCTTTTACGGAGGTTGTGGTGACGTCAGAATGCTGAGCTCTGATTGGCTGTGATCGCAGGATAGTGGGTAGACATCAGGGCAACTAGCATTGATGTCACCCACTGTCCTTGCTTCTTTTGCAGAGGTTGTGGTGACGTCAGAACGCTGAGCTCTGATTGGCTGTGATCGCAGGATAGTGGGTAGACATCAGGGCAACTAGCATTGATGTCACCCACTGTCCTTGCTTCTTTTACGGAGGTTGTGGTGACGTCAGAACGCTGAGCTCTGATTGGCTGTGATCGCAGGATAGTGGGTAGACATCAGGGCAACTAGCATTGATGTCACCCACTGTCCTTGCTTCTTTTGCAGAGGTTGTGGTGACGTCAGAATGCTGAGCTCTGATTGGCTGTGATCGCAGGATAGTGGGTAGACATCAGGGCAACTAGCATTGATGTCACCCACTGTCCTTGCTTCTTTTGCAGAGGTTGTGGTGACGTCAGAACGCTGAGCTCTGATTGGCTGTGATCGCAGGATAGTGGGTAGACATCAGGGCAACTAGCATTGATGTCACCCACTGTCCTTGCTTCTTTTACGGAGGTTGTGGTGACGTCAGAACGCTGAGCTCTGATTGGCTGTGATCGCAGGATAGTGGGTAGACATCAGGGCAACTAGCATTGATGTCACCCACTGTCCTTGCTTCTTTTGCAGAGGTTGTGGTGACGTCAGAATGCTGAGCTCTGATTGGCTGTGATCGCAGGATAGTGGGTAGACATCAGGGCAACTAGCATTGATGTCACCCACTGTCCTTGCTTCTTTTACGGAGGTTGTGGTGACGTCAGAATGCTGAGCTCTGATTGGCTGTGATCGCAGGATAGTGGGTAGACATCAGGGCAACTAGCATTGATGTCACCCACTGTCCTTGCTTCTTTTGCAGAGGTTGTGGTGACGTCAGAACGCTGAGCTCTGATTGGCTGTGATCGCAGGATAGTGGGTAGACATCAGGGCAACTAGCATTGATGTCACCCACTGTCCTTGCTTCTTTTGCAGAGGTTGTGGTGACGTCAGAACGCTGAGCTCTGATTGGCTGTGATCGCAGGATAGTGGGTAGACATCAGGGCAACTAGCATTGATGTCACCCACTGTCCTTGCTTCTTTTACGGAGGTTGTGGTGACGTCAGAACGCTGAGCTCTGATTGGCTGTGATCGCAGGATAGTGGGTAGACATCAGGGCAACTAGCATTGATGTCACCCACTGTCCTTGCTTCTTTTGCAGAGGTTGTGGTGACGTCAGAATGCTGAGCTCTGATTGGCTGTGATCGCAGGATAGTGGGTAGACATCAGGGCAACTAGCATTGATGTCACCCACTGTCCTTGCTTCTTTTACGGAGGTTGTGGTGACGTCAGAATGCTGAGCTCTGATTGGCTGTGATCGCAGGATAGTGGGTAGACATCAGGGCAACTAGCATTGATGTCACCCACTGTCCTTGCTTCTTTTGCAGAGGTTGTGGTGACGTCAGAACGCTGAGCTCTGATTGGCTGTGATCGCAGGATAGTGGGTAGACATCAGGGCAACTAGCATTGATGTCACCCACTGTCCTTGCTTCTTTTGCAGAGGTTGTGGTGACGTCAGAACGCTGAGCTCTGATTGGCTGTGATCGCAGGATAGTGGGTAGACATCAGGGCAACTAGCATTGATGTCACCCACTGTCCTTGCTTCTTTTACGGAGGTTGTGGTGACGTCAGAACGCTGAGCTCTGATTGGCTGTGATCGCAGGATAGTGGGTAGACATCAGGGCAACTAGCATTGATGTCACCCACTGTCCTTGCTTCTTTTGCAGAGGTTGTGGTGACGTCAGAATGCTGAGCTCTGATTGGCTGTGATCGCAGGATAGTGGGTAGACATCAGGGCAACTAGCATTGATGTCACCCACTGTCCTTGCTTCTTTTACGGAGGTTGTGGTGACGTCAGAATGCTGAGCTCTGATTGGCTGTGATCGCAGGATAGTGGGTAGACATCAGGGCAACCAGCATTGATGTCACCCACTGTCCTTGCTTCTTTTGCAGAGGTTGTGGTGACGTCAGAACGCTGAGCTCTGATTGGCTGTGATCGCAGGATAGTGGGTAGACATCAGGGCAACTAGCATTGATGTCACCCACTGTCCTTGCTTCTTTTGCAGAGGTTGTGGTGACGTCAGAACGCTGAGCTCTGATTGGCTGTGATCGCAGGACAGTGGGTAGACATCAGGGCAACTAGCATTGATGTCACCCACTGTCCTTGCTTCTTTTGCAGAGGTTGTGGTGACGTCAGAACGCTGAGCTCTGATTGGCTGTGATCGCAGGATAGTGGCTAGACATCAAGGCAACTAGCATTGATGTCCCCCACTGTCCTTGCTTCTTTTGCAGAGGTTGTGGTGACGTCAGAACGCTGAGCTCTGATTGGCTGTGATCGCAGGATAGTGGGTAGACATCAAGGCAACTAGCATTGATGTCACCCACTGTCCTTCAATCGGAGCTAGAGCTCGGCGTTCTTATGTTCCCACATCCCCTGCAAAAAGAAGCAGACGAAGTTGCGCTCCGCATTGCAAGATGGTACTTTCTGATATCGTGGATTATTGATCTTGTGACGTTATCAGTGTGACGGTCGTCACGTGACACTGACTTTACGTGCACTGTGACGCCGTGTTGTTACGTGATGTGACGTCACGACACGTGGTCACGTAATGTAGCGTTACGCGACGTAAGGCTACATCATGACGTCATAGACGGCGAATGAATGCTATGCCCTTGGGGTACACTTCGGGATATAGCACGAAGACAGGCAGCTTTCTTTTATATAAAAGCTTGGGTCGTTCAATAACACCGGTACATTTATCTCAAAGAAATCCGAGAGACTTTTCTTTTAGTTTTGACGTGTTTCTGACACTATGTCATCTATTTACGACTGAACGTTATAATTGTATCAGCATCGTAAACGATCCACATGACGACGCATGTCGACAGGCTCAATAGCGTCGTCTCACAGGCACGAGGTTCATCGATTGTTCTAAAAACGGTCGATTAGAGCTCTCTCTTTATCTAAGCGACGACCGATAAGTATCAAGAAACTAATCGGTAGCCCTATCTTCGCGCTATCAACACTTAGATCCGGCTGGCGCTATCAATGGTAACGATTGCGATAAGGATAGCTTCTTTGCCCCGTGCCATGTTAATAAACGCGAAGTGAGCGCTCTACCGTGTGCCTTGACGGAGGACCAGCAGCAGAATTTTGGGGATTTCTCCGGCGCAGATCCAGCCGAGGGACGGCAACCCGGGCGTGAACCTGAGGCTCAAGCAGGCGGCCGGCACCTGGCTCAAGATGCTGCGCCTGGTGCGGCGAAGAGAAGAGGCGAACGCGAGTCTCTCGCTCGAAGGTCAGCTGAACAGACAACACAGCAGACTCGTACTTACCCGAACGGCTGCCGTGCCCTGTCAAGTATCAAAACTCGCGCACTTGAATTTTGACGTCATCACTGTAAGGTCGAGAGAACACATAGGTTGGAAACAAGCACTTAGCGTTTGGGCGTGCCTCGCTTTTACTCGTGCATCGATGAACCTTCGGCGTCGGGCTCGGTTGAGTTGACGGCATTCTAGCGTGATGACGTTTTGTGGAGTTAGGCAAGGCTCTTGATGGGCTTCGGCTGTTGGAGGCGGTGTTGGTTGTGTGCGACGTTTGCTCGTCCTGCTGGAAATCGTCTCGCATGTCAGGTCAGCCCATACCTGTTATAACACATACAGCTGTCACACACATAAACCCGCTTCGAAACTTTGCCGCTGGAAATGCAGTTCTAGGGTAATGCGTTTCAGTTCGGGGACATCTTAGCATAACATGAGTGATCGTAGCGTGATTCCGATGAGATACAAGGATTACGGCGCAATAACTTGTTGAATGTGGCACTACATCGTTGCGACGCAGCTAACAGCGCGTAAAACAGACACATTTACGCTGGTCGAGTGGTTACATTTTTGTTTACTCTGCGGCTTAGAAACTAATCATGGTGGACTTGGCATCTAACAAAGATTCTGTTCCAATTATCGCGTAAGAACCATCGATGAAGCCCTGTTTTAGAGCAGCTTCTCGTAACGTCACTAACGGCCCTTCTGCACCGGTGGAGAACAGCCAAAATACCCATTCACCTAAGTCAGCGTAGGCTGAAGAAGTTCCATGACAGATCTATACTTGAATTACTTCCAAAGGGTTGGCTGCTCCCGATGAAAGAGGATGTGGAGATAATCCGATACATTTAAGTGGTATTTTTGTACATTCCGAGTTTGCTTTTTTCTGAGGTTTGGCGGCTTTCCGGTCACTCGAACCTTTCACAGCCAAGGGACATTCTACAGCTTGTTTTTCGTCTCAACTACTAACCTAGGTTAATGCCTAGGAAAAGTTCGTCTGTTTCTTGCGCAGGGGTTGCGTCGACGTCAGAAGTTCGAGCTGTGATTGACTTTTATAGGAATGGTAGTGGGTAGACCCCAAAGCAGCTAGCACTGAGGTCTACCCTCTACCCTTCCAATCAGAGCCAATCAGAGGTCGGTGATCTGGCGTCACGGCAATTCCCTCGGAAGAAGCAAACGAACTTTTCCTTCCCATAGCTCGGTCTTCATTTCTCCTTCTTTTCGTCTGTCTCTCTCACTCACGCAGGCGACGAGGTCTGGTGCAACTTAACCCGTGACGTGAGTGCAGACAGCGAACTGTTGGCGCACGTAAACCTACCTTCCATCGACGTGGCAGCATCCGGTGGACCAGCTTCCAGAACGTCCCAGGAACCCTCGTCCCGGAACACCCCTCCCGGGGGCGAGCCACCACCGTGCGAAGAAAGTGCTGCCGCCGCTCCCGCCACCTCGGACGCGGACGTAACGGCAGAAAACGATCATCGAGACAGCGCCTTGAGACACGTGCACGTCCTCGGGGACAACACAGGTGGCACAACCCTTCTTCACCCAAACTTACAAACAGATTCAAGAGCCCACGTTGATCTCCGCGTCCCGGACGACGATGATGACGATGATGATGATGAGTGCGTTGTCAATGTCCACGAAGACGTCTCTCAGCCTGAGGTACAAGTGGCCAGCTCGCCGACCTGTCAGGCTGTGGAAGCTTCGGCGAAGGGCTCTGATGCCAACAGTGAAGGGACTTTGACTCGGTCCTCGCTGAGGTAATTATTTATTCCTTGCGAAACCTATGCGAAACGCAAGTTCGTTAGTTTCTTGCACAGCGGGTTGCCATGATGTCAGAAGGCCGAGCTCTTATTGGCTGATTGAGAAAAAAGATAGTGGGTAGACCTCGAGGCATCTTGTGTTGAAGCCTACCCACTATCCATTCGATCAAAGCCAATCAGAACTGGGCGTCGTTCTGACGTCAATGCAACCCCTGCTCTAGAAGCAGACGACTTGCTCTCCACACTGGTTACTGACTTTTATAGACCAAAAAACAAATTCCGTGATGTCCACACAAAAAAATTGTGTGGACACCACGACGGCGCGACGTCGTAGTCGCGTGTTGGTGTATTTCCATAGATTCCTACGGACTAACTAGTCGTCGGGTTGTACACAAGTGGCAGGAGGAGTTTACATTTGAACATGACGTGGACGACCAGGAGCTAACATCCCCAACTTCTGTGGCCTTGCGGATGTCCAAAAACAACTGAAGAACAAGAAACATCGCATTGTTCCCGAGAAATATCGTAGACGACAGTCATAAAATATCAATAAGCAGTAACTCAACTTTTGGACACGCGTATAGTTTTCTTCTTTTTTTTTTTTTTTTGTGGTTTTACAATTTTTTTTTTTCATTCAAAATTGTCAATTTCTGCTTTTCTTAACAAAATATCGTAATGTTTTCGAGGACTGTAATTGCTTGGGTATCATGGAAGGAAAACCAATTAACATTTTGACATTTTCACGAAAACGTTTTGTTCCACGGGATGTTCCAGGAAGGTGGCCGTGCGTCGGTTTTTGGCGCGGCCATTCGTTGGGTTCCGCACCCGATGTACGCCAGTTACTCGTTTTGGGTGTTCATACACGCCGCTGGATCCGCAGTATTTTTTTTTTGTTACGACCTTCCACGCGCTTGCGAAATCAGCAGGAGTTCCTAGCGCCTTAATTTGGATCTCTAAACGTTACAATTCTTTTTTTTATTAAGATTTTTTGTCTAGTAAATATTTATTTGAGAGAAATGAAAGTGCATATTTGTGTTGTGCAAAATTGCACTCCATAATGGGCCACTGACCGAAACTATCTACAAATAAATAAGTAATATACATGCAATAAACTATAAAATCAATGTAAATGAATTTTACTAACCGACTACAAATTTCTAACACTGGTAAATTGTATTTTAAAAATGCATCACCATGAACATAAGGACGTCTTTCCCTTCACACGTATAAACCTAGGTTGCTGAAAAGATACTATTTATATGCTCACGAAATGGGCGAAAATCACTTGGATTGTAACATATGCGCAGGAATATACGAATTAATGGACCTGTTTTGAATAGCTAGTACATGATACTAGAATAAGGCCAGCTTAAACCGTATTGTTCTTAAAATGACGAAAAAAACGAAACATAGTTCAGGTACACGAAGAGGAAAATGTATTAAACCACAGTTGGTAGTCCAGCGGTATTTCTGTATCACTTTCCGTCTCTGTACTTTCACGTCTTCCTCTCTTAAAGGGGCGGTGCCACGATCTTAGGATTAAAAGAATTTGCATCTCGTCATTTTTTCGTTGTTTATCGTGTCCTGGGGGTGAAGAAAACACTTCCTTCATTAAAAATGTCGCGATTCCGCTGCATAATCGCAAAGCAAAAGTCGAGCCTTTTCCCCCACCTGCAGCCCGAAGTGGCAGCCGAAGGAACTACGGCGAAAATATTACGTGACCTCGCTCGGCTCTAAGCTGCAGCATAACGCCCGCTAATGTCAGCAGATAGAGGGAGAGGATGTGTCCTCCGGGAGAGCACACGGGAACCTGCACGGCACTCCGAATGACGTCACCAGGAGGGGGACCAGGTGTGACCCTGAAGGCTGGGAATGAGTTGAGGGGTGCCCAAAATGCCAATATTTATCTTTTTTTTTTTTTTTTTTTTTTTTTTTTTTACGCAACAACTAGAGCACGCAGGAGAAATCGGTTTTCTGTTTTTTACTTCAGAAGTGTCAGAGGGCAACTTCCAGAAATCTTTGACCGAAGTCCGGAAATCGTTGCACCCCCCCCCCCCCCCCCCCCCCCCCCCTTTTGAGCTCACGCTGGCTGAAACATTCAACTTAAATTCTCGATGTCCAGTTTTAAAGGCGATAGCATTTCTGGAGCCACAGATCGCTAGTCTTGAAACGCACAAAAGAGAGTTTGCGGCGGGGATATCTACGCTAAAGGCATCACGACAAAACGACCCAGCTAATTGTAAAGGGGCTTACGTGCGGCTAAACTTAAAATGACTCTGCGGGACCTATTGTCACGTCTCACGGTTGCACAAACCACGTCACCACGTGACCCTCGGACAAAATCCACACTCGATTAGTTCTGTCCGGTCTCACCAAAGTGCCACACATACGTTTCTGCCTCATCAAGTCAGAGCCATCTTGCTCGCACTTCGCACAAAAGACGCGACATTTGCAGCGGACTTTAGGACGGAATCGTCTGCGGACGAAGCGTGTTTCCTTCACGCATATGCATTCTTCGAAGATGTGCGCACACAGTTTCTGTACGACCGATGGGATCGTCATACTGCAGACTGTCCTTTGTACGACGTATTTATCCTATTGCTCGTTTTTGTTTTCGGTTTAGCCCTTGTCCCGCGGCCTCCGCGAGGGTGAAGCGCGAGGCGGTCAGTCCAGTGGCCGTCGGACAGCCTTCCAAAGATGCCGGCTCGGAAGAAGCGGACAAGCCTCCGGCGACCACCGACGGCGCCGGCAAGGGCGTGGCGCCGGTGCCGGTGACGGGGCTGCCCCTCAAGTACGAGCAGGTGAACGGCTTCAACCCGCTGGCCAACGCGGTTCAGGCCGTGGTGCTGGAACATCCTCTGACGCTGCTGCAGGCTCAAGGTATGCGGGTCTATTCCCTTTACTCTATTTGATTAGCGGGAAATCGTCGAACGCGATAGAGAACTCCCTCAGTTTCGGACCGCAGAAACAATCCCGGTCGTGAAATCACAGAAGGGAACCACGAGAGAGCGCCACCGAAGCATTTCGGCGCTAGTCATCGGTGGCAGGTTAAGAATGCAGTAAAAGCTTTGCCTCCAGCGCCTGCTTGTCGCCTTCCGTCGTGCTTTCAACGACGTTGTGCTTTTCAAACCTGCGGGCTGGCTACTCTTCATTTGGTAATGGGGATGTGGTGGGGCTTCTTGCTGCGAGGGAGTGTCAAAAGAGGGGACGCGGACTACGAGCGCACTGTCGCGATGTACTCTCCGGGCTTGGTTGCGTTAGATGGCCTTAAGAGAAAGATGACGAATGTTGTGGCACTTTCGGCGCTTCTTGAGTGACTACATCGCCGATCGTAGCGTCGGCTGCGCTAAGACTCGTTTTAAGATGAAATGAGAGCAAATAGAAGCAACACGGGATTCGCGACGCCTGCTTTGATGCTGCTCTGGGCGCGTGCTTCTGAAGAGCGCGTGGCTTTGCCTTGAACACCACTGTGCTGCGGAGAAGTGGATTCGCGGGGGAAACGCCCGCTCTGTGCCTTTCTGGCAGAAGAGGTTGAACCCCGCTGAAAGTTTAGGATATAGCTTGTTTTCGGTTAACGTATACCCCTTTATACACGAGTACCCTTACGCGCAGTTTATCACATTTTACTGCTGTTATGCGGCACCACGGTTACCGCACTATACTCTTGGGCAGCTATTTCAAAAGAAGAGAAGAGCGCGCGTGCACTGCTTTGATGAATGCTCTAAGATGCTCAAGCACACGTGTTCGCATAGCTTTGATTGCCTAGCCACCAAATGTTGTCCGCAAGTATTGTGTGTTAACTGTAGCCTAGCGTAACTGCACTTAAGTGTACCCGTGTGACAAGGTTATTAGAGACACTCCGCCTCGAAATATAGGGTGCTAGCTGAAGTAACCATGCAGGCTCGATCTACAGGGTGATTCAAGGAGAGGCCAGGTTCTTTAAATCGTCCGCAAAATTCGGTTTCTTAACCTATCGCGCTACGACTTTGCGCAACGTTGCCCACAAATGGTGATTTTTTTTTTTTTTTTTAATTTGCAAAGAGCGAACTTACCTGAGGAAAAAGTAAAGAAAGAAAAAGGCTTAGCTCCTATGGAAACGCAGCGACGCCACCGGTCTGCAAACAACACAGCGCCGTTTCGCACGGGAGACAACAGATGGCGCAACGAACGCCGCCAACGTAAAGCCCCTTGATAAAAGCGTTTTTTACAAATACCGCCAACCATTGTTGTGGAAGCGCTCGAGGCACGTGCCATGAGCGGGTGCTCCGCCGCCATTCGCTTCCAAGGCCCGCTCATTTCAGTGCTGTGCCGCCATTTGCTTCCAAGGGCCGCTCGAGACATGGGCCTCGCGCACTCGCGCATTTGACGCTACTTGCAAGACGAGAGCAAACACATCGAGGGGCTTTACGCCAACGAACGAGTACAGTGGCTTAAAGGGGGTAGTGCAGTTACCGCGTAGCCTCCACCACGCATCCGGAACGGCCGCTCCTTAGAAGACGGTGCAGGTGGCGCTTCGATCTGCAGCTCCGTTAGAGTGCCTCGATCGGCAGGCAGATAGAGGCACCCTAACACGCTTTGTAAGTAATATAAATACCTCAAAAGCAATTATTTGTTTCCAGAGAACTTCCAAGGACAGATGTGTGTTTGAAGGTGAATAAAAATGAGAAACTAGCAGACGACAGTGTAGTCGACAGCTGCGAATCGGCCGGAGCCACTGATCTCAATGACAATTGCTGGATCGCGTTTGCCCGCTCTGCGAATGCGGTCACTGGCGGCCATCTTTAGGTAGAGTTATATTACCTCTAGCCAAGGTACAGCTCCTGCAGCCACTGTAGTCCATCCATGGCAGACAGCGTTTTGGCAGGTGTGGTGGCAGGCTGCCGTCAAAATAGGGTGGATGATATTTCGTGCCTGATTGAAATTGTTTGACGAAACATGTTTTTGAAACCCTGCGTGAACGGTAGCGCGATCTTTGAGGACCCGGTGAAAGTTTCACAAAATCGCAGCGCCGGGGGAAAGGCAGCACAGCTCGCATCGAAAGTCGCATCAATATTAGCATCAAAAGCAGACGCCGGTACGGAGTCTGCTTTCGATGCGAGCTGCGCTGCTTTCCGCCGGTGCTGCGCTTTCGTAGAACTTTCTCCGGGTCCTCAAAGATGAGGCTATCGTTCACGCCGGGTCTCAAGAATTTACGTCGTCGAACAACTTGAATTAAGCACGAATTATCTCCCACGGTACAGTGTCCTAGATCCACGGCTATTTTATGGCACCCGGCCGCCATTGCGCTCTCCGCCATATTACTATGATGGCTAGAGATGATATAACTCTACCTAAAGATGCCCGCCAGTGACCGCATTTCGGTCCATAGGCGGAGCTGGTCAAACGCGATCCAGAAAATAGACATAGAGATCAGCGGCCGAAGCTGACCGGAGCCAAGCTGGTCAAGTGGCCAAGCCGGAGCCATAGCCGGAACGACGGTGCTGCAAGAGCCAGCGCCACCCGCGGCCGTTTTCCAACGGTGTGCCGCTTCTCCGGTTTCGTTCGTTACACTACCCCCTTTAAGCCTCTGTAAAACGAACATACGGCGCCGAGAGCCGGCGTCTTTAGCAGACGATCGTTTCGACTCAAAAGCGGCGCGCGTTCCGCAGGCGGTGACAGTCGCAGAAACAAAAACAGGCGCGGTAACAACCAACGGTAACAACAAGGAACTTTTCCCTTGTTTTTTGTCTGCTAAAGACGCCGGCTCTCGGCACCGTATGCTCGCAGTTGGCGTCGCGACCGCTTCTGTGGGCAACGCTGCACAAAGTCGTAGCGCGATAGGTTAAGAAACCGAATTTCGCTGTCGATTCAAAGAGCCTGGCCTCTCCTTGATTCACCCTGTAGAATGAACCGTAAAGATCGGCGCCTTCACGTAGCAATCTAAACATTTCGTCAAATATGTATTTCACGGGTCTGTTCTTTCCTCTAAAATTACAAAGCGTAGCTTCTTTTTGTAAAAACAAAAAAAGCTTGCCAGGGTCAACGTCGGACGGCGACGCAGACGACCGAGTCGAGTGACGGGGCGTGTTTGGCGTTCGTATTGATAGATGGCGTCCGGAACAGCGTCTGAAGGTGCAGCCGACCAGCGGAAGAAAGCAGACGACGCGCAGACGAAATCCAAATGCAGCAAGAGCGCCGTCGTTACGTACCCACGTTTTTTTTTTTTTTTTTTTTTTGTGCGCGTGTTTTTTTTTTTTTTAATTTCAAGGCTCTTTTTTAATGTTCTAATTTATTTTAAACCAAAGGTACATCAGATAAAACATGGTGTTCATTTTCACAGACCTCGGTCTTCGCGAGCAGTCTCGAGAAAGAGGTAGCGCCATCTATCAGTACGTGCGCCAAACGCACCCCGCCACGCACCCTGCGTCGCCGTCCGCCGTTGAACCTGGCAAGTTTTCTGGCCCTGTATTTTACACAATGGGAGTTACACTTTGGGAGTTTACGGGATGAAAACGACCCGCGAAATACACCTTTGAAGAAAAGTTAAGATCAAATAAATATATTTTTATTTGTATTTGATTTATTTGTTTTAAATCGAAACTATGTGGCTTAAATCGCTTCTCTAAAAAAGTGTGTTGCTTATTTCTCACTGCATTTGTTTTATACATGGCCGGCACATTGATTTTTTAATCTACTCAATGACTGAGAGCAGTGGGGAACAGAACTTGACTGTCAAGTTGATCACATCGTGAAGTACAGTTTACTTCAGAGCTTTTTTTTTTTCTCTTTTTTTTTTATTATTTGAACCACGCCATAGTAAAACAGAAACATCTTTTTTTTCTGTTTTTTTCTTCAAATAATGAAAACGCTCTATCGCCGTAATACTTCCATGTGCGAAGACTTTCCGGAAACAGCTTCCGCTTATTTTCTTTTCCTTATTTAATTTATAGACCAATGTCAAATAAAAACAAAAATACATTTGAGATTATTTCTGCGGGAAAGGTTTGGTTTTAATCCCCGAGGTAAAACCGGTGCGATCGAAGTCACGATTTTAAATCACGATTCGAATTACAGTGGAAATGAGCTCGATTTTTTATCATCCACCCTGATTTGTAGGCCACAAGTTCGCTTTATAAACCTGTTATTTTCAGTTCCACATTCATCTCCTATCTTTAGTCCGTGAGACCAGCGGGTTTCCCGACCGTGGTTCTTGCAGAGAAGGGCGCTGATTTCGCGTTTCTTTTTTTCAGCTTTCAAGTGCGTTATGTGCGGCATCCAGTTCAGCAGCATCAAGACCCTCCGGGCGCACCAGACCTACTACTGCACCAAGAGGCTGGACAAGCTGCTCGTGCCCTCGGTCCAGCACGACACCGCCGAGGACTCGAGCGGAGGCGGCGTCTCTTCGCCCAGACCACGTGAGTTCCGCCCACACATGTAAACACGTTACTGAAAT
The DNA here is from genome assembly GCF_016920785.2 of Ixodes scapularis. Lineage (NCBI taxonomy): Eukaryota > Metazoa > Arthropoda > Arachnida > Ixodida > Ixodidae > Ixodes > Ixodes scapularis. The sequence continues at coordinate 108,928,719 of NW_024609881.1, forward strand.
AGAGTAACGAACTACCGTTAGTACGGTACTCTTTACTCCGATTCAAAAGTAACACGAATTACCCCAGCTTTGAAAATAACGCCTTGATCTCTCGTTACTCCCAGTGTGTCGTGGTGTCATATAGCCTCGTCTATACTGACAAAGCCTGGCAGATCGCCACAAAACGCGGTCAGCGAAGGTGAAAAGATAGAGCGGCAAACAAGAGGCATGTAACGGGCGCCCCGCTGCGGCGAGACGCCGAAACACACTTGTCCCGAACGATGGAATGTCCGCTCGTGCTTCTCGCGTTCCTCGGGTTATCGCTTCTTTTCTAGTCGGGTTTGAAACCAATATGTTTCGGGTCTTCGCCGCTCCAAAAGCTGTGTGCTGAATACCAGCTTCCCAGAGAAATGCTCTGCGCTACCACATCCTTGCGCTCCAAATCTGCGACCGGGCAGTCTATGGCTCCGTCGTCGAACTGCCAGGCTTTGTGAGTATAGAGGAGGCTATGGTCGTGTGTATGAAGCAGTATCCCATTCAATATTTATCGGGGTTAATAATGTACCGCTTTTTAACGCATTCGTTCGGGGATGACTTTGGCTATACTGACGTACCTTGTGCACACCTTTTTATGGTCTATCGAGACATTTGTGACCGTGCAAATTACAGACGCGGGTTGGGGAGAGAACTTGGTTGGGTACTTGTGTCGCACGCGTTGCGCTCTAGCGGTAACTAAACACCGTTGCTCCTTACTTGGTCTCAAAGTAACGAAAATCCATCACTCGTTACTTCTCGTGAAAAGTAACTAGGTTGTTACTTCGTTACCGAAAAAAAAATAACTAGACACACGTCACGGAGTACTTGTAACGTGTCACGTAAAAGTCTAATTCCGCCCAACGCCACCGCCCCCTTTCGGCGTCGGGAAGGTAAACTCACATTTGCACATGTCAGTGCGGAAAGGCCGCTCGTAGCATCGCTCGCGTCGCGTGGAACATATAAGAACAATATATTACTATATGCGTTATAAGAAACTTCTTATCAGTTTCCCATAACTTCTTGTATAATCTTATATTTTTCTTATAAGGTTCATGTGTGCTTCTATATGATCTTATTTGACCATATGCGTTTATTGGACAAAGAAATTCCTTACACATATAATATTTTTCACTACGGACATTCGGAACAATTCCGAACTTTACAAAGTTTGTGCGATGTTCTGTCGGTTTCTTGTTAATGTTTTGTATATCGTAGCCTCCTTGCTCTTATAGCATTTGGCCCTGCTGCGTGACAAAGTAAATATTTGGGAAATTTTAATTTGGATGGTATAATATGTGACTGCACAAAACATGAAACAGTGAAAGTAGGTCGTGGTAAAAGTTTGCCCAAGTCACCAATTTACAAGCACTGAGACAATAAATGTGGAAAGATTGGAGGCTTCAAAAGGTTCACGAAGGGTATAGTTCAAATGCAGCTTCGATCTTACATTCACGTGTTTGGAGACTAGTGCAACAGTTTATGAACGACCGCACTGCCATATCAAAAAATAGCAACCGATTGGGCAGTTTACTGCTATGGCCGCACTGTCATAGCAATAAACTGCCCTGCTCGCGCTGGTCTGTGCTAGGTAATGTAAAAAATTCAGTACTAGGCCTTGATATTTAGGACGTGTTAAGAGCGTCCGCATGCTCCGACGGACGCCACATGTATGGCACAAAGGTGACAAAGCACGGCCCTGTCTCCTCTCGCAGGGGGTTCATCTCCGCACAAGAACGGCGCAGACGAGGGCAGTCCCGAAGAGTCGGCGGCGCCAGCCAAGCGTCCCCGACGCGAAGACAGCTCTCCGCTAAGCTCAGACGCTTCTTCAACTCCCAGCAAGTCGCCCAAGGCCGGCCGCTGCTACCAGTGTCCGTACTGCTCGTACGCCTACGACCGGAAGGGCAGCCTCACGCGTCACATGCGGCTTCACGGATCCCCGCCGTCGCCACCTAGCGCCGACCCAGTGGGCGCCGAAGACGTGTCCATGCCGCCCGGTGCACGCTACTGCTCAAACTGCGACATCCAGTTCTCCTCCTACAAGACGTTCACGGTACACAAGCAGTACTACTGCAGCACGCGCCACGTCCAGAAGTCCGCTGCTGCCGCCGCCACCTCAGTTGTCCCACCTCCCCAACAAGGCCCTGAGCACGTGTTGCTGAACCAACCCCTCTTCGCGGCCATTTCGACAAACCCGCTCATCCTGGTGCCCTGCTCTTACGTTCCTGGCAACGGCCTGGTACCGACTAGCGCCACATCCGCTATCACGCCCGCGATTGTCTGTCAGCAACCGGTGACGACCACTGCCCCCATTGTCCCTGAAGTGGCCAAGGAAAACGGCGCGAGACCTCGCGAAGCGGACTTACAGGTGACCGAGCAGTCCAGCGTCGAAAGGGAGTCCCCTTCGGTGAAACAAGAGGAGCCCGCGTCCGAGACGCCGCTGGACCTTCGACTCCGAAAAGACGTGGAGGCGTCTCCCCGGTCCTCCCCGACTCCGGGGACGTCGGGGGAGATGCCCGCCATCGTCGTTGGCGGGCTGGACCCGCTGGGGGACCAGGTGGTGGTCAAGCAGGGCACCTCCCGCTGCCGCGAGTGCAACATCGTCTTCTACAAGCACGCGAACTATCTGGCCCACAAGAGGCACTACTGCGCGTCGCGGCAGCAGAAGCTTGGCCGTCTGTCGTCGCCGTCCGGTGACGAGGGCTCGTCGTCCGAGCTGGCATCCAGGTCACCCGCGAACGCCACCGCTTCCCCGACAGTCGACGCTTTCCCGCAGCGATCGGCGACCGCCCAGTCACCGCAGCCCATGTACCAGTTTTACTGCCTTGCGTGCGGCATCAAGTTTACTTCGCTCAGCAACCTGCAGGCGCATCAGACGTACTACTGTCCCAAGCGGGACGTGCTCAAGGGTCAGGTGGGCGTAGCGGCCGTCACCCGGCCCGCAGAGTTCGTCTGTCCGCGCTGCCGCCTGTCGTACCAGAGCGACGAGGCCCTCAAACAGCACCTGTGCGCCGCCGCGCTTCGTAAATGCCCGTACTGTGACGTGTTCTGTCCGACACAGATTGCCGCGCAGCGACATCTTGTCACTCACACCGGAGTCCGGGCGTTCCGGTGCGCCGCGTGCGGCTACAAGGGGCACACTCTTCGCGGGATGCGCACCCATGTGCGTGTCCACCTTGACAAGGGCACCCAGCTTCAAGAAGAAGCCCTTATCCTTTGCGTCGGTGCCGACGGCAGTACCGTGTGCCCGTGGAACGGAGCGTCTGCCAATCCGATGCCCATAGCGCCCAAGTCGCCCGTGGACACAGTCCAGGAAAAGGCCAAGGAAGGCGGTCAGCCCTCTGCAAGGTCGGCCAGTCCTCCTACGGCCAGCTCTGCAGCCGAGGAGTCAGTTGTCTCCCGCGCCGCCGCCATCGAGGACCAAGGGCCTCCGTCTTCGGAACTCTTGCACTGGTGCAACCTGTGCGGCTACTCGTCATCCTACAAAGGTAACGTGGTTCGGCACGTCAAGCTGGTTCATCGGGACGTCGTTGCCGCATCGGCTGTCCAGTCGTTCACGAGTGAGCGCCCGAGGACCGTGGATGAGCGACGCTCCCCAGCGCCGCCATCCGACATCAAGACGGAGCAGGTCTCAGACGCGGAGGACGTCTCAGTGTCTCAAGACCACGAACAAGAGGAAGGTGGTGTGGAGGATCCCCGACGCGCGGAGTCTCCTGTTGTGACGGAAGCCAATTGCGACGTGTCCGCCGCCGAGTCTTCGCCCCCGCCGATGGGTGGAGAGGGAGTGAAGCCGCCGCAGCTACAAGGTCCGAAGTACTGCAAGTCGTGCGACATCTCGTTCAACTACCTGTCCACGTTCATCGCCCATAAAAAGTACTACTGCTCGTCACAGGCGGCCCCGAATCCCGGTGGAGAGGTGCGACTAGCGGAGGAAGGCTCCACATAATCGAGGACTTCGTGCTGTTTCTCGGCGAGCCAGCTGCGCCGATTCCCCAAGAAGGAAACGCCACGGCGAGATCCCAAGAGGACGACCCGACCGGGCAACCCTGCAATCGGATGGTCAACCCGCACCCGTGTCGAATACCTGACACGTCGTCACATTGACAACAGTGTTTGACTTGGAAGGCGCTAGGTGTAGGTGTCACAACCCTCCAAGATGTATATGGTGGCATTTATGCACTCTTTACACCCTTCTGCTGCACCCTACGCTGGACGTGATTCCGGCTGTAGTATTTACAACGTCGGTGGTGTAAATTCTAGAAAGTTCCCGAGAACGAGCATTTACACCGATGTGTACATAGTCCAGCTTAGAGCTGCGCATTTCCTTTTATGTGTGTATGTATGTGTGTGTGTGTGTGTGTTAGAGTTGGATGTGGAGGACGTTGGGGATTACTGCAATATATAGAAAGCTGCCGCTTTAGTCGGTGACATATATCTATCAAGACACTCGTCCTTGGGTCGATGTGTCGGAATAATGTCGCGATGAAGGAACTCTCAACGTACGTTTCGTCAAGCCTACTCCATAGCGTGTCGTCAACCGTTCCTGTGGCGTCGGACCGTTCTGCCGGGGTTCAAAATTACAGGCATTATAGTCGCAACCACCCCAGCAACTATGACGTGTAGGTGCGCCGATCCCAGCCCATGTGTCGCCACCAGTCTTTTGTTATGCCTGTCTCACACTGTAGCAAGAACAATGGTTGCTTGCTCTCCGGCAAAAACTGAGGGTAGAGCAAGCGACGAATGTTTAGGCTTGGTCAAACCCACCTTCGCATGTTGATGAACGCTACGAGGGTCGGCAGACCCGTAGCCGTACATAGCAGACGGCTTCGTGAGTGTAGATTGCGTTGTCCTCCGAACTCCGCGCGGTTTACCTTTGAAAGTGTCACACTTATACAAAGTAGGGCATTTAAACAAAACTTTGACGTCTTTTACCGGTGAAGGCTGACAGTGATGTCTGGAGAAACGAAGGAAATGATGGATTTGAGGTGTTATGTTCGGCATTTGTTTTTACAACGAGCAATCAAAGATTGCTATTTCGACAAAAATGACACAAATGAACTTTTTTCGCTTTATTTATTTCCCAGCAGTTATGCAGTTACTCTTGTAGGACCTGTATATAACTGTTGATCTCGAAAAAAAAAAGAAAAGATAACGGTCTCACGCGTCATTTTTTATTTTTCTCATGAACTTGCTCAGATCACCTAACAGCTAAAAGCGATCATTATTTTACTAAGATAAACTATTAGCTTCCAACGTTTCTAGCGTCGTTTTATATGAACAAGTACCATGAATTTCCCTTTATAACGTGTTGATAAGGCGTTTTCACGAGTAGCTCCAAGAAATTGCATGTATCAGAAATGCTACTGGACCAATGTCGGAAATTGGAAATTGGCATTAGGGTAAACGAAAACATATTTTCTTTTTTTCGACACCAACTTTGCTGCTGTACGCTCCTCAAACATCACCCATTTCATGTGATGCTCCCATTGCAACTCTATACGTTGCGATGGTGTAACATATCACGTGCTTCTGGTGACCAAAAGTGCAAGATGACAGAAGGGTAAAAGAAAGCAGCCAAAAAAAACAAAACAATAAGGGACGTGTGCTTGTAGTTCATCCTTATTCGCGCTTTTCCGTGCCATCTGTGTGTACGCCTTGTCGATGTAAATACTATAAATATGCGCTTGTATCCGCCTAACCGTAGTGGTAACACATTGCCAGAAGTCAACCTCAAGGCTTGTTCACACACTTGCCACTGCTTAGAACCGAGTGCCTTAAAAAATCTCTTAAGACGAGACAACACAACGGCGCCATCTATCGAGTAGCCGTGGAACACCCGGCATTTCCGTTCATTTCCTTTTTCTTTTCGTGCATTATTTTTTCTTTCTTGGCCAGAAAAGCTTTTTTGACGATGCTGTAAACGACCCTTTCTCATATAGCGCGTGCACTTGATGTCGTAAACACCGCAAACACCGCAAAACCTTCCCTCTAACAAAATGCAGGTCAAGGGTCACATCATAGATGGCGCCAGCGTGCCATTGTCTTGTCTCGTCGTAAGAGATCCCAAGAACTCGGCCGTAAGCAAACGCCAGTGTGTGGACGGGCCTTCAATCAACCCCTCCTGGATGACAAAGCCGCACTGCTGATTTTTTTGGCGTCACCTACTGAAGTCCAACGCTAGGCCCTGATTGGACACGACTGCCGCGTCAGAGTTCGGTTGGGAATCGTGTTCAGTCGCTGAGAACACGAGCCACTAAGGCAGCAGTCGGTCCCAAAATGTCTGCCTCGCATTGGCCTTCATTAGGTGGCGCCGACGATTCGGCGCTACGACTTCGTCATCTTGGAGGTGCTGTATCGGTCCACCGTTGCCCCGTGCTCGTTGTCTAGACCCGGCCAGGTAACAGAGGCATTCCACAATCGTTTTTCTCAAGTTCAGTTTTGAAGTTGTGCAATCTGGAAAGGGCTGTGGGACATAGCAGTGCTTGGTCCTTGAGGCCTCACGCGGAGTTTTGTCACTCCTCGACGCTACGTAAAGGATTTCTCTTTGTCGGAAACGAACACGTACTATACACACAGTCGCGGACAAAAAGAAGCTCGAACGCCAAAGTACGCTTGGTCATTAGCGTTCGGGGCCCGCCACAGGTCCCTCGGGCCGGCCGATGATGCTCAGAGGCCTTTACAAAGTCGCACAAAGCAGTTAGGCGAGCTTGATGGTGCGTTATAGTTTATTTCGTCCCCGACTGTATTGTGCTCACGAGTAGATGAAAAATAACAACAACAGCGAGAACGTTAATAATGGCGTAGTAAAATTATTCTATCTTGCTACAAGAGTCCACCAAAATATGTTCTCTATCTGATGGAAACTTGCAGTATAAAGTCGCGTCTAGTGCCACTAAATAAGCTACGCTTCATGAGTAATGACACTAATTCATTTTATGGCTTAAAATCATGGTTGCCAGTTATCTGAAGCTTCATCTGAAGTCACAGAAAACGCTTTTCCATCGAAAATAACGTAATAAGGCAGGCGAGCCGGTTAAACATTTCTAAATGCTTTTCCATCCTTCATACATGTTTACGCAGTTTGCGACAGAGCAAAGCCAATGTTATATGAACTTCCTAACACCGAATCTAATGGCGAGAAAGTCGCTCTTTTGAATCATGACGATCGGAAGTTACGTCTGCTCTGTACTAAGCACCAAGATGGCGACGCCCACAACGATATCGGGGAACAGAGCGCCGATACTCTAGGCGTAGCTCATTTAGTGGCTCTATACTTCGTTTCAGCTTCGGTCCAGACGCAGCCAAAGCTACAAGCGCGAGCTCCGGGCTTTCAGCATCCCTGCCAAGCTCGCGCGCTCGCGCTTGTAGCATCGGCTGCATCTGGACCGAAGCTAGAACGAAGTATAGTCACGCCTAGAGCCACTAAATAAGCTGCGCTTAGAGTATCGGCACTCCGTTCCCCGACATTGTTGTGGGCGCCGCCATTTAGGCTCGTAGGCAGAACAGACGTAACAGCCGATTGTCATGATTCAAAAGTGCGACTTCCTCAGCTTTAGATTCGGTGTTAGGAAGGTAATGTAATATTGCTTTGCTCTGTCGCGAACGGTTTAAACGTTTGTGGAGGGCGGAAAAGCATTTCTTGTGATTTCAGATAAAGCTTCAGATAACTGGCAACCATGATTTTAAGCCACAATATGGCCAAGTGTCGTTACTCTGAAGCGTAGCTTATTTAGTGGCACTAGTCACGCCCATGGGCTTAGTTGCGCGAGCTACCTCGACAATCGCGTTCTAAATAGAACTGAATCCGAATCATTTTATTGGTTGTCGGAACTCGGACCCACTTGCACATTGTTCGGAGGACCAGCAACGGCAATGTGTTCTAATTTGTCCAGTCACGCAACAGTCCCTTGGCGAGTAAAATAACCCCACCAATAACTTAGTACCGTAAAACGGTACTTCGAAGTAAAAACAAAAAACCGTTCTTATCCGCAACCGGAAACTACTGTTCGGCTCTTGAAAGGCCGAAGCAGTACTCCGTGTCAGCCTCCGAAGAATCGAGATGCAAGTGCTGACGCTGAAGAACTGAATCAGCTTTAGGACGTGGCTTTATTTTTGACAACATTTTGACAACCTTTTGGACGCTCGCGTTAGCTGACACTATTTTGAAGTTTACTAGTTTCTGGGCATTCGCAAGCAACCGGCCGCGGTGTAAAGAAGACTTTGCGGTGAATTTAGAGCATGCTGTCGAAGTACAGACTGAGGGACTTTAACTTTAAGTCTAGGTATCAACTGCGCTTATGATTAATTGCCAAAGTAACAGTACGATGAATATGAGTCGCCAACCGGTCATCCTTCAACGAACTGGCCTAATCACCGATCTCTACTCAGATCACAGACTCTCGGTCAAGCACACTGCCCTCGATCCATCCGCCGGGCCGCCGCCATATTGTCAGTCCGGAATTTTGTGTCCTCGGCAGTGGGTCGCAGAGTAGCTCCGGCTCTACGTCACGTCTGCGTCGATTAGGCGGCTTCATTTCTTCGAAACGCTGTTCACGAGATTGGAAACGAATTGGCGCGTTAAATTCAGTGAGCTACAAAACGATAACCATGATTTCAGAAAGCATCCTTCCACCAGTCTTTCCTGCTTCTAGCCAGTTTCCCCAACGAATATAAGAATGCTTTCTCACTGTTTCAATAGAACGCGTGCTGTGTCTGGTCGTGGGTTCGCACGCATGTTCGCGCGCTCTGTCGAAGATACTTCTAAAAAAACTAAATAATTAGTTTTTTTTTTCAGTTTGAACTTGTAGCTTGGCGAGCAGCCCGAAGGCGTGCAACGGCGAATGTTACCGGCACCAGAAACGGTCGTTCGATGACGGCGGCCGCTTCTGCTCGCCAAAAGCGGGAGGCATTTATTTCAAAAACGGGCGTGCCACTAAGAGCTTTATGCCGAGCTCAAATTCAGTACCGACGCGAAACGATCGAGACCTCTAAGCCGCGGCGACGATGCCCGATACATCACGCGAGAGACAGTCCTCAGAAACTGTCTGAACGCGCCCCGCAAGCGCGTATAGTTTTGTGAGGCAAAAACTGTGACGACGCACCGTGTCTCTTGCATGATGTACCAGGGGAGTGACCTGGGCTTTTATGTCAAGCTGCATTTTGTGTCGTTTGTTTTTAATTTTAGGTTCGCTTTCTTCTTTACTTTCAATCGGGGATTTCCATCGTGTGCCTGTTTGTACGTGTGCGTGCGTACCTGTGTATGTATGTGTGTGTGTGCTCGTGTCAGCAGCAGCAGCAGCAACAGCAGCAACTTGAGCTGGAGTTGGCTCGACTTTTGTTAAGTTATTATTTGCGCCCCCCAAAACTGTTCACCTTCTGTCTCGATGACAGGTTCTTTGTTTGTTTTCTTTTTTCTTCTCGCGTGCTGAGCATTCGAACTAGTCACGTGTGAGCGCTGTAAAAGAGGGGGGGGGGGGGGGGGGGTGCGAAGATGAACGTCCGTGTGGAGAAGAGGAACGAAGATTTTGAGGCATTTTTTTAGGCTTTTTTTTTTTCTTTTTTATTGAGACCGGTCAATGAAAGATGAAAGAGATGAAATGTAAGCGGGATCGGGGGAAAAAAAAAAAAAAAGAAGCGCGCCGTGATGAGATGTGTTGCGAACCCTGTGTGCGTGTCAACCTTTCGCAGCGTACAACGTTGGCGCCACTATGTCGGCTGAGCTTTGTTTTTACTTTCTCGCCAGCTCGGTCTTTTTTTTTTTTAATTGTGTATCGATGTCTTCCACGAACTAGTCCGAAAGCCGAAGGTGTTTCTTTTTTTTTTTTTTTTCTAGAGAAAGAGAGAGACAGAGAGAGAGAGAAAAAGAAAGAGAGATAGAGAGAGAAAGCGCACGAGTTTTAATGACAAGTTATTAAAGTTGTGTTGCACGTGAAATCGATTATTGGCGTCCGTCTCACTTCTTCCCTTCACGCTGGATCAAAGAAACGATGCCTGGCAGAGGTTGGTACGGAGCTACCACCACTGAATACAAATGCTGTCGCGAAGCCGACTTTCCTCTAATTCCAGGCTTAATTGACTGATCGCGTGCGTACTGGTTGTTCCTGTAATTGTGCTGCGTCCCGTCGGACTCTATCTTACCTAAGAAAAAAAATAATTTATTTTTGTTCTTTTTTTCTCGCCCTTTTTCCCGACAGCAGACGCCCACAGTGTTGGTTGGCTGCTTTAAAACAAAAACTGAAAAGGTGCTTGAAAAAAATTAAGGCTCCAATCCACGCAGTGAAGCTGGCTGGACAGCGAAGCTGTGCTATCACCTGCACCGATTGCCCACTGCACTATAGATCCTTTTCATGGCAAACGCCACCAGCTGGTGCTCCAGTTTTTGACGTGCCACAGAGCTTCCTGTTTATAAAACGAATGAACAAAGGTCACCTTAACACCGCTGCTCGAAATGTACATGAAACATTCAACCACCAATTCTCCAGGTGAACGCCAAAACAACGAAGGAGTGCGAGATCTGTTCAAATGTTTCGAGTGTTCTTGTAAACCAACTTGCCCCCTCCAAGATGTAATATTGTACAGCCGAAGGCCCTCTCCAACTTTGTTGTCCCTGTAACATTTACGCTTACTAGCACTGGTGACGTAAGCAAGCTAAACAGGCTCGCAAAGATGGTACGACCGAATGTCGCTTGGGACGCAAGCGGCAGTTCATGTTTGTAAACAGCCAAAGGGTCTATACCAAATGATTCACGAAAGAAAAGTAAAACTGTACCAAAACTTTTATGTATGAAAGACTTCGTACGCTGTCATCGCCGCGACGGCTTATGCAACCGCAATCTTTACCGTGAAACGCATGCGGGGAGCGCTACGTTATTATCATCCTTCACGCGTGCCTTATAATCTATCACGTGGTTTTGACACTTGTTTTGTTCCTTTCTCATTGAAACAAGTCTCATAACCACGTGATAAATGATAAGGCGTGCACAAACGGTGATAAGACGCGCGCGTGGGTTTTCTGTTGACGGACACGAAAAGCCCGACCTATGAGTCATATACAGCTTCGCTGTAAAAGAAAAAAAGAACGAGTTTGGGTGAATTCTATTGAATTTTTGTCCAGAGAATTTTAATATCGTAAGCATTTGACCCGAACATATCAATAGACACGATAGAAACCGAAAACTCAACCGCTGGGCGTGACGTCACTCAAAAGTTTTTGCAGTGTGATACTCTTACGCATCTTACAGATAAAAAATGAAATAAACAAATAGGGCGCGGTATGGCCAAAAAAAAAAAAAACACGCTTTTCGTGTAAGGCTCGTCAGATTATGAGGAGCTGGAGGAAACCAGCCTTGTGCGTTAAGTCCTTATTTCGGACTCGTTTTGTTCGCGTTCCGCCCATTGAAAAGCATGCGGGAAGCACCTCAGCACGCACCCCGTATCGCTGCGCCGCAGTGTTCTTCCGCAGCATTAGGGCCGGCCTCTAGGCCTTACTCGGAGTACCATTCTACGTGTGCACTACAAGAGGTTCCGTGCGATCACCGCAGTGCAGCACACGCACCTTGGTAGAGTTCAGCAAAGCACGGGCATAAAGCCGCGCGGTGGCGCTGCCTAATACAAAAACACAAAAGACAGTCTTCAGACACCGTCTGCGTGCGGCGTGTTTCCTCCTTGTACGACGGTCCTCTCCGATCGGTCATGAAAAGAACAGTCCGCAGACATGTTTGAAGCTTACGAATGTATGAAGCAACATCGAGGGTAACGAGAATGCCGACTCTGACACTTCGAGCAGTCTCTTGTACAAGCGCCATTGCTGACCCTCGTGGGAAACTCTTTTATCCAAAGAAGTGCGACAGAGCCCATGGACCACGTTGGAATGGTGTTCCTAGACACAGCGCTCCTCTTTTACACAGAAATCGCGGCCGACAGCCTAATGCGATGGGCTTCGTGGCAGTCGGGTACATCAAGGGTGCAGACCGTCCCGATCCGCCTGCTATGCCAACTTCAACTCCAAGCACCTGGGCTAGGCACGTAGCCCGGGGGGGGGGGGGGGGGGGGGGGGGGGGAGGGGTTGCGTCGACAGCATTCACGTTACAGCCAGACGCAGCCCTGTTTCTGGCGGCCACATGACCGGACCAGGCCGCCCTGGACCTTGGTCTTCTTCCGTCACGTGGAAAGTCGATGTATTCGCGACTCCAGCGACCTACAAGGACTCCACTATCGGGCAAATATGGCGGTCTAATCCAAGTCGTGCCGTGCCATGTGCCAGCTCAACGCACAACACTGGGGCATCAGCAAACGAGCATTGGACTCAAAATGATTTACCCCGCTTTCTATCCTCAACGTTTCAAACCCGCGGCGACGTGTTGGCGTACGCGAGCTTCCAGGGGCTTGACTTTCTTTGAAGGATCGATGAAAGGACTGCCTACTGTCCTTCCATGGTGCTGATGAACGTTGATAAACGCGGAACACCTAGTTCACGCGCTTCCGTAGGTTGCGCGCAGAGCAACCTGGATAACAAGCTGATACTACAGCTATGGCAGAGTCGCCGGGACAACTGTTCTATCGCTCAAACCAACGACAACATGGAATCACGGAAACCACAAGAGACTAGCAGAAATCGCAACAGGACCTATTCCGGCCAGTTCATTGTTTTACCGCTAGGTTCTGTCCATTTTGCTGGAGTCGCAAACAGCCTGACCTCGTCCACCCAACATCCCTCCTAATTCGTGTTCCTTTCTGTTCTTCCTCTTCCTTTCGTTGATGAATATGTACGCACTTACGGCATGCTCACAGGCCCCACCCTGATCAATGAGTTTAAATTGAGTTGTTAATGTATTCTATAAGAATACATGAGAAACTCAATTGAAACTCACTGATAATTTTTGTAAGGGCAGGTTGGGCACACACGCCATTCTGGTATGGGCAGCATTACCTTTTGTGACCCTCTCTGCTTGGGTAATCCCCAGTGGGAACAAATAAAGTATTAGAATCAGTATCAAGGGTAGCTATTCGGCCCTTTGACAGCGTTGAAACTCCCTCTAAGGCTTGTTCCGAGAAAACAATGTAAAAAAAAACAACAAGCACTTCTACACTCACAATATTTTAGACGCACCAACAAGAAAAAAAAATTTTTTTGGTTGCCGGGCGTTTTTTTGTTTTACTGTAAAATACCTGCAATATGGTGGAAGGCTGAAACCACCCTTTAGGGACACGCCCACCACTTGCAGACTATCGCACGAATCATAGCTTGAAACCTTTCACAAAGCCGCTCAAATCCCCCGAACACCAGAACCGTTCTGTTTCCCTAGGGTTCACGTGCAGAAAGTTGATGCGTTACAAACAGTTTTAAATTTTTTTTACCAACACCATGGTCTAGCGTAATGGCCGTAGAGATCACATTCACGTTTCTCACCTATGCTCCCTTTTTTTACCCTTCTATACTGAACGGTACAATAATCCCCTCCGGGGGGACTAACCTATCCTAGAGAGCCTAGATGTAAGAGAGGACACAGACCATAGAGAGCGTTCGCAATCTAATGGCCTACACCTCCGCACGCGTCTCGAGAAGGATAGTAGATGGAGGCGCCGAACAAAACCTGCAGACGCTTCCAGGCGATCGACGCTGTCGACTCGTCCCCGCATCATGCATTGCAAAGGCTGCCACAAACCACGTGACCCTCACTGAGCAACTGGAAATACTCTAAGATCTGCGCCCACTAACTTCTCCTCCCTCACCCTGCCGTTCTCTTTCTTATGATCGTTTCTTAAACAACATCACCACCTCTCTACCGGGACGAACGCCGATAAGGCGGACGCAATATTTACACCCATATCCGAGGCGTGCACCCGCGAATATCGGCAGGTATATACGCGCGCATTAAATCAGTTTAAAGAAGAAGAAAAAAAATGGAGTAAGTAAACACTTCCTGCCTGTCTGCGGCGATAGTGGCATTTGAGCAACAGCTTCGAGTCTCAAGAAAAATTCTCCCGATTACTTATCCACAGTCACGTGTTTATTCGCCCTTCCAAAATAACCTCCCAGCTGCTGCGTTCTCGATCGACTCCAGAAATCGGGATTTACCTCTTCATTCTTTCTCCGTCTAGTCCGTCTACACAACTTCTAGAAAGCACTATTTTTTTCTCGCCGTTTTTATATAAGCTTCATCTTCAACAACAAATCAACACAAACAAGGATTTTATTTGTTCGTGGTGCTAGAACGTTGGTTTTCTTTCTCTTCTCCTTAGTCGACCCGCTTCTACTTCCGCCCACTTTCCAGTGGATCTAGGATCCTGCAAAATCTCGCAACCACTCTGGAGAGAAGACGGGCTTTGAAGAAAGAGAGAGGGAGCTGTATTCGGCCGAACAAGGAACGTTATTCTTGAGCGAGACCATATTTTTTCGAGCAAGCGAGGGGGCCGGCCCACGCCCCTCAGCATCTTCCACGAACGCGAGGCGCTACAAAACGTAAGGAAGACGAAAGTTGGGCTTACGGAAATAGAGAAGAAAAAAAAAATCAGTTACAAACGCGTCGTCGTATTTCTAGACTAAACGGAACCCGAAATCGCTTTGTTTCCGCTTTTATTCACACGTCCCGAGAAAAAAAATATAGTCTAAATAATCATAATAATAATACTAGATTTATACGGCCTTGTTGGGGACCGCGGAACCCGGGGCCTACACGGCCTCTCTCCGTTTTATCCGTCCTTCTTCTTTTATATATATATATATGTGTGTGGATTAAGTCGGCCCCGGGGACAAACAGTTGGAAGGAGCATTTTTATCGCGCCATTGCACGCGGCGATCCTCGAGGGCTGCTCGCTCTCTCTTCTCCGTCTGTCCGTTTGCATGCATCGTCTTCCGCGCGATCGACGCCGGCGCCCGCAAGGTGGCGGGAGGAGCGGTAATCTCCATCTCGAGCCTTGCACACCGCATTACATATATCCGCGTGCATACCCGTGAAAAAACTCGTGTCAGGTCACGCGCATGCGTGAAGCAAACGACCCAAAGCATGCTTCCTCTCAAAACCAAACACCGCTGGTTAGGAAAAAACAAAAAACAAAAAAACTAGGACTTTTTTTTTTGTAGGATAACAAAAGCAAGACAAGCCCTTCCCGCAAAGTCCTTTTCCCTCTCCACTTGAGCAGGGCGAAGGCTGGAAAGGAGGTGAGCGAACTCGCCTCCTCTCTCTTTTTTCCTCTCCAGCGTTCGCTCTACTAAAGTGGAAAGAGTGAACGGCTTTGAGGGAGGAGCCTATCCTTCTTTTCTTTGGAGCCGTTCCAGGTACCATAGTGGCTAGAGTGCATGGAACGGGTCTCCGACCGGTGTGTCAAAATCGCAACATCCGACGGCAAGACACTCCGGATTTAGTGACGCCATTTGTAGCCCCTTCGGGTTCGCCTTCGATGCATGGGCGGTATGGGACGCTAAACACTCCAGTCGGAAAGACGCGTACCAGGTACCGTATAGTATCACTAACGGCACCTAGCAGACAAGGCTTGACAAGGCTTCGCAGACGCTTTAGCCTTTCCGCGGCGACGCGGAAGGAATCGAGCGTCTGCTACTTTGCAGTCCAGCGGGGTGTGTGGCAAGACGTAACACTGTTTTCTCGTCTGCATTTTCTAGCCCCTGGTACGCGCTCCCGGCAAAAGCCTATCTTCGTGCCAAGGAAACAGAAGTGGGACTATCGCCAACAGTCAACGAACCAAGCGGTGGTGAAGGATGAGCGCAGTACGTCGGAGTGCCTGAGTCATCGCAGAACATCAACTGCCCCAAGGAAAAAGTCGCCGAATTATCGGACAGTGAAACCATACTTGCACTGTCGGACGTTGATAGTCGCATGAAACACGATTGGTTCAAGTGACGTTGTTGGCTACGGTACCTCCCCCTTGCGGTCAACAAAACCAAGCAGCAGCCTACGGCGGGGCGCAGTCCAGCGGGGTGTGTGGCAAGACGTAACACTGTTTTCTCGTCTGCATTTTCTAGCCCCTGGTACGCGCTCCCGGCAAAAGCCTATCTTCGTGCCAAGGAAACAGAAGTGGGACTATCGCCAACAGTCAACGAACCAAGCGGTGGTGAAGGATGAGCGCAGTACGTCGGAGTGCCTGAGTCATCGCAGAACATCAACTGCCCCAAGGAAAAAGTCGCCGAATTATCGGACAGTGAAACCATACTTGCACTGTCGGACGTTGATAGTCGCATGAAACACGATTGGTTCAAGTGACGTTGTTGGCTACGGTACCTCCCCCTTGCGGTCAACAAAACCAAGCAGCAGCCTACGGCGGGGCGCAGTCCAGCGGGGTGTGTGGCAAGACGTAACACTGTTTTCTCGTCTGCATTTTCTAGCCCCTGGTACGCGCTCCCGGCAAAAGCCTATCTTCGTGCCAAGGAAACAGAAGTGGGACTATCGCCAACAGTCAACGAACCAAGCGGTGGTGAAGGATGAGCGCAGTACGTCGGAGTGCCTGAGTCATCGCAGAACATCAACTGCCCCAAGGAAAAAGTCGCCGAATTATCGGACAGTGAAACCATACTTGCACTGTCGGATGTTGATAGTCGCATGAAACACGATTTGTTCAAGTGTCGTTGTTGGCTACGGTACCTCCCCCTTGCGGTCAACAAAACCAAGCAGCAGCCTACGGCGGGGCGCAGTCCAGCGGGGTGTGTGGCAAGACGTAACACTGTTTTCTCGTCTGCATTTTCTAGCCCCTGGTACGCGCTCCCGGCAAAAGCCTATCTTCGTGCCAAGGAAACAGAAGTGGGACTATCGCCAACAGTCAACGAACCAAGCGGTGGTGAAGGATGAGCGCAGTACGTCGGAGTGCCTGAGTCATCGCAGAACATCAACTGCCCCAAGGAAAAAGTCGCCGAATTATCGGACAGTGAAACCATACTTGCACTGTCGGACGTTGATAGTCGCATGAAACACGATTGGTTCAAGTGACGTTGTTGGCTACGGTACCTCCCCCTTGCGGTCAACAAAACCAAGCAGCAGCCTACGGCGGGGCGCAGTCCAGCGGGGTGTGTGGCAAGACGTAACACTGTTTTCTCGTCTGCATTTTCTAGGTAAGGATCTTTTCTTATCAATCTTGTTTTCTTTCGTTTGCCGCCTCGCTGGACTGCTCCCCTTTCCTAGATGCCTCTTGTTGAGTGTTTGAGCTGCTTGAAGTCAATTCCGGCAGATAGCCAATGTCTAAAGTGTGTAGAATGTAATAATAGCTATCATGTGGGTAAGTGTGCCGGGGTGACTAAGACCGTGCTTAAGACCTTGACGAGAGAGGATTTGGGTGTTTGGCAGTGTGCCACCTGTAAGATTCACGAGGCTAGGCAGACGACGCAGGCGGCTAGGGACTCCCAGGAAGCTAGTCAATTCAGCGTCGTGGGCGCAACTTCGGAAGAACCGAATGCTTCAGATTTAATGAAGCACATCCTTGCCATGAGCACAAAACTAACGGAAGTTTTAACCCGTATTAATAAAATCGAAAAGTCCATCGATGAGCAATCTGACAAACATGATGCGGTAATTGTGAAGCTTACCAGTCAAGAGAAAACCGTGGAAGGCATAGAACACTGCTTAGAAGTGATGGGGAAAGAGTACCATGAAATTCTGGAAAAGGTGAATGTCCAAGAAAAACAGCTAAAGGAGCTAAAAAGTAAGACCAATGAGCTGGAAAGGACGATGTATAAGAAAGACTTGGAGATTCAGGAGCTGAAGACCGCAGTTGATGCGGCAGAGCAGTACTCAAGGAGGAAAAACCTTGAAATTCACGGGGTCCCTAAAAAAGATAACGAGAACCTAATGGAAACTATCCAACAACTTTCTGCTAAACTGCAGCTACCTGCTCCGTCATACGACAGTATAGAAGCGGTACACAGATTAAGTCCGAAGGAAGGGAAAATCCCGCCCATCATTGTTCGCTTCAAAGAAAGAGCGGTAAGAGACCTCTGGATCTCCAAGAGAAGGGCTCTGGCAAAGGAACGGATATTTATTAATGAAAATTTAACAAAGTTACTTCGACAACTGCTATGGAAAACGAAGTCGTGCGCAAAAGAGAAGGGCTACAAATTTGTGTGGATTACTAACGGGAAAATTCTAGTCCGGGAAAAAGAAAAAGCGGCTGCGATCCACGTGGAAAAGGAACAGGACTTATCTAAACTACGTTAATTATGGCTAAATCGTTCCCATCATTTCAAGACTGGGATATCAACGCCCAGAGTGTGTTGGCAGATTTGGAAGGCGGTAGAATGGATCTTAACTTATTACACATAAATGTAAGATCTCTACATAAACATTGGGACCAATTAAATGTCTACTTAAGTAGCAGATTGACGCGTCTCGACATACTCATTTTGACAGAAACCAATGTAGATGCAACGATGGTCAGTTGTTTTAATCTGTTTGGATACTACTCGTTTTCCGTGTGCAGAGAGGGAAGACGGGGTGGTGGCGTATTAGTTTTTATAAAGAACAACTGGATGACTGAGCAAATAAAGTTATCTTGGATACACGCGGAAGGTTTGGTGGTGTGTGCGTCGAATCAACAGGTATCCTTTGTTATCTGTGCGATATATAGGCCACCTGGTGCGAATATACATTCTTTTCTCGATGAATTCAACGAGCTACTCAATAAATTCAATAACAACAAATATTTAATTATTGCTGGTGACTTGAACATAGATATTATGAATGCAGCCAGGTTCGGTGTGTCTGACTACCTGAATCTACTTGCAGGCTACGGGTTAGAACATGTAATTAATGATTACACTAGGGAAGAATGTTTAGGAACGCGCCTTACGCGTTCCTGTATTGATCATATCATTGTTAGAGGCAGCGATCTCAAGTTAATTTCAGGGGTGATTAAGCAAAAAGTTGCCGATCACTATTTTGTAGCGCTGAATATATTGGGAGTAAATTCTGGGGTAAAAGAACAGACGGTCTATAAACGCATTCTAGACAATAGCAGAATAGACAAAATGATAAGTGCATATAATTGGGGGTCACTATTGGAATACGACCATATTACTGCTTATCAAAGGTTCAGTGACAAGATGGGGTCCATTTATCAGCAGTGTTGGAAAACAGTGAAACTGAAACAAAGAAAACCAGATAATGTATGGATAAATGATGAAATCATGACGTTATGTCATGAAAAAGATAGGTTATGGAATATATGTAAGGGAAACCCAGACAATACTCAAATAAGAGCAGAATTTTGAAAGTTACGTAATAAGGTAACCGCGAAAATAAGACTAGCAAAAAAGTTTTATTACACTAATAGATTTCAGAAGTGCCAGGGAAACCTAAAGAAGACGTGGGACTTGATCAACCTCATCACCGGCTCAAAAAGGAAGCGAACAATTGATGAAACAATTGAAAATGCTTTTGGAGGTAACGACATGGTCTCATTGTGCAATTTATTTAACGAATCTTTTACTCAAAGGGTAACTGATCTTAGAAAAAGGATAAAAGATCAAAGGGGAGGACGAGAGGATTACGACGGTAGTTTGCACTCCGCATACTTACCACAGATGACAGAAATAGACCTTGAAGATGTAATAAAAAATATGTCACTGACAAAACCTGCGGGGATTGATAAAATACGCTTAAGGGATATTCAACATAATTTTTGTAAGCTAAAATTAGTTTTATTAAAAATAATAAACGACAGTTTTTTAACGGGGCATGTCCCGGTAGAGTTAAAAACCGCTATAGTTAGACCGTTACACAAAAATGGCGACAGAAAGGACGTTTCAAATTACAGACCTATTTCCATATTACCAGTTATTGCACAGATTATGGAAAAATGGATATTTAATGTAATGACTGCATATTGCGAAAAGTATGATTTAATACGCTCATCCCAGTACGGATTTCGTAAGAATAAGAGCACTGAACTTTTGCTGCAAGATTTTACAGATTATGTCAGTTTCAGTCTAGACAAGAATCATTTTGCGTTAGCCCTTTTTCTCGATTTGACAAAAGCTTTTGAAACAATCGATCATGAAAAACTTGTGTTAAAGCTAAGAAATATGGGTTTTAGGGGGCCTTTTTATACATTTTTGCAGGATTACATTACAGATAGATATCAACTGGTTAAAATAAGAGACTGTAGAAGTAATGTAATACGAATTAAATCGGGAGTACCACAGGGATCAACAATAGGACCTTTACTGTTTAATATTTACGTAAATCAAATTGGAGCACTATCTCTTGCATCTCGAGTGTATCAATATGCAGATGATACAGCCCTGGTACTAGAACATAGCGATGAAACAAGCGCACTTTCAACTTTTCAGAAAGATATCGAATTATTAATGACATGGTTTTCTAACAATCATATTTTTGTTAATTCTAGTAAAACTAAGTTGATGTGCTTTCATAGTCCGTACAAACATGTTAACTTGCCGACTCCACTGTTTCTTCATTCAGATAGTTGCAAAACTTGTAGCTGCGTACCTTTAGATTATGTTCTAACAACCAAATATTTAGGAATTCATCTGGATGTAAATCTTTTATGGAATGATCATGTAGAATATATCATCAAAAAAATGAGAACCGTATCAGCCTATTTGTACAGGTTACGTAGTGTTTCGAACGTTTCTCTGAGAAAGAGGGTATATAACGCACTGGGTGAGTCTATCCTACGTTATGGAATCTCGCTATACGGAATGTGTTCCAACTATAAAAAATCAAAAATCGATAATATCCTCTATAAAATTGCTTGTAATATCACATATGGGACAATGTACGAAGAAGTAGAGAAAAATAAGAAATTGAATGCAGCGGGAGTGTTAACTACTGAGAGATTGCACTGTTATGTAATTTTAGTGAAACATTACTTCAGGAGTGATTTTAAAATTCCTTTAACAAAGCAACGAATTTTGAGGCGAACAGAAAAGTTCATTCTTCCTAGAATTTATACTAAATATGGAAAGAATGCAAGGTCATACTATGTTCCTTTTTATTTTAATAAGTTACCAGAAGAGCTTCATAACCTGGATTCCCTAAAAAGACTAAAAGAAGACCTGAGAGAATGGTGCTGCCTGACGATAGGTGACTGAAATGGACCACGTTTTTCCCTTGTTCTCTTGTCGGGTATAGTTCTCTTTGTTTTGGGTTTGTTTAGTTACATGCAAAAAATGCATGCTTTGTTATAACTATGTAAGCAACCTGTTGGACGCCAGGTCCCGCCGACAAGCATACCCATGCTTTTGCGGGCCGGTCTATGTACTGTGTTGAAAACGGGACAATAAAATATTTATTATTATTATTATTATTATTATCGAATGCCGGACACCTGCTGGACAAATTGGTCGCTCGTTTTATTTCCCACGCGCATGCGTGCAATGCCGCGAGGCGAGGCCTATAACGGGACGAGGAGCGAGCCAAGCTGGAGGCACTTGCGGACGATCAAAGCTTTTGCCTCCTCCTCAGAAGCTGTATTGCAAACCTGGCACACAAACCACGTGAACCTAAATGACCCCAAAGGAGCAGTCGGAAAGCCTGAAACACTACATCTCGTCGAGCTTCAGCACACGTTCCCGCAGAATGCCTTTGCGGATCGCAAGTTCGTCTGCTTCTTTTGCTGAAGTTGTGATGACGTCAGAACTCCTTAGCTCTGATTGGTTCTGATTGGTTTTCATTGAAGGATAGTGGGTAGACCTCAAGGCAGCTTGCTTTGAGGTCTACCAACTATCCTTCAATCAAAGCTTGGCATTTCGACGTCACCCCAACCGCAGCAAAAGAAGCAGACGAACCTGCTCTCCGCATAGCTCCGCCAGATTGCGGGCACCTCGGCAGTGATTCGAACCCACCTCCTGGAGATCAGCAGACCGGTACTTTCTGCCTCGAAACCACAAAGGCAGTTTTTTTTTTTTTTTTTTTTACTTAACAGTAATACTTTTTTAAGTTTGATTCATATTGTGCGATTATACTTGCGAAACAACGAATTTCTGCAACTGCTTTTGTGTCTGTAAGGGGGCTGAGGACCCTCGAAGCTGTTTGAACAGCTTTTTTCCTCAGCTTTTATCATAATTATATGGTAAATAAAGTTTATTATTATTTCGTAGTTGCGACGTCGGTCGAGCGGCAGAGATAAGGTATTGGAGGCTGCAGTGCTCAACGCCGCAGCTACGAAATAGCGAGAAAAATCGTACCTCGTGATTCGGGCCTTAGTCACTTTTTAGTGCTCTCAGACGTATACGACGAAATGAACCACCGTCTCTTTTAGGGAAAATATTAAAAGCCTCGCACCTGGAGGAGGGCTCCAAAAATACTAGCCCATTTGGGTACGTGTTCGGCGTCTTGGCGGCACATACTTTGCACTTGTTACACAATTATACAGAAATTCACGGGCACTTCCTACACATCAATATCTACATGGCAAACAGACATTATTTTTCACGCTAAATAATCCTAGAAGCTCGGAAATGTCATAAGGAACACCACCGTCTGAATCTATGTTCAAGAACCGAATCGTGTGGAGACTAATGAAAAAGCCATCTTTTAGTGTGCCCTAAAAAACTCCCCCCCCCCCCCCCCCGCAAAAAATAAATAAATATATTAACCGATTAAAACTTTCAGCCTTTCCACTCTGGTGAAGAAGGAAGACCAACGAAGTAGTACTATGGTGGGAATGAAGTAATGGCCGACCGCAAGTACGCAAGCCAGAGTGGAAAGGCTCGAAAGATTGCCGCCGTCGCTCATAGATGGCGGTAGCTGTCCAGAGTTTTGTCTCGACATTTAGTTGCTGGCGCACACGATCCTGGAGAAACTAGGCGTTAACAGCTCGACCGTAAAACTAAGAAGAAAAAAAACATATACATGTCAGCCCAGCAAAAACTAAATACGTGCTCTCTGTTCTCCGGCATTCGACCACACCAGGCAATTTACTCCCCATGGCATGACTATTCCCCTTTCCCTGAGTCGCACTTCCACAGGTAGAGTAACGCAACGCAGCTTAAAAAAGGACGACTGAAGCCACCGATTCAGCGTGGGCATGAGTATGTCGAAAGGACCATCATTTCCTCGCTTCTAAAGAAATGCGAGGCGTAAGCCACAAACAGCGACGTCAGGAGGACGACCTCTGAAACGGCGGAGGGGGCGCCGCTGGCGGGAGTTCAAACGCGGCCTGCAGATTAGCGCCAGCAAAGAAGGGAATTCTGGGCGAGAAGACGACGCCGCCGGAGAGATAGGTATTGGTTGCGATTTGAAAGCGGTCGCGCATCGTTGCCTCAAAATCTTGCCGTTTCCAGACGACACGGCTTTTTCACTGACACGGCTCTGCTCCGAAAACTGCGCCTCCTTTTTTTTCTTTCTCCTTCGAGACATCTGTGCGTGTGTGCGCGTTTTTTTTTCGTCCTTTTCTTTTTTTCTTTTTTTTTTTTTTTTTTTGGCAGGTTTCAGTGTAGAAGCCTAAAAACGTCCGAGCGATTCGTCACAGCCTTTCTATTCGTTTTTTGAACCAAAATCAATGTATTTTTTTGTTTTCTGTGTCTTGTATCGTCCAACAAGCATTGACTTTTCCTAACCTTTATGTTTTTCTTTTGTTTTTTTACTGAGAAATGTTAGGTTTTTAGTTCGATCTGGGGGGCGCGCCTCGCTTTTTCGCGCTCGCTTGTTTCGGTCCGCTGGCTTCCTCAGCTCCATTTGACGTCCGCTGTCTATGACGTCCAAAGCCAGAGTTCGCACGGGCGTTGAGGCGGCGAGTGCGTACGTGAAAATCTGAGATTACCTGAAACGCACGCTGCTTTGTAGAAGCGAAAAAATAAAGAAAAGAATACATCGGGTGCTTTTTTTGTTTTTTTTGTTTTCTTTCCCGCATCGTTTCGTCTCTTTCACTCTCTTACCTTCTTAGTGCGCGAGCTCAGGAACGGCTCTAGAGGCGGGAAGAGGTGGAGGAGGAGGCGGGAAGAGGAGCGAGGACAACTTTTTAATAAAAAATTGATACAAACGAATTTTTTTTTTATCAGGGAATATTTAGTTTTGGTTAAGATGCCACTTATTAGGTCAACAAAACATACGTAGGCGTGACGTCAAATTCATCCGGGACTTCGGGTCCCTCAGCGAATTCCCTTCCCCCCCCCCCTCCCCCCTCCATCCCTGACCCATAAATTCGCCCCTACGTGGGCCAGAAAGTTGGGTGTCAAGCAAACTATGTGTTCTATCCTAAAATCGGCGTAAAACGTGAACGCAGCCGGTCAGCGTAACTGAGCTCTTTCTGAAGCATGAAATGCTGTCTTAAGGCCTGTTCACACATGTAGCGGAGCGCTACAAGCGTAGCGCTGACCTCGAGCTAAGCGCGTGCTGACGGGAGCGTTCACCAGCTTTGTGTCGCACCATCAATACTGTTGTTCATGGCAGACTAATGGGAATTGTAGTAGACCGCTTCCTCAGCCCGCTAAGCACCCGGATAGCGCTCCGTAATCCCCCACAAGACCTTGAACTATGCAGACAAAGCTGGCGGCGCGCATGCGCAGCTGCGGCGTTTTCTTCACGGATACCGTAGCGGAGGAGAAAAACGGTCTGCTACAATTCCCTAATAAGTAGCGGACGACACGTGAGAAGCGCTACGTTAGCGCTTCGCTGCATGTGTGAACCGACCTTCACTGTAGTTGCCGCAGCATTCGCAAGCGGTTTGAAAATGCGTTTCGAAAACTGGAGCTGTTGAAGAGTTGGCCAGCTGCCAAATGGAGTTCGCAACTCGGTGCAGTCAACGTTCTTCGATCTATCAGTTGATCAGCTCCACGGAAGAGCGTCGTTCGAAAACGGTTCTCCTACGTCGCCTGCAGGCGAGCGTTGTACGGGGAGGGTAGTGTTCCTAGCGAAACCAGCGGCAACGCCTCCATGGCAACAAAGAAAGGCCGTGTTCGAACAAAGCTTTTTTTTTGCGCAAACTTGATGTTTACCATAGAAACCACAATAGATTTACTTTCCACGGCTGCTCATGTCACAGAGAAGAGAAAGAAAAAAAGTAAAACAGACGGCGTCCTGCCATTGTGCCCTACATACATCGCTTGTCACTTAATCTCCAAAGAGTAGCCTCAAACTGCGAGGTCCAGGTAGCTCTCTCGGCACCCGACAAACTCAAAAGACTTTGCATGAAAATAAACTACAAAACTGAAAGAAATGTTGGATGCAAGGTAAATAATTAACACAAGTATGTCGACTGCTTCAGTGGAGTAGTCTACAAACTACCCTTTTCATGCGGAAAAGTCTATGTGGGAGAGTCGGATCGCTGCATGAATACCCGGTTGAGAGAGCATTACTTCGCGCCCAAGGCTACCCAAGGCTTCACCAGCGGCACATCTAGCGGTGCACTTTCGGGACTGTATACACGCCATTGTTCAAAAGCACTGAAGTGTTACAACGTTTGAGAAAAAAAAGAAGTAGGAAAATCTACGAACCGCACATGGTTATAAAAAAGGGAGGTGTATGCCGCTGATCTCCATTATAGGGAGATCAGTGGTGTATGCGTTAGGTGCTCCGTCAGTGGCCCTATCGGAGAAAGAACGGAGATACCTTGATCTGTGTTCCCGACGTCTAAATCCGGCGGCGTGTTGGATGCGGCCCAGGTGACAGAATGCAAAGACTGTTGACATGGTCACCGGGAAAAGTGTTTGCCATTCAAATCATGAACAAAGGTTTCCTTGGTGTCCTGGAGATCGCTGTTGTTTTGGACAGCGTGGCCAACCATCCAACTTAGACCTTGACCACTTTCCTTCCCCATTATTTTTTTCTCGTCTCTTCCTTTTTTTTTTATTTCTTTTTCACTTCTCTTTTATTTCTCTTTCACTGACAATTTCTCGTTTTTATTCGTGCCTTTCTTTTTTTCTATTTTAAATCCCAGTACTTCTTCTCTGCCTTTCTCTCACTTAGTATCGAACGTCAGTTGTAAATAGCGCTCTTTCCTGTCTCTACTAAAGTCACTGGATCCTGGGAAAGTAAGGCCAAGCTCCCCGTGTGGTCGCCATCTTGGTCCGTGAAATAAGCAATTTCTCCTTGACCCCTCCGTTCTTGGTGAGCCGATCTAGATTCGCTGGTGACGGGTAGCTTTATGGAGTGGTTTTTTGTATACCGAGATATTGCTAACCACACACCGGCGAAACAAGCGTACACCTTCGTACCACCACCAGATTATGTGTCGGTGCTTGGAGGCACTGAAAAATAAGTATACTGTATTGAAATACGCGAGAAGAACAATACAATTGTAAGAGATCCATAGAGATGGGCATGAATAATAAGTTGATTGCATACAGAGTGCCAAAGACCCTTATATTGGCGAGGAACGCCTCCAGTACGATGATGCTTTATGGTAATCTTGGCGCGACTGGTTTAGAACGACCCTCTGGAAGCTTCGAAGATTTAAATGGACCAAGATGGCGATTTCCAAGGCAACATAGACCGATTAGCCAATCGCCTTGCTAGGTTTGGGTCGTCTGTATGTTAGTATCCGTTTGTGTCCGGCTAGCAGGTAGGGAAGGCAATGGCGCTACTTTCCCAGGATCCAGTGACTTTAGTCTCTACGAGGAGGAAGTAGTTTCCTCAAGTAGGAGATGTAAATTTTATAGCTCCAGCGTTTTTCACTTTTTGCCTGTTTCGGGGAGTTCCATCTATACTTCGTTTCTGACTTCCATCTATACTTCGTTTCACCAGAAAGGGACACTGAAATTAGAAAAAAAGAAATTTCTTTAAGCGCCTAGATGGGACTTAATTTTTTACAATTATTTTTCCACGAAAAACATAACTTTTTATAGCAATGTTTACGTTGCGTGGACATGGCAGTTGCCGCAGAGGCGGCCACGAAAGATGCCACACAAATGGTATAGGCAGAGGGAGGACTACAGAAGATGACATCGAAAGGGAGCCGAACTTCTCAAATTCCAACTTCAAGCAAGGCCCAAGGGAGGTGAAAACATCGGAGCTCTGTTACCGTTTTGGAAGAGCCTCGCACCTACCCAGTCACTGCGGGTTTCCAAAAAAAAAAAAGAAGATATGTTTCCGCTGTGGCAAGGTTGGACATGTTGCGACACGTTGTACTTCACATAAGACAACATTGGGTGGAGAGGCCAACCCCTTTTTTGGAAAAGAGTCTGATGACGACGGTTGCATTGGTATCCTTTTCCCGCAACCGCATCAAGAGGGCACGATCAACCTAATGGCGTCAGTCCGGCGGCAGTTCACGTGAATCGGTGTTGACCTGCTCATGGAACTAAACATAGCATCCCCAAGTCTACGTCATCCGAAAAGAGTGTACGAAGAGAACAAAGCGAGCTGGCCTCGTTTGCAACACACCGCATTAAGCTTGTCATGCTACCTCGTCAAAGTTCCCATCATCGGGAAGTTGAGTTTGAAGATCCGTTACGAAGGACGTCAAGTGAACGCGGAGCTAACAGTTTTGGGATGCAACGGACCAAGTCTGGTTGGCCGCTACGTTAATCGGGCGTTCGGCTTCTTTTAGCTCAACTGTTGTCCTTGGAGACCGAACAACGTGGAGACTTGGATGAGTTAGGTCTTGGCAGAATACCAAAAACTCTTTAAACCAAGATTGCGTCTAATCAAAGGACCGGATGCACTCTAAAAAAAAAAGGTATCACCTTACACCCTTTTGTCCCATATAATACACCCCAAAACTTCATTTCGACATACAGCGCCCTATAGTCGAACAGACTACACCACATTTTACCAGGGGCTTGATAACGGTGCCATATAACTTATCAAATTTATGTAGTACCTATCAAAGACCAAAGAAAGAAAACACTGAGCTTTTGCAGTACGGCCACGAAAACTCCGATAATGCTTTTTTGTAGTCAATAATACGTACACCAGCTATCATAATAAGTTGTACCACACGGCTATCAAGCCCCTCGTAAACTTTGGGGCCGCCTGTTCGATTATGGGGCGCTGTACGTCGAATTGAAGTTTTGGGGTGTATTATATGGGACAAGGGGTGTGATAATACACCTTTTTTTCTGAGAGTGTGCACGCTTGCACGTGAACCCTGGAGCAACACGCAAATTCTGGAAGGCCAGACGTGTGGCGTACGATCTACGGCTGAAGGTGACCGAACAAATTGACCGCCTGGTGGAGAACGGTGTTCTCCGGCCTGTTTCCCATTCTGTCTGGGCGACTTCAGACGTACAAGTCGTAAAAAAAAACGGTTCCATAAGCTTGTGCGGTGATTTTAAGCTCACCTTAGACAAAAACTAGATTGTCGCATAGACGTTTTTCGTTCTCTTCCGTTCTCAGTCACGTGGGTTCCGTATCTGGTGTGCGGGATGTAAAATTAATAAAATATTTCAAGCTGGAATATGAGAGAAATTATATGTGTATGTCAAACAAGAATGTGTCACAAGCATTTTTTTCGTGAGCACCTTCCAGCGGCGTGGATAGATCGAAAAGAAGTTTTAATGCAAGCCAAAAGTGACGACATTCTAGATGGCAACGCCATTGTGTAAAAGGTGTATAGGTCAGGTGATCGACGTCAATTTCCCTGCTAAATTTAGCGGGGAAAATGAAGAGGTGTGTCGGTCACAGTACGTTAATTTTTCTGCTAAACTAAGAGAGGAAATTGACATCCCGTGACCTGATGTTCAACTTCAATTCAAATTCCTCGCCAAGTTTAGCGGAGAAACTGAATCGGTCTGCAGGTTTCTGATGTCCCATAATGCAACACTGCGCACGTTGCATTATGGGACATCACATACCTGCAGACCAATTCAACTTCCCCACTAAATTTAGCTCGATGACTGAATCGGTGTGTAGGTGTGTGACGTCCCATCATGCAACACTGCTCGCGTTGCATCATGGGACGTCACAGGCCACGGCTTCACGAAATGTGGCTTCACGTAAACCGGAGAAACTAACCAAAAAAAAAACGTTTCACGTTAAAACAAAGTACATAGGCAGTTGGCGAAATGTGGTGAAAGGGATGCTTAAGAGAGCGGGACACGGAAGATTCAAGCGAGGCGAAATTAAGTACGAAAGACACAAAGACCGCCTCGTTCGAAAAGATCTGTCCACAATAAAGACTGCCACCAGGAGACGGGGTATGGCTGGCCCAAGCCCCGTTCACGGTATCCGGCTGGAATTCGAGCAAGAAGAAAGGCACAGACGACTCAAAGGTCAGCTCGTACGAACACACCTCGCACATTGAGGCCTTCTATTAGGGGACGGTGTGTGAAGGCCCAAGTGTTAAGTAAACAACATGAAAAGTACTTGAAGTACTTTGGTATAGAGGAATGATACCCTTTCATACCCGAGTCGAGTTTTGATTCTTTTTTTTTTTTTTAACTGGTATGCACTGTCCCTGCTGCAATCGGGGGTGCATAAGTTATTTTCAGTACGTGGTTGGCGTGCATTGAATTGGAATTAAACCTTGAGAAAAACGAAATTAATGATATTTAGAGCAAAAAACATAAAATCATTAATCGAAAACTAAACATCCGATTTAGGAACACTGGAATTGGTTACGTTAAAACCCACTAGTTTCTATGAGTATTCTTTCAAGAAAATTTAAACTGGTCTTAGCATATTAATCGTATTCGACATGACATTTCACGGGCAATCGGCATTATAAGTAAGCTCAAATATATTCTTCCGGTTTGGTTAAAGCGCCAGCTCTTCTGCACTATTGTTCATACTCATTTAAACTATTGTAGTTTAGTGCGGGGTACTACATGCTCAGAGACCTGTGTATCTCAGCTACTTCTATTGCAAAAAGAGCGGTGCGGTCAATTGCGAGTGTATCATATCGGGAACAGTCCCATCCATATTTCATCAAATACGTACCCCCTTCTTACAGTAGAACAGTCACTCACTCAGAAATGGGCGATTTACAGGTTTCACAAAATTTAACTACACCCTGAGTTCGCGCAAAACAATTACACCAACAAGGCATCTACATGCACCTTCCGTCATACGCACTACCTACAGTCGAGAATACGCACTATGGTAGACAAAATATACTTAATCAGATCGCACAATTATTAAATAACCATCCTAAAATACTGTCCTTGATTAATAGCTCCAATACACGCATTTTAAACCACCTTAAAAAGCTTCCTTCTAGGTCTAACATAATCTATGTTGATATTTTGACGCGTTTCTGTTTTGTTAGATCACATTTTGTATATATCACTTTGTCTTTGTGTAATGGTGTAATTGTTTTTTACAATTACACCATCACACATTCAGGGGGACAAGACCTTGTCAGGCGACTCTAGTCGCCTTTGCCCTGCCCTCCGAGATGTTTGTCTGAATAAAGTAAATTTCGTTCAATTAAGAAGTACTTCCATCTTCTGAATTTTACGCCGCTTGCGGTCTTGCACCCAAGGGGGTTAAAGGTACCAGGAGAGAGCGTGACGTCAGCCCCGTAGCTTCCGCAACCTATCGACTCCGTGGGGATACTCCTCTCCCATTATTTTTAACCTCCTCATTTGGGCTGTCCGAACGAAGAGCAGCGAGAGTTCAGGTTCAAAGTACTGCGGGAAAGCCGTCCCCAGTACAAACAGAGCTATGCGTCGTCTGCTAGCATTTCTGGTAAGAATACCCCCCCCCCCTCCTTTCACCCTCAGTATTTCTTCAGAGTTGCCAAAGTATCATTGTATGATACAAATTTAGCAAGACCAAATTTGAGGAATGTACTTTAGAGTTTGGAGTCGGGAGTTGTACTTTCATTGGAAACTACCAGGAAAAAATGCTTTAAGTAAAGTACAAGTACATACTAAGAGAATGTAATTCAAGTAAAGTACACGTTTCTTTTAACCAACTTGAAGTAGTACTTTAAGTAACCGGTTTGAGTTGAGCTAGTTGGTACATGTCAATGAGGAAACAGCTTGAACACTAAACACTTACAAAGAGACAGTCCTGTCTTTGTGTAAGTGTTTGTGTTCAAGCTCTTTCCTCATAGACTTTAAGTACAATGTAAACACTTAAAAGCACTTTGCAACACTGGAAGGCCCAAACGCCATTTGAGGGATCGGGGTAAAATTCAAGCAAGAAAGCTACAGACGACGCAAAGGTCACCTTGTTCAAACTTATTACATTTCATTTCATTTATTTGATCCTTAACGTTCCTCTGGTGAGGGCATTACATTACACGCATCACCCTCGACGATGACTTCTACCCGGCGACAATGATATGGCAGGCCCGAGCTCCGTTTACGGGATCGGGCTGGCCTCGACGGCGAGACTCTCGATCCCGCACTCATCGGTGCCGCGAAGGATGCGGAAGTAGCCGTTCTCGCCCCAGCCGGGGCCCCACGAGTTCTTGACACTCCAGTACTTGAGACCCGTTTCCTTGTCCACCCCGTAGCCGGTCACGAGCACGGCATGGTTGGTCAGCTCGAAGGGATCGAAAGGCGAGCCCAGGTTCAGGCTGCGGTGAACGCCCGTGTGCCGGTACACGCCGCCCTGGTACATCTGGAAGTCAGGGTACACCTCAAAGCCCACGGCCACGGGACCACCGTGGACAAGGGCCAGGCGCATCAGCTCTTCGTTGCAGCTGTGAGGGAAGAGCGAAAACCTCCTATGGGGATCGAGTATTCACCGGCATCAGTAGCTTTGCGGTCAAGCGCGTGTTGATAGCGAGTGTTTGCCAGTCTCTTTTCACACATTCAAGCCTGCTCAAAGCAGACGATAGGTTGCTTTACTCACAACCAGGGCGGATAATAAAAATTCAAGATGATTAAAATCGCGATATAAATTGATTTAGATCCTCATTTAAATAAGACCGGATTTAAAGTGGTTAGTTAGATAAAACATATAACTGTCCACACCGATATAACGAAGTCAACGGGAATCGGAAAATCATTTTGATATATCCGCTATTTCGTTATAATCGACTTCGGTTATAACGAAGTGCAAAAGAGAAGGGGAAACCTGGATCGCTTCGCTGTAGCCGCTATTTTGTTATAACCGATTTCGTTATTTGACGCTCTATCTGTGCGTTTGTTCTTGTGATTATATCAAGGAATGATGAAGAAATAAAGATTTATATTAGGTTGAACACGAGCACACATTAGTGATCTTCCGGGCAAATTGGAACCTTGAGCTTTCTTTCTATTCGTTCGTCAGTTACGTCACGTGCTATTGCAAGTAACAACGCGAAAGAAAGAAACTAACACTAGAAAAGTAATGACCTTTTGCAAGAAAAGCAGAACGCAAAAAAAATGCAAATAAAGCTAACCTAACCTAACCGAAAACGTCAAGCTGTTTTTTTTTTTTTTTTTTGCTATGGACAAGTCAATAAAAAGTAGTTAATTAAACTAAACTTTAAATTTACAATATTTCATTTTTACATTGTATGCAGTGATTTGACGGATTGATTAATCAAACTTTCATGTTTAAAAATGCACCTAGTGATTAAAAATCACTGTGTTATTGCTACAGGCATTTAAATTAAATGAATCTGATTTAAATAAAATAATTCCGATTTAAACGAGAACTCCCATTATCTAAAACCTAAACTATTGCTATGTTCGCAGTAAAATATATCATCAACAACATTACCTGCGTTTGAAAAATTTCGTGAATATGAACAATTGCAAGAGCTAAAGGTGTAGTTAATTTGAAAACCCTAGTACATATACATCAAAATTTTCTCGCTGAAAACGTTTTGATTTTAGGGATATAGTTGAAGAGCTGTACGAAAAGAAGCAATAAAGCCCCTGTCCACTTTTCCTCTAATATCTTCTTAACATGACAACATTATCAAAATAACGTAATCTTTAACTGTCTTTTTAGAAAATGCGAACGAGAGAAACAATTGAGAGTTAGCGCCTACCTATCCGTGACGCTGTAATTATTCACAAACCTAAAAAATAAGTTATACCGAAGGAAAGAGTATTATATTATCTTCCAAATAAACCGCTGATTAAAAAAGAATTCAAACTGAAACGAGAAGCGAGCGGCCAAAGAGCACCTAATTTGTCAAAATCCGTGGGACCGTGACCTTGAAATGCGCGCGAGTGTGGACCGTTTGGAAGTGGACACGACTGTGCTGTTCCTCTGCAAGGCTCACCCTCCGTAATAGCCGCCAACGTAGCGGTAGTTGCCGACGTAATGCCTGGGACACGTCGTGTTGGTCTTGCAGGGCCCGTCTGAGCCCTGGTACGGGTTGCAGCTTTCCTCGACGACCCCAAAGTCCTGGCCGTATTTGCCTCCGATCAGGTACGGGAAGCCGCCCTCGCAACCTGAAAACGACGCGAGTGTGTTACCTAGAGCAATACCGGGTGTAGGGAAAGATTGTCCCAGGAAAAAAAAATGGCCCCAGAATAAACGGCCCCGGAAAAAGATGTCCCGGGCAAGTGGCAAGTAGGATAAAATGGTCCCAAAAAGTTCGAAAAGAAAAAGTCGCCATGAAATTCATTTTGAACTAGGAGATATACTTCGTTTCACCTTAGCATGGACTATTGTTAGCCGCGCGTGCTAAAAACTCCAGCTATTTTCTTTGGATGAAGCCGCGGCGGCTGCACGAGCTAGCGCTCGTGTAACGAGTGCTCTTGTAGTCAAGGCAGTCAAGGTATACCTGCTCGCTCTTGCACAGCGTTCGCAGTTAGTCCCCGCTAAGGTGAGACGGAGCACGGCCACTCGATTAGGACTCCCCTTGGACGGAGTATAGGAGGTATTCACTACACGGCCATATTTGAGAGAGATGTTTAGAGCGCATGCTCAGAACGAGCTCACACTAATAGCCTGCTAAGACCGGCAACCTTGATGGTGCTAAATGCACGCTCCAAAAGGACTGTGGAAGCTCGCCGTCGACACGTGCTCAGCAGCGGCGCACACGGATATGGCCGCCAGTGAATACTTCCTATAGTGGGTAGGCCCTAATTCTAGGTGTCTTGAGGTCTCCCCACTAGTTTTTTTATTGGACCAATCAGAACTCGGCGTCGTTCTGACGTCATCACCACTCCTGCGCAAGAAGCAGACGACTTGCTCTCCGCGTAATAACCTCGCAATTTTTTTTTTTTTTTTTTTCATCATAGTAACCGCATTCTGCTTTGAAATGCCGTCGTTTTATTTTATTGTGTAATGGAAAAAAACTGGGAGGTGCACTTTAACACGATGGCGTAAACATTCTCAGTACATGAAGAAAAAAAAAGAATTTAATGGGAGGGCCGACAGCACGCAGGAAGTTCTCAATCGCAGTCGTCCCAGCAGCATGCCCGTCACGAGGATTCTTGATGACGTCGTTGAATTTCGGTCAACATGCAATTTGTTTCATGGAACAAGCGCCGACTCTGTCCTGGACCATCTTCGCGGCTACGGTCCATTTTTTCTGAGCGTAAGGCGTCGATGGCCTTCGACCCCGTTGGATGACGGCTCATGACTGTAACAGGCAATGCTTTCATACCTCCTATTCCAAGCTTTTCGGCAGTGTCTCCAAGTGCATCTTCCCGTATTCTTTTCGTATTCTTATTGAAGAAATATTACAGCACTTTAAACCTAAGTGCCATTAGTGTAAATTGGAGATAATTTACAAAGTTTATCGTTCATTTCAAAATTGGTTCCATGGGAAATGTTTTTCTTTTTCTTTTTTTTTCATTCCAGCTTGGGACCATTTTTTTTCCGGGGCCATTCTTTTTGGAGGGGGGAGGGAAAGGGGGGGGGGGCGCTTTTTCGTGGGTCATTCCATTTAGAACACAAGGCCTGCTCTTTTGCCTCCTAGTACGTCATCACTATAGTGGGCCCACGCAGCACCGCCTAGCTCGCCTCAGCAAATGCCCGGATACATAGCGCAAGCTTATTTAATATAGGACGCAAATTATAGAAATTTGATTACTCATAACCCCCATATAGGTTTTTTTAATTGTTATTTGATTACTTATAAGTTATAACCATAGGGCTCTATGTTTTGGAGTTTATTTTTCGTCAAATTCGGAGGGTGTTTTTTGAAGTTTATTTATTGCCGAAGATTCGGAGTTTATCCGAGTTTATATTTTATCAGTTCCCAGTTCTCCGGAATTCTGAGCTTAATTTCGCTGTGTTTTCTATTAAAAATAAATAACTAAATAATAACCGAATGTAAACGTATGCCAGATAAAAATAAAACGCGCTTGTATCAATTGAAATATCTTCCGTTGAATTTGGTCTTGGCGCCATTGCCATTGGAAATACTAATTTATCCACGCCAGAAGTCACACAAAAGTGGCGCTTCGATAAACGCCTATACCTTAAAATCAATAAACTCCCGGAAGTAGTCGCCAGGAAGCTCGTAGTCATCCCATCCTATTCCATCAATCCAGCCCGCGGCCGCGCGAGGTGGAGTATTTAAGTAGGTAATAGAGAGTTTGAACTGCCCCTCTTCCCAGTTTTATACAATCCCTATGGTCCATAGCTTTCACTGTCACTAAAACATACCCTTTCGTTTCTCTAAATCATAAATCGCATGGCCCAAACTGGAAACCAAAAGAGTGGCGTTTGTTGTGCCCCGAATGTACAACGAACGACCTGTTGCCCCGAATCAACCTTGAAAAGACAAACGGCAAGACCCCTTCTGACAACGGTCCGAAATTCAAAAGAAAATTATGGTGGAATTTTCCCAGGACTATTGGCTCTGTGCTGATCAAACTGTAAAAAAAAAAAAAAATTATATTTGACCAAAATTTTACCGGTGGGTGTTTTTTGGAGTTTTTAGATCTGTCCGGAGGAAAACACGAAGCCCTAGTTATAAGCCGCGCTGGTCTGCTCCCGCCTCTACACTTTTGCGCGGCTTCGGAGAGAGGGCGCTAGTTACCTACCGAAGCATCCTAGACGCGCTCATTTTTTCGCTGGCGCCATCTCGGCCGCTTAACCCGAAGCGGGGAGCATCTCTTAGTCCCGGTTAGATCCCCTGGAGGTCGCCGTCTGTCTAGAGGTTTCGAAGCTTTCGATAGGGCTCACTTTCGAGCTCAAAGTCCAACCGTATGACCACGTGCAAATACAAGTTGACTATACACACCTTACTGTGATCGTTTTATTATTTTTTTTTTATCGTATACCTTGTTATTTTGTGACTCTTTGCGCGCCGAACCTTCAAGTCGAGTTTTCAAAGGGTTAGACCGAGCTAAAACAAACTAAACAACTAACAAAAAAGACAAAAAAAAAAAAAAACAGGTCCAAGCCGTTGGACCCAAAAGTAAACAAATAGTGCAAAAAAACGAAGTGTCTAGCGTTACGTCCGACGTAACCCAGGTTACGTCCAAATCTCCGCCTTCCCTAGGCTCACGGGGGAGAGAGAGGAGGTTAGGGGGGAGGGTTAGGTATACGTGTTTCAGTGCTCCGTCCGGACGTAAACCTAGCCAAAGCAAAAAAAAAAAAAAAAAAAAAGAAAAGAAACAAAAAAACGAGTGGTTAAGTTAGGCTACGCACGAACTAAAACAAAATACGCAACAAAACTGAAGCATAATTGCGAGCACGGTTTGACGCTTCCTACAAGGCGAAGCAATAAACTATTGCCGTTGTAGCCAAGCTTCTCGTGTTTGCCCTTTCGTCATTTGTCTGTTCGTGTGCGTACGTGTGTGAGTACCTGATCGTGTGTGTGTGTTTGATTGGGAAAATTACTGGAGAGAGAATATTCAATCTCCAGCTGATCAAAGATTCACAAGTCCACAGCAGACTATAGGATGAAGAAACTTATAGTCTGGCTTTTTGCGCGAAGACAGCGTTGCGCCTCATTTGCATTCAAATTGCGTGGCCTCGGGCAAAAAAAAAAAAAAGAAACGTCGGCACGTTTTTGCCTCCCACTGTTTCTCCCGTCACTCTCCTCGTCTCACCCCCATCCCTTCTCCTCCCTTTCCCCTAAGGATACTTAATAAGAGAGCTGGCAACATCCCCTTCGTGGGTATCTATACAAGAAACTAAAAGCTGCCAACGATCTTTATCTCCGAAGTTATGTAACGTGCGCAAGGAGGCATTAAAGGAGCGATCGTTGACATTTTTCTTCTAATGACGTAATTTTACCTCACGTCACGTGACTCCACGGTTTCACGCCATGGTGTCACGTGATCTGACATCACGGGACGTGGTCACGTGATGTCACGGCTTCAAGTAGTGGTGTCACGTCGCGCCACTTCAGGTGGTACAGTGCCCCGTGACATGGTGAGATTACGTGACCCGACGCCACCCTACACCACGACCCGACTCCCAACAGTGTACATGGCCCGTCGCGGGCCATGGTGTATGCGCGGACTGACGGACACATGGACGGAGAAATGTGTGGGAAGTGTTTCATTGAAGAACATTTCATTTTTTTTAAATAAATACCGCTTCCTTTCAGAAATACTGGTTTCTCTAAAGGCTTGTTTGAACACAATTGCACCAGCTTACGACCGAGTGCCCTAAAAGTTTCGAAGACCTCTTACGACGAAAGCAGAGAAGACACTGGCGCCGTCTATCGGGCAGTCGTGGAGCACTCAACATTTTCCTATGTTTCTAGTTTGTTTTGTTTTTTGGGGCCCTAAAATCTTTTTTACGATGTTATAAACGACCATTTCTCTAGATTGTATTCGTACATTTGATGCCGCAAATATCACAACAGCTTCGCTTTAGTGAAATGCAGTTCTTCTTCAGTGGGCCACCTCATAGATGGCGCAAGGGTGCCAGTCTGTTTTCTCGCCGTGAGATAGGACAAGAAGTTTGTCCTTTAGCAAACGCAAGTGTGCAAACGGGCCTTTGAAGGCCCGTTCACACTCTTGCGACCGAGTACGACTGAGAGAGACGAGATCTCTTACAACTTCTTAAATGTTTCTAGAATGAGGGAACACACTGACATTGTGGCGCCATCTATGCGGTGACCCTAGAACTGCATTTCACAAAAGCGAAGGTTTTGCGGGATTTCCGAGGTCAAATGTGCGTAATACCCATAGAAAGGCTCGTTTATAACATTAACAAAAGTTTTTCGAGCCAAAAAAGAAAGGATATTGCGCGAGAAATAAAAAAAAAAAAATATGCCGGACCGCCGAGTTTACACTGCTTCCCAATAGATGGCGCCAGTGTGTTCTCTGGTTTAAGAAGTTTTAAGGAACCCAGGTTTAAGAGGTCGCAAGCAGTCGCAAGAGTGTGAACGGGCCTTTGAGACGAAGCTGGCGAGCCTACCAGCAACCTCCAGCTAGAAGGGGGCGCTCACCCTGAGAGTAGGGCGAGCAGGAGACGACGTCTTGCGGCGAAAATATCTTCTGCACCCTGTTCTTGGTGGCGATGCGGAGCCGGGCCTCGAGCATGGCCATGGAGGCGAAGCTGTAGCAGCTCCCGCAGCTCGCTAAAGCAGGATAATAACAATGATAATAATCGTTATTTGCGACAAAGGTGTCCTTTGGTTGGCTCCTGGAGCCACTGAAGCCAGGGTCACACTGCTTATACATCATGCAGAGGGCACGCGGCGCTCGCTGCTGGCATGATGACAGAGGGATCCGCGGAGACGCCTGAAGGATGTTCCAAGCATATGTTTGCTTCGTACTGACAGTTTTTGTATGACCAATGTGGTAGGGCTGTTATACAAGAAATACGCAAGAAAGAGTGTCAGCAGGCTGCCTTTTTTAGAATGTATCAGCAGTATAACCACGTGCTTAAAGGACGCCGCCATTCGGGTGCTTAGTGCAAATTCGGTGCAATCGGCGGCTCTGCACCAAAAATACGGTGTCAACAACTTTACACAATATCGTCGTTTTTTTTCCCCTCTATTTGCGTACTGTCCTATTCAACATTTCTTGAGGAGAGATAAGCGTTCCCTGCGATTTCAGATAGAGCTTCAGATAGCTGTCCTTCTAGCGATGAAATTGGTGAACGGTCCGTATCGTGGTCGGTATACTACCGTGTAATTCTTTTGATAAGATGTAATTCGTTAAGCTGAAGTTTAGTTACATCACAACACTGGCGTCTGCTCCATTTAAAGGTAGGCCAGGCCGTATCTTACCCGAGGTCATCTTGAATGACTACAAAACGATTTTTAGTTTTATTGTAATTAATATGAAAAAAAAATGCATACTCCAAAGTAGCTTTGCTAAGATATTCG
The DNA here is from genome assembly GCF_016920785.2 of Ixodes scapularis. Lineage (NCBI taxonomy): Eukaryota > Metazoa > Arthropoda > Arachnida > Ixodida > Ixodidae > Ixodes > Ixodes scapularis. The sequence goes on from NW_024609881.1 coordinate 108,967,719, forward strand.
CTGGGTTCTTGGAGATTCTGAGGCAATCTATTAACGTCGTAGGTTAATTAGTTAATTGTATAATTACGGAGGAGTCGACCACCTCTCCAGCGTTTGCTCTGCTAAAGTAGAAAGATGTGGGAGGCTCCAGTTTTCCCTTAACTCTTGACCTGTCCCCGACTATAGTTACCCACCTTGGTTCCGGACAGGGGACACGTAGTTAACGCCGCTCACGTTCCTCCAGTCGAACTCCTCGGGCAGGGCCTGGGCCTCTCGCCGCTGTTCTTCGGTCACCTTGGCAGCACCAGGACTCCTGCGGCAAAATTGTACGCGTGTTGTTTGTTTGTTAATTTGTCTATTTAGACAGCGGGAAATTAATATCCGTTCACATACTTGCGTTTGGTTACGACGGAGCTTTTGTGATCTATTACGACGAGAACACATACAATCAATGAAGCGGTAACATGTATTTTTTTTCTTTGCTGCAACTCTTCTCCGCCTCGTTTTGGCGTCTCGCTTATGCTCCTTACGTTCTTACCAAGTTAGCATTGCCATAAAAACCTCACTATATATACGTTTGCGAGAGGTCGCGCTTCGAGAGCTAGTCTGGCCACCGTGGGTGGAAAACGCTTCGTTTGGGCGCCAGTCTGGAAACCGTGGGTACGCCTCAGCAATGCTTGATTTATCAGACGATCTATCCCCACCAGCAGCAAGATGGCGGCACCCGGAGGCTGTACTCGAAAACGTTTATAAAAAGGGAAAGGCGATTCCAGTCAGAAGGAGTTTTGGGACGAAAGAACCGTAAGGAGAGGTAGCGTTTCTTCCGGGTATGCCAACGTTATAGTTATGGTTGAGGCGTGAAGATACGTGGGTCCGATCATTGATTAGTTGATTCTTTAGACTGGAATTATCGTAATAGATTTTACCAACTAAACAGCTAGAGGTGTGAGATTAGTCGAAAAGCGGTGAGCGGGGGGGGGGGGGGGGGGGTAATTAGAGATTCTATTGACTTGACACTTGGCTTACATACATAGACAGCCCAAGGAAGCTTCAGTAGCCAGGAGCTGGGACGCCGCGACGCCAGCGACACTCGCGTTCGTTCGAACTTTTTGCCGGGTCTTCCCAACCGCCAGGATCGCGACACCCGCCAATTCATTGCCACTCATACGGTAAAGTTCGGGACCCCACTTTTTATGTACACGCGGGTGAAATCAGGACGCTAAAACACACCAGTCGATCGCAGACGCGTTCCAGGCGCCGACAGCTCCACTCACCGTAGGTGCTTGTTGCGATGTCCTCCGCGGAGCATCATCATTTCGTCCAGAGTCTTCTCCTTGAACTGTGGGTGAACCTTAGCCTTCCAGGAGTTCTGCGCTGCGTTGATGAGCTGCGCGAACACTTCGGTGTTGTAGGGGTCCCGGGTGGCGCCGAGCCTGTGAGGGAACCACAGACTGCACGCGTCAGCCTCAAAGAACCAGCTGCAGAGACTGTCCGAGGCATGCTTCTTCTTTGTATGGCGACCCTGTCACTGCCTGCAAATATCTTCGAGACATACAAATGTGGGAAGTAAAGATGCTTCAAGCAAGCTTGAGGTGTGTCCCCAGATCATTTTGTCTACATGTCCGCAGCGACCACCCTGGGTTTTGTACGATGTACGAAAAGCGTGACTGTTGCTTTATGGGACGATGAAGCTGCATCGTAGAAGACACTGCATTCGTGACCTAATCGGATGCGTCTAATAACATCAATGGTGAGAGATGACTAGTTGGTACATCGTTCCTTTTGACAAAGGCGCTACAAGGCAAGGACGTCAAGTATAAGAGACAGAGCAGAAGCACTGTGCTGTGTCTCTTACATTGTATACACGTCTTGTGGCGCTTTTGTCAAAAGGTCTTATGACAAGCACGATAAACATATACGTTCATACTTCTGAAAAGGCTCAGCGAAATGCTTTATAACTTCAACAACATACTCGTCCAAGCGTCTATGGATGTGCATCGTCACGGCGCTGGTCTCCTTTAAGCGTTTGCCGCCGGAACCGGCTAAACCTAAAGTCCCTAAATAAGAGCTTCCTACAAGTAGTGACATTCTTTGAAGCGCCGACTGCGTGACGTTTTAGGAACCGAATGGCGGCGCACAGCAGAGGTTTGAACTGAATGCCTCCATTTTGTTTCAGCGGAATGTGCTTTGTCATTTATTGGTTGTCGTTACTTGTAAAATGAAGGATCAAGGGGCTTTAGTCCGACATGGGTCCGACTTCTGGTAACTGCATACTCGGTAGAGACAAGCTACTGGCACACGAGGGAAAGGATCACCGCACAGGTAAGTTTTGTTGCGACACGTCGGAAATAAAAACCGACGTTTATATTTAACAAAAAAAACGAGATGGCTCACTTATCGTGGCCCACCACCCAGCGCAGTACCGGGCGTGTCGTGGCTGAGAGCAACTCAGAACACTGTGTGGTCACCGACAACTCAAGAAATGTGGGACGTGGCATGGTCTTGCGCATCTCATTATCGCTTCGCGCAGTCATTGAGGTTGCAGTATTCCCAGGTAAGAAAGTTCAAGAACCAATCGGTAGCAAGGAGCGTGAATTAACGTAAGAAACCACGACGTGTGTTTCTTAAAAGGTCACTTGCTATGAGCTCGAGCATGCGCCACCAATCAGGTTCCGCTCAGTGAGATAAGATCTAAAGAAGAGGATCCGCCCACACGAAGAAAGGGCCCCTGTGCTCCGGTGACTCTCTATCGGTTAAATACCGCCGAGTGACAGGTGCAAAACTGCATTGGCCTCAAAATTTCCTAGAATATCACTTGAATCTCAAAGCAAATATAGATACTGTTTCTATAATCGCATATTTTCTTGTTCTGATGTATCGTTCTTTAGAAAAAAAAAAATGGGGAGTTCTTTTTTTTTTTTTTTTTGTAGTGGTTTTTATTTTAGGGAGTTTGAGGGGCGGAGATTTTCTTGCGGACGATAGTGCTACTACAGACAATGGTGTGGTGATAAAGATACCCAACTCAAACAATGACCGGAACAAAGCACACGTTCTAAGTAATGCCAATTCAGGTATACCTGGCCGATAACATTAATGGCACGAGGTAAAATAAACGGCATGTGACAGCTTGTTCTGGCCACTAGTTGTGGATGTTAACGCTGTTCTATTTTCTCGTGCATATCTGGAAAAAGATTAGCGCGTGAAAAATGGTGTGTTCTTGTTGAGTAGTGGTTTTTATCTCGGGGAGTTTGAGGGGCGGAGATTTTCGTGCAGCCGATAGTGTTTCTACAAATATGGTATGGCGATAAAGAAAGTCGAACTCGTACAGTGCTCGAAAGAAAGCACGTGTTCTGAGCAATGCCAATTCAGGTATACCTGGCTGATAACATTAAGTGAAAAGTAAATAGCACGTGTCAGCTTGTTCTTTGTTGAGAATGTTAACGCTGTTCTATTTTTTCCTGTATTTCCTACAAAAGTTAGCCCCTGTGTTATGAACATCAGTGATTATGCGTCCCGGCAGTTTTAGCTAAATCGAGAAAAACATCTTCCCTTCACCATCGCAATTCGTTAAATACGTTCTCTGAACTCACTGTACGTTTGTGGTACAAATATTGAAAGCAACTCGATTTGTGTGAGAAGCGCATATAATGGCCGCAGTAGTACAAAAGACTAAGGGCACAGGCGAGCTGGTAATAGCTAATCATGTCGTTTAACACCCGAGGCTGGGGTACAGAAAAAGAAAAACGTTTAGTCGAAGGAACAGACGTAGAAAAACAACAACAACAACAACAAAGTTTTGAACATGAAGTCGTTTGGGGCTACTTTGATAATGTTAGTGTATATATTTGACCTAGCATTTTCTTCTGGTGTTTTTCCTAAAGCAATGCAGTGTGCTAAGGTTGTCGCTTTGTTTAAAGGTGGGGACAATAATGCGTTTAAAAACTACATACCTATTTCTCTTTTATCCATTTTTTCTAAAGGTCTTGAGAAAATCATTCATAAAAGACAATAGTTATCTAGAAAAATTTTCAGTAATTCCTAATAGTCAGCACGGTTTCCAAAAACATCGCTCAACTGAATCAGCACTGTTAGTACAAAAGCAACAAATTATAGAATGGTTTGAGAATGAAGAACTCATCATGGGTGTATATATTGACTTCTCCAAAGCGTTCGATTTAATTAATCACAAAATTTTGTTCATGAAGCTAGAAAGTTACGGTATACGGGGAACGGCTCTAGACCTATTTAAGTCTTACCTAAGTACCGTATGCAGTTCGTTAATAATAATAACTATATTTCAACCATTAAAAAAATTAGAACTGGTGTACCTCAGGGTAGTGTGCTCGGGCCACTCTTGTTTATAATGTTCATAAATGACATTGAAAATTGCGTACAGCATCGAAACCTTGTGTCTTATGCCGATGATACGACTATTTTTATTAAAGGCGGCTCAGCAGATGATATAGAAAGGAAAACAATAGGAGTTCTTTCAAACATTGACTTGTGGAACAAAGTAAATGGACTAAAAATAAATTCTGAAAAGACTAAATGTGTGCTATTTCGACCTTAAAGTAGACAATTATCTTATTCGTTTCAAATAACCTTAGGCTCATCAACACTAGAGGTGGTAAAGTCGGTAAAAACACTGGGTGTACTTTTCACTGAATCATTATCATGAAATGAGGACGTTGAATATGTCCATACAAAAGCTAGTAAATCTATTGGTCTCCTTTGTATAAACCGTTATGTCTTTCCAACAGGCGTAAAATTGCTTTTATATTACTTTTTTGTTTATACTCATTATGTATATTGTCAATTAGTTTGGGGCCAAACAAATAAAAAACATTATAACTTAACAAGACTACTACTAACCCAAAAGAGGGCTATTCGAATTGTTTCAAATGTTTCTTTTTTGCATCCATCTGAGGAACTATTTTTCAAAAATCGTGTAATTCCTATTGAACAGCTGCACACGTTTTGGTTGTTGGTGACTAATAATGTAGCCTTAAAACACAACAATACTTTTTTTTTCACTTCTGCCCTGCCATGTTTAACTAAGTTAGATCATAAATACGTTACCCGCCATGGCGAGACCTGGAATGTTTCAACACCCCGTACTAATTAAGTTTTATATTATTAAAGTATGTGTTGCCATCTTTACTAAATGACTTGAAGCAAATGATGTGTGTATATTTGGAAAGTCAAATCGAATGTTAGCGGACATACTACTATAATCCCATTTTCTATATGATACTGTGTAGTGTCACGCATGAGTTCTGAAATTGTTGCTATCTGAGTGGCATATGTCTTTTAGTTATCTATCTATATAAACAAGTATAATGGTCGGAGTGGTGTGCTGGTGTGCATTTTGATTTTTTGGGTCTAGTGTATTTTTATTTTACGCAGTTTTTTTCGCCAAGGTGTGTAGGGGAACTAGGGCCTCGTCAAGCTGCAGTAGCAACTTTTTGCCCTCTTTTCCACCTTCTTTCGTTTTGTAATGAAAAAAGGAAAATAAATGATGTTGATGATGATGATGATGATGATGATTGTTATTATTATTATTATTAAATTGGTCCAGGCGAAATTGTGTTATTCCCTTCTGACTACTGCATGCATAGTTCACGGGTAGTGCGCGGCAATAAAATCTCTTTGGTTCGTCACGATTTGCAACAGTTAAACAAATGGGTGCAGTTTTTTATGCAAAAAGTTTAAGCTTCTAATTTCTCGCATAGGGTATATCAAATTGATAAAGCAGGAGTCAGATTGTCCTTTACGTTCGTCAGTCCCTCGATCCTACGTGCAGTTTCGTCATTCAAAATGCGCCCAGGGTAACAAGACACTTGCTCTTCATGTCTGCCGACTTGAAGCGGCTTCTCTCCCAGACCATCATCCTTGCGACCCTCGAAGCAGGCCCAGTTGTGTCCAAGGACGTCGTGTGACCAGCCCACCTTGGTGCTGCCACAGTAGCTGACCACCCTGCCGTGTCCGTCGTCCGTGTAGTTTGAGAAGGCGAAGTACCTGCGAGGATGCCAGTGCCCCTGCCGTCAAAGATTCTTCGTGTCTGTTTGAAGCGCTCCTGAAACACTTTCCAAAAGTGAAGCAATGGAGGCAGCCTACGAACGCCTACTGGACTTCATGGAACGTTGGCACATCCTATGGATGTCTGTAGAACTATGTGTGCTGCAAGGACATCGATGTCCCAGCACATTTATACATCTTTGGAACCATGCATCATCGTTCTGTGGTGAATACGATGTCCTATGCACAGTAGGCTATCCACTGAACTTTAGGAGATCCCGAGGACGTCTGCTGACTCACGTCTGCAGCCAGGGCACTGATGTCCTAACACACCCATACATCTTTGAAATCATGCACCATAGTCTATGGTGCATACGATGTCTTATGCCCCATAGGATATTCGTGAATCGTTAGGACATTATGAGGACAACTGCAGCACCATATGTGCTGTCAGGGCACACATGAGCGCATTCCTAAGACATCTTTCTAACTGTGCATCACAGTTATACGGTGTATACGAAGTCATATGACTTACAGGACATCCGCGGAAGGGCTAGGAAATGCAGAGGACATCCACGAATTATGTTTTATTCCAGGGAACGTGCAGAATAAGTGCAATCATTTTGTTTCTTGGTACTGAAAGAACAACACCGAAGCTTAGGTGTGATATGGTGGAAAGTAGGGCGAGTTGGTGGTGCATGTTTAACGAAAAAGTAATACAGCGACAAAAAACGGAGGACAAGAAGACAAAATGTAAAAACAGAGGGCTGACTCTCAACTGATTAGTGGAAGAAAACACAAATAGACAGTCATCACGGATCATCAAAAAACATCAAGTTATCGCCCCCCCCCCCCACGTGTCAAACCTGCTCAAGAATGCCAAGTCTTTAAGGTGTATCCACACGACGGACCGGGCCGCGGACCGATTGATCACGTGATGCACGGCCCGCGGGCCGCCCGGCTGCGATGAGCATCCACACGGCGGACCAAAAGAGCAGACGACAAAGCGAACGGGCCGGTCTAACCCTCGACCTCACAGCTCCGCCAAACGCATGCAGCGAGCTGCTTTAAGGCTATTTCTAAGGAGCCAAGATGGAGGTTGAACGAAAGAGACGTTTGGCCGCGGTGGCCCTGGCGTTGAATGTTGAGGACGAGGACGACTTAAGTGAACTGAAAAAGGCATGGGGACATCTTTAGATGATTATTTGGGTAGTCGTCGCGACTATTGTCCGACGGAGCGGGGAATTGATCCATGAGCGCGATGAAGTAAAACGTTGCATCGTCGCAAAACAAATGGTTCGTCTACTTCGTCTTCCACAATTGGCGCCAAAAGAACACGACTTTGGATTTGGATTCCAATCCAAACAACAAAAGTCAGCTTGTTGCCAGACTTAGCGCTTCAATTATACTAAAAACGCCGCGGTCCGCCGCCAAGGTCCGGGCGAGAAAAGTCGATTGGCATTTCTCACAAGCGTGGGCCGCGGACCGCCGGCGGACCTCAAAAACCGGTGACGTAAGATCACGTGATGCGCGGCCCGCGGATCAAAAGAGCAATTTGGTCCGTCGTGTGGATACACCTTTAGGGACCTTTAGCATACCGTTGCCGTGCTCCACGTACCGCACTACCGGAGCCTGAAGCATGCTTCTAAGCGCGCGCCCGCGTGGTACCGGGACCGCAGGGCGCGCGCTTAAAAGCATGCTTCAAAGGCTCCGGTAATGCGGTACGCCAAACACAACAACGGTTTGCTAAAGGTCCCTTTCATCAAGTAATGCGATAAAAAGCAAACTAACGCCCCCTTTCTTTCTTTCTTTTTTGCTTCAAAATATAAAAGTCCTTTAAGATTTTTCTAGTCATCTCTTGACTGTTTCGTCCTAAGAGACTTGTTTTATCAAGAACGGGTTTGCAACCTCATATATCACGGTGTACAGCTAGGTTGTCTGCTGGCGATGATCTAACCGATAGAGCATGCTCATCTTAACCTCTCGTTCACACATCTGGCGGTCTGCCCAATGTAAACATTTCCACAAGACAATGTAATGTTGTAAACTACACCGACAGCGCACAGCACGTACATTACACTGTGGTTCTTTCCACACACAGGACTATTAACCCTACGCCTGTCGACTTTAGCGCAAAGACGCCCTAACTTCGACGGCGTCGAAAAAACATCTGGCACTCCATGACGTTGCGCTACTTTTTTTAGGTTGTGCGAGACCGTACGCACACAATGTAAAACACAGGTCTCCTCAGGCTTTCTGCTAAACCAGTCAGCAAGCCACCGTCCTGAACCCCTGTAGCCTGATCAGCAAAGCTAGTAGGCATACGGTGTGGACATGACTTCACCAGTGTCTTCCAAAGGCAACCCACCGCAATCCCCCGCTTCACCAGATTAGAATTGTTGGAGTCAAAGGGGAGAACATTTTATTTGCTCCTAGGGTTATAGCCCCAGCACACATGTCCATCCAAAAAGTTAAGTTTGATATCTAAAAGCTTTAAACAACTGCCTACTGGGTCTTCTCTCGTGAACCTCAACCCACAGGCATGCGATTTAAACACCTCTAACATACTCCGAATAAAACCCCTCTACTTCGAACAGAACCTTTGTTCCGGAACGGCACCAGGTAATCAACCGGTAATCACCCGGATCACATCACCACCAAGATCGCTTGCAATCGCCGTTTGAAAGAAAAATGTAGCTCAGCACAGGGGCAACGCTAGGCCCAATACAAGCTCCCTGCTTCTGCAAAAACTGGGAACCGTCGTAGACAACGTACGTTGACTTGAGATAAAAAAAAATACAGCACCTCTAAAAATCATTAACGCTCACTCAACAGGCATTTTGAAACGAAACTGTCCCGCAAGCCTCAATGCACCCCTTTACCGCAATGATTATCTCTTGTTGAGGTATGGAATCGAACAGATCCTTGACGTCAAAAGACACTGTATCACACGTGGCCGGGTTCCCCTCCCTCAGGAAATCAACAACGCTCGCTGAACTGCAAACTGAAACCAAACAAATTAAATAGTCCTGCTCCAACGTTTACATCGGACAGACCGGGAGATGTGTGAACGAGAGGCTGAGAGAGCATCCACTATTGGTTAGATCATCGCCAGCAGGCAACTTGGCAGTACACTGGTTGCAAACAACCCGTTCTTGATAAAACCACGACACAGTCAACATATGACTAGAGAAATTTTAGAGGCCTTTGATATTTCGAAGCAAAAAGAAGGGTGCGTCAGTTCGCCTTCTACCGCATTAATTGACAAAGAGTTGGCATTCTTGAGCAGTATTGACACGTGTGGGGAACGGTGACTTGGTGGGGTTTTTTTTTTTTTTTTTATGATCCGTGATCCTTGTCGAGTTGTGTTTTCTTTCAAAAAATCAGTTGAAAGTCAGCGCTCTGTTTGTACACTTTGTATTCTTGTCCTCAGTTTTTTTTTAAGCTGTTTTATTTATTTTTTTGTTAAACAAGAAGCTTCATTGGACTAATAGGACGTCATTCCGTCGTTTTGCTGGACATATCTGACATCCGATAATTGGCTTCTCAGAACGAGGAGGTCGGTTACATGGAAAAGAACACCGCGAAACACATCCCCGCATTTACTATCACGTGACAGTGTGATAATCGATCTGATATTACCAGCGGTTTTATTACGGGTCACTAAATATCCAATCAAAGAGCACCAGAAAGTTCTGGTACACATGCTGCAACAAAATATAATTCGTTCGTTGGAACAAATTTAAGTAAGACCAACATTGTCTCCTTCATTCCTGAAAGGTCACTTTAGTGATAAATGCTTCTGAAGCCTCACCTTCGGTATTGCAGAGTCACCTCGAAGCCCTGATTGTAGATGAGGGTCCAGGTCCCAACGTTACCATCGGAATCCGTAACCAAGTTGGGGAAATCAAGGAGCAGCCGCACTTTTCTGGTCTCGCCACCAGCGACTTCTGGGCAAAATGCGCAGGAAGTACATCCGCTTACTCCACACAAGACAAACAAGTTGTAGCATGTTGGTCAGAAACGTCAGCGTCTCTTTGGTCCTCAAACGACTGAGCGACGCAGCGAGGACAGATTTTATTTTTCCTATAAATTTCGGGAACCGCTGAAAGCTGCGGAGATTGCTCACTTTTCATACTATACCGGGCGTCCGCGAGAAAACCGAACCCTGTTTTTCGCAGCGCAAAAATAAATTAGACATTACGGAGAGCTTAAACTCCGTCAGAACGTAGACCCAGCCGTTCGATAAAGATGCCAAAGTTTCAGCAGCAACCGTTAACTTATTTATTTATTTATTTATTTATTACAATACCCTCAGGGCCAAAAGGCATTACAGAGGGGGTGGGGCAACCAAAAAATGAAAAAAAAAGGGTACAAAAAGAGAGCAAATACAGCCGAGAATAAACATCAACAGCTCGAAACACAGCACTCTGGTCAAAAAAATAAACAAAAGGACAATCACGACAAAAGATGAGCAGATAAGGTTTTTTTAAATAAATCAATTGAAACGAAGCGGGAAGGTGGTTCCACTCAAGAGATGTTTTTGGAATAAACGCGTTCAAAAGTTATGAACGATTTTCTGAAAATTTCAATGAACAAATGGCGGCCGACGGAGCACTCAAATACATAGAGCTCTATGGCGCCAGAAACCGAAAACGGGCAAAAACGGGCCCAGTTTTCCTATTGAAAATTTCAGAAAACCACTTAGAACTTTAGAATGAGATAACGGTTGGTGCTGAAACTTTGGCATCTCGCTCGAACGGCTGGGGCTACGTTGTGACGGAGTTTGAGCTCTCCGGGATGTCTAGTTTATATTTGCGGTGCGAAAGAAAGTGTTCGGTTTTCTCGCGGATGCCCTGTACTTCTCTACGCACTATACCTCACCCTACCGTGGACTACAGCAGAAGTTGCAATCACCAGAAACGACAACATGGTCAGATTGACCATGGGTTCAAACACTCTCTTCGCGTGGACAATGGTTATTGGTGTTCAGCATATCCCTGGACTGATCAAGCAAACGAGAACTTCCAGATAAATTGACATCTTGAAATCCGAGCATAACGCCATGGACCGTGCGATGAGAACCATTTGAAATGCACCCAACTCAAGCATATGCGGGCATATGTGGTTTTTGAGCCCCGACACTGCTACCCCGAAAAAAGACATAAGCTGCCGGCGTCTGTCTAGAACAAAAGCGATTTGAGAGCACGTGATGCCGGTTTTAAATGATCAACCTTATATGGTTCATTATGTCATTACATATATTCAACCATTGCTTTCAAGACTGCGAGCACCTCTAATTACGCCATTCACTTCTAACTCATCAGAACAAAAAACGGTCCAGTGTTCCTCGGAGCCTTTTACTACGGTGCCGTGCGTGCAATACGTCTCTAACTGGTGTGTTAAGCGTCCTATGCGGAACGCAAGTTCGTCTGCTTTTTGCACAGAGGTTGCGCTAATGTCCGAACGCCAAGCGCTTATTGGCTGATCGAAAAAAATAAGTGGGTAGACCTCAAGGCATCTAGCATCGAGGTCTACCCACAATCCTTTCAGTCAAAGCCAATCGGAGCTCGGTGTCGTTCTGACGTCACAACAACTCCCTGCAAGAAGCAAACGACTTGCTCTCCGCATTCTGCCCATGTATCGATAGTGGTACCGATGTGGTAACAAGTGACGTCACAAAAACCGGAGTTTCCTGTTGTCGGATGTCGCGATCCTGGCGGTTGGTGGTAGAAATTATGGCGAAAAGCAGGAGCGAACGTCGGTGTCGATGTGGTTATAGCGTCACAACAGCTCCTGGTTGCCGAAGCTTCCGCGGACTGAGACAAGCTGAAGAGCAACCTGCAGGAGGACAGGCGTCTGCCACATATACCCCCGGTCCTGTGACGCCGCCAGGATCGCGGCCGGCGACAGTATGACGAGTCTATGACGTCATCAGGCGGAAAACGAGGGGACTACTTTTTGGGACGCGGACGACAACCCAGTCGGAGAGACGCGTTGCAGGCACACTTTTACGAAAGACGAAAACCGAAGGGGTACTGAAGATGAACAGTAGCTCGTAATCTCACAGGCGGAGGATATGCGACCATGGGATCCGCAAAGCAATCCCAGGTTGCTTAAAAGTCGGAACTGCTTCAACGCGATAAGCACAAAGCTGCAAGAAAGGCGCCCCTCATATCGTGCTTTTAGCACACCGCGTATTAACAAAAGAAAAAAATGTTATTAGACATTATTTAACTCATTCGGATACATTTCGAAGGAACAACCATCCGGACAAAGTTGATGGACCCAATTAAGCATTGCCAAAAGAGCAGCGGCTTTCGTCGTCTTTGCGCGTTTGCTATCAGCTGCAGAAAAAAACATTTCGACCACCGACCTGACTTCCAGTTGTCGCATCGAACGTCTTTCGTGCCAGTACGTGGTCCTTCCACGAAGGTCCACCAGCCCCGGATGTCCTCGTAAGTGCAGTTAGACGGAGTGTCGGCCGCCACCAGCCCCAGGCAGAGCGGCAGCAGCAGCAGAAAAGCGGGAACAGTGAACATGCTGCGCGGGCGATGTCTTCTGCTCGAATAACCTCACGAGTCCCTCGCCGCCGTCGCCGAGCTCGACTCTTTATTCCGTTTCACCTTATGCGATGGACCGCAGGGGACACTGTACGCCCCTTCCAAGCCAATCCCCTGACGCGTGAGCGTCACGTGACGACGAGCTTCACCGACATCCCCTAGATTACTACAAGGCCGTGATGCTGTACCACTTAGACGACAAGGCTCGCGCCTTACCCCCCTCACACGTCATCACTCGCGAACCGGCGGAGCGCCACCACAGCTTGCGCCAGCATCGTCGCCAGCGTTCCTCGCAGCGTCTAGCGACGAGCGCGACGCTATCCATCAGCGTTCGGTTGAGGCTCGCCTCCAATCAGTGAGGACACGACTTTCAGCTGAATGCTGACGTAAGCACTCGGCTCCAATCCGTGCCCCGCGATTTTCCCCATATAGCTGATGCTGAAATATTCGGTTCGTGTGCCTCGTCAATCATGTGGCCCCGCGCATCACTGCGTCCTCCCATAGATCAGGTAATACTCTCGCACGATAGGGGATTGGCGTAGAGGGCTCATAGCTTCCTCTGCGGTTCGTATAGTAAGGCGGAACGGAGTGTATCTCGCACCCTACACCGCCGCCGTGGACCGCGCATATCGGCCCGATACGGGCTGGGGCTATCTCTCTCACGAGGGCTCTTGAAACTCGAGCGGTTCGTGGGCCCGCTTGCCTGTGGAATAGAAACCGATACCTAGCCCCTTTCGCGTCATTTCCAGACAAGGAACGAAAAGCAAACAAAGGGTCTCCTCCACGGATTCCCGCAAACAGACAACGCGATAACGAGATGAACGTATGACGTTTGAAGCGAAATGTGTGTCGGCCTTCCCTTTTGGTGCATGAATGGCTCCGCCACGTCAGGACTAGACGGCCTCGAAATTATGGTGCCTGGAGCGCGTTTCGTACTTCTGTGTTTACCCCGCTTAAAAAAAAAAAAAAATGTTGTCTTTTGATTTTTGCTTTGTGACATCGTAGAAGTCTCATGCTATCACCGGTCGCGACCCTGGATGCGTCCCAAGAGCGGTAGTTGATGTGGCAGACGCCCGATTTGATGCGGGTCGCTCTCCAGCTTTAGAGTCTACGGAGGCTTAGGCAAACTAATAGCGAGTTCGTTTCACGGCACTCGTGCCCACGCGTGCCCACTCGCAGCGTGGAACGGGTTCGTTTCGGCCGGCACTCCACGAGTGGTTGCACTCTCCGAGTTCGTTTCAACGCTGACACCCCACGCGTGCATGCACTCGCTGCACCGAGAAAATCGGGAGTGCGCCAAAATGCAATCCCGTCATGCCTCGCTCCGGCGGGGCCGGCGAGGACGAGCGGGAGCAGACGACGAGGGTTCGTCTGCTGCGATGTGTCGCGGAACCGAACGGAAAAAAAAGTAGATTTTCTGATAGAAATCGCGTCCCGCGGGAAACGAAATCAAACGCGAGCTTGAATTGTGAGCGTCTGCTATTTCACGGAGGAAGCAATTGACAACCCGTGATTTATTTGCAGGTTTTAAATCGCTCTGTTGCCGTACAAACGCTGTAATATACCAGTGTGTAAGGAAATGCTCAGAACAAACGCAACAGCGGCCCCCGAGATGTCGATCACCATCCGTGTGCGGGTGAAAAATTTAACATTTGTCGATAAAACTCCCCCAGCACCAGCAGAAACCTCTGACTGCCCAATAAGCATCAGAGAAAACTAAAGATGGTGGCTTTACCCGAGGATTGGGCAACATCATCATGTTTAACATTTACCTACGCAGCTAACTTGCCCCGTCGTATTTTGTTCGAGAAAGCTCTCGTTCTCGACGCCCTCACCAAGGCTAATATCTAATCCACCTGATGACGATCCAAATCGAAAGTCCCAGTTTTGCTGGATATTCCAACAGGCTAGTTTTAAGCCGTAGCCTTTCAGTGGTTCACGCATAATACCATGCTCAAACGGATCAAGCTTCTGCTCGGACAGCATCATCAGTTTTCTTCAGTGTAAACGGTTATAAGGATTGAAAGATCGCAACCAGCTGCTTTCTAGACAGCTGGTTGCGGAAATTTACGCCGTCTGTAACTATCCCTACGGCAGCCGAGCCGCTTGAAGACATCGCAACTATTAACTACAGGTTGCAGTTGCCAACGTTTGTAGATAAACGTTGCTAGCGACTGCATTCTCGCATTCCCACGCATCACTCGGAACAGAAAGGCGCTAGTTTCGGTTTGAAGTCGGTACCTTTTCTATAACATAGATGGCGACAGCATCAGTCTTCTGCACTCGGTGCATTTGGCGAGTTCGTTTGAGTCCAGTTTTCCGTGCAACACTCAGTGAGTGCGATGCATTCTGGGAGAGAACTCGAACGGTGCCAGTGTGTGTGAAACGAACTCGCTATAAACCAGTTACTTGAAGGCAGGCGCGAGTTGGGACGCCGCGACGACAGCGACACTTGCTTTCGCACGTGCTTTTTGCCGGTACTTCCCGTGCCAACCGCCAGGGTCGCGATATCCGACAGCGTGACACTCCGGCTTTTCTGACGTCATTGGTTTCCACATCGGGACAACTATTGGTGTATGGGCGGGACAGGACGCTAAACGCACCAGTCGGAGATGCCTTTTGTTGCAAGTCGTGTTGCAAGTTGCGCCAGGGAACGGTGACACGATAGCAAGGTAGAACAAGAGGTTTAATATGGCGATCGGCTCAAAGCCGGGTACGTTCTAGCCACGGGCGCAAGGCACGAGTTCATGCGCACGAGCCGCGGAGCTCTATCTGCTCGGCTGCTCAGTGTAGCGCTATCCAGCACATTTGAGCCACCATGTCGCAAAATGGCGCCTTTTGTGTCCGGTGGTGCCTCTTTCTACATTTTGCCGTGCATCGAGGTACCATTGGCCTGAGTATTCGCTGGGGAAATACCGTGTCCTTACAAATACCAGCAGGACTAGAACTAACACACGCGGTCCAACACCTCACCCAATCGCGTCTACAGCTCGAGCATTCGTTCTGCTAGTGCGCTGGCGGAAACGGCCCTCGAAACCACCTCCCTCTGGTGCAGAATTGAAAAGTACCTAGGTACAAGTAACTGGAAATCGGTATCTAGGTACATTTGTTGTCCCCGAGGTACAAATCTAGGCAATTTCATTTCTCGGTATCTGCATATGTATGTTAGGTACATTTTCCAGTAACTTGTAACTAAGTGAAGTTACTTTTTACAGGTACTTTTCTATTCACATAGTCGAAATGGTAGAAACTATAAATCTTGAATCACCGAACACTACCATGTTCCGTGATTAACGTTGAGTTGGGTACGACCTGGGAGGCACTGGGGACTTGATCGAACGACGTTTTAGCGAACAGAGCCCCGCCCATGAGGTTTAATCGAACTACACTTTAGCGAATGGCGGTGTTCGTTTGAGCGAACGGTGAATTTGCGATGCCGTTCTAGCGACACCAATTTATCGAATCGCTTCGAAACTCCGTTTAGGAAAAATAGCGACCTGCTTCCTTCATCTCAAACCGAAATCGACTTCTATGCGCGTTTGAAGCTCCTCTGACGAGAGGAGAAAACTTGAAAGATGTGCGAAGTTTCTGTTGCCTGTATCTTGTCCTGGTGGAACCACTTTTGCCATAAATACAATATAAAATATAATTGAAAAAAGAAATTATAATTACAATCGTAAAGAAATGTAACATCGCGTATATAATACAGTTTCTACTCAATAAATCGGGTTCAGATTTTGCAGTTATCAAAACGAAAGTTGCGAAAGAAAAAAAGAAAAAGCTTATTTTTCTCCCGACTAACGAAAAAAAACAAAAACAAAAAAAAACAACGAGGATGCTTAAAGCTTTTTGCTATTCGTCGCGAAGGTTAGATGGATATGCACTCGACTCATGTGTTTCTTCATGCGGCCGACGTCTTCTGGGCCCGTCGACGTCAGAACCGGCTCAGGGGGCAAGAACGCCAACAGGCGAGTTTGGGCGGTTTGAGCCTGACAAGGTAAACAGTGGAAACTGTGGCCTCGGTTAACCAATTGGAGCGTGGGGATAAGGCACATGAGGACTCAACTCCGATGTGGACATCGCATTGGCACCAATAAAGCACATTTATCGAACTGGTTTTTGTGTGTATCCTTAGTATAAAAAGCTTTACTTCTTATATATTCTGACGAATTCGGGGAAAATAAATTGGGCAAAATTTGGGGATAAGGCACGTGAGGACTCAACTCCGATATGGACATCGCATTGGCACCAATAAAGCACATTTATGCAACTCGTTTTTGTGTGCATCGAGAATTCTTGATATAAAAATGTTTACTTCCAATATATTCTGACAAATTTGGGGAAAATAAATAAAGTATCTTTGAAGTAACTGTACCTCTACCTAGCTACGTTTTTAACCGAGTACCTAGGTACTTTTTCGTATGAGTAACTGTAACTCTACCTTAGGTACATTTTTGAAGTAACTTTAACAACCCTGCTCTGGTGGTGCTTAGGTCACCAAATAATCTGCGGTTCGAGTTCCACTCTGCACAAAGAACCAAAATGGCGGCACCCACAAGGAAATCGGGGATTGGAGTAATCCCCGATTTTCTTGTGGGTGCCGCCATTTTGGTTCTTTCTGCAGAGTGGAGGCAAGCTGAGCCTAGTTCACGAACTTTCGCAACCGCTACTAGATGGCGTGAACTTGTCAAAAGGGTTTATTGTGATCGTTACGATTCACAAACACGACTTCCTGAGCTTAAGGTGCAACCCCGCCCTTGGGTAGTGTGATTCTGTACCAACAGAGGGCGGTGGGATCGTCATCCAGGCCTGTACATCAATGCGAGAAACCGTGTGTGGTGGCGCTTCGATACAGTGGGATATTTTTCTATAACCTGCATTTGACATCCCTGGTCCTTCGCTTGTTTTTATCTGCACGAGCTTTCTTCGGAACGCGCACGGCTGCGCCAATTCTCGTGCAAGGAGTCGAGTGGCCTACTCTCCGAGCTCACGTCTCCTGCAAATGTGGGCAGAACAAAACGCGAAAATCGTCCTGAGCCAAATGGCGAGACACATGCACAACAAACAACCGTCGCGTTGAAAAATATAAAATTGCCGGTGCGCCGTTAGCATTCCGCGGAGATTTCGGAGGTCAATTAGACATATTTCAATTATACCACCGGCCGGCCCTTTGGTCGTGCATGTGTTTGGCTCTTTGTGGAATTTCCTGGAAAACGTGATGACGTGATAGACTTGGGTTTCCAAAGTTCTAGCTTGAGGAATCAAATAGCTCAAAAATCAAAACAAATAAACATTTTTTTTCTTTTTTTGGGGGGGGTCAGGTGTCCCACTTAGGTAGCTGGGCGTTTATTTTGACCAAAATCCACGAAACTTAAAAACACAAAAAATGCCACTGAGGTTTGTATACTGAGTTTGGCAAACCCAAAGTAGGACTGGTACGGGAGTTATAAAAAAAATGCTAAGGTTAAAAATTAAGTCGCAGCAATAAATGATAAAAATTGATTTTAATACGAGTTCAGTGATGAAGGCAGTAACTGGGCAGGCAAAGATTCTGTGTCTGTAGATAGCTTTTGCACAGAGTTTAAGCAATGTACCGGTCTTAATTTGGTGATTTATGCGTGCAAGTAGCGGTGCGCAGAAATTAAAAGGATGCAAACGGGTAGAGTCTGACGTTGCATAAAACATAGTTTAAGCACCCACATGGTACGCTGATTAAGACTAAAACAGCCCTACATTTTACACCAGTGTTGAGCGTGTTTAAGGGTGCATCGAAAGCTAAAGCTTGTACACACATACTACTCAGGCCGTTATGTTTGAATGTTCATAGTACTTTATTACCCTCAGATTTGGTGTAAATTGTCTCCTTGCAGCCACGGCGCATGCGCAAAAGCTCCACCCCATGGGACTCTGCTTTCGTGATGGTGCTGGGTACAAATCGTTACCAGCTGAAGTAGCAAATCGTTTTGCTGACTTTTTTAGCTCTTGCTACTTGCCTCAGCAATCGAGTTATATTAACACCTTGGGTGTAGAACGAGGTGACTTTTTTACTTCTTTTGCTGTCGACATTGAAGATATAATCGAAGCAATAGATCAAATGAAACCGAAATTTTCTACGGGTATTGACGGCATACCCACTTTTATCATCAAAGGTTGCTGTGCTATATTTGCCCCTGTTCTGTGTCATATTTTTAACTTCTCACTTAAACAAAGACTTTTTCCTGAGCTCTGGAAGTTCGCCGTTGTTGTCCCTGTATTAAAAGGAGGTGATTCTTGTTTAGCTAGTAATTATCGTCCGGTGTCATTATTATGTGAATTTGCGAAGGTTTTTGAGAAAGTAGTTCATAAGCGTGTTTATTTTTCCCTGAACACGGTGATATCTGATGAACAACATGGTTTTTTTTAAAAGGTAGGTCTGTAGAGTCCAGTTTGTGTTCGTTTTTAAGTTACACCGCACCAATAGTTACTACTAGAGGTCAAGTTGACGCCATCTACCTAGACATGTCTAAAGCATTTGACTGCGTTAGTCACGATTTATTGTTCAGCAAGCTGGCCTCACATGGTTTCAGCCCGCATTTGTGTAAATGGTTTCATGGCTACTTGTGTGATCGTCGCAATTCTGTTCGTGTCAGTGGAATCTTTTCTGTACAGTTTATTTCAACGTCTGGCGTGCCGCAGGGATCAATTCTTGGCCCGCTTTTGTTCCTGTTGTCTGTAAATGACATTGCTTATTGTGTCAGCAATGCTAACATCCTTCTGTTTGCTGACGATGTTAAGTTATTTCTAAGTGTGAAGTCACTATCTGACTGCTCTCTTCTCCAAGCAGATCTAAGTCGTGTTTCGAGATGGTGTTTAGAAAACAGCTTGTTCCTTAACCCCTTGAAATCCAAATCAATGGTATTATCTAGGAAGCGTGATGTTATTTGTTTTGAATATTACCTGGATGGCGTATTAGTTCCTTCTGTCTCCTTTATCAGGGACCTTGGAGTGTATATTGACAGCTCACTTTCTTTCAACAATTATGCCTTCGCTACCGTAAATGCAGCGTTGAGGACGTTAGGAATGATTTCAAGAATTTGTTGTCAATTCTCAACTCACCGTTGCTTGCTACTCTTATTTAAGTCTCTAGTTCGATCGAGACTGGAATTTGCCTCAGTCATTTGGAATTCATTGACTCTGTCGCAAGAGCCAGCTATTGAAAATGTGCAAAAACGAATGGTAAGAATTTTATATGACCGCTGCATTAGAAGAAGATGTTTTTATCACTACGAAACTTTGCTTCGTAAATTTTCGCTACATAAATTGGCCTTGAGAAGGCAGTACAGAGAATTTTTATTCCTTCACAAAGTTGTTCATGGCAGGGTAAATTCGGCGGCTTTATTACAAACTATTGAGTTTCATGTTCCCGCTCGCCCGAGTCGAAACATTTCAACTTTTTATCCAACTTGCATGTCCGCTGTAAACCCATTGTCAAGGTTACAAATTGCTTTTGATTCAAGGGAATTTAACCTCGACATCTTTTTATCCACCCAGAAGTTTATGTTAAATCTTCGTGACTGGATGTTTGTGAATTACTCAATTATCAATTTTTGCATTACGATAATGTTGCATGACTTTTATTGATACACCTTTCTTGTTTCCTGTATTTTTAGGTTTTACTCCACGTATGTTTAGTGCACCACACTGTAAACCAAAAGGTTGTTTGTAAGCACGAGAAAAAAAAACAATTTATTATTATAATTATTTATTATTCTGCGCTCAGGCAGTGCCCACACCGGCTTGTTTGTAAACAGTGTGTTGGTCCATAGAATCAGGCTTGCTGACGAAAGACCAGAACGCGAATTTATTATTATTATTATTATTTCTTTTTTTTTTTTTTGCACAAGATAGTACATGGAATTTCATGTCCCCTCTCGTTTGACTAGGAATCACTCTACTTTTCATGTCAATTCCGTCTGCAGATCTTCACCCTTGTCATGCATGCAGTCATTATTCAATCGCTTTGACGATCCAGGCATTGAATTATTCGGTAACTTTTCCGCTTACCGCAAGCAATTGCAAGGGATCTCTACTTACCTGCGATATGTTTTATTTGTTTTGTGTTAATTTGGCGTTTAATAGTTCTTTGTGCACCAAAGCGAAGACCTTCGGGTTGTTTTTGGGCACACGAAAATGAAGATTATTATTATTCTTATTAACATAGTCGGTGACAGGTTTATACCCGTGCCACACGGGCAGCTCGAATGCCATTTACAACGAATGACATTCGCCCCAAATGTCCTTCGACTGGTGCTACACGGCCTGCACGAATGGCATTCGCTGCAAATGTCATCTGCCACCGAAGGGATTCGGCGGAACTCATTCGGATTCGGTCACGGGCCAAATGTGTAGCCTCTACCCCAGGCCCCAAGTAAAAAAAAAAAAAAAAAAACACCAATGTGATTACGTTAATCAAAGTATACCCGAACTAAAACTTATTTATTTGTGTTTGTTTTTATGTATGCATTCTTTTATGCTAGATTCGAAGCGCGGATTGTCACATAATTGCAAGCGGCTACTCTTTAACCCAGCAGACAGAGCCACTTCGCCTGCGTCGTCATCTTTTTCGCGTTTCTTCTCGGTTTTGTTGCGTTTTGTTCGAACTTCGAAGTTTCTTCCGGTGGAGCCGCAAGCGTCGCAAGCAGCCACGAAAGAGAAGACCCAGTGGTCCGAGCACGAAACAACAGCTTGGGAGGACAAGCTCGGTGACCTACGGCGTGCCAAGCAAAACGCGAGAGTGAGCGTCCTCAGCTTCGGCTTCGATCCTTTGCTGCTCGGTACGGTGCTTGGCGCGTAGATAAATGAGGGCGCTCATTAACCGTCGCACCCGTTTACCGTTCTCCGGTGCAAGGACCGACACTCGCGACTGTACAGGCGCCATTTCCTTTCGCTTTGGTCGGCTTCTGTCTTTGACTTTGGCTTATTGCGGCTAGAGCAACTAGAGCGTCACCAACAAATGAATTACAGCGGAAACGCAAAAAAAAAGAAACATAAAGTAATTGAATGCAATTTTTTTTTTTTAACTACCTGTAGACACTTTTTAGAGATCATAACCTTGAACAAACGTATTTAGCTTACAAAAAACTTTACAATTAGTTTTCTTCAGAGAGCAGGCGCTATCATCATCATGGCGCAAAATGACATTCGAAATGTACGTGTAGCACGGGGTTGAAATGTAATGTCATTCGGCGCCCGAATGAGATTCGCCCTGAATGGCATTTGCCATGTCCGTGTGGCACGGGTATAAGACTAAAGTGGAAGCTTCTCCCACCCCTTTCCACTTTGGCAGAGCGAACGCTGGAGAGGAGGCGACCTCCTCTCCAGCGTTGGGTCTGCTAAAGTGAAAGGGGTGGGAGGACCTTTCACTTCCTTCTTCACCTGTCACCGAGTATACGTGGCTTATTGAAACACTGTATTACTCTCGGGGGATCGGTGGCCGACTGAGCTAGCGCACACCAGCTCGGAGCACGTAGAGCGAAAGCTCGCGCTGCAGAACCCAGGGATTCTGGGTTCAATCCCCACCCCTGCACGTTTCGATCTGGATGAGCATCGTGCCGGCGTGCGGTCGTGTATCACTACTGCGTGGTGCACGTTAAAGACCCCAGGCTAGCGGTTGTACCGCACTGGCTAAATTGCCCATCTACAGCTGAGACACCAGACGCCCACTGAGGCAGACTATACTTTGTCTCACCTTAGCATGGACTAACCCCAAAAGCTGTGCTAGCGCGAGCGGCTAGCTTTGACTGCCTTGTCTGAAGCATTCGCTGCGCGAGCGCTCGTGCAGCCGCCGCGAGGCTTCATTAGAAGCAACTAGCTCGCGCTTTTAGCACGCGCGGCTAACAATAGTCCATACTAAGGTGAGACGAAGTACAACTTCCGGCTGTATAAACATACACAAAATAATTTGCTTTTTTTACTCTCTATTTTGCCCAAAAAATGGGGTATGGAATTCTTATTTGGGTTACAACGATATCTTATTATAGAAAAGTACTAACTCTACGAAAAAGAGTCCTACGAATACTTGAAAATTACAGAGGAAACATAAGAGAACTGCGCACTGATAAACGTTTCATTGAACATTGTACTTTAAAAGTCAATCAAGTATATTATTTTATATTACTAGAATTAATTTATAAAAGAAAGTTGTATATCTTACAGTCAGCGAAAGGGGAGCATCGTCGTATACGTTGCGTCATGTTGCACGAAGAACACCCCATACCCCTTTTATAATTACGGAAAGCAGCTCACAATACGAATTATTTACCTCAATTAATACCCTATCCGATAAAAATATACAAGAAAAAGATGCAGAGCACTA
Organism: Ixodes scapularis; assembly: GCF_016920785.2. NCBI lineage: Eukaryota > Metazoa > Arthropoda > Arachnida > Ixodida > Ixodidae > Ixodes > Ixodes scapularis. Next base: position 108,990,633 of record NW_024609881.1, read on the forward strand.
CTGGCCGTTAGATGTATGGAATTTCAATAAAATGAGAAACATATCGTATTGTAAATTTAAAAAAAAAAACCACAAAAACATATGAATTTCTTTTATTTTGGATCCTGTTATTGATTTTGCATTGTCGATTTAAATTCATTTATTCAAACTTTCCTGTATCTCGTGTAGTTCGTATTTTTTGTCATTTATATATTTCTATGGTATCGAAAAGATGCCGATCACTTTGAGTTCGGAACTTTCAGCTGAATGCATTTATCTGTCTATTTATACACCTATATGGACTGTAAGATACCCTGTACGTCGTCAGACTTCTTAGTATTTTATACTGGCCCACTTTCGTACCCTGTAAAAAAGAAAACAAACCGACATAAAGAATATAAAACCCTTCTACGGCCTATCGACTGCATTGAAATACTCTGTCAGGCTTAGGTATCTTGCTACATTTGTCGGAGATTTACAAGAAACGGAAGACCAGCTATTTAGAGAAAGTGGTTCCAGAATTTTTATCATCAACACGTCATACACACGGGAGGTTCTAGTTGCCCGGTACATTGGAAACGGTCACCAAAATGGTGAGAAAGAATCAAAACAAAATAAAAATCGAACGAAGAACAAAGGTGTTTTGTGAAAAGGTTAAGTACTTGCGAGAGTATCAGGAAAACTTCCTCTCGTAAAGCCATCTTTTTTTCTTCACATTAGCAGAGCGGACGGTAAAAAGCTGGCGAGTGAAGATTAGGAAACACCAATTAGGGAACAGCGGACTTAGGCTAGGTGGCGCGTGCTACCGCCCGTTACAAAGGGTATAGCCATAAACATCCATCCATCCAGTAATGAGCTGTATGGCTTGTGTGAGGAATTTATTTTCCTCTGATGCTGTAACGAGCTCCGTGCAGATAGTGCAGACATGGTCCGGCTGCTTCGTCCAATCACTCCACCCTAGGTGACATCAGAAACACTCGAGACGACATTTTGGTTTTAGTAGCGTTCGGGATGGTATCTGAGATTAGATAAAGGCGCTAAGCTAGGGGAGGTGCATAAACCCACACAAAGAGAAAAACTTAAGCTCTTTCAATTCCAATCGTCACGAACTACACCCCCCACGCCCTCCCCCAGACGAAACACCATTCGGGGAAAACATTGATCTCGGTATGTATCTGTATCAATATTCAGGGATATTGTTTTGCTGTTTGTGCAGAAGTATCTCAGAGATATCCCGTTACGTCAAATTCAAATGTGTATCAGTATCTGTACTTTAACCTTGGGATACGTGGGTCGTAGTATTTGTATTCCCGCATACCTTTTGAAGTGCCTTTGCCCACTCCTGCCATCGGTACCGGCCTTAGGGGAAGGGTTTGCCCAGGGCGCTTGATGGTGTAAGGGCAGGCCAGTTTCCCATCACCCCGTATGAGGAACCAATAGAACGAACCCTCGAGAAAAAAGTTTGGAGGAGCTAGCCGACCATTATCACCTATTTAAGTTTAATGATAAAACCCCGACGTATTTATGCGGACCAGAAGGCACTAGGTGCCTTGACTTGACATTCATTTCGACAGCGCTAACATCGCAAGCCACACGCTTTGCGGACATTGAAACTCATGGGTGTGATCCTGTACCCACGTACGCCCCCATTATTACACCGATGTACAGAAAACGCACTTCCTACGACGAACCAACTGGCATACGTTCCAAGAAGCATGCGACAAGCAAATACAAGGAAGAAGCTGTCTCACTTCGAAAATGTCATTGTATTCTGTGAAGAAAGAAACTGTTTAATGTACAGTCCACGCAAGAAACTAGCGACGCAGAATATGAGCACCTCCATGCCAAGCGTCTGAGGGCAGAAAGACGATCTGGTAGAACTAAAGGCAATGGAAAATTCGCTAATCATTTAGAGTGCAAAACAAAATGTGTCGTCATTTTGAGAAGATCGCTCGATATTGCTGGAGGACGATGTGTGAAAATATAAAGCCCAAAATGTAATTATGCAAAATTTGGGAGATCTCCGGAGATCACAAATCTACTAGATCGAAACTCCGTCCATTTGGCTCGCTGGCGTTGTCAGGAAGCTGTGCGGAGAAAAAAAGTAGCAAACCATTTCTGCATTTCGTAGACAACATACGCGACCCAACCCAGCCAACCTCCATCCCGCACCACAGTCGTGCCATTATTATGGGACGATGCCATGGACGGCCTTTTCCAATTGTCGAACTGGATGATGCACTGACTTCTGTAAGACCTCACACCTCTCGTGGACCTGACGGCAAACATCACAGTTATTTTATATATATGGGGAAGGACGCGACTAACCTTTTTTTGAATATATACACCTCTTCTTGGAAGAATGGAAAAGTTGTTGACATTCGATTCGACTCCTGAAAAATGGCAAGAAAAGTTTCCACTCCCAAACCTGCAAATGGCCACTTCAATTGATATCGTACAGTCCGGTCGCACACGCAAGGTGTCGAGGAGAAAAGAATTCATCGCCGTCTAGATTGGTATTTTGGACAACGAGGGATATATCCAGACATCATGCAAGGCTTCCGACGAGCAATCCTTGCACTGCTCGTGGAAGCAGCTTTTATCGGCAGTTCCTATTTGAGTTTATCTAGTAATGTTGCAACAATGCGATCCCTACAGCTGAGTCGTCAAGTTTTGCGAAGGGGACAGAGGGAGAGAGAGAGAGAGAGAGAGAAAGATGTTTAATGGAAATATGGACAGGAAAGCCGGAGGTTGTTCTCTGCCTGGCTACTCCGCAGGGAAGGGTGGATACAGACGCTTAGATTAAGAGAAATGTTACGCACACGGAATCACATCACATACACGCACACCGAAACACACACGTGCACTTAAAGTTAATCTGGAAGGCCAGTATCTTCGACATACTTTTGGAGCGCTTTAAAGACGATACATTGATGCCGCCAATTGTTCCATGGGCCTAGGATTTTTGCCGCAGAAAACAGTCGTTGGTCTAGCTGTCGAAGCGTCTTTTTTATGTCGTCTCGTTGAGTTTGGTATTTAATGCATCCGGATAATAAATGCTCAACGTCTTCCTTGCAGTTGCATAAATCGCATTTTCTTCTTAGCCGGACCGACTAAGAAGAAAATCGTAGGTTCCCATGTAAGCTACCCCAGGTCGCAGTCTGTGGTATAAGGTATCTAGCTTTCTGGGTATGTTATCTGGTAAACGCGTAGCTAGTTCGGAATGTACTAGATATATGTTGCTATGTCGATGTGCACGTAGTGGAAATTGCATAGTCGTAGTCTCTCCTACTTCTTTTATGGAGCATTTTATATCATTTTTAGTAAAGGGAACCTTTGTGAACTTTCACAGCATATGCCTAACTTTAGCTGCCTTGTCAGCTTGTTCATTTCCGCTGATCCCGCTGTGGCACGGAATTCGTTGTCAAATTATTTGGTGTCCCATGTCAATCGCTTTACCATATGCTTTTCTTTCCTTCAACTGAATGATATTATTGCTACATGGTTTCCCAGACATCATTCAACTTTTGAGAGTCGCAATAAAATCAAACAAAATTACCCATTTTTTTTTTAATATTTAATGCAGATGCACTAGCTGGAGCGACAACAGCATCCGCTGCCGATGCCGATATGGCATTTTTGGAACTAACTGAAATACTTCCTAATGTGTTTCTCTTATCTTACGCTGTGATGTAGGTGCTATAAAGCCATTTATAGATATCATAAAGGGTAAATTATCGCTTCTTCATGTATCTAGAGCTGGCTGTCAAGCACACTTGTGTAAAATCTATTTTGACAGAGAGGTTAATTCCAAGCTGCTACTTACACTTATTCCCCTAAAGAATGCAGGTCTGCTGTCATTGATGTTTACCAGCTCGAACTTAGTGGCAATGTCGAGGAGTCCGCGTCCCCTGAGAGAGTTCTGCAAGCTAAACCAGAGTTTGTGATGGCCATTAGAGTCTTCTAACAAGCAACATGGCTTCGGTGTTGCTAATAGAAAGGTTTCTAGTCTTTGAACATCAAATCGCACATTGGGAGGAACATAAGTGGAGATTAAAGATATTGAGCTTTAGCCAGTTTTTTAGTTTCAGAAACATATTCCTTTTCATCATCTGGACAAATATCTTGTTCAATGTAATTTAAATAATTTCTAATGGTTAATAACGTTCTGCTATTTCCTGTATGCTTTTTCAGCAAAAAAAAAAGAAAAAGTCACAATTCGAAATTCTGAAGCGGTCTCAAACACCGTGTTCGGACGCCGCTAAAACAAGACGGAGATTTCTTCTAAGATACTTCATGGCGTAGACGGGGTGTTTTCGATCGAAGGCCTCATGCGTTTCATTGAAAACAGGAACAGTTTATACTTAAAATACATTTAACAGTTAGGGATTAATATAGGGAAGTGTTTTCACGATGTATTGTATCAGGGTAAGGTGGAACAAAATGAGATACAACTTTTCATTTCAATGACAATTTTTATTTTCGCTTCAATATGAAAAAACACAGCATGGGGTATCCTTAAATGTCTTGACTCTATGCTCAGTAAATATTACTTAACTAGAGCAAATGAAGCGTGAAACAAAATTACAATATCTGAAAGTCACATGATGTCCCGTTTTGACCCACTCCGTGGGGCAAAATAGAAGACCTTTTAAGCGCATCCTACGCCAAAAAGTGCGGCAAAAGTGCAAAGGGAGTGACGGCGCTGCTTGACGCTTTCAAGAGCTTTCTTCGTGTTAATTTCGCGCCATGAAGCCATTGTTGTTGCTGTTGTTTTTATACGTTCGGACCGTCCTATAGACATCAGGAAAAAAAGAATATGGCTCAGGAGCACATCGTACGTTATTGACATGTGCGTCATAAAACGTAAATAAGTATTTCGTTTAAAAGAAACATCCACAGATCGTTGAACTTTGGTCTGCATGATGCTAATAAAGCATACCAATAAAATTAAATCTTACCTCGGCAAACTAGTCGGTGCCAAAAAGGGTACACGTCTTGAAGAGAAAACGTCGCGCTGAATTTTGCGTCTTTTTGGCGGGGAGTAAATTCGTCAACCTCAACTTCGCAGTAATGTTTGGAGGTGGGCTAGTCGGTGCTGCATAGTAAACATAATTAAAACAGCACAAACGAACACAAGGAGAAGTAGAAGAAGGGACACACTGCGCTGTGTCTGTGTCCATTCTTTATTGTGTTCGTTTCAGCTGTTTTAATTATATGTTTACTACTAAACTTCGCAATTTTTTTCTCTGGAACATTTTTGGCGATATCTCTAATTTTGTATAAACGCAAAGTAGATGATAGGCCACGGCACCTCTCAGTGAAGTTTGAGACTACAGTGATCGCTTGTTTAGGAACTGGATGGCGCTAAACACAAACTGTCGAATTTTGCCCCGCGTTTCATTTTTAACCCACCTTACTCAACGGGTGAGGAGAATTGACAGAGAAAGATAGTGGCACTCTAGGTAAACGTTTCGGGAATTTCTTTTTTTTTTTTTTCAGTCAGGGAGATTTGGTTCATTTGGTTCTGAAGGGCTCCTTTTGTTTTTGACTTTGAGGTATATTTTCTTGCTCTGCTAAGAACGATCCTTTTATATGCATGTGCGATCTTGGTGTATGCTGCCTTTAGAGCATCAGCGTATTTGGTTTCTTTTTACTCGGCAGACACAGTTACATCAGGCACTTAAAATGATGAACTCTAGCAGCTTGGAGCTGCTATATTAATCTCGGAGGCATCCGAGTTTGTGGTCAGAGTTTCTTTCATTACTGTCTGCTTATCTTACGCAAGCTTTAGGTGTCGCGTCCCTTTCTGATAGTACTTGTCTAATGTGGGTTCAGCTGATTTCTCATGTTCGTGTGGCACCCTTTTTGTTGGTTTATTGGGTTCTGAGTAACGCGCGGATCTGCTTCCTAAGTTATCTGACTGTGCCTGTGGTCCTGGAGTATAATTTTGCTTTCGTTTTGGACATTATGGAAATAAAGACTCACGTACTTCTCCTCAGCTGATACAATGCGCTCTAGTTGTGTCGCATTTCTCCCGTTGGTGATATTTACACCGCGTACAAACCTCTCTGCGCGTACAAGCCGCAAGGACATGACCGATGTGCCCTCATTTGTTGCATTGTACCTGCCTATGTGTGAAGGCGTCCACTCTGTGCCTAACGTATCCATCAAGTACATCATTTGGTAACGGCGGTGAGCCAAATGTAATACGTACAGTGCGTGTTGCTCCAAGGCGTTGTATTTGACCAATTGTCGCGTTGCGTTTGAGCTGATCGCTAAACTGTGGCATTGTGATCACTGGGTCAATGTTACGAATAACTCCCACTGTAGAGTTGTCGTTGCGTGGCTCAAAGACGTAGACCGGTTTTCCAAGGAGTTCCGTAATTTTCAGCAGTGTTGCAGTAGAATGCAGATTGCAACCAAATTCTACTTCTTGTTTGTTTTAATCTCCAGGACCCAGGATGGAGCAATGTTCTCGAAGAAATTTGTCAAGAGAATGCTGTTCAGGTTTTCCAGTTGTTGCGTAGGATCTTGTAGTGCGGATATCCCCATGTCTAATGCAGGCCAGAGAGGATCTGGACGTGATGATGGTGTTATTACTCGAAGAATTCGTGCCCGGTCGATGGCGTTTCTGAGAACCTGCTGTCATGTATGGCTCGTCGTTTGAAGTAGCTGTATAAGCTTTGTTGTTGTCTCCTATCTGCATCTCTTCTGCCACAGTGACAGTTGAAGGTTCAGTGTTGTCAAAGCCTTGTTCTCTTGATACATGTCTTCTGTCAAGAGCACGGTTGAATGTTTAGCGCAACCTCCTACTCCAGGACCAGTGTCTGGCTCGGGTTAGAGGTAATGACACTTAGATGACTAGTAGCGTTAAATGATAACTCCAATGTGGACAACAATATTGTACCAGCGAAGAATCTGGAAAATACTGCGAGAGCTTTCAAAGAACAGCCTCGCCACAGCTCGTCGTCGTCGTCGTTTTTCAAAGCGAAGGAGAGATTAAAAGAAAACATTCGCTATTATCCTTGAAACTACGCAGCGACAAAGAATCTTCTTGGACAGTGGCGCTGCGCGCGAGTGCACTCAGCGAGTCCCACTAGTGCCAGTAACATCGAGCAAAATGAGAAAGATTACCCATTATCGCTGCACGGACCCTCTAACACACTCGGCCACCAATCCCCACGCAAGTTATAAACACTACCAGAGGCGGCAAAGGGGCGGCACCACCGAACGCGGAGAAGGGTGCTTCGGTTCAGCTGGCCAACAGGAAGTCGCGGAACAAAGGGACAGAACAAAGCACGTCGTATAGGAAAGAAATCGAGCGGTCTTGACCACTTTGCCGCACTGCTTCCGATTCCGGCCGTCTCCACGATTGCCCCCCACAACGCGGGGAGTGCGCATTTCTGCTTCAAAAATCCAGCAACGATGTTCACTGACGGTGTTTTCATTATGCCGATCAATCACCAACTATATGGACAGGATCACGAGCCAAATGGCGTGAACATAATTAGACCCCGTCCTACGATTATTTTTTTTTACTTTTTTTATATTTCGTTTTATTCCACGTCCGATGGAGGTCCACGGTGAACACGCGATCCGACGAAGCGAATAAAGCAAAACCAAACATGTACCATCACGCTACACACGTCGTCTTTGTACGATTGCAATCCCCGGCTAAACCGTGTATAGTCACGCGCAGTGAATGCCCCATGATCCATATTTTTTTTTTTTCGTGCGTGATTAGTTTAGATGGTGATATATCAAAGGCACAAAGAAGTCAAGCCCCGCGTGACGATGCACTGTCAAGTATACAATTGATTGGTGCCATCGGATGGCGTACCGTCAGCCGCGGATCGGACTTAATGTGGAACAGAGGCTCTGCCAACTTAAAGGCCGACGATCAGACTCGATATTCTGCAAGACAGAACCATGGGGGAGGAAGAAACAGGCAACGGTAAGCGGTGTTGAAGGGAGCAGAGGAGGAAGCGAGGGAAAAGTGGAAAGCGCAGGTGTTGTCTTCTACGCCCGTTTTGACCTGAAGAACCATAGTAAAAAAAAAAGGTCCGACTCCTCGCGGAGCATTACTAATTTCCCTCTTTTATGTGGAGAATTAAGATTTATGTAAGTGAATTCTAGATTATATATGTGCTATCTTATCAAGACGTACACGTTCCAAACGCCAAAAGCATCGCTTTTTCCTCCGACAACAAAATCTTGTAAAAACTACTTCCCGCCGCGTATGAACAATGCGCAAACAGCCCAGCAATCCACCATTTTACTACAGTTGCAAATGCCCGGCGTTTTTTAAGTTGTCGGTGCCTACAGCTCTTCAGCTTTGGGGGTAATTTTTCCTAATTTTACGTAAAATGTGTGTATGGTTATAGGGTTTCATAATGATAACAATAATAATAATAATAATATTAAAGAAATGTTCCAAACAATTACTGAAACCATCCAGAACTTTCTAGGACATCAATGCCTAGCGGATGTCCAACAACAGCTGAACAACATACAAACGTGGCAATATTCCCCGGAGAATATCTTACACGACGGTCATAAAATATCAATAAGCGATAATTAAACTTTTAATCACGTAAAAAATTGTTTGTTTTTTTATTAATTGACTTTGCACATTTTCTGTTTTGAAACCTACAGGTCACATTCACAAAGTTATCAATTTCTGCTTTTCTTGACAAAAGAATGCAAACTTCCCGAGGACTGTATATAATCGCCTGGGTGCCATAGAACCGAAATCAATTAAAATGTCGATATTTCCTTGACACCTTTGTGTTATTCAACGGAATGTCACAGAAAGTTGACAATGTCAAAAAGTGTTACCACATGCTTTCCCGCTAAACTTAGCGGGAAAACCCGAATTGTTGTACATCAATTCCATTTTCCGTTATATTTAGTAGAGAAGTTACGAGCTACACTCTTGCGTAACTTGCAAAAAAAAAAAAAAAAAATATATATATATATATATCCACCTGGCCCCTCAGCTTTAGCATAGAGATGAAGCAAACTCGTTCTTTATTTTTGTATTTTTTTATACTGAATGGATATGAACACAATGCGGTGTTGGCAGACATATGTTTGAAGAGCAAATTGAATCTTCTTATCTATACAGCAGGGTTCGATAATGCTTCGGGTTTCGGGTTTAAAAAGAGAAGCGCTTTTTGTCCAGTTCTGAGCGGCTCTTACATAAGCCAATCGATTTCGGCCTCGACTTCAAATCGCATGAGCGGGTACGAAAAAAAAATAGAAGTATGTAATTTCTGTTTTTTTATATATACCAAATACGAAACATTCGCTACATAGAATACAATATGGTAAACTTGAATATTTCATCAAAAATATATATTACAACTTTCCTATGAAAAGAGAAGAAAAAAAAAACGAAGAGGAATCGCGCCATGTGTTGTTTGGAAGTTAAGGTCGAAACACGTGTGAAAAATCAACCGCAAATTATACAATACTAAAAAAAAACCCAAAAAACAAATTCCACGCTGTTTAAAAAAAAAATTAAGCAAAGGCTCTTACTGCACGTAGTACAAGGCAAATGTGGTTTTGGTAATAAAAGAAAAACAACAGATTTTCTATTGCTGCGCGACAAAAGCAAAATCAGGTTTCGGTTAGTTTATCGCACATGTGTTTCAATTTCTGCGCTGACCATCTCACCAAAAAGGTTGCTCTTAATGGCGGCAGTCCATGTCACCTTTCAGACTTGAAGCATATATTTAACTGCAATAATTCACGAGCGTAGTGTCTGAGTTTAGGATTTAAAGCGTGCACCATACATGTTATTATGGACGCTATTATGTTATCAAGAACCGAGAATTGCTTTTATTTGGTGTCCAGGAAGGACCACTCAGTCTTAGTACTGCCACACCCACATGTCACACGCATACATATTGAACAAATTGCACTTCACGACTACATGCGCGTAAGATTTCATAGAGATTTATGTTTTATCACTAACCTCAACTCAGGAGTAAAATGATCAAATAAGACGAGGGTATTCAGGTGCAGCATTAGAAATAGGAGGATTCTACGGGACTGCCAAAAAGAAAATGGCACGGGCAAATTAGGAAATTAGGTCAGTGAGCAAAAAAGGTCGTTGTCAGACAAGTTGCTGTATGTGCTCTGAAAAATATCTGGGACAATCGGTCAGAACAGTCGGCAATGCCATGAAGTCTCTGAAAAAGAAATACAAGATCTGCCTTTTCCCGACGCTGATAAAGGCTGTTCACATTTAGGCCGCTCATTACCCTAGTTTTTGGATGTATGCGTTTCCTTGCGCAGATAGCGATATCTATATATAGATTAAAAAATGAAAGCCGTTTACAACTCCCTGTAACGCCGAATTAGAGCGCAGCTCTTGAGGAGGAGGAGGGAAGGGTACTGAGGGTCACGTGTTCTCGGGGGAAAAGGTCATGCGACCTCGGGGGGGGGGGGGGGGGGGGGTCATGTGACCTGGTGGGGTCACGTGACCTTGGTGGGTCATGGGACCTCGGGGAGTCACGTGCCCTCGGGGGGGTCACGTGACCCCCCTCCCCGAGGTCACCGAATGTACCCGAGGTTTTCCCGAGGTCCTCCCGAGGTCCCCCCGAAGGAACCCGAGGTTCTCCTGAGGTCCTCCCGAGGTCCTCCCGAAGGAACCCGAGGTTCTCCCGAGGTCCTCCCGAAGGAACCTGAGGTTCTTCAGGAGGACCTCGGGTTCCTTCGGGAAAATTTACCCATAATGCACCGCGCGGTTACGCCGACGGCGACGGCAAAGGCGACGCCGACGCCGCTCAAGCCGGGAACGGGCGCTTAAGTGCTGCGCTCTAAAAATTGTTTTGCAGTCGTTCTAGCCCTAAGCGTGTCGTCCTACAACCTTCATTCCACACAGGTGACGCATATTCTAGTTGAGACCTTGTTAAAGAGCGATAGAGGGTTACGACAGTTTCCGGATTACAAAATTATTTCGTCATCCGACACACCAAACTCAACGTGAGCAAAGCGCAGCTAGTCTTGCGAGATATATGGCCATCAAATCTTAAAAAACCTTTGACACGCCCAAAAAAAGATTTTCTTTTTCATGCAAGGCATTGAATCGGTGTCAGGACATCACCAAAAAATTGCTTCACTTTACAGATGCGCAGTGTTTTTTTTTATAAAAACAAATATAGAAATACGAAGGCGAATTCAAAGTGCCCGCCAGTGACTTGTGACGTAACAATGTACCGCAAGATGTCGGGGCGGTCAGAACGGGGGAGGCATCGCCGGAAGTCATGGGAGTCGAGCTTACCGCGACCGCGTGTAATATTTTTTTCATATTTTTGTTATTCTCCGCACCTCCGCGAGCAATCCAAGCAGACAAGGATTCTTTTATTTGCTTTTCATCGCTTAATGTTGTTGTAAAGGTAGAAGAAGGAGAGTCAGTGAACCTAGTAAACAAGTTCTACTCATGTTCTAGACAAAACACGTACTTTATGTTCGACGTTTACTTGTACTTGGTACACTCACCAGTTCGAATTCTCTAGACGGCAAGCATCTTCAGCCTGGAGGGTATCCGATGATTCAACGACCTCGGTGTCTCAACCTTCAGCAATGCGATCGGGTGTGTCATCTGCTAGGAATCCTAATTTCTGCGAGCGTTTTAAAATTTTTCAAAACTCGATAGTTGTCTTGGGCCCAGTATGGCTCTGGAGTCTGTACCATCGAATTGATGGCATGCACTCGTACACTGGCTTGTACTCGCAACCATAGGCGTAGACTACGGGGGGGGGGGGGGGGGGGGGGCATCGGGGCTCGTGCCCCCCCCCTTGTGAGATCCGGGGGGGGGGGGGGGGGGCAGAGCCCCTCCCCTGGGCCATGATCCTTACCGAGACGCTGTTTATGTGCCATGTAACGAGCTTCTAGTAGTGGCATGTAAACAAAATAACGCACACAGCGACAAACACATGGCGATATACACACGCTGTAAAATGTATCCCCTAAAATAAACTACTCATAATTGCCGGTGTAAAAAAAATTGCGCGGAAAAGCACCCCCCCCCCCCGGGAGAACTTCTCATCCTGCCCCGCCCGGGAAAATGGAAAGTCTACGCCGGCTGCCCGCAACGCTTTCATCGTTGACCTCCATCAAGTCGATCCACTGACCTTCCTCAACTTTTACAGCACGCAAACTAACCAACGGTGCAGCGATAAAGAGCAAGTGGAACGGAAAGTTCGTTTTCTGCGATCGATCGTGGAGAAGACCAGAATAACAAAACAAAACAAAACAAAACAAAAAGTCTCAGTACTTGTACTTGAGAAAGGCACAAACTTCGCTTAATCTGAAAGGCAATAAAAGGTTCTACACGTGGTATTATTTTAAAAACAAAACTAAACATAGTCGACTAAAGAACAGATCCGCAATTTAGGTCACACTTGTTCGCGGAGGCATGTTTGGGGATTTTTACAAAGATTGAAGCGACGAATAATAAATAGTAGTTATAATGTCGTTTTACCTACTTTCATATATATCACACACAAAAAAATATATAGACGCTCTCTTTTGAATATTTTGAGATTGAGAGTGATTCAAAACGCCACACACGACAATCGTCAAAACCTCGTCGTTCTTTCCTGCTTCTTTGAGTTTTTTTTTTTTTTTTTTTTTCTCAGAAACTAAACATGTCAGGACATTAAAATGAAAAGGATTGTTCTTCTTGGAACATGCGGCACAAGATATAAAAATGTGAAGCAAAATAAAAAATACAACTGCACCTCGTTGCCTGAGTCCAAACGGAACCGCTCAAGAACAATATAAGAAGGTATAAAAAGCTTAGCAGTTGCGTATAACTGCTTATATAATATTATATTGCTCTTATATGTTCTTATAACGTTGTTGTATGCTCTTATACGATCTTATTGAATCATATGCTTTAATTGTTAAAGACGTTTTTTTAACAATATAAGATTTGTTTACTAGGGCCTGCTTTTGAAGAGTCAAAGAGAAAATCAAGTGCTGAAAAAAGTTAGTAAAATTATTATTATTATTATTATTATTATTATTATTATTATTACTATTATTATTATTATTTAATAATAATAATAACAACACCAACGTAAAGCAGCTTAACAAGCTAGCTCTCGTTCCCTTCACGAAACGATTCAGACGCTGCGATAAAAAACACAACATAAAATACGCGACAAAACAAAAACACCAACATAAAGAATAAAACAACAACGCACACAAACAACGCAGACGAAAACAAGTTCTGTCGTACCAAAAGACACGCTCTGCTCGCAGCAGACGTATCAGCAGTGTGAAAGCGCGGCTTACAAATTAGCCACAGAGACAACTTTCGAAGAAACACTCCAACGCCGAAGGCCCCCGCCAGAAACCACCCATGTAGATCGTTGGGCACACACATCCCACGCGCCGGCACCAGACGAATCCCTCGACAAAAACAGACACTCAGCGACCGCGGCCGCATTCCCGCCGCCGTCTGTGAATTATTCAAAAGCCGAGACGGCTAACAATCCAGTCGCGAGCGCGACATACGTCGCCGTGCGACGGCCTCCTCAAGCGGGCCCGCCGAGCGACCGTCGCAGCGTGCGGAAAAAAGCAGCGAGCCGAAGCCCTTCTCCGTCTGTCAACAACAGGGTCTCCGCTCGGAATCCGCCCGCCCGCACGCGGTAGCATCGTTCCAGGCAGGAGCCCGCGATAGAGGCGCGAGAGCAACCAGAGACGCCCATCTTCTCCCCATCCCCCATCTCCGCGCTCTCCCCGCCTCATCCAACGCGCATGCGCACAAGGCACGCTTCAATCGATCCCCGGCGAAAGACACACTCGGGCGAGCGGCCGCCGTGAAGCTACCGTCGTGGGACCACGCCGACCGACTGCTCTGTCGTCGAGGTGGAAAGACGCCGGTAACCATCCGTGAGTGACCCTGACCGTCCATGAGTCATTCGCTAGTCCCTCCCAACTCGTACGCTACCTTCAGCGAAAGATTGCGCTAATGAGAGGTGTCTTGATTCTTCTTGAGGCTGACGATGATGAGGGAAACGACCGGTGCCTCGGGCATTTAGCGGAGCTTTCGGATTACTTGAGCCGCGCGCATATGTGGAAAAGTTAACGAGTGCTACGTGGCGCAGGTAATACTTCGGGTTGGTGGCCCTAGTGTACTGCGTGTAAAGTTGTTTTTGTTGTTGTTCTTTTTAACGGGTGAGACCTTATGAAGCAGCCTGATTTCCCGCTGTCTAAAAGTACATATAGCCACACTTAACTCGCGTGCTATTTTTCGCCAGGGAGTGTCCCGATGAGAGGATTTTTTTCATCTTTAATGCTTGCGGAGATAAGGGTAGAGAACGTAGCCTCGGCGTTTATCGGAGCTTTCGAATTACGTTGAGCCGTACGCATATAGGGAAAATTATTCGGTATACCGCGTGACGAACGTTAGACATCTGGATGTTGTCCGTACTGAGCCCCGTGTGAGGCTGGCCTTGCAAACAACCGAGACGCGATGAAAGCTAATAAGACCAGTTTTGACACGCGGTCGACATCCTTCTGAAGCGGAAGAAAACTTACGTGCGCTAGCTTTCTCACGTAACATTAATTTCACGAGCTCACGCACCGAGCATTGGTGTCCGGGTTTTGTGTATTCCGCCCAGGGACGAGGTTCCCAAGGCGAGAGAAGAGGTCCAGGGGCCGAACCCGGGAGCGCAAGTGATCACTCCAGTTGATTTTCGATAAAGTAAGAAATTGAGACTCCATCTAGACATTCCCGTTCTCGGCGCATGATACAGATCAATCTACCGCGCCCTCTCGTCGTCAGTTTATACCGAGGAAAGTTACTGAGATAAAAGAATAAAAAAAGGACGCAACGGGAAGGTAGAAAAGTTAACCTCGGATAATTGATCGCCCGCTACTCGAAGCGGGCGCCGAGGCGTTCAGTTCGCCCTTAAAGCGAGTCTATCGCCCGACAGGTTGCAACATACCTCTCCATTCACTCTCGCAGCTATTGCGCCGGCGGCGAAGCTAAAAGCAAAACGGCGTTATTTATATATTTATCGGCGCGGCCATTATCAGCGTTGAAGATGGTCTACCGTGGAAATCATGCATAAAGTCAAGCATGTCTCATTAATATCAACACGCACACACACACACACGCACACGCATACGCATATACACACAAACACACACAGACACACACACACACACACACACACACACACAAAGTCCATAATAACGAGACAAAAATGCACGTGTTCAGTCAATTCATCCCCGAAAATGCTGTCTACATAAAACGGGGTGGTATGGCGTTAGCGTGGCCGATATTGAAGTGGCGACGACGCACGTGATACAGAGTGGCCTTTGGATACGGTGAACGGACGACGAACAGATTCCTTCGAGAACATGTAAAAATAACCTTCAGCCTCGCAAAAAATCAGGGTCACAGAGAAAGAAAAAGGATTGCTTGATTCGGGCGTTTTGTCAAATGCAGTAATGCTGCCATAGCCCTTGGTGTTTTTTTTTTTTTTTTTTTTTAATATGCTTTATCTGAATTCGGCGGAGACATTTTCCCTCTAAATTTAGCGGGGAAATCGCGACGTCACGCCGCGTGACGATGTGGCATCACGCGATACTGTGACGCCGCGTAACACCATGACGTCACCTGACATTTTTAAGTCACCACCATGGCATAATGCGACGCTGTTACGTCACGTGGTGCCGCGACGCTACGTAACATCGTGACGTCACGTGACGTGACGCACGTCGCGTGGTAAGACCAACGCGACCAAGAAAGGGCCACGGGGGGGGGGGGGGGGGGGGGGGGGGCTCATATACAGTAAAAATAATTAATGACGCACATCTTTTGTGCGTGTTGTCCATTTGCTCGGTTCTCGTGGTTCGGATATTCCAAATGTCGAGGGTCCCTCCAGGTCAAACAAATGTAACCTATCGCTGTGTGGACTCGAGGCTTCGTGGTTTCTGGCTCTCGTCGCACCTTATTGCTCGTCGTTTAAAAGTGCACAGGGAGCGCCTATTGACAGACGATTTCGTTCCAAAACCCTCTTGCAATTGTTTCTCAGACGCGGAAGCGATTGTGGGCATCAGACCAATCTCGCTTTGAAGTTTAAGTTCTGCCAAAAAGTTGACTGTTTACGGGGAATCCAAATCTAGACGATGCATATCTGGGCCTGGAAGCCGTGAGCCGTGACGGTGCATGTTTCGCCGCCATTCAGAGATTTTGTTTTATGCTGCGTTTCACGCCAAGTTCGACCAAAGCGAAGCGAACGCGTGCTCCTTAGCGTCGCCACACAGCGTTGGCGCAACCATGGCCTCTTCTATACTCACAAGGCCTGACAGTGCGACGAAGGAGTCATTCAGTGCCCTGTCGCAGATTTAGAGCGCGAGGATCTGGTAGCACAGAACATCAAAGAGCCATTTCACGGGGAACCTGGATGTCAGCGCACAGCTTTTGCAGCGGCGAGGAGCCGAAACACACTTGTTCGCTCAGAAGAAGTGTGTTTCGGCGTCTCGCCGCAGCGGGGCGCTAGTCACGTGGCTCTCCTCTCATCCGTGGTCTGCCGCTCCATCTTTTCTATCTCGGCGGCCGCTTCTCGTGGCAGTCTGCCAGACTTATAATTGTCAGTATACAGCAGGCTATGATTTAACCCGAGATAGCAGACGAACAAAGACAACAACCGTGACGATGAACTTTGAGCGTTGCTCAATTGGCCGCCATCGATTTGTAGCGTCGACTGCGCTTCCACTTAACAGTTTCGGAATATAGCGTGCAGTGATACCCACCGGCGGCGTCGGGTTCGGCTGTTGGCCCTCGCGTTTCCATCACTCATTGCTCACAATTTCGCGGCGTCGCGCCAAACAAGAGCGCAAGTTACGCCAGAGGCCGACATGCTCGGCCACGCCGCCGTATTTCAGCGCGCTCGACCTGCTGACAGCGCCCATAATTCAGCGAGCGAAAGTAGCTAGTTGCCAGCGTTCGTCACCTCTGGCACACGCGTCGTGCAGCGACTTTTTCGTGGGCCTGCAATTTTTCCCGTTTGGTTCGTTTCACACGGTGGCACGGGCACTGATGTGCTCTCCGCGGTAATTTCGAGTGCTTCTGACCACGAAGCCACGCTTCCCACGGCGAAGCCACGCGAAGCCACGGCGTAACCATGAAGCGACGCTCATCTTTACATGGCATTCTCATCCCACGCCAAAATACCAAATACTCTTGAGAAAAAAAAAAAAACTTTCAGCTTTTCCACTTTGGTGAAGAAGGAAGACCAACGAAGCTTGGTCTTCCACTTTGGTGGGAATGAAGTAATGGCCGGCCGAAAGTCGGCAAGCCAGAGTGGAAAGGCTCGAAAGGTTGCCGCCGTCGCTCGTAGATGGCGGTAGCTGTCCAGAGTTTTGTGTCGACATTTGTTTGCTGACGGACACGATCCTAAAAAGATTTTTTTTTTAATTTGCGCAAATGAAATACGCATCGCGCGGGAGGCTGCAACTCCGTGGAAATGTGAGCGGTTGGGGTACATAACACTAAAGTTTGGGAACGCCCGGGTGAACAGAGCGACTTTCCGAACCACCAGAGTATGCGGACCGTTGCGAGGCTGGAATTTACATCCTTCGCCGAGTCGGAACCTCCGCACTAAATGCTAATGCATTTCGTCGAGGATTAGAGTAACGAAAACAAATACTCCTTTCTTTTTCTTTTTACGAAACAACCGCCATTTGTTACGTCATTTGGAGAACAGATTTCCGACTCGCTAACCCCCCCATTCAATTAAACGGCGCTTGCTAAGAGAAGGATGGGGACCATACTCAGTTTCGCATTTATGTAAGTCCGACAGCATGCCAACGCTTTCCATATACGACAAAGTCAAGCCGCGCAAAAAACTCCATCGTTTCAGCCGGCCATAGCGAATACAGAAGGACGACGTGTGCCGACAATTCATTTCTGGGGCTGCTCGATTAGCTCCATCGGATCGGCGAACAAAGTATAACTCGCGCAAATAAACATAAAAAAAGAAGAAAAAAACTGGTCGTAAAAATAACAATAATAATAATCCAGGGTGCTTGGAAGCAAACGATAATCCTCGCTGACGTCACGACAGCAGCAATCCAGCGGAACTGCCCGAAGGGTCATTGAGGGCTTTGAAGAGCGGATCCTTCGATCGGTGCGGGCTAACGAGTACTTTGACGATCAGGGCGATGAGGACGGCTCTGGCTATTGCGGCCAGTCTTGCTGTGCCTCGCTTGTCCTCGAGATTGGAACCGATCGTCGGAGGGGTTGGCCGCAACATTGGCCGAGTGTGGTTGGGGGCTTCTTCGCATCTTCTCGTCCGCGTTCTCGTCGAAGCTTATTCCTCGACTTAGACGGCCGCAGAAAGGCGAAGGGGATGTAGGCCATTACCTATAACTAGGGTTCCGTGATGTCGTTTAATGCCGCAAAACACTTGCCGGTATATTGTCCGTCAATTCGGATTCACCCGAAAAACTCCGAATTTCAAAGTCACAACGAATAAACAAAAAAAAGATGAAAAGACGGGGTCGGTGGTCGTCAGGAGATGCCACTTCAGTTTCCTTTAAAAACTACTGACAAAAGGTGTTTGCCTTTTAGCACGTCGAGGTTCCTTCGGAAGAACGGGTTTCATTCGTTTTGTTTGGGATTTTTTTTAACACAAGAACACAGTAAAATAAACTCCTTATTTCAAATTGGGAATCTGACAAAAAATAAACTCCGATCAACCCCTAATTTCAGCAAAAAATGAACACTCTCCGAATTTTTAGAGAAATATACCCCGAAAACAAGGAGTCCTACCTGTAAGGCAAGGTCTTCAAGCTCGCATCTCTAATCGATCTTAGTGATGATGGTTCGATTCTTTTCCGGTTAATGTGAACGTTTCGGTTAATGGGGACGCGGAATTTGATACACCAAGATACCCCAGCCCGGATTGCAGAACCTCGACTCGCAGGAACCTTTTCAAGGGTTAAACCTATTCTTTATTTCTTCTGTCATCTCAGAATCTTTGTCGAATTGTTCCCGCCGTATTGATACCACTGCTCTAAATCATTTCATTTCTTAGTGCGTATTACTTGTGCGTCTTACCAAATGTCTAATGGAAGCTCACATTTAACAATAGAGAACTCTTTTAAAAATCAAAAATAGTATTTATTTCCCGTGCCTTCTCACCATTTTTGTACCATTGTTCCCGCCATATCGATACCTTAAAGCCATTCAACTTAAGAGTCCATTATAATGGTACGTATTACCAAATGTCTTATGAAAAATTTCAATTCAAATCATGCCCCCCCCCCCAAAAAAAAAAAAAAAAAGCTAGAGTATTTGACGTTTTAACAACTAAAACAACTCAAAACGTTCTTTTTTTTTTTTTTTTTTTACTAGTTTATTTGTCGAGATAAAAAAAAAAAGCGATGGCGAATTCGGAAGTTTTGCTGGTCGTGATCGTTTGTGAATTTAAAAGAATATCTGGGGCAAACGGTTTATCTAAAGTTGAAATAACTTTTACAAAATTTTCGTTATATTAAACAGCATGATTAATTGAATTATATAATCTCTTTGTACGAAATCTTGTTATTTAATAAGCCCAAACTTACCAACTGTGTTGTTATATGAAACACTGTGTCAATTAAAAAGTCCCAAACCTACAAATGTGCCAAATTTGAATTGCCATAGCTGCTCGCGCGATTGAGATCATGTAATAAGCAATACATAACCTCAAAAAGTTAATTAGCATAAGGATCAAGAATAAAACATAAACTATTAGATATGTTGAAAATTAACATAAGTAACCATTGTAATGTAAAGTTGATATTCAAACAAAAAAATAATATTGTATAAACATCTCTGCAAATGATTTTTGGGTTTTTTTTTTTGTTTTTTAATAACCGTAAACGTTAAATGTGGTATAATTTTTTACCCGTGAATATACAAACAAAAACAAAATATACGCGCGACCTTTTTTGTGTGTGTGTTTTGGGGGATTCTTGCAATCCAAAATACGTTCTGCACAATAAAAAAAAAAATATTTTTAATCATCACATTTTCTTATAATAGCGTGCTTTTGATGCTAGAACACCGTGCGAAAATATTTATCATTTGGCACCCGTGACAATATTTCGCTAAATTATGATTGTTTTTTTTTTTTTTTTTTTGTTTTTGCGCGTTAGGAGCAGCAATGCATCATCTGAAAATTTCCCACGGGACCTATTAAGAGATATAGAGATCGTTATTTTCTATGACAAATTATCTTAGTAAGATAAATCACCCCAAGAAAAACAAAAAGAAAAGAATTTTAAAAAATCCAACGCCGATTAGTTTTGGACAAATATATATTATTTAAATTTTAAACCCTATATATATTATTTAAATTTTCGGCAGATGAAAAAAAAGCTACTTAACTTAAATAAAAAGCTATAAAAAGTATGTGTTATATTCTTTTCTTTGTAACCCCGTTCACTTGAGAAACGTAAATGTAGTGTTGCATTTGTGACTCCAGTCGCGTGTTTCCGAGCCCGCCAGACAAACTAAAATAACCTGTCTCCAGCACACATAATTTTCCTTTTTCGTGGCTCCCTATATTACCATCTACGCTCTCGCTATCAATCACCAAAGCTCTGTGTACGACATATTTCAGTTCGGCTGTGTGGCCGATTACGTGACCAAAACCAAAACCAACAATATCGTTTTTTTTTTTTTTTTTTTTTGCTACGCGTGTTTTATATAATTCTCCAAGTTCCTACACCAACTGGCATTGTATGTAAAAAGGAATTTAGACAAATAAATGACAATAAATAAAAAAATCTTCGTTAAAGTAAGTAACTGAGATAATGTGGGGTCTTTTTTCGTGAGAATAACAAGCTTCAGAATAAAAAAAAAGACATTATTTCATAACTGAAACCGCGAGAGGCTGTTTCTAATGGGCGCGGTCTTGACCGACATACTTTGCTAGTTCTCGGCGGGTGAATTTCTGCCATTGGGAAAATGAATGTGTCGAGCCACGCCAGAGCAAGACGATAGTGCCAACCCTGACACTGGTTCTTTCATTCGATAGATCTTTTATTTACTTTTTGAATAGAATCGGGTAGCACACGCGCATAATTTGTCGACTTTTTAGAATTTATGTGGTTCAAGGTCCTCTTAATGATGGCCATAATAACGCAGGAAGCACGCGTTCAAGGCGAACTTGTTCTCCGGATAAAATATTAGCGAGGATTCCGAGGGATGTTCTCTGAACATCCCAAGGACATCTGTGAAACATCATGACATCTTGAGGACATCTGCAGAGCCACGTGTTCTGCCAGAGCACGGATCTCACATAAACATTCATGGAACATCTATGGAATGTTAAGATATTTTGAGGGCGTCCTTAGAACTGTGTGTGCTGCCAGGAGAGAGTTGTCCTATGCACATTGTCGTCAGGGCGCAGCTGTTATATGCAGAGTTGTCCTATGTGCATCCCGAGGACGCCCGCTAAACGATGTGTGGTACCAGGACACTGGGTGGCCTATAGCATTTGTAAGACATCTATGGAACGTTAGAACATCCCGAGGACGTCTGCAGAACCATACGTTCTTCCAGGGCACATGTCTCTTATGAATGTCTGCAACACATCTATGAAACGCTAAGACATACTCAGGACTTCTGGAGAACCATGTGGGCAACTAGGGCACAAATGTCCTATGAGCGTCTCTAGCACCTACGTCCATATTACATTAGCACATCCTGAGGACGTCTGCGTAACCATGTGTGCTATCAGGGTAGAGATGTCCGGTGAATGTGTAGGATGCATTCATTCTACATTACGACATCCTGAGGACGTCTGCAGAACCATGCGTGATACCATTGCACAAATGTCCTATGCACGCGTCCATAGGACATCTATGGAACGTTGAGAAACCCTGAGGACATCTTCTAAACCACGCTGCCAGGGACGGCTCGCTTGTTATCGGCGATTCCATATCAAGCTTCCGACCCAAGAAAACACCCGGCGTTCCGTACGAAGTTTTCAAGGCCGTCAGGAGGGCTGCCTTCCACCCATTCCGGGTTCGTCCCGGGCCCAAATAGCTCGAACGCCGTCGTGGCGCTTATTTATTTCGGGTTAAACTTAGCACGCACCAGCAGTGAGCGTTCAGAGAAATTTGTTTCGCCACATTTGTTTCATTCCGCGCGGTTTTGTCGGTGCGCGCCCCGAGTCGAGTGACGATGGGAAGCAAGCGTTCCTCGAGAGACAGCCCAGATGGCATTGCAGACTGGCGCCACGTAGCTGGCGCGGCGATAACAACGTTCCTGGGCGATCTTTTTTAGCCAATGATCGTTTGTTTGGGAAGTTGATAAAATAAACTATCCGTTTTCTTTTTCTTATATATATATATATTTTTTTTTTAAACCTAGTGGTTTTGGCGTGCTAACCAAAGAAACAGGACTCTGAAGTTGCCCCAACCATAATTTCGCGTATTCTGAGCTCCCGCTTCTCTGAACTATAGGATCAGCCGCATAGCTACACTTTGACGGTTCCCCGCAAATGAGTGGTTCCTGGAACTTCGGTGAAAACCGATAACAAAAACAAGAGAGAGGAATGCGCACGAAACACAAGCGCTTGTGTAACGCGGGTTTGGTCATCTCTGTGCACGCTGTTTCTAACCGCGACTTATGTTTGCCAACTATCCCAGCTTATAAACTTACGCAAGGGCCATCGAAGCGTAACAACAAGCAGAAAATACCTCTTTTCTTGCTGTTCGTTCGCCCGGAGGCATTTAAGGGCCGTTCCCGTCGGAGCTATACAGAAAACCAACATTGCGTCAAAACTGGAACGAAGCGGAGGAACAAGCCCCGTTCTATCTTGTGTGCTGTTTTTTTTTTTTTTAATTATTATTATGGTAAATTAATATGATATCAAATAACCAACTCTCTTCCCACACAAACTAAATAGTTGAAGCCCTCAGTTCGAAACATCAGTGTCAAAAAACGGTACTAGAACCCTCAGTTGGGAAACTCACCGTTGAAAGCCTGGGCCGCTGGCGTCCACCGAGACCGAGCTAAATACGACAACAGCGCCACTCTTTACCATTTGTCTGTACTGTGGTCACCTAGAGCTTTTAGAAAGCAAGATTTTCCGTAAAAACCAACGGAAAAAACTCTTTTTGCAGTAACTTTTATTGGAGTTTAGTACGAAATGAAGGGCGCGTGATGTTTTCTCAAATCTTTAGTTTGCAAGGTTTTGTGGCAAAATTAATATTGTTTTTATACGACCATACGTCAGCGGCGACTTCAGGTAGCGCGTCCCGGCCTAGGCGCATCCTAACTTCGGTAGTAGTTCGCGGCGCGTCCGCTTGGGAGACAAGGGTGGCACCCTGAAACCCCTTCCACTGTGTCTGTTTCGGCGCCAAAATGGCCGATTAAGGCCAAAATAGAAGTCACGTGTAGTTCCTCGAGTGGCCGCTGTGGGAGAAATGGCGGCGTTGCGATCGCCATTAGCTCGGTTCTCGAGTACGGATCGGTGTCGCTTTTTTAGAGACAGGCTCTATGGCAGTTTCCCAACTGAGTAGTAACGTTGGGGTCAAACAAGTGAGATGCCTTATTTGATTTTCGTAAAACCTCGGCTGACTACGTGACATTTATGACGTTGCCACATGTATAGTGGCAATGCCGTTTTCTAGGGTGCCTCAATACGTATATATTTAAAGCACGCGTTAGCGTTGCCTCATATATTTTGGAAATTTATTTCCGTTAGTTCTATAGAGTCAACCTTACTTTTAATATTAAAAAATGTTCAGCCTTTCCACTCTCGTGAAGAAGGAAGACCAGCGAGCTGTACTCGATACACTGTGTGCTTCTTCTTCGTCGTCGTCTATTTTTCGAGCTGTTTCCTACGATGAATTCCCACCAACGCGCCCAACTATCCGTTCTTCTATTATAGCTGGAAAGGTTGGCGCCATCTACGAGCGACGGCGGAAACCATACTGGTTGTGTGCTTGCCGCCGTCGCTTATAGATGGCGGTAGCTGTCCAGGTAGGTTTGTGTCCACACGGACACGATCCTGGGGAACCTAGCCCTTAACAGCTCCGCTGTAAAAAATGCATTGGAGATTATGACATAATCGTACTATGAACGGAAACAGGTGCATTTTCTGAGACATCCGACGATAAGGAAGGATTGCTACTTAATATAACATGAGTGTGATTAACATATTTATGTTATACCGAGTGTGACCTGGGGACCGAAACGGCTTTGTCCTTGAAGACGCGTGACCGAGTCCAGAAAATAACTCAAAGTGACCGTCGAATCACATTCAAGAGGTATCTGCATTTTGATTTTGTTCAAATGACCACTTGACGCTTCCATAGTAAATTTATCGTTTAAGAAAAAAATATATTCTATCGGGAAAAAAATAAAAATTCCAAGGATAGTGCTTGGCTCAATATAACCACGTACAATCCATGACGAAGAGGCCGTCAAAGGTTTTCCCTGTTTCTCCCCCAGTTTGAAGATTCTGTCATAAAAAACTACTATAGTGGTTGAAAGTACTCAGCTATCGTACTAACCTAAGTGGTTAATTCTGAAGCCCGCCAGTGTCCTTTCGAAATAAAATGACAAAAAAACACCGAAGTTGTGTTCGCGCTAACAGTGTCGCGCATTGCATGTACTGTACGTGTTGCCACTATACGCTCAATATGCCGTTTTTCGAAATGTCTGCATTTTTTTTTTTTTGATCATTCATTGACGCTTTAGAACTTGGTATTTCTGTTCACGGCGATGTATACGTACTCACGTTGATTTATCTTCGCGCAGGTCGTTTACCCTGGACGCGTCCCCGTAGCTGGGAAGAGCCATGGCCAACCGAAGTGGCGGTGGCTCGGGCGACCTTAACATCCACCGGATCCCAGACAAGTACCTCGGTTACATCATGCACTTCATGCTCAAGTTCAGCAACGACACGTCGGAGTTCAACAAGCCCCAACTGCGGAAAACGTTCCGCTCTTCGTACCCCCTTTTCTTGGTCCTGTACGGCTCCCTCTTCGTGTCGTCCCTCATCGCCAACGTCTGGATGGTGCTACACTTCTACCGGGAAAAGCGTCCCAGGGAATCCCTGTGCGCATACCTTTTCGCCAACGCCCTCAACGATATCTTCAAGCTGCTCGTGGTAATGCCCATCTCGCTGGTGACCCTATTCCTCCACAACTGGGTGCTCGGAAGCTTCCTCTGCTTCGCGTCACCCATCGTCCAAGACTTCCCTTTCTACCTGACCCTCCTGACGCTCGTGGCTATCGCCTGCGACCGCTATCGGTACGCCATGAACCCGCTCAAGCGACGGATACCGCCGCTCCTGTGCCTGGCGGGAGTGTGCCTGGTGGCGGGCATCCTCACCCTCCCGTACGCCGCGTACACCAAGTTCATCGACCTGGAGCAGTACCTGGGACACCAGTTCGAAGGGACGGGCATCTGCGCCATCAACCTGACGGACAACATCGAGGAGTACATCCGCGGTCTGTTCATCGTCCTGTACGCGCTGCCCGTGGCGCTGGTTCTTTATCTGCACGTCAAGGTTTCGGTCGAGATCAAGACGCAGACGTCCGAGTCCCTCGCGCTGAGTGCGACTAACCGGCGCGAAAGCAATGGCGAAGAAGCATCCGTCTGTTCGGTGGCATCGTCCATGGTCCCGGAGTCGGTACACAGCACTCGCTCGGCCACCGTCTTCCCGGTTGCCACCAGGGAAACGGCCCGCAGCAAGTCTTCGAGGGCGTCGTCCACAGTCTGCAAAGAATCGCCAGAGGACGCCGTTGACTGGTCCAAAGAGCGGCGCACGCAGAACACAGTCCTAATGATGGTCACTGTGTATGCCGTCTGCCTTCTGCCCCTTAACATCCTGCGTCTCATCGTCCACGTCGTGCATGAGGGCCCGGAGCAGAGCGTGCACTTTGACCTGTCCTTTGCCTTCGCCGTGCTCATCGCCTTTCTGCCGACCCTGGCCACGCCTTACTTGTTTCGGGTATGGTACCTCAGCACGCGGCCGGCCGTGGACGCCTGCCAGTACCGCAAGCTGCGCCGCACATCTGGAACGTCCAGTGTGGGAAACAAGCATCGGAACAATTCTAGGGCCTGAGTTCTGCTCTTGAAACCAGCCTTCGACGCAAAGTACCGTGTGCTTCTTCGAGCCCGGCGGTTCGAAAACCTCCACCAAGAGACGTTGATGGAAGTGTAAACACCCTCGTCTGTCGAGGCTCGTGTTACGAGTCTCAAATTTCTGGCCGTGCACGACGACAGTCCGATGTGTTTTTTTTATTGATCGTAAGATGAACGTTCTCTGAGTGCTCAATTTAAAATTTTACAGCACGAATTGCCGACACTAAAGCTGGTCTTTTTTGTTTGAGTGTTTATAAAACTTGCCGTGAAAACCATTCAATTTTAGTCCTCCTAAGGTCTACAATCACGCGTAAAAACCGAATTTCATATACCATTACGTCCGAGAGCTCTGGGACATAAAGCGTATACTTAGTGATGTTGCTGTTGTGGTAATATATGTTCAACTTGGGACGGTTTAACATCGTCATACACTGTGATAACGTCTTTAATGTTAACCAAGATTTTTCTTTATTAGTATTTACGGTTGTGCGTTTCTTTGTAAAAAAGGGTGTATTGATCCATGAAAACAAGTGAATATCTGAAAGAGGCCTCCGAATTATTTCTGTGAACTGTTCCGCCAGACGAAAGACCTCATAGAAAACAGGACCCACTGCGTGGACACAGGCAAACTGCCGTGCACATCACAGCAATTACAGCTAAATTAAATACTAAATGTAGGAAAGTCCACACCGCTCCGCGTGGTATACTGCACCTTCGTAAAATACACAAAACTACAAATATTTAATGTAGGATTACAATACGCACAAGAACCGATTGTTTCGATAATTGTCCAAAGAGCAAAATCAATTGTGCAGGTTCCTCCTTTCGTCTTAGGAAAGAGTTGTGTACTTACGTGTTGATGGTCTCACGGCATAGCGCCATCGTTGCATCAGAAGTGAAGTTCATTACTTCGACATTTTATCGTTTACACGCTTTAGATATCGGTAGTTATACAGAAAAATATTGAATAACTGCGCGAAAGATCTATCTCCAAATATACGAGACAAAACCAAAAAGAAACAATAAACGGAGCAGGTTCCTCTGTTGTTCGGTGCCTCGGCTGCAAAGCTATACTCCGTTCACACGGCCAGCACAAACGTATACCTTTAGAGGGGTACTCGGACCATTTTTTGGCATTCCTTTGACACCATGAAACTGCTCGTAATCAGTTGGAAACAAAGTCTATAGCCCCAAAGAGAAAACCCCCGCCTTTCCCTGACGTCATTTTTTCATTGTTGCCAGTAGAAACTTTGATTTAAAAAAAAAAGAAAAAAAAACATGGTGAGGACCAAACTTTTAAATAAAATAACCTAGGTTACTATTTCAGCGATGTTTGTTGGTGCGTTTAACAAATGTTCAGGCAAATAATAATAATGATTTTATCTGCACTTCCAAGTGAATGGGGTCGGTGGTGGCAAACGTACAAACGACGAGAAGCGTGACGTCGCACGTTTGGCAGGGCTTGACTGACCCCGTCGGATCGCGGCTTCGACATGAAACAGAGTGTATAATGCGGAACGGCGTTATAAATAAACGTAGAAATCACGCGTTCAATATGACCGCCTATAGATCACACAAGTCGATAGCAGTCGAAATACCACGTGTGCAACAAGGCAGCTCCCAGATTGAGTATTCTGGCGTGGCTTTTACCTCCTGCGGCCCGAGACGGATCGTGCATTTGAGAAGGGAAAAACACAAAAGTCGACTGGTCCGTCGTATCGCTCACGTAACGCAGAGAGCGGAGTTTCGGAGCCGAGGGTCAACAGTTCGAAGCGACACAGTTCAAAGTATATAGTTGTCAACAAATTTGGTCGTTAAGGGAAGACACGATGTCGTTCAAAGCTTGTACGTCCCGATAAAGTAACGCATAAAGCACATCCGAGGTGCACCCACATCGTAATTCACCGGATTACTTAATTCAACACGTAGACACATGATTCGACGCATCAATACCGTTCCGCGAGGAGCAAAACTATTTTTCCCCTCCGGTCCTTGAGGTGACGTCACCCAAAGAGGCGAGCGCGGTGCACGGATTGGACCCGAGTGTCGCGTCAGCACTCGGCTGAGACTCGTCTCCAATCGGCGAGGACCCGAGTGCCAACCGAACGTTGACGTAACGCTCGTGCCCAATTCGTGCCCTGCGTCCGCCTCCTCAAGCCGCAACCACGCCGATAATACACCATGCAAAAGAGAGTCTTCAGACACCGTCTGAAAGCGTCTTTCTTCCTCGTATGACTAGGTGGCGTAAGCTACCGCCCGATTCGAAGCACTCAGCTGGATTAGTCCATCCCAGAGCCGTATATGTAGAGAGTTTGGCCATTCGTTGGGAAGTATAGGAGACAAATGAAGCGGCGCCATTGGCCGAAAGCGGGCTGGGCGTGTTCCAGGGCGTCTTCAGAAATTCGAATGTGACCAACCAGAAGCCGGAAATAATACCCTGGCGGTGGTCGCGAGAAACAAACCTGATAACTGCATTGGAGTAACTCTTGATGGCTGAAAATATGGTACACGTGATGTTTCATTCACACTCATCTAAAATGATGGTGGAAGAGTGCGACTAGCAGAAAGATCGACATAATCCTTACGCCAAACGCCGAGCGCCGGGAATCTGCCCATCAGAGCTGTCACACTCTTTCCGCGCAAAACAGAGTTGAGCGGCGCATTCGTTTCTTACATCTTTCTGCATGATCATGATGAAACAACACGTGAACCCTATTTTCAACCACAAAGAGTTACTACACTTCACTCTTACGCACTTATTTAAACCCTATACGAACATAGACCTTCGATGATCGATCGGCTCAGAACTGTTTCTCGCTACCACCGCTAGGGGATTCTTTTCGGCTTCTGGTTGGTCAAGAGAGCATGCCAAGCCCTCTTTCCGAGTCTGCCGCACGCCCTGGCTCTGCCCGCGCCTCCCATTGACCAAACTCTCTACATATACGGCTCTGGTCCATCCATCATCCATCCATCCATCCATCCATGACAGCCGTCACACTCACTGATCTCAATGACAATTGCTGGATCGCGCTTGCCGCTCCCGCAAGTGAAGCCACCGGGCGTCACTCGCTTGGGATACGATTTGCCGTTTTTGCTAGCCTTTGCTGCGGTTTTCCAGCGTGCTGACGACACGTTTTCTACTCGTTCGTCGTCATTCGCCGAAGAAGTTTTTTGAAGACTCTGTATATTGTTGAGACTTTCCGTTGTGAACACGTGGAAAATTTTACGAAAGTGCAGTGTCGCAGGAAAAAGGCACAACGCGTCGAAAGGAAGGGCTGGCGGCGTGTTCAAAGCATCCTTGGCACGCCGAAGTGCCGTGTCTCTGTGCCTTCGCGCGCTTGGATACCGACCAAGAACCGACGCCGTGTGAATGTGTTTAGCGAGTGCAATGTGCGTGAAGCCGTATCAAAAGGTACAACTCGTCGAAAACGTGTCGCCGGTGTCGCGGCGTGATCAAAGCTTCCTTGGCACGCCGAGTGATGCATCTTTGTGCCTTCGCACGCTTGGATACCGGTCAAGAATTGACGCCGCGCCAAAGTTCTGAACGTGTGTCGCGCGTAGATGCCTTTAGATCATTTATATATATCGGCCACGGAGTTCTGGATCGTCCAGCTGTTCCGGTGAGTTGCTATCAATAAAAGGGGGAGATCTGTACGTATTCTTATGTACTATATTAACCATGGCTATGTCCCAAATCTACTCTAATAGATTCCGTGGGAGCACGAATAGGGCAACGTTGTACGTGGAGCCAGGGGGGTTTTCGAAAGCAAAAGTACAAGACGGCGAGAATGAAAATCTTTGAAGCGCGGCCGATATGGTCGTGTGCAATCTGTTGACCAATTACAATTAGGCGAGTCGCGTAGGTTGATAATAAGCCAGCACTGATCAGTGATGAGGAGCTGTTGTGCACGGTATTGTGTAAATCGTCTAAGGACGAAAAAAAGACGTACCTTTTCCCCATCTTCCGTCGCTAGCGGACGCTGGATTAAGCTCGTTCCTAAACCGCGAGGGGAAAAGACGCTGATCCAGAGGCACGAACAGCTTCACGCACGTTGCACTCGCTGAACACATACACACGGCGTCGGTTCTTGGTCGGTATCCAAGCGTGCGAAGGCACAGAGACACGGCACTTCGGCGTGCCAAGGATGCTTTGAACACGCCGCCAGCCCTTCCTTTCGACGCGTTGTGCCTTTTTCCTGCGACACTGCACTTTCGTAAACTTTTCCACGTGTTCACAACGGCAAGTCTCAACAATACACAGAGTCTTCAAAAAACTTCTTCGGCGAATGACGACGAACGAGTAGAAAACGTGTCGTCAGCACGCTGGAAAACCGCAGCAAAGGCTAGCAAAAACGGCAAATCGTATCCCAAGCGAGTGAAGCCCGGTGGCTTCACTTGCGCTGCAGCGAACAAGCGGGGAAGCGCGATCCAGCAATTGTCATAGAGTCATAGAGATCAGTGGTCACACTGGTCATCAACGTTACTAAAACACTCAGTTGGGAAACTCGCCGTCGAAACCTGGGCCGCTGGCGTCCACCGAGACCGAGCTAAATGCGACAACAGCGCCACTTTTTATCATTTGTTTGTACTGTGGTCACCTCGAGCTTTTTGAAAGCCTGTTTTTCTGTAAAAACAAACGGAAAAGACTCTTTTTGCATGAAATTTATTGGAGTTTAGTACCCCCGCCGAAAGCGCACGCTTTCGACGTTGTCGTGCCAGTAGGCACATCGGCGGACGATCTCATTGATGGGATATCCGCCATTGTGGGGCTGCCCGAAATTTTCTCGGCGCAGCACCTAGGAGGTACAAACTTCCAAGTCGTCGTCAACACCCGTGCAGCCGCCCTCAAGCTTCGTGAGGCCGGCAGCGTCTCCATCGCCAACCAGTCAGTCCCCATCGCGCCGACGGGTCCGCAGGTGACGAATGTGACTTGCCTCTTCCTGCCGACGTTTGTGCGCAACGACCAGCTCGTCCAAGCCCTGGCCCCGTACGGCAAAGTCATCGACGTCTTCTACGCAACCTACCACCGAACGGCGACTGTGAAAACAGGAACCCGCTTCATCCGCATGGAGATGAAGGAGGCTAACCCCCTGCCCAACTTCCTGCGCGTCGCCGGACATCGTGCTACTTTTGACTACCGCGGCCTGAAGCGCGTATGCCGACGCTGCAGGCAGGAGGGCCACGTCCGGGCACAGTGTACGACGGGCTACTGCGACCGCTGCGGTGTCTTCGGGCACCCAACCGAGGGCTGCAATGCCAACTGTGGACGCAGCGGTGGAACCCACGCGACTGTGGACTGCACGGCCAAGAGAAGCTACTCCTCCATGGTCACCGGAAACTACGCCACCGATTTCCCGGCCCTGGACCCAGGAAACGCGACCCGTCCCACCGCCCCCGAAGCTCCGGCCGTACCAACCGTCTCCACCGTCGCCCCTTCGTCATCACCTGACGCCGCAGCCGCGGCCGCACCACCGCCTCTTCCGTCGCCACTCCCACCCGCCCCACCTGAGCCAAGCCCGACCGGCTCGGGGGTGACTTCAGCCGAAGCGACGGACTCTGCCCGAAGCGCCGCGGTTATTGTCGGCGACACCACCTATGCAGCGTGGAGCCAAGCGTCGGGTGATGGCGAGGTGTCCAGCGACAGCGACCACCTCGTCATTGACGAGAACCCCGCTCCAGGTGGCCCCGCAGAGACACCGACCGACAGTATGGATACGACCACAACTG
Source organism: Ixodes scapularis (assembly GCF_016920785.2). Taxonomy (NCBI): domain Eukaryota; kingdom Metazoa; phylum Arthropoda; class Arachnida; order Ixodida; family Ixodidae; genus Ixodes; species Ixodes scapularis. Next base: position 109,022,470 of record NW_024609881.1, read on the forward strand.
AAACACCGGAGTCCGACTCGAACCGACTAACGCACGAGGACTCCAAGCGTCCCCTCAGGAGCAGCGGTTCCCGCTCAACTGACAGTGGGGGCCCACGAGCCACGTGCCCCAAGAAACCGCGAAAGTCCTCCCCCCCCGCGTCGGGACCCCCCTCCAGCATCGTCCGACAACTCCACGTTTTAAGCAACACGCCGGCGTCCCTATCCCCCTTTTTACTTTATACTGGCCACATTTCGCATATTATCCCTGAATGTGCGGGGCTTTCGAAACCCAGCGAAGCAAACTGAAGTGATGCATTTCGCGAGGATGCAGAACTGCGATCTTCTGTGCTTACAAGACACCAACTTTGCCCGCTTCCGTGACGTTGCGGATTTCGAATCCCGGTTTTCTGTGACTGCTTTTTTTTCTTACGCGCCGCGCCGCGCGACGGGCGCGGGCGTGGTTGTCTGCAATCGCAGTCTGCTGCGCAGTGCCACTTATCTTTTTGATACGGAGGGAAGGACTCTTCGTTTGGACTTTTTCTTCGGTGAACGAAAATTTCGCCTCGTCACTGTCTACGCACCAATTGTATCGACCTTCCAGCACGAGTACTTCCGCAGCCTGGACGTGCATCTACTCGACGCAGGCCCGTGCTTTTTGGTCGGCGACTTCAATTGCGTTCTGGACTCTAACGCCGACGTTCGGGGTCCTGGTCAGGGTCGCTCAACCTGGTCCGCCCGTGAACTTCGGCAGCTTGTGAGGCACTTCGACCTCGTAGACGGATGGTCCTTACTGCATGGATCCACCCACCAGTCGACGTGGAACAGAGGGGCTTCGGGAAGTCGCATAGACCGGCTGTACTTGCCTCGCACGCTATCTGCCGCGCTACAGACCTGTACTGCGGTGGACTTCCCGTCGTGCCCAGAAGAGATTTCCGATCACCGTCCGCTACTTATCAAGTTCTGCTTCGACTCTGCCGTCGCACGCTCCCCACGACCGTGGCGTCTGGATTCCAGGATCCTCCACGACGAGACCACGCGCCGCACGCTAGGCAACCTGGTCAAGGAGTCGCTAGTGGGCGTGCGCCCAGAGCCGGCGTCTTGGGACCGCCTAAAAGGTCAATGGCAAAGCTTCAGCACTCTGATGGGACGGCACCTCCGCGAACGGCATCGAGGGCTTCTACAAGACACTATCCTCCGAATCCGTATCGTCCGCCGAGGGGGCGCCTTGACCCCCTTCATGAGGGCGTACCTCGACCAGCTGCAGAGACGCTACGAACGATACCTTCGGTGGGACTCCACCGCGGCTATACTGTCTTGCAGGCTCAGGGGAGCCCGTCGGTCCACCCGGAGGTACTGCGCTACACCCATCGCACAAGCCTACAAGCCTTTGAAAGACAGCAGACGCCCTCCGCATCGGGGTCGCCCGGCCACCTTGACAATGGTCGCTTCGCAGCCCACTTCCGATCGCTGGCCCAGTCGGACGCGCCGGTTGATCGCTATTCGGTGTCCTCGCACCCTCTCCTCAGCGGCCTCCCCAAGATCTCCGCCGAGGATGACGCGGGCCTGCGGCGGCCCCCGTCCGCGACCGAGCTGTGGAACGTTTTGAAGCGGATGAAGAACGGCTCCGCACCAGGACCGGACGGTCTCCCAGCGGAGTTCTACCGCACGTTCTGGCACATTCTCGGTAACTTCTTTACCGCTGTCGTGCGGGTCTACTTTGAAGACCTCCTCCTACCGCCATCCTTTCGGCTGGGACGGATCGTACTCATCCCCAAGGAGGGTGGTGACCATGCCGACCCCGGGGCATGGCGCCCGATAACGTTGTTAAACAGTGACTACAAGCTCCTCGCGGCGACCCTAGCCTCGCGTCTGCAAACTTTCCTACCGGAGCTGGTAAACCCCCGACAGACGTGCTCGGTGTCGGGCCGCAGCATACATACTTTGACGACTCTCACTCGCGACATCCTGGAGTCCACACGCTCCCGACGGGCGAACGGGCTTCTCGTGTCGTTGGACCAAGCCAAGGCGTTCGACCGCGTCGAGCACCAATACCTGCTCGGTGTTCTCGACGGGTTTGGCTTCTCCTCCGAGAGTGCCCAGCTGTTCGCAGCCTTGTACAGTGACTTGCGGAGTGACTTGTTCCTGAATGGCTCCTTAGTGGCACGCTTTCCGGTAACGCGAGGAGTTCGGCAGGGGTGCCCGCTGTCCCCGGTACTTTTCGTCCTCAGCTTAGAGCCCTTCCTGGTTGGAGTCGACAGGCACCCCAGCATAAGCGGACTTGCTCTACCTGGGTCCAGTGAGCTTCGCGTCTCGGCGTATGCGGACGACGTGACCCTCTACCTGCGCGACGAAGACAGCCTGGTGAAGGCCCTCCGACTCTTCGACGAGTACGCGTGCCTCTCCGGCGCACGGTTGAACCCTGAAAAAAGCAAATCTCTCTGTATCGGGGCTCCCCCCACGTGCCCGCCATCTCTGCCGCGAGCCCAGTCCCTTACCATTCTTGGAATCTCGTACGACGCCTCCGGCGTGGCTCCGGAGACCTGGTCCAACCTGCGTCAAGAGATCATAGAGAAGGCCGCTGAGGCTGGCCATTACGACTTCCCCATGGCTGTGCGGCGGTACCTTGTTCAGACGGTTTTCTGCGGAAGGTTGTGGCATGTGGCCCGCGTAGCCCTCCCGCCGCGCCCCTTCATCCTCCAAGTGCGCTCGGCGTTGTTTACCTTCTTCTGGAACAACCGCACAGAACTCGTGAGGCGCTCCCGCTTATGCCTCCCCCGCTGTGAAGGAGGGTGGAGCTTTCCGTGCATCGAGCTGGCAGCGCCCCTACTGGCCCTGAAGACAATCCTGGCAATCCTTGACGACCACGACAACCCAGCACGGCCACTCACGCTCTACTTCCTCGGCGCCAATAACCGTCTTTTGGGAGACTCTCTTCCGAGCCCTCTTCGGCCCCGAGCGGAGACGACCCCTGCATTTTACAGGTCTACCGCGGATCTCTTCGACAAGCTCAGCGTCCACGTGTCACGAGAGGAGATACTCGAGGCCCCGGCGTCTAGGCTTGTTGAACGCTTAGTGGTGGCAGACCAACCCCCGCCGCCGCCGGGCACGGTGCAGCCGTACCCGTGGCTGGCACTGACGTCGTCCACGCTGCCGGACCACGTGCGCGACTTTCAATGGTTAAAGGGTTGGGGTGTCCTCCCAACAAAAGACAGGCTTTTCCGCTGGGGAGTGGTACGGGACGCACAGTGCGTCAATTGTGGTGCAATAGAAACAAACGCGCACGTCGTGAGAGAGTGTGTACCGGCGAGGGACCTATGGCGCGTAATACAGCGCTCGTTTCGAGGTCTCGGGGTGGACGTATACGTCACACAAGGCCGTCGCCCGCGGGGCGCCTTTGCGCTGCTACTAGTGGCAATATGTGAGTGGGTGCTGTGGCGAAACCGTTGTGTCGCGACGGCCCAGCGACAACGACGCCGCGCGTTGTGGCCGCTGTTGTGGGACATCCGAAAAGAACTCACCGCCTACCTGGACGACCAGCGGTTCTCCCTTGGCGAACAAGAGTTCCTCCGCCGGTGGTCGTGCCGCTACCTTTGTGTGGTGAGGGGTCGCGTCACGATCAACTTTTTACTGTTTAATGGGCCTTAGACTCTAGTTGATACTACAGACCAGTCCCCCGCGAGACCGTTGAATATGTTTGTTGCGTGCAGCGAGCGTGCATTTTTGTGGAATAAAATTTTCTGAACAGCTTTGGAAGCTACAAAGAGCTTCCAAAGAGCTCTAAGGCCAAAAGGCCAATACCCCCCGCCCTTCCGAATATGAGACTCAGCAGATGGCAAAGAGTATGTCTGAGAAGAATCATCTCGGAAGCTGCAAATACGCCTGAAACTCTGCACAGGAAAGGAATTATTAAATCTAGTGAATGCACATCCTGTGGGTTTACTGGACCAGCAGGACTAGAACACCTCATTTGGGACTGCCCAACATGGGAGAGGGCAAGAGCAAGGCACATCAAGCAAAACAAAATCAAGGACTTTAGGGACTGGTGCCAACCAGTCTTTAACTTTGAAGAGAGCGATCGCAATAGAGGTCTAGTCAAGAGCCTACTAGACTTCATTGCGACGACAGGAATCAGAAAGTTCCTCTGACCTAGTTACCCCTTAATTTCCCTTTCCTGGAAGGCTATCGGCTTCAGCCACGTGACTTTCTTTCTAATAAAAACGATTTTTCTATCTATCTAGCTCAACGCGGCGCGTCCGCCGGGGAGACTGGGGTGGCACCCCTGTAACCTCTACCGCTGTACCTGTTTTTACAGCCAAAATAGAAGTCACGTGCAGTTCCTCGAGTGGCCGCTGCGGGAGAAATGGTGGCGTTGTGTTCGTCATTAGCTCGGTACTCGGAGACAGTTTAGGGCCACTTTTTCAAAGCCGTCTCTATGGGAGTTTCCCAACTGAGTGTTTTAGTAACGTTGCTGGTCATATAGCAACTATACCGTGGGCTGTCGTTGACTGCAGCGTATTTTTCCGGTGCTTATCGCCCCGTCGAAAAACGCCGAGTCACTGCGCTGTAGACGCACGCACACGCCGAGTCTAATAATATACTGCACAGTGGAGCAACGTGCTCGGAAGGCGTTCCAAAGCCCAGCAGACAGCGATTTTTGGAAAGGTGTTCGCGCTACATAGCCACAGCGTAACGTCCACCGTGTTGCATCCCCGCGCTGCTGTGAGAGTGCTTGGCAATTTATCGTCTCATTCGAACGCGCCCTGTCAAACCTGCTTTTTGCGCTCATCACCGCAAACTACATGACGCCAATCCGCCAATGTGTTGTAAATTTTTTTTTCTTCGAACAAAATGACTAATTTGGAGGTTTACATTGCAACCTGTTGAGGAGATGTCAGCTTCGGTGAGACTAGAGCCACTAAATAAGCTGCGATAAGCTGCGCTTAGAGTATCGGCACTCCGTTCCCCGACATTGTTGTGGGCGCCGCCATTTTGGCTCGCATGCAGAACAGACGCAACGGCCGATCGTCATGATTCAAAAGTGCGACTTCCTCAGCATTAGATTCGGTGTTAGGAAGGTCATGTAATATTGCTTTGCTCTGTCGCGAACGGTTTAAACATTTGTGGAGGGCGGAAAAGCATTTCCTGTGATTTCAGATAACTGGCAACCATGATTTTAAGCCACAATATGGCCAAGTGTCGTTACTCTGAAGCGTAGCTTATTTATACCCCTGTTACACGGGCACACTTAACTGCAGTTACGCTAAACCACAATTAGCGCACAATACTTGCCGACAACATTCTGCGGCGATACAGTCAGAGCTATGGGCGAACGTGCGCTTGAGCATCTTGAGCTCCCATCAAAGCAGTGCACGCGCTCTCTTCACTTCTTTTAATATAGCTGTCCGAGAGTATAGTGCGGCATCTGTGCTGCCACGTAACCGCAGTTAAAGCTCAGTTAACCGCGGTTAAGTGTGCCCGTGTAACAGGGGTATTAGTGGCACTAGGTGAGACTTATAAGCTTCTGTGAAACTACGCATTTGAGGGTCAAGTAAATCCTTGGAATGCTCGCCTTCGGCCCAAGCCAGACAGCTCACAACAACGAACTGATGGAAGAAATTACGTCAATGCTTTCGTCCACCACTTAATGCTCCAAAAACGCATTCTAAAATGTGTTTTTGGCGCATCTGAACGCTAAGAAGGTCACGCCAATCATATGGGAACATAGAGAACGCGTAAAGAGCGCGCGATGACGAGTCTGAAAATAAAATGTTCGAATGTTCGTAATCGGCGGTCGCGTACACGTTGATAAGGGGGGCTCTTTTTATCGTTGAGAGCGGAGTCGAGAGATAACACGCCCTTCGGCATCATGTGCTTTGATAGAATTGGAGCACTGCGAATGCTAGGCTCTATACTCTGTTTCACCTTGTGTTGTACCGCAGGAAAGTGTACAAGCGCGAGCTCCTTGCTCTAGGGCACATCTCGGTGGCACAAGCTCTCGTGCACCAAAGGCAGCTGCCAACGCTATAAGCTCGCGCTTCTAGCCTTCGCTGCGGTACCACATAAGGTGAAACGGAGTAGAGCCTTGACAATCTAGCACAAAGGAGTCGACGGCTGACTGGTGCCACATGCGCGCAAGCACGTGCAGCGTGCGCGTGGACGTAGCTTCAACAAGCTTGCCCGGAAGGTCGGAATCGCTGTACAATGGCGGAACAACTGACATCAAGGAACGTGCAAGTCATTCGGTAAGACAGCGAACGTCGGAGCTCGGTCAACACTACGAGCCGACGAGCCAATCAGACAGCGTCGAAAGTGCAACGTCACTGCGCTCGTCACCTTGTGTTGTAGGTGTGTTTTCGTCTTCTAACCCAACTCAACACATTAACTGTGCTGTGGTGTTGCGGTTTTAGTCCGCCATTGTACAGGGATTCCACAGCTGTCAACAGAGTCTTTCGAGAGGCGTTTATTCGTGGCGGCGGCAAGTTGCCCCACTTGTATTCGTCTACATGCGCCGAGGGAGAGGAGAAAACGAAAGCGCGCAAGGACGTCAGAAGGATGGGTAGACTCGCTAAATGCCTCTGCCTGGTCCACCGCACTCCTCGACCGCGTTAGAACGCGGAACGACAGCGTCCGGCTTTTGCACCCGAACGCGTTCCACGAGTGCAGTGGAGATTAGGTCTACCCACTGATCATTCGAACCAGAGCTCATCGTTCTCACGCACCCGCGCGCAGTCGTCTCCTCCTCTCCCTCAATTTCTCGGCGCCTTTAAAAAAAAAACTATTGTAAAAATTGCTACAAAAAAAAAAATATCTGCACATCATCCACATACATTGAATAGGATACAGATGGTGGTATAACCTTAGCCAAACTATTATTCTTCACGGCAAAGAGTGTAACGCTTAGTACACCACCCTCAGTGGCGCCCTTTTCCGGGAGAAAAAAAAAAGGAAAGCCGTTTACAATTCCCTGTAACGCCGGTTAGAGCGTAGCTCTTGAGGAGGAGGATGGAAGCGTACTGAGGCAAAGGTGACTCCTTGAGGTCACGTGACCTCGGGGGGGGCACGTGACCTCGCGGTTAAGCCGACGGCGGCGGCGACGCCGCTCAAGCCGGAAACGGGCCCCTAAGAGCTGCGCCTTAAAAATATGAGCCATTCTACCCTGTGAAGGTGGATGGGAAGCTGTTTAGCACATGACCACGGTGTAAGATTCACTAGCGGCCATAGCTGTGGGCGCGGATGCTGAGCGCGTGCTGATGGCGGGCTTCCACAGTTCTTTTGCAACGTGCATTCCGCACCATCAAGAGTGCCGGTCTTAGCAGCCTATTGATGTGAGCTCGTTCTGAGCATGCGCTCTAAACAGCAGCCACAAATATGGCGTCCAGTGAATGGACAGCGCGCTCCTCGCGACGTGCCGATAAATTTCGCTTTTCACTCTCTCTCTTTCTCTCTCTCACTATGGTTTCAAGCGGCGCCGGCAGATGACTCGTCGACCCGTGGACACCAGGGTTACCAGATTGGGCTATTAATAGCCAAAGTGGGCTACCTATTGATAGATTTGGCGTCGAAATTTTGCGGTTGGCTATGTGGCTACGTGTGACTATTTTTGGGCTATGTCAACTTTTTGCGCGATTGTCGCGAAATTGTCTCTTCCCCCTCTGAATACTGGCCCAGGCAGAACCCCGAGAAAGGGGGGGGGGGGGGGGGGCGGTTGCGTGAAGACGAAACACGGGGAGGCTTTGTTGTACGCACTTGGGGTCGTAAAACCTAAAACCTGAAGGTCGCACAAATTTGAGGGAAATGGTAATTCATGGTGGACACAATATCGACGTTTATTTCTGGGCACTTTCTGGGTCAGATGTACGGAAGCACCTATCACGAGGCCTCGTCACCGTTTACGGCTTCGACTGACAAGACTCTACTCCTCGAGAAATGCCGCAAGTTTTTAATAGCATGCATCAAAAGCGTCTTGAAACGACTTCCATCAAACATGCAGCTCTTCAGCGATTTACGGCTTATTGCAGCTGAGCAGCATTTCCCAGTTTGATTTCAGTGTTTTTCAGAAAGCATTTTCACCTTTTATACAGATGTCATCTGTCTCAAACATGGAATCAGAGTACAGGCCCCTCCAGACGAACGTAAAGAGTTGTTGTGATGAGTGCATAATGACATTTTGCATGAACGTTCAGGCTGCGAAAAACAGTGCAGGAGCAAGAACGTTTCCACTGTTGTTGCAAGTCGTCATCTCTTATGACCCTTGCAATGTCAAATGTCGCTGTGGAGCGTGTCTTCAGTCAGGTGTCTCTGAAAGAAACAGACCTTTGCGACAGGATGTCTCAAGAAGCACTGGAGAGAATCCTTCGTGGAAAGTATTTTTTTTCTTTGGGAGAAAAGAGTGGTGCAAAGATTTTAAGCCTTCAGAAGAATATTTCGCTCGGTTCAGTGGGACAAGTGCTTCCTAATAATATTGTCCATAGCATGAGACTGTCCAAATGTGTCCAACCGAGCTTTTAGTTTTATTACTTGAAATAAAACTATTTTCTCTATATTGTAATACTTTGATTTTGTATGCTATATCTCTCGCCTAAACATATTCAGAAGCAGAGCTTTCGCCTTCTGCTTGTAAACACAATATCGAAATTTCGGCTACTTTTGGGCTATGCAAATATTTTGCTTTTGGCTACTTTTGGGCTACACTGACTAGCCATTTGGCTATATCAGCTGGGATCTATCTGGCAACCCTGGTGGGCACGTGTCTGTCTCATGGTGAAGACATCCATTGTTGCCCTGAATCTGCCAGCACGTGACTCTCTCGCGCACTCGTGCGTGACTTGGGCGGTAAAATGGCGTCTATGCATTAGCCAAAGCTACGCGCTCGAGCTGAGTGACACCGGGTTGCGCGCGCTCCAAAATGCATAAAAAAAGGATTGGGCGGAAAAATGGCTGAGATGTCACCACTCAAGCAAAAGCGCGCGTGTGTATGAAGGCACTCTATGGGCACGTACGGGCACGGTGTTACCCCTGTCAGACGGGCGAGTTTAGTGTCACTACAAGCGAGTGCACTTCGCCCTTAGTGTCATTCCTGTAGTGTGCCACACGGCTCCTTCCTGAGGAACACACTTGGCTTCAAGTGAGTTTGACGAACTCACTTCGCTCGATCGAGTGCGTGGCATCAATAGGAGTGTTTCAACAGTAAAAAATAACAACATAGAAACCAAAAGCGTGGCGTAAGTTTTATTTTATAAAGAAAAAGAAATTCGTGAAAGACAGGACATGTAGAAGAGTGGCATTGCAAAAAAAAAAAATAGTGGGGTGGACTTGGAGTTTAGGCTGATCTGAATCAAGATTAGCGGAGCGCTGAATTGGTAAAAGACGACGACAAAGTCAGTCATTCATGGCTATCTTGGTTAGCAGAGAACGATAGAACCTACTTTCGTTTCAGCATGTAACTATTGCAGACAACACGATAATTACGATCTGATTAGACAGTGTCAGGGCCTTTTCGTAGACTTCCGTGGAACGAAGCGGAACGCCAAAGTTGGATGTGCTTCGTTCTTTATCTTCGCTTGCGATGATCGATCAGAATCATCCAATTTGCATAAAAATTGTTCATTAATGTAACGTTGTTTTAGAGCACAGCTCCTAGGAACCGGTTTCTGGGTTGAGCGGCGTCGGCGTAACCGCGCGTTGCATTAATGGCTGTTTCCCAAAATGACGTCACACGTGACGTCACGTGTGTCGTCACGTGTGACGTCACGAGGGTAAAATTTTCCCGCTAAATTTTGCGGTCAAAGATTTTGCTAAGTTTGGCGGAAAATTTTTTCGTTAAATTTAGAGGAAAAATTTTACCCCTGTGACGTCACTTGACGTCACAATTAAAATTTCAGATGACGTGTCATGTGACGTCACACGTCAATTCAGCGGGAATATTTCCCGGCTAAATTTAGCGGGGAATTCAGCGAAATGTTTAGGCTAAGTGGGATGGGAACAGGAGAGGAGGATGGGAGGGTACGGAGGGGGAGCAGCTGGCATACCCTCCCCTTCGCACCCTTCCTCCCTCCTCCTCCAGAGCGGTGCTCGAATTCGGCATTACGAAGAATTGCAAACGTTAACATTTTTTTAACATGTTTTATTAAGGGGTATCGGTGGCCGAGTGGGCTAGCGCCCACCAGATCGGAGTACGTCGAGGGAAAACTCGCGCTGCAGAACCCAGTGATCCTGAGCTCAATCCCCAGCCCTGCCCGAAGAACACACTACCAATGAAGTGAGTTCGGGGAGCACACTACGCTCGCTCCGGTAGACCAAGTGTGTAATCTCGATAGCAGTGTTCAAGGAGTTAAAATAATAGAGGAAATTAACGCTGCGGTAAACTTAGTATTATTTTGATAGGAGTAATATTAGATGCGCACCTGTTTCCTGTTCGCAGGAAAGTAGTGTATTGTAGAAAAACAAGCGGCTAATCTGGTTTCCAGCCTTGGCCCCTGCGCGACGGCCAGCGACGGCCAAGAGGCACCAGCAAGACTCCACCAGGAATCTAAAGGTGGCAGGAGAGACGCGAAAGGCTTGCTTGAAATAGAACTCGGCCAAATGGGGCAAGGTGTCTTCGAACCACCGTTCGTTCCTCTGGAAAGTCCACCGTTCTCGACTGATCACGGGTAGGTTGTCGGTCATGAGAGCGGCTATGGTGAAGGCATTGGCCTGCAGCTGGTGGTCGATGTCACTTGAAATTCTTGCCTGTGCGTCGGCATCCAGGTCCAGCCGCCTCTTATCTGAAAGGCGTTGGGCTCTCACGGAGAACCACGCGCTTCCACTGTCCAACATCGCAGATATCGCAATCCAGCTCGTCCTCCACACACTCCATGATGTTTCGTTGCGGCGAGTGGCGAGTGGCCGAGTGGGCTCGCGCACACTAGCTCGGAGCACGCGGAGCGAAAACTCGCGCTGCAGAACCCAGGAATCCTGGGTTCAATCCCTACTTCTGCTCGTTTCGATCTATACTCCGTTTCACCTTATGGTGTACCGCAGACAAGGCTAGATGCGCGAGCTCATAGCGTTGGCAGCAACTCTTAACGCACGAGAGCTTGTGCCGTCTTGATTTGCCCTAGAGCGAGGAGCTCGCGCTTCTAGCCTTTTCTGCGGTACATCATAAGGTGAAACAGAGTATCGTACCGGCGTGCGGACGTGTATCACTGGCTTGTAATGGCTGATCGTAATGATCAAATTGGATTTAAATTTGGATTAAAACTCGTGACTTAGCGCAACAATGTGTGGTAACGTGTTTCTAATAAGACGACGAAGTTATTTATAAAAAAATGCGTATGCACTGTAATATGTTGCGTGCCCATTACTTACCCATCGTTATTGCCATCATTTTGGAGTGACACTAAGTTTTCCCGTGTAGCACCAACACACTTGGAGTGTGTTTCGACGGGTTGAAGTGCACTCGCTTGTAGTGACACTAAACTAGCCCGTCTGACAGGGGTATAAGACGCAGGAGGCAGGCATCAGTGCACAAGAAGGCTCGCGCCGCCTCATGCTCCAGAGTCCACACGCACAGAGCTCCAGCGAGGTTGTCGCACGTGAAGAAAGACCACGGTGTACCGCGGTGTCATGGCAACGGAATGATGCAGCCTTTCAGATGCCCGTCGAACGAACGCTATCTGATTCCTCGCGCCGCGCATTCAGCCTCGCTGTGTCCTTACCTAAAGAGTGTATCTTACACCGTGTACATGACACACAGACTCGCCCCGAGGTGCCGGAGGAAACTAGACACGCGTGACGGGACCGCCGCACCGGGAGAGCGGAAGCAAAAGAAACTACGCACGCAGGCGCTTGGAACGACGACAAAGAGAGGGCGGTGCGGGCGTAGACATGGACGATGCGGGTCGCACAGCGGCGAATCTTTGAGAAACCTTTACCCATCTACCTGAAAGTCTATTGATCTTGAAAATGGTGCCTATTGATAACTAATCTACTGAATAGACCTACTGAACCAAGCATCAAGGAGAATGCAGGGAATGGTGTTTCACGCGCCGCACGTGCTGGCGTCTGCAGCAATAACTGTTCTAGAGCAAAAGCCTAAAACAAATGGCATCTTGTATGCGTGTTCATCAACGCTTTTCTTTTTTGGTGGAGGGGGGGGGGGGGGGGGGGGGTATTGAATATTTTATACGGGGAAGGCGTGCGCGTGCGGCGGTGCGAGCGTAGAGCTTTTGGTCATGCACGCGAAAAATCCACGGAACCCTAGCCACAAACAGCTTCCCTGTAAAAGCTTGAATTGAACTTCGATAGAGCAATGTTTTTGCGGACGTTCTGACATTCACGGGACGAAAAGGTGGAAAATTTCAATAATGCTGCACCCGCAGAAATCTCCATGTTTCCCCCCCTTCGACAGGGAGTATTCACTGGCGGCCATAGCTGTGTGCGCAAATGCCGAGCGCGTGCTGACGGCTAGCTTCCGCAGTTCTTTTGCAACGTGCATTCTGCACCATCAAGATTGCCGGTCTTAGCAGCGTATTCATAGGCGTGCGCACAGGGGGGGGGGGGGGGGGGGGGGGGGGCAGGGGGCGGCCGGCCCCTCTAATCATCTGGGGGGGGGGGGGGGGGGCGCAAAGTTGGCCCGACTCGAGGCGCGACGGCGCCGGCGGTATAGGCCTCCTGCGCTGAAGCTTTGAACAAACTGTAGCGCCCTCATTTTGAGTAGTACAAGCTCACCTGATTTAGCATAGCACTCTTATGGCACGTTGGTCGAGCTTTTTCAATTCTATGTGGTGCTAAAGAACGAAAAAACACCTTTGGACGCCAGAAATCGGCCAAACTCAACGTTTGCAAGAGAATCGAAAGTGACAAATTCATGATACCACCGCTAGGGCACGCGTCTCTTATCTCTGGGTGGTGACGTCACAACACCTGTGTCGCGACGCTTTAATTTTTCTTTTCTTTCTGATGTCTACTTCGGAACGCGTGAAACGGCATCTCTTGGCTCACGCTCTCAGCGTCTTAGCTTTGACGGCGTTCGAATTTTTGTTCTGTCTTTGTAGTTTCATCGTGATCTCGCGCTCCGCACCAGAGCAGGCACGCTTCTGCATGAGTGACAGTTTGAGACGCTGAAATTTGTACTACCCAAAACAAGTCCTAACAAGTCCCATTCGCAGCACCCTCTGGGCAGCGCAGGAGGCCCATGGTTTCTTTTTCGACGGCATAAAACACCGACGCCAAAGTTCCCTCCCTCTAGTGCGCGCAACGAAAAAAAAAACAATCATAAAAATACGCCGCGACGCAGTCAGTTATCGAACAGTTCGCGACAAAATCGCGTAGAATTTTGCTTTAGACTTTTCAGGATTGGTGAAAAGTACTATATCTCCCACGTCCTACACATTTTTAGTAATCTAGTCATAAAATATTTTAGAGCGCAGCTCTTAGGGGCCCGTTCCCGGCTTGAGCGGCGTCGGCGTAACCAAGGTCACCCCAAGGTCACGCGACCCCCAAGGTCATTCCAAGGTCACGTGGCCCCCAAGGTCACGTGACCTCCAGAGGTCACGTGACCCCTCCCCCAGGGTCACGTGACCTCTGGAGGAGGGATGACGTCACTGATGACGTCATCGTCATCAGTGACGATGACTTCACCGGCATCCGCATCGTCATCATCACTGATGACGTCATCAGTGACGTCACTGACGACCTCACCGGCATCCGCATCGTCATCATCACTGATGACGTCATCAGTGACGTCACTGATGACGTCATCAGTGACGTCACTGATGACGTCACCGGCATCCGCATCGTCATCATCATAGATTACGTCATCAGTGACGTCACCGGCATCCGCATCGTCATCATCGCTGATGACGTCATCGGAGTCCGCATCGTCATCGTCAATGATGACGTCATCAGTGACGTCACTGATGACCTCACCGGCATCCGCATCGTCATCATCACTGATGACGTCATCAGTGACGTCACTGATGACGTCACCGGCATCGTCATCATCACGGATGACGTCATCAGTGACGGCACTGATGACATCATCGGCATCGTCACGTGACCCCCCCCAGGTCACTTCACCCCCAGTACCCTTCCCTCCTCCTCCTCAAGAGCTGCGCTCTAATTCGGTGTTACAGGGAGTTGTAAACGGCTTTCACTTTTTACTACCACATAACATATCCATTAGTTTGTATAATGTTTGCTGAGCATGACATAGTGCGTGCGTGTTATCTTGTTGTTTCTATTACATGTTTCTATCAAGCGCCAGAAAGTAAGATTATCAACTGTACATTTGGATGCTCAAAAAAAAAAAGGCATGTCATAGCGTTTATCTTCAATAATTACTAAATATTGTAACCTGCTGTTTCTCGTATTTTTAATCTGCGGTATATTATCGTGCTTTTAAGCGTTGCTATTACGTTGTGTATTGGGTGGCGTTTTTCGTCCTCTGCATGAACGTTGCAGACGCCATATGACAGCTTTCGCCATGCGTAGGTGCACCCATGCGTTTGCCCTGTATGTATACTTATTTTCCATACTAGCAGAGTCACGTTGAGGCAATATTTTTAAATATTATGAGCTGTTAAAGATGGCATATGTGTCGTATCTTAATCCCTGGTTTAGAAAGAATAAAAATTCTTTGTAAGCGCGTTGTGTCACTGACGCCTTAGCTGCGCAAGGACTGGCTTTCTTTGCGGACGTTTCACAAGAAAGTGAAACCTACTGCTTAATAATATTTTGTATACGTTACAATTCAATATTGTTGAAATAAACGTTTCATAACCATATCTCGTCTCAGCACTACAATATGAGCGGAAGGACATCAGTGGGAGTGCGTTGATAGAAAAAAAGGGGGGGGGGGGGGGTGGCGGCGGGGGCGCTTTGGGGAAATCTCGCCCCCCCTAATGACAAATCCTGCGCACGCCTATGAGCGTATTAATGTGAGCTCGTTCTGAGCATGCGCTTTAAACAGCGCCCTCAACTATGGCGTCCAGTGAATACCCCCTATACTTGAGAATAACGAAGAAATAATAATGGAGCCATTTTTGCGAAGTTCCCACCATGATTGGAACTATTCCGATAAACTATTGCGATTCAAGAGCAACTCCGGTAAAGAGGCCGATCTCAACAGCAAGACGACGTTACGCAGCCGCTGCCGACATGAAGCGTGAGAACTGTAGTCTTTCTGCACTCGCGGAAACCCCACTGCAGGTCTGCACGAACGGAGCACGAGCTGACTCGTGCTCTTTACTCTTCCCGGTATGCCATTTATTGTTTTGTAGCGTGAGCTACACTGGCCGAGGTTGAGCAGTTTCGCGTGGCTCGCATAATGAACCGTGCTGCGCAAGTGCGAGGAGTAGTGACGTCACACGTCGCACAGCTGGCGCGCCGGAGCAAAGGCGTTGGCCGGAGCCGCCGCGGCCTCCGCCGCCACCGCGCGCGCCTCGCCGGTCTGAGCAAGCGCGAGCGGTGGCGTCGCACGGCGCACAGCTGGCGCGCCGGAGCCGTCGCCGCCGCGAGCTCCGCCGCCACCGCGCACGCCTCGCCGGTCTGAGCATTCCAGAGGGACGTCATAGCCGCGGAAGACGCACTGGCGCCGCCGCGTGCCCAGCTGTGCGCCTACGTTGCGCAGTAGCCGCTTGATAGCGCCTCTTATTTTGTGCGCATAAGCTCACGCTACGTATATCCTGGCATAGCCGAGCCACCGCAATTTTTAAATTTGAAATAGGTATTGAGAAAACGTCAAATGAACGAGTTATGCAACACAAGCATTCAAATTTTCCCGTGCTCTCAAGGGTCACGTGCACTGGCAGTCGAGCAAGACGTGAGCAAGGGCCCTATTCTGGGCCCTAATCTGGACACTTGGCGAAAAAGTAGGAGAGAAATCTGGCGGCTCTGATTGGCCGACGCCGCACTTGACCTTGGCGCCGGCCAATCATAGCCGTCAGATTTCTCGCCGTCTTTCTCGCCAAGTGTCCAGATTAGGAGGCCTGGACAGTTGGCGAGAAATCTGGCGGCCGCGATTGGCACTTGACCTTGGCGCCGGCCAATCATAGCCGCCGGATTTCTCGCCAACTTTCTCGCCAAGTGTCCAGATTAGGTAGGGCCCCAGGACAGTATTTGACACGTTTCGATTTGCTGGCGTCAGCTTCCACAGCATTCATTTTACACCATCACACTCGTAACTAGGGGTGTCGCGAACCGGCAGATTTTCGAGTTCGACCAGGTTCGACTTTTGCGAACTTTTAGTGGAAATTTCGACGAATCTTGTATTGAGGTTTGACTCATGTGCGCATACGCGACAGGCTGGCTAGTTGGCTTTGGATTGGATGGTGACGGCTAAGGGATGAATTAAGAGCGCCGCTGAATGGGTATTTCAGTTAATGCAGTACAAAAAATTAAGTTATTAACTTCTTCAGTGATTAGAATTGGTTTCTTTTAATTGCAAGTGTTCATAAAAGAAAATAACCCTTTGCACAAAAAACAAATTCTCCAAACCTAGACATGCTTGTACCAAGGCCTGGCCAAACTGTCCACAAAGTCGAACCGGTTGAATCTGGTGAAAAGTTTCGAAGGCTCGAACCCCGAAAGTTCGACCTAAAAATCCGGTTCGACAAAAGTTCGCGACACCCCTACTCGTAACCTGTAGGAAACAACTACAAGCTGTTCAGCCCCCATGTTAAATTGGTTGGATGGATAGGTGCTGGATGGATCAGAGCGGTGTAGAGTTTGGTCAATGGGAGGCGCAAGCAGAGCCAGGGCGTGCACCAGACGCAAAAAGAGGGCTTGACATGTTCTCTTGGCCAACCAGAAGCCAAAACAAAGCCCCTAGCAGTAGTAGCGAGAAACTGTTTAAATCATAGGTATATGGTTTTAATAAGCAGGTAAGAGTGAAGTGTAGTAACCCTTCATGGTCACAAATAGGGTGCACGTGATGTTTCGATCATGGTCATGCAGAAAGATGCAAGAAACGAATGTGCCGCTCAACTCGGTTTTGCTCGGACAGAGTGACCGCTCGGATGGCAGATTCCCGGCCCTCGGCGCTTGGCGTTCAAATTATGTCGACCGTTCCGCTAGTCGCGCTCTTCCACGATTCTGAATGACCGTGATTGAAACATCATGTGCACCATATTTTCAGACAAGGGAAACTAAACCCGAGTACAGGTCACGTGATCTGATGCGATTGCTGCGCAGTTTGGTGAAGCGAGCACATCACTGAAATCTCGAAAACTAGTGTTGCCGGCTGGATAAATGGATGCTAATGGTTGTACCCTTTACAACGGCAGGTAGCTTGCGCTACCTAGGCAGTAGATGGGAGCCCGGTGTTGCCACAAAGAAAACGGAACCTAGGACCAAGTTTGGCATGTTCTTCCTTTCTGCGACAAAACCGGGTTCCTCCAGTAGCATGCAACGAATATGAAGCCTTGAAGGAGTCTCCAAAAATTTGGGGGTTTTACGTGCCAAACCTACAACGGGCATCTGGCACGCCCCTGCGGAGGACTGAGGATTAATTTGGACCACCTGGGGATCTTTTGACGTGCAACCGAAAGCTCGGTTCCACGGCGCCTTTTCCGCAATAAGCCTCCGTCATATTGCGGGCACCTCGGTCGGGATTCGAACCCGCCATCTGGGGATCCGTAGGCCGGCGCTCTCACCTCGGAGCCACCGAGGCGGCTGAAGGAGTCTCCAAACGGTGCATTTACCATGCCTCCATTTTGTTCTCGATTCCTGCCTGGTAATGGCACAACAAAGGGACGCTGCAGTTCGCCATGATCCCGGCAGGGGCGCAGCCCTGGAGGCAAACATGGCAGACAGCACTTTGCTGTGTAGCCAGATGCCAGCAGCCCATATGCTATGGATTGGCTGTTGCAATGCGACCAACTCCTGCATCAACTCTTCTTCGCCAGCGTATTTTGTTGATGCTTTGATGCACAGGTGGCACAGGGTGGTTACCCAAAACAGCATTCTGGTTCCAGCATGCCATCTGCAAATGGCATGTTCAATGTTCCACCCATGCATTTTCATGTAAACCAAAGCAATCGAAAGCACACAGAACACGACACTTTGTAGAAGTAGGCAAGCCCTTTATGAACAGTCTCCCACCAAATCTACACAATCAGGAAAGACACACTGAGCTAAAAACACACGCAAAAAAAAAAAGACCTCATTTTATAAATATATAAAGCTCAATATGTACAACAGCAGCCCGAAAAAGTTTAGCTGCTTAAAACTAAACAAAGATTGGACAAACAGATCCGATGCACTAGCTACAAACTATTTTTTTCAAGATCAAGCAGGAAAGCACATGAACGCAATGTGGTAATACAATAAAATCCTGCGGCAGTCCACAAGAAATGTGGCAGCACAATGCTCTGCGTGGAATGACGCTCGTGAGATGAAGGCTACTCTAAAAAGAATGGACCCTTTATAAAAAAGAGCGCTTGTCAAAAGTGACACAGCGTGTAAACGTTTCTTTCTCACTGGTACTTTGTTGAGGTGGTCGTGAATGCAATGGATGGAACGTGAACCCCGGGGGGTCCCTGGACGGATGGGCATGGCACTGATGCAGTTAATGCAAAAGACGGTAGCTAAGGTACGCTGGAAAAACTCTGTCACAGATGCATTTCACGTATTCTCCCCAAGAGTAGGACGACGCAAGGAGGCAAAGACTGAGCAAGTGACAGGGCACGCAATGCACAAATTTGCAACATAAGTTTCTGCAGAAACCTTCTGTTGAAAAAAAATATCAATTTTTGGAAAGGCTGCATTAAAATATGAACCTCGTCAGTGCTTAAAATGCCTGCATCAATGTAAGAAGCTTGCCACAACTTTTCTTTACAGTCAAGTTTTGGGGCAAGCTTAATACACCAATACTAAACGGGGATGCAGTGACGATATGTCGTCGTTTCATTAAAAAGGTCTTTCGTTGTGAGAAAACTTTTCGCAAAAGCCAAACAATGCAAAAAGAACGAGCAACTTTACAAATGAAGCTGTCTCCAGTGAAGAGCATTTTCATGGCATAGGAAACCAAATTCCTCGCTGTCACATCCTTTGCGTCCACACAGATCATCCTGACACATGGCAGTGAACGTTCGATAAGGACTCTCCACAACAAATGTTAAGTTCCTGCACTAGCCGAATGCAATCTCGGATGATACCCCGTGTAAGGCATGGGCCCAACTTCATCCTTTATCTTTGGTGTGACCTGTAACATTTTTAGAATTCCGATTATAGAAGCGGGTGGTTCAATGGTGCCGGCTATTGTTCTCGCTAGCTCTACTTAGCTTGCACTTTCGCTCCTAAGGATAGTAGCCGACAACCCAACCGGACCGTTGGGCTTAAAATCCTAAAAGATTAATCACAGAGACCATTAGGGACAACTCCTACTTTCTATGGGCAAAATGCCATTGATTACAAACAGAGCTGCACTTTGAAGCGGTTAACGCACATGAGGTCGACAGATTGCACATTTCTACAACTCTGGAACTTGCAGAGTCGCACCTTGCTGCCCATTTTATGCTTTTCTCCAGTCAGGGTTGTGAACCGTGTCTCTGATAAGCTGCACTTCGAAACGATCGCCGTGGCTTAACAGTGTGGACGACAGTAGTGAGCACAATATAGTAAGCCAAAACGAGCGATCGCGTGTCTTTGCAAGTTTTCTCACACGGCTAAGAACCAGCCGTCAATACTTTGGGTCAATGGAATGTGCGTACATAAGGCACAAATTTACGGGCTCGAATTTGTCGTTGCCACTAACCTTTGCACGTCAGATGCAGCAGAAGATCGAAGTCGCATTCGGGCTAACTATGCTGCACTGCGTACAAGCCGTCAAACATACGCCTGTCGTGCACGCCGACGGATATACGCTGCAACAATCACCGTCGCACAAGTGTGCAACACACACGTATGCACACAGCAGTGACCCTACGTCGCAACTACCTCTCTACGCCGCTCGACAGTACGTAAAAGGCAGCATGTCGCTAGCGAAATTCCCCGCTACGGATGCAAAGGTTCGTTCCTTTCTGCAACTTCTGGCTGAAACCAAAGCAGCAACAGCACGCTTTGATGCGACAATATTGGACCCGTCCGTCACAAGCACGGCAGTGATTGCACACAGGAGCCGTAACTCTACGTCGTTCGACGGCTCAAAAAAAGGCAGGATGCTGCCAACGAAACTCCATCACGCACGCCGCGACGGTTCCTTTCCATAACTGCCGGCCGAAACCAAAACTGCAACGGCGTGCTGCAGCAACAACAACGTTGAACACACTCGATCCGCAATGCTAAGATCCGCAATCCTACCCTACTGACAATGAGTGATGGAGTCAAAAACTTTTCGCCCCAAATGGCACGCGGTCCGACGTAAAGAAAGTCCCCACGAAATCTGCCGACGGTTTCGAGGGAGAAAAATGAGGTGAACGAAACGGTTACGGGGTCGACGACCCCCGTGCTAACTTTGGCAGGTAAGTGCGCCGAGCGGTCTCAGACGAAAGACGAGAAGCCGGGCAGGGGAGCCCGGGATCCGGCCATGTTGTGCAGCACGACGCGTCCCCCATTGAGACACATGGCCGTGGCGCTGTCCTGCTCCGAGTCCGTGTAGCTGGGCGGCTTGGCGACACGCTGGCGCTTCCACGACTGCCGGAGCGTGTCGTTGACGTTGGCGTAGTGGTTCACGAACGAGTGCGGATCTCCCTTGGTGTCGCTCTCGCTCTCGGACCCCTGCAACGGGGCGACGCCGGGTAGGTGAGAATCGAGGAAGCAGGTCTGAAGCAAGTTTCTTTGCCTTCAGAGTTAACCTTCAGACACCTCATATACAAGTTCTAAGGCAATAGGTTTATATGGAAATCCTCTGCTGACCCTTTCTGGTAGCTGGCACTTATCTAACCGTAGCAAGCAAGGCCAGGAAGAGCGTGTCGGTAGCAGATGATAGCACGATTGCCGACACCCTCTTCCACGGTCCGACGCCGCAGTGCGCGCGACCGATGGTTTGTACCACCTTTCGGTGCTTAGGAACCTGGGAACAGCATGTTAGTAGAATAATCTAGTAGGTACGGGGTCATTTCACAGTTGGATTGTACGCAACGGAAGTTTACAGAATGTGACGACAATGCACGGCCGGACTGGAAGCGCGCGCTCTCTTTCTCTTCTTACGGCCTTTGCAATCGCCCGGGAGTCAATGGTATTTTTTCTCCGTATGTAGTTCACTTGCTTGCCGCCAGGGGCGCAACCACCTCACCCCACTTCACCCCACTCGGAGGGTCCTTTAGAGCTTCGTGGGTTGTTGTTTTGGCACCCGTTTATTGAACTTCGCTTCGATTTAAGTCACTCTACCAACAGGCAGTGTCGTCAGCAAACTGCGTTCCCCTGTGACGAAAAATCAGCTGGATATGCGCACAAGCCCTCGAGGAAGCACTTTAGGCTGTAATACGCACTATGCGACAATTGTATAGACTACTACACCCTCCTCTAGAGCAGCTGACCGACTTCATGTGCGGCCTATGAAACAATGATGAAGACCACGGCGATAGATTGGGCCTGCTTCTTACATTTCACGAGAGTGTACGAATTATTTATTATTTAAAGATCCTCCACGTAGAAGGGGTCCGTCTCCTCCTGTTCTTGATTTGCAACAGAAGTCCTGGAGGTAAAGACGAGTATAGTTTTATTTCACCGTTTTGGGCTCATCAGAAGCGCATTAGAGAGGGGCTGAGGGTCTAAACGTAAGGATCAGGTGTCAAAGGCTATAAAAATCTCGGCCGTAAGTTGCGACAGCGCTGAAATACACTGTCAGCCGCGCTCCGTGCAAACGGCAAAGGGTAGCCCAGGAGTGAGGTGACAGCGCCCCCCGCGAATTGCGGCGGGAGGTGGCGATTGCCCCAATTGCAAAGGCCGTAAGAAGAGAAAGAGAGCGCTCTTCCAGTCCGGCCGTGCGACAATGTGACACGTGTGGTTGCAATGTGTGACATGTGTCACATGCAACCGTGGCAACGACGAACGGTGTTTTTGTTGAAAGTCGCGGCGCGGGTCTCGGTAGACAAATGACAGCACCGAGATTGCTAGCTCAAAAACGTGAATTCTGTAGAATGATTTTGTGAGGTGTGACCAAAGTACTGCCAATTTCTTAGAATCACACCTTTATTCAAAGTTCTGCACACTCCAAATGTTCCGAACTGGATAGCCTCGAACAAATCTTTGACAGGCGTGTCTAGCACCCCACACTGCCCACACGACAAAGTGGTCCAAAAGTGGCAAACATTACGTCCTGATCCTGGCAATCAGTTGAAGTCCTGGCAAAAACTTTGCGCGGATGATTGGGCAACGCAATGCGAATGGACGGCGTCAGCTGGTGCGACATTTCGACGATACTGCGTCATGGTTGACTAAAAATTCTGGTGGCATGTTGCGTTGCGCGGTGTAGCGCGTAAAGCACAACCTGTTGCACACAAAACGGCTAGCACCAACGACGTTCTTGCAGATGCGGTGCACAAAGTGCTCGGTCGCACCGGCGTGTCCATTCTTCGCTCGGCAACGTTCCCTTCCACAGGCGCTTCACGTTCGCGTGCAGATTGATCTCGAATTCGAATGCATTTCATCCTAACACCCGTGGTGAGGTTGTCGGCGTCCACAAGTCGACGAAGTTCCCTCTCGCAGGCGCATTTACGCTGCCTGCTCCGGTGTACGCTTCGGCCGCCCCATTCTTGAGCACAGAAGTTTAGAGCGCCGAGAAAGAACGGGTGGCAACGAGAGCGATCACACGACCCCCGGCGCAATTGCGATGAACGTGCCGCACCTCAGCCATGACCATTATCGGCAAAAGGGTAAGGACATCCCTGGTCTCCCGGCACCAAAGCCACCCGCGATCAATGTGCACATTCTCCGTTCCTTCTCAACAACATGACGCTCGCCCAGTACACCCGATGCCGTAATAGACGAGCGAGCGAGCGCAAGTGTCGCTGTCATTGCGCAGCCCCATTGCCTAGCTTCT
The DNA here is from genome assembly GCF_016920785.2 of Ixodes scapularis. Taxonomy (NCBI): domain Eukaryota; kingdom Metazoa; phylum Arthropoda; class Arachnida; order Ixodida; family Ixodidae; genus Ixodes; species Ixodes scapularis. The sequence continues at coordinate 109,045,414 of NW_024609881.1, forward strand.
GTAAACCGTCAAGTGAGAGAGCGACCCAGGGCAGAACGAAGGTGTCCGCCGCATCTACCTTCGCTGCCGTGCCGCCACCAGGATAGCAGCAGGCAACTATGTGACACGAGCGTGACGCGGCAACGCATATTGAGGGACCATATTTGGGGATGCGGTTAACGCGCCAGCTGGGGACGCATTCGAGGCACCGCAACATGGCGGGGCGAAATCGGCGGGCGACAGCTCGACGCGGGAGCGGCGTTGCCGGGTGGGCATCGAGAGACTGGAAATGAGGACGCGGCGAAGGGACGGACGCGTTCCCGGCACCACAACGAAACGGGGGTCGCGGCGGCACCCACCTGGGAGTCCGAAGAACTCATCTCGGAGGGCTTCTCGGTGAGGCTGCTGGAGTCGCAGTGGTCGTCGTAGCCCTTGGTGTCGTCCTCGTCCGAGTAGGTCACGCTGGCCGGGGATGGCCGGGGAGGGGACCGCAGGGGCTTGCGCAGGGATGCCCGCGTCAGGCTGCGCTTGGCTCCCACGCTGGGCTCGGGGCTGCCGAAGCCCGCGTCCTCGAGGCTCAGGTGGTCCTCGCTCTGCAGGCTCTGCTGCATCTCCTGGGGAGCAGGGGGGGTACGGAACGTGAAACTGTCACCGGAGTGAGCCTTCTTTATAAAAAAAAAAAACTGGCATCCGCACAAAGTGGCCTTTACTCGACGTCAGGGGGTTCTTAAGAACGAACGGCCTATCGGCATCTCCCAGGAAGAGGGGTACGCGCAGCACGCAGCTGGAGTACCACGCTGTCAGCGACCGTATGGTGACAAGCTAGTCCGGGAGTTCTCAAGCTTTCCCAACACCTATGAGCCTTGGCATTGATGCAACAAAGCAGTGCAGGAGCCTAAAAAGGCCTTGTAAACAGTAATGCACACTCGCAAATGTTTGGCTCATAGTTGTGCATCAATGTTTGGCTCAGGCCTGCGAAAGCTTAGGGGCAGGGATGGTTGAGAAAATCTGGGGGAACCCCATTGTGTTCTGCAGAACCCAGTTTGAGAACCCATGATTTATTAGCATTTATTATAAAAATTTCTTAATTCAAAGATTTTTACGGCAGTAGCTGTTCGTGCGTGTTCCCGGCAAAATGAATGCTCATGTACAAATGCACAACCCCCCCCAACACCAGGGGCACTGCTCTCCCTTTCCCAGTCGTTCCTCACACACCACAATGCTCTTTTCTCGCTTCTTTTTCTCTTCCCCCATCTTGCTCCGGCAACGCTCTTCCTTTCTCCCCCACAACCTCGCCGGTAGCTGCTGTTGCGAAATACCCACAAGGTCGCGCCGCGCTGACACGCCCCCTCACCCCCTCGCCTCCACACAGCCACCACCCAGGTTTCGTTCCCGTGTTCTCCGCACCTCTACAAAACAGCTCGCATACAGTAAAACCTCGCTATAACAAAATGGGATATCACAAACTAATGGATATAACAAAGCAATCATAATTCCCCTTGCTTGCTAATAGGGAAGAAATGGACATTGGCTATAACAAACTAATGGTTATAACGAAATAATTATGATCGCTCCTTCAACTTTGTTATAACGAGGTTTTACTGTACATACTTTCGCTTCTTCCACCACAGGCGCAGTCATGGACGCCCCAAGGGTGTTTCAGCCAAAAAGATAAAGCACGTCTCTGTGTCCTTCTCCAACATTATTCAACATCTCGCACAATCATTCCACCAAAGCGCACATATCCTCACAGATGTCTTCTATGCCAAGTCCACCGAAAGCAAAGAACCCATTGCACACATTGTACAACACACCTAAACCCACATGGCAAAGCAAAAAAAAACTCCTAGTGTCGGCTAAGAACAATGGAACTCTGTGCGCACCTGCTTGTAGCGGTGTGTCTTGCTCTTGACGCATAGCACGGCCACCACCAGGATGATGGCAACCATGGAGCCTGCCGCCAGCACCACCAGGAACCACGGCTCCCGGTAGAAGGGCATCCGCTGCTTGTACTCCAGGAACAGTTTGCCTGCGTAGGCCGCGACAGACGCTCTCAGCAAGTGCATTCACAGAAACAAACTTTACATGGCGTCAACATTTTTGTGCAACGTTCCCAAGGATGGCATAGTTTCAGCAGCACTCCAACGTCGTGCAGGCTAGTTGCGTGAGCGCATGACTTCATATGGCATCGCTTTAGTGCGAGAATGCGTGCGAATGTAGCTTAAGATGAAACCACCAGAAAACCTCCCACCCAAATATCTTTAAATTTTTGGCGAAAAAAGTGCCTTCTGCGAGTAAATGCGGTAAAACATTAATGACAACTACTTCTACAATATCAATTACTACAACTATAACATCAACTACAACATCAAAACGGACGTCATTTCCAATGGGGGAAGAGCCCCATAACAACTATCGCTGTAAAACAAAATTTTTTAGGCTTAAATATTTTCCCTTGAAACTCACATTCATGAAATTTGGATATAAGAAATGCACCACTCTAAAGACATCTTTGTGGGAGGTTTTAATTCTTCATTGGTTAATTTATAATATTTTTTATGCCTAAATAATGTAGAGAAACACCCTGCAGAAGTGGGCCCCCCACATGAAACGCTGACCCGCATGTAAGCGATTTAGCGAGCGACGAGACGAGCAACGGAGATTTCTTACCGTCGCTCGTCGCGTTGCTCGGTTTTTGGATTTCTAGAAAACGTCGCTCGTCGCCTTGGTCGCTTGCTCCCGTCGCTTTCATGCAGTCTGCGCCGTCACTTGTCTCGTCTCTTGCCAAATCGCTTACGTGCGGTTTATACTTACCGTAAAATACCGGGCAAGCGCCCACTCAAACTTTGGAGATAATCGCAAAAAAATGGGGAAAGGGCGCTTGTCCGGTCATCAATTTTACATGTAAATTTACTGCGCTTATTTTCTCAGATCTTACAAATTTGGGAATGGGTGCTTAATGTGGAATGGGTGGATGCACGGTATTCTACGGTAACTCTTTCCGTAACACGGGAAAATGTGGCAATTTTCTGAAGAGAAATTTTTTTTTTTTTTTTCAGAACTATTTAGCATATGGCTAAACACAAAACATAAAAATGTAGGCGATAAGCCACTCATTAGAAGAAAAAAGGTTTTATTAATGTCCAAATAAAGTTCCATCAAATTTAAAAGCTAAACTTGAAATTATTACAGAAAGTCGCAACATTGGTGGCTATATTTAATAAGTATGATATTTAAAAGTTCTAAATATACAAAGTGTGCCCCGTACACACCACTATCACTTCTGTAAGTTAGAGAAGTCTAGCTGATACTGTCTTTTTTTTTAATCCGTTGGAAAGAGCTCCCGCGGCATCGTACCATTCAGAGAAGCCCTTGCCCGAGGGGGTGCATGTTCTCAGGAAGGCTTTTTTTTTTCTTGCACAAAACATTTTTCTGTCATTGCACTGCTCTAACTTCTACTCTGCTGGTGCTTTTATTGCTCGCGACACATATGAAATGTGTGCCGCAGCTCACAACAGCCTAGAAAGCTAGAACGACACTCTCCGCCGAGTGCTTATCGACATTCTGCACCTCGGAGATTAAGGGAGGAGGTGGGGAATAAATATGAACTTTCTTATTTCTAGAGATATCTGAACGAAATTTACAGGGTGTGTTTATAGCACAGACATAAGAGTAACTGCAAAGTTTCATGGAGCTGTGCATATTATTTCTCAAGTTACAAATATTTATCAAAATCGTCCATATGCATTCCTTATCCCAGGTCTGGAGAATTTGAAAAAGGTAGTAGCGGCGTAAAATTTGTTATGATTACCCCTGGATACATTCCTCAGGGCATAACAGAGCCCTTTTATTAAATTTCTTTGTTGAAAAATTTTAACGCAACTTTGAATTTTTGTGTAGTCATGAAACCCACATTCACCAAATTTAATTTTTTTATTATAAATTTTTAGCGCAGTTTTCTAAAAAAAGGGCTCTGTTATGCCCTCACAAAGTTATTAGAGAACAGAATAAAAAAGACAGCACAAAAATCCATTCATCAGTTCCTGAGATATCGCTGGGACAAGCAGCCACGACAGTGAAAAAATCCATTCTGAGAAAACAGCACTTGAAGGTTGCACCCAGATTTTCAGCTTTAGAATGACCCTGCAGAATAGTCAGAAGTGTTCTTGTGCACTTTCTTCTTGTTCCGCCTTTCCAAATTCTCTTGATGTCGTTTGCTGGCCTTGTGCAGACGTAGGGCATCTTTCCCGGCAGCTCGTTGGAGGGCTAGATGGGTCGGCTGAAGTCCCACTGCAACCGATATTTCTGCAGTTGCCTTGTAGCAGCCGGCGTTGAACCTAAACACCGCTTCATGCAGTGCAATTTGCTGGCATAGCTCCAAGTTCGGCTTGAGCAATATCACAATGTCTAGCTTCTGCTTCGATCTCCTCACGTGTCAGGAAATGCGTCCGCAGATGGGTGCTAGAAGACGCGCTCCTACTTGTCGCGGCAGGCGGAAGACGGGCGCTGGGACCCGCGATCTCGGGAGGAACCACAACGGTCGGCATGCTCGGCACTCCAGGCGTGAGCGGGGCGATGCGTTCTTCCTCGACGACAGCCGATGGCACAGAAAATCCATCACTGGAGGTGTTGACGCGATCATCATTGACGGCACGCCGTGCAGAAACTTCCTAGTTCGCCATCCGCACTAACTTCATGGACCGCTTCCGCGCGCCAAACGCGCGCACCGTCTTGTACTTCGAACCCCGCATCGTGTGCGACCACGAAACAGACGGGCACGCTACACGAAACTACTCAAAGAAAGTTCGGAAAACGATCGTAAAGATGGCGAAAAACGAAGTGGAACTGACTAAAAGAGCGCGTGCAAGCAGACCACTACCAAAAGCAGACGACGCGAGCGGCAACAGCAGGAGAAACGGAGGAGGAGAGCGCTCCGCGCGCGGAGAAATCGCGTCCCAGCCAATAGCAGTCGCGCGCTCCCCCGCACGCTCCTCGAGCGCGCGCTCTGTCCAATCGCGTTCTTGCGATTGCGACATGGAAGAACGGCGACAGTGCCGTAACCACGCGGCCGACGCCATTTTGGGAGCTGGCAAAAAAAAGAGAAAGAATTCACGTTCAAAACAAGACTAAGATGGCGGCCGTCGGTCCAACGCTTTGAAAATGGCGAGCGCGCGAAGTTGGGGTTGATTTTGACGTTTGACCGTCACTTGGATGCTATTCAGGCCTCGTAAATAATTGTTTTTAAATATTTCCCCATTGTATTTGGTGCTGATAATTACAGAGAAGGTAGTTTATGAGATATACAACCGAAAAATAAGGTTTTCTAAAAATCGACTTTTTCGCGATTTTCCGGTTTTCAAAGCCCGCGTCCCCCCTTAAAACGTCGCCGTAAGAGCTCAAGTCAAATGATCCAATGACATCCACAGCCCTCACCACAGCTGTCCTTCGAAAAACAAGCAGCAAAAGCGGTTAAATCGTGCGACCGAAGCTATCTTTGTGGCGGCACCCAATGTCGGCCGGACGCCATGTTTGACAAGTGCCCTCCTCGCGCAGAGATTTATTTTCGATAGCTCACAAGCTCCGAAAAAGGACAAAACGGAATCGAAAGTAGCGTTTCTCGGCTATTCACGAGCTTTTGTAAAACGTTCCTCCGCATCAAATTAACATTTTGGCCGTGCGTAGAATCCGTTGATCACGGACGATCAAAGGCCAATGGCCGCAGTACGGAAAGAGTTAAAACGCGAGCCGAGGAAAACTTTCGGGCGAGACAAACGCAACGATGACTGCAGAATGGGTTCCTGCTCCACCCGGGCGCACAAGAAAGTTCGACAGTCACTCACTGGGTGTCAGGACGTGTTCTGGCGCGTAGGCGGGTGGACTGATGCCCAGCCGGTTGCGTGCGAGCAGGCGCAGCACGTAATCCGTCGACGGCAGCAGGTTCTGGAAGCTCACGGTGTAGGAGGTGCGGGGCCCGCCTTCCAGCTCCGCAATCGTCTGCCACTCTTTGTCCTCGTCTGCGGGAAGGAAGCAACAACCGGCTCCAGGGGAGCTGCGACAGACGCTCTCTGCCAGCGTGCTGGCCTACACTTCATCTCCATATAGACCCTTTTCAAAATTTAGCGCCATCTGGGGGACTCGAAGAGCAGCTTCACCTCTGAAAAACCAATAGCAGTCGTGAAACTTCATTTCGTCGGGCGCCTTCGCTTTCGCGCGTCAGGGGCAGAATTGGTTCTATAGATCGCCTCGTAATTCTGTCTTGGTTTTTTTTCAGTTTCGATGGTGAGAACGTAAGAACTGATCAGAACGAGGCGGCGACCCTTAAAAGGCTCGATTAAATTTCCGCCGTCAAAAGGTGTTAGAATTAAACTTGGGCCAAAAGATTGATTGGACATGCAGCCGTCATACATAATTCATGCATCGTGTTATACTGACGTCTCAAAAATACAAACCTCGTCAGTCGAACCTCCTTATAACAAACGGGTACGTTAGGCATCGATGTTTTGACATCCTGTGCTCATCATTTGTGCTCGTTTTGATGTTTTTTTGTTTTTTTTCTTTGTCAAATTTGAAACTAAAAAAAACAGTATTGTCGAGACCGGTTATAACGAAATCAACAAAAATCGGAAATCACTTCGCTATATCCGCTATTTCATTATAACGAACTTCAGTTAACGAAGTGCAAAAGGGAATGGGAAATCGTGATCGCTTCGCTGTAGCCGCTACTTCGTTATAACCCACTTCGTTAGAACCAGTCTCGACATATTTGCATGTAGCAAGCAGATCTATCAATCTCCTCCACTGACATAGCACGACAACTCTATTATATCCGAATATCAGTTATAACAAAATCTGTAGTAAGCAAAGTTGGCTCAACGGCCTAAATAGGAAGATCAGCCAAAACTTCACAAATCGGTATGTTATAACTGAATGTGTGCTATAACGAGGTTATACTGTATTCTCTTCAAACACAAACTTCATAACAATTTAGTCACGAGTGACTCGTGAGCCATAGTGGTTGTGTAAGACAGCAAGTTTTGGCTCGATACATTTTTCTCAAAAGACCTTTCGAATGCGTTTCTAGTTTGAAAGTGTCAGTTTCTGACGATATGTCAGTCAACACCACTTACCTACCGCAAAGTTCCAAAAGAATGCCCGCCCAAAATGAAGAGATAAATGGTGAAAAACATGGGGTGGGCTATCTTTGGGGATGCCACAGCAAAACTTTACAAAAAATTAATGATAAACACTGGGGCACCCACTACAAACCACGTGACGAGGGAACTGATACTCCAGATCGCGGACACCGCAAATTCGCGTCTCACGACGAGATGAACACGCGGGAATTCGCTACGAATTCCTGTGTCACCGGAAAGGATACTGAAGTTTGCCGACGCAGCAGATTCGCGTTTTACCGCGCGACGAACCCGCGGAAACCCGCCGAGAACTTGGGTCTTACGAGAATGAATACCGCAAATCACAAACTCAGCAGACTCAAGTTTCGCGGTGCAAAATACACGCGGGAATCCGCTACAGACACGTATGTCACGGTCAGGCCTCTATCCGGCTAGGTCTAACCAGATGCGGTTAGGCCTACGAGCTAGGCCTAATTACGTTCAGTCAGCCGTCTGCTGGGCCATTGACCGGTACAGTCGGTGGCTCCGAGCACATACCCGAGTGGGAGGGCCGTGCCTCCAGCAAGTAGCCCGTGATGGGGGCCGACCCCTGGGGCCCTTCCTTCCAGGAGAGGGTGGCGCCGCCGGCGTTGCGCTGCAGCGCCAGTTCCAGCGGGGCCAGGGGCGAGCCCTCCTGGGGCCCCGTGGTCACGTTGCGCTGGCTCTCCGGGCCGTAGCCCTGGGATGTCTCGGCTTGCACGCTGAACCGGTACGTGGTCATCTCGCACAGTGCTCGCACCGCCAGGAATGTGTGCGACACCTTCTGGCGCACCTGCCTGCCAGACTCTGCGGAAAATGGCGTCGTCCCTTCGAATGAATGGATGCACACTGCCAAACCCTTAAAAACAATTTTAACAAAAATTTGCAACTCATACCTTTTATACCGTTTATCTTGGCACAAGAGAAAGAAAACATGCCACTTTCCCTCGAAATACTGCTATTTTGCTGCGTAATTGCAAAAGAGAAAACATTTTTTCCCCGATTTGCAGCCATGTGTGGCGATCATCGGAGTAGGCATGGCCACATGACAGCAGAGCGCAACCGTTCAAAGACCACCATGTAATTTCAGCTCCTGCTTTCCTGCGTGCTGACGAATTCGACCCGTGGAACGAGTTATTGTCTCTTCGTGGGCCTTACACCGCAGAAGAACGCGTCAACAGTGTTACCAGGCACGTCCCTCGACAACAGCTCAATGGCTCCAGGACACGCCGACCCCATGGATTAGCCCTTTTTCGTCGATGCCTATAACTCGTCAACCTCATCGACTCTGCCTCACCCTGGTGGCCACTTGGGCTGTATTTATACGGCGCTACAGAAATTTTTTGCCAGTAGGCATGGCTGCACGACAGCAGAGCGCAGCCGTTCAGTGGCCACTATGCATTTTCAGGTAGGTGCCAATGCATCATACTGCTGCAACAATCGATTAATATTGTGCCTTACAGGAATTTTGAACGATATTATTTAGAAATTTGAAATACAGTAAATGGAATGCAAATCAACAATTCAAATCGAACCACAAACCGAATCAAATACCAAATACTATTCGACTGGTACTTGAAATCTAAAATATCTGCACATGACAACGAGGACAACGAGGCAAAAAAGGCACATGAAAATGAGGACCAGACGTATCCTGGTCACAAAAATCCTTTCTCACCGATGTCCAGGTCGGCGGTCTCGTAGTTCACCAGGTAGCCCGTGATGACTCCGTTGGGCTCTTCTGGAGGACTCCAGCTCACGTTGAGCGAGTTCATCGTGATGTCCGAGAAGTCCAGAGGTCCGGGCACGCCGGGCCCTGGAAGCGCACCGGTCGTCTCCATTTCGTGCGCTCTACAGAAACCAGCTATCGAGCAAGCTCGCTTTTATCGAACCTCCCATTTTTTTTGACAGACTACCGGAATTCTGTGTCCAAAGCAGAGTTCTAGGAATGGTATGAACATCTTCAAAATGAAGTGTTATGCAGCCCGGTTGTTGCGCATTACGTTTCTTTTTCTGACACCTAAACACGAGCTTCGTGGCAGTAAACCTCATTACAATAGAGCTTCGGAGTTGCTCAAAATTAAAGCTTCTAGGTACCCAGTCAATAAAAAGTAATGGAGAAGTTTGCATTGAAAAACTTCTGGTGAATCAAACAAGTTACTTTGCCCTCTATTCTCAAACAAAGTGCAGAAAAAAATGCCTTTTGAAGTTAACTTTGACTCAAATGCAACAGATACCAATGTTACCACAAAACAAAAACCACTATGTGACTGCAACAAAGCTCACAAGAGCAGATAACATGGCTTCAACAGACTGTCAAAAAATCTTTAAAAAAAAAAACAACAAAACTTAATACAGCGAACAAGTCAACAAAACCATGTCTCTATGCTTGAGAAAGAAGGTGCAAAAAGGTGTGATCACGGGTGCGACAAGCCCCTACCACCACCTATAATATTCCCTGCAGCAGGTAGGAAACGTCTCGACAGCGACTTCTTTAATCACTGAAGCTTGTCCAGCGGCCACCATTACGACTAGCAGACGACGCTATGTTTATGTACTCTTCGTATGCTTTGATCGGAGCTCGGCACCCCAATCGCTGTACCCTCTGCACAAGGAGCAAACGGACTTGCTCGGCACAACAATGAAAAAGAAAGCCTCGATGCCGATGCAAATAAGATTGCGCGCCACTCACGGTCTGCCAGGGTCTGCACTTGCAAAACCTGCGAGCGTGGGCCGTCGCCGGCCGGATTGAAGGCCAGCAGCTGCACGGAGTAGCGGGTGAAGCGACGCAGGTCTGTCAGCGTGTACGCGGCCGGCGTGGCCGGAACCGCCTCCATCGCTTCCTCCGTGTCTCCTTCCGCCTTGTAGAAGATCTGCACCACGAGGGCAGCATTTAAAGACACAGACAGAGGGGCGGGAAGAACGGACAATTAATAAAATGAAGCTAAAAAATGAAAGCCGCTTACAACTCCCTGTAACGCCGAATTGGTGCGCAGCTCTTGAGGAGGAGAAGGGAAGGGCACTGGGGGGGGGGGGGTTAAACTAACCAGGGGGGGTCACGTGACCCCCAATGCCGATGATGTCATCACTGACGTCACTGATGACGTCATCAGTGACGATGACGATGCGGGTACCGATGACGTCATTAGTGACGTCACTGATGACTTCACCAGTGATGATGACGATGACGATGCGATTGTCGGTGACGTCATCAGTGATGATGACGATGACGATGACGATGCGGATGTCGGTAACGTCATCAGTGATGATGACGATGACGATGCGGATGCCGGTGACGTCATTAGTGATGATGACGATGACGATGTGGATGCCGGTGACGTCATCAGTGATGATGACGATGACGATGTGGATGCTGGTGACGTCATCAGTGATGATGACGATGACGATGTGGATGCCTCTGACGTTATCAGTGATGATGACGATGACGATGTGGATGCCGATGACGTCATCAGTGATGATGACGATGACAATATGGATGCCGGTGACGTCATCAGTGATGATGACGATGACGATGTGGATGCCGGTGACGTCATCAATGATGATGACGATGACGATGTGGATGCCGGTGACGTCATCAGTGATGATGACGATGACGATGTGGATGCCGGTGACGTCATCAGTGATGATGGCGATGACGATGCGGATGCCGGTGACGTCATCAGTGATGATGACGATGACGATGTGGATACCGGTGACGTCATCAGTGATGATGACGATGACGATGTGGATGCCGATGACGACATCAGTGATGATGACGATGACGATGTGGATGCCGATGACGTCATCAGTGACGATGACGATGTGGATGCCGGTGACGTCATCAGTGACGATGACGTCATCGGGGGGTCACGCGACATCGGCGGGGGTCACGGGACCTCGAGGAGGGGGTCACGTGACCTCAGGGGAGTCACGTGACTTCGGGGGGTCACGTGACCCCCCACGAGGTCACGTGACCCCGGTGGGGGGCTCGCGCGGTGCATTATGGGACATTTCCCATGATGCACCGCGCGGTTACGCCGACGGCGACGGCGACGGCGACGCCGCTCAAGCCGGAAACGGGCCCCTAAGAGCTGCGCTCTAAAAAAAATGAAAGCCGTTTACAATTCCCTGTAACGCCGGTTAGAGCGTAGCTCTTGAGGAGGAAGATGGAAGCGTACTGAGGGATAGGTGACTCCTTGAGGTCACGTGACCTCAAGGGGATCACGTGACCTCAGGGGGTCACGTGACCTCAAGGGGGTCACGTGACCTCGGGGGGTCACGTGACCTCAAGGGGGTCACGTAACTTCAGGGGGTCACGTGACTTCTGGGGGTCACGTGACTTCTGGGGGTCACGTGACCTCAGGGGGTCACGTGACTTCTGGGGGTCACGTGACCTCAAAGGGTCACGTGACCTCGGGGGTCACGTGACCTGAAAGGGTCACATCACCTTAGGGGGGTCACGTGACTTCTGGGGGTCACGTGACCTTAGGGGGTCACGAGACCTCAAGGGGGTCACGTGACTTCTGGGGGTCACGTGACCTCAGGGGGTCACGTGACCTCGAGGTTACGCCAACGCCGACGGCGACGCCGCTCAGGCTGGAAACGGGCCCCTAAGAGCTGCGCTCTAAAAAAAAAGCAGGCAATCGTTTGATCTGTTGTCTAAACAAGCCATACGCAGAATGCGTGAGCAAAATGTACGCAGATGCGGGTAGTGTGATGACGCGGTACGACGTTGCATCTTGTGACGCAATGTCACGATATAACGTTGCAGCACGACTTGATACTGAATGTTACTCGACCTAATGATACCGATGACGGCAATACCTCAGCTTCGCACCCCGAGTCACATGATGCCGCGACATCACCTGACTAGCCGTGGACCGACCCATGTCGCGGGCCCACATGACACGCAGCAGTACCGGCCATGAGACCATGCGACTCATAATGGCATCCTGCCCAATTTGGCAACTCGCTAGCCCATTAAATTTAGCCGAATACAACACAGAACAGCCATGGCTATGGCTACAACCTCGCTACTGCTGAAACCCCTTCTGCATTAAAAAGAAGCGCAAAAGAAGGCCCACCTTGTAGCCCAGCAGCTCGCCGTTGCGCTCATCCTCGGGCGGGGGCGCCCAAGACACGGCCACTTCCGTCGGACTCGGGGCGTCAAGGCGGACTTGGCGCGGATATCCCGTCGGAACTGCAGTGCAAGACGTTTGTGACCTCGTGCGCCCGGTACAAAACAGAGCCAATGGCAACACATTGCAGAAAAGCTGCCTTGCGCCCTCTTTGCTGTATTACTACGGCCTTTGGGCGTACATACAGTGTAGACCGCATATAACGTATGTCGCGGGAGTCGCGAAAATCCGCACTATAAGCGGTACCGCGTTATAACCAAAACATAAATTTTTCAGGCCAAAATACATGCCATGAGACAACTTACCTTTGTAAAACAATTTATTTTATGTGAGATGGAAAATAAAGCTTAGTTTGAGGAAAGTCTTTATTTCACCAGACTAGTGCACTTCTCTCTCAAGTGTGTCACACATTTTGAAAGAAATGAGCGGCTTTTGCCTGGCGCAGCCTTTTAGCGGCGTCGCGGGTTGCGGACGGACGTTGCGAGCGTTCAGGATTGCTAACCCTAATCACTTTTCTCCGGAGATGAAAACGCGTGAAAATTCGCATCCTTCATACGGTACGCGCCAGTAATACCTTGAACTTGAGCGCACGCATGAAACGCGCCAAATAAGAAATCCGGGCGATGTTCGAGCACACAAATGCTTAGAAATCATCACTGTAGTCGAAGTAAACAAACACGACGACACGGGCGTTTCTGCCGTCTTGAGAGCGCCGCCACGACATCGCCGCTCGAGTAGGTGGATCTTCCTTTCTAGTACGTGCTGGATTATCATAGCGAGACACAGCGAAAATTCACAGTAAAGGATAGCGCTTTTACGCGGAACGATGAGATAAACGCCGTCTAAGACGACGATCACAACGTTGATCACAACCGATGCCATGTTTGCGGAGAAGCAGCCGGCCCGCGACCGGCATGCGACGCGCGCGAACACTTCTCGACCTTCGATTGGTCTGTCGTTGCGGTTGTTTCGGATGTTTTCAAGGAAGCCTCTCTCTTCGCTTCTCCCGCTTCTTCGAGCAACCTCCTTGCCCCCCGAGTGCCGCTTGTGCAACGCTTGCGGCTCGCGCCGTCAGCGCCGTTATGTAGTGTCGCACAGGGAAGCGTGCTCGCTGCTCCGGTCGTCAGCGCGGTCGGCGGGCTGTGCCAGAAACCGCACTATAACCGGTATTGCCCTTCGCGCGCCTGCATTTTAAGCGGTATGTAATTACATGGAGTTCTATGGGAGGCGAACCGGTGGTTTAAAAAAACCGCGTTATACCCGGTCCTGCACTATAAGCGGTTACGTTGCAAGTGGTCTATACTGTATACGACACTCAACCTGCACAATGAAACAATGGCAAGAAACGACCACATATCTATGCAAAAGCATACACCGCACGTACGAGGAAACGTGTGTCAACAATTCACCTACATCAAGCTATAGAGAAACTCAAACATCCAATGTCGTGCTAGCCAAATTAAAATACCATCGCAACCACAACTGAATCTGCACACATGTGGCTTAGTTGGGATGTCACAAAGTTCCGTGTTCTACATGCTAGCGACGGTCGGTTCAGACAACTTTGCCGGTCCTGCACTCGACAGACCCACTGATCTGCCGTGACGTCCCTCCGTGAGTCCCCCCTTTTTTTTTTCCTGCTCCCGCTCACTTCCCGCATGCACTGTGGCGCCGCCCGGCGAGGATGCATGCACCTAGCGCATGCACTTGGTGCACGCGTCATTAAACAAATGAAAACTGTCCACGAGCAATCAAGTTATAAACGCTGCAATCCCTGCACACACGCCAACGAGCTTCACAAACTCTCAGCCGTCAATTAACGCCGCGATTTGCCACCAAGTCTAGCGGGCCACACCATGCGCACACCGGACACGCTGCGAAACGCTGCCAACGACGGATTTCGCCATGAAACGAGAAAAAGAAGAGAAAGCGCACTGACCGGCCTCCCCGACGTAGACGGACACCGGGCGGCTGGTGGGGCCGTCCCCCTGCCCGTTGGTGGCCACCACGCGCACCTCGTAGATGCGGTCCCTCTGCAGGCCCTCCAGGGTCAGGGGCCCCCCGCCGGCACCCTCCAGGGAGCGGCTGCGGCACTCCTGGGGTCCTGCCCCCACGGGGCAAGCCTCCACCCGGTAGCTCGGGTGGGCCAGGTCTCCGTTCCAAGCCTCCTCCGCAATGCCCTGCGAGAGAGGGCAGTGCTCGGTAGGTTCTTCAACGTGGGCCGCTTCGACGCCATACTACTGTAATGTCCCGGGAGAAAGCCTACCTAAAACCATGAGCTAATCGGGCAAAAATAAAGAGCGAACTTTCAGTGTGCAATTGAGATAAGTTTAAAAAATTATATTTCTAGGTCGTGCGTCCTTTACCAGAGGGGCAACGAAGCAAAGACGACCGTAGTTCTCAGATGGCAATGTTCAGTTATGTCCCGCCATAGCTAACTAACCCAGTTTGCGTCGAGGCTGTCGTTGATCCAAATGCTAAAATTAATAGGGGTGGGCCATCTTTCGGTGTTCAAGAAGAAATAGCAAATCATGCTAAACATAGAGGGCGAATTATTGTTCGAGGGTGAGACGTCCCTCGGGATATTACGGTGAACGTATTCCAGGAACTTTTCTTGTGCGTGACCAAAAACACTACGCTTGGACAGCCACAGGCACTGCATACGCATGCCTTCCCCGTATAAAAGATTCGAAGTAAGTAACCAAAATAAAGCGTTGACGAACGCCCATGCAACATGCCATTTGTTTAAGGCTTTTGCTTCAGAGCAGTTACTGCTCCAGATGCCGGCACGTGCGGCGCGTGGAACACCATTTCCTGCATTGTCCTTGATGCTTGGGTAATATAGCAATAGGTCTATTTCACTTCTCTTCTCTCGTCGTAGTGGAGAGACCGCGTATAGTCCGGACTCCCGAAGAGCAACGTGCCTACGAAGAGCACAGCGGGAACGGCACCGAGACTGTCAGCGGCGGAGGTGGGCGGCAAACACCACCGACGAAGATCGTGCACAAAACGCCAAGCGCATACGGCAAACCAGACAAGACGACGAACGTCGCGGGGCGGAGAACGCATCCAATAAATGTGTGTGCGTATCCTTTCGCCACGATGGCCATTGATCAAGACAATAAATGTGTTTGTACCTTTGCTCAAAATTTTGTGTCACGTCTGTCGTGTGCTAAACAGCTTCGCTGGTCATACACCTTCACAGAGTAAAATGGCTCATGATTTTTTGCTCAGTGTGGATGTGCCTCAACTGCAAACAGCCGAGAACGCCGGCGAAGAGTGCCGAGGTTCTCGCCCAAGCCGCCAGAGTTTCAATCGAGATGTGTAAAGTATGTACCATATTTACCCGAAAATAGGTCGACCACGAAAATAGGTCGACCCCTATTTATTGAGCCCACCGAGAATAAAAAAAAAAAAAATTCAAATATAGGTTGACCTTTTTTTCTTTTTAAGGAACAGGGGAAAGTAAGGGCAAAAGAAACAAACCTTTATTTACAGCACTCTCAGCTAAATCACAGGGCGATGTCAAAAAAGCTTCGTCAGCTTGGTAGACATCCTCGCAAATTGGCAACAATACTTCACTGACAGCGTTGTAAAAGGAATGACGACAAGAAGAAACGAAAGGTGGAGATGGGCGAGCGACGAAAGATCAAACACAAAGACGCGAGCAACGCTGCCAGCCTCGTGAGCAACACGCGACCCCCCGAAAAAAAAAAACTAAAAAACCTCCAATTTTTTTTTTTTTTTTTTTGTTTGCGCGTTTGCAAGGGAGAGAGGAATGGAGCGCATAGGAGGGCAAAGTGCAAAGTGCATGGCGCATCGCGTTCCTCTCCCTCGCCTCCCCCTTGCTCAGCGAGGGGAACGCTACAGGCGTGATGGCGAAACTCGACGCCCGAGGTATGTGCGCGAGAGCCGTAGTCGGCGGCCACGGCCTGTCAGCTGCTGCTGTTCGGTTGTTTTTGTGCATCAAAAGCTTTTTGAAACAAGAAGCCGCGCGGCTCTACCGGGACGCCGGCTAGGTGATTGATAGCTCCATACCCTCGGTAGGGTTTCAAATTTTGGTTGTGAGTTAGGTCGAAATTCTTTGGTCACGATTATAGGTCGACCCTTAATTTTTGACAACATTTCCGGAAAAAAAAGGTCGACCTATATTCGAATAAATACGGTACTTGGAATTCTTTGCTCTTATTTCATGCGAAATATACTCTGACTAATCGAATATTGAGCTAAGACAGTAAAACTGCACTGTGTGTTTTGTAATTCCAATCAAAATGCCCTTGTGCACTCAGACGGCTCTCGGAAGTTGCAGAGAACAATAGAGACAGCGGCAGCGTTATCAAGAAGCAGACCGCTCCGCAAGAGCGCCGTGTTGTATGCTTTTGAGGACGGCCGCACCGAATAAGCGAGAGCTCCGCATACGCGAGTGCAACGTTGATTACCAAGAAACGTATACGTCATTCGATTGACATTCGGCAGAATGTTGAGCATACTTTCCGGGAAATTCTGTTATCCGGGAATGTATGAACCGAAAACAAAACAGCGCAACTCCATAAAATGTTTCCCGTGCTCTCACTCGTGAACGTATGAACCGGGAGCATATCAACGAGATTTTACTGTACATTGGAATCTCGTTGATTTGTACTTCAGGGGGACCAAAAATTTGTTTGAATAAAGCAAAGTTTGAATTACCGGGAGTTTCCTCCCATAGAGTCCCATAGGATGGGACCTGCATGTTAGTTTGAACTAAGAAAGTTTGAAATAACGAAATTCAACTGCATTGGGTTGCTTCGCCACCTCATAATAAGACGTCTCCGGTGCTCTAGGGCAGCGAGAGGTGACGAACACTCACCTTCCAGACGACAGTGATGGACGTGGTGGTGTACGGAGTCACCACGACACCGGTCGGTGCTACTTCGGGAGCTGCGAGAAAAAAGAACCCATCCGGGACATTCGCAAACTCCAAGCGGGACCCCAAAAAGCTGTCCTTCCTCTTACAAATTTAGAAGCTCCGCACGGTACAACAGTTAACACAGTTGGCACCGATGCGGCACAAATGCTTTTTTCAAAGTTTATCGATCCAGGTTAGTGATGAACACAAAGCTTTACAACCACATTTGGTCTTGGACACGAGCGTAGTCCGTTGGTCTGGTGGTTGCGACACTACCCGTAACAAAAACATGAGAGATTGACGACTGCACGTTTGGACTATGTTGGATTCTGTACACTGGGCCCTTCGATCCCAAGAAAAAAGAAAACCGGCAATTGCTTGTTCCCGTCAACTGTGTCGCACTCGGGACACAATGCAACAGCTTGGCCGATTACAACCACGCTTCACCGGCCCGACTTAGAGCGAGGTGCGAGCAAATTTTAGTCAGTCATAGGCACGCCAGCAGCCTATGACTGACTATAATTTGCTCGCTTTTCTGTCACTCCGTGCCTGCGCTCCTACCGTGCCAAGGGACCGGTCGGGTCGCCGAGGGCAGGAATCTTAAAGGGGCACAAAGGTGGATCTTAAGGCGAGACGCGGGTCTTAAAATGGTAAAAAATCGCGAAATTTGGGGTTTTTCAAAAATCACATGTTTGGATAGAATATAGTCTGAAGTACCTGCCTGCGAAGTTTCAATGTCCTATTCGACGTCTAAGTATAAAAAAAACGATAAATACGATGCCTCCGCGACGCTCAAATCGCGAATCCAACGCAAAAAAATAGTCAAACTGCGCGCCCGCGTCGCTTCACGACCGATCGTCGGATCGCGGCCATCTTGGTCTTGTTGGGGAGCTGGTTCTCTTCCCTACGTCCTCATCCCACTCACTATCGCGACAACCTTGGAGAGCGTCCGCATTCCGCGGGTTTTCACGACCGGAATAACGATTGCTCATTGGCCCGCGCGCGTACGTCACGGGTATGTCGTGCCGCGCGCGCCTGTCATAGGCCAAGACGCGCCCCTTTCCACTTTTGCTCCTTTCCTCCTCTTGGCGCGCGCGCGCCTCCAGCAGCGCAAGGGGAGCGTGGAGAAGCGTCGTCTGCTTCGTTTTGCCCCGTCGCTTTGTTCGTTCCGCGGCTGAGTGCACGTTGTTTCGAAATCGTTTACGTTCGCGCGTTCGCGTCGGACATCGTTGGTTTCTCGCTACGAAGTTGCGGGAGTTTTATTTCGAGCGATCGAGATGCCGGGGGACTCTCGATTGAAGGAGAGTACGCGGCGGACGTTCGGGAGGAAGACGCGACGTGCGTGGAACAAGCGGAAGACATCACCTGCAAGTGCGCCGCTACGATCTGCGCCACTGCCGAACGCATTGGATCTGCCGGGACCATCGGCTAGCCTTCCCGTTGACGATGCTGCGGCCTCAAGCTCTGGTCCGGATGGCTCAAGTTTTGCCGGCACCACTCGCGTCGACTCTACCTACTACTCTACGGCCGAGCAAGCGCAGCGCGCCGAGCGATCGGAGCAAAGCAAGCGCGTTTTATCGGAGAAGTCGGCGACCCAGCGGAAGTTCGATCTGCTTGAAGTCAACGGATCATGCCAAACAAGCGATGCCGGGACCCAGTTTGTCATCGTCGACATGAAAGTCCTCATTGACCTCTTCGCGCACGCGAGGTGTGGAAGCTGCGGTGTGGGATCTCTCACGCTCAGCAAGGCCGCGGACAAGGAGTACGGCTTGGCCGTCAAGCTTGTGCTCGTCTGCAGCACTTGCGACTTCCAGAAGAAGCAGTTCTCCTCTCCCAGGGTTGCTGGAGCAGCAAAGATCACTCCCTTTGAAGTGAACATGAGGGCCATGAAGGGGATCCAATCCATTGGCAAAGGAGTGACAGCCTTGGCAGACTTCTGTGCCTCCATGAACATTTCTCATCGGGGCCTGCACCACAAGACGTACCAGGGACACCTGAAAACGCTTGTGCGGGCATGTGAGAATGCAGCAACCGACAGTGAAGCCGCCAGTGTTGCTGTCGTCAAGGGGCTCTACACAGGCTTTATGAACCCCATTGGCAACATCGATGTCATCTTCGACGGATCATGGATGACCCGAGGACGCAGCTCCCACATTGGTGTAGGCTGCATTGTGGAGTTGTACTCTGAACTCGTCATCGACCATGTTGTGTACTCCAACTTCTGCCTTGGATGTGCCTTGGGACCGGAGCCCGAGGACGATGGCTACAGCGACTGGTACGCAACCCACGACTGCCAGAGGAACATTGACTGCAATGCTGGCCGTATGGAGGTGGAGGCTGCGCTCACAATGTTCCAGAGGTCTCTGACCAAGCATGGTCTCCGCTACACCACCGTCCTTTCGGATGGGGACAGCCGGACATTCCATGCCTTGTCTGAAGCGAAGGTTTACGGCTTCATCAAGATAGAGAAGAAGGACTGCGTGAACCACGTCCACAGGCGGATGGGAGCTGCCTTGCGCAACGTTGTTGAGAAGAAGAAGGCACAAGGCGAGTCACTTGGTGGAAGAGGAAAGCTGACACAGGAAAAGATCAAGAAGATCACTAACTATTACGGCTATGCTCTCAGGAGCAACAGCCATGACGTTCCAGGGATGAAGAGGGCGGTGGAAGCCACACTCCTGCACATGACCTCCACAGACGGCGCCCCAGACCACAGCAAGTGCCCCGAGGGAGCGGAGTCCTGGTGCAAGTACAACAGGGCCTTGGCAAACAGTGAGCCTCCGCCGCCGCACAAGAATCCTCTTCCGGATTGTGTTCGGGCTGCACTGGAGCCAGTGTTTGAAAGGCTCAGCAATGAAGACCTGTTGGCACGGTGTAGTGAGGGGAAGACGCAGAATGCCAGTGAGAGCCTGCATTCGGTGATCTGGACGCAGACTTCAAAGAATGCGAATGCCTCCCTGGACAGCGTGAAGAGGGCTGCGGCTGAAGCTGTTGCTGTCTACAACCAGGGAAGGAGAGCGACCAACGAGTCCATTGCTGCAGGCCTGGGCTACGCCACCGGTGACTGCCTTGTCCGCCGAAGCATCGAAAAGGACAGCCTCCGTTTACGTAAAGCAAACGCGGTGCACCAGAGCAGCAGTAGCGTCAAGGAAAGGTTCTCCAAGCGACACCAGGCAGGAGCATCACGAGATTACAGCCCAGGACAGCTGTAATGGCTTTTTCCAGTGCCATGTGGAACAAAGGCCCTTTTCAGGGCCAAACAAAATTACGTTTGGAGCTTGAAGCTCTTGCTCGCCTCTCCCGTTGTCCAAAGTTGTCGGCTCATCACTTGAGAAGCAATTTTTAGCCTGTATCAGTAATTTTTCACCATTTTTGCAATTTTCTCAAAAACAAATTATTGCAATTTTTAAAATGATTTGTTCAGAATGCACTACACTACATCTTGATAACTATTATTGCATAAGGGTTTTCACATAATTTATTGTAGTCAGCGTCGAAACAGGAAAATGTGATTTTATCAACATTTCACTCGTTCTTTACTTCTTTCATATTTTTTTCCTAATGTTCCCATAAATGGATTACATCATCTTTTATGTCAAGTTGTTCATGAAGACTTACACTACACCTTGGTGGCAATTATTATTTATCATTGTTCACACAATTTTCTATGTTCAATGTCAAAACTTTAACTTTGATTTTCTCATCTTCATGTTTTTTGGCAACGTGCTTAGCCTTACGGGGGTTTTCATGAGGTTTTTATCGTAGCATTTTGAAACTTTTTATACCGTTTTATGCAGAAAGGACTGGACTGTGGAGTAAAGCTATTTTTTTGCAGTTTATAATGACAACGAAAATTTTATGATAAATAATGCGACCTCATTAGTGTCATAATTAGCATAATTAGTACATTTTTGTATTATAATGTAATTTTGTGAAAATATAAATAGCTTTATAATGCATGGCAGACCTTTAGCTATGCATCTACATCAATAAAAAAAAATATTTTTGTTCGAAATGGCCTTAACGACCCGTAAGAAATTAACCAAATTAGGCAACACTATTTTTTTAACTTGAAAACTAATTGAGATATTTTGAAACTGATTTCATATTTGAATTGAGGAAGACGGAACACATATGCACAGTGATTTTCATTAGTATAGCTGCAAAAATAAAATAGTCCATTTTAGAACCAGTGTCTCGCCTTAAGACTGCGTTTCTATGGCGCGAACTCGATTCATGCACCCTAATAATCCCGTAAATCCCGAAATTACAATTGCGCGTGGCCTTTTTCGCTCCTAAATACGCAACCCAATACAGCGGCACGTCCCTTTTCCTGAGACATCTAAAAAAAAGGAATGTGTCACAGCGTTCGCTGGTTCACGCAACTTTGACTGCTTACGACCATGCGCCCTAAGACCTCTTACAAGGAAGTACGCTGGCACCATCTATTGGGTGGCCATGGAACACTCTCAGTTTTAGAATATTTCCCATTTTTCGCGAGCATCCTCTATCGTTTCTCGGCTCAAAACATTCTAGTCAAGGTCATAAACTACCATTTCTCGTAGATAGTATGCACATTCGATCTCAAAAATACCCCATAGATGGCGCCAGCGTATTTTCTCGCCATAAAAGATCAGGAGAACTTGGTCGTAAGCAGACGCAAGCGGGCCTTCGGGCGAGCGCAAGAGTGGATGCAGACTGACCGGCGGGCAGGGTCCAGGTTTCGTTGGACTCCTCGCTCCAGGGGCTGAACCCCAGGTCGTTGACCGCCCTCAGGCGGAACAGGTAGCGCGTGGCGGGCCTCAAGTCGGCAACCGTGTACGTCGTGGCGCCGGGGTCAATCTTTTGTGGAAGCTCCTTCCACGGTCCCCCGGCCTCGATCTGCACGGCCAAAAAAGGCCCACCATTTTAATTGCACGACGTATTAGAACAGACGCAGACAGGATTTGCATAGCCGTCGTGTTGCCGGAAGTGATGCGAAAGTGACAAATTTAGCGGGCTAACGTTCTGCTGAATTTCGTGGGACTCCACTTTGGGTCCAGGGTTACGTGGCCGTGTGACCCCGGGACGCAAGTCCCGCCATGCCGGGTCATGTGACGACGCCAGCATCATGCAACTCACGGCAGGGTGCAAAGTTGTAGTGTTACGTGATGTTGGTGTCAACAACATTAACAGATCCAGTAAAGTTGGGTGTCAAGTCAAGGAACCATATTGTCGCAGATGGGAAAGGATCGACGAGTGTAAAACTGAAAATACGGCTTTAATCAGCGAACTTGTGCCAGACACAAGAGAAAAAACAAGCGTCGAGGTGTGTCGGTAAGGCCCATGCTGGGCTCCTCATCTAGTACACTCGCTATCTCAAACATTTGGCCTACAAAGTTCGAGTGTTGAACTTTTGGGGCAAGGGTAAATGCTGCGAGGTCAGGGAGTCATGTGACATAACGTGACTTTGTGACGTCACACGACGTTGTGCACAAACACGTCATGTGCCCAGCTCATTCGTAACATGTCCTGTGTCTCTCCTAGTTTATCAGATATTAACGGGACACGTTAATGCCCATCCCTTTGATATTGGCCAAACTCACTAGTTTCTTCCATAGCCATCGGCAACACTGCCTCTGCGCTCCCCGACAAACTTATAGGAGGAGAGTGTACAGGGACACGCTATTATGTGCATGCGACAGTCTTGAAGCGGGCCAGACTCTATCCAACGTCTTGACTCTCTGGTTACGGAAAAGCTTCTGCAACTGCACAGGGGCTGGCTGGGCATCTTACCAGGCCGGCCCACGAGAAATCCCAGAACCAGTCAACAGGACGAGAGTGTTGAGTTGGTAATAGTTTAATGCGTCGGGAAAACGAGGAAACTGAAAGGAACACTTGCGACGGGACAACGGCTGTTGTGTCCCGTCGCAAGTGTTCCCTTCGCTGTCCTTGTGTTTCTGTAGCCGTCATCCCTGTCCAGCAAAGAGGAGGACCCGAACCTGACACGCACCTTCTGGAGCAGGTAGCAGCGCAGGGGTGCAAAGCCGTCCCTCCCGGGGGTCCAGCTGAGGGTGAGGTGCCGTGCCTGGACCTGGGACGGGCTCACCAGGGGCCGGGAGGGGGCCTGGGGCTTCTCCCGGCTGGCCGTGGTCAGCACCAGGGCACGGGCCTCCAGGCCCCAGCCTTCCTTGGTGCGCGCACTCACCGCAAACGCATAGTAGGACTGGGGCTGCGAGAGAAGGCACAGGGGCGTCAAGACTGGAGTGGTTTCGGCGTGCAGTTCGGTGTGAGGCAGTGGTTCCCAACCACTGATGTTTTGGGAACTGCTTTTCTGGATCGGGGAGGGGAGGGAGGGATTGAGCGATTTCAATGACAAAAGGGCAACATTTCGATTTTGTATGAATTCCTCAAGTGTGCCTCGTTTGATGATGGTGCTATCGACGCTATGCTCTGGCAGCGCGAGAATTAGGGTGACCAGACATACCGTTTTTGAGGTCCGCTTCTGCCGTCCCGTCTTTTTCTCCCAATAAAGAATCATGTCCCGTTTTCGCAAGAGTGCATGGTTTCGAAATTTGCCTAAAGCGAGTTGAAGTAGACCGAAACTATGCCTACTCGTTACAAGCATATTTTACAAAAATAACCGTAGGTACCTTAACTTTAAAATATTTACCCAGAGTAAAATTTAGAGAGCTGCCCACAAACACTTTTTCTATCGCGTGTGTAGAAATATTTTTTTTTTTTTTAGTTACTGAACATAGCACTCATGTAGTTTGTTCATGTTTTAAAATAGCAGTTATTGCATTAAATTTTTTTCTCCCTCCCAATCTCAATCTTTACGATGCCCCCACCCCTTAGGCTAGGACGTCCCGTTTTCTACCTTGACGAATATGGTCACCCTAGCGAGAATAAAAGAAGTGTCTGGCATCTCGGCCGGCACGTACTACGCGCTTGGAACGATGCTGATCTTTTTTTTCCTACGCCCAATTTACTCAAGATAATTCGTAACACCTTGAGCGCATCATGTTTGTATTTGACATCTTCTGTATAATCCCATACCACCCCCCCACCCAGGTATAATGCCCTTAACAAGCCCTTAAGATGAAATAAACGAATGAAATGAATGAATAAATAAAGAAAACAAAATGTGTGTAAACTGATTTTGAAGCTCAACAACGAAGAACGGTCGACCCAACTCGCTCGGAGCACATGGTATGGTCTCAAGGACTCTTCGGAACAGCCAGCATTAGTAAAAGGAAGTTTTATTCCTCGGCTTGACCAATGGTCAAGAGCTTCGGCACCGCAAGACAGCCTCCAGGACCCCAAAGGGCCTGCAGACCCCTATTTGAGAACCACTGGTGTAATGAGCCAGAACAAAAACCAATTTACCCAAATGTGACCCTTCCGCAAAGACTACTGTAAAATACCGCAACAGCACCCACTTCGTTCAAGCACCCATTGTTAGCATTTCCCAAACTTTAAAATCCTGCGAGTTATACGTTACGCGCCCAATTAGACTCGACAAGTGCCTGCGTCTAAATTAACCCAGTTTTCAGTGAGAGTGAGGTAAGCACTCTCCCGGTATCTTACGGTGAGTGCAAGAAGGACGAGTCAAATGACTGAGGCAAAGGCCGCAAAAAGTCTCAAAGTATCTGGTGCTATGCAGAACCACGAGTACATGACGCCAAATAGCGCCTACCGCCCATAAAAGCATGCCAGGTTGCGACTACAAGGTATCGTATGTCGCTCTGCACTTTTCTCTACAAACTTATCGATAAAAAACGCCCCCGAGGATTTTAAAAAACTATTAGGGATCTTTAAAACCTAGAGGGGAGTAAAAGCTTAAAATTTTAGAATTTCTAAAAGCCCTAAACCTAAAAGTTTACGGCTTTACAGAGGGGAGTAAACTACAGAATGACATCGGCTCTGAAATCCGTTTAGAACGAATCCACGTACAGCGAATTATTGTCAATATCGAACTCACAAAAAATTTAAATAAAAATGCATGTAAAAAGTAGTTTTTATAATGAACAACATATTGGCTACATCAAACTCTCCCTCCCCTCCCCTCCCCCGGAAGGCTTCCAAAAATGCACAAACAAACGTCTTTTAGCCTGTCCCCCCCCCCCCCCCTTCCAAAAAAAAAAAAAAAAAAGAGGTGGAAAGAAAAAAATTTTTGAAAGCTCAAGCTGCAAACAAAATTGGCAAAGAGAAGCAATTCAGAAGGGAAGCAAGCTAAAAAAAAAAAACACTGCATGCACGCACAGAAAAGAGAAACTTCATCCCAAAGTGCTTGCCCACGAAGAGAAGTGATTCAAAAAGGCAGATAAGCTAAAAAAACAAACTCTGCATGCATGAAAAAAAAAAAAAAAAACCTTTTCACCATTTTGTTACAAGGTCATGGAAACGAAGCGAAGAGAGAGAAAGAGAAGCACTCGCCTTACAACAAACGCATCGTGGATGTTTGTTCTAAATGGTTTTTGCTATATCGAACTACTTGCTATATCGAACCGATCGTACAGTTTCCTGCTGTTCGTTACAACCACTGAAAGAATGAAAACAGCAGAGCGGTTCTTTTGACACCAAGCCTCCAGCACGCACTCCACGCTTTCCGCCGTGCTTTGGCCGTGCGCAAGCGCTCGAGATGCACGAGACGTTAAAGTGCCGGGGTCGGGACGGCCAAAGCCCCTCCCCACTGTTCTACACCTTGCCTGTGACTAAAGCCGAAACCTTCACATCCTACGCTTCACAAAGGTCACACACATGCAAAGCCTTTGCAAAGAGTGGGATCTACTTCCCGAAACGTGAAGTTACGCGACGCAAAACAAGTCGTTGCGCAACCCTGCTCCGAATCGAAGCTCGAAGGACCACGAGTCACTTGCAACAATCCCCGCAAGGCGGGCTTCCCCTCCCGGACACGCGGCGGTGCGGCCTCACCTCCAGGTCGAAGGCCTTGAGGGTGCGGTCCGTGGCGGGAACCTCCCGGGAGACGCGCGCCTCGCCCTCGCTGCTGCCGCCGCCGCTGTGGTGCAGCCAGAAGGCGATGCGGTAGCCCAGGATCTCCCCGTTGGGCTCGCGGGGCACGTCCCAGATGATGCGGGCCGTCGTCGTCGTCACGTCCGGGAAGGACACGTTGGACGGCGGTCCGGGCACTGCGCACGGGTTTCCACGCCGGCTATCAAGACTGGCCATACTCGGCTCTCCGCACCTAGACGGCGAGGCTGCGGCGCTGAATTCTCTACGTGACGAGTTCACAAACGGTGTTCCTAGGAGCCGGGGGGTTCCCATAAAAAGTTTCCTCGTGGGCTGCCCCGAGCTTCCGAATTTCCTTGCTCTCCACCGTCCTTAAACAGGGCTTCAAGACTCCCCATCAGTGCGTAATATGAGTCAAACCCTCCATAGTATGCGCATCATTGTTTACAAGGTCAGAAGGCTTCTCGACCGCTTTAACGCATTGGTGCCGATGGACATCGCCCGATAAAGACGGGCGTTCCCTGATATCAGAAAGTTTCAGAAGTCTCGCCCCACACCACATACCAGAGGCCAATGTGGGGTGATAATGGGACACGAGTAGTTATGTAGTTATGTGCGAATAGTAGATTTTGAGTCATAAGTGCATTCAAAGAGAACAGTGGTTTTGGTTGAATATTTTCTAATCGAATACTGAATAGTTTCTTAAAAGTCTTTGACTATTGTGCACCATGCTTAAACGAAAATTCATCTGAACTCGTGGTATGGATGTGGTTCTTTCCACGAGTAATACAAATGGCTGTAACCAAGGGCATCAAGATACTCTGACAGGCAGAGTGCTGAAGAGGGGTGAAACAAATTACAGGAAGGTTCATCCGTGGATTTTAAGGGAATCCGTTAGCATGACCCTTGGGAAAAGCTAACACTGACCCCGTAACGAGGCCAAAAAGAGGCAGCAAAAGATAGAGGAACCAAAAGAGAAAGCCAAAAGAGAAAAGTGAAGGGGTCAGCATTAGCATTTCCCAAAGGGGGACATGTGTAGCCTTTCAAAGGGTCATGCTAAGGCATTCCCTAAGAATCCACCAATGGATCTTCCTGTATTTTTTTTCTCACAACATTTTCAGGGGCATTTGGGCCTGAAGTTGACGAGTTCAATGTAAAGCCAGTGGCTCTGTTTCAGAATACAGTAATGATCACACGATAGTTTAAAACAAACCAGAGATAAAGCATGGAATGCAAGCAAAGAGTTGGTGGACAGCTGCAATGCGTGCCCTTTCTATGAAGGAGGGATCAGACTCACCGTCTTCGAAGGTGGTGACGGTCACAGGGGGCAGGCTCAGGGCACCATCTCCAACTCGAGTCAGTGCCAGCACCTGTGCCAAAGACGTGCCCCGCCATGAACCGTTGGCCAGACCAAAACAGGTAACTCAGCAGCATTGGTGTACATCGATTCCCAATCAGTAGCTAAGGGCTACTGTGAAATAAACTTCTCTTATTGACATACAGGCGAGAAAACTAGCCCGTAAATCAAAAAATTCCTTCTCGATTGGAAGAAAAGACAACTTTTATTGCCGGGCTTGACTGATGAGGCGGGTGTAGCCCGAAACAACCCATTCCCGTTTGAACCCGTCCCGTTTTGACCCATTCCCGAAACGACCTTCCCGTTTCAACCCGTCCCGTTTCGACCCATTCCCGGAACAACCTTCCCGTTTGAACCTGTCCCGTTTCAACCCGTTCCCGAAACGCCCTTCATATTTGAACCCGTAGCCAAGACATATTTTACGTTTGAATTCGTCCCGTTTGAACCCGTTAATTGGTATAAAACCCCGCGCATCTCAACCTCTTCGCAAAAAGTGTCCAACGTTCTAATCCTGGTTGGCGCAGTTTTTCTGCTTAAGAATATGTCCCGAAAACATGTCAATGCAATTAATACAAAGGTGCAGGCGAGCGATTCAGTTATGTTGTGAAATATTTTTGCTTGTAAACGTATTATTAAAATATGCCATACTTTCAGACAAGCTTCGAGGAAATATATTTCTATTTGAGCCACTTAAAATGTTTCTTTCAAGATGGTCCCCAAAATGTGTAATTACGAAATGGACTATGTACACTGCGCGACTACGTTACCACGAGCACGAATTGGCGATTTTTCGAATTTTACTTCGAAATGGTATTACAAGGTATCACATTTTACCGCTTAGGTTAGTGGCCCAGATAAGCACTTTCAAGCACACTAGTAATATTGATGGCAGTCTTCTGATTTTTTTTTTGTAAACAAACAGCTAAAACCAACAATCACTTGTTCGCTCTAACGGTTTCGCGCTCTGTACAAAACAGGGAGCTTTCGTAGACCATTTTCGAAGTCACGCGACGCTCCTTCGCAACCCGCTACGATACCCAGAACTCTACAGTCAAGGCCACCGGCGCGCAGGCGCAGTAGCGGCTTCTTCGTTGCGGAGGGCTTAGCGAAAAAGGAAACGCGGTCTACGAAAGCACCTAATGAAGTCTTAGAGTAACGCAGGCAAGCACTTTGAGTAAGCAAAAATTAGCGTTGCCTAAGCTTTTTATATCGCGACGCTACTTTTAGGTTACCCAATGCGCTTACGTACGTTATTCTAAAACTTCTTTATAGTGAACGGGATACTTTTTAAAAGTGATAACTCAGACAGGCTGACGGGCATACGATTGCGACTTATTTTTTTTACAAGTTCAAACACAGAACCGTCGCGTACACAGCCAAAAATCATAAACAAAAAAATGCTGTCGCCTTGGTTGAGGAAGTCGAGAAGGAAAATCGCGCCATCAGAAAGGCGGCACTCCAATTGTGATAGTTCGCGGCGGTCACCTGGCCCGCACCGCACCACCATTTGCAAGCTGCTGCAGCTATGTCCTTCTCAAGGGTCATCCCGTTTGCAGGTCGATGAAGTTGAAAAATGGTCGGGTGAGCCCTCCCTGACATAGCGTTTATCTTACGGTGCCATGTCTCTGAGGTTGTTTCGGGAGAGGGAGAAGTGATGTGAGCAAGGAGAACAGACACTGGACACTTGAACCTAATCAACTGTTAACGAACAATACAAACTAACCGAACGATGGCCGAAGCGGGAAGGTTGTTTCGGGAAAGGGCAAAATGGGAAAGGTTGAAACGGGAAGGTCGTTTTGAGACGGGTCGAAACGGGAAAGGATGAAACGGGAAGGTCGTTTCGAGACGGGTCAAAACGGGAAGGTACAAACGGGAAGGTTGTTTTGGGAATGGGTCGAAACGGGAACCACCCGATGAGGCAAGGCTTCGCGGACCCCCAGAATGCTTTCGCGGACCCTTTAGAGTCCGCGGACCCCCATGTGAGAACCACTGCTCTAAACAAAAGTTTGTCCCCCCTTCCCCCCGCGGCTCTTGAAAGTTTCGTGGTTTTGTTTGCGGCTCTTAGGCCTCGTCAGCCTGGCCCCCCCCTGGAATAGCGTATTATTCTAAATTGCTACTAAAAAATTTGAATATTCGCACAATACTACCAATTAGCGTTCTTTTACCGGACGATCAAAATTTCAGACTGTGTACGATCTCACTTCGCCACGGCGCTCGGTTCATAGCAGACGATCAATGCTTTCCCTGGTCTATTAGCAGACACTATGCAGTGGTTTTTCATCTTACGCATCTGAAAATAACACTTCATAGCAGCCAAACTGCGTTCTTTGGTCACGTTAGCGGATGAACCGTCTAGGAATGCCACCCTCGCTCCTTCCGTGAGAGGCAATGGACCTTTTCCACATACCGACGGCACCAGGCGGTGGCTGCACAAACTAAAAATCGAGGGAGTGACCTACCTGCGCTACCAATCGATAATGAGAGCTACGCTACCAGTTGCTTCGCTCTCTGAGCAGCGTCGCGTGCCCAACGCGACTTTAAAGAGGGAAATCCGTAGCGTCCACCCAAACGTCGTGTTTTTCTTTCCGTCCACTTTCTTTTTTTGTGTAACACAATTATATATATGCTGCAATTACGTGTTCTACTCGTCGATTTACAGCCTCATTCCGAATTTCCTCGATTCTTTCGTGCCGATTTCCACCGCTTGGCATCGGGCGCTCGCGCGTGCGCAGAACGCTTCTCGGAAAAGGTCCATTCGCATCTCGTGGCGACCAAAGTCGAACTGCCGACATACGCCCGGGGCCCACTTTCCGCAGCTTCCCTCACCTGCACGGTGTAGGAGGTGTGCTTCCGGAGCTCAGTGAGCGTCGTGGTGAAGGTGGCGTTGCTCTCGATGTGCTTGCGGGTGGGCTCAGCCTCCTTGGCTGCCCGGTACACCACCCGGTAGCCCTCCAGGATGCCGCCGCGGTGCGCACGCGGCACGGGGCCCCACGTCACCACCACCGTCGTGGAGGACGTCGCCTTGGCGGACACCTGACGGGACGCAACAAAAGGCACGGTCATACCACTAATGCATCGTACAAAACGGCGGTCCGCAGACACTGTTCAAGGCGTGTTTTTACTTTGGCGTTTTTCCTTGGCACGCGCAAATGAATGAGCAAGAGACAAATATACTCGCTTCGGGCGACCCAAAAGCAATTTTCGGCTCTCCAATTAGAGCAAGATACAGTGAGCTTTCGGAGGGGCCGCGGAGGCCCTTGCTGTGTTGAGAACATGGAAAGGCTGTGTATGCAGTGGAGCAACACTACCTAAAAGACGAGGCTTGCGCATGATGCGTCGTCTTCGGCGGATCCAGCTCGACGAGTGTGCTGCCTTGCGGCAGACGAGTGTTTACGCCGCACTTGTCGCAAGACGTAGACGAGGGCTACACGGCGCTACGTGGATTCATTAGTGACAACGTCAGAGGGGGAAGGTCAGGGGCCTCATCTCCTAGGCAGTGTTAAAAGGTCTTGTCTGGGGAACCAACCTGGGAGGGGCCGGCACTGGGCACGGCTTCCCTGGTGCGCTCCTTAGAGGTGTCGCTGGGGCCGCTGGTGCCCACGTCGTTGAAGGCCTGCATGAAGACCTCGTAGGGGGTGAAGGCCTGCAGGTCGTCCAGCACCAGGCTGTTGGCGTTGTGGTCCTCCACCACCGTCCACCGGAAGTCCCCTTCGTCTGCAGAGGCGCATGTTTGTTTTATTTTATTAATTTCAGGTGGGCACGCGTGAATGGCAGATTTTGAGTTTTAAGTACATTCCAAACAAAGAGTGTTTTTGGCCGAATATTCTCGAATCGAATAGATTGTCCGAGCAGTGATGGAAGCGGCATTTGACCTCTTGTGGCAGGTTTTGCAGTGGGCAAAACATTGATTTGGAGCAGTCACCGATCCTTTCGGAGCAGATGCCAACATCTGTTAGCACATCACTTGAAAATGAAAGAGTGATTGCATCGCTAAATGAGTTCATCTTTGATAATGACTGGGGGTTAGTTTTTCATACTGGAGCACACTACTTATTACCTTTTGAAATAAGACTAGATAGTGCACCGAAAGAACACAGAGCATTCCTTTTAGAAATAAGGCTCTAGTCAGAGAAGGTTCCATTTATAATGGGCACCAAAAACTGATGAAAAATGAATCATAGAGCAACACTTCAGTTAGGATAAAGCTTCTCTCCTATCACACTTTTACAGCAGGTAATGTATTTCACCTGTATATATTAGTCCTGTAAAACGCCCGCAAAAACCAGCCCGTCTATCAACAAAAATGCGTCCCCCGAGTTTTGTGAACCCGCCAAACTCAAGACTAACACTATAGACTTCCAAAACAACCACCCCCAAATATTATGAACCCCTACACTCGTACAAGTGACACTGCTCCTCAGCGGCGTTGGGAACCAGAGCGAAGTCAAAGTTCGCTGCTCTTTCGATTGACAGCTGCACGGGAACAACCCTGACTACCATTTATTCAAACATAAACCTGCAGTCTTCTTATTGGCACAGATCTTTAAATAAAATCAGAGATCAAACTACCACCAAGACAAAAAATAAATAAAGTAGACCTGGAATAGTACTGTGCATGATTACTCAGCCTATCGCGCTAACAAAGGCGCTCATCCACGTCAGCCGCTGCACCTAGCACCCCGGTGCAAAACGGTGAAAGTCGACACGCGCCCGCTGGTGAGAGACAGTACGGAGGCATGGGGCCAACGTGATAATTAAGTGATCTCGTCGGAGCAGAAGGCCCTGGGGTTTCTTCTTATCACAGTAGTCATTATCCTGCAATTTGGCAATGTTTTCTCACAACTATTGACTCCTCACGTCGCCGGCATCGCCTGGAAATTTAAAGGATATCGGCGATCAATTTGCCAGCGTGGTTGACGAGCAATCTCAACGCTTCGTTTCACCTTAATTCAAAGCGCAGCCGCAGCTACGAGCCAATGGGACCAAGCAACGTCTAAGCGCGACATCGTGGCATTCGCCCATATTCCTGTGCGTGGTCTTTCGCCGACTAAACAAATGAAGTGCAGCGAATGTAACGTGACTTGCACTTTTAATATGTGTTTGTGGTCGTATCTGTTCGAGCCTTTGGCTGTACTTTCACCTAAGATCCAACAAACTACACATTGAGTAGAGACTGTGAAATACAAATTTATACCATTTTTCTTTCCCCCTACTTCTCCAATATGTCCAATAACAATTTTTTTTTGCCCATTTAGGTGCAGATGACACAATTGTTAGCAAAAATGCCACTTTGGCGCAAGATGTAGCAGGCTTCCGTTCATGGCACAATTTGGCGCAGCACTTCCATCGCTGCTCCGAGTCTTTCACTACCGTGCACCACGCTTAAACGAAAATTCAGTTGAACTCATCAAGGTTGTTTCCAACCCTCCACATGTTCACTTCTGAGCTCAGATAATATTAATATAAATTTACTTATGAACCGTGACATCTGAACGAATATTTGTCACAGCTGTCCCAATCGAGTGTATCTATAAATCTGCTAGCTACGTGCAACTATTCTTTCTACTATTTCAAATTTGACAGCAAAGAAAACAAGACCAAACAAAACAAGCACGTTAATGATTGCCTGCTGTCAAGATATCGCAATCAAGATATTCTGGGTAGTGTCCCCCTTTGACATTTTTTTGCATATTCGCAGTGCTTAAAGGCCGACGACCAGACTGAAGATTCTGCAAGGCAAAAAATCCTCCTCGCCATGGGAGAGGAAGAAACAGGCAACGGTGGACAGGGTAGAGGGAAGGACAGGAGTAAGCGAAGGAAAAGTGCAACACGCAAACTCGTCGTCGGCCTTTAAACCCCGTTGAGTGTGCTGCTCACCGAGCACCTGTGCACAGTGGGGAAGCAATACCCACGCCTGTGCACTTGTGAAGTGCGGTTATTGCTTACCCGCAGTGCACAGGTGCTCGGTGAAAAGCACACTCAACAGGGCTAACATCTCGAAAAGTTTGAATATAGCAGTTCACCTCAAAGAGAATATCGAATAGCATATTATTCGAAACTACTATTCCAAAAGTCGAATATTCGCACAACACTATTAATCTGCTTTTTTTCGGGCCCAGAAACAACCGTAGCTTAGATGCAGGTACACAAAAACAGATTGGCCTTGCTACAATTCGAACAACTTTAAAATATCCGCAGTCGTAAGCAGTTACAAGGGAACCCAATGCAATCGAGCTCACTAGCTCAAATGCAAACGTACGAACCAGCCTCAGGAGCTGGCCCCACAAACGCCACGAATTTAGAAAGGAGAGGTCTGATGCTGCACCCACCGGAGGTCCTGAAGGAGACGTTGTAGCCCCTGGGCACCCCATACCAGTCGACCTGGGGCAGGGGCGTCCAGCGCACCCTCAGGGCATGGGCGTTCACCGCCCGCACTGTCACATTGCGGGGCGGGTGGGCGGGGGGCGCCTGGATGGTCTGGAACCACTGGGAGGGCTCGCTCGGGGGGCTGGGTCCCACTACGTTGGTCGCCAGAAGGCGCAGCCGGTACTCCGTGAAGGGCACCAGGGGGGACACCGACAGGGTGCGGGCGTCCGGTGCGCTCGTCTGTGGGAGGGGGGGTCATTTAAAGGGATGCTGAACCGAAATCTGGATTCCCCAAAACATGCGGCAAAAGCGTGCAACGGGATGCTACGAACACCAAAACATCAGTCATACTGCGATATCTCGAACGGATGACCGTATTTATAAAAAAAAAAGAGGCGCATTTGGCAGGAATGTTGACGTCATGTTTCTCCG
Source organism: Ixodes scapularis (assembly GCF_016920785.2). Classification (NCBI taxonomy): domain Eukaryota; kingdom Metazoa; phylum Arthropoda; class Arachnida; order Ixodida; family Ixodidae; genus Ixodes; species Ixodes scapularis. The sequence continues at coordinate 109,079,677 of NW_024609881.1, forward strand.
AGAAAAAGAGGGAACGGCCTCGCATCTTCTCCGCCTCGAAGCCTTGAGGGAGCGAAGCCAAGAGAGGAGGAAACTAGGTATTTTGACGTCACGCGCCTCGTCAGCCTGGTTCAATCTCGACTTCTTTTTCCAAAAATACGGCCGTCCAATCGAGATATCGCCTTACTAGTAGTGTTGTAGGGATTATAGTCTCGCCTACATCTCCAGCATTGTTTTTTCAAAATCGAAATATCGGTTCACCATCCTTTTAAGGGGGGACACTACCCAAAACAGTAAATTTTTTAACCACTTGTCGGATTTAAATTATATTTACACTGCATGTTTCTGTTGATGTTGAGAACATTTCTGCCAATTTTTGTTAACTTGGGTGAAGTACAAAAAAAATTGCAAACGTTCAAAGACGAAAGTGGGCGTGTCTGCTTAGGAAAACTATCGTTTTGAAATTACTTATAAATTTGTTCTTTTCATGTGTTACATTGCATTAGGACAGTTCAAAGTAGATAACTATGGAGCTATATTTCTATGTTATACCATCTTTCATGACAAAAAAGCCACGTAAACACAAGTACAGTTTTTTAGCTTTCCATCCTTTGTCCAAACTTTTAGTTCTTGAGCATGAAAAATGACAAAAATAAAAAATACAAGCTTATAGTTATCTTCCCCTTAAAATTTCACCCCAGAAAAACTCATAAAAATGATTCCAAGTTGTGTAATAACAAAAAGATAGTTTTCCTAAAGTGAAATTTATGCCAAAAAGTGGAATGGAGAAAATTGCGTTCAAAGTGCTCCAACCTCTACCTTTTCTTTAGCATCGGAGGACCGAAAATAATTTATAAAAAATTAACTACGCAGTGTAAACTAATGAAACTTTCTAGGAATATTCTCTAGATGTTGGTGGATGTAAATATGACATTTTTCAAAATCAACTTTTTTTTGCAGAAATTGTTTTTTCTGGGTAGTGTCCCCCCTTAAGGACACTACCCAAAAGGGTCAGCTTTTGAACCTTTGGTTTAATAGGAATGAAATCTACAGTACCTGCAGTTGCGAGGCAGAGTGTAGTGCAAAGTTTCCTCTGTGTACACGAATTGTGAAAGAAATTATAATCGTTTTTATCAGGAACACACTGACATTGTTTAGGAAGACTATCGTTAGAGAAGTAATGGAATATCCCACATTTTTCTTCACTAGATACGCAGCAGAATACCTGGAGAGTGCAACTGTGAAAACGGAAATTTCCAAAAAGTAATTTAATTTATGCTAAGATCGCGCTGAGAAATCAAATAAATTTTTTTGTCTTTTATATTGTTGACAAAATTTTTGAAAAAACACTGAGAGGTAAAAATCAGTTTTTTTTTTTTTAATGGTCCAAAAGGATTGAAAACGATGCCTGGACATTACCCCCAAAATTCAAAGCTTGGGAACTCAGTATTTGTGAAGTAAAAAAACAATTTCAAAAGCCGATTTTAAAGTTCCCACACGATCCGCGCCAGTGCAATGGCGTCAAAGATTGAGTCGCCCTGTAACTTGAGTTTCTCTCTTGTCCCACAACCGGAAGTGTCGTGTTCACCCGCGATCAACCGCGCTTCTCCGTGCCTGCCGCGTATCACTGTAAGCAGACAACACTTCACTTTCGAGTTTGAAGTTCTTTTAGGGCCCTTGCAGCGATTTCAAATTCTTTGAAATGGTGCAATGTCGAACAGGACGTGCAGTTAAATTTTTGTGAGTAACGTGAGGTGCTATGTCGCACCAGTGCTGCGTGTAAGACTACCCCGCGGCAGAGTAACCAACAGAAATGTACTGCACAAGTTCCCGAAGGATCGGTCAGAGAAGGCGGCCTGGCTGGCTGCAATTCCTGAAGGACTACTCGAGGGTTTCGGATGGAAGTCCTTTATTTGTTCTCGACACTTTGTCGACGAGGATTCTGATGTCAGCCCAAACGTCTCTAGAGCGTTGGGGGTTCAAACGGTACCTCGGTAGAGCTGTGCTGTCATTCCGACGAACTTGCCGCATCAGGTCACATCACACGAAGCAAAATGTCCAATGCTAAATGTAAGTCTACCAAGCATAGAGAACCTGGTCCAATTTCTCAATTCCCTGATCATCCTCACTGCTACAGGTGCTGAGCGCTGCCACTTTTTACGAGCAAGGATAAAAAGTCAGGAGGTGACAGAAGTTCCGGACTTTGATTTTTACTATTTCAAAAGAATGGGCATGCTGTCGAGACCGGTTATAACGAAGTCGGTTATAACGAAATAGCGGCTACAGCGAAGCGATCACGAGTTCCCACTCCCTTTTGCACTTCGTTAACAGAAGTCAGTTATAACGAAATAGCGGATATAGCGAAGTGATTTCCAATTCTTGTTGACTTCGTTATAACTTGTCTTGACAGTAGTGCGTTCAGTCGTATTTAAAAACAAGTTTTACGAATGCCGTTATTACATATTATAGAAATGTCGCTTACAAAGCTTCTAAATTTCATAATCCATTACGTCACAAATAAAAGGAAGCGAGGAGGTAAGAAGAGGGAGAGAGCGCCAAAAAAAAAAAAACACACAAATGTGTGATAAAGTTTTTTTTTTTTTTTTTTTTTGCACTGTGGCATTTTTTTGTGTGGCCATGGCTACAAATTGCATCGTTTTAGACAACAGAAAAAAGACAACCTTTGAGGTGTCAGTGCCCCCTTGACATATTTTATAAAAGACATTTACAAAGTGAAAAGAGAATACCATAGTTACATTGCCCATTCAATTCCAATTAAGAAAACAATAAATGAGCCTTTCCTTTTGTCCCGTTACTAAACGATAGTTTTCCTTAGATTACGCCAGAAAGGTGGAATGGAGAAAATTGCATTCAAACTGCTCGAACCTCTACCCTTTCTGAACCGAAAATAATTTACACAAAAATAACTACGTAGTATAAATAAATTAAACTTTCTGGGAATACTCTTTAAACGTCGGTTGATGTAAATATGGCATTTCCAAAAATCAATGTTTTTTGCAGAAATATATATATATTTTTCTTTTGTTAGCATTTTCTTTAAGTTTGGAAGGTAGAACATGTCACGAACCAGCAAACCCCCTCTTAAAAAAAAAGAAATAAAATATTTTTTTTGCTTTATTACGCTGACAAAGACCAGAGTGCACAAAATGTCTCCTGCATGCCTGTGCTCGATCCATACGCTGCATAGACCAACAAAGGACCACGTGCCTCGTAGACGGGGATCCAGTTTTCCGAGCGCCGCGTCTGGGCCTCCACGGTCCAGCGGGTGATGGAGGTGTTGCCGTCAAAGCCAGGAGTGAACTGGAGCACCACCGAGAAAGGGCCGATGTTGGACACCGCCAGACGCCGGGGCTGGCTGGGCAACACTGGGAAGACATTTCAAAGGAAGTCAACACCTTTCACTTGTCGAACTGTCGGCTGAAGCGCTTGCTCAAGCAGGTACGGCAAGGCTGTAGCAACTTGTGGCACTAGGCGCTTACGACAGCTGGCTGACAAAGAAGCGACGAAGTGGGCAGAGGACTTCTATCTCGGAAAAACCCTGAGACAAGAGACAGAAACGGACAAACCATGAACTACGAAGAAAAATGACCACGTGAGAAAGCACCGTAAAATCCTGAGAAAGCGCCCACTCAAAATATGAAGATAATCGCGCAAAACTGGGGGATGGGTTCTCCTTAGGTCAACAATATGTGAAGACGTGTCCTTTGTGCATTTTCCGAAGGTTACAAAATTGAGGGGAGAGCGCTTATCGTGGAACCAGGAGATGCTCAGTATCTTAAGGTAGGTAGTAGCTTCACTCGAGTTACTTACTTCCCCTGATTACCGAATTGATTCAAAAATGAGCCGACCTTTTTTTTTTTTTTCTGGAAATGTCAAAACAGAGATGGGCACGAATGGGCATCCACGGCCGCCGTTCGTGCCCATCTCTCAGGCGTCGGGGTTCGCGCCTGTCCGCAACCAGCGTCGCTCAACGCCACGCACCTTGCCCCCTCCACTCCAACCTTCTCTCCCTCGCGGACGCACAGCTAAACTAAATACGGAGGTTACTTTCGTCGCTGCTTGTTGCTCACAGCGGCTTGTGGCATTGCTTGCGGCATTGCTTGCATTTCTGTATTTGGTCTTCCGTCGCTTCACCTTCTTTTGTTTCTTGTGGCCACCATTTTGTAATGCTGTCAGTGAGGCATTGTTGAGAATTTATGCGGATGTCGACAAAGCTGACAAAGCTTCCAACGACGATGACATGTAGTTGTGACGATTAGCCTTTTGGCATTGCACTGCGATTCAACTGAGAGCACTGTAAATAGAGGTTTGTTTCTTTCATTTGCTCAAACTTTCCCCTGTTCTTTAAAAAAATAAAAAAAAAGATGATTAAGAATTTAAATTTTTTTTATTTTTTATTCTAGCAGGGGTGGAACTCATGAAATGTACTTGGGAGCAGCCACGGGAGCAGCTGAAACAGCTGTTTCGGAGATGTTGGGAGCAGCTAAAACTACATTCTGGAGCAGGCTAGGAACAGCTCAGATAAGATTTCATTGCACTTCAGCCTGCGTCATAGACAAGCACGAGAGCAATTTCAACTGTGCTTAGCAGCACGGATGAGCACGAGTGGTTAGGAACCTATGTAGATGGGATAACAGTGTAACAGATGCGAAAACTTGGCCTTAGTGAGAACCAAAAAGCAAGTACCATATGTTTCGGAAGATAGTGTCCTTGATATTTTCTGAGTGGCTTTCAGCTGGCTCAAAATGCAAACCAGCACTGCTTATAGCACAACCCCAACATGCTCGACATAGTGTATATATGTGCGAACCACGTGACTTGCGTAAGCAACGTAAGTGCAGTTGCACGGAGGAACAGGGCAACAAATTTTGAGTTTATCCAATTGTACAACTCAATATCGAAGCAGACTACGATTAGTGGAGTTATCGTATTAGAAGCGATGAGCCAGAGCAAGATTAAAGTATGCCGAGCAGATCTATCGCTCGGGTGAGAGCTGCTGGCCGGCAAGGTTTCGAATCGGGCCGCGTTTCAGTTCAATCGAATCACGATTTATCCTGCAGGAATGCGGTTCCAACTTGTAACGATGAAGCACTAAAAGGAATCTTTTGCTAATGTGTTTTTGACTGGTTGACGTCCGCAACCTGGGCCGCAGAGCCTCAGGCAATCTGACGCTTAACGACTCGACCTCATCTCAGCCGACTTGCTGAACCGCTTATGATAGAAGAATAAGAATCCAGTCGCAGGTGATGCAGCGCTTGAAATCCGACTCCCGAGTTTTTCGCGCGCTTGCGACTCGGTGTACACAGGGAAAATAAACGAAACAAAAAATTGCAAGGCCGACCAAGCTAAACGCGCTCATTGTTGCCAATAGTCGATAAAAACCGAAACCAAGACAAAATATAATTTATTTGGCGCACGTTGTGCGATTTGGAGCACAATGACGCGAGGTATTGGCTGTGGCGCAGTTTTCGCAAAATGGCGCAGGATGGCGCAGACAAATGCTTCTGGAGCAAAATGGCGCAAATGGCGCAGCCGTTCCACCCCTGTTCTAGGCAAGTTTAATATAAAGGTATCAACCTATATTCGTGGTCAAATTATGTTCGAGTAAATACAGCAATTCCTAATCCACTAATTCACCTAAACCTAACTTAAAGGGAAGCTACGGAGCTTCTTGGAAAAAATTAGAAGTGAATTCTAGTGTATTTTTACCCCGTGAACCCGAATACCCAAACCATTTGCTGCGTAAGTATTTGTAAACGCAAGAAAAACGCGAAAGACGGTCGCTGTCCGTGACGTCATCGACGGCTCTTTTGGCTGCCCAAGGCTAGGGAGGCGGGGCTTCAGTCCTATTTTGAAATTGCTTGTATGGCTCTCCGGCGCATCACATTGAAATACAATTTTGATATCTGTTAATCTAAAGGCCAAATGAACGCAATTCAAGCGTTTTTTCTCAAATGTAGAAGTGCCCTATCTTCCCTTTAAAAAAAAAACCTGTCACAATCCTAGACCTCCAACCTACATAAAAAAAAGAGACCTAGGCCAACCTAATCCACCTAATGAAAAAAGAGACCTACGGCAATTCCAATTCACCTACCCACCTAATTAAAAAGAAGCCCATGACAATCCTTTAATACCCCAATCCACCTATGAGAATGTTTACAGGCCAATTTCAATAAACTGCCGCTTTCCTACAAGTACTTGAACCCAAACTTCAATCCGGATTATGCTGTCTTAAGATTAGTACAACACCAAAGAAGAAACAACAAATGATTAGATAACTGCTGTAATCACAAACGAATCCGTTATCAGTGGACTACTCGTTATCTATGAGATTCGACCCCCATGTGAAGCCGACGCATTGCGAGATTTGGACCGGAGCTCGGCCTTGCGGGGAAGCGTCAGAGGCTCACCGGGCGGGATACCCGACTTGATGGTGGCTTCCGTGCTGGCACCGGCACCGACCACCGTCCAGGAAAACACCTCAAAGGTGTACCAGGTGACCGGGCGTAGCCCCTTCACCAAGGTTTCCGTCACGTCGGCGGTGAGGTTGCGGAGGAGGGCCGACGCCGGGTCTTCCTTGGTCCAGTACCGCAGAGTGTACCCTGGAACACGAGTCGGTCAGTCACTCAATCGATCGATTTAATCCAAAATAAACACAAAACACTCTGCACAAATGCACCCGGACCTGTAAACTTTTTGGCTAGTCTGGGATTCATTACAAATGTACAAAAATAAATAATGCGGCAGTTACCCGGGGCCCATGCCCGTGCCGTACAAAAAATATTTCTTACCCAAATATTCTTTCCACGTAAAACTTTTAAAGTGTAGTTTGAAACCTTCCGCTCTCTTTTATTGGCAGGCTTACAGGGGCACAGAAACGAAAATCAAAATCTACGGAAGCCTTTCCGAAATGGGTGAAATATGACCTATGATATCCGTAAATGACAATCGCACGTCCGTATTTTGAGCGGATGGCTATATTTTTCGCTTCAAGCATCCGATTCTAGCGAGTACTTTGAAATCGGCCATTGAAGCCTGGTGTCCGTTGTGGGAACTTCGTCGCAATCGCGACGTCAGGTTCCTCAGCGCAGCCACAAGCTGGCGCTGGGCTGGCGTGACTATGAGCGCCGCCACGCAGTGACTTTTGCGTGATACAATCTCGCATTTCGAGGTGGTGGAGGACTGCACAGCTGCACGACGGCTGTCGTGACGTATTCATTTCAACCCCTGTAGTCTGCGGTGCATTCCACCATGTTCTATGAACTCGGACTACCAAGGGGACTCGCGAGATGTCAGTAATGACGAGTATTCCCTCTCACACATGGTGACGGACAGGCGATTCGGGCTAGAACCGTACAAACCATCTAAGAGACCGACCGTCCGCCAAACAAAATCTGAAGGGGGTCGGGGTCGTCGAGAAATGCCTCGCATTTAAAAATGAATGGCCAGCTTGGAGGTATGTGGTATTAGGTGTTTTATTACCAGCATGCTTTCTGGGGGCGTGGTATGAAACTAAAATGTTTCGTACGTATGGTAGTTGTCTGGCAACCTTGAGAGGGATGTAGTTTCTGCCATCCTTTTCCCATTCTTTTGGTTGCTTCAAGTTTCTTCACCCAGTCTCGAGCATTCTAAGAAAACGGTAAAGAAAAGAGGTCGCCTTACCCAGGAGGATCCCGTTGGTGTCCTCGGGAGGTGTCCACAGGACTTTCACAGAGACGTCCAGGATGTCATCAAACTTCAGGGAACCAACGGGGCCAGGAACTGCACCGGAGGGTGTAATGTTACGCGTTAGCGGCCTAGACAAGTATAACCCGAACTCTAATGAAAGGACAAATGCATCCTCTTAAACATAGCTAACCAAAGCTAAACACATTCACACACTTCCTCGTTTTCAGTTCTATACTGTGTATGTCACTAATTGAATTTCCCGAACCCATGACCTCTTTACATTTGTGGCAAAGAGACGGCAGTCTACCACAAACGAAAACGGAGGTACAACTTCAACTTGCAACAATGGACATCTGAACGGACTACCCAAGTGCAGCCTTAGAACTCTCATCAAAGACGTCAAGGTCACGACGTATCATCCACGACGCATTTACAAGACGAGATGACTGTGGGGACGGTTCAACAATGAGAAGCTAACAATTGAAATGTGTAACACATACTTGAGAGGACGATATGTACAAAAGAGAGGTAAATCGAGAAGAAAGAATGAAATGCTAAACGCGTCCTGACGGTGATCGAACCCACGACCCCACAATTACGGTGTTCTAAAAGTGCAAATGTGGCGTGCTGCTCTCTGCAAGGCCTTTGAAGTGGATGCCACCGTGTGGCGCTGGCATAGTTTCCTTGAGCGGCAGCGCTAGCAAGATGGGGTGTCGGGTACTTGCTCCTAGTCCTATATTGTGGTGTTTTTTATGACAGCACACCATTTTATCAGCTTTGTGTTCGTCAGATTAGACGAAAGAGTGTTTCAGGTGCTTGGAAGGTGTCAGGCGGTGGCAATCTGTTCCTTGGTGTTCAACACGACATGAGTGGCAAGCTTGAAACACTACGCGGCTATGCCACTAAAACAAACATAAACTACATGTAGGCAAATGCTCAGTCTTCCCCCAAATGTAGCTCTAGCGGTTCAGATCAGATGCCAAAACACTTTGTTATCGGCTATTTTTATTGCATTTTCCAGAGAGTGTGTGCAGTGGGTGCTGGGTACTGCACAAACCCAAGTATAAAGGGAGTTGCTAACACTGTGGCATAGCTCTGTGGTAACTCCTTAGCTTCGCATGCAGTGAACCCATGGTTGATTCCCGCGAGGCGGCAGGCGATAGTTTTCGAGAATTTGGCAACACTGACGACGGACACCCTACACCATAAACAACGACTACAGTGGACTCCTCTTAAACGGAACTCGAAGGGACAGAAAAATTTGTTCCGTTTATCAGAAGTTTCATTAAAGCAAAGCACATAAAATGAGTGAAATATGACTTTATTTCACAAGCATGATGTCCAGCTAATGTAGCTGACTAGAAAAAAGAGGTAATGGTAGTTTGTTTTGCATTTTGTAATCGCTTTTTGACGAAGTAGGTGTGCATGCCTTGGAGGTTGCGCAGAAATTCCGCACAGCCTTCAGATTCAAAGTAGCGCTGCAAGAGAGCAACAGCCTCCCTCGCTGTGCAGTCTGGCACTGCAGCAGGACCGGGGTCATTGCATTCCACGTCATCTTCACTGGAGCTTGAGGCCTCCTCACCTTGAACTTCAGCTACCAGCTCTTCAATGCTCTCTTCACGACACGTGGTGACGTTTGCATCTAACGTTTCATAATCTTGTCGTGTGAAAGAAGTGGAAGATACCAGCTGACCGAAAAGGATGTCAGCATCAGCCGCATCAGCATCAGCAGTATCCCCTTCCTCCTCTGGAATGACTTCTTGTCTTGCGAAGCCAGCGTGGTGAAAGCATCTTTGCACGGTTGAGACTTTAACTTGCTCCCAGGCATAGGTCAGCATGTGAAGTGCGGAAAGCAAGTTCACACTATAATCTTTCCCACTGTCTGCACAAAGAAGCATTCGGTGGAGTAGCTGGCGGCGGTAGTAGACTTTCAGGTTCTGAATAACGCCTCGGTCCATTGGCTGGATTACTGCAGTTGCGTTCGGTGGCATGAACTCAAGGATGATGGACTTAAGCCCATCCACTTCACCATGGGCGGGGCAGTTGTCTACAATAAAGACGACTTTCCTGCCCTCACGGGTAAATCTCGCATCCTGTTCTCGCAGCCAGGTTTCGAAAATCGTTTGCGTCATCCACGCTTTTCTGTTTGCATAATAAGTGACGGGCAGCTCCCGGATGCCTTTACTACACACAGAGGAGTGGCGCCCACTGGATACGTTGTCCTGCTGCTGCTTTTGTCCTCGTAGTTTTCCACGCTCTGCTTTTCTTTGCTGCTTTCTTCGACTTTGCAGTACCACACCCTTGAAACAACGAGGGTTTTGCGCTTTTCCCACTACCACCAGCCTCAACTTATCACTGCCGTCCATATTGGCACCAACCAGCACTGTGATGCGCTCTTTACTCCGCTTACCCCCAGTACAAGTTTCCCCTTTGAAGGTGAGAGTCTTGGTCGGGAGCGCCGTGTAGAACAGTCCCAGCTCGTCGGCGTTGTACACATCTCGTGCTTCAAAGGTTTGCAGAATTTCCTGCAACCGCCCCTGCTGCCAGTTGCTACAAAGGTTTCTGTTGACTGCTGCACCTTCCCCAGAAATAGTCTTAAAGACTAGGCCGTGGCGCTTTTTAAAACGGCTGAGCCAACCGTCGCTCATTTTGAAGTTATCTATTCCCAACTGAGAAGCAATCTCTCCAGCCTTTTCTTCGAGGATGGGGCCGCTGATCGGGAAATTAGCACTTCGCGCGCGCTTAAACCAGAGAAAAAGGACGTTCTCTATTTCCTCAAAAGGCGTCTTTCGCATCCTCCTTCGGTCGGTGGCAAAGCTTCCGCGCTTTACAGCGTCTTGAATCTTTTCTTTGTCCTTTGATATCCTTGAGAGTGTAGACTTCGGGATATCGAACTTCCTTGCGATCTCCGTCTTCGAGAGGTCACCACGATCCAGCTCTTGAAGGATCTTCATTTTCGTAGCAAGCGAGATCGCTTGGTGCGGCCGCTTTTTTACCGCTTCCATCACAACACGGCAAGCGGACGCTGGTTTGCGTACTCGATGGTAAACGTGACGCGCAACAGACGAGGCGCTAACCCTAATGGCGGTAGAAAGACTGGATTGGATTGCCTTAATATAATGGCTTGGATGGATGGATGAATGGCTGTACCGTACCCTTTGTAACGAGCGGCACCTCGCGTCACCTAGCCTAACAACTTTTTTTTTTTTATAATAATATTTGTATAAATTTTGTTCTAACACAACCCCTTTCCCTTTAAAGTGTCCTCAGTCTTGGCTATTGCGTACTCCATGGTTGTGAGACTGCTGTAGCTATTTCCGATGTCCGCGGTCACCATGGGTAGTTTCGGTTTCGGTCCCGTTTAACCGAAGTAAGCAAAAAGGGGGGTTCCGATTACCCGAAGAATTTATCATTAAATACATAGGAAACCAACCGAAACAACCTTTAGAGTTCCGTTTATCCGAATTTTCCGTTTAAGCGAGTTTCGTTTAATGGGAGTCCACTGTACTACTGAAACTGCTACTACAACGTCAACAAGTTTAATATCAACAATGGACGTCATTTCCAGCAGTGGGAAAAGCCCGTAACAGCTATTGTTGTAATAGCAAACTATAAGAAACAAAAAAAAATTTAAAAAAATACGACAAACGATTAGCACTGTCCACCATAAGCTATGAGGAATGCCTCACCGTCCTGCTTGGTGGTGACCAGCACGGGGGCACTGCGGGGGCCGTTTCCCGGGCTGGTGAAGCAGAGCACCGTCAGGTTGTAGGAATGGTACTTGCGCAGCCCGGCGACCACCGCGGCGTGCTCCTGCAGGGGGGCTCCCCCCAGCGGTGCCACCACCAGAGAGGCCTCGGGGGAGCCCACCCCCACGGCGCTGCCCCGGGGCCAGGCCTCCACCCGGTAACCTTGGTTCAGCCCATTCACCAGCTGCGGGTCCGGGGGACGCCAGCGCACTTGCACCGCCGTCGAGTTGAGCGCATCCGCACGCAGTCCCGAGGGGGCCGCCTGGGGCACTGCGGGGAAGGCAGACCTCCAGGGTTAGATGGTGCTGCTCTGTACCCAGAGGGGGGGTTCCGTGTTTTCAGTACTGTCGAGACCGGTTATAACGAAGTCGGTTATAACGAAATAGCGGCTACAGTGAAGCGATCACGATTTCCCATTACCTTTTGCACTTCGTTATAACCGAAGTCGGTTATAACGAAATAGCGAATATAGCGAAGTGATTTCCGATTCCCGTTGACTTCGTTATAACCGGTCTCAACAGTATGTACCGAAGACAAAGAACAGAAATCATGAAAAACCTTCCCCCCCCCCCCCCCCCCCCTTCCCAAAAAAAAAAAAAAAGAAAACCCGAATTTGAGCAACCTCTGAATATGGAGAGTCTAAGCTTAACGGAAATAACTCTCCTAATCTCGCGTGCCACTTGTAAGGAATCTCTGCCATAGGAAAAGCTACCCGTAGGGAATCCTTGCTCTCGAAAATACAGTTGAACCTCGATTTAATGAAGTCACCGGGACCCGCTAATTATTTCGTTAAATCGGGAATTTCATAAAATCGAGGAAGGGAGACCTGGAACATAGGTTGTGCAGGATATTTGAATTTGTTTGTTAAATCGCGTTTCGTTAAATCAGGGTTCAACTGTACCACCGGTAGTAGGAAACCCCTGCCATAGGGGATGCCACCAGTAGGGAACCCCTGCACTGAAAAAGCACCCCAATAAGTAGAATCTCAGCCATAAGGAATGCCACCCATAGGAATCTCCTATAGAGAATCTCTGTCAAAGAAAATGCCCCCCCTTCCCCCCCCCAAAGGAAATTCCTGCCATACGAAATGTCCTCCTGTAGGAAATCCCTGCGGTACAACAGAGAATTCCTGCAGCAAGGAATGCCACCCATAAGGAGCCCTTGTCAGAGGAAATTCCCCCCTAAGGAATCCGTTCCGTAGAAAAAGCCCCCTATAGAGAATCCCTCCCATAGGGAATCCCTATCATAGGGAATGCCAACCTTAGGGAACTCCTGCCAGATAAAACACCACCCACAGAGAACCCCTCCCACAGGAAATCCTTGCCAAACGAAACGGTGGCACAACAATCCCTCGAAGTCGCCGGTGCCTCTCGGCCCACGTCGCCACCCACCTCCCTCCCGGGTGCGCACGTGGATCGGTTCCGAGAACACCCCCAGCCCCTTCTCGTTGAAGGCAGCCACCCGCAGGGCGTACGTCTGCCACACTATCAGGTCCTCCAGGGTGGCCCGGGTGGCGGTGACGTTCACGCCGGCCCAGGGGCTGCTGGGGTAGCCCGCCAGCCGGTACTCCACCGCGTAGCCCAGCAGCCGGCCGTTGCGCTCCCCTTCCAGCGGGGGCTGCCACTGGAGCATCACCGAGGTGGGCGAGGGGGACGCCCCCACCACCCCCTGGGGAGGTCCCCCGGGGGGCTCGGGGGGCACCGACACGGGCTCCGTGGGAGTGCCCGCGGCGCCCTCCCCGACGCCGTTCACCGCGCTGACCCGGAACTGGTAGCTCACCTGGAATGCGGGGTGGTGGTAGACGGTCAACGCGGTCGTGGCTGGTGAAGTGCCACCTTAGACACACCTTGTACGAACTTGAAGTTCAGAAAAAGCGCCGGAAAAACAACGGGGACAAACGGGCTAGACGTTGGGCATTGTGTCGTCAAGGCCTCTTTATCTCTGCCTTATTTTGACACCTTTTCCAAGCTTCAACATGGATGTTGGTAAGGTGAAGATGACCGAGCAGAGGCTATCGACATGTCGCATACGTCAAATTGAATGATAAGTACTGTCCTATTCCTCTTCTGTCCATCCGTTGGCCGCAAGGTGCATGCAACCAGTTACGAAGAGGCGCTTCCGTTACGTGGATAAAAGTTTTCAACGGTAATACCATTAAAAGGTATGGCCTTAACATTTTGGATATTACATAGAGGTTAACTCTTACAAAAAACGCTGGCTAGGTGACGTAACTGCTATTCTGGGAGCACGGCCCCGAAGTGTGCAACAGACAGCGCCTCTCCAACCGAGAGTGGGACACAAAGAGAAACTCACGGACGGTTTAAGTTGTGGGACAAGGACCGACGTCGCCTGGGCCGAGATGTTGGATCGTGCCGTGATCCAGGGAGCCAGGGAGTCCACTGACACTACGACAATCGGGTGGCAAAAGGTTAGGGGTCTCGCACGCCCGTTGAAACACCAAAACACTTGTCTCCTTCCGTGCGCCCGTAAAAATGTGTATAAGCACAATGGAGGGCAATCGAGGGGGTCAAAGCCATGGCCAAGTCCACCAAGCAGAACTCGCTAGAACAAAAGATCCCTCAAATACAACTTAGCATATCTAGAGAAACTAAAAAAAAAAAGAAGAGGTTCATTGAGCCAATTGCCTCCTTGAATATCTGCCAAAGAAACAAGAACAACCGCAAAAAAAAAAAAAAAAAAATCGCAAGACAGAGAGGTTGTTCTAAACAACTTGTCTGGATGAATAATAAAAAAAAAAATTACAGCTTATCAATTATTGGGACAAGGCAAATCCTTTGGGACTCATCGAAGCATTAAGAGGCTCTAGAAGCCGAGCATTTTCTTGCAGCACACCCGAGCTCTACAGGAAAGCGCAACCGTGCAATGCGGGGAAGCAAGAAGCCACGCAAGATCACTAAATTTGGGTGTCCCATTTTCCAGAAAGTAATCGCTGGACCAGCACCTTTCGCTGGGAGGAAGTTCACCTAATCATGAAAGCATGCGGGGCGCCCCATACTGATGCCTTCCCACAGCACATTAACGTGCACATTACGCTTTCCTCCTGAGAGCATGCGGGCCCCCCCGTACTGCTGCCTTCCCACAGCACATTGGCGCACACATTACGCACTTCTCCCGAAGGTAGCGTGCGTTTAGCATCCGTACGACAACACTTGGTACCAGGCTAGATACAGATATACCTTACTATCAGAAAGCAAAATGCACATTTGTCCTGAAACAGGCAATGGCAAGGTTTCACCATAAACAACCGCAAATGCAGGGGGCCACTGTAACATTTTCAATGTGCACCTACTATACAAGCATATATGTCACATGCTGCGATACAGCGCAACCATGAGTTGTACGATAACTCTCGCTTGCACACACAGCGGTATTCATACTAAAGCAGGAGGAGAGATTGCAGGCAAAAGACATTCACAACAGCTAATGTCAGAAGATGCTACTTACACCAGAACAGGTCCTCTGTTCAAAAGGAGAAGAAGAGAAAGGAAAAATGGTTAGTTCAGATCAGTGTAGAAAAAGGTGCAACAAATGAAATTAAGTAAGGGGAAAGGGTGGGAAAGTAGAGGAAACAAAAAGGCTTAACATCTCAAGACCCAACATTAAGATTAAAAGGAAACAACAAAGATAACGACAATTGTGATTTAGTGCCCTTTCAACAGTCAACCCCACAAGTCTCCAAGAGTACATCTGCTAAAGTCAGCAACTTCAAACAGTTTGTAACAGAGACAACTGCACTGATTGCCAGTCTCGGCATCGTTGAAGTTACCTCATGCTAGTTCTTTCCTTCCAAGGCTAATCTCTTAAGATAAAGTAATTTGTGGATAGCTACTCCACTGGCAGACAACACTCGCTTACCGTGGAGTGATAGCCTTGTAAAATAATGGTTGCAAACAAAAACTGGCGGGCGGATGTCACGGTTACAGGCAAGCTGGTGAACATCAACACCTCAAGCCCTAAGCAGTCACACGATGGGGGAACAAACACAAAACACTCGGTTCGTGTTGGCGCTAAGGGTATTCTTAAAGACTTTTTCACACAATTGGGTCCGGGTGTGATTGACTGCATCGTGACCACTTATGACGAGAAAACCCACCGGTGTCATCCACTTGTATCGCTTCACCGATTTTCGAACGGCTCCCATTGAAGCTCGTAACAGCTCTGCATCCCTCCGATATTCCCGTAACTTTCTAACGTCAAGGGCTACTGACACAATCACAACGACACCGCTAATTGAAATATCGAGACTCAAGTATTGCGAGGGACTACAAATAAAGCTCCTCCGAAAAAGGCGGCGGTGAGAACTTCTCTGGATAGCTCGACACGCTCCGCCACTTTCCGGCGGACCAGTTGGAGACTTTCGGCGAGTGCCCCGCCGGCTCCAGATCAACGAGCAGCAGCCGAAGAGATCGCTTGCATCTTGCAAGGGGCACAGGGATCCGCCCAGCAAGCGTGCGCCGAGCGCTCGCCATTTGTCAGGGGAAGGGGTTGTAAGAGAAGCAGCAACTCAAACAACGGAGAGAGTTTGCAATTTGACGGCGGACACCTCTTGCACCAAGGGGTCGCAAGTACGCATGCGTGGCGTCGTCGCACAGCGGGGAAGGGAGCGGGCGGAAAGGCGGAGACACTTGCAGACGATCGACGCTCTCGTCTGCTCCTCGGAGCTTGTACCGCAAACGCGGCCCGTAAACCGTGCGACCCCGACGTAATCCAGGCACACTGGTATCCTCACCCGTAGGCAGCGCCCTCATCTGCAGGACGTAGTGGGTGATGGGGCTGTGCCCATCGAAGGCAGGTGACCAGCTCACGTTCACCGTCTTGGGCATGGTGTCTTGCACCGAAGCTCTCACGTTGCCTGGAGGGTGCGGCAGCTCTGCACGCGAAAACGTCCGAGCACTTAGAAAGTGCAAAGCAGAAAGCGAGGAACTTGGCTGATCGCGGCAGTCTACATACGTCGTCTTCGATTCCCGGAGTCAAGCGCACTCGACGTTAGGCGATCTTGTTCTCCAATCAACGCCGTTAGAGCAAAAATACTAGAGCTTTCGAGACTGCCACTAGAAGGCTTCACTACTCAGGTTGTCTCGCTAAATCTATCGGGCGAAGTTATGTAATAAATTTTTAAATGACGAAATGTTTTCGCAAAATTTTTTGTCGTGAAGTTTCGTAGTTTCACAACACATTTCGCGTTAGAAAAGATGGCGTCGGCGTACCGATGACCTCTAGGCGTGCAGAGCGGGTGTCGTTTCCTCCGGGCGAGGTCACCATGCAGGTGTAGGTGCCAATGTCGGTGTTCCGTGCCTGGTCGATGCGCAGGGTCCCGTCCGGGGACAGCCTCACCCTGCTCAGGGCACCCAGTTGCTGCTCACCGAAAAACCAGCTCACCTGCGAGTCACCGGCAACAGAACCCTCGTCACCCAGCGTTGCCTCGAAGGACGGGCCGTACGAGATACTACTTCTCGGCCCTTGATTGACTGACAAACTCCGCTAGCTTGTAAGAGCTGCATCAGTTTGTCTGCAATAGCCTAACACAGAGTGCTGGTAACTGCCTTGATAGACAACCTGCAGCACAAAACACTCCTTGGTCCTAGATTAATAAACCCTGCTCCATCGTACAGGCTGCACCAGTCTGCGCGAACCCAACAAAGTAATTGTTAACAGACATGACAGACAAAGAGAACAGGATACTACTCAGCCCCCAGCACACCACACTGCATTAAAGCCTGCCGTGACTGCTGGCAACTCTGGCCTCATGCAATTCCAACATAGAAAGTTTCAGTCTGGTGTTGTGCCCCTCGACAGACCAGTTGCAAAAATTGTGACAGGCCGCACGTGAAGCGTGCATTGAGCCATGGGAACGTCCTGTACACTCCACCCCACCTTGCTCCTGCAGCACCTACACTGTGGCACAAACTGAAGAGAGAGAGAAGGTAGCGAAGTTGGGTGACTACCTCCAGCCGCTCGTCTGCTACAGCCTGTTACATACAAGCAGTTCCCACTATTCTCTTCGGTGCCACATAGGGCGCCACACGTTTCGCCACAGGTCCATCGAAGAACGGGCGGAAATTAACGGCTGGTGGAAGCTGAAACGAGAAACGTCGAAGGACGTAGTGGATCGCAGAGAGCATACCTCGTAAGGAACGCTTGGGTCGTGGGAGATGCGGCACTGGAGCTCCGCCGTCGATCCCAGGATCACCCTCGTGTCCACGGGGGGCTTGACGATCTGAGTCCGCACTGCGGAAGAAAGGGCGCACCACACCTGCAAGCTTTCCCCATGGCACGAGTCCCCAAGCAGGACCCTTTCCGATCACAGGTCAACACTACACTTCCCGAGTCAATCTTCTGGATGTGAAACTGTTGCCTCGCTCGGCCAACATGTTACCAGTACTGAGGCGAACCATGCTAAATCGCTAACGGGCTGTGCAGCTGTGGCCAGATTGGAAGCGTGCCTCCCTCGGACACATCTGGATTGAAATTCTAAACTGGTTTGCAGCTATTGTTTGCCATGTTCGGCTCTCCGTTACATTCCTACACAATTCACGGAAAGTGAGTGAGGCATACCAACAAGACATATCTGGGACGTGTGCCTCATTATGCACCCTTGGGTGGTAACATAACTACTTTATAACTTATATAAATAGTTAGGTTATACAAAGACTAAATGTCATAAAAAATAGTTTATAAGTGTTCAGCTGGCCACACCCAAGGATATGAACCATCCAGCTCAGCTCCAACCAGTAGTATCATTATCCACCGTTCCAACATTCACATTTCTCTACAGCCTGGCACGCGCCACACACAAAAACGCTTAGAGCAGTACTGGTCAGAAGCAGTTGTGTTGGAACGACCTATACGAGAGAATGCCAACCGATATAACTAGGAAGTCTGCATGTTCTGTTTTTAAGCGCAATGAAGCAATTCAATTTTCGGCCTTTCTTTCCCAAATTGGTGCTCCATTTTTATCAACCGTTTAACTGTAGCCCTTGCAGTGAACGTTGCACCGGCACAAAAGAGAAGAATGCGCACTCACCCAGGACCGTGAGGTAGGCCTCGGCCTGGGTCGCGCCGGCCGAGTTGGCCCGGGTGCAGCTGTACTTGCCGCTGTCGCCAGTGACCACCGATGCTATCACCAACGTCCCACTGTCCAGGATCTGGGTGCGGCCCTCGTTGAGAACAGGGTGTAGATCTGCAACGTCCGCGAACCGGCACAAGCAGGACGCACACATCCATGAGCCCTCACTAGTCAAGCCTTCACCTTGTCGACAGCTTAATTCACCACCTCGCCTTAGTCAGAAAAAATTGCGGTGGCTTAGCTCGGCTATGCCGGGATATACGTAGCGTGAGCTTATGCGCACAAAATGAGGCGCTATCATGCGGCTCCGGTGCAGTGCTAGACTTGGCTACTCCGCAACAGAGGCGCACAGCTGGGCACGTGGCAGCGCCAGTGCGTCTGCTGCGGCTATGATGCAACTCCTCTGGAATGCGCAGACCGGCGAGGCGGGCGCAGCGGCAGCTTCGCGTGACTGTCATAATGAGCCATGCTCATTATGCCGAGCTCCGCCTCCGCCGCCACGT
Source organism: Ixodes scapularis (assembly GCF_016920785.2). Lineage (NCBI taxonomy): Eukaryota > Metazoa > Arthropoda > Arachnida > Ixodida > Ixodidae > Ixodes > Ixodes scapularis. The sequence goes on from NW_024609881.1 coordinate 109,098,684, forward strand.
GCTTCGCATAATCAGCACGGCTCGCATAATGAGCATGGCTCATTATGAGGGCCACGCGAAACTGCTCAGCCTCAGCCAGTGTAGCTTACGCTACAAAAGCTCACGAGTCACCTGTCTCGGCGTACGCCAACTCTCTTCTGCTAGCGGCGGAAAATTGGAATTGAGTGCCGTATTATCCGGCCACCAAGCAAATTCAGGCACCTCGCACGCTGGCGTACGACGGGTATGGGGTAAAATAAAATAATGAGCGTGCACCCGCGTCATAGCAAGCGCCCAGTCGCTAGTCCTGAAATGTAAGAAAAATAAGCGGAGGACGTATCGACACGACGACATGTTCCTCCGCGTCCGCCGCTTCTCCGGGCGCCCCGGTGCAAGGTGGCGAAGCTCACCCCCCCCATCACGTGCCCCTTCCGCGTTTTTGCGCTCGGACCTACAGAGCGATTTTCCGAGATCCAACTCCAAATATTTAGTGTGGGCGCTTGATCGGTAGCTTATGCTGATAGACCCTTCCCAAAGGTCGTGCGCCACCCAGTGGCAGCTGCGTCAGTCGTTCAAGTCCGTCGCCATATATTCATGCGCTCGAGCGTGCGTCGTGTGCGAGCCTGTCGCCGTTCAGCGAAAACTCGAATCCCGTCGCACGCGTCGTGCGCAAAAACATGCCAACGACTAATGTTGCTCGACAAGTTTGAAAAGGGTCTATCAATAATATTGTGCCGAGCATGTCTGTATAAACATTTTTGACCCGTAGACGGGGGATGTAGAAGAGGCTGACCGTTGTACGCCCAGCTGGTGTTTGGCAGTGGGGCTCCCACCACCGCGCAGGGAAGTTGGGCGTCCATGCCGTCCAGCACCGTCACGTTCTCGGGAGGGCGGAGGAATGCGGGAGGGGAGACTGAAACGAAGAGCAGGTGTAATGTAGGACACAACCTTCATTTCTTTTGCCTTCGAATACGACACAAACTAAAACCCACGTGAGCCAATGAGGCTTCTGCTTTCCGCAGCCCGTGGACTGTAGGACCCCAGTCCGAGGGATCCGTGTCCCAATAAGCCAGACTGCGATCTTTCGAGTGCAGAAGAGCTGGATCGAGTACTCCCTTACCAATGCAGAGTCTACACTCTATCCAGTTCCCTATTTACGACTCCAGCGACTTATAGGGGACGCCACTATCGGGCAAATATGGCGGTCGAATCCAGGTCGTGGCATGCCATGTGCCAGCTCAACGCACAACGCTGGGGCAGCAGCAAGTAGGCACTGGACTCAAAATTGGTTCCCCCGCATTTTATCTTACACGTTTCAAACCTACGGCGATGTGCTTGACTTTCTTCGAGGAAACGAGGAAAGGACTGCCCACTGTCCTTCTACGGTGCTGATGAACATTGATAAACACAGAATGTCTGACTCATGCGGTCACGTAGGTCGCATGCAGAGCAACCTGGGTCACAAGGCGATGCTACGGTTACGACACGGTCGTCGGTAGAACTGTACTGTCCCGCAAACCACAGACAACGTGGAAACACAGAAGCCAGAAGAGACGAGCAGATATCGCAAAGGGACCTGTTCCCGCCAGTTCAGGGTTTTCCCGCTAGGTGCCGTTCGTTTTGCTGGAGTTATGAATAATTTCATTCAGGTCGGTAGGGCGTAAAGTCTGCTTCGAATAAACGAGCCAAACTGAATCACTTGTTGAAGGCTCAATTCGTTGAAATGCAGGAAGACCGCTCTTTAGAGATGTGGCAAATGAAACAAAAATTTTGCGGAGTTCCACTTAACGACAAAGTTGCAAACCTATGCAAGTTCGAATTGATGAGGGTCTACCACATTCGAAGAGCTTTGCTCAGCAGGAATGGTGACGCTCGAGTAAAGTGTCAGAAATGCCTTAAAGTCCATTGAGAAAAAAAAAAGGGGGTGAGAATTTTAGGCATTAGATTTCTTCCCTTCAGAGAAACAGAATGAAATAAAGTTGGCTGGTCAACTTACGTCCAGCCAAATGTGCTACTTGGGAACTGCATCTATTTTGAAGTGCTCTCCCTAAAATTTACAAGTGTTTAGTGTTTTTTGTTGCTAGCCGTGTGCAAATAGTGGATTTTGAGTTCAAAGCGAAAAATGGTTTTAGACGAATATTTTGGAATTGAATATCAAAGTTTTTTTTCAAGCCTTTCCCTACTGTTGCACTAAGCTTAAATGAAAACCCAGCTGAACTCATGATGCTTGCTTCCAAGCTTCTGCTTGTCTATTTCTAAGTTAATTTTCATCTAACTATATATACCATATACAGTCGAACTAACATGCAGGTCCCATCCTATGCGTCTCTATGGAAGGAAACTCCTGATAACTCAAACTTTGCTTTATTCAAAGAAATTTTTGGCCCCCCTTGAGTTTGAATTAACGAGATTCGACTGTATATGCGTGTAATGGCTGCACATGCGTAATAGCCGCATCCCTAACTTTCAACAAAAAAAAAAGCTGAAAAAACAGCATTTAAAAATTACCCGTGTATAGGCTGCACCTACGATTTTTAGAATGGCTAGAAGTGCCAGCTGTAACGCAAAAACTCAAGAATGTTTTTTTTTTCGTTTTTCCAAGCATCTGTTGGCAGGTGGCGTTTACCCGGCTGCGGGAGCCAACAACATCGAGGCACTCTGTCCTGTCTGTTTGCACGTCTCGTCTTATCTAGAACAATCTCGAATCAGACGCAGTGCATCTCTTTGTGTTTGAGAGTGCCTTCTGGTTTCCCGCTATCATCCACTTCAGGCTTCTCGACAAGCAAGTATGCGAGTTACACGGCCGGCTTTAAACTCAAAGTAGTTGCCTTTGCTCAAGGCAACAGCAAAAGAGCGTCCGGGCGAAAGTTCGAAGTCGACGACAAGGTGATGCTCCCAAGAAGATGAACTAAGGAGGACCAACACAACAAAGCACGCTTTCAGAGGCAAGCAGAGCCTGTTTCCCGACTTTTGGCTTTTGACGAAAAAAAAAGGATTTCCAAAAACCTTTTCTGGCCTTCTCCATGTAATGGTTGCCCCCCTAGTTCTCGCCCGAAATCATAAAAAAATACCTGCGGCCGTTACATGCGTATATACGGTATATATGCTGTGGGCTCAGAAAGCCCAATGCCTGCATTGGTATGGCAAGGAAACAATGGATTTAACATAAAATTAAACCCATAGAGATGTCCCGCTGTACCTCATCGAGAAGATTTATAAATCTTGGTATATGCAAATATCCTTTCTTCAATCTCAATTTTAATAAAAAAATTTTTTTTAAAAATTATTGCTTGTATTAGATGTATACTCTTGCATAATAGCCAGTTTAATTTTGAAAATTTTACTGCAATGCACATTCAACATTCACAAAATTTTAGTTTCTTTTTTTTAAATACACCAGGCACCTGCATACACCATCCCACTTTAAAAGGGTGCTTTTCTCCTATGCACGCGACTGCGATATTTGTACTTTTTGAAATGTTCATTGCTGCGGGTTAGCTCCGTTGAGGGTGCTTGTTCCCAACCGCTGGTGCACTCGGACAAGCAACGTGCATATGATGCGTAATGAATGCTTCGAAAAATATGAATACCGCAGTTCATCTCGAAGCAAGTATCGCATTGCATATTATTCGACAGTACTATTTGAAATTGTAATATTCGCACAACACTACCCTTTACCATTCTGCAAACGTCCTTTTTTTCAATCAGACAAATGCGAATCAAGCTCGTCTATCTATGGCATCTATGCACAGTGTCCCCCTATGATGTCTACTCAAGGTGCCCATCCATGGGGTCTGCCTATAATGTCAGCTCATGGCATTGATTTATAGCATCCATCTATGACAACCACCTCTGGCATCCATTTATGATGTCTATTACAGCATCCATCTATGGTAGACCCCTCCATCTATGGTGTCTACTCATGGCACCCATCGATGGTGTCCATCTATGATGTCCATCTTTGGCATACATGCATGGCATCCACTTATGGCGTCCATTTAAAGTGTCCATCTATTGCGTGCATCTACGGCATCTTTTATGAAACCCATCTATGGCATCTATTTATGGCATCCATCTATGATGTCCATCTTTGGCATACATGCATGGCATCCACCTATGGCATCCATTTATGGCGTTCGTCTATATCGTCTATCTATCGTGTGCAACTATACCGTCTATACATGGCACCCATCTATAGCATCTATCTATGGAACCTATCTATGGCATAGAGTTGATATAATCTAGAGCAGTGGTTCTCAAATAGGGTTCCACAGACCATTTTCGGGATCAACAAAAAGCTCTTGCAAAAAAAAAATATTTTTTTTTTTGCTGACTTTGGTTAGGTGGTGTAAGCTACCTCCTGTCATAAAGGGTGCAGCTGTTACCGTCCATCCATTCATCCTTTTACTTGATGCTTATCCCTTCTCTTATCTATAACAGTAAAAGATGCCATCTTCAAGCAGCAATTAGTTGTTATATTTTACATCCTCCTCCACCCTTCCCACCACCTTGGTGAGTCTGCAAGGGGTCACCCGCGCATCCATGCTCGAGAACCACCGAACTAGATGCAAAAGACCTGTTTCCGGTCGTAACAGAACAGTGGGGCATAGATGCCCAGTGGTCCCAGTGGGCAATCCCAATAGGCCGACATTGCTGGCGACACCTTAACATACGAAAAGAGGCAGCCAAAACATCACCTGCAAGGTCCGTGCCAAGCTCTTTTCTAGCTCACCTTGCCAAAAAGACGCCGGCATCGCACGTCGTATCAAAATAATTAAAGACGAGCGCTCGAACTTCAACTCGTCACGGCAAGACTAACCCTCCTAACCTCTCGTCCGCTGCACTTATAATTTTGTGGCACGTATTCTGCCCCTTTTTTACCCCCCCCCCCCTTCCCCTCCGGTTTACGGCGTCCACTCACTCTTGACGTGCAGCCAGGTGGCGGCCCGTGCCTCCCCCAGCGGGTTGTGGGCCACACACTGAAGCACGCCGGCGTCCTCCATGGACAGCGCATCGATGTCCAGCGACCCGTTGCTCAGCACGTGCAGGCGTCCACCCGCCGCGACGTCCAGCGGCCGGGCGTTGCGCAGCCACTCCACGGCGGGAGGGGGACGGCCCTCGGCCAGGCAGGGGAGCTGCAGGTGCTGGCCAAGCTCGGCCGCAGTCTCTTCCGACACCGCCTGGACCAGCCGGGGGGGCACTGCGACCCACAGGAGGGAGCCACCGTAGTTGGGGCCTTCCGAAAGACGCTTCCGGAAACGAGCCGAGATTGAAAGCCGCGGAGGTCGAGATAAAAGCTCGTCTCGCGGCACGAGTTCTTGGCATCGACGAAGCTACGACCCCATTTTGTTATCGGCCATTTCTTGGCACCTTTCCAGAGAGCGCGTGCAGCGAGCATCGGGTACCACTAAAAAAACCCAAGTATAGAGCGCGTTGTTAATGCTGCAGCGTAGCTTCGTGGTAATGCCTCCATTTCGCACAGCGTGGACCCGGGTTCGATTCCACTGTGGCTGGCGGGTGATCTTCCTCAAGGATGACGGACACCTTACGCATTACTACAACGACAACAGCGGACGTCACTTCCACCGGTGAAAAAAGCCCACAACAGCTATCGCCGTAAGACAAACTTTCCCTTCGTACCTGCCACGGTGACATTGGCGTGGGCCTCCAGTGCGTCTTCTCCCAGGGACGCCCGGCACGTGTAGGTGCCCTCGTGCTCGGGCCCCACGTTCAGCAGGGTCAGGGTGCGGTTCCAGTGGGTCAGTGCGTGGGGCAGGCCCCTCAGGGGCTGACCCCCCTTCAACCAGGACACCCGCACCTCCTCCAAGGGGCTGCGGAAAACACGCGCACATGAAGACCTCGCAGTTGGTCGATCGGTCGGCTGCCCACGTAGCAGGCATCATAATGAGAAACAGCGCAAAAGGGACAGGACACAAAGTAGAAGAAGGACACAGGACATACGCTGACCTTCTACTTTGTGTCCTGTCCCTTTTGTGCTGTTTCTCATTATGTCATTCAACCAACCAGCCAAGCAAGGTATCCTGTTATAGTAGGCATCCCCAGGTGGCGGGTTCGAATCCCGGCCCAGGGTGCTTGCAGTCCGACAGAGGACCATAGCGGAAAAGGCCCGTGATTTTGGCCGGTTGCGCGACAAAAGATTCTTGGGTGGTCGAGATTAATCCTCGGTCCCCTGCTGCGGCGTGCCAGGTGCCCTTCGTCGGTTCGGCGCGTAAAGCCCCCAATTCGATTTTGAAACGCGTCTCAGAGTGGTGTGCTTAGCATCCTACGTCGCCCACACGTCAAAAGTGGCTCAAAGTGGCAACCAATGACATCACAGTCACGGAGGCTGGCATGTCGCATGCAGTCAGATGTCACAATCCCAACAAATAATAATAAAAATATTGCAAAAAAAAAAAGCGTGTGCAGATTTTTTTTATCTTGTGGCTGCTTCAATTTCTGTAAACTGCAAAGCTCCAGAACAACCCGCGGCAGAATGGGTCTCCACTGCATCCACCTCCACCCGCCCCCCCTGCCGCCACCAGGATTGCGGAAGGCAGCAACACGACACGACCATTTACGTCGTCGGGCCGAAACCGAGAAACCACAAATGAATAGGCAATCCGAGACGCGTCGCTGCCGTGACGGAGCTCACCTGCCGGCGGCGATGCACTCGAGGGTGTTGTCATAGCCGTTTCCAAGGTTGTTGAACTCGCTTTCCGAAGGGGGAACCACGATCGACAGCTTGTGGGGCCCGTCCTCCTCGACGCTCTCTGCGGGAAGGACCAAAGAAGGACGTTTGGGAGGTCGCTCGAGCCGAGCGAACGGAACAGAAACTGCGGTTGTCAGAAGACCGATCGTCGTTGCTCCGTGGCGCAACGGCGATGCAGAAGCTTCAGAGCCTGGTCGGGCAAGGAGGCCATCCTACCTTAGGATGTAATGACGCCCGTCACGAGTGACAGGGAAGGCTTTATTCAACCGGGCAACCAGTCTGTTGACCTGTCCTACACACACGACTTTCTAAAAATCCCAAAATTGAGTTTAATTGTTTACCCTGCAAGAGGACACTTTCGCGAGATGTGCAAGAATCGGCCCTTAGCAACGGCATTTAGACCTACCCTCTTACGCTTGTGAACAAAAAGAATAAATGTGTAAGACAAAAAATGACACAAGCACATCTTTCATTATGCGACAGATGTGCTGGCATTGTCCCTTGCTCTAAGCGTTTATTCTTTCAATCACCTACTTGCACCAACAGACTTGTTAATTTGTTTTCTTACGTTTGAGCCATGCTTTGTCAGTCGTTCTTTCGCGCGCCGTGAAACTGAACACACCTGGCTGAAGTCAACCTTATTGGAGCCAATCAAGTTTGGAATAATCCTCGCTGATATTTTAAAATGGTGAGTCTGTTTGGGATATCAAGCGCAGTACACACTGACACCCCTCAGAAGTGCGGCAGCGTATAGCAGGTAGAGTGAGCTCACCTCCTTCCACTTCGAGCTCAAGGAGGGGTCCCAGGAGGAACTCTCCCGTATGGGGGTTGGTCAGCTCCACCTGGTAACGGCCCTGGTCCTCAAACCGTGCCTCCAGGATCACCAGGCGGTTGTCCTGCAGGGAATTCACTAGTGAGCCAAGCTGGCTTTGCCCAGGGGAGCTTCTTATTTCATTTCACTTGAGTGTGAACCTGGCAAGAGCTGCTAGGTGTGCATGCTCATGCATCGCAAGCACTGGACGGAGAAATGTGTTTGTAGCTTCGGCTTCACTCGCACATTGAGCGAAACAAAGTACAATAGGTGTTTTAAGGGGGGACGCGGGCTTTGAAAACCGAAAAATCGCGAAAAAGTTGATTTTTAGAAAACCTTATTTTTCGGTTGTATATATCATAAACTACCTTCTCTGTAATTATCAGCACCAAATACAACGGGGAAATATTTATAAACAATTATTTACGAGGCCTGGGTAGCTTCCAAGTGACAGTCAAACGTCGAAATCAACCCGAACTTCGCGCGCTGGCCATTTTCGACGCGTTAGGCCGACGGCCGCCATCTTAGTCTTGTTTTGAACGTGAATTCTTTCTCTTTTTTTTTGCCAGCTCCCAAAATGGCGTCAGCCGCGTGGTAACGGCGTGGTCGCCGTTCTTCCATGTCGCAATCGCAAGAACGCGATTGGACAGAGCGCGCGCTCGAGGAGCGTGCGGGGGAGCGCGCGACTGCTATTGGCTGGGACGCGATTTCTCCGCGCGCGGAGCGCTGTCCTCCTCCTCCGTTTCTCCTGCTGTTGCCGCTCGCGTCGTCTGCTTTTGGTAGTGGTCTCCTTGCACGCGCTCTTGCTTTGTCGGCTCCGCTTCGTTTTTCGCCATCTTTACAATCCTTTTCCAAACTTCCTTTGAGTAGTTTCGTGTAGCGTGCCCGTCTGTTTCGTGGTCACACACGATGCGGGGTTCGAAGTACAAGACGGTGCGTGCGTTTGGCGCGCGGAAGTGGTCCATGAAGTTAGTGCGGATGGCGAAGTTGGAAGTTTCTGCACGGCGTGCCGTTAATGATAATCGCGTCAACACTTCCAGTGATGGATTTTCTGTGCCATCGGCTGTCGTCAAGAAGAATGCATTGCCCCTCTCACGCCTGGAGTACCGAGCGTGCCGACCGTTGTGTTTCCTCCCGAGATCGCGGGTCCCAGCGCCCGTCTTCCGCCTGCCGCGACAAGTGGGAGCGCGTCTTCCAGCACCCATCTGCGGACGCATTTCCTTACACGTGAGGAAATCGAAGCAGAAGCTAGACATCGTGATACCGTTCAAGCCGTACTTGGAGCTATGCCAGCAAACTGCACTGCATGAAGCGGTGTTGAGGTTCAACGCCGGCTGCTACAAGGCAACTGCAGAAATATCGGTTGCAGTGGGACTTCAGCCGGCCCATCTAGCCCTCCAACGAGCTGCCGAGAAAGATGCCCTACGTCTGCACAAGGCCAGCAAACGACATCAACAGAAGTTGGAAAGGCGGAACACGAAGAAAGTGTGCAAGAACACTTCTGACTACTCTGCAGGGTCATTCTAAAGCTGAAAATCTGTGTGACTTTCGAGTGCTGTTTTCTCAGAATAGATCTTTTCACTGCCGTGGCTGCTCGTCCCAGCGATATCTCAGGAACTGATGAATGGATTTTGGTGCTGTCTTTTTTATTCTGTTCTCTAATAACTTTGTGAGGGCATAACAGAGCCATTTTTTTAGAAAACTGTGCTAAAAATTTATAATAAAAAAATTAAATTTGATGAATGTGGGTTTCGTTGTCTACCCAAAATTCAAAGTAGCGTTAAAATTTTTCAACAAAGAAATTTAAAAAAAGGGCTCTGTTATGCCCTGGGGAACCTATCCAGGGGTCATCATAACAAATTTTACGCCGCTACTACCTTTTTCAAATTCTCCAGACCTGGGATAAGGAATGCATATGGACGATTTTGATAAATATTTGTAAATTGAGAAATAATATGCACAGCTCCATGAAACTTTGCAGTTACTCTTATGTCTGTGCTATAAACACACCCTGTAAATTTCGTTCAGATATCTCTAGAAATAAGAAAGTTAATATTTATTCCCCACCTCCTCCCTTAACACCTCAAGAAAATTTCCCTATTTGTGTACATGACATTGGGGGAGGGCAAAACAGTCACTACCAAGGAAAGTGCCACAAAGTCCCCCAGAATGTCATTGCTTTTCCAACAGACGACAAAGATTTGCCTTAACAAAAGATTAATTTCACCAGCGACTCTTTAAATGGGTAGAAAAAGAAACATAGGAGCAATGTGTCAAACATATTGAACATAGCCACGGCACTTTCTCATGTTCTACTGAGGAAACGCATTAAAAAGCGCCGAATTTTACCGGCTAAGCTAGTGCCCCAAGCGAGCCCTTTTTTTTTTGTACTATCGATTTTGATGGCCACCTTTCAACTCTAAGGACAAAAACAAGCAAACCTGCAATCTGTTGTTCGTGCTGACCGGCATGTCGTCCTCCATACATCCCCTCCCACGTCACAGTGAGAGTTGACTCAGACTCTAAATGCAGCCCCCTGCAGATTTGCACCCAATGAAAAGGACGCAAAAAATTGCGGTGGCTTAGCTCGGCTATGCCAGGATATACGTAGCGTGAGCTTATGCGCAAAAAATAAGAGGCGTTATCAAGAGGCTCCGGTGCAGCGTTAGACTTGGCTACTGCGCAACGGAGGCGCACAGCTGGGCACGCCGTCTACTTTCCAAAGATGGCCCACCCGACTCGTTTCCACCGTCTCTCCCTTCAAAGTGGGTGGGCGTTCGTGCAGGATTTTGCGGTAAGCCACCCAAGCGACCGGCACCCTACCTACCTGAGTGGTGGCGTACTGGATGCCTTCCAGAGGTTCGCTTCCGGACGCGTCGCCGCTCAGCCGCATCCAGGTGGCGGTGGCCGCTGGCACGCTCTCCGCCCGCGGCGGGTCCAGCACCACGGGGCTGCCCCGGCGCACTTGCACCGTCACCGTCTTGGACACGGGCTCGCTCGCTGTCAGGTCTGCACGCGTGCACGAGCAAACAGAGTCACTTGTTGCACTTGTGAAACCAGATGATATAAAGGCCCGTTCGCACGCCTGCGTCTGCCTACGACTGAATTCTTGCAGCCTCTTACGGTGCCATCCATGACAAGACCCTGAAACTGCAATTCACAACGAGGTTCTGCGGTACTTGTAAGATTGAGTGTATGTAGTACATTCTACAAGAAACGGTCGTTTATAACATTGTCAAACTTGTTTTCGAGCCAAGGAAGAAAGAATGATGCGGAAAAAATACAGGGAATATACCGACACGGAAAGGGATGTACGGCCGCCGAACAGAGGGTGTTGGGGTGCCCTCTCGTTTCCTAAAAGATTTTAAGAGGTTTTAAGGCATACGGTCGTAAGAAGTCGCAACTGCGTGAACAAGCCTTAAAGGGCCCCTAAAAAAAAATATAATGTTTTGCTAAACAGACTAGTCAAGACACGCGTGTCAAAAAATTAAATTTATGCAAAAAAAAAAAAAAAAGGGTGCTGAAGCATTGAGAATTTTGTATAATACGCCACGATTCCCTCCTCTCACTGAACGCGCCGGGAAGGAGGGGCTTCGGCGCTATTTCGAAAGCGCCGTTGTGGCCACTGGTTGCGTTGATCCTAAATATAATTTTGATGTTTGCGATCCTGGGGGCCAAACGAAGACGGTTTAAGCGTTCCTTTTTTTCTCATATACAGAATTGTTCTGGTTTCCCTTTAAGAGTTTCGTGTTGTTGCGTCGGGAGATTCTTGAAACCTTAGAACACTGGACGTGCTCGGAAATGCGTGCGGGGACACTCACGCGCGACACGCAGCTTGGCGGCGCGGCTGAGCACGGATCCGGCGGAGTTGTTGGCCACGCACTGGTAGAGCCCCGCGTGGGAGAGCTCCACGTGGCTGAGCACGTGCAGCAGGCGGGTCGTCCCGGTCCAGTTGGTCAGGGGCTGGCCGTCCCTGAGCAGGCGCAGGCGGGGAGCGGGGGAGCCCACCGCGTCACAGTGCAGGCCCCTGCGCTGTCCCAGGGACACGTAGCCGCCCACCGGGTGCTTGACGAAGCGGGGGGCCCACTGGTGCTCTGCGAGCGGAGGACGGGGTTCACAAACTATTCGTTTCGAGGCGAAACGGCACAAGACACAAACAAAGTAAAGACCAGACGGTATGTGGTGCTGACTAGCAACCGAAAGCTTATTTTGCTCATTCCCTGTTTATAAACGCATGGGCGAAAGCCAAATAAGCGGAGTGCCCAAGGAAAGAAAGAACACGCACACATACAATCTCAGCATCATTTTGGATAGATAATACTGCACTGGGCCAGCGCCGGTCTTTAACACGTGCCAGTCAGGAAATTAATTTCTAATTCGGGAAGACTGACAGAGGGCATGCCGACGCGTTTGTCCTTCAGTAGGCTTCTATTATTTCTCGAGTAAGTTTGTCACCGTTCCTTTCGATGATTTCGCTTTTTTGATTGTTGGGGGTGCATCCTCAATCACGGCAACGAATGCCAAAATGTTTCTCAACAAATCGGCCCAAAAGAAACCCTTTAACCGGTAATCCGTCATATTGCCGCCGGACGGTGCCACCACAGTGGTGTCTTCAAAGCACTGGACGAAATTCTATTGGCTTGGCAAGTGCTGCCAATGAGGCACATGATTGGACATGTTGGAGCCAAAAATGGCAGCGTTGCTGCAGATGTGGTGTGTCATCACAGGTGCGTTGCCACCAGAGATCGATCGGAGCGCACTCAGGAATGGTGGCGCGTTGCCTGCAGTCACAGTACACCACTAGGTATGTGAACGTTCTCATCTGGCATGTGACACGGGCCAAAAATTGTGACTTGTCACCGCAGCCAATCGAAGCACTTGCGGCACAATTGATTGGGTATAATCAACCACTTTAGACGCCTTCAAGCAAAGGCATTCCATTCTTCACACGAGCGTCGCATGACGTCGCATCATCTCGTGCTTGTCGAAACGGAAACCATTCTCTCCGGCGGGTGGTTTGCAGTGAAAAAATGATGGGAATACCATGGACCAACCCAGCAAATCGAGTCATCTGAGTAACTCTAGCTTTTAGCCATCATGGCACTTGGACGTGTGAAAGTTGCGAGAGAGACATGCCATTTAAACGGAAATCCCATGCAGGGACTCGCAATATCCACATAACCAGAACCGATCCCAAACATACAGGGTATCAAACCAGCCATTAAACCGATTTGGTTGGGGTTCGGATTCAGTAGCTGTGCATTTTGTTCCGGTTCAGTAAGGCATGTGAAATATCGGTTTACGTACCGGTTCCACCAAGCACAAACCGGTTCACGACTCTAACCTAGGGGCCGCCTGTGCATTTCCTGTGCTGAACAGAAAGGAAACTCCGTAGCTCCCAGTCGCAAATAAAAAGTGCATTCAACTCCGTGTCATCTGCATTAAAAAAAATATACTAAAAATAAAGCATTAAAGCCCCTGCCTGGGGAAAGGAACTGCAGAACAAGTATAGGCTTAATTTAATTTTGTAATCTTTACCCTCTAATATTTTTTTTTTTTTCCTGTAAACTATGTGACCGTACAGGAGCTTGGAAATGGTACAAAAGTACTGTACGAGGTCAATCAGGCGGCAGGCACCACACTCACAAACTGCCCGTTGTAATGTCCGAGTTGAAGATGAGAATGACAACAAGAATAGTTGAAAAGCAGTTAAAAAAAAATGGCATGCTGCATTGAAAAAAGAAAAAAAAAAATATATATATATATATATCTTTTTTTCTTTTAAAAAGATAAGAGACTGATATTTAAGCACTGTCCAGAGCTCCAGGAAATTAGTGTACCGGTGCCCCATGTCGCGCTTGTCAATTTACTTTGCCTCTCGAGCCTTCCCGGCGGCACCTCAAGTTTCTGCCACTGCAGAACAAACACGAGCCCACAGACAGCCCGTCAATTTTCTTTCGGTTTTTGTTTGCCTTCTTTTTCTTCGAGGAGCACTTATTTGCAGCAACAAAAACCAATAATAAACAAAGAATAGCTGTTTAGCTTCTTAGCATAGAAGGCTATACGTCGTTTCTCCTTGCGATGAGCAGCGGTGAACATTACAAGCTATTCCGGCCAACCCAGCGCTGTGAACGTGCTAACGGCTCATGAGGTATTGGAATGGCTTCGCTTTGATGGCTCACAGCGTCTACTGCGGCCCACCCTAAAGGGAAACGAAGTATGAATGCCTACATCAAGCCATTAAATTTTTTTTTTTTTAACTATAATAGAGTTGTTTTTACATTCGTGCAGTTTAGTTAGGCAACACTGTGCTGCTGGCCCCACTGCCGTGCATGTCAAAACTGACATTGCGCCGCCACCCGCAAAAACAGGTACGAGTCACATTTCGTCACGTCGAACCATGTTACAACGAACTACTGGTAACCAGCCAAACCAGAGGGTGGGTTTGTTCCGGTTCATATTCAATAGCAAATATTTTAGTTTGGTATTGGCTCAACACTCCACAAGTATGGCGCTTTTTGCAGGCTTGCAGGGCAATGAAGTGAAATCTCCCGAGCCATTTGTACTGCCATTAAAATAATCTAATGTCCAGGTTGGCTTTGTTCGACAAATGTTTCGATTCTCCTAAAAAGAAACAGAAGTAAGGATATTGCGTCTGATTGGTTAGAGGCTCAAAAGATGAAAGTTCCCTCTTTCGTCATTTGAGCCTTTAACCAATTGGGTAAGTTATTCTCACTTCCGTTTCTTTTTAGAAGAAACAAAACATTTGTCAAACATAGTCCCCCTGCTGTTCCTACATACTTACAAGACTGGACATTATCTACTCGTCCCGCCTTATGCTTACAGTTAAGTACTTAGTGCCTTGTGATGGGATTGGAAGTTCTTTTGGCAATGACACGCATAGCGATAGGGCTGGTCCAAGTAGTATGCATTAGAGCAAGCTTCACAGAGTCACGGAAGGACACCCTCTTGGCAACTGGAAGCGCTGGTGAACATGCCAACATCAAGTCTAGGAACGATACTACTGTAACTGCCCTGTAATGACACTGTATCTTTTCTTTACACAATCTACATGATGTCAATCTAAAATATAATTTCCAATAGGCGGACACGGCTACTTTTGATGTTGCCGAAACTGCTCAACTGCTTGAAAGTAACTATGCAAGTGGCTGTAATTTGTTTGCCGTGACGAAAATGCAGCCGAACCTTTGTCAGACAGTTTGCAGTAGTTGAATAGTTGCTATCAGGGCAAATCATGTTACCATGCTGTAGAAAAGATATTTAAAATGCAAAGCTTTTGTGAACAGAAGGTTGGGGCGCAAACGTGCCTGTGGTAATTAAACATAGTAAAAACACCCCGAGACTAGGAAAAAGAAAGGAAGGTACAAGCACACAGAGGTCTCAAACACAACTGAATTTATTTGACAAAAAAAGTTGGTGTTTACATAGCCTTCAATTGGAACCCATACAAACATGAAAGGCTATATAAACACCAACTTGTGTCAAATCGATTCAGCGGCGTTTGAGACCTGTATGTGTTTGACACGAAGTGAAGGACTCCTGCCATAGTGACTCGCCATCTCTGACATTCACTCACAAAGCCTTTGAGCGATTACCTTGTTGCTATGTATTTCTTTTAACTTGTCTTTGTCCAAGTATCATGTTGCCTTTTGCTGGATTTTCTTTTTTCTTTTCATGGGTGTTTGTATATTAACTGCATGGTATGGGCCTTCGGCCTTTCTGCTCTTCTCCCGACTCTTCTGGTCGAAATAAATCAAGAGTAAATGAAATGTTTGTCCGTCTTTTCTTTTTCCCAGTCCCGGGGTGCATTTACTACGTTCAAGCTTCCCTCATTTTAAAAATTTTGCGGGGCTTTCGACGGCACTGTAGCAGTCCACTAAAGCGAGCAAACATTAGATAACGCACGGTTGAGGACTCCACGGGCAAAAGCCGCGCAAAGCTTACCATTTTGTGCAGTGCAGTTCTGCAGGACGCTAGACAATAGGGCGTATAGCAAAGCCCATCGTAGGATCGGCACGCCACGACCGACACAGTTCCGTGTCCACCGAGCACGGCCCGAGCACGCGCCACAGCGATGTTCAAAAGAAAACATGCGAACACATCTTCGAACCGTAGTTTCTTCCATGGCCTGTACAGACGCTCTCGACGCGCCTCACATCACAAATTTGAAGAGATCGTACTGGTCGTTCGTTGACGCGCTGTTTACTCAAGCTCGCCGGTTAACCGCAAAACGGTTTCTCGCTGCACTGTTGACGTTTCATTTCCTCCGCGGGTCTTGAAAAGCGTAAACACGCTCAAATTCCGATCCTACCATTGTCACCGCTCTTCGGCCGTCGCCATATTGGCAAACTTGGGGCAACTTGACTGGGTCACTCGGAAAAGTTGATGCGAGCAGATGCGGACGGCATATCGGTCGCCAACGGTGGCCCGTTCTCGTACCTCGCGATGCGACGAATAAAAGTCGGCCTGTTTGGGCTCAGCGTTCGCGTTCTCGGGAGGTTTCCATGTTGGCCCTTGACAACGGACTAGTAAACAAACGAAACACAAGCAAGAACGAAAAACCGCTCGCAGTCACGTGACAGTAAGCTGCGCTCCCTTCCTTTCGCGCACTGCAAAACACGTCTGCGCTTAACAAGATATGAAGTCACAACACAAAGCACGGGTTTTCTTTAGCAGTAATTATGCCCAAAAAGTTAGCGGTTCTATAAGAAAAAATAAAATTTATTGTTCTACTTACGTGCAGTAATTTTTATTCTAAGATTTAATTTTGCTATCATAAAAATCACCTCGAGCGTGACCATTTTATGACGTCATAAGCCGACTCCAGACGCTTAGCGAATGGCAATAAAGTGATCGAGGGAACGCAGCGAGATCACGTGGTACCCCGAGGCCGTCAACCTGAGCGCTTTGCGGCCTTTGCGGGTCCGGCAGTAGTAAACGGAAGCTCCGAAGCCGATTGGAAACAATAAAACAAAAGTTTCAATTCCTGTTTTGCGGCTTTCCACGGGTCTTGGGCACGGAGCCAGCCACACGGAACTGGGGCGATGCTTGAGTTCAATCGGACACATCGGGGTATTCATGCACAAAACATATTGTTCGTTTCTTCCCCCCCCCCCCCCCCCCCCTTTTCTTTTTCTTTTTTGCTCTTGCGGCGCGTGTACTTTGTTGTAGGATTCCTAAATTGTACAAGGAACAAAGAATTAAGGAAGTCGACACTAGGAAACTTAGCCAACGCATACATTCCAAGCGGGTCGACGTGGGAATTCAGCTTTTCCTCAGAACGTACGACACGGTAGCAAAAAGGTAAACTTGAGCGTGCGCGTACCATTGCTGTAGTGCAACAGAGTAAATAACCGCAAAACACTCAAAAATTGAGTGAAAAAAATGTTTGTTTAAGCTTCAATGATTTCGTAGAGAATCGGTATTAAAAAAGTTAAGCCCGTTCCGAGCGCAAGGTTTGCTTCACCACATAACAAAAGTGTTGTGCGGTGAAGTCAACGCATTATTCCGAGCACGGGCTGCAACAAAGTATAAAGTGAGAAAACTAAAAATTGTTTATGCTTCGTTGATTTCGTAAATTTGAACTAAAATAAATCTCACACACGTTCTGAGCGCGAGGTGTGTTTCACTTCACATATATGCCGTGCGGTGAAGTCAACACATTCATCTCACGGACACCGGCAATTCAAAAGTCCAAGTCGAGGACACAGAAAGAAATAACAGTATCGCGTGCGATTGTTGTACTGCAACAAAATGTTCACCCGCACAGTTTAAAAATAGAAAGTAAGATCAAATATTTTCTTCGAGCTGAATTGACTTCATATGAAATATTGATGTTAAAAAATCTCACCCGATCGAAGTGCAGAGTTGGCTTCACCGCACAGCTGATACGTTGTGCGGCGAAGCTAAGGCATCAGCCTTACACACTCTCTTGGGTCAATGAGATAAGTGGGATTAAAAAAAAAAGGGAACACCGAAGTCTGAAGAAGAGAGTATTCGACAGAATACTTCAATAAAATTATGATAATTTGCTCCTCCCTAAAAGTGCAAATTTTTGGTATGTCATTGCTTACGTCATACTTGCCCTAGCTATCGAAGTCCTTGCATTAAAATGTGAAAACTTCCATTGCTTTAGAAAGCAAGACCTAAAGTTTGCCTCTCTTCAAAAAGTCGTTAAAATGAAAATGAAAACAATCCCTATTTTATATCTATTCCAATCTTATGAGGGCTTTAAAAAAAAAAAAATTCAACTCACCATCACCTTGCACCAGACATATAGGCGATTAAAAAATTAGCTCCACTCCGATCATCTTGAAAAATCTGTTGGCTGCTTTGTCTTAACAGCGCTTTTCGTTCGAGGTAGCTATCTCTCCAGTCACAGCTATGCAGGCTTAAATCAGTTCAGTTGTGACTGCGGTGCGAGAAACAGTGGTTGCCCCACTTGCAATTTGCACCGCACGGCATGCAGCAATTAGTTTCTTGTAGTCCGAGGGTGTGACTGGAGCAGATAATTTGTGGGCAGCATGGAGAAAGTGTTTTCAAAGCAAAGTGTGTTGCAACGATTTCGGAAGTTGAAGGAAGGACGCACGAGTGTCAGCCATAATGAACGAGCCAGACGCCCGTCTGCGTCGACGACCGACGACAACACTGCGTGCGCACACGGACCTACTCTGTTGGATACACGAGTGGCAGTGAACGATGTGGCAAGTTGTTAAGTCGTTTTCAAACCAGCCAAGAATCCGGCCATACAAGATTCCACGACAGACTAGTGTTCAGAAAAAAAAACTGTGCAAGATGGGTACCGATACGTTTGTGCACATAATTTCTGCATCACCCTCAAGCCAAAGAACCGCAAGTTAGACTTGCTGTGAAGGTACTAGCATGGCCAAAATATGGCGACTCACACTGCACGAAATGCCGATTGTACAAAGTGCACGCTGGTTCTACGGTCATTCATATCGAACCCCACTGTAGTCCGCTGCAAGTTGAAAAAAAAAGTGGGACAAGTGGAACCCCACGCAGCCCTCAAGTCTTTCCACTTCAGCAAAGCAAACGCTGAAGAGGACGTAAGTGGAAAGACAAAAACCACCAACCATGTTGAGCAAAGAGCTTTGTGGGAGGGGTTTGTTCTGCTTTTCCTTAACCTGCAACGAACTACAGGTCAAAGAGGCTTCCTTCCCCCCAGAAAGAATGAAACGACAAGAGGCCAGACATATTGCAAAGACACTGTTTAATCCACAGCATAGAAAAAATTATATACATTTATGGTAAAAAAAAAAGGGGGGATTGTACGCACACCGACACAAGATCGCGAGATGTTGTTAGGGGACCCGGGTTAGTGTGCACGAGCACGTGTATATTGCTAGGTGCAGGACGTTCACACGCCGTACAAAAGAAAAGACACTACAGTGTGCATTGTTCGACGCCGGACTCGTCGAACCGACCGACGAAGTCCCGAGGTCGGATGCGGTTTGAACGGAGTATGTGACTGTGCATGTTAAAAACTTCCGAAGCCAAGACGTTGGCTTAGTACACGTTGGCTTCGGACGAAGCGGGTGAAAACCTGTCACCGACAAACTCCCTTGTTTTACTGTAAAACGTGTTAGTGCGTCGAGTGCATTTTCGGGAGTCTGCCACAGTTTCAAAACTCTCCGAAAATTTCCTCAATCTATTCGTGCTGTTTGAAAGTTTTTTATAGTTACAGACTTTTTTCACCGCTTACACACCTCATTACTAAAAAACAGATTGGTAATATGATAATGTGTGCACTTGTCCGTTTTTTTTGTTTTTTTTTCTATGAAGACGATGTGTGTGCTTGTCAAATTTTTGTTTTCTGTTCCCGGTCTCGAGTTTTTCATTATGGAGCTAGTTTACCAGCTCACCTGCATTTTTTTTCAGACTGATAGTTTTGTTGTCGTTTCTTTTTCGTCGGAGGCAATTGTAGAAATAGGAGCTAGCTCAAAAGGGACCATGCGCCTGCATTGTGCTAGTCAACCTTTAAACCCAAGCATGCTACGCAACATGACGCTGGAACGCAGCAACTTCAGAATGCAGCAATCACTACCTCAAAGCGATGTGATATGTGCGAGTGTTCGCTCTCCAGAAAATGAAAGGTGCCGTTTCCGTTTCCCACGCTACGTGGGTGGTGGACTCTCTCAACTTTGTCTCCGATTAACTGAAGGTTCATAAAAGTTGTTGAAAGTGCGTGCTTAGCGTGGCAAAGTGAAAAAAGATGACCGAGATGCCAAAGACCGAGGCTACAGAAAAAAAGGCTGCTACAATTGAAGCCTTCCGTCTATCTTTGCACGTCGAGAGCAAGTTAGAGATTTTCCTCTCCCAGTTCGTTCAGCTCTAAATGTTTGCAGGGTCCTGCGTCACTTCTCTCGAAAATAAATACACATAGTAAAAAGTTAAAACATCTAAGATGACAATCAATTAGTTGGACTGTCCAAATATGTGCCCCAAAAATGACCTAACTTCACACATATTAGTTGGAATTTTTTACGAGAAAAGAAAGCTCTAGATAGTAGATGCTAACACTTAACACAGCATTTCAGTAAGCTCTCAAGCTTACTCTGTTAAAAGCACAACAAAACTCATTTAGTATTATTACACCTGTTATACCAAGTGCAATTGTTACATCAGCAGTTACTAGTTAGGTATGCAGGCGCACTATACTTGGTTACCCTCACACACACTTTTAAACTTTCCCAGACAAGGTGCTCGTCAGGGAGGCCAGCCATTGGTAGAGCAGTTACAAGCTGGCATTAGAGCAGTGGAAGATTTGGGCTTCACCATTACTAACAAATTCATAAAACCAGTTCATAAGCAACAAACAAAGTTCACGGGACAATCCTGGAAAGCACCCTCGTTCGTGTCGTCTTGTGCCGATTCGTAATACTCAAATTGTTTGCCTTTGTTCGTCGAAATATCGCCACTTATAGTTAGTACAACCAAACCTGAATTTTCCACATTTAGAGAATCAAAAATGCTCGCAAAAGATTTCGAGCATGGGAGGACCATGTGCCTCACCATGCCTTGCTATGCTGTAGTCTAACCTCCCAAAAAACGTAAATAGTAAACCTTCCAGTGCATGCAGTAAACTACAATTAGAAGACTTTTGCATAACATTAACACGCCCGTCCACTTTGTCCATTTCTTCCGAAGCAGGCTGTGCAACAAAGCAGCCCATTAAAGTCCAGGAAGGGCCCCCCACCCAAGACAACCATATTCGACAAACTGGTGTTATTGAGCGCAAAAAAACGCTCAACATCACCACCAAAAACTCAGTCGAACAAGGATTCACCCCAAAGACTCGTTGAACGTCCGCAGTATGGCACGAGATTCGAAGGTCTTTCAATCAACAGGTACTAAAAACGGGGCAACATTCAGCATGCCTAAACAACTTACACACTCATGGGCAAGCTTTTTTTTTCCTTCAAGAATGTCACAATTGGTCTCGAAGGGACGGGGCACAAAACAACGCCGTGCTGGTCCGTCCCAAAGCCATTAAAAAAACAATACTGCTTGTGTGAGCACAGTTTATAGACATTAAAAAGATCTAGACAAACACTCAAAAGCTCTGGACCCCATTGACAGAATGGCAGCATCGAGAGGTTAACGCCAGAGCACTCAGCAGACGGCCAATGCTGGGCACCCCGAGGCCTCGCTAAGAAAGATAAAAATGCGAAAACCTACAGGAAATGTCGGGGACTACGACTACATTTACGTGGCATACCGACAAAACCGACCGCCAACGTTCGGTACGGGACGTCACGTGCCTACTGGTAATTTCACACACGGAAAGCGCACTAAGCGGTACATCTTTGAGACTCGTTGACCTACGTCCAAGCAACGAGCTTGCACTACCACGACATGCACTTTGCTTCGTGCGACGCGATACGTTGCGGCCCCAAGGCGTCCCGCGAGCTTAGACGTCGACCACAACCACGTACGTCGCGTCCTTCGCGACGAAGGAGTGCGAGAACCTCTGGACGTTACACTAGATTCGGTCTGCTCGGATGAGGTGAGATTGCGAAGAAAGCTGCCACGTGACTTGTCGGAAGAGCTGCAACGCGAATGCAACCGTATCTGCAGCGATCGCGGGTCGCAGCTCCAGAGGCCTGTTCGCACATAGAGCGCAGCACTAAATGAGCACTTTAAAGACGGCGCTGCCTTTGCGCCATACAGCTACGTCTAGTTAATATGGATCTCATTAATACGGATACCCCGTTACTATATAGACACGATTTTCGGGGACAAAATGTCTAAAAACACACATTTTCGTCTCGTTGTTATAGATGACTCCCGTTATGGACGACTGTTCGGGGAAAAGGGGTGTCCCCATTAACGAGACGCGTCATGTATCGACGTGGTATCGGCACTCCGCCGCACGTGTCCCCGTCTTTTTCCACTCACAAACAGAACGCAGCAATAGCTCGGCGCTGGATTGGTGCCGATCGTAGCACCGACGAAGGGCCGATTTTGTGTTACCTCGGGGCCGAGATGCACGCGGGAACCGGCCTTAAGCCGACCGAGGTAAATGCGGTGTCCCTCCAAATGGCTCAATGTTGCCCGCAGAGCTCGCAAACGACCATCGATTCTCTTTGCCTCCTTGGTTCGATCCCCAGACCGGTGTTCTCATGTCTCCGTAGCACCTTGTTGGCCGGCGACTGAAGTCGGGTGGTCAAGGCAACCTCCGGTGGTTAATCTCAAGGTCGTACGGCCAATGTTGCCAGGCGCCCACAGTCGGCTTGCACGAGTGACCTGTCCCTGGTGGCCGGTCTCAGACGCAGGTGCTGTAAGGCCCGCTGTGGGTGTAGGTGGCACGCTGACCCCTAGGTTCGAGGCTGATGTCCTCGGCAGAAGGCGCCATCTGTAGGCTGACCGAGGGACTGCTGCTGCTCGCGCCGCTGCTCCCCACCGCGTCCGCGTTGCCGCCGCCGCAGCACACCGCCTGCGAGGGGGTGGACGATGGCAGACGAGCCCATGGTACGGGCTTGTGGCACGGATGCCACATCTACCCGAGCCGTTTGAGGCCTGTTCGCAGATATGATGCAGCGTTATCTTGGCGCTACAGACGCGGTGCTGACTTCACACTATACAATAATTCCTCGTGGACTGGAACTCGGCTATCTCGAAATATTGGTGAAGTCGAAAGATTACCCTTGTTGTGGAAAGAACACCCTTGTAGGCACAATGCATTCACTCTTCGCTTACCTCGAACAGATTTCAGGAGGGACCTCAGATATCTAAAAAAAATCTTGTAAACAAAAATTTAAAGAGAGAAGGGCAGGGCACAGCAAACAATGATGGCCCAAACATTGGTTGACAAAGAAACAGCAATCCTAAAACAAACACACACACAAAAAAAACAAAACAGTTCTGCATTATCGCGCATGACAACGCACAAAAAAAAAGGTCAGGTGTTGTGATCGCAGCAAGTGTGGAGCACTGTGGGCCTCAAAGGCATTTGCTGTCTTGCTTTTTTCAACCCCCGCGGCCCGAATCTTGCCTTGGCATTAGGTGAAGCTGTTTCTCACTCCCTCACGTTCAATGTTATTTCTGGTTCTTGGTCTTTATCTTTCTTTTTTTTTTTGCAAATTCTTTCATTCTTTTTTTTTTCTTTCTTTAAATTCTTGCTTTCCAGTTTTGCTGCTTCATTTCACGAGCATCGCTTGTTGATAATTTTGCTGCGGTCGTTTTGTTCTCCCCACAACACCGCGTGCTCATTGGGCAAGTGCAAAGTCAGTTACCACGATTGTTGGAAGGGTTCCACTGACTCGGTCCATGATCGGTGCAATGAAAATTCAGTACCTCGATAGTCTTGAAACTCCGCTTATATCTAAAATTTTTAAATTTTAGTTTTTATAACTTTGAGTTAACGGGGGCTTGCTGTATCAGTGGGCCATGCTGCATATGGCCCTGCCTTTTCCTGTTTAGACACACAATGCAATACTAGCTCGCCACTGGGTCAGCACTGACACTAGGACGCGTCCTGTCAGCGGTGCTCGCACCGCCATCCGCCCGTCCCGTCTGGGCAGAAGCGACGATTCGGTAAAACGTCGGATGAACGTTGCCTGCGGTGAAAAGTGGCTCTTTATTGGTCTTTATGATGAACATATAGCTTGCCTTAGTGTTTGTGCAAAAAGAGTGTCGTTCGAAAACGGTCCCTCCGCATCACCCGCGGGAGCGGTGGCGCTAGGATCACTATCCGCCCGTACCTGCCCGCGTGAGGGCAATGGAGAAGGACCTTTTTCGAATGGCACCCTTCCAGGAGCTCATCAACCGAGAGGTTTAAGAACGTCGACTAGCACCGGTGCAGCACCGACTTCGCACTATTTCAGAGCTGTGCTGAACATGGCAGCCAACCTCTGGGCGCTGGCCACGACGAAAAAATAACAGCTAAAAAAAGGCGGCGCAAGGACAGTTCGGTAAAGCAGCTTGGCCCAGAACCTAAACTCACCCAAAACAGCTGGAAGCTCTCAGATTTGGGGGTGGAGTCAGTGTCAAAATATGAAGCCAAAGAGTCGATTGAGACACCCAACCAAGGCACCAGAAAAAAATAGCTCAGTGGAGAACGCATTGACATGGTATTAAAACGGCGCAAAAAAAGACGGAGGAGCAGTGAAAGGAGATCCCAGACACAGCGCTGCCCTGTGTCTGTGTTCTCCTTTAATTGGTCCTCCGTCTTTTTTTATGCTGTTTTATTACCATTTCAACATGACCAACCAACTAGCCCAACTACACATCATGTTGGAGAACATTATAGCCAGGCTATTGCCAGTCAAGCACCGAGCTATTGCCAATCAAGCACGGCTATCACCAGGCTATGCAGAGCGCAAGGTCGTCTGCTTCTTTCGCAGGGGTTGCACTGACGTCAGAACGCCGAGCTGTGATTGGCTCTGATGGAGGGATAATGAGCAGACCTCAATGCTGGCTGCCTTGAGGTCTATTTATTATCCTTCCGAATGGACAAGCAGACAACCTTGCACTCCACATTGCGGCGCTATCGACGGCGGTCCAAGATAGGTCGACGGGCGACTCGAACACATACCCTAAGAATCTGCTGGCAGGCGTCCGAGTCGAGCGGGATTGGGTCTTCGTTCTCCCTGTTGAAGATGATGAGAGCGATCTTGGCCGGGTGGGGCACGGAGGGCGGCAGGCTGGGGCGCTCTCCGGCGCTGCTTTCCCGCTTCCAGGGCGCCCTGGGGGTGCACCCAACGAAACAATGCTGCAAAGCTGCTCGCTAACGCCACGTCTCCTAGTAACGGCAGTGTGACTCCACGTTCGCCTCTACTGTGCGCCCCATTGTACCCGTTCATTTGTGGTTCTGAGCGTTTGCTTAGAAGAATTTGCTTCCTCTTAAAAAAAACACTAAACCTCAAAAAAAAAAAAAAAAAAAAAAATCTACCTTGTTAGGACAGACACGTCTGGACAAATTGGACAGAAAAAAATTTTCTTTGCCTTATATTTATATTGCAATTTTGAAATTTTCGATTTGCGGGCAAAACCGAAATTGTACCTTGGTGATAGCGTTTGTACCCCACTAGTGTGGCCTCCGAGTTCGCTGGACCTCAGAGCGCAAACTAGTTGCATACGAATACTATCATCATAATTTTACAGGGGTGAAATTTCGGTTTCCCCTTCAAATAAAAATTTATTTATTGTAACATAATTCTTGGGGAAAAAAACATATTTTTTTCATTAAACATTTATTTTGAGACATGCCTGTGCTATCTAAGTAGAAAAAAAAAACATTTATTTTTTTCTTAGGTTTAGTGTTTTTTAAGAGAAAAATGCCTGCACATTTACGTTTTTGCAAATTAGTTATAGCAAATCACAATACTCGGAACATTCGAGAAAACCATCTGCGCTCGATTAAGTGACCATGTCCAGAAAACATTTCTCCGCGATACCGTGATCTCGGTCCCCCTAGCCATACTCCTTCTGCAAGTTGCCAACACTGGTAAAGAGGGTACCCTGCAAAAGTTAAAGGGTATGTGCATATGTTTCTAAGCTAGGCAGTGCTAGCTACCATCCCATACAAAGGGTATAGACAATATCATCCACCCAATCATCCATGCAGGAGGGCCCTTTTTCAGAAACCGCACCGCACGACGCCCTTAGTCGGCGCAAATGTCCTACAAATGCCCACGGGAGGTCGACGACGACTAGAACTTCCGGAGGACATTCGAAGAACCACGTGTGCTTTCGGGAAACTAACCGCTCTCTTCCACTGCGCAACGGACTCCGCCGCAGCTGCAGCTAGGACAACCCACCTCTTGGTCTTCGTCGACGCCATGTTGGCCAGCGAGGACTGCGGGTTGAAGACGGACAAGTCCAGGTACGGCGCGTGAAAGTGCACCTTGCCTGCGGGAAGAAGTGCGGGGGTTCGAAACAAGGCCCCCCCGGATCCACGCGCCACGACGGGAGGACAGTGTCACCAGACCTTTGGGGAAGTGCACCACCCGCGAGACGTCCAGGTCAGCCGACGCGTGCACCTGCGACAGCTCCCTGTACTTCAAGAGGTCCACGTCCACAGCCTGCACGAAAAAAGATGTCAGCCTCCCACCTCGGGGACAGTATGTGCAATGCGTGCCTAGACAAGAGGCTGTTCTAATTTGCTTTGCCAGGTTGAGTACAGATTAAGAGTGATTCGAGACCCTCATATCCTCTAAGGTACGGTGACTATGTCGCCAAAAAAGAAAAAAAACATTTCCGTAGACATGTCTGCAGGTCTCTGAAAAGAACTCGAGAGCCAGGTGCCTCATCGCAGGAGGTTCACGCAACAGAAAACGCTCCTTTCTTTCCCCAGACCCAGTGTGGCCGGTGTCCCGTCATCTCCCGTTCCGTTAGTTCCTCGCACACAAACTTCTCCTTTTACAGTTTTTCAGTTTAAATTTGAAGGGGCAGCTCTTCAGTATAAGGGGTAATAAAGAAAGGTTACAGAAAACTCATGAGACTGATCGATGCATTCGAGGTACCGTCAAAATCAAGGTTGTTTCTGTAGGCTAAGCTTTACTGCAGGGAGCTGGTACTGCAACGGGAAAAAAGATGATTGTGTGGGCCTTGCCTCGAGCCTGAATGCCACGTCCCCTTCCACCAGGGGTACCAGGAACTCTGGGCAGAAGACTTCAGAGTAGAGCTGTGCTGCCAGTCCTGCGCATCCAGACACTTCCTCGTGACTCGAGATCCTTGCTAAACTGCAGGGCTTGGATAGAGAGGACTAAACCTCCTCGTTGTTGCAATACGGTGCTCAACATCGACGGATCTTAAGTTAGTGCCAGTCTAATAAACAACTGTCATGCTCATGATACCTTTGAGGGAACAACTTGGCATCCTAGAATAATACGATAACGAGTAATAACGAGTCAGATATGTAGCTTCCCCTCCCCCCCATGTCAAAACCATTTTTGGCAGCTTTTGTAAGCTGATTCCTACTCCTCTACGGTAAAGGAAAGTGTGCCGAGCCACCTATTGAGACCGCAGACCATAGGGGGCTGCGGGGGGTTGTGATCCCAACCAATTTCCCCAGCGAGGTCTGGGACATACTCTATATTGCAGCTTATAGGTCGGCTCCGAATATTTCTCGACTGTTTTTTTTTAGATTTTTATGTATGAGATACCTAACGTGAGATAACCATTTCTAAAAAGGTTGACTTATACGTGGCAATGTACGGCGAAAAGGATTGCATACAATGCTTTCTCCCTAAACACTCTCCAACACCCAATTTTAAGCCCTTTTAAAGACCGCCGTGAAATCACAAGCTACTACAGCTGGCGCAGCTTGTCAAAGCAAATGCCTCTTCCCGCTTCAGCCTCTAAACTTTTGTATCAATACAAAGTCTGGTGGCAGCCACATGCCTGTCGACCTAGACAGCAAGGCACGAAACTAATCCCGCACGGGAAACGAAGCCTGCTCGTTACGTCGTCGTTGGTCGATCCCCAGCCTGCCCTAAGTGGCAAACGTGATGAAGCTTGACGAGAATATGCCGAAAAAGCGGCGGATGCATCTACCTCGGCTTTGCTGCACGCTGGCATTGTACCCCTCTTGGGACACCTCAAGACGCGCGTGCACAGACGCGAGCTAGGTGGCGCTGCATGGATCCACTAGTGATGATGCTAGATGCTGTCTTCCATGGTGGTAAAAATTGTCTTGCTTCGGTATGTTTATACAGCCTTATTGGTACGCCTCAATGGGTGACGGGTCTCTTAGCTGTAGATGAGAAATTTAGCAAGTGCAGTACAACCACTCACCCGGGGTTTTTAACGTGCATCACGCAGTAGTCATTACACGAACGCGTGCCGGTACGAAACTCATCCAAATCAAAACGGGCGGGGGGTGGGGATCAAACCCAGGAGGTTCTCAGTGTAAACTTTCGCTCCATGCTCCAAGCTGAGACGCGTTAACCCGCTCAGCCACCGATTCCCTTCTAGGCGGTATTGGCTAGAGCCACTAAATAAACCAAACTTCGGAGCAACGACACTTAAGTCGTCCCGGTGTGTTAAGATCGTTGTTGCCAGTAATCCGAAGCTTTACCGCCTGAAATCGCAAAAAATGCTTCTCTGTCCTCGAGGAATTTTAAACAGCGAGCAACGGAGCAAGACGACGTCACCTAAGCCTCCCGACTTCGTATCGAAAGCTGGGAAAAGTCGCAGTTTTAAACCATGACGATTGCCAACTGCGCCATCTCTGAGCTAAGCAACACCTAGAGCCACTAAATGAGCTATGCTCGGAGTAGCGGCACCCTGTACCCCGATAATGCTGGGGGAGCCACCATCTCGGTGCTTCGTGCAGAGCAGCCGCAACTGCCGATCGTCATGATTTAAAAGTGTGACTTCTTCGGCATCGCATTCGATGTTAGGAAGCTCACATAACGTCGCTTCATTCTGTTGCAAACTGTTTAAACATTCGTAGAGGACGAAAAAGCGTTTCCTGCGATTTTCACAAAAAAGGTTCAGATAACTGGCAACCGTGATTTTTATCCCCAATAAGGGTAAGTGCCGTTACTCTGAAGTGTAGCTTATTTAGTGGCACTCGGCGGCACCCACGAGAAAGCCAGGAAATGCGGTGCCGGCACCACGAGCGTGGCTCATTGGCAGGGCCGTACCGAGCCAGTCCTTCTCTTCCAGCCCCCGGTCCTTCCAGTACGATGCAGAAAGGCGGGGCAGGAGCTGCTGCGCCAGGTTTGCCCCCGCCGCCAGCGCCCCCTGCAGGTCGGAGGCCGCCATGCGCGTCCGCTGCCGGCAGCTCACCCCAAGACCCAGCTGGAGCTCGCGCTTGCGCCTGGGATGCAGTGGGACGCACCGGCCTCAGAAATGCATCCGTTGTGGCGGGGGGTGAAGATGAGAGCAGAATGTGGCAAATCGTGAGCGTAGACGTTGCGGGTATTAAGAGGAAGAGTGAGGAAGAGAACAACGAAAGGGCAGAAACGAAAGCAGATTTTACGTCAGGGACGTTCGTCTTGCCGTAACGTGCTGAAGTTGTCAATGGTCAGGAGGGTAAAGCGCCGTTCACACACTTGCAACCGAGTAAGAGCGAGAGAGACAAGACTGGTTTTTAAGCCTCTTGCGACGCCGGAAGACCGGATGCACTGTTCCGGAGCAGGTCCTCCACCGTCGCAAAAGAGACTTAAAAACCGGTCTTGTCTCTCTCGGTCTTACTCGGTTACAAGTGTGTGAACGGCGCTTAAAGGTGGGAGCAGAACGCAGCAAATCTTGGGCGCCAACGTCGGCAGCCCCGAGAGAAAGAGTGAGTAAGAGGGCGATGAAAGAGCTGAGAAAGAAAGCAGACAAAGCGTTAGGCGTGCTCGACTTGCCGAGAAGAGGTGAAGTTGCTCGAGCGCTTGTCGACATTATTTAGTTCCACAGGATGCGTGATTCCGATGTATTAATGAAAAGTAAGCTAGAAAAGAACAAGGTACAGACCTTTCAGGTGATGTTTTGCAGCTTCCCTGTGCATATTAAGGCGTCGCCATCGATAGGGGCTTATCGTGCATGGGACCTTTCCCTCTAGATCATCATATTAACTCCATGTCAATAGCAGTTGGCGACAGGTTTAAGAACACAGTAGACGGTCCACCTCGGGTGCGAGCATACATCCTCTGATAACACACTGTGGGATGTGCAACCAGGCCCGGCAGAAGGCAACCAGCACATGCTACAGGTGGAGCATCCACCGGGCTCTTAACTTGTCACCGATTGCATGTTTGTCAATTAATATTGTAGAAGCGCAAAAGTAAACTCACGGTGAAAATGCACGCACACCAGAAAAACGGTCACTGACTTGTAAGTCAGTGACCGTTGTAAGTCAGCGTGACGGACACGTCGCGCTGACTTACAACTCAAATTGTGTTTTCGTCTTCTTTCTTTTTCTTTTACCCGTATTAAACTTGTCATGTCTGGCTTCGTTCTCTTCTGTACAAACAAATAGCAATGTCTAGCGCACATTACCTTCGAGAGTCAAGATATAACAATTCATTTTCAGTAAGCATTATATGAATACGAATATCCAACTTGCCCAAGCATCCATTCTAAGAAGTTGTCAATTAACTTTAGTTATTCGTTATCGAATGCTCCACACCAGTGTTGCGGAGTTGCCACTCCGGAGTTGGAATGATTCCGGAATCATTCCGCATTTTCGCGACCACGGAATGGAATGGGAATGGAATGGCGGCAACCTTGAGGGAAATGGAATGGGAATGGAATTGGATGCCTTTGACACGGAATGGAATGGGCCCGGTTATTTCTGTATTTTTATTTATTTATTTTTTTTTTAGGGGGGGGGGGGGGGGGGGGGTAAACCAAGCAAGTGAGCGAGTCAGTTGCTCAGAAATAAAATGAGCAGCGGGAAACTGCTAGCCCGTGTGAAGCCCTAACAGACTGTACGCAAAAAAAATGCAATACAAAAAACAAGCGTCAAAGCAAAGAGCACAGGGGGGAGGGGGGGGGGGGGGTATCGGTGGCGCCTTTCGCGGACGCACAGACGACGGGCTTTACTTGTGTTACTCGAGAGCGAAACAAGAAACCAAGCACCAGGCAAAAGAAACGAAGGGAGCGGCCTGAAACCGCCATGCACGGCTCCTCATCCTCCTTTTTGTACTGCTTTTTTTTTTTTTTTTTTTTTTTTGCGACGGCATGGAGAGTGCATGCGCGCGCGCACAGATTCAGATCTGGGAACAGGGCGACTCACAATTCGCAGAGCTCTGATAACTCGTTGACTCGCGCGCCGCTGAAAGATGATCAGTTATTGTTTTCTTATAGACGCTTTACACACGCGCCAAATTGCAGCCGCCAATGCTGACCTTCTCTTGTCTTACAGAGATGCCGAGCAACTGAAACGGTACTTGACGATCCTCTACAAAGGCCGATGCTTTCGAAAAGGACACAGTTGAGTCTAATATGGCAATAACCTGGCCTGCTATGGTAATGATGAAGTGAAATAAACAAAATAAGAGGAAACAAAAACTGAAGGTCAGTTATGGCGGCGTCCATGCACAGCTGCTGCAAAGCGTCTATATAGTTCGACGAGCGTCGTTTAGCAGGCGGCCAACAGTGCTGCCTTCCACGTTCATACGCGCGCACTCCTTTGAAGTGCAAAATGTGGGTTTGCTCAACACCAAGCGAGATTCACTTCTCTCTTCTCCTCTTGCGCTTTGCTTCGACGCTTGTTTTTTTTTTTTTTTATATACTGCATTTTTACGTGTAAGTCCACCTTTTACTTGGTCCTTGTTCTGATGCTTGTTTCTTATGTTAAATGTTTTACATTCAAATTTCAAGTCGGTTAGGGTTACAAGCAAGCTAGATGGTGCCCACTCATTTCCTTTGACTTCAGTTTCTCTATACCTTGTTTCACCTTGCGATGGACTGCTTAGGACGTTACGAGTCACCCCAGGCAATCCAGCACCTTGAGCTTGGTAAAATCAATGCTTTTTTGAGGCATTTAGCATTTTGTTTGCAATTGTCTATGCGTTTGATAATGTCAGCTTTATGCTGCTTATGCCGGCAAACACAATGTAGCTGTCAAGTGCCGATTTTTATGTTTAGGAATTAGAGGAATGGAATGAAGCGACTCAACCATTCCAGGAGTGGGAATGGGCCCAGTGGCCCCATTCCTAGGAGTTGAAAGGAATTGAATTATCGAAAACTAATTCCCCGGAATGGAATTGGAATGTAATGGGGGTGCCCATTCCGCAACACTGCTCCACACTGATGCTTTCTCGCACAGTTCAGCTGGAAAAGGCTAAATGCCGACCTAGCGAGTGATAGTTTACTGCTTCTTTGCACTCATTAAAGCCTCGCCATCAATCTGGGCCCACCGACGGCTGCCGCTTGCTTTACCGTTCCGAGGCAGCCGAAATGGATGGGAAGATGGTGGACCTTTTCTTCTAGATCTAAGATGCAAACTCTATTTTTCGAGGCCCCCTGTTACCACCAAACCCCCGACCCCACGTTTCGGGGGCTAGCACCGTAAATCGTTCGAGCCACGTGAATCTCGCCCCGGTACACCGAGACTCTTCAGAACCCCCTCAGAGATGCCCTTGAATACACGAGGACCCGTTGCATTAGGACCACCCGGCAGCTCGTCCGCTTACTTGTCAACTTCTGCCTTGAGCGCAGACACCATGTTGTTCAGTTCGGCCTCCAAGTCCTTGTAGGGCCCCCTGTCGCGGGCTAGCGTCGCAGCAAACGGGCCGAAGCACTGCTCCACGAACTGACTGCAGAGAGGCATTGAGGCACACTTACCTATAACAAACTAGAAATCTCTAAGCTAGCAACACAAAAAGAAAGAAGGCCATGCTCACAGATGGCGCATCATACACAAGAATCTCCTCCAGAAACAAAAGCACACAGAAAACAGCTCTGTCGACAGCTCCAGTCTACCTGGAGCGCACGTTCGTCTGCTTGTTTAACGGGGGTTGCGGTGACGTCAGAATCCCGAGTTCTGAACGGCTCCGATTGAGGATTGGTGGGTAGACCTCGAGGCAGTTTGCTTTGAGGTCTAACCCCTATCCTTCGATCAAAGCCAATCGGAGCCAGGCGTTCCGACGTCGCCACAACCCCT
The DNA here is from genome assembly GCF_016920785.2 of Ixodes scapularis. Taxonomy (NCBI): domain Eukaryota; kingdom Metazoa; phylum Arthropoda; class Arachnida; order Ixodida; family Ixodidae; genus Ixodes; species Ixodes scapularis. The sequence goes on from NW_024609881.1 coordinate 109,131,270, forward strand.
GCAAAACAAGCGGACCCATCTGCGCTCCGCATAAACCCTACAGTAACCAGCTCAGGTATGTCGGCTATGGCTTACTTGACTTTACGTGCGAACAAAGCCCTAGCTACGAGCATAAGCACATTGTCCTGAGCGGTGCTTGCATTGCAGGAGCACACAAGCTTGGCAGGGACACCAAAATCCCGGAGCTCGTTATTATAGCAAAACTGCTAGTCTCGCACTGAAAGCGATGCCATGGTACTGGAACACGTCCTCGACTGGTGTGTTTAGCGTCCCGTACCGCCCGTGCATCGAGATAATAATAATTGTAATAATATAATAACAATTCTTTATTTGTGCAGTTTCATTTACCCACTCAGCAGCGTGCAAGGCTAAACAGAAAGATAAGGACCCTTACACGCCTGCATCTGCTAGCCTGCTGCTGAGTCAGTGTAGACATATTACATATATAAATACAACTATACGCTCCGTGCGGGACCTATAGGGGGCGCTTTGAAAAACGCGCGCAGCGCCACTAGCAAAGGAGCTGGCGTTCGACAGCGAGGCGCGTTCAGCAGCCTGCGGCGCCTTTTCGCATGCCAAGCTGTGGCGGCAGAAGCGCGCACGGACGAAACTTTTGCTTTTTAAGCCGATACGTTGAGGGTGACGTTGCAAGAGTGCTGGGGCAGAAGGGCATTTAGCTGTTCTCCACTTCTTATATAATGAGTTTGAGTCGTTATTAGGGCTAATTTCTCTAGTTGTGGCCGAAAAAGGAGTTGGAGCAATTTTCCGAAAAGCAAGGCGGCCGCCACCATAATTGCTGAGTGGGAAATTTATTTCGCTCGTCGCTGTAAACGTAGGACTGCTGGAACGATGATATTTGGAGGCGAGTGAGATGCTCACTAAGTTTGTGCACGAAGTGTGCCAAGTTTCATTAAGACAGCAGGAGTGAAAGTTATGTTTCGAACGAATAAAGAAATAAAGCTGTACGGGATATCCAATATCCCTACAGGCAGCCCGAAATTATGTGGAAGCGTTTGAACTCCCTAATGCGGAACCCGAACCAGGCCGGTATTGAAAGCATGACCATTAATAATAGGGAAGTATCCGGTACCGAACTTAGCAATAAATTTAATGACTACTTTGTCAGTGTGGGAAGCAGTACTTATAACAGTACAGCCATAAGTAATTTTACCACCTGCAATGAAACCATTTTTTTAAATCCTACCAATGAAGGCGAAGTTTTCTCCACATTTATGAACATAAAAAATAGCCGTAGTCATGACTGCGAGGATCTCCAAATCGGACCTGTGAAATTTGTCTTGGATTTGATACTTCCGTGCTTAACTCATTTGTATAATCTTATATTATCATCCGGTATCTTCCCGAAGAGGATGCAGATTGCTAAGGTTTCTGTTCTTTATAAAGGTGGGGATAGGAATGATCTGAGTAACTACCGTCCAATTTCCATCCTTCCTATATTCTCAAAGCCCATTGAAAAAATTATGTGCTCTCGACTTTTCAATTTTCTGGGGAAATACTCTTTGTTGTCGGAATCACAATTCGGCTTTAGAAAACATAGGTCCACAGAAACAGCTTTACTAGTACAGAAAGAATTAATATTAGAAAATTTTGAGAATAAACTTTTAACTTTAGGGATATTCATAGACTTTAGCAAAGCGTTCGATCGGATAAACCACCAGACTCTTCTTGACAAGTTAAAATGTTATGGTATACGTGGTATACCTTTATCACTTCTTGCGTCCTACCTAGAATATCGCCACCAATATGTTCAGATTGGAAACTCGTCATCCAACATGCAGCGTATTTCGTCTGGGGTTCCCCAGGGAAGCATATTAGGTCCCCTGTTGTTTATTATTTACGTCAATGATATTACAAAGATAGAATCTTCCGCCAGGCTGATTATGTATGCAGATGACACCAGCATCTTTTTTTCTGACTCAAGAGAAGACCTACTCACTTCCAAAGGAAACTATTTTTTACGCAAGTTAACACACTGGGTCGCCATTAATTCTCTATCAATAAACCCGTCCAAAACAAAAGCAGTCCTTTTTAAATGTCCAGGATCACGGATCACATTGTCCAGAGATTTGTACTTTGGGCCAAATATAGTAGAATGCGTTGACAGCGTGAAGACCCTCGGCGTTGTGTTCTCAGAACACATGTCGTGGAATCCCCATGTATCCTACATACATAAAAAACTTTGTAAAGTAGTAGGGATAATGAACAAATATAGAAATGTATTTCCTGTAACTATAAAAAAATTAGTATATAATTCCCTTTTTCACTCAATTCTTTGTTATTGCCACCTGGTATGGGGGACAACAACAAAAAGTAACTTTGACAGGTTGAGGTTAATGCAAAAAAAAGCAATAAGGATAATTGAAAATGTCCCACGTGACCATAGTTCTCTTCCTTTATTTGCAAAGCATAAAATACTTGACGTATCTAACATGTACTCTAATAGATTAACGGTCACATATCATCGTGCCTTAAGAGAACATATTACAGTAATTTTTGACCTCGCTAAACTTGAAAATAATGTATCATTATATTCCTCACGCCATTGGCGTCCATGGAGAATCCCATCATCTAGAACTAATTTTGGCTTCCAGAGGTTGAGTTACAGATTACCGTCACTGTTGAACACCTTATATTCCCAAGAAGTTGATTCACCTTCATTAAATGCCCATAGAACTGAGGCTTTCTTATATTGAGTGAAAATGTTTGTCATATGTTTGGTATATTTTCTACTTCAGTCTGTTTTTGAAGCGCAACCTATTTCCAATGACACTTATTTTATGCGATATCTTATATAAGTTATCTTTATTGTGTTTTTCTTTCGTGTCTGGAGATGAGTGTTGGTAAACTCTCGTTAAATGTCCATAAAACTTAAACTTGCCGGTAATAAATAGATTCTTTGCCTTATGTTTGTTATATCTATCTATCTCAATGTGTATTGAGACGATGCTTAATATATTGCTAAATATCATGTTACATCAGTTATTTTCACTGTTTTTTTGTGTGTGTTTTTGATGACAGTGCCGCTCTGCCCTGTGTTTTTTGGGGGGCAGGAACCCGTCAAGCTGCAAACTTGCAGCTTTTTTTCCTGGCCCCCCTTGTCACATGTGTGTAAAAGCGCTGTGACAAAAATAAACTGATTCTGATTCTGATTCTGATATTGGACCCAAAATGTTGTGTTATAGCGGGCTGTGCTTGGACTTGACAGTAACATGACACAGCACTTATTATACCAAAAAGAGATGGCACAGGGAAACGAGGTGGAAATTTGGTTTGGGCGGCGTAACTCAATGGGAACCGGTTTTGACTATGAAAGGGCTGTCAAGAGAATACCACCAGTCGTGGGAGGTGGAGACTTTACAGGTATAAAGGGGCTAGTGGACTGTACTTCCAATTGAAACAACTTTACGGAAGGTGGTTCCAAAGCCGAGAAAACGAAGTTGTCGGCCAACACGCAGTTTGGCCGTCAAGGGCTTTTGCGGTCAGCTGTTGTGTAGTAACCTGTTGTGCGAGGTGCTGATTTTCGATGCACAGGTACTCTGACATGACCGTCACTTGACACAACACTTATTATACCAAAAAAAGTTGGCATAGCGAAACCAGGTGGAAATTTAGTTTGGGCGGCGTAACTAAATGGGAACTGGTTTTGACCGTCAAAGGCTGTCAAGATAATACCACTCATCGTGGGAGGTGCACACTTTACAGGTAGGAAGGGACCAGTGGACGGTACTTCCAGTTCGAACCACTTTGCGATAGGTGGCTCTAAAGCCGAGAAGAAAAAAATTGTTGTCTACAGAACTCGGGGTGTCAGCGTTTCCACATCCAAAAGGAGGCTGATCAAGAAAGAAAGCAGACCACATAAACTTCCATACTCAAACGTCGATTCTCCCGTGATTCCGAGTTTCATTGTTGTTTTCTTTAGATTCATATTTGTCACTTTTTTTACCGTTCAAATCTTTCTTCATGAAGTACACATTGTGTGCCATACTTGTCCGGAAATATCATTGACACGTATGATGGGGACGAAACTTCTTTGGAGGGAATTCCTCCAACGAAATTGGCACTGCATACCCGCGAGTGTGAGATGGCATTTCAGTTCGTCCCATCGGCGCTAACACATTTAAGCATTACTCGTACGAAAACAAATGCAGAGTGCAAAGCGGCAGGGTAGAATATGTCAGCCATGCTGACACAGTGGCAGACATGATCGGGAGACCAAATTTCTTGCGTCGTAAGGCACGGGTCCATAGTTGTCGCTGTCCCACAAAACATCGGCGAGGTGAAAAACTGTGAAACTTTGTCCCCACGAGATACGACGCATAACTATTGAACCCAGTGCAACCGCACCGCCCCGACTTCAATGCGTACCAAAGTACGCGGCGTGGTTTCGGTTTTGTTTTCTCCGAGGTTCTCACTGCCTACCTTCGGTACCGGCCGCGCGGCGGCGCGCCAGTCGCGTCGCACGGAGTGTAAAGGAAAAAATGAAGCAGTCCTGGGTTAATCGCAGTACAGTCACGGCGATAGCTGCGACACGTCTCGGTGAAGTCATTGGGCATCAGTGTCGTGTTCACGCAACGTGGGGTGCGTGAACAGAAGCACTCTGAATGAAATAGACGTCTGTTTTGTTGATGCTTTTGTTTCGTTGCATTCTGTTCCCAACGCTTTTGTTTCTTTTTTGTTCCGGAGCACGTGCAAGCGCGTTTCCCGGCACAAGCTCTAGGCATTGACAGTGCTACGATGGCATTTTGTTATCTCCTATTTTTCTTCTTCTAGGGAGCACATGAAGTGGGCATCCGGTACCACAAAAATCCTAAGTATAGAGTGCTTCCATAGTAACGCCTCCACTTTGCATGCAGTGAACCTGGGTTAGATTCCCGGGGCGGCGGGCAATCTTTTCCAAGGATTTGGCAACATTAACGACGGATGCCCTACGTGGCCAACTACAACATGAACAACTACAACAACGGACATAATGTTCAGTAGTGGGAAGAGCCCCTAACAGCCATCACCGTAAAAGCAAACAAACAAACAAAACAGGCTACGAGGCAAGAGAAACAAAGTGTAAGCCCCCCCCCTCTGCTCCAACAGGGACCACACATGGCTGTGATCGCACGGCAGCGGGTACCCTGACTAGAGATCTGCACATCCACCACCGCTGCTCTGAGACACCGCCGGGATCACCGGGCGGAAATCGAGGAACCGTATTTGGGGACGTAGTAAACAAACCATACGGAGGCAAGCGTCAGAGTAGTACAGCTTCTCCGACAAACAGGCCAACAGATCTTTTTACTACGCAAATCCAGGTTTCTCTCGTGGGTGTGTCCGGCGTGGAGAGGAGGAGGTGCAGGGGTGCTCACGTGTACGTGTGCAGGGGCTGGAGGATCTGGAGTTCCGTCTGCTGCACGTAAAGGGACAGCTGCTCGGACTCCAGCTTGGCCAGGAAGGCTGCCAGGGCCTGCTCCGGACTCACCTGCACATGTGCCAGGCATGAGTGCACTGACAAACAGAAGCCTGCATCCAGACACGTGCACGCATGCACACTGCATGCCCACTGCACGCGCCTGCAGAATCCTGCATCCAGAGGTGTATACACAAGCACACGTTGCTTGCACATGTCTGGCAGAAGCAGGCATCCAGGCCGGGGCTTTAGACGATGCCGGGCATTTGCACACGTCGCGTCAAAAATTCCTCGGGCGACAAGCCCCTCAGACTAAAAAAGAAAACACCTAGGAAGACTTTGGAATCGAAGGGCAGCTGACATTCCAAAGGCTCCCTTGGAGGTCCTCTCTTCAAGTTCTTCCCGTCCAGCGCGTGTCGCTCCCGCACTTCGTTTCAAACCCATACTTGGTGCGTAAATTTGTGAGACTTCGGTGCAAGTCTACGCTCCATGTGCAAGTTCACATTCCGATTGGAAATTAAATTTGCGAAACTTTGGAAACCTTAAATGGAGAGTCAATATTGCACTTTTCCAAGACTGAGAATATCGTGTTTAGAATAGGGTTTCCCACATCTTCCAAAAGTGTTCAATTTTATGCGTTGTTGCTTTGGTTTCCTCGGAAACACGCTCGAGGGGAATGGAGAAGAAACCTCAAATTTAAAATTGGCCTTCCTGATGCATTGTCAATGTGAGTGACCGTAAAAAGCCGGCCCGAAGTCGTTGCATTCAGACATCCATTACTTAAAAACACAATGTGCACACATGACGTGCGCTGTGCTCGTCACGTTTTTCTTTTTCGTCCTCATCTGTTTCCTACGATGAATTCCCACCAACTCGCCCAACTATCCATTTTTCTATGATAGCTGGAAAGGTTACCGTCATCTACGAGCGACGGCAGCAACCAGACTGATTGTGTGCTTGCCGCCGTCGCTTATAGATGGCGGTAGCTGTCCAGAGGTTAGTGTAGGTTTGAGTCGACATTTCTTTGGTACCGGACACGATTCTGGGAAACCTAGCCTTTAACAGCTCCGCTGTAAAAAAAAAAAGGTGCAAACCACACCTGATACAGGTGGTCTTGAGACAGCCCCGGCCCCGCCACCCGCATCACCATCCAGCTGTCTCCCAACGGCACCCGTGCACGCCGCTTCACCACCGCGTGGAACAGCACTGCGTCCCAACACTGGACTGCAGCCCAGCGCACCAGAGCCACTGCAAGACAAAGCACTCCCTCTTTTGGTGACAGCCCCGCACTCGGCAAGAGAAACCTGCCCCTTCTTGGCGAGGTGTGAGCCAGTGCTTCGTTGATGCACCCCCGTAGGGTTTGGTCTTTAATGTGTCTCCGAATGTATTCATGTTTATTTATTTATTACACCCCCAGGGTCCAAGCATTACAGAGGAGGTGGGGGTTCGAGATTACAAAGAAACACAATAAACAGTGTTACATCAGCTCAAAACAATAATAATAATTAGATAAAGCAACATTAAACCTATCAAACTTCTGATTGTCGCTATAGAAGGGGGATGGCGGATAATGGAACAAGTATGAAACCGAAAGGCTATGGACAGGGGTTAGCCCTATACTGTCTGCCAGCAACTAAACATATTTTTGTGGAAATATACTAATCACGCAGCTTTCGAACAAACAAAGCTGATTATCTCCGGTTTCGAATAATTGAAACAACCACATTAAAAGCTGCTTTCAATCGGGAGATCATGCTCTGAATTCCTCATCTCTTGACAATGCTAGCCAGTTCCTAAACAATAACATTGAAATTTAAGAGAATAAAACCCCCGAAACAAAGTACCTGCGTCTAAACACAAGAGATAAAGTCGGGAGACGGGTTGGCCAGCAGAAGGATGGAGAAATTCCTCTTCTTGTAATTAATTAATTAACTGTCATAACGTTATCTCAAAGAAGCTACCCCAATAACACACTGTGTTAAAAGAACACCTCATTCTGGCCTTCTCTCGTACATGCATAAACGATCCCCCAAAAAACTGGCTCACACATTCCTCAGTTACACAAAACAGAAATCTCGCAGACGTGCCCCGGCACCCAATCGGTTGTTTTGGGGGTCTGGGCAGACCTTCGAGACCAGAGAGAACTGGTTCCATTCACTACTCATCACGGCGTGAAAAGACACCCCCCCTTGCAAAGCCAATCACTCACCCAGCAGAACCAATCCGGCCGCCAGCGGACACAGCACCAGTGCCACCACTGCGGCGGCCACCGGCTGCAAGAGGCCCTGAAGCAGGCCCTGCCACACCAGGGCCTCACCCAACACGCAGATGCGGTTCCGCTCGGGGCCTGCGGAAAGGGCCGATCGCGATCGGTTCGCGAGTCCCGCCCGTTGCCGATCGGCGGCGCGCACTTACTTGGCGAGTCGAAGTCGTACGCCAACACCATGACCAAGTGAAACAGCAACATCATGCACGGCATCCTGCGTCAACAATTACGCCGGAACGTTTGCTTTTAAGAAAGCGTCGCAGCAATCTGTAAGCTACACAACTTTCCCGACGGGTGTATTATGTGGCATTAATTGTTATACTCCGTCTACCCCTAAGCTGGCAGGCAGGGTGGTGGGAGCTACGCGTGCTTGCTGGACCAACCCACCCCCTCCCTTTCGTCGCCTGATCCCACCCTCTGCTCAGGGGCACTGGCAGGAGCGTGATCTGGTCGTGAAAGACAAAGGTACGACCGGTTTAACGATCACGCAGATCCAACTGCTCTGCCAGCTCGGCAGTGAATGGAATGCGGTGAACCACAATCAACCTAATCGGCTACTCCGATAATTAACGAACAAATCAATTTACTCAAAAATATAAGGTGCGCTTCGTGTAAACACTGCGCACTTAAAGTTGCTTTAGATTTGGCCACAAATTGCTGCCTCTACTAACAGGCGTAACTGTGACATTTCAAATGCAACCTTAAGTTGGCACTTGTTGCAACGAAACTATTTGCGTATAAAACCCTGATAGGGCCATTTTTTTAATATGCATCAATTATATGGGACCCTATCAGACGATACCAGGTTGATAAAATAGAAAAAGTTCAAAGAATGGCAGCGAGGGTCATATTAGCCAAGTACAAGATAACCGACACCGTTAAAAGTATGCTCGATAATCTCTATCTGTCACTCTTCTCTAGCCGGCGGAAAACTGCAAGATAAAGTTTCTTTTTATGCTAAAAAATAATTTGTTTAACATTAATTCTCTTAAGTTCTTATCCCCCTTGCCAATCTAGAACACCCAGGAGAGGCCACACCGCACAACTGGTAGTAGGAAGGGCAAAGAATGACAATATTAAGTACTCTTTCGTCCCCTAGACTGGAACAACTTTCGATACAGCGTAGTTGATTGTGATAGCGATGATGGTTTTATGAATAATTTGCTCAACCTGTCGTGGACCCTTGACATCTTTGTAAGCCGAACTGTTATTTCGACCCTAGCATTGAGTTGGTGCTGATACCTTGTTTAATAAATTATTAGTATTTTATTATGTATGATTTGATGTATTGCTATTCTGGCAACTATAAAAGTTTTTTTTTTCTTTGTAATTAATTTTTATGTTAACATTCTCCTAAGCAGTTAGTATATTGCCGTTTTTGCCTTGTGTTGTTATTGCTGCGCTGTAACTGGTATAGACTTTTGAATCTGATTGAAGAGTGTATATGTTGTGTCTTAGGCAAGCAGGTTCATGACGGCAACGTTATACTTTACTGGAGACTGGCGTTCTACAACAACCATGGCCGGTTGCCGTTGGTGGAAGGCACGGGGCCCGAGTTCAGCTCAGCAACCACACAGTTCACGCAAAGGCACGCACACACACTCGTGATGCCCCATCAGCAAGGCACGCGACAATTAGAGGGAAGTGGCAAAAGTATCACTATATTACTGTATATTTTGTCACATGTTGCTCTTCTGTACGATTTTGTTACTATATCACTCCTGTAACGACCCGATTCTGGGTCAACAATATTCATAAATAAATAAATAAATAAATAAGATCCAAGAAACAATGGGCACACCAAATTTTAAAAAATGTGTAAGAACCTACTTTAAAAAAAAAAGGCATAAAGTGTTGGAAAAAGAAATTTTCTTTTACGAGCAAGACAGGACCGTTTTGCGATATCTAGCGTAATAACAACCGAGCCGCCGTGGCCGATTGGAAGCTTCCGCATAACGAGGCCAATGATCCGGGGAACGCGATCCAAGATGACCGGACCGTTTGAGGACTCACCAGAGGGGTGCCAACAGGGCAGCCACGAGGGAAAGCGTGCAGACGGTCAAGCAGAGGGCCGGGAAGAGGACCACCAGCAGCACGGTGCCGCACAGCCCCTTCACCAGGTAGTTCCACACCCGGTTCAGGTGGCGACTCAGGCCCTTGCCCACAAAGCCTGGGAATGCGGGCCGGCGTTTGGCCAGTGTCAGCCGACAACTCGTCTCCTTGCAGGCGCAGCCACTCACGATTTGTTGGGTTGTCCTCTCGGGGAAAGGTAGGGAGCACTCATGCCCCTTCACCCTGCCCATCCCTCCACAAAATTACGACCCTCAACGAGCCCTTAAAGCAACCACTTTGGCATTATGTCGGCACCACAGCGGCATTAAGTCGGCACTATGTCAACAACCTTTCGTGGATGGTTTTTATAGCAGTGTTTGTGCAGCTTAGAGCGGACCGCAGAAGCCAGACTTGCAAGACAGGATGCTGAGGCAGGCAAGGGGTGCTGCTCAATGACAGATTTTTGTAATTAAAATAAATCAAAATGAACTCGCCCATATTACGAATGAACATTTTGTTTTCTCTAAAAAAGTTTCAAAATTGAGAAAGTTGTGGAAAGGGGCGACATTTGGCCAAACGAAGACGAATTCCTAAATTGTTTTTCTCTCTTTTGTTGAGTTATATATGCTACAATGCCTGCAGAACTGTTTTTTGATTCTCACAAATAGGCAGAGTCGTTATAGAAAAAAATACCATTCGTGTCTTGTCATTCTTGCTTGAGGTGATTAAACCTTCAACAACTCCTCCCTCTCTAGTAAATGACTTTGCAGAACCAATTTCCCTCATGCATTTAAAGTGGCTCCAATCCATTTGTGCCACTGCACACACTGGTAAATGAATGTCACTGAGCAGTACTGGTGATGCATACAGGCAAGAGTTGACGAATGCTGCCGTATTTATTCAAATATAAGTCAACCTTTTTTTTTTCTGGAAATGTTGTCAAAAATTAAGGTTAAACCTACAAATGTGACTAGAGAATTTGGACCAACATTCGTGAATACATTTAGCAACCCTACCAGGTGCATGGAGCTAACGAGTCACCGAACAGGGGTCGCCGTAGCGCCGTGCCGTTTCTTGTTTCGGAAAGCTTTCGGTGGACGAAAACAACCGAAACAACAGCAGCCGGCGGGCCACCGCTGACGCGCCATGGACCTTGCCCCCTTCCCTCCCCTCTAGCCCTCTCACCCTCGCAGGTGCGCAGAAAAAGAAAATACGGAGGTTTCGCTTCTTGTTGCTCACGGCGGCTCGCGGCGTTGCCGTCGCTCGTGGCGGCTAATGGTGGCTCGCAGCGGTGGACGCTTCATTATATTTGGTCGTTCGTCACTTCGTCCGACTTCACCTTCTTTCGTTTCTTGTTGTCCCCATTTTGCAACGGTGTCAGTGAGGTATTGCTACAAATTGGTGAGGATGTCAACGAAGATGACGAAGCTTCCGACGACAATGACATGTCCGGAAGTTCTGACGATGATTAAGTTTTTGGCATCAGGCTGTGGTTTAGGTGAGAGCGCTGTAAATAAAGATTTGTTTGGCTCTTTTGCCCAAACTTTTCTCTGTCGTTTAAAAAATAAAAGAAAAAAGAGGTTAACCTATTTTCGAATTTATTTATTTTTATTCTCGGCGAGTTTAATATAATAAAGGCACCGACCTATATTCGTGGTGGACTTTATATTCGAGTAAATATGGTACGAACGTGTTCTCAAGACACCCACCTGAGTCCGGCTGAGATTCAAAGTCTGTCCTGGACTTGGAGATGTGCCTCCAGAGCCAGTGAAGCCTCGAACACAGGGTCTGGGTGGACGAGGACTTGCGAGGCTGCAGCCTCCCCTGGAAGCGTTTCGGGCGTCTTTTACGACACGGCCTCTCCCAAAGACTTCTTAAAACCCACAAATTGTTCTTATCTTTTGCAGTCTAGGTTCCTTAAGCTTACGACAAACTTTATGCTTCAGTCGATCATTTCAACGATGCAAATTAACTCAGGACTGGGGCGTGCCGGAGGAAGAGGAGCAGACAACCTCTCAAAAGACACTGTCTGTCCTCATGTTTTTCTGTCTCTTCCACTTTGTCAATATTTTTATTTTCACATCTAGTCCCGGACTAATTTACGGATTTCACCTTATGACATACCGCAACGGATGCTACGAGCCATGTAAGCTAGTTCAGTGCTCCATGCGTGACACGCGACTTCACACTCCGCGCGTCGTTCCAACAGACCTTGAGCTCACGTGACACCATCTGAGCTTTGGATTGGCTGCGGTGGTTCGTGGAGTCTGTTGTGGTCTATCGTATAATGAAACGAAGTTACAACTGTTTTTCCATAATTCCGGAGAGTTGAACGATCTATACTCTAATCTAGGCCATTAACTCGTTACAATTTATTTCGATTCATCTAATTCACCAGTTCCTTGTTTTGCTTCCTTGTTTTGCTTCCTTGTTTGCACCAATAATGTCTCGAAGTAGCGGATCACTTTTTAAAAATTACTAGCAATACAAAGTTATTGTGGGTTTTGTTGTCTTAGGATAGACCTCGGATAGACCCTTTTCGAAATTCAGTCTGGCGTCTTCAACCACCATCATCATTTCAGTGCATGGCACCTGTGCCAAACTGATGGCACAGGTGCCATCAGTTTGGCTTGAGGCTGATGAAGGAAGAAGTTGAAGACGCTACCAAGCGAAGGATATACAAGACCTGTGCGTTCGAGACATCGGTACAACACGATTTCGGAGTGTAGTGTAATCTCTTGGCACAAGTTTGGCTAAGCCCTTTGATGACAGAAATTTAAGGAAGGGGCTTATGAGTCACCACTTTGTACTGGTCAGTTCTTACGTTCTCACCATCGAAACTCAAACAAATCAAAAACAGAATTACGAGGTGATTGAAGAACCGATTCTCATCTGCCATCGATGTGTGAAAGTGACGGTGTCTGGTGATATAGTTTCATGGCCGCCATTAGTTTGTCGGAAGTGAGACTGCTTTTCGAGCCAACAGATGGCACTGAATTCTGAAAAAAGTCTATTCTCCAGACCCCGTTTCATGGGCCCTCGTAGACTCCTCCACCACTCACGCTTTCTTGGTTGACCTCAAAGTCGGGCATGAAGGGTCGAGGAAGAAAAAGGCTCCTTAAACTCAATGGGCTGCACCACGGGATGAGCACCTGCAGGCAATGAGCAACCCAGATATTAGCGTCACTTTCCGTGACTCACTGACAGTATCCACCGAGTTAAATGACCGTCGCACGCAACTTCGCTCCACGTCCGACTCTACTGACGTGCACCTCTACCCAGATTTTTCTTTCATTGTTGCCAGTTTTGTTGAGCACGTAATGGTGGCAGTCGACTCTCATTAATTCAAACTCTAGGAAGCAACAGACCTTAGCTTAAAATATCAAAAGTTTGAATTATCAGAAATTCATCTATATATAGTGTGAGGCAAAGTAGCTATTTGCTATTGGAATGGCTACACATACCAAGGAGATTTTTTACACTTTCCTTTACACAAGCAAGACAATCGGCTTGTGAAAGCGTGTGAAACCTTTCTGCTGGAGCGCACCCCGCCTATATTTGCTTACGACCGAGTTCTTGCAATCTCTTATAACGAGAGATGACGATGGCACGCTGGCACCATCTATGAGGTGACCTTGGAAGTGTGTTTCACTAAAGTCAAGCTTTGCGGCCTTTGCGAGATCAAATGTACAAACTACTTACCAAAAATAGTTGTTTATAACATTGGCAAAAAAAAAAAAAGAAAAGATGATGCACAATAAAAGAAAACAGAAAATATACAAAATGCTAAGTGTTTCATGGCTACTCAATAGATGGCACCAGTGTCGATAGAGATTTTAAGAGGTTTTAAGGCACACGGTCGTAAGCAGTACCAAAACATGATAAAAAACAGAACTCAAAGGGACACGAGAAAAGAAAGGAACGCAGGAGAAACATGCACCGTTTGTCCTGTCTTCCTCTAATTTGTCTCGTGCCTTTGAGCACCGTTTTACAACAGTAGCTGTTATGGGCTCTTTTAACCCACTAGAAATGATGTCCGTGGTTGATGTTGTAGTTGACGTTGTAGTAGTCACTGATGATGTTCTAGTTGATGTTGTTGTAGTCAATGACATTAGCTGGTGTAGTAGGGTGTGGGGTGTGCATCGTCTTAGCACTGTCAGTGCCAACAGCTCCCGCTGGGAGACGCGCTTTCATGCACTTCATACCAAAAAAGATACAAAAGCGTTCAGTACGATATGGTCAGATGTCCGTTTTGTTCCGAATGCTTTTGTTTACGCACCACACGGCGCATGATTGCGACGCAGATGCCAGACAACTTTGCCGTGACGTGTCGCAGCTATTGCTGCGACTTCACTGCGGCTTAACGCGGGACTGCTCGTTTTTTTCGTCGTGTTCGAAGATCACCAACTAGCCCAGCTTACCACCTCGCAGCAGTTGCGAGCTTGTGAACTAGCTGGAATGGCACATTGTTACGCCCCCGCTCTGACACCGATTGGCTCGCCGGGGTTGTAGCCTTCACCAATTGCCAAGTTACGATGAAACAAAGCATAGCCGGAAGCAGAGGTCCCCCCCCCCCCCTTCTGCACTCACCCCAAGCAGGAACATGGCGTTGCAGGTGTGTGCCCAGGTGCGGTGGCAGAAGTTTCCCCAGCGCCAGAGTGCCCAGCGGGTGGAGGTCAGCCGGCTGCTCTGCTTCTCCACCACGTAAGTGGGACGCTCGGATGCCGGTCCCAGCAGGAGGGTCTCCCCTCCTCCGGTCGCCCGAGGGGGGCACTCCGCCGGCGGCACCCCCACGCGACGCACCTGCACGCCGTATTACGAGCGTTTGGGGAGAACACTTAGGAGTAATTGAGGCCGGTTATAATGAAGTGGATGGGGGAATCGGAAATCAATTCGGTATATCCACTTCTTCGTTATATCTGACACCATAAAAGTAACCTGCAAAAAAAAAAAACTAACACTGGTTGTCGCGCCTCGGCTCGCCAATAGCGAGAAGAAGCTCCGATTGAGGGGAGATCTTGCGAGCTAAGTATGGACCGTATCGACAGCCGCAACGGCTGCCGCGGATTACGCTGGAGGTTGACAACATTCTTTATGTTTATGCGTGCTTTGTTGAGGACTGCACACTTTTGTTTTGAGGAGCCTGCCTTTCTCTTCCCCGTCAAGGTGCAGGCGGTGCCGGGACTCGCCATCGTTGAGTGACGATGACACGCCGAATCAGTGCTTGAGCGGAGGACTTTTGTTCGGAGAGCGACCATGCCGACCAGCCATGTCGACACGGAACACGAAGCAAATAATGAAGCGCGCACAACAACAAGTTCGCGCTGAAGTTTGTATTTCGTAGGTATAGAAAGCCTAGATTTGAGAGAGAGGACAACTGATCGATCGGAGTCCCATGGTTTGCAGGCCGCGTTTGCGAAATGAGCCGCAGCCTGCACAAAGTAAAAAGCGTTCCCTGTCTGCAAACGTCCCCGCCTCTCTGCCCCGTTTCCTCACCATGCTGGCCACGTGACAACATAACGCGGATGCACTCGAACCAATCTGCCCAAGACGCTTCCGCCATTAAATTGCAAATGCTCGCCACGGTTGGAGCTCCCCCTCTCTTAAATCTAGGCTCTCTCCGACGATACGTTGTTGCTAGCGCTCCGAACGACCCTATCGGCATGCCACGACGGCTTCTCCCTGTGCGATGCGAAAAGCCGCTTCCCAGACAAGAAGCGGAGAGAAGACAATGAGACAGAGCCGTCTGCCACCCGTTCTGGGTGGATGCTCGGCCGCGGCGGTCTGCCACTTGGTAAACTTTCCGAATTTGATATGTCTTTAACCTATCCCAAACTTTTTCTTCGCCATATCTGCAAAAGAAGCTAGATTTCCTTCGCAAGAAACACAAGTAGTACACTGAAAAAGTGCGAACAAGAATGGAAAACTGTGATCGCTTCGCTATAGCCGTTATTTCGTTACAACCGACTTTGTTATGAGCGGGCACGACGGTACACGCGGTTAGAAAGGTGCCGACTGTTGGGCTAGTTGGTGCTGAATTCGAAAATAGGTGGTATGTGCTCGAATGGGACGGACATCTTTCTGTTCATCGTCGTGACTTTGACTGTGTTCCCTCGTTCACCACAATTAATGTTCTATAGTCACTGAGAAAGTGAAGACGGCAGGGGGTGCCTTTCAAATGCCCAGCCCCCAGCACACGCTCCACGCCTCCCGCCATTCTTTGGTTGCGCGCGCGCTTGATGTGCATGAGACGCCTAAGTGTTGTCGAAGGGAAGGAGCTCATGCTGGAGGCAGGACCACTGAAATTCACCCCTGCCGTTCTCACCTCACCAGTGACTAAGTAACGCGCTTTCCCGCCTCGTTTAAGTAATATTATTCTTTACGAAAATCAGTCGGCATGTCTTAAACGAAGGTGCGACTTATATGCATTTTTTTTCTTCAAGTGTGGTAACTGTGCAGAGGTGCCGCCGGGGATATACGAAAGCAGTAACTGCCCCATGGAGCGGACCTACGTCATCAGCTTTGAAGCCACACCAGACGGCTCCCTCCCCTGTCTCAATGTCGTCTGTGACCGAAATCTGAGGCGTAAGCTCCCATTGGCTGGCGTGCATCATCAAGGAATGAAGCTCCATTGACTCTCGTGGGGCGGTGTGGCGGTGCAGGCTGGGGCGAGGCGTGTAGTGCGTCGGACACCTGCCAGGCGGCTATGACTGCCTGAGAGGCTCTCCCCTCCTCCTGCTGGGTGCGCCCGCTCCGCCCGCCGATTATGGGGTCTCAGAGCATCTGGGCATACCCCCCCCCCTCCTCACCCCACAACGAAAAGGAAAGCGACGGTGCAAAAACAACATTTATGCTTTCGCGTTCACAACTCAGGTGTCCTTGGACTTTTTTTTCAATTGATTCGTTGAAAAGAGTGTTGACACTGGCTCCCACTTGGGCACGTATCGGGATCACAATGCACGACGCAGGCTCATCAATGCAGTTTTGCGATGCCGACCGTACGAATATGTAAGCGTGATCTACATACCAACCATTTTGTGAAAACACCCATTTTTAGGAGGTGTAATCAATACAAAGGTACGACTTATACACCAAATTTTTGGTGAAAGCACCCATTTGTATACTCTGTTTCATGATTACTTGGCGAACTGTAGCGACTGCGTCCCCCGCAAACCAATAAGAGTGTCGGAGCAAGTCACATGATAACACACCATGGTCAAAGGCACGGAGACCTTGTTACCGCCACAATAACAGCGCCGCCCAAACCATAAAGTAGTTCTAGGTTTCTTTTTCTTTTAACAGTTATTGAACTCGCACAATTCCGTCTCTATCAAGGATACCGTATTTACTCGCAGAATGAACACACTTTTTTTCCGAAAAATCAATGCAAAGTTAAGGGGGGCGTTCATTACGCGAAGGGGGGCGTTCATTACGCGAAGTAAAATTTTTTGCCTCCGTATTTACTCCCATAATGAACCCATAATGGACGACCTTTTATCCTGAAAAATCGAAGTAACTTCTTATCTCATTGCGCGCTGCGCCGCTGCGCCCGACCCTGTAACCAAACTAAGCTGTGCAAAACAAAAAAAAAAAGGTTTTTTTCTTAGTTCCTTGGGGGTTTTCTTTTCCTTGGTTTTTTTTTTTTCTTTTGGCCCCTTTAGCAAGTTGTTTTGTTTGCTTAGGCGAAGGCCCTCCGCTTATCTTTCTTATCTCCTTGCGCGCGGAGCGCGCGCGACGCACGACCCCCCAAAACCAAACTGCGCTATGCAAAAAAAAAAAAAAAAAAAAAGGCTCCTCTTTTTTTTTTTTTTTTTTTCAATTCCGTGTTGTTGTTTTTTTTTGTTGTTTTTTCTTTTTGCCGCTTTTCGCAAGCTGTTTCGTTTGCTTGGAGGGCTTCTCCGCTCCTCTTTCTTACCTCCTTGCGCGCGGCGCGCGACTCCCAGTAACCAAACTGCGCTGTGCAAAAAAAAAAAAGAAGAAAAAAAAAGCTCCTCTTTGTTTTTGTTTTCTCTTAGTTCTGTGTTTTCTTTTTTTTTCTTTCTGCCGCCTTTCGCAAACTGTTTCGTTCGCTTAGAGCGCTTCTCTTTCTTACCTCCCTGCGCGCGGCGGCGCGCGAACCTAAAATCCAGACTGCGCTGTGCAAAAAAGAAGAAAAAAGAGCTCCTCTCCATGTTCTTTTTTCTTGCTTCCATTGGATCTTTGCAAATTTTTTTAACGCCTTTTGCAAGGCGTTTTGTTCGCCCATGCTGCCCATGCTTTCGCAACCTCGCTGCAAGAATAGAAAAGTGGGTTCATTTCGCGCGCGTGGGGGGAGGGGGTAAAAATTTTGACATCCGAGTTGGGGGTGCGTTCATTACGCGAGTGAAAAAAAAGTCCAAATTTTGAGAGCCGACTTGGGGGGTGCGTTCATTACGCGAGTGCGTTCATTGTGCGAGTAAATACGGTATATAAAAAATAACTAATAGATATTGACGAATTTATTAGTTTCAAAGCAACGCCACATTCATGTCCGCTACCAATTTTTTTTTCCTTTTTGACGCCATGGCCATTGGCAATCGACCGCTTCTGCTCAAAACATCACCGTGGCATTAGCACCCGCCACAGATTGGCAGGTAAATTGAGCGTATCGTTGCCTCATGAACTGTTCCCAAAGAACTCACTACACTAACGGACGGCAATTTAGCGGTGGTGGGTGGTCATGAGAAGTTGGTTAGTTTCACAGCAGACGACTCTTGACCAGCTGACGACACGTGACATCCCGTGACGTGGTGTTAAGTGCCTCGCACCGACGAACCGTCGGTGCGATTTGGTTGGGGGGACTGTAGCTTCCACAGTTTGCCAAGTTACTGCGAAATGGAGTATAAAAGGTGTGATTCACACAACGGTGCGACTTATAGACTGGAAAACACAATATACCCGATATACCGGGTTAGCGTTTTACCGGCTCTGCAGTGCAGCGGCAGTAACTTTAGGGGGCGCTTTAATCTTGTAAAATAATAAGAAGCCTGCCCTGCACACACCTGCCAGTGGGAGGGCCTCCAGACATGGGTGCGCCACGCAAAGGAGCGGGTGGGCACCCTGAGGCGTGCCAGCTCCGCCTCCAGGGCGGGGGCCTGCTCCCGCAGGAAGGACAGGTCCCGGGCCAGGAAGTAGGCCGCCTGCCACAGGCCCCGCTCCCGGCACAGGGCCAGGGCCGTCTCGTGGGCCTCCAGGCCGTGCTCCCGCTCCAGCTGCGCCTGGGGGCACCCGTCGCCAAAGGTTCGAATTGCGGGTTTTTACGTGCCGACTCAGGCGTAACTTGGCACGAGCCTGGCAGTCCTGGGGGCCTTCCATCTTCTCCAAGGAGTTGGTTAAGGCCAGAATACTCTTGTTGCGCGTTTCTACGGTTTTTCTTAGACTCATCCCAGATCGGTCAAGGTTCAAGACTCAAAGCAAAAGACACCACGTGCGAATCAAAAGAACCGGCATTGAAGCCTAAACCTGGCACTTGTTTGGCAATTTAGGCCCAAGGTCGCCACATGAAAACCGAACAACCAGAAATGAAGCCCAACCCTGGCACTTGTTTGGCAATGTAGGCCCAAAGGTGCCAGATGACAATCAAGCTATCAGCAACGAAGCCCAACTTTGGCACTTATTTGACAAATTAGGGCCAAGATAACCCAGACCGTGGCCAAAGAGAGTCAAGTTCTGCGCTACGTGTAAAACCAACAAAATCTGGCATGCCCCAGCAGCAAACTAAGAACAGATAGACCCTTTTCAAAACTCCACCAACCAACGTGGGCGGTCTACATTTCTTGGCCACGAAGCGCACAATCGGATCCGAGTCCTCGCCAAATGCCGACGCGTCACTCGTTCCTGGCGTGAGCCGAGCCGAGCTGGCACCGAGCGCCCTCTTTGGCGGCCCTCGTGCCAAGAAAATGTGGCCGGTTGAAAGACGTATCAGCCTTTGCAACGAACACTCTTCTGCGACTACGTAACCGAAGTGAGCCCAGTTACACCGGGAGTGACTCACTTGCACTTTCGAGAGGTGACTGCGCAGCCACGGACCAATCAGCGACAGCACAGGGAAGTCTTCCTCCAATCGTGCTTTTTCCTGCAAAAGTTCGACGTGGTCACTTTTCACAGTACACATCACCGTCACTCACAATTCTCGTGTGGAATCAATCGGAAAAAGATTGTCTAAAAAAAAAAATGAAAGATGTTCACAAATCTCTGTAATGAGACATTAAAGCGAGCTCTTGTGGAGGGGAGGATATGCCCTCCTCCTCCTCCTCCTCCTCCAATTCAGCTTCCCCGCTAAATTTGGTGGGGAAAATGACATCACATGGACTTGGTGTCATGTTACCCATCAACAAATTCAGTTTCTCTGCTAGGTTTAGCGGAAAAATTGATATCATGTGACCTCAACAACAATTTATTTTCCCGCTAAATTTAGCCGGGAATGGAAATGGAACCCGAAAACAGGTGCCTAAGAGCTGCGTTTTCAAATGAAAGACTTTCACAAATCTTCGTAATGCGAAATTAGAGCACAGCTCTTGAAAGGGAGGGAAGGGAATGCCCCTCTCCTTTTCCTCCTCTGTACCCTCCCTCCTCCTTCTGCACACCCTCCCATCCTCCTCCTCCATACTCTCCCCTGCCCCCAGTTTCCCTGCTCAATTTAGCTGAAAAATCGACACCACGTGACCTCAACACCAATCCAGTTTCCCCACTATATTTGGCAGAGAAAATGACGTCACATGACTTGGTGTCATGTCCTCCATAAACAAATTCAGTTTCTCTGCTAGATTTAGCAGGAAAATTTACATCACAAGATCTCAACACCAATTAAATTCCCCGCTAAATATAACGAAAAATCGAATTGGTGTTGAGGCGACGTGACGTCAATTTTCTCGCTAATTTCTCCGGGGCTTTCAGTAAATATGGCAATCAAGTCCGCCAAAACAAGCCCCTCTGCGCTTGAAAATGTGAGAGGGAGTGATTGTGTATTCAAGGAAGCTCTAGCCCTGTCGGCACTATTCTCTCCAACGAGTTGCCAACATTTCACCAGCGATTTCCGTTTACCTTGAAGCACATCTAGTTGTTGTCTGTCAACAAAAAACAACATACACTTCAAAGTATTTCTTCTCCCCTTCCCCGAAGACCGAGTCCTTGTTTATAAAGAACTGGAAAATTTCTGAGAGCCATAGGAAAAGCAAGCCAACCATTGCTACGACAAGCAGACGACGTCGCATTGGGGTACCCTCTACGTCCTCCAATCAGAGCTCAGTGCCATGTCACTACCATACCCTCTGCTCAAGGAGCAGACATACTTGCTTGCTGTCAACTAAAACAGGAAAACCTAAAACACGGATTTCATCAGCCAGTTTTGTTAATGCATAGAGGGAACTTCAGTCTTTCTGCAGGTGCGACAACCCCGCTGCGAGTCTGTGCAAGCCAAGCACGAGACGGCATGATGAACTATTGCCTGCTTCCCATGGACTCAAGTTATGGTGGCAACACGCGTGTGTCTAACACTCGGCGAGATCGCGGTCTATCATTACAAGAGAGTAACAAACAAGAAGCGGATGATTTGAGCAGACGCCTTTACCTGAGCGAGGTAGTGGTTGGTGCGGTCCCTGACGACGTCCAGCGCCCTCTGTGTGAGCATGGCGGCGTGGGCCTGGTCGGCCAGCAGGCGCCCCAGGCCCTGGGAGAGGCTCTCCAGCCCCGCGTCGTGGCAGACGGCCTCCGAGACCCGGCGGAGGTACTCGTCCTCCGCGGCCACCTTGGCCTGCTGCAAGGGTTGCCGGCCACATGCCAGTCAACGCCGCATGGCAAAGGGTATGCCTGCCTTCGCTCGCAGAGGATCGAGGTAAGGCTTAACTGAAAAACCAACGTAAAACTGAGCTTTGGGCTTTCCAATTCAATTTCGTTTTCTTATGCTGGGTCGGCTTGATCCGAAGAAACCAAGCATGTCTCAGCCAAAATGGTGCAAAAAAAAGTATTACCGAGGCAAGAACACGAAAGTAAGGACCGCACTCTGCACATGCTATTCTGCTTGTGCGTGTGCATGAATGAAAGCTTTGACAGAACTTTTGCACGAAAGCCTTGTCCCCATCGTTCTAGCTGACCATTTACTTTTGCCTAGACAATGCTTTCTTTCATACTTACAACCAGTGAGTGTATTGCTTTCTTCGCTTAGAACAAGCCGATCCTACCGTAATATTTCGAGATATGCCCCACCCTCGAGAGATAGCCCACTCCTAGTGTAGTGCTTAGATCAATGATGACTTCGGCATAAATGCGTCTAGTTAGCTATGGCGGGATACAGGTGAACATTGCTGACTGGGAAGTACAGTCATCTTTGCTTCATCGCCCCTTGCCTTAGAAGTTTGGCAGGGACACATAATCTACAAATAGCATTTTTTCAACTTTTCTTGATTGCACACCGAAAGTTAGCCCCATCTTTATTTTCATCCAATTTGCTCTCGATTTTAGGTGGGTTATCTCTCGGGATGTTACGGTAATCTTTTTAACTAGCCCAAATTCAATATGAAAGGAGTGTGACGACGTTTCTAGTCCACGCACATTCCTCCAAACAACCCACGAGTTGGGTAGCTCTTCTGCTTCGTAAGTCCGCAGGTCTGCACAAAGGCCACTTCAGCGAAACCCACCTGTAGCGCTCTCCAAAACTTCCCGAGAATCATAGAGCTCCTCAGGAAGCAAAAACGTTTGTGTAAACCAACTGGGACTGTCTTCAATACCTCAGCACCCAATACCCAACACGGGGACAACTCCCCAACACGGGGTGAATTCCCCAACACGGGGAAAACTCACCTTTTCCATGTCAGCATCCGACAGCTTCTTGGCTGTAAAAAAAAAAATCTGGGAATGAGACGGACGAAAGGGCCAGGCCCGGACGAGTCGACCCACCTCTGAGCTTGGCTAGCAGGGTCTCGCGGAAGGAAGGAAACCAGCCACGTAGCTCCTTCTCCAGGGTGTGGACCAGGAAGGGCATGGCTCCACGAAGCAGCTCTGCCAACATGCGTCACACTCTGTACACAGGGGACTTGCACACCACTTAAACCCCTCACCACAACATTGCGTGACGGTGGTGTTTCCACGTGACACTTAGACATTTCTCATTGACCCTTTGACAGTCGTCGGCGTACATGTACGGTGGCGATTACACATTTGAAAGTGCCCGCATAAATGCGAAACCGTGTGTACCACAGGAGTTGGTGCTACTCGTTATGTTACTGGCACACTATAAACGTTATATTCGCACGGTGTTTGGCTTTTCCAAAGATATTTATAGTTTCAAAACTAGATGCTCCGCGCACGTGATACGTGCGGGATGGTCACTTCACGTGTCGGTTGTTCTGGAAGAAGAGGCAATCAGAATATCGGCCCTTCTGATAAAGACTTTTAATACTTCTCAGAATTGAATTCAGGAGATAAGGGCTTACCATCCGATGGAAAAGCCCTGTCAAGTACCTCCGGTTAAAAGTCTCAAACCGCCGGAACGTTGCGGAAGCGGTCGTGCCAAAATGAAACCGAATGGAAGACAGGTGACAACTTTTCTCCATCAATACTTCCATCTGATGCTTCTAAACCTGAACAACTTGCAAGCACTGTATGTGCTCCCGCTAGGTAATAAAGAAAAAAGCTTGCGCATTGGCCCTTTCTTTATACTATTCCTTTGGAAACAAAACATGATATAGGCGAAAGATCTTTTGGGAAAAAAACCCAGACCTTCAGAGGGTTAAAATAGAAAGCCAAATACTGTATATCACAGCACTATCTCCTAGAAGTAAGGGCTCTTCTAGAAGAGGAGTATAAGATGCGAAAGTTTCCGCATGGAACAATATCTCAATCACGAGCTAGAGGAAAGTTTCCTAAATTTTTTTTAAACACTGCAGTCGTCTTGCGTTAGTTTGACGTCGGTTACATCGACTTATCATTTAATTCGACCCTATTCAAAGGCCCTGGCAAAAGCCCATACATTTCTATTCAAAAAAAAAAAAACTCGCTATTTCTATCTCGAAATATAAAATATTGGTTCATTCGACATAGAGGGAACCGGCTGTAAGCAAATTACAAGCACGATTGGCCGTGCGTAACACACAAAGACAGGCCTCTCTTTTTCCGAGTTACGCAGTGGGCAAATTACAAGCGCTATCAGCCACGCCCGTCGGCGAAAAAAACCCGTTTTCGAATTTTGAAGTGTACGCTGCATTGCGAAGAGAGAGAAAAAGAGAGCAAATACTGAGACACGGGACACGGCTGGGTCTCAACACAATACAACCATTGCAACACTATTGCGGAGCAGCAAGCGCTGCTCCACGGCAGTGTTGCAATGACATCGGTCATTGTTGCCGCTGCCGCACTGAAAGCGCAAAGGTTGCTGCCACCGTTGTGCGGTGCGGCACATTGTAAAAATGTTAGCCCACCTGATCTAAAGTGCTGGATATTCAGAATTTTGCACGCATTTTTTAATTCGACCTAATTTCACATGTCCCATCAAGGTCGAATTAATGGAAGTCGACTTAACTGCACACGTAGAGATGAGTAACATCTATTCTGCCTTGGAAACATTTAGATCAGGGGTCTCCAAAACCTCGCACCCTGGGTCAGATCCAACCTACAGAGGCACTCCATCCGAACCACGGCCCACTGCTACAAACGCAAAAATATAAGTGCATAAAAAAAAAGTGGCGCCGCAACATGCTTCAAAAGCGCAAGCGAAGATGTCAGAAAGAATGAGATAAAATCTGCATCAAAACACGGGTTCTCTCTCCATATTTGTTGTACATTGTCATCACCAGCATTACTATTCATAGTTCCCTGTTTTATGTTTGTGTAACTAGTATGATCTGTGTAAAGGCCCATACGCACATACGCGTTTGAACGCATCTGAGTGCGTTGCGGAGTCCTTGCGCCCAGGAGCAGTCGCTCGCTGTACGATGCACACCGTCTCGCGACGCTCGGTAGCACGACGCAAGCGAGCAGAGACCCGCTCAACTTTCCGAAGCGATGCGGTGTGTTCGACTAATCAGATGCCGAGAAAAAAGAGGATGGGTCACGTGTTTGCTGGCGCCATTCGGTAAAGCTTATTCGGTTCTCCACTTGCAGAACTTGCTTTTTCGTTTTGGGGAGCGGTGGGGACTGCTTTTTCCGAGGCTGCGATGGTACAAGCTTGACAGAATGTCGGGGAAGCCAGTGGGACTGTCTCAAGATCGAATACTTCTACGCTGTCGCCGTGCGCCGCCATGTTGCCGTGCATTTCGCTTACTATTGGTGAGCTGCTAGCGACGATAGCGCGTTACTGGCGCTTGAATGCTTTCAAATGCGTGTCAGCGCAGCTCTGTGTACAAGCTTGGAGCAAGTGCTCTTCTCAACGCAACGTGTCCGCTTGACACTACGAAACAAACTGCGGTCAAACGCAAGTGTGCGTAAGGGCCTTCAGAACCTTTGCATATTGTCATCGCCAGGTCTATCATTCTCAATAGTCTTCTTTAGTCCTATGTTAATACGCCAAAGTTTATATGCGCTTTGATCGATGCCTGGCGACTTCTCTGCATCACAAGTATTTTGTAATGCCATAATTAGCAACATACTGCATTTAAAAACAAAGTATACATATCTGTTCACCCACCTTACATTTCTTTAAATTTTTGCTTTAGTTTAAAATTTTGTATTTATATGCTTATTCCGGCATATTTATTTATTAAATTTCATTTATTTTGTCTTGTCTATTTTCCAGCCCTTGAGACCGCGACAGGTCCCCAATCCAGCCTCTTAGCCAACACGTTTGGAGAGCCCAGGTTTAGATGATGTGCCGTTGTTAGCTACACTTTTTTAATGTTATCACATTTACCAGCAGAACATTTGGGAGGGGGTCGATTTTTTCACTAAATAATGTTTATTTATAGGACGGGAAAAATCTTATCAGCACTTCTCAAAAACACCTTGGACCCATGCCAAGGTTTACTACAGTGCTGGTAGAACCACACTGCATCGATGCAATGCAGGGAATCGAAAGTCAAGCAAGCAAGCAAATGCACACAAGTGTCTCGGAAAAAGCGCACCGGAAACACCTGCAGTCGCCTCTGTGGAATCCCCGTTTCTTAGTCAAACCTGTGGTGAAGTGCCCCAGTGCGTGTAACCGGCAAGCCAGAAATTATTGTCGGGCGAGGCTAGGCCAGTAACTGAAGAGCCCACCTGTGTTGTAGAGTCGGAGGTCGATGACCTGCCCCTTGGGAGTCTTGTACACGTAGGGCACAGCAGGAAGCCTCTCTTCTCCCTAGAAACCCAGGCTCAATGCAGTTACGGACAAAAAATACAGGAATACATAAATGTGTGCGCCCTGCACGATGTCGCCCCCTTATTGCAGCAAAGAAAATCTGTGCGTTTGAAACGTGTGCTGGATGCATCCTATACGCCACAACCCAGTTTGCACTTAATTAACCAATGAAGCACATTCGCACATACGAGCATACTTTTTGGCGACTCCTAAAACGTCGAAGACGATTGATCCTGCACTTTTTGACAATTTTTGCGTCTGTAGCGAGCATTTTCAAGCAATCACTACTGTCTTCACCGTAAGATGAGTTCTCATTGCACGAAACGCTCGTCGTCTTCTCCACTCCTGCAATGACCTTCTGTAAGGTCATATTTTTTAAATAAAAAAAAAAATAAATAGAAGGGCTGGCACTCCCTCACCATATGGCACTTCTCAAAGGTCTGCCTCTTGATCTGGTAGCGCACAAACAGGCACAACTGCTCCAGCTGGCTCTCCGTGTCCGCCTGCAACAACGCAAAGCAGGAGCGACGCCAGCGATCGCCATACTTTAGGGCTCCAATGAAACCAAGGCTCTCGATTTTCGATTCTCACACATTGCACAACTGAGGAGCCGAGAACTACAGCCTTTTACGGAACAATGCTTTAGTGCTGAAACGGTTGTGAAAGAAATCAGCAACAGTCTCGCTATACTTAGCATAGAGTCAAGAGGTTTGACTAAATGTTAATGTCAGCGGAAGAAGGTCGTTGGGCTCTCTACACTTCAAGCAGACGAGGCTTATGTGCATTCCTAGTGCCGGATGTTCTGCTGGAAGCCGACAAGGGGTGCAGGTTGAGCGCGAGTTCAGCGTCAGCATTCAGCTGGGACTGATTCAGCCCGAATGCCAGCTGAATATTGATGCCCCGCTTGTGACCGGTCCATGCCCCGCCTTGGCCTCCGGCAGGTGGTGCAGAAAGTCCATCACTGCCTTCTTGTCAGCTAGGGGGTGTTGACTGTACGCAAGGCAGGAGGGGAGAGAAGACCTGCCTCGATGGTGAGCTCGGCCACCAGGTGCTTGACCCTCTCCTCCTGGAGCCGAGAGGCCAGCAGGCTCGCCGAGACGGAGGGCATGCCCACCAGGGCGTCTGCGACGAGGGAAAAGAATGGATTCTGACGGTAACAGCGATGTGGTTGGTCCAAATATTTTGGAGCAGAAAAAACAACCTTCGAAGCGTGAGCGCAGACTTTGTTTTCATTTGTACCGCTGCAAATATCATGTTAAAGTTAATGTGTGGGCCTGCCCAGCTAAAGGGCAATGCATACTGCCTTCTCGCTCGCGTGCTACCCTTTGTTAGCGTCGATTGCGCAGCAGGGGCGGATTCCCTCAAATACAGAACTAGCATTTCATTGAGTGGAGGAGCAACAGACAAATTTACGAGAAGAGGTCTGGTGAAAGATGGCATGAACTGCTGTGAATTGTTATTTTAGGCACCGAATCCCACTGAAATAATGTTAAAATATACAATCATTTTCAGCACCTAGATTAATGTCTCTTTCATTCAGAGGTTGTAATAAAGCTGCAATTTATAATTCAGAAACGAAACAAAGCAATAGTCATTTGAATATGAACATCAATTACATTTTACAGCGGAGCTGTTAAGGGCTAGGTTCCCCAGGATTGTGTCCGGTACCAAACAAATGTCGACACAAAACTCTGGACAGCTACCGCCATCTATGAGCGACGGCGGCAACCAGACAACCGGTTTGCCGGCCTCGCTCATAAATGGCGGCAACCTTTCCAGCCTTGCATTTTGGTTTTCACCAGAGTGGAAAGGCTGAATTTCTCTAGACGTCGTCCTAGATATCGTCCTCAAGGTCGTCCTAGAAGTCGTCCTTGAAATCATCTTAGACGTCGTCCTTGAGGTTGTTCAAGAGGTTGTCCTCGAGGTCGTCCTAGAAGTCGTCCCTGAGGTCACCAAGACGTTCTCCTCGAGGCTGTTCTAGAAGCCGTCCTAAACGTCATCCTTGAGGTTGTTCTAGACGTCGTCCCTGAGGTTGTCCTTAAGGTCATCCTAGACGTTGTCCCTATGGTTGTCCCTATGGTTGTCCTTGAGGTCGTCCTAGAAGTCGTCCTAGAAGTCGTCCTAGACGTCGTCCTCTAGGCGTCGTCCTTGAGGTCGCCAAAGAAGTCGTCCTTGAGGTCTTCCCACCATAGTACAGCTTTGCTGGTCTTCCTTCTTCACCAGAGTGGAAAGGCTGAAAGTTCTTTTTATGTAGAACTTCATAACAAAAGTTGACAGGTGAACGATTAATATGCCTTCTTAAAGATACTACTGCCAAACTCGTTAAGGTTCTTCCCAAGCTTCCATCCACAGCTCCTGCCAATTTAGTTCTAATTTACCCCCCTATATAAACGTGATAACTAAACGAAAGAGTTAGCATAAAAAAGAACCTACAGAAGAATGCATATAAATTTTCTTGCAGTACCGAAGTCTCCTTGCTAAATCTCGAATTGGAAAAGTACTGCCAGGGTATCGCAGTCTATTGTATATACGAGCCGAAGTTGCATTCAGAAATTATGTCGCATCTCACTCTGGACGAGTTTTAGTTTTACCCTTTAGCACGCAGGTGAGGTGCGGTGAAGCAAGACATGCAAAATCACAATGCCTACTCTGCAATTGTCACTTCTCTGCAGTGCACCAGTGCGTGGTGAAAGGCACACTAAATAAAACAAACCTGCCAGAACAGACCACGAACATGAGAATTATTGCAAAACTTCCGAGTGCTGTCAATTTCTGATACAAAATGCAGTCAAATGCCTAGTATGCAGTGGCGTACCAACTTGTTTTTGAGTGAGGGGGGGAAAACCAGACCCTCCTCTCCTCTCCTCCCCTCCCCCTTCCCCCTCTGAGCCGGAGGGCTGCGCCCTTGGTATCCCCTGGGCGCCGCCAGCCAGTGTTTGCCCTGCCCTGTGGCGGCTGTTTTAGGGGGGGGGGCAAAACACATGCCTTGCCCCCCCACTCTGAGAACTGGTGGGGCGAGCGCCCCTTGCCCCCCGGTTGGTACGCCCATGCTAGTATGTTATTCGATACAATAATCAAAAGTTCTGAAAACTCGCATAAGCCTATCGTAACATCCGGTCGTGTAGCAATGCCCAAGCTATTATATTTCCAGTATTATTATACTGAAATGCAATGTTGGCACAAATTCCTCACATTTTGCTAAAATGCAGCAGAGTAAGCAATTCGGCACAAATGGCACAGCAATCACATTACTGCAGTAACCACGTCGTACAGGCTAAAAAGGGCAGCGGGGCGTGGCAAATCGAAAAAGCTGACATCAATGGTTCCAAAGGTACAAATGAAAAAGAGAGAGGCATCGTCAGACCAATAAAAGAAAGCAGACAAAAGGTTAACCGTATTCGTTTTGACACGACGCATTAAAGTTGTTTACTTACGTGTCGACTTCAGACTTGATGGCACACAGTATGCGGGGGATTTTCTCGGGAACCAAAGCTACAAAAAGCTAAGCACCCACACTAGAAGCGATACTTCGGTGCTTCTTCGCGTTTATCAAAGGCTCGCTGACAATCCGAACAGCCAGGACCGCCGACGCCTGCTTCTATGCCCTGCCGTCTGCAGACGGCCAGGACGCGTAAGAAAAATGGCGAACCTTTCCCTCTAGATTCGTTATACAACTTCTATGCCCAAGGCTCACCCGGAGGGAAGTGTATACCGTGGTACCTAGAACACGTCCTGGACCGGCGCGTCCAGCGGCCTATACCGCCCAATCACCGAGAGCAATCTGTCTCGAAGCAGCAACGAACGATGTCGTAGACGTCGGCGTGTCACGTTGTCAGAAGTCGCAATCCCGGCGGTCAGTGCTAAAAGTTTTGACGAAAAGCACAAGCGAGTGCAAGTGTTGCCGTTGCTCCCGCGCGCCAACCCCTGGCCACCGAAGCTTCCGTGGCCCGCCGGACTGTGGAGCGACCTGCAGCAGAACAGGCGTCTGCCGTACTACCCCCGTCGCCACGCCGCCGCCGGGATCACTACCGGCAACAGCACGACACTTCCGTGATGTTGTCGGGTGGAAATCGAGGCACCTTTTTCTTTAGGACGCGGCAAACGTACCGGTCGGAGATGTGTTCTTGGTACCGCGGCGCAAAACGTCCACGACGTGGCGGACGTCGTACGAGAGGTGCGAGACTGCTCACCCATGAGGAGCAGGAGCGCCCGGGTGAGGGCAACCCAGGACGCCCGAAGGCTGAGGAAGTGCGAGTCCAGCCGGTTCCGGGCGGTCACCACGAGCAGGCGGAGCGCGAGCGCCACGTCGTGCAGCCAGTGGCGCCGGGCGCACTGGCGGCCGCTCTGCACCAGGCGGCTGAGGCGCCAGCGGTACTGGCGGCCGGGGAATGCACGGCTGGCAACCTCAAACTCCCTGGGGGGTCAAGGTCAAGATGATTGGATCAAGGTCAAGATGATTGGGTCAAGGTCAAGATGATTGAGTCCACCTGACAGGTGAGAACCACTGCATTATTGAGAGACGGGATTTGTTGCCTATGCAAGTATTATCGTTCTACTTGTATTAAATATCGATAGGCTGTATTGTTTACAATAAATATGTATGCCAGTGCCCCTGTCGAGCGACTGGTTTTGCCTATTGCAGCAAAAATGTTGCCAAGGTTTCCTCCCTTCCAGCGTTCCCAAAACTTCGGTCCAGAATTATGTTGTGTCTCTGGAATCAATGAGTCCGTTTGCTTCGACCAGAAAAGTATGAACTCTAGTTCTGCCCCGAGTTTAGAGAAGTGCAGGAGTCGTGCAGCGGCGGCGCAGAACCAGTGTGGCCATTGTGTTAGGACTGGCACTGTGATCGGCTTCCGAAACAGAAGCACAGGATGTCGTCTGCATCTGTTGGCTCTTGTTTCTCCACGCCATGTGGTATGCTACATTTGTTTCTTTGCAATATGAGGATATTATTCGTGTTTCATCAGTTTTAAAGTATGGAAACAAAATCTTTTCAATAAAAGTTTCTTTATTTGAGTGCGCTAAAACCATTTTCAGCATGAAATGCATTCCTATCTGCATTTCTAACGATTACAGTCCACCTTTTATTGTCTCCATAAGCGTACATGTCCTTCGACTGCATACGCCACGATAGAATTTACATTTATTTGGCAAAAGTAGATTCATTTCACGTTTCTTGAGTTTTGCATTTTGACAATAAGTTAACGGCATCAGGATGATTTCGCGTCTGGAGTTACAGGCGGCAGTGAACGGTAGCGAACACTTCGTCGAAGATGAAGGCCTGACGAGAGCGTCGCCTTGGCCAAAACAGTGATCGACCGTCGCTTTGAAATAAAAGCTGAAGCCTTCATTCTGACTCTCGGGAAAGATCCACGTGGAACTACCGAGCCAATGCCAATTCTCTGCGTTTTTACCAGGCCCGTTAGTGGGCAGCCAGACACCAGCAGAGAAAGCATGCAGTAATCTGCTCGGCTAGAAGGGCATGCAAGCGCCGTACGAAATTGCAGACCTCCACAACACATCGGAGTCGTCGTTCTGCATCCAAGAGCTGCTGACGGCGAGGCTATCACGAGTGCAATACTTTTCCTGTGTCTTTTAAGGATATCAACGTGGTGAATACTGTAGAGGACGCTAGTGTAGCGACAGAACAACTATGAATCGTGGCGCCACCTTCGGGTTTTGGAATGGTGTATTTAAACAATGTGCGGAATAAACCAGGGGCTTTTTTCTCAACCGATTTACGTGGCTGGCGGTCCACTCACTCTCGGCCGCCCCGGCCGCTCGCGCCTGATCCTTGCGCGCTCGAGCCTTCTTCATGGTGTCAGAAGTGCCAAGATGCCCGACACCCAGGAAACTTCCGCTGTCTCGCCGCTCCTGCCGTCAGCTGCTGCCTTCTCGCTACGGGCCCCGCCGCCGTTCACGTTCGACGAAGCCAGCCTGTGGCCTGCCTGGCTCCAGCAATTTGAAGATTACTCCTTCGCATCGGGCCTGTCCGTCGCTTCGGAGGAAACCAAAGTGCGCACCCTCCTATACTGCATGGGTCCCCAAGCTCGCGTGGTCCTTTCGTCCATCATGCCGGACGACGAGGCCTACCGCTCCTACGCCGACGTCGCAGCCAAGCTCACGGGCTACTTCGTGCACCCCGTCAACGAGGTGTATGCGTCAAGTCGCTTCCACAAGCGCACGCAGTTGGCGGGCGAGACCGTCGACGCGTTCTTCACGGCGTTGCGTAGCCTCGTCAAAAAGTGCAACTACCCGGCACCGGAGGTGGAAGACCGCATCGTACGAGACCGGTTCGTCGTCGGGCTGCACGACTCGCGTCTGTCCGACCAACTTTGCCGGAACCCGAAATTGACGCTCCAAGAAGCGCTCCTGCTGGCTCGACAACATGAGGACGCTGAAAACGAGAAGAAACGTCAAGCAACGACTTCGCAGCCGAGTCCCCTCAACATTGACGCTGCGTCGCGAAAGTCAACCAAGATGGCGCCTGCCTCCAAAGTTCGAGAACCTTCTCGAAGCCGGGACCAGGGCCGGGACAGCTACCCTCGTGGGTCGAAAACGTCGTGCGACTACTGTGGCAACGCACCGCATTCACGTTCTGAGTGTCCAGCCAGGAGGGCTACATGCAACCACTGCCGAAAAAAGGGACATTTCGCAGCAGTTTGCCGCTCCAGAACGAAGCGCCTCAGCCTTATCCAGCTGCACTCCGTTGAGTCGTCGCAAGCGTCCGGCCGGTACGTCGTTGTACGCGTCAACGGCCTCCCCCTACAGTTCAAGGTGGATTCCGGCGCGGACGTTTCTGTTGTCCCCCGCTCTTTTCCGGGATGTCCTGCCTCGTTGGACCAACCCACGGGCGAGCAACTCGTCGGTCCGGGACGCTGCCGTCTCAATCTTCTCGGTACGTTCCCGGCTACCCTGGCATGGCGAGGTCGGACAGTGCACCAGAAGCTGTACGTTGTCGGCGGCGTAGACACTCCTCTGCTAGGCTACGCTGCAATCGTCGCTCTAGGGGTCGTCAATTTTGTCGATTCAATAACCGACGCCGACCTGCCGAAGACGACACCGTCGCCGCCCGCCCCGTCGTCGCCTGCCCCGACGCCGCTTGCAGCTGCGGCTCCGCTCTTCACGGGACTGGGTACAATGCCTGATGTGTACCATATTCGCATCAAGCCCGGAGCTGTGCCCTTCTCGCTAAGCGTACCCAGAAGGATCCCCATTCCTCTCCGCGGGGTGGTGAAAGATGAACTCGACAGAATGGAGAGAGAAGGCGTCATCCGACGTGTTGAGACGCCTACGGCGTGGTGCGCCGGACTTGTTGTGGTACCCAAGGCTGCTGGTGGCTATCGCCTCTGCGTTGACCTGACCAGGGTGTAAGATAGACAGGTGGGGAAACGGCCCATAGAAACCTACCGCAGCGCCGTGACCCGATTGTGTACTCGTCTGCTTGCGGGTGGCTTGCGGGTACCCCCGATTTACGACAGATGGCGCTGCGGCGAGAAGAAAAAAATTGGAATCGAATTTGCATGGCACTTTATGGGAGAGTGCGCAAAATAAACTGAGAGCACGAAAGTCCTCCATTGAAAATCCACGAGAAACCTTCTCCGTCAGTTTAGCCGGTCGCCAGCGTTCGCCCACTCGGAGTGAAAGTTCGCGGTACTCCACATAGATGGCGCCACAAAAAGAGAGAAAACCGAGGGGGACACAATTCGGTCGCTCATTTGGCTCTCGTTTCACCACCTGTCTATCTTACACCCTGGACCTGACCAAGCTTAATCAGGTCGTTCTACGGGAGAGACACCTGATGCCGACCATCGACCAGGTCCTGGGACTACTGGGAAACGCTGTCGTTTTCTCGAAACTCGATGCGTCGTCAGGGTTTCATCAAGTTCGTCTCTCCGAAAGCAGCCAGGAATACACAACATTCATCACGCCCTTTGGGCGTTACTGCTACAGGCGCCTTCCCTTCGGCATCACCTCGGCCCCAGAGGTGTTCCAACGCCAGATGTCGCGCATTCTCGAGGGTCTCGACGGGTGCGTCAACATGGTGGATGATATCCTCGTTTTCGGCAGGGACAGACCGGAGCATGATGCTAGACTCGACGCCGTCCTCAAGAGACTCCAGCAGTCTGGCGTCACCTTTAACGCCTCCAAGTGTCAGTTTGGTGTGTCGTCCGTCAAGTTCCTGGGGGTGATCGTCAGTGCCAAAGGCATCGCACCTGACCCAGACAAGGTTTCCGCCATCACGAATATGCGACCTCCGACGGATGTACATGGGGTGCGACGCCTCCTGGGCCTTCTGAACCACGTTGGACGATTCTTGCCGAATGTGTCGGCCACGACTGCTCCGATCAGACTCCTCCTCAACAAGGATACAGTATGGACCTGGGGATCAGCCCAAGCTTCCGCCTTCGAGTCGCTGAAGAAGATGGTGGCCTCCAGCTCTTGCGTCGCCCGCTACAACCCCGAGTACCCCACGACTGTATCTGCTGATGCCAGCTCGTACGGCCTGGGCGCCGTACTCCTACAGGAGCAACCGTCAGGGGAACGCCGAGCGGTTGCGTTTGCATCGCGTGCCTTGACAGCCGCTGAAGAACGGTACAGTCAGATAGAAAAAGAAGCGCTCGGAGTCTCGTGGGCAGTGCAGCGCTTTGAAGAGTTTTTGCGTGGCCTCAGCTTCACTGTGGAGACTGATCACCAGCCACTCGTCAGGTTGTTAGGCACTGCCGACCTCGACCTTATGCCTCCCCGCATCCAGCGTTTCCGCATCAGACTTCTGCGGTACCAGTTTTCAGTACGGTACGTTCCGGGGAAGTACCTGGCCACTGCTGACACGCTGTCACGGGATCCCGAAGGCCCCTCTCTAGCTGCCTCTTCCACCGACAGTGTCGAGCTCTTTGTGTCGCAAGTCGTGACAGCCCTTCCTTCGACTCTGGCGGTGCGCCTCGACGACTTCAGAAGGCATCAAGCGTCAGATGCCGAGTGCTCCGCGCTGAGGGTCTACTGCACTAGAGGTTGGCCAAGACGAGATAGACTCCCCTTGAATATGACCCGTTACTGGGACCACCGGGGCGACTTCTCCATTTGCGAAGACCTGCTGCTCATGGGTGGACGGCTCGTCGTGCCTTCGCTGCTGCGCAAGGACATTGTGGGCCTGCTCCACGACGGACACCAAGGTGTGAACCGGTGTCTGGCCCTGGCCAAAGACTCCGTGTGGTGGCCGGACCTCAAGAACCAGGTCAAGACTGCCGTTGAGAACTGTACTGCGTGTGCAAGCACCCGAGTTCAGCGTTGCGAACCCATGCTTGCCACGGAAACCCCTTCAGTGCCATGGGAGCGGGTTGCTGCTGACTTGTTCTACTTAGATGGCCAGGACTTCCTTCTCGTTGTGGACTACCGTTCGAGGTACCCCGAGGTCATTACGCTGCGGTCGACGTCTGCGGATGCAGTCATCTGTGCCATCAAGAGCATTTTCGCGCGGCACGGCATTCCACAGACCTTCTTCAGTGACAACGGGCCGCAGTTTGCCTGCAAAGCGTTCCAGGACTTCGCGAAATCCTACGGATTCACACACCTCACGAGTAGTCCTCGCTACCCTCAATCGAATGGTGAGGCTGAGAGGATGGTCCGCACAATCAAAGAACTGTTCCGGAAAGCGGAGGACCTCTTTCTGGCACTGCTAGCCTACCGGAACACTCCCGGTGTGTCGGGATACAGCCCTGCCCAGCTCCTGATGGGACGTTCTCTACGAACACGCCTACCCGTCACCGCCGCAAGCCTGGTTCCGGATTGGCCTCAAGTCAAGGACTTTAACGAGCGCGACGCTGCCCAGCGTCGTAGACAGCAGAAAGACTTCAATTCTCGCCACTGTACGCGGGATCTTCGCCCTCTCCAAGACGGGGAGGAAGTGTGGGTACAAGACGCCCAGTCCACGGCAACGGTTCTGAGTCCTGCTCAGAGGCCACGGTCGTATGTCGTCCAGACGCCCAGCGGTGTTCTCGTGCGAAACCGCAGACACCTCGTTCCCTGCAGCAGTCCTCCATCTTCTGCAACTCCTCAAACAACTGACGAATCGGCAGCTCTGCAGCAGGCTTCAGAGGACAGCGACAGCGGCGGAGCACCTCTTGCATCTCTGCGAGCACCTCCAGCTTCTCCAGGGACTTCACGACCGCGCTACTCCCGTTATGGACGGCGTGTGATTACCCCTAAAAGACTGAACTTGTAGGGCATGTTCTTTTTGTTCTGCTGCGCATAGGGCAGGACTAGACTGAGCATATTTTCGTTGCTCTTGTGTATTTAGGCATTGCTTCTCTTTACGGACTGGGGTGCGTAAAGTCTGCCAAAGGTTTCATCGTAAGGCTTTCCTTTAAGCTTCTAAGTTTCGTAAGCATAGGGCTCCCGAAGGGGGGATGTAGAGGACGCTAGTGTAGCGACAGAACAACTATGAATCGTGGCGCCACCTTCGGGTTTTGGAATGGTGTATTTAAACAATGTGCGGAATAAACCAGGGGCTTTTTTCTCAACCGATTTACGTGGCTGGCGGGTCCACTCACTCTCGGCCGCCCCGGCCGCTCGCGCCTGATCCTTGCGCGCTCGAGCCTTCTTCAAATACCACGTAGCATTGGAAAGGAGAATGTATGTGAGGCAATCTGCCAACACTCACCACAAGAAGCGTAACCTGCACGACCAGGTGTGCAAGACGTTTTCAAAATGTACTATCGAAGCCAATTCCCACCCTCCGTTAGGATCTCGCTTCCATGTCCACCATGGGTACATTAGTTTGAGAGTAAATGTTACCTCCGTCTCGGTGTTACTGTTAAACATTGCAGACATTTGAGCCATAGAGTTAGTGTAATGTATGCTAGAGGTTCAACTGACGCCAGCGTCTATGTGACTGCCGGGATGGAGATGAAGCAGACAGCAACCAGCCTACTTTTGGGGTGCTCCTGTGCATTCCTACGGGAAAACGCGCGTGCAGTTTCTCTCTTCGCCAGAAAATAACATGGATCGTTCCTGTTATTTTCATTTTAGAAGTGTAGTTGCTTTAGTCACAGCATTTTTCTTCATCAGTGAACAATGTTAAACTTTGCTATATTTCACGCCCAAACATTCGTTCCACAGAAGGTGCGTAAACAAGAGCGACGAATCAAAGCAAGATAACAATCGAAAGGTACGTAAAGCAAGTTCAAGGCTCACCAGCATTCCAATGACGCTTACATATTGCTAATATGCCACTCCTGCCACATATATCAAAACAATGTCGTCGTGCATCTTTACGAGCGATTAAAAACATACAAAACTTAAAGAATAAAGTATGTGGGCTATGAAAATCATCTCTGTTTGTTATTTCCTAAGCTGGGCGGCTTTTATCGAGCACCTGTTTTCTGGCTTTTCTTTATTTTCGAAGATTTCTAGCATGCAGGTGATGTTTTGAATGTAGAAGAAGCATCTTCGCACATTTGCATGAGCAGAGATAATAAAGCGATACTTATTTATTGCAAATAGAGCGACGCGATTGGTCCGAGTCATTTTGAAGCACCTTTTGGAGCAGCAAAAAAAATGTTTGTAGCATGAGTGCACATTAATTTTTATTCATACCAATGCAAACATCATGTTAAGATTAAGGCCCGTTCACACTCTTGCGACCTCTTAAACCTGGGTTCCTTAGAACTTCTTAAACCAGAAAACCCACTGGCGCCATCTATTGGAAAGCAGTGTAAACTCGGCGGTCCGGCATATTTTTTTTTTATTTCTCAAACATTATCCTTTCTTTCTTGGCTCGAAAAACTTTTGACAATGTTATAAACGAGCCTTTCTATGGGTATTACGCACATTTGACCTCGAAAATCCCGCAAAACCTTCGCTCTTGTGAAATGCAGTTCCAGAGTCACCGCATAGATGGCGCCACAATGTCACTTGTGTTCCCTCATTCTAGAAACATTTAAGAAGTTGTAAGAGATCTCGTCTCTCTCAGTCGTACTCGGTCGCAAGAGTGTGAACGGGCCTTTACTGTGTCGACCTGTCCAACTACAAGGCAATGTCTACATTGCCTTCTCACTTATGTGCAACTCTTTGTTAGCATCAATTGCTGTGTTTGTGTGCAGAAGCACCAGACAGGGTGACAAGAAGGTGAGTGATGAAGGACAGCAGCATGAACTGCTGTGAAAGGTTTTTTCAGGTACTGACTTTCACTGGAAAAGTACAATAATATTGAGCACATAAATGTATGTTTCCTTCAAGTTCTAGAGGTTGTAATAAAACAGCAATTTATAATTCAGATAAAAAACAAAGCACTGGTCATTTTATTATGAACGTTGCTTACATTTTATGTGTAGAACTTCGTAACAAAAATGGCGTGTGAATGAAACTTAAAAACAATCTTGTCCAACTCAATTAGGTTCTTCCCAGCTTCCATCCTCTGCTCCTGACAATTTGGTTCTAACTTACTCATACCTATATAAAAGGGATAACTAAATGAAAGAGTTGGCATAAAAAATAAACCTGGAGAAGATTTCATATAAATCTTCTTGCAATACCGAAGTATCCTTGCCAAATCTCGAACTGGAAAAGATACCGCATGGATTTCGCAGTCTATCATATATACAAGCCAAAGTTGGTATTCTGGAATTGTGACGCGTCTCGCTCTGGAGGGGTGCTTCCCCCTTAGCTCGGAGGTGCGCTGCGGCGAAGCGAAACACGCAAAATTGCGATGCTTACTTTGCGGTTTTCGCTTCTCTGCAGTACAACCAGTGCACGGTGAGAAGCGCACTAAATGAGAGAAACTAACCCCCCAGCAGAACAGATGACAAACATGACAACTATTGTGAAACTCCCGAGTACTGTCAGTTTTTCATAAGAAATGCGATCAAATAGTTTGTTATTTGATGCAACAATTGAAAGTTCTGAAGACTCGCTTAAGCGTATCGTAACGATCTGGCCTAGTAGCTAGGCCTGAACTATTATATTTTCAGTATTATTGAAGTGAAATTAAATTTATGGGCAATGTTAGAGCAAATTCCTCACATTTTGGTCAAATGTAGCAGGGTAAGCACTTTGGCGCAGTTTGCCGCAACGGGCGCAGCAATCACATCACTGCAAATAGGGCTCTATTAACTTGGCCTTCACTTTATTTTGATTGCCTACATGCACAAGGAACTACTGATCCAGTGTTCCTGCATAGTTTTTGCCGTCCCTTTTGGTTTACCACATGTTTTTCAATCGCTTCGTACGTAAACCGTTTATGCAGAAAAGCGCCGACGCCGTCTTTTTACAATAATGTCCGACAGTGCACATAAATACATGTATGAAGCTGTTTTTGATAGAAGCACTGTAACTGACCAATAATTTTACTTACATGATTAAGAAATTTTCCAAGCTATTTACTACCTTATAATTATATGTAATATTTTCTCTTATAATCAAGCGCAGAGAAAAAACGCACCCACTTTTCTCCATAGAAATGCATTACCGGAAGTAAATTTTTGACTGGTTGTTGTCTGCTTCAATTTGCAACAGCACACTAGCTGAACCTCTAGCATACATTATAATTAACTCTATGATTTGAGCAAAAGCTCTGAGAAATGGCACCATGAGTAGAGACGGACCAAGGGTGTCGCCTGTTCCCGTCAGCTGCTTCCGCACAGACGCTGAACTGACTTCACAGCCGGTGCAAGGTTTTGAGGAACTGGGTGTGAACTTGTTTAGAACTGGTATGAATCAAATGCGCAAGTGCAGCGGCCATACAACTACCTCTCCAATCGAATGTGCCAGTTCCTGCACTGCTACAGCCAGTTCAAGTGAATCGAACGGACCTAATGGCTACAAAATGGTGGCACTGGGCAAATATATCAGGCGGGCCAACGTGGCAGACACTCCCCTTGCCAGCAAGCAAACAAGCTAGACTTCCTTTTTGCACACTAGATTACGGGTTATGTGATATAAACGAAGCTCTAGCAAAAGCCAACTAAC
This sequence comes from Ixodes scapularis, assembly GCF_016920785.2. NCBI lineage: Eukaryota > Metazoa > Arthropoda > Arachnida > Ixodida > Ixodidae > Ixodes > Ixodes scapularis. The sequence goes on from NW_024609881.1 coordinate 109,171,254, forward strand.
ATCCGACTCCAACCAGTTGTAATTCACCGGTTTTTGAGAGCTCATATGAGGATGCATTTAACCTTTTTTTTTTCTTTCCCCCTAGCACCAACACGGCTGACATCAGGCAATAAGTACCTTAGGTACTTCACCAGTTCAGATGGCAGCTATAGAATGTGGTTGTCGGCTGCCATGCGAATGTATAGTGACAGGGTGTTCTAAGATGGCCCCTCACCCGCACTCCCGGATGGATCGCAGCTGCGTCTGGTCCAGCCGCGGAGCTCTCCCCTTGGCATCTCTCGCCACGGCGTCTGCCTCCTCGAAGTTCGGCATCGTGAAGACATCTCGCAGGCTAGTTGTGCGCGTCTGTCGGGAGAAAAGTATGAAATCTTTTTTAGTTCACATATTGCCGCGTGCATGGCCGAGATGGTATGCACGTGGCTCTCACGCAAGCGTCCGGAGTTCGATGCCCGGTGCAGGACATTACTTTTATTAATTTGTTCTTCATACTTCTAGAAGATTTGTGTTTACTCTTACCCTGAATGCTCAACACTCAAACATTCTAGGCTGAATGTTCAAGACACGAGTGTAACAGATAAGGAGCCCAGCGTGGCCTTGCCGAGACACTCTCGACCTAGCTGGCTGTCACACCGACACCTCAATGCTCGCGCTGCTTTCTCGACGTTCATTGTTTTGTTTCCGACACGAGTTCGCCGATTAAACTCTTTGTTTCTAGTTCTATGTTCATATAGTATTCTTTCTTTTTTCATCCGCGACAATATATGACTTTTTAATTTTTTGTGAGCTTATAGAAGGTTATAGGAGCGCTTCACGCGACAGGCGTTCGGTTCGAACTCCCATTTGCTAGTGTGAGGGTTTGTACTGGTTGACTATCGCATATGTTTGCTACAGAGATTGTGTTTTTCAGCTAAGTTCTAGTTGTGTCACTCAGAGATCTGCTGCACCAGCCACAGTAGTCAGCGACTGAAGGGAGAAATGGGAGGTATATTTCATTTTCGCAAATACCGGCGAATACAAGAAGCCGGGATGAGATGGTGCTCGAATGAACCGGGGCGACACTGACAGGCAAGAAAGTGGGCGAGAGTTGATGCATCTCAAATACGTCCCCAATCGTAGTCTTCGAGCTTGGTCATTCGCGGAGCCACCCACCTTGCTTCTGAAACTTTACACCTCTAGCAACGCTAGGATGCAAAGCTTCGGAAGGTTTGCACTGCTACTGATGCTAGGATGGCCGCCTGCACCCTTTAGTGTAGCCCCAAGACAATTTACTGTTATGACACATGGTGTTTTATAATCGTGGTGCCTGGAACGTGTCTCCAACTGGTGTGGTTACCGCATCCTAAGAAACGGTCTCTCGATTCCCACCCGATGACGACACAGAAGTGTCACATTGTCGCGGGCTGCAATCCGGGCGACATCACAGCAGCAGTGGTGGATGTGGCACGCGTCTGTTCTGCCGCAGATCGCTTTCCGGCTTAAAAGTCCGTGGAGGTGTTGGCAGCCAGGAGTTGAACCGCCGCTACAACGGCGACATTCGCATTCTCTCGTGCTTCTTAAAGCGTGAAATGCTTTTTAACGCTACCCCCAATATCATAATCTTGCCTGTTCGTCCGTCCATGCATTTCCCGCTAAATTTAGCAGGGAAACTGAACTGGTGTGCAGGTCATGTGATGACAAATCACATGACCCCAATTGACATCATGTGACCTATACACTAATTCAGTATCTCCGCAAAATTTGGCAGGGGATATTGATGTCACATAACCCGACGTTGCTTGACCTATTCACCAATTCATTTTCCCCTCTAAATTTAGTGGGCAAAGTGAATTGCTGTTTAGGTCACGTCACTTCCCCGCTAAATTTGGCAAGGAAATCGATGTCACGTGACTTGCTCATGAGACTTATATACCAAATCAGTTTCCCCACTAAATTTGGCGGGGAAATTGATGTAACGTGACCCGAAGTAGCGTGACCTATGCGCTAATTGATGCCACGCAACCTCTACGTCAATTCCATTTTCCGCTAAATTTGGCAGGGAAATTTATGTGACGTGACCAGCACACACAAATCCAGTTTCCCCGCTAAATTGAGTGGAAAACTTGACGTCACGTGAAGCGACAACACGCGAGTCATGCTTTTATATATGTTGACGCAACGTGCAGCGTACACTGTACTAGACCGTATATTGTCCTCTAAAAAAATTAAAACGACTGCTTTTTAAATACTGCATTCCAAGGATTACAGGACTTTGGAGGTAAAGCTCACTACCAATTTTCTCCAAAACTTCTGGGCCCAGCTACTGCCAGGACCGCGACATCCGACAGCCCGACACTCGTGCTTCTGCTACGCCATCTGCTGCCGCTTTGGGACCCCTTTCGATGCGTACGCGGAAGAGGACGCCAAACGCGCCGGTCCGGGCCACGTCCCGGGCACCATACTTCTAACGAAAAATGCGGAAATGAACTCACCTTCCGCGCTTCACCCTCGGCCCGCAGGAGAGCCGGTGGCAGATGGAACACGGGAGGGGGCAGGCGCAGCGGGAACTTCTTCCAACGGAAAAGAACCTTCTCCGCCGCCTGAAAGAGAGCGGAAATGGCAGCGTGAGGCCACCGCGAACTTCGAGGAACTGCAAATTACGCGACGACAATTTCGTAGTTTGTTTGCGTCAGTGGCCACCCCCAAACCGGAGACGCACGTCGGGAACGACGCGATACGTCACGTGTGCAGCTACGGTCATCTAGGGAGCGAGAATGGCAGCGTACGTTTTTCGAATGGTCGGCCTCCAGAACGCTCTCCCTGCCTTCCGCTGTATTTTGGCTACATGCGCGCGCTCGAGGAGCATGAGATGTCGAAGCATCATCGAAAGTCGGGAGCTTGTGCCGGAAGTGGGACAATTGGAGCTGCTCCCTCCCATCCTCACCTTATCGGTAACCATAGCTGCAGTGAAATCTCGTTTATTCAGACTCTCTTAATTTAAACTCACTGATAATTCAAACTAACATGTGGGTCCTGCGCTATGTGTTTCTAGCGAGGAAACTCCTGGTGATTCAAACTTTGCATTATTCCAAGAATGTTTTGGTACCCCTTGGATTCAAATTAACGAGATTCCACTGTAGTTTAATGCGCAAAATTGCTCATCTGCACCTTTTGCTCGGCAATGACGAACACATAGCAACAAAAATACTCCCCAAAATTTCTAGACTTGCAAGGACGACGACTATGATATATGTAAGAGTCAAGTCGGCCGAACTAGAGATCTTGCGAGGGTTCGTCGTCGTTTGTGCCTCTGCTTCTTTCTCTCCTCTCACCTGTTTTATGGCTTGGACGGTGCTGGAAAGTTCGGCAGGGACTTGTCCCGGATCAATGTGAAACTCCAGGTGCTCTTTCTGGTTGGTTTCCGAGCCAGGGATTGCATGAGAACCAACAAGAGCAAGCGTACAGGCACTTTACCGGAGTGAACGAAAAATATTAAAAACTCGTAATTCCGTCACTTTTTTTTTCTATGTGTTTGTTTTGTGGGAACATGTTCTGTGGAAACTCTAGGCAGCTTATGCAACTCTCAAGGCTATCCGTGACATTATCACCTGCCATATCTGTCTCTCTCACCGCAGGGTAAACAGTGGAATCGGTGTAATAGCGCACAAGTTGAAACTAACAAGACTCTGTCTACAATATTTGCGACACGATTCCTTTCTTTTCCAGTGTACGTGAGAACAGCAATCATAATCGTAGAATTACCCGAGACGGCGGTGATGACGGAAGAATGATAGAAAGAAGGAAAGAGGTCGCGGTGTTTGCAGAAGCTGCGGTGATGATGGTGCTTAAATTGACAACACAATGAGCCATGATGTCAATGTACATTATACATCTATGACAGCAACAGCAGAGCTGCGAGGCAGGACACTTTGCACCCAATTTCAAATGCTCTTCACTAACCACATGCCAATATATTATCTCTGCATTTGACAGAAGGCCGCAACAGCCCAAATTCCTTAGTTCGCAAGAGCAAAACTTCGATGGCATCTTGATGCAAATCAACAGTTGCTAATGAAGTCACGGAAACGGTTGCGAAAAACAAAGAAAAAGCAACCTCTGTTCTCACCTCAGGCTCCACAAGATCCATGAAGTTTCTTCAGAGCCCTCCTCAGCCCAGTTCATTCTAACCTGGAACGCGCACATTATAGAAAGCACGTCACAAAAAAAGTATGTCCGTCGCAGTCTCAATCCGTCTCGTTCCCCTGTTTGACACCCTTTTCAGCTTAGCAGGTACATTCAAAGGGAGCATAGTTGCCTTACACGCTCACTCGGTTTTGAAACGCACGCACGCCCAGCTCATAGGTTGAAACCGACGCCGACCCTGGAAACTCATGTGACACCCGTGGAGGTGTCAAGTCCAGCGTGAATACAGTGAGGTGATCACGCGAGTTAATCGAGCAATTCGATAGAAAGCGTGCTTGATGAGCGAGCGACGCGGTTCCCGAAAGAACGGAGTCTTGCCCAAAGTGTGCACTGCAGCTAGTGTGGCGAGTAGCTGGCGGCGGCCCGGAAAAAAAAATAAACAGACGCGCCGAGAAAGCTCTCGGTTGTTTACATGACACGGGCATCCTCGCTGGGCTCTTTAAACAAACTGGGGCCAGCGGAATCGAAACCCAGCGTTTCGCCGCTTCGATCCGGTGAATCGGTGCGTTGATCGCCAACAAACCAGCGAACAGAGGGTGTTAAAGATGAGTAGAATGCTGAGAATTTTAGACGGTGTTTTCGTGATGGGGAGTTGACGGCGGACGACGCGTCCGACGATGTTGTGCTCGCGTTTCTAACCGTGCTCATGCGTTGGGAGCGAACGGGAGACTTACCAGCGTTTGAGCGGGAGAATGGAAACATGCGCGGTAGTCATGGCTTTACGATATTCCTCGTTTCAGGGCGAAAAGGGGACCGCTCGGTGTCGGACCCGTGAAATGCATGAAATCCATGAAATAGTCCGAACGTCTGTTCGTTTGGTCTAGGGTTGCAAATCTACCGTTAATATGACGTCATCAAGGTTACCCTAGGTGACCTTTATGAATTAAAGATGAACCCTCGACGTCACATGTGCACATTTTGTACCGTAAAATGAACGCATTTAGAGGTGCATTGTGGGTACTGAGTACTCGTTTGTCGAGTTTCGGTTCGAGAGTCGTTGAGGGTGGAATTTATATTATTGTGCAGACTCATCTGACGCCCTACATTAATACCTTAATAACAGCTACTCTTATACCCTGCACACTTAACTGCAGTTACGCTAAACCACAATTTGCGCACAATACTTGCCGACAACATTCTGCGGCGATGCAGTCAGAGCTGGCGAACGCGCGCTTGAGCATCTTGAGCACCCATCAAAGCAGTGCACGCGCTCTCTTCACTTCTTTTGAAATAGCTGTTCGAAGGTATAGTGCGGCGTCTGTGCTGCCACGTAACCGCACTTAAAGCTGAGTTAACCGCGGTTAAGTGTGCCCGTGTAACAGGGATATTACAATGTAGCTCAAACAGGTGTATTGTAGAAAAAATAGTGAGTGCGCAGGCGAGCTGGTGGATGCTGATCATGATGTAGAAAATCCGAGACTGTGGTAAAAGCAAGGAAACTTGGTCGAAGAAAAACGACAGGGGAACATAACGTCTCATATTCAGCTACTGCGTTTATTTCCACAATGTCTTATATACACACAACCTAACCACCGACCACCGACGTATTGTAGAACGTTGAAAATGTTTATATTGTTTGTGCTTTGTTGAATAATATTTTGTTATAAAATACGCATTTTTAGTTGTCCAAGTTATTATCTTGTTGTTCAATCAAATACATTCACTTTCTTTTAGCTCTAAAACGGATCTCTATGCGAAGAGCTGATGGGAGATTCGCGTCTGGAAAGCGAAACCAAGTGACCGGAAGTTTGCGTGAACGGCCCTTTTCCGTTTTCGTCTCGCGATATCTCGCGCGAGTTTGCGCGAAACTTTCTTTCTACTGAAATCATGTAAGTGTGAGGACGTGTTAATATTTATCCGTTCTAAAAAGTTCAAAATAGCGTACATCCTTTCGAATAAATTTGAAATAACGATAAAGCAACTCTTTTTAAACCGGTCTAACGTAATATTTCCTTTCGTAATCGAGAAAACATAGTAGAATTTCGGTGGTATCTGACCGCGTATTGTGCTCCTGGCGTTTTGCAGCATGGCGGACGCAGCTCCAGCCGGTGGTCGAGGCGGATTCCGTGGCGGTTTCGGCCGTGGTCGGGGCCGTGGTCGTGGTCGCGGCCGCGGACGCGGTCGTGGACGCGGCAAGGAGGGCGAGAAGGAGTGGGTGCCCGTCACGAAGCTGGGGCGCCTGGTCAAAGACGGCAAGATCAAGTCACTCGAAGACATCTACCCATTCTCCTACCCAATCAAGGTGAGGAGTTTGTTTTCCCTGTATGTTGGCGCACCGCAGCTCGGAGCATGTGGAGTGAAAACTCGCACTGGCAAAACCCAGGCATCCTGGATTCAATATCCACCGCTGCCCCTTTTTTATCTGTATGAGCGTCGTACCGGCGTGCGGTAATGGTACGGCTACCGCGTGGTGCATTGCGAGTGCAAGGCTAGCAGTGGTACTAGACTGGCTAAATTCCTCATTCACACTGGAGGTACCGACGCGCATTGGGGCCGACTAACTTCTGTGCAAGTGTACACGCACGCATTTATTTGACCGTGTGTGGCGTAGTCTACGGCCAGCTCTTCTGTGAATGGAATGCTGACGTTCGCTGGAAGCCGGGTGCGATAAGTGGGCTGGAAACGACCGTCTGTCTGTGGACCATTAGCGGTTCTTCGATCTGAAGGTCTTCAGACCAAAAACCCTTCATGAATTGAAAAAAAAAAAAAAAAAAAATTGAAACATGGTAGTTATAGTAACCTAGTCTATAATGCACTCCCTAAGTCACTAGAAAAAACTCCCCAAGCCACTAAAGAAATTTTCAGACGACTAAACTCGGCTGCGATATTCGTATCTATGGAGGCGTTAACGCCACTCGGTGGCAAAGACACGACTTTTAGAACTGGGGAGCTCTCACCTGCCGAAATGGCACATTGTAAGCTGCAGCAAGAATTAAGTTGTACTAGTTGGTATGCAATTATAACATGGTAAAGTGATTATAAACTGTTTACAGTATATGATCAGTTTTTCTCTTCATAAATCTAAGCCCCGAGAAAAGCATCCTGTCCGTTCTTCTATTTGTCCGTGTCTCGGAGTTTACTTCATGTTGTTTCCCAACCAGTTCGCCCGTATACTTTTGCTTCTTGCATTTCTCCGTTAATTTTCTGCAGCGCTTACTTCTTTGCGGCTTCTGCGTCTTCTTTCCCGCAGGAGTTTGAGATTATTGACCACTTCCTGGGCAGCTCGCTGAAGGATGAGGTGCTGAAGATCATGCCGGTGCAGAAGCAGACGCGTGCCGGTCAGCGCACCCGCTTTAAGGCCTTTGTGGCCATTGGGGACTTCAACGGCCACGTGGGCCTGGGCGTCAAGTGCTCCAAAGAGGTGGCCACAGCCATCCGTGGAGCCATCATCCTGGCTAAGCTGTCCGTCATCCCCGTTCGCAGGGGCTACTGGGGGAACAAGATCGGAAAGCCCCACACCGTCCCCTGCAAGGTGGGTGCCTGGTCGAACGGTTGAATTTGTGCATACGGCTCAACTCTGAACCGGGTGGCGGCTTGTGCCACCTAGCGAGTGATGGTTGGTTGGTTACACTGGCGAGCGGTTTCATTCATGTCGGTGCATGTGCAGATGATTCACCTCGCTCATGCTTGGTGTGGACAAACACTAACTCGTTTATAAACAGCGCATTGCTCTGTAGCTCCGGGGTAGTGAACAATAGTTACTGGGTTGTCGGAAGGTGGTGCCAAGTTCCCCGTATGATCGCCAGTTTGGTCTATGGTATACGCTGTTCCTCCTTGAACTCCCCATTCCTGGTGAGCCTGCCCAAATTCCCAGTGACAGGATACTTATACCGTGTAGACCGCATATAATGTATGTCGCGGGAGTCGCGAAAATCCGCACTATAAGCGGTACCGCACTATAACGAAAACATAAATTTTTCCGGCCAAAATACATGCCATGAGACAACTTACCTTTGTAAAAGAATTTATTTTATGTTAGATGAAAAAGAAAGCTTAGTTTGAGGAAAGTCTTTATCTTTATTTCACCAGACTAGTACAGTTCTGTCTCGTGTGTCACACATTTTGAAAGAAATGAGCGGCTTTTGCCTGGCGCAGCCTTTTAACAGCGTCGCGGGTTGCGGACGGACGTTGCGAGCGTTCAGTATTGGTAACCCTAATCACTTTTCTCCGGATATGAAAACGCGTGAAAATTTGCATCCTTCAAACGGTACCCGCCAGTAATACCTTGAACTTGAGCACACGCATGAAATGCTCCAAATAAGAAATCTGGGCGATGTTCGAGGACACAAATGCTTAGAAATCACCACTGTAGTCGAAGTAAACAAACACAACGACACGGGCGTTTCTGCTGTCTTGAGAGCGCCGCCACGACATCGCTGCACGAGTAGGTGGATCTTCCCTTCTAGTATGTGCTGGGTTATCATAGCGACACACAACGAAAATTCGCAGTCAAGGATAGCGCTTTTACGCGGAACGATGAGATGAACGCCGTCTACGACGACGATCACAACCGATGCCATGTTTGCGGATAGAAGCAGCCGGCCCGCGACCGGCACGCAACGCGCGCGAACACTTCTCCTCGACCTGCGATTGGTCTGTCGTTTCGCTGCGGTTTGTTTCCAACGCAGCGGAGGGACGCACGCACGTGAACGACACATACGTGCGTCCCTCCGTCGCTATGGCAACGGAAACCTCTCTCTTCGCTTCTGCCCGCTCCTTCGAGCAACCTCCTTGCCCAGCGAGTGCCGCTTGCGCCGTCAGCGCCGTTATCTAGTGTCGCACAGGGAAGCGTGCTCGCTGCTCCGGTTGTCTGCGGGCTCTGCCAGAAACCGCACTATAACCAATATTTCCCTTCGCGCGCCTGCATTTTAAGCGGTATACAATTACATAGAGTTCTATTGGAGGCGAACCGGTGGTTTAAAAAAACCGCGTTATACCCAGTCCTGCACTATAAGCGGTTACGTTGTAAGTGGTCTATACTGTATAAACATTTCTTGTGTACAGAGATTTTGTTTTAAATGTAAACATTTCGGCGGAACTCCGCCTGGTTAGGTAAGTAATAAGAAAAAGTACAACGTAGACTCTAACCAATTTCTTCAATGTGCCCGACGTTTCGAAGCCAGCTCGGCTCCTTGTTTACAAGTGACTGTATATGGGCCCAAAGGTAGCAACCTGTCGTCGTTTTCTTCTCTTCTCTCTTAGCTTTGTTTTCTTCTTCTGTTTCTGTGTGTGGCGTCCACCAAAAGAAAAAGCTCAAGGCCTGATTTACCAAATTCCTTGTGCCGAATGCGACGCCTCTTATGTGGGGGAAACGAAGAACTTTCCCGAACGTCTGCGTAGACATAAGTATGACGTAAAGAAGAATGACATCCAAGGCAGCGCGCTGGCGGAACATGCTCAGAAGACCGGCCACGTCATTGGCTTTGACAGCAGCTCCATCCTCGACACAGAAAGAAACTGGAGAGAGCGGCTCTTAATAGAATCTTGGCACATACAAAATACAAGCAACAACCTGAACCGATCCACCGGAACGCTTCCAAGCAGCTATATACACGGGCTAAAATGCGCCACACACAGAAACAGAAGAAAACAAAGCTAAGAGAGAAGAGAAGAAAACGACGACAGGTTGCTACCCTTGGGCCCATATACAGTCACCCGTGAACAAGGTGCCGAGCTGGCTTCGAAACGTCGGGCACATTGAAGAAATTGCTTAGAGCCTACGTTGTACTTTTTCTTAGAGATTTTGTTATAAACACCCAGACAAAACGAGCACATCTTTGCAGCGCCGCCACACGCAGCGTCGGTGGCTTTGAAAAATGATTTTCTCGTCCCAAAATATGTAAGAGATTGGTCCAAATCTTACCCAAATTGATCAGAGTTGCTCCAGCGGGTTGTCACGTGCACCACACATTGAAAAACGCTGGACATGGGCAGGTTTTGGACTGCCAAGGTACAAAACCCTTACCCTGGAGTAAGATCAAGTAAATTTTGGAACACTGCATGTAAGAGATCTGTTGAGGTGAGTGTAACTGATATGTTCATTCCATACACAGTGCCAAAGGTGGCGAGGAACGCTTTTAGTAGAACAACACAATCTTTGTGCGACTGGTTGAGGGCGCCTCTTGAAAATTTAAAAGGACCAAAATGGCGATTGCCATGGCAACAAACCAGTCAGCCAATCACCTTGCGAGGTTTTGGTTGTCTGTATACACGTTTCTGCCCGGCTGGGTGGCAGGGGAGAGGGTGGTGTCACTTTCCGAGGATCCAGTAACTTTAGTGAAAAGGGGGGGGGGGGGTGCCTCAATTGGTCGTTATTCAATGTGATTGGTGGACAAGGAGGGCGGTATTGGGGAGGTCATGCCACCAAACGATTGGACAAGTGGATGTCTGAGCGGACGATTGGGCAAGAGTCCGGTCGTTTCGAAATTTCCGCGCAAGATGGCATTACCCGTCGAACCAGACTTTATTGCTCAGTGGGAGTAGACCAGTGTCGGCACACCCGACGTAGCGGCGGTTCTAAGAGAGGGACGCGGTCGCAGGTGACCGGCAAGTGTGGCAGCGTGCTGGTGCGGCTGATCCCGGCGCCTCGCGGCACGGGCATCGTGTCCGCTCCAGTGCCCAAGAAGCTGCTCCACATGGCGGGCATCGAGGACTGCTACACCTCGGCCCGCGGCTCGACGGCCACCCTGGGCAACTTTGCCAAGGCGACCTACCTGGCCATCCAGCAGACATACAGCTACCTGACTCCGGACCTGTGGCGGGAGCGGGAGCTGATCAAGTCCCCCTACCAGGAGTTCACAGACTACCTGATGCACGCCCACCGCCCCGTGGGCACGGCCCGCACCATGGAGAGGCCGCCCCAGTGAGGACGGAAGCAATAAAAGGGCCTCAAGAACAGACTGCTGACCAGTTTCCTTGCGCTTGCGCTGTCGCTTCGCTACGTTTGGCAAGGTCAATTCGCCTGCGCCAATGCAGAAAGGTGCAGGTCAATGTATGGGGTGGGACTGTAAGGACTAACACATTTGGCATGCCTTGCAAAATTCGAATTTAAGCGTACCATCAGATTCAAATTAAATGCGTATACTGGAGCCCGTGGCCGTCGACAGACCGCCTCCTGGAGGTGCATCTGGAAACAAAACTGCGGGGAGAAGGGTAGAGCGCTGCGAGGGTGTCCGTCCTTGTCCTTTGAACCTCGCCCAGCACCACCTAAGCTTCGACGCTACACTGGAAGTTCAGTCATTGTTCGCGTTTTGTTCGAACCCTATTGGCGACATCGACGCAGGGTAGAGGCAACGCAGTGGAGGTCGTTTCAACTCTGTCAGTTATCACTGCTTGGTTCTCGTAGGCAGCAGAGAAACAAACATCGTTCCCAGTAATTATTTTTATGCTTCCGATGAGTCATTTTTACGCACTGACTAGAAGGTTTCTACCGTCGAGAAATCTCTGCTTTCATATGTAACACCGGTTTTGTGGTGCAGTGCAAGAAATTTATGGTGGTCTGCGTGCTGTACGATGAAAACAACGTTCTCCGCCATTTTGTCTAGCGAGTGTGCCCCCTGTACGCTGGAGTCGCGAATACTGCATACATGACATTGGGCATGCAAACATAGTTTTGAAAGTTTTTGTGAATTATCCTTTCCGGAGCTCAAGTCGGAGGTGGTAAAATATGAAAAAACTGAGCAATAACGGTGGCCGTCCATTTCCAATGCCTCATGCTGGATGTTCATCTGCACGCTGGGCCATTCGTCGTGGAAATTGAGGTTCTATCGATCAAGTGTGCATATGACCCACCTTCAAATGCTTATTCTTGGGATTTAATTCAAAATAGGTTACTAGAACCCACTCGTACACAAGAAAGCACAGACCAAACATACTCGATGCAAGAAGCAGCCCAGCGGACGCCCAACTTCGGGAACAAGCATCAAACTTCCGGTGGTCTCACTTGTGCCAGGCTCGGAGAGCAGCTATGCATTGTCCAACCCCCCTATCAAAAAGACAGGTGGGTATAAAACTAAAAGTGCTAACAATAGACAAGGCAAACAGGGCGAGTGTTGACATACTGACAGAGTGGGGGATTTCAATTTAATAAGTCATAAACCAACTTGTCAGCTTTGCCAATTTAGATCAGTGGTTAACAGTACCTGCAGGTGTAGCCTTGATAATAAAAGGACGGTGCAATTCAAGGAAAGGAGGTGGAATGATTATGGTGATGTTCCCAGTGAAGTGAGCTTCCCTCGACGCATTTATTTTTTAACACAATGTGTTTCATCAGCCCAAGTCCGTGCAAAACTCTACACGCTCCAGCGTTATATGCAGATGTTACAGAAAGATTACGTAGACCCACGGGCACGTTTAAAACCAACATAAGGGCACCCCCTCACGGGAACCGAACCCGTAACAAAGTGATTGTTACCTGGATATCATACCAACTCAGCTATGCGGTGCAGTCAGTCAGAGAGCAACTGCTGAGAGAGATTAGGTGTGTGAGGAACAGTTACGCCTCCAGTCACAACTGTGTAGGATAGCAAGTCTTATTTTGCATCCGGGGAAAATTTACTCTACATACTGACAGGGTGGGGGATGTCGAAGTCAGCTCTGAGGGATGAAAAACTATTCTTTTTCTGAGCTCATTGAGCGAGCTCTGTGACGTGCGAGAAATGAAACGAGCAGTTCGAGCCACAACACCGTGGAGCTCGGATGTCAATTCCCAGAAACTGGTGACCCGGACATGATGATAGACTCCCAGGCACCTGCCATCCTGGGGAACATGTTTCTTTTTCATGGCCCGGGCACGGGGGGGGGGACACAACGGGGTAAAAAAGCAGCGCCTGCGCCGCTGCTTTTTTACCCCGTTGTGTCTGCTGCCGGCTTCTACTTCCGCTGCAGTCCCTGGTGTCGCCCCGGCAGCCGTGTCCATCTGTGTGGGGTGGCATTGGCCTGGCACGGTCGCGCACTGCCACAATCTGTGGGGCGTGCCACACCACGCCACACTGGAGCGTGACAAGTCACAGCGACCACACTGTTCACGACAAAGCACATCGCTAGCTGACCAGGGCCTCTTCATGGCATCCGCTCTCGGCTCGGTTCCTCATCTGCGGAGATGACATTGCATCAACCCTGCAGCCGGCCGGCATCTCCCTTCATGCCTGGGGCTGCACCCTCCGAGCTTATTGAACCGGACCCTCAGCATGATTGGGTGAATTTCTCCACTGTCCGCAGCCTCAATGCTCGACCTCTCTGCGCGGCTCCCTCACACTGGCTTTGGCCTTCACTGCTCTGTGCTACGCTGGTCTGCTCTCAACACGAGACGACGGCAGCACCGTCAGGCTCTGGATCCACAATTGTTTATCGCTCCATCCTCTGCAGCCTGTAGACCTACAGGCGACGGCTTTTGGGGGGCGGGACCACTGTGGCGGTCCAACATTGGTGCCGACGGAGACAACAAAGTTAGTTGGCGGCACAAGCCCGTCGGCACGAGAATATATATAACGTTTTCACCTAAGCTCGGAGTCGGTCGCACCACCTCTTCCGTCCCCAACATCGAATGCGCTGCCTGCATTTCAGGACTCAACTTCTCGTCCTTCGTACAGAGAGCAACGTTCAGCACTCCAGGAAACCAAGAAGCCACCTGAACAAATTGTCTCATGGGCAGGGTTGCAAAAGTTACTTCGAAAATACACGTAAGATACCATACGAAAAGGTACCTAGGTACTCACTTAAAACATGTACCTAGGTACCAGGTACAGTTACTTCAAAGATACTTTATTTTCCCCAAATTTGTCAGAATATATTGGAAGTAAAGCTTTTTATACTAAGGATACACACAAAAACGAGTTCGATAAATGGGCTTTATTGGTGTCGATGCAATGTCAACATGGGAGTTCAGTCCTCGCGTGCCTTATCCCCACGCTCCAATTGGTACACTGAGGCCACAGCTTCCACCGTTTACCATGTCACGCCAAAACCGTTGAAACTCGCTTGTTGACGTCCTCACGACCAACTCTATTACTTCCGACCACTCCACCCGTGAAGGCCACAACGCGCACCTGCCGAGAGATGGCGATCCGTCTCAGCTGTCCTTGGAGCGCCTCGGAGCATTGCTCGGAGCCTCGGGGAGCAGTCATGGGCACGCTACTGCTAAAATGTAACAGTGTTACTCAGGCAAAAAATGTAACCCTGTTACAGTTAGTTACAAAATTGAAAGAGTAACTCGTTACAGTTACTTCACTAAAGTATTGCCATTACTTCGTCGCTACTTTACAAAGAAGCATGAGAAAACATTCAAAAGGAATGTTCCTCTATATGCCTTTAAATTAGTACAGATTTCTTATAAGACATTGTGTTGTTCACGGTAGTGAATCTGATTATTTTGAGAAACTAAGATTTTCTTAATAATCAATATTAACATACAGTGTAGACCGCATATAACGTTTGTCGCGGGAGTCGCGAAAATCCGCACTGTAAGCGGTACCGCGCTATAACCAAAACATCAATTTTTCAGGCCAAAATGCATGCCATCAGACAACTTACATTTGGAAAAGAATTTATTTTATGTTAGATGAAAAATAAAGCTTAGTTTGAGGAAAGTCTTTATTTCACCAGACTAGTACACTTCTCTCTCAAGTGTGTCACACATTTTGAAAGAAATTAGCGACTTTTGCCTGGCGCAGCCTTTTAACAGCGTCGCGGGTTGCGGACGGACGTTGCGAGCGTTGAGGATTCCTAACCCTAATCACTTTTCTCCGGCGATGAAAACGTGTGAAAATTCACATCCTTTATACGGTATGCGCCAGTAATACCTTCAACTTTAGCACAGGCGTGAAATGTTCCAAATAAGAAATCCAAGCGATGTTCGAAAACACAAATGCTTAGAAAGCACCACTGCAGTCTCGAAGTAAACAAACACGACGACACGGGCGTTTCTGCAGTCTTGAGAGGGCCGCCACAACATCGCCGCACAAGTAGGTGGATCTTCCCTTCTAGTACACACAACGAAAATTCACAGTCAAGGATAGCGCTTTTACGCGGAACGATGAGCTTCTACCACGCCGTCTACATCGACTATAAAAACCGACGCCATGTTTGCGGATAGAAGCAGCTGGCCGGCCGGCCGGCCCGCGACCGGCATGCAACGCGCGCGAACACTTCTCCTCGACCTGCGATTGGTCTGTCGTTGCGGTTGTTTCCAACGCAGCGAAGGGACGCACGCACGTGAACGACACGTGCGTGCATCCCTCCGTCGCTATGGCAACTGAAGCCTCTCTCCGCTTCTTCAAGCAACCTCCTTGCCCCGCGAGTGCCGCTTGCGGCTCGCGCCGTTATCTAGTGTCACACAGGGAAGCGTGCTCTCTGCGGCGGTCAGTCGGCGCGGTCGCCGGGTTGTTCCGAAAACCGCACTATAACCGGTATTTCCCTTTGCGCGCCTGCATTTTAAGTGGTATGTAATTACATGGAGTTCTATGGGAGGCGAACCGGTGGTTTAAAAAAGC
Organism: Ixodes scapularis; assembly: GCF_016920785.2. Lineage (NCBI taxonomy): Eukaryota > Metazoa > Arthropoda > Arachnida > Ixodida > Ixodidae > Ixodes > Ixodes scapularis. Next base: position 109,186,922 of record NW_024609881.1, read on the forward strand.
CGCGTTATACCCGGTCCTGCACTATAAGCGGTTACGTTGTAAGGGGTCTATACTGTACTTGGTTCTTCCTATTTCAATTTGTACCATGAATAGCTCAGATCATAATTTTAGGCAGTATCCGACTAAATCCACATGATAAAGAATTTCTCTTCTCTGGCAAAAATACTGGCGACTTTAGTTTTCAAAATTTTAGCATAGCAGATAGCTGGTCTACGAAGAACTTTAAAATAAGAGCGACCACGTACCATAAGCTATACATGAACTCAACGGCACGCGTTCAGATCTCGTGTATATCCAATCATGGTGCCAGTTTACAATCGGTCAATTCTAATTTCGAATTTTTTTTGTGAGGCAAAACTAGACTGAAGCAATATAAATCGTGCAAATGTGAAGTCAATAATAATATGTCATACCTTGCAATCAGCTTTGTATATGTTTTCTTGTGCCATTCCAATCCACTTGTCGGTCAAATCGTTTTCTACTGTGTGCGCACAATCTTTCATGAAACACGAAGCTTCCCTTAAAAACTTTGAGAGCAATGTTGCGGCAAGATTCCTCCATCAAAATAAGCACCGATCGAGGTACAAACGACGACTGCGTGTGAAATTCCAGACGGCTGTTGCCTTTCCTCAGTCACTACCTAACCAGATCAAACGTGCTCCTCCATCTCACTACCCAAAATAGAGAGACCACCTGGAAAGCCCACAAGTCAACTGATGCCAAGTGCCCCTGGTCCCAGCTAAAAATAGTCTTTCAATTAAAAAAAAACACATACAAACAAGCAGACTGACACAGATGTTTCGAGCAAATACTCTTTCTCAAGGGACGGGACTCGAGAAGGGACAAGTGGGTGACGGGAAGCAAGGCTGGAAATGGGGTTGTAAAAAAAAAAAAGGAAGGGAGAGAAATCGGGCCTGAAGTCAAGACTCCGCAAGAGTGCATCTGGGAGTTGGACGATTCAAATTAGAGGAAAAGGAAACGTATGCTTGGCGGCAAGAAGACGCCCGTAAGCCTGCAGGCGTTTGGGGCGACAATCGCCGAAAACTGTCCTCTGCAAAAAGCACTCGCTCCCTCCATGGGACGAAGAAAAGAAAAACGCTTTAAAGACGCTGCACTTTATTACATCTCTGTGCGCTGTGGGCATATATGGGTGGTACGGAGACGAATGTCCCCGTTCCTTCCAGTTGGCGGGCCTAACTTGGCCGTGCAGGGTCACCCAAAATTCAGTTTCTTTATATTTTTTATTTTTTCCCCCCTGCTCCAGACGTTTTCTGCAGCAGTTTTTGCTGTGCCCTTCCTGCGCCAGGGCTTGGGACTCTCTCATGAGTTGCGAGGCGAAATGGTGGTCGTGTCTACATAAATCTGAGAAGTAACTGTAAACGACGTTGCTTCTTCTCACTAAGCATAGTAACGAGTTGCAATTATAAGTTACTGAAAAAAGTAACTAGTCACCGGTAAAGCGTTACTAGTTACTGCCCAAGACTGTCGGGAAGCATTCTTTCTTGCTTCTTTCCGAGCTTGTTACACATGGTTTGTCTCGTCCTTGCTTTTGGGCTAAGTTATTTTCTACGCTTGCGGCAGTTGAAATTGCATGTCGGTGGTCAGATATTGAAGAATGTAAGACGGGCTCACAGGGGAAGAGTCAGAATGGTCTACTGCTGAGCACCGTTCTGCAAGTCAGAACGGGGCAAGGCAGTGGGAGTCGGCTTCCATGAATTTCCCACCACAAGGATTCAAGACGAGTGGATAAAGACTGTCAGTCGCAAAAGTAAACAGTATTCAGTTTGAGTAGTTCACTAGACAACATGTAAGGTATCTGGCGTTTCGGTTGTATTTGATTTCAGGCGCTGCAGCGGAGGTCTGGTTCCCAAGTGACCGCTACGGTCTTCATTTCAAGGATGAAGACTATTGTTCAGGACTGAAGCAGAAACGACTAAAGACAGACGCGGTTCCCTCAACGTTCCCAGGGTATCCCACAAAGAAAAAAATGCGACGTGTTCTAAAGCGTGTACATCGGATGACAACCAGAACGCTGCGCACAGAAGATGAAAAAGGTTGGTGCTAACGCCCGTTTGGAACTCCCTTGTTTTATAGATGCTATCTATTTTTAGATAGCATCTATTATAGATGCTATCTATTCAAAGTTTTTGTGTAGTAAGCATGCATAGGTTTTGCACTTTCGCGCAGTTTTAATGCATTTTCAGAATGAATTGCCCTCTTGATGACTTCTCTGCCAGTGCTGTTGGCGAAGTGCAGCCACAAGAGAGTGAATCGTCACAGATTTTACGACAGGTTCAAGACTGTAACACACAGGTCTTCACAGTTCCACCCATTCCTGTCAACATCCAGGAAGCAAGACACATGCCCAATGTTTCATGCCAAACAGTGCTCACATCAAAAAGCTTGTGTCCCTACAGAAGCAGCTGAAGACACTCAAGAGGAAGTGCATCAAGCTTCAAAGTGCAAAGCGTGTGATGAAGAAAGAGATGAAGGCATTGACACAACGACTACAGAAAGCCAAACAAACTGTAAAGACTACATTTTGGTAAGTTACCACCATGATGTGCGTTATCGCAAGGGCATTATAGAGATAGAATAAGTAATAAGTTTTGACGATATTTCTCAAATATTTCAGGACCAGGCAGAGCAAGGAAGGCCAAAGGCATTGTTCCTTCAAAAGCAGCTTCGGTGTCTAAAGTTGAAAAAAAATCATTGGTCCGAGGAGACTGTGCATACAGTGGCACTCAAAATCGCCTTGTGCCTATGAACTCGTTCGAGCATCTGAAGCTCTCAGCCTGCCTAGTTGGTCCACATTGAAACGGTAGGTTGGACCATGTACTGGAGAAATGGTGTCATCTTTGATGAAGAAAAGGCTGCACCAAGAGGCTAAACTTCATTCAGAGCTGGTAAAAATATCTCAGCTCCCTGAAGTGACTGCTAGCTCGAGCTACCTCTACAAACTCTTTCATATCCTGCAGGCACGGCATTGTTCTCTCGTCATGGATGAAATGTCCATTAAGCAGGGCGTGGAATACCAAAGGGAGGCAGACTCGGTCCACGGCCTAGTACAACTGGGGGGACTGGAGACCCAGTATGAGCAGCAAGACGAAGTTGCCACGCACTTGCTATGCTTTTTCATGAAGCTTTCAAGCCACTAGAGGTATACAGACATTGTGATGTTTTAGATTTAATTATAATTACGTTTTTACCAACAGTGCAGCGGAAACACAAATATTTCTTTTTTTTTTGTCAGGCTCCCTGTTGGGTATCACTTCACGAAGGCTCTAACTGGACAACAGCTGCATCAACTGGGGCTGGAAATCATGCACTCAGTTGAAGATGCAGGATTTGCAGTTTTGAGGCTTGTAGGGGACAATCATGCGTCGAACTGCAAGTTCTTCTCGACTTTTGAGTAGAGGAAAAATCACTCCTGTTGTAAGGTATGTCGTAAAACGGGAACACGAGTGATGTCAATTAAGTACTGCGCTAAACTCTTGTTTATGTTTGTACCATCACAGCCATCCACTGGACAAGGAACGGAAGCTGTTTTTTGCGTTTGACCCTGTCACATTTTGAAGAACATCAAGTCGCAGCATCAAACAGGTTTCTGTATAACAATGGGAAGCACATCAATCCAAAGTATGTGAGGGGCATCTACGACCTCCAACAAAAGCAAGGTAAAGTGGCATCTTAGTGGATCACATTGAAGTCGAATTAACCCTTGCTAAAAAAGGTTAGAAAAATTATGTGCGATGTGTTAAAATAACCTACAACAGTGCGCCTTATTTTTCTTTGTGAATGTGTTCCGACCCCGTGGACATGGAGGGAGAGACCGCAACTCCGACAAGGGGCCAGCTGTGTTTATACCTCAAGCAAGGAGGGGTGCTCAGACAGGAGAGGAGGACGATCGTTTGCCGAGCGTCTGCTGCCTCGGAGCTTCGACCACCCCCGCGGGCTCTGGGCGTTGCCCGGGAGGGTGAAAGAAGACACTCAGCTTCCACGCACCGATGGAAGACGTTCGCGTCGGAAACCTTTCAATGTACTCTTTGTCATTGTTTTAGCCTTATCTAACCATAATAAAGTCTTTCTTTTATCCGTTACTTTAAAAATGGTGACTTCTTGGACCATCAAGTTAACAAATCAGAAGTGGGATTCACATCGGAACCGTGCTTTTGGAAGCTGATGTCATTGGAGAGCGTCGACACATCGGAGGACGTCGACAATGAGGCATGGGAGGCATGGTGAGCAACGCATGACTTTCAACTGACGCCGCTGCTACCATCTTTGTGAGGAGCAGTACAGTCGAGGTCAAGTCTTAGCAATGCGTCTAGACATTTCTTCGTGAAATCTACTTGCCTCAACATCTATAGCGATCAATTGTGTGTTCATCGCGGAAAAAAAACAACTGAAAGTCGAGGATGGCTGAGGGCAACATGAACCAAGAACTCATTGCAGCTTTATTAGATCAAAACAAAAAGCTGGTGGAACTCATGGACATAAAACCTGAAACATTTCACGTAATGCCCGATCTCAAAAAAGCCATTGCCTACTTCGATGGCAAGGGGTCTAGTCACGAAGCCCGCGGCTGGCTGAAGACTGTTGACACGATGGCCGTGTTGCATGGCTGGCCGGATCATTTCAAGCAAGAAACGGCCAAGTTACACCTGAAAGGGCCAGCTCGTTTTCGGTTACAAGCTTGGACTGAAGAACTCACAGGCTGGGAAGACTTTAAGTTAGCTTTCAACAAGACATTTGTTGGCCAGACAAGTACCGTGGAAAAGTGGCGAAAAATGCAGGAGCGGGCGCAACAGAAGAGTGAATCCGCCACCGCACATTTCCTTGAGAAAATGCTACTGTGCAAAGAATTAAATCTCAGCCTTGAAGATGCTGAAGAACAGGTCTTAATTGGACTGAGATCAAGAGATGCTTGCATCTCACTAACAGCAAAAGAGCACAAGGATGAAGATGAGCTTCTGGCGGATTTAAGAAGATTAGAAAGAGTCAGCGGTTCGAGAATTCAGAGGTCTTCTGCTGACAGGGCGCAAGGAGTTACTTCGAGTTCAGCTCAACTTGTAAAGCCTCCCTCGTCCAGACCATGGGCTAGTGCACGGCAGGGAGTCCAACCTAATTCGGCTACGACCCAGGTGGATAAGACCAGTGCTGCACCCACTGACAGGAGAGCAGGAGCCACGTCTCCCAAGCGTGACGCCACGGAACGAAACCTTGCCACAGTAAGATGCTATGGCTGTGGAAAATACGGCCATTTAGCTAAGGAATGTCCGGACAAATGCCAAACCCACCGGAAACTTTGTAGTGAACCCAAATAACAATGATCCAGCAAAGTTTCTGAAGACAGCCACCATCAGCAGTGTTCAACAGGTGTCTGCCATGATCGACCCAGGAAGCTCAGAATCTATCATGGGACACGCTGCAGCGGTCAAGAGCAAGCTGCAGATTACCTGCTCATCAAAGAGACTGTACGGCTCCGGAAGCACCGACGAGTATGCAGTGAAGTCGATTGGATCTGCTTTCATCGACATCTCCATCGACGACATTGTGTGTAAGCGGGTGGAGGTCCTCATCGTGCCGGACAGCGTACAACCTGTAGACATCCTAGTTGGGCGGACGTGGATGGAGCAGCCCCACATATCGCACATCTATGAATTGGCAACGAGCTGCGAATTGGATATAGGGATGACCTGCCCTTTTGCAACAACGAGCTGCCCCTACTACCAACAAAGGACAGCTTAACAGTGAGTGAGACGATCACACTTCTCAACAAAAGTGTGTGCTGGGTCACCCTGCAGTCCAAAGGAAAACGAGACTCCAATATCATTCTTCGTGACAAGCTTGGAGGAGAGAGTCTGCACCACTTGACAGATGGAAAGGTGAACGTCCCGATCGTCAATGACTCATACACTGACAGACATCTTCGGAAAGGTCAGATGTTTATGCATGCCAAAATCTTGGATGACGAGGACGAGCTGCATGTGGCACGCATCGATACTGATCGAAAGGAACCGATCTTAGAGAGTCAAGTGAACTTTGATCAGGACACTGCAGAAGTCGAGGTGTCAGCGCTGATGGTAGTGCTCAATAATTACAGAGACTGTTTTGCCCTCTCTCATGAGAAGCTTGGATGTACCCATTTGACTGAAATGACTGTCATTGAAAAACCTGGCAGTGTCCCTGTGCTTTGCAAGCCCTATCGCACTAACTTGGAAGAGCGAAACGCAATTCGAGAAATTGTTACGGAGTGGAAGGACTGCGGGTTAGTAACGGAGACGTCCTAACCATATGCTAGTCCTGTTCTCCTGGTGAAAAAGAAGAACGGACAAGCAAGAGAAGTCAAGCGAATACTTTAACAAGAGCCATTTCAAAGCTCAAATGTTAATAGTTGCGAGATCTGGTCGTGATGCGTTGTCCTCCAGAGCGCACAGGAGACCCAACAAAAACACAAGCTAGATTCAGGGGTCTCCTTTTCGTGACCGAAGTCCTTCCAAGCGACACGTATAGAGTGTCGGAAGTGAAAGGCACAAAAAAGGGGGTCTATGCGACCACGGCCCACATCACTCAGCTGAAGTTGTGGAGGCCAGGTGGCGAAACGTCGAGCGACTTTTCTGGTGAAGAACAAGAAGACGACCCCAATGAACCACCGCCACAAAAAAGTGGGAGGTCTCGCAAGCCGCCTGCTTACCTGAAGGACTATACGTCTGTATCAAGTGAAGTGATGTGATGTGTGCAATCTATACGGTGTAATGTAGTCTTTTAGTTTGGCCTTTAGAAACCGAGGACAGTTAAAACCCAGTATGGCCGAGTTAAAATAACCTACAACAGTGCGCCTTATTTTTCTTTGTGAATGTGTTCCGACCCCGTGGACATGGAGGGGGGGACCGCAACTCCGACGGGGGCCAGCTGTGTTTATACCTCTGGCAAGGAAGGGTGCTCAGAGAGGAGAAGAGGACGATCGTTTGCTGAGTGTCTGCTTCCTCGGGGCTTCGACCACCCCCGCGAGCTCTGGGCGTTGCCCGGGAGGGTGGAAGAGGACACTTACCTTCCAGGCACCGATGGAAGACGTTCGCGTCGGAAACCTTTCAATGTACTCTTTGTCATTGTTTTAACCTTATCTAACCGTAATAGTCTTTCTTTTATTCGTTTCTTTAAAAACGGTGACTTCTTGGACCATCAAGTTAACAGATGGCCCTTTAAACTTTCTCTGAGGAAGTGCACACCATGAGATATAGAAAAAAAGTTTTACAGGCACCTTCACTCTGGTGAGAGGACTGTCCCGAAAACATGTCTTCCCTTCCAATTCTGAAAAAATGAATGTGAAAAGGGACCTGGACATTGTGTCCCCTCATGTACGCAGAACCTAGGTATTTAGCAGTATATCATTTTGAAATTGGGTTGTTATTTTTGTTACAATGCACATCCTTTTGTAGGTGACCTCGGTGCTGAGGTACCTCCAGAGGTATGGAACACAGTTTGGTATCTTCGGCTTCGAGGACTGTCTTCCTACCATCAAATTTATGGAGCTTGTTTACAAGTGGTTTAGCCTTCACAACCATCTGCAGCAGCACCTTTCACATCTTCAGCAAGGACCTCATGAGGATGCCATTTTATGATTCTAACTATGAGAGGTGAATGCTGCACTTTTACTCATTTTACTTGTGGTTTCTTTTTAACAGTTAAGATTTCATATATTTATTTCATTGCAGGCTGTCCTGGCTGGAGAATGATCTTCTGGATTACTTCTTGGTTTGGAAGGACAACTCCCCTGCAAAGGCCGCATTTCTCTAGGAGGAAACCTACGAGGCACTGTGCATCACTACTGCTTCCATGGTCGCTTGCACAAGGCACCTGCTAGACAGGGGATTTCATTTCGTCCCGACGTCACAATATTCCAGCGACGATGTAAAGGCTTTGTTCTCCACCGTGCAGCAACTGAACGGTCAAAATGACCAGACAGATGCCCGTGCCACCTTGTCTTCACTCCAGAAGATCCTTGTGACTATGCTTCTGCATTCATCCAAAAGGTGGAACACGACCCATACAATTGGGACCCAGGGGGACCGAAAGAAACTTGCGTTAACAGCCTCCTCAACGGTATCAAGTGCTGTTGGCTTCGTTGACATTTTGCAACCACACACTCATGCTCTGGAGATGCTCCCAGGTAACCGTCTGCTTGTGGTTCTAATCGCTAGAGCTTGAAAAAAATGCCATGTTTTTTTTTTTTACATTTTCTCAGAGTTACTGTGATGCAATGTTTTCTTTGTTTTGTCTGTTTCAGGGACACCTCAACCAGGACTGCAAGCCAGCACACTAAGCCTTGTCGCCGGCTTCCTGGTCCGGGCCGTGCTGTACAAAATTTCCTGCCTGGGCTGCCTTGACACCGTGAAAGCGCCAGCGCCATCCTCCTCTCCCACAACGGCACTGATCATCAACATAGACCGTGGTGGTCTGTCCTACCCATGCCTGTCCTTCGTCGGATTTGTCATAAACCTGGAGAGAGCTGCAAGCACTTCAGTCACCGCGCTCCTCAAGAGTAGGCGGCCAGTGCAGCAGTTTCTGGGGGCTGCGCTCCCAGCTGTGTGAAGGAACCCTCTGCTACAATGCGAGCATGACTCTTCCGAAGATCACAGAAGGGCCCTTGCTACCGTGATAGTAAGAAAATTCACGAGGTCCTTCTTGGTCAACCATACAAGGAATGTATCAGAAAGGAAGTGGAAGAAAGAGAACCTCAAGGTCAAACCAGAATCAAGGAAGGTGCTCAAGGTGTAAGTGCCTCTGTGACAAAGTGAAAGTGATTTCAACGAAAGGGCTATATGCAAGAAATAAAATTCCTTGAAAAGTATGACCTCGCAGTACCTATTTTTATAAAAGGTATAAAAATGCAACCAAGCTGTGTGAGAAATCTACCAGAAATGGGTAAAAAAAAGGGGGGGGGGGGGGGGGGGGGGGGTCACAAAACATATCTTCCAATCAAGTTCACATAAAACAACGCTTAGAACTAACCTTGCTTCACAAAATTTATGCTAAAAATTCATCAACCGCTCAGTGCCATAAACCCTCGAGTTTTTAGGAAATTTCAAGCGAACTCGAATAGATCTGTGGCTATATTTTCTGCCCACGCTGAAAAAAAAATGTATATTAATCTTTGTGTTGCCTCTTTTAGGGGTCTCTGATAGAAACACTCTCAGTTGAGGAAATTTTTATCGAAAGATTGAGGTGAAAGTAAGTCGTTTATCAACAATTTGCGGCCGCACGGAGAGCTCAGCCGTAGGCACGCTCCGGGTGATGTGATCGGAAATATTAGGAGTTGGTCGTGGACGTTCTCGCCCTCAGAGCCGGTGCTGAAGTCGACGGGCCCAGAAGACAACGGCCGCATCAAGAAACGCACGAGTCGAGTGCATGTGCACCTAACCTTCGCGACCACAAACAAGGAAGCTTAGGCTTCCTCCATATTTCTTTTTTTTTTTTTTCGTTAGTTGGAAGAAAAATAAGCTTTTTTTTTTCTTCCTGAATTTTTTCAGTTTTGATAACTGCAAAACTTGAGTCAGATTTATTGAGTGGAAACTGTATTATATACACAATGTTACATTGGTTTACAGTTGTAATTATAATTATTTTTCAATTATATTTTGTATTTATGGCAGAAGAGAGCCACCACTAGGACGGGATACAGGCAACAGAAACTGCGCACATCTTTCAAGTTATCTCCTCCCTTGTATAGCTGTCAGAGGAGCTTCAAACACGCAATGAAGTCGATTTCGGTTTGAGATGAAGGAAAAAGGCCGCTATTTTCCCTAAACGAGGTTCCGAAGCGATTTGATAAATTGGTGTCGCTAGAACGGCATCACTAATCCACCGTTCACTCAAATGAACACTGCCATTTGCTAAAATGATGTTCAATGAAACATCACGGCAAGGGCATTGTTCGCTAAAACGCTGTTCGATCAAGTCAGTGCCTCCCAGGGTCGCACCCAACTCAACATTAATCATGGCACATGGTAGTGTGTTAATACTTCAAGATTTAGTTTCTACCATTTTGATAAAGTAAATAGCAAAGTACCTGTGAAAAGTAACTTCACTTGTAGTTAAGAGTTACTGGAAAATGTACCTAAGATACAGATGCAGGTACCGAGAAATTAAAGTACCTACGTTTGTACCTTAGGTACAACAAAAGTACCTACAACTGATTTCCGGTTACATGTACCTAGGTACTTTGCAAACCCGCACATGGGTTACATAACTTGCCACATTGTTTTTTTTATATTGCTGCCATTGAATCAACTGCAATTGTTTTTTTTTTTTTTTTTTTTCGTGATCTATGTGCTGCCAGGGGGGAATCCCGTAGTAGTCGGCTCTAAGGGATAAAAAATTATTTTTCTTCTTTTTCCGAGCTCACTGCACGAGAAATAAAACAAACAGTTCGAGCTGGAACACCGTGGAGCTTGGACGTCAATTCCCACAAGATACTATGTGTGATACGCGGGCAGGACTAGCACAAACCACATGCAACGTATGGGGTAAAAAATGGCAATGAACACGTGAAGCTGTTGATACTTTTAAAAGAAACGCAATGATGAAATCTATTCGGATTTCCTGCGCATGTTAGATAAAAACCTTGCAACTACTGCACGTTGTCTTGTATATGTGATGGAAAGGGTTCCCCTTCGGTCATACTTTGTAGGCAGTCAAGTTTTCGAAGTCTATTACTATTTTCTTCACCTCCGGAATGTGCTGCCTGTAAGAAAGAAATGTTGAGTTTAGTCGCAAAAGAGGCACCCAGCTATTCTTTTCTAGTAGGTGACTATGCTACCTGGATCAAGGTCAAATGACTTAATATATCTTGGTAGTAACTTTCTTCACAATTCATCTGTGATGGCAAGTTTCTAAGAAATATTGGTGGGCAAGCTTCGACCAATACTAACATTGTTGAAGACGCGCCTCGGAGAGCAATCGACACTTGCCTGTTTGAAACAATAGAAAATGTAAAGGTTTATCATTTTAGCGGTGTTTTAAAGAGATGGCCAGCAACCTTTAATTTTAATGTCCTATAATGCGTGAAATGTGGTATTTGTTTATAAGACGTGAAATAGTCAATTCAGAGAGCAAAAAACCCACTTTTAGGAATTTTTTCTAAATTTAACAGGACTTAGTACAAAGGACACGTGACAGCCCCCATTTTCCCGCTAAATTTCGTGGCAAACTAAATTGGTGTAATAGGTCACACAACGTGGCATGTGACATCAATTTTCCCGCCATATTTGACTGAGAAACTGTTTACCTGCCAAATTTAAATGGGAAATTCGACTGGTCTGTAGGTCACATGATGTCAATTTTCCCGCTATGTTTAGCGAAGAAACTGTTTACCCACCAAATTTAAATGGGAAATTCCATTAGTCTGTAGGTCACTGGATGTCCATTTTCCAGCTAAATATAGCGGGGAAACTAAACTGGCGCATGTGTCACATGACGTCAACTTCCCCACCAAATTAAGCGAAGAATTGCGGAAACTAGTTGATGGACAGGCGGTCAAAATTTTCGATTCCGTTCAAAAACATTTCATTTTGTTTAGTGCATCACTCTTTCTTGACTCAGAAAAACTTCCAACAATGTCATAAATGTCTGTTACTCTCAGATAGCATCTACATTTGACCTCGCAAATACCGTGAAACCTTAGCTCTGGCGAAATGCAGTTCCGGGGTCGCCTCACCAATAGCGGTAGCGTGCACTCTCGCTGTAAGCGGGTCGTAAGAGTTCACAAGAGCTCGGTCCTGAGCAAACGCAAGTGTGAACAGGCCGTAAGGGGCTCTAGACCGCTTTCGGCAATAGTCCATTTACGATCACAACTCAGTGCAGGGACTCTTCGCATCCCAAAAAACCAGACATTACATTCATACGTGGACGATTCGCACGGCGAGTTGAAAGGCAGAGACATTTGCAATAAGAGCTGTGAGGAGGTGCCGAAAGCATATATCGTCTGCAAAACTTCTCTCCGCCTTTCAACTCGCCACGCGAAGATGTGGTGCATGCGCACTTGCAACCAATCCGCCCAGGAGGCGTCTGCCATTAAATTGCAACTGTGAAGGTGATGATGTTAAATGATGAGGACACAAAATTCCGCTAACTGTGAAACAACACGAGCAAGGCTCGCAAGAAGAACAGTATACAAATATTTAGTGTCCTTCCGGGCGCAGCCATCGCGCCGATGCTTTTGGCAGTGTCCTGGCGGCAGTGACCTGAACCTGCCTGGGTGCCGTCCTTACAGACCTCCACGCCTGTCCGGAATCGTGCCTCGGCTGGCCGACGTGCTGGTGTCGATCCATCCTCCACCCGTCTCCTTACCTTCTATTCGCGAATCTTCTTGTTCATTCATTTTAAGTACACAAACTTGTTCTTTCCGCTTGGCGGTCACTCCCCAATATTCGCATCATTGCAGATCCCTGTCCTCATCTTACGGCGCCTTCTGGTGTCTGCAATTTCGTCTGAATGGAAAAAAATATAGTAAGCAGACCTTACGGCAGCTAGCATTGAGGTCTACCCACTATCCTTTCAATCAAAGCCAATCGGATCTCTACATCATTTTGATGTCACCGCAGCTGCCACACAAGAAGAAGACGACTTGCTCTCCGCCTTGATATTTTTATAGAGATCGGCCACACGTGAATGTAATGTTTGGTATTTTAGGATGCTTAGAGCCTTGGGCTATGACCATGACTGTGGTGTAGCACCCCCTTAAAACTTTCGCTCACAATAGACACACCGGAAGGGGATTTTCGCCTTGGTGAGGAGGAGCCTAGACGCAACGTAAGGGGCGTCTTTGGGGTGCTTATCTTGCAGGTAGACAACTTGGCCGATGCCCGACTGCACCACCATCTTGGCACACTCGTTGCACGGGAAGTGCGTCGTGTACAGCGTGCAGCCGCGCACGTCAAAGCAGTTGCGGTTGAACAGGGCGTTCATCTCGGCATGACACACTGCAAAAACGACGGGAGAAATTTAATTCACCCGCGAAATAATAAGCAAATGGGACAAAGCACAGAACACAAAAGAAAGAAAAGACGGGAGAAGTGACAAGTTTTGGAACGATGGTGCAACTATGCGACAGACGTGCACCATTAGTCACACGCAGAGCTTCGGAGACAAGCCTTATTTCGCACATGTTCTGACAAACCACATAAAATGTTATGGTAAAAAAAGAAACAAAGACTGACTTATGTAATCAATAAACATAAAACTAAAAAGGCTCAATACTTTTTTTAAGTGTGTGGCTCCTACGGGTTAAGAACTTCTATGACATGCTTCACAAAAACTTTTTCGGAAAAAAAGGAAATTGCCGAGTGCAATGTTTACATCGCGAGACTTGCAAACGTGAGTCTATTTCGAGACGTTGACCCCCAAAACAAAGCATTTTTCAGAAATGCACTAAAATACTTTTTTTTTTCCCCGTTTTTTTTTATTAACACTCATTTCGTAACGTACGTGCCCCATCCAAATGCTTTAAACAAATTTTGGGGGGGAGGGAATGGGAAGGGGGATTTTAGTAAAGGTGCACAGCAACGAAACGTGGTAGGCACGTGGATACCGACTTGGCCCAATTCAAGACACTTTAAACTGCTCAACTTTTGAATGAAAAATCTGTGTTTTTCCAATCAGTTCCCACCTCTGCAGGTTAGACGAATCTCGTTATTAAATCATTTACGTGTAGGATGACCACCTTCCTGCTAGCAAAATGCAAGACAGAAGGCCTCCACCCCCCCCCCCCCCCCAACCTCTGTAAGGAAATTTATTAACACAGTTCTATCTGTTCGGGTTCCAAGATGTTGTGGTAGAGGAACTTTTTTAACATGCACACCACAAACCGAGGCTATGTGAACGGATTTAAAAACCTGTGCTGTTTATACACCTGCTGTTGTACATCTTGCAGCAATGAGGTCACAATTTTCACTCCCAGTGATATGCATTTTTATGCCTGCCAAATGTGTTATTGAATGTGTCGAAGTTGAAAACATAAAAATCGACTCTAGCACAACTCAATGCATCAAATGGAAATAATAGTCAATCTTTTTTGGGGTATTGTTTTCTGTCAGCGCTTACTTTTATAGTCATGGTCCTACACAAATTTTTAACATTATGCTCTTTTTCGACTGTCGTGAGTTGCAGGCTTTTTGCCTTGTGTTGCTATCTTCACTAAAAAAAATCCACAGTAACCCTTTCGCATTGACACAGTGATTTTTAAATAATTACCATATTTTATACTAATACTTTTAGCGAGCAATTTCTTTTTTGCTTTACAATATTTTGCTACTAAGGGGAGAGGCACAACGGAGCATGCGCGTCGGTTCTCCTGCAAGAACGACGGTCGCTTCCCACAATGCTTGGATAGAAAATGGCGTACCATTGCGATTTACACGATTACCAGCGACTTCCGCGCTTCCCCGTGCCCGCTGTTCGAAAGCACCGTGAGTTGCAGAGTGAATTTTACTACAGTATGAAATGCGGGACATTTTGAAGATTTGGGAATTTTCTGCGGGACACGGGACACGAGCCCTCAATGCAGGACAGTCCCGCAAGTCGCGGGACGTGTAGTCACCCCATTTACGTGCGGAAAAAAAAAAATATGCAGGAACGCGGCAGGCTTTGTCAGAAACGCGGGTAATCCGGCACCCTTATACAGAGGTTGGGAACACTTGCTGTGACGTAAATCTGTCGCCGCTTTGTAACGCGATAAACGTTTCGGCAATCCAACAGGAGTTGTTGTATGGCCGGACGTGTCGCCTTGCCGGCACCACCTGAAGTATGTAGGTGCCATGTGTCGGTGATCAAAATGAATGTTTTTTTGAACAATAAAAAAAAAAAAGCTGTACATGTCTAAACGTTTGGTCTCCGCCCAAACCTAGAGCTAGCGGTCAAAACCTAATGTCAAAGTTTCGAAGCTTGCCGTTTTTCCCATTTCAAAATTTATCGGCGATTTTCAGAACTTTTCAACAAAAAAATGGTCGACGCATTTGAAACTTTGGCATTTGGCCTGGACTGCTAGCACTACATTTGGGAAGAAACCGAGCTATCAACAATGCACAGCTTTTTTTTTTTAAACATACATTTTGTATATGGGAAACCGGTCTTTCTAATTTTACCTTTCTTTGCCTCTCCGGAACGTTCCAGAGCAAAATCGACGCTTATCGTGCATTCTTATCAAGAATGCTCCCGACATCCCAGTGAGTATATAAAAGCAGAGCTGGCATACGCAAGCCGACACTGAAGTCAGCCTTCTGTATTATCTTTTTTTTTTTTTTCAATTACAATTAAAGGCGTTTAAGGAGGCCTACTTGTGCCTAAAGAAAGAAATTACAATAACCGGCGTCACAGGCATTGATGTCCTCACAGTTGGATTATAATGAGGTTGAGCAGCAATTCTCCAACTGCATTAGTTCTCACAAACTGAAAAATTCGAAAAGTTAATTGCATCTTTTCGGTTACCGTAATGTCCCGAGACGCCCCACACTTGAAAGATAGCCCACCCCTACTTTTGGCGCGATTTGCTATTTTTTCTGAAACACCGAAAGATAGCCCACTTCTAGTAATTGCAGGGCCCTGGCCAATAGTGACCAGGAAAAAAACTGTGTTCCTTAAACCACAGCGGGAGATGAGCGAACATTGCTGACTGCAAAGGAGAGTTGTCTTTGCTTCATCGCACCCTTCCTGCAATCACAACTAATTTGAGGGTCACAAAACCTGAAACTAGAAGTTATTCAAACTTTTTTTATGGCAAACCAAAAGTTAGCTTACCCCTTATTTTCAATGGATTTGCTATGGAATTGAGGTGGGCTATCTCTCGAGGTATTACGGTAAATAGCTACCTAATGAACCAATTTCATCTCTTTTTTGGTGGCCCCGAACTGCAAACACAACCAAGGGGCTAAAAAAAAAAATTTCCAATGCAAGTTTCTTTTTTTTTTTTAGAATTAACACGAACACCCTGTATCTGCCTCCATCTGCTGTTGCGCGCACACAGTTTTTGCAAGCCTGCAGCGTGTTTTAAATAACATAATCAAAAAGCAGCTTGTACACATGTGTGCCAGCACACATAGAACAATGTTTCATCTTTGCTTACGCTCGGATACCGACTTCGCGTGCCTTCCGCACGTCCTCCACAACATAATCACAAAACAGCCTGTAGACACGTGTCTCCAAGCATAAAACAATGTATCGTATTAGTTCACACACATTACTCCATGCCTCCAGCAAGTACCACACAACACGTTCACAAACAAGCCGGATGCAATTAGAACTTCCCCGAATTACGCGCAACCTTTTACCCCTGCATCCCGCACCACGTGTGACAAGGACTCCGGTGCAACCGCACCTGAATCGACCCACAGGGGTTTCCCAGAACCCGACGACTTTTCAACCAGCGTGCAGCTGTTCGGACTGCTCCCATACTGGCATCATTCGTTCTAGTCGGCAGCGTCCCACTTTGAGGCAAGGGCCTGCCCGCATTTTCCACACTCACCAAAGGGATACTTCGTGTCGACGGGTGAGTTGCTCGTCTTTCCCCAGGGCATTTCGTCGTCGCTGATGCCGTTGGGCATGCCGTTGTAGCCGGTCCCCACGATCCTGTTCTCCTGGTTGACAATCACGCAGCCCACCTGGACCAGTTTGCCAGTTAGTCGGGCCACCCACTCAGGCCGGTTTGCCGGTCATTCACGCAGTCAACCTGGGCCGGTTCGCCGGCCAACGCGGGTATCTTTCCTGGTGGTTAAAATAGCCGTAAGAGAGGTTTCGGAGCAATTTGACCGGCTTTGTGGGAAGGAATTTGTACCTAGAGTTCAAGACAAGTTTTAGTGCGTTAGTTTTTAAATTTTTGTAGTATGGTGTCTCCTTTATACAATGACTTTTCTTGGATCTTGGATTGAATTACTAAAGTTTTATACGGGACCCAAATTTCATTTATGCTCTCCCGGATAAAGTCCCGTCACGAGCCATTGCCGTTTCTTTTGGCTTTTTTTCTCTCCGAGCGTTTAAGATATATAGACACACAGTTACACGAGTTATTGATATTTTAATCAACGCAATCGTGACGTATAGGTCGTCTCGGGACGAGCAAAGCTAGGGCGAGGTTGACGTCGAGAGGATGGCCTAGTCGTTCCAGCCACCAAAGCGGCTGCTTTTGTACGAATTTGGAGTGAAAGATTAATCTATGATCTTGTAGGGGGACAATAGCGACTTCTGCGACAGCCAAAAGGCATTCTCGGGAAGAGGGGACTTCCTCCTTCCCCTTTCTCTCGTCGTGGCCGGAGGCGAGACACTCACCGTCACTAGCTGTCAAGGTTTCTAGACGGGCATTACAAACGAGGCGTTAGCGAAATCCACCAGGTGCTCTTTGCTAATCGTTTAATTCGTTTTAAAATTCCTTTTCGTGACTTTTTTTAACAAGATATTGGTGTGTTCGATGTGATACTCCTCCTTTAAACACATATAGACCATAAAATAAGCGTCGAAATTTTGTTGTAGTATCCCTTTGAAGCGGGATCAGCAAGGGTACAGCGGCAACGGACTTCGAAGGGAAGCATCACATCGCGAAAACGACCACCTACCTGCGTGTTGGGGTCCTTGCTCCTCATAGCGGCCAGGTAGGCCGAAGACATGAAGTAGTCCTGCCACGGCAGATAATCGTCCCTTTTCGTGCGGCGTTCTCGGCAGCTGTCGGCGACACAGAGTCTGTTGGGCACAAGACTGCTCCTGTGCCGAATAAAGAAGGCAACTTGAGTTGGTTCTGCCGCGAGCAGCGTACAGCTACTTACAGATCTTCTATCTTTGCTGCCAGGTCACCGTTTGATACCGACATTTCGAGTTTTAAACGCAGTTTTCGTACAAAAAAAGATTAAATTGTTTTGAACAACTCTCAAAAACCACCAACACGCCAGCCTCGCGCACGCCTCACCCGCCACACACGCTGCGCACGCCTCAAGTTTGTTTCGAATTGGAAGCAGTGTTGCCAACTCAAAACTTTAAAACCCGCAGTCGGAATCTCGAAAACCCCTAAAAACACGCTAAATCCAAAACACTGCGCAAAACGACTTTATAGACAATTTTTTTTTTGGTTTTAATTCTTGACAAAGGTATAATAACAGTATAGATCATATCAATGCCATCTGAATGGAAGCTTTCCTTTTGTTTTGACTAGAAATCTGTCACGCCACGCCACAGTTCACCCGGGTGATCCGAAGTCGAAATTGCAGAGTGAGCGCGGTGAGCGCATACGAATATGGCAAGGGATCCTTCAGCAGTGTGTGACTAGTCAGACCCATTCAACTCGTAGAGTCGTCTGCTACCAGAGGAGAAAGGTGCAGCGGCCGAAACATGCTTCTTCGTTGCAGCGTGCGCGACCAAATCCACATTCTTCGCATAGTTCTGTTTTGAAATAGCGGCACCTGGCTCGTCTGCTATCACCAGGAACCTCCAGTAGCCAGTCTTTAGGTATAGGGTTTATAGCCAGTCTTCAAAATTTTGAGCGTACTTCACCACGCCCATCTCACGAAACAGTGACAAAAACGTCAAAGGAAAATTGGAATATTCATGCTGTTCAAACGTGCGCGCACAAAACAGGGAGGCATGTTCCGACATTCGTCGCCTTAATGTTTTCATGACGTCACAGGCGTTACTCTCACAAACCAGAACACATAGAGATCATACATACTAACTCTAGAGGAAAAGGTCCGCCATTTTCCCATACATTCTGGCTGCCGCAAGCGGCGGATCATGCAGGCAGACCCTCGGGGTCCCAAACATGGTTACATCTAGAGCACTATATAGCTCCTTCGGAGGTAGCGCAATCTAGAACGCCGTCTCTCGGCGACTAGCGGCGAACGCCCGGAGGTTCCAACTGCGGTCAGAAATGCATGGAGAACGTGAGAAAATCGTTGTTCCTTCAGTTTTGTGGGGATGTACGGAATGGCAATCATTTTTGACATAATAATGAAACATTTTAGAATAATTTGCGATAAGTTTTGTGCCATGCAAGGACGTAACTTTTTTTAAAAAATTGCCTGAGCGGCATCATGCAGCAGACGACACGGCGACGTCACACCATTCACGTGACCCACTCCGGCCAACCCGAAAAGCCCATCTCCGCTGCGAGCAAACATCGTCTGCTTCAAACGCCATTGCCCTGGAAATTGCCTTCTCAAAATTTGCACACGCATCCGATATTATTCAAACTTTGATAGAGTGTTCAGCGCTTTACTAACTTCACGACAGGCTAGTTTTGAAAAGTGTGAACTCGCCGTTATTTTTTTAATCAGCCGTGTTATGTCGATCTCCGTGTATTCTCCCATAGGGCGGGCCGCATCTTGGAACCCTGAGTACCACGTGACTCGCGCCGAGCTGCTCTGTCGGCCATGTTGTCGGCAAAACATGGGGTTCAAAGGATTGCGCTACTCTGCTCCGTAGGAGCTATATAGTGCTCTAGTTACATCATCAGAGCAGTTTCGTGAACTTCAACAATCCACGAATTTACCGGTGGAAAGATATTCGCGTTCCTTTCGAAGCTTTCTTTTTGTATAGCGCGCAGATGTACGGCCTCGCGTTAACGCTAACGGTGGGGCGCGGCTGGGTGCGGTTGAGGAATACGAAACTGCGCAACCACCAGATTTCTGAAATTTCGACAGAAGGGAAGTTAATGCAGCGTAATGACTTTATTGCTTTTTATAAGCGTTAGAATAGCTCAGAATTTAGTTTACAACGTTAAATTATCACTGTTTATATTGCTGAGAGTTTTCACTCTTCGCGTTTACCATGGCAACGTTGCTTTCTTTCTCTCGTGTTCTGTCGCTCTCTTTTGCGATCGTTCACTCGAGACCCCGGGTGTCGGCGCACGGGATTTGCCACTCCTCCTCACCCACCTTTACCCCCCTGCCAGAACATTACTGAGAGTAAGCGAAGACGACTGTGGCTTATTATCCTTGTCTTTATGGATACGAAAGGTGCATAGTTGGCACTAAATCGATATAACTTGTATATCGCTAAAAAACCGCCAAGGTTTCATAAAACCGGCTAAAAATCCCGCCTCCCGCAAAACAATAATTTATCCCACTAAACAGAACCAAAAACCGCAAAGTTTAGCGGGGAAACCGCTAAATTGGCAACACTGATTGCAAGTGATGGAAAAAACCAGTGGAAAAAACAGATGGAAAAAACAACACTTCGTATTAGGCGCTTGCTCGTGCCACCTGGTATCTGTGTATGCCTCCCCAAAGCGCGCGAACACTCCTGTACTTGGAGAACACGGGCCTGGAGTCGACGTTATCGACGTTCTGAGCACGGCCGTTCCTTCACGTCAAAAACTTCCTCAGAACCTGTTCTCTCCTCCAACCACGCTTACGGCGACCGTTCGAATGTTTCTTCCAATAAACGCTTCTCTGGGGGTTCACCTTGGCTTGTGTCAATACCGTGGCAACGAGCGCCTGATTTTGCTGTAAGCATTCAATCGGCCTCCAGACGCTTGGATGGGCATGGCCGACAAGCTTCTGGAACCCTGTATTCCATCCTTCGCAGGTGTTGGTCGTCCAGTCTTTATCCTGAAGAGTGGCGTCGTGCATATTCCACCGTTCTGGGGGAAACTCCGGTCGTCGTCGGCGCACAGTCGGGCCAAGGAAAGACTTCGCTCTGGGTGCCGCCGCAGAAGGAGCAGAAGCATAACGGAAGGGGCCGTTGACGTACGTGCAATCAAAGTAGTCCAGCAGGTCGCCGATGTCACCGGTAGACTTTTCCCTGATGTAGGTGAGTCCTTCGGGCACAAGCTGTGGTGGAGGGAACGCCAGCTTATCCAAAATCCCGCACAGTTTTCTAAATTGGTCATCTGTCTTACACTTGTCCAAAAGGCCCAACTCCCGTTCCTTCAAAATATTTTTAAAAATTCGCAACTCAATAATTTGTATAATACAGTTTTGCTTCAGTTTCCCTATCACGTCACCCTGAGATAATCCTTGATTTCAAATATATTTACGACGCACAATGACGGAAAGAACTTGATTTTCCTAGCCATTCACTTCAAATATTGCCCTGAACCCCAAGAAAACCCACGCATTAGTAATGAAGAGACATTGTGCCTAACCTTTATGTGCGCGTTGAGCGCGACATAAGCACAATGAAAAAGTGAGGGCACCGAAGGGTGAATTCGCTTCTTCGGTCACTCTTCAGGTTCAAAAACTTTGGTTCACGAAGTTTCTTGGGAGAGGCACAAGGGTCATACCTTGAGTCCAGCAAGCTTGATCTTATCAGCTCCACTCAGTTTCGGTGACCTAAATTTTGGTCATAAATCGTTGCTTCTTTGCCTGTTATGGCTTATCTGTCGACACCTTTGCATGGGATGGCGTAGTAGTTCTCCTCAAAATGGTGCAATGCCCATCGCGTCCGCACTTTATCCCAACCCGTGTTTCGCCCGTATAGCAAAAAATAAATAAATAAAATAAGGTGAGCTTTTGTCCGGAGTCTTTGAAAAAAACGGGTGAGCTTTTGTCCGGTGAGCTTCTATCCGGTGAGCTTTTGTCCGGTTACCTGATAGAGCTCCCTGCACCCGGGGTTCCGCGACTGCTCACGCCCGCAAATACAGCGCCTAAAAAGTTTGCAACGGAAACGTTGCAGCCTTGCCCAAGCGACCCTGACGACTTCTTTGACTGCCTGATCACCACGGATGAGTGTTGAGTGCCTTATTACGTCTCAAGGCAAAGAAGCAATTCGAAAAATAAAAACACCGTTAAAACCGCAAAAAAACAAAAGAAAAAAAGGGGGAAGGTGGTTTCGCCATTGGGCCATGTGATGATTAGAGCACTTGGGACTGCAATGGCGTACTCCTGACAGGTTAGGTCCATAAAGCAGCGGCTAAACCCATATATCATGCAGAAGACGCGGCGTTTGCTACAGACATAATGACCAACCTATTTGCGGACATGCCTTCTTTCTTTTCGAGGAATGTTTACTTCATGCATCGTACGTTTTCTTGTAAAAAAAATTGTCTGTAGAGAGTTTTAGAGCGGGTCAGGCAAACACCACCGAGTCTATTTCAAAACCTCCGGATGCGGCCGTGACGTCATCGAAGTGAGATCGGCCTGGAAGCTGGCTTCACCCGCTGGGCCAGGCTTTGTAATGCGTATAGTCTCTTCGTCCTCGGCGCTGATTTTATCGATAATGGAACACTGACAGTACGTTTTACCTCAGAAGAGCTCGCAAGAATTAAGACTTTGGTTTGAGTTGGTTGGTTCATGATTATTTAAAAGGTTAAAAGCGCAAAACAAGACAAGGACGCTGAAGAAACGCACACGAAACAGACTGGCGCTCGTAGGGCACGTTTCAAGTCGTGTGTTGTATTTATTCTTTAAATTCTCACTTCCACGTCGCCTATGTCTACAAACATTTAACGAGTCCAGGACTCGCGCACGATTTGCGAACATATTAAATAACAAAATTAAAAGCAAGAGCCCTGACGCCCCGATTTTCCCATCTATTATTAAAACACCACAGCTGCTTTTCGGGGGTACAAATTTTCACCCTTTATTTTGCAGGAATAAGCTTGACAAGTCTATAAAATAGGCTTGAAACACACATAAAAACTTGGGTTTGTGGCAAAAATAAAATTTCTCAGGAATAGCTTCCACAAATCAACCGATAGCACATTCATAAACAAAGTTTCAAACAAAAATATAATACATCAACATCTCCAAAACAAAGCAAAAAAAAAAAAAAAATCCTGCAATATACACGAAGTTTTAAACAATATACAGCAATGTCTCCAAATACACTGTTGGCACAAATTGAAGAGAACAAAAAAACAGAAATAGGTCAAAATACACACACACACACACACAATAAAAAGAAAAGAAAAACACTTGCCACCGTTAGTGTTTGTGACAATAATTTCTAGGCAGCAGTCGAAATGATAGCAGACGTTATGCGCCAATTCCTGAACGTCTTCCGTTTCCGCTTTGCTGCTTTGGCTTCAGCAAGCATGGTGTTCTCTCGCTTACACAAGTTATTCAGCAAAGTGTTGGCAGCCGCGCCTAGTACATAACCCATCACCACGTGAGGTAAATGGTCATTTATCTTACCATTCAAGGTTCGGCGCTCGATTCGGCAAAAGTTCGGCCCATCGCTACATCCCAGCTAGCACGCTTTCGACAATCTTGAAATCGAAGGACGCCAGTGTGACCCCTTCGCGAACTTTTCCGTGTATTGTTAAAAATTTCAGTGCGTCGACACGTAAAATCAATACCATGGTAGTCCTCATGATGCCGCTGCGTTAGGACTTCGTATTTACCCAACGAAATGTCCGAAAAACGACTTTCTCAATTTTACGAAGTTCCCGATTTAACGAAGTACGTAATTCACGGCTCCCCTCGACTTCGTTAGATCGAGTTTTGATATCCTGCTGGAAACGTTACCGGGACAGGTTGGGGAGGCCATCAAGCGTCTCGGGAAGCTGACCAATGGAGCGCGTTTGCTCCACCACCACAGTGCACCCACGACGCGTTCGAGGATTTTTTTAGGCTCTGAAGTACTGTCCTTTCCCCCGTATGTGTTCACCAGCCCTGGCACCCAGTGATTCCTGCCAATTCTTTCCCTCGTGAAAAACGACCCACTGCATGGCAAGTGTTTCGAGGACGATGACGAGGTGATTGTCGAGGTGGAACACTTCCCCAGAGCCAACACAAGGACGTTTACAACCAGGACATCCGCCAGCACATCGATTGGTAGAAGTCTGTTGGCTTCTCTGATGCGTACGCGGTGATTGGCCCTCACCACCGACGCTCGTGACCACGGCTCTTTTTAAGCCGTAATATCACGATATTTATGAAAGCTCCTTGTAACACGCTCTGCCTCTGATTTTGGAGACGACCACAAGCTCCGGTCTCTTGGAAATATGTGCGTCTTCCGAGATTCATACCTTGGCCAGAGTCCGCCATGCATTTTGGGGTGCTTGGATATGTTGTGGGTTACAAAAAATCGTTCTGGGTGCCTTGAGCGTTTTCTCGTGTTCAGTTGTTGTTGTGTCACTGAACCTGAGGTTGTTCTCATTATAGTTGTGAGAAACAAAATGCAGTTTGTGCACCAATCTTTTATAAATAAAAGAGGCAATTGTACATGCTGCTTGATCATGGGTGCCCTCATCAATTTCGTGTAAATGAACCTGTTAGAAATTCGCCAGTAAGAGTTTCCGGATCTCTTTAGCGATGAACACAAACATAGTGTTGTACTTCACAATATATTTTTGAGTCAATCAGGCAACGACATAATGTGGTACTAATGTCCAAGAAGCGCGCGCGCGCGCACGCGCACACACACACACACACACACACACACACACACACGCACACGCACACGCGCACGCACGCACGCACGCACGCACGCACGCACGCACGCACGCGCACACACACACACACACACACACACACACACACACACACACACACACACACACACACACACACACACAAGAGACCGGCTACTTTGGAAAGCTGCATGCTCCGATACATCAACGTCGTATGCGCTAAACGTCATTAAAAAAAAAAAGAAAACATGCGCGTGAAGAGATGTCCCATTTATTAAACGACAATCAATCGAGACAGGGGAAACAGCTCCAACAGTTAGTTTAATTAATCAGAGTACTATTGTTTCAGTCAGTTGTCACCGCGCGACACGACTTCCTGCTTTCTGTGTAGTCTTGCACCACATTACTAAAAAAATATTAAAAAATTCACTTATAATTAACTTTGGTGTGAGAAGTTTATTGGATTTCGTAAATAAATATTTTAGATAGATAGGATCTGTATATCTAATCTTTATATGTGTTCAATAAGATTACTTGATTAGTGGAGAGAAAAAGTAATTTAACGTTACTTGAAAAAGAGACTCTTACTTTCCCGATTACTTCGTATGCTTTATGCCGTTATCACTTGCGACACTGAGAAACTCGAGATTATTTGAGCTTTGTTATCTTGTAGGCACCAATGATAAGAGGCTTTTGTAGATAGCTGGAACTTCACTGTCCCAACTCGAGACTCAACAAACCCCTACATAAACTGTCCATCTTTTGTACAGCCCGGTAAAAGTTATTTTATTCAAGATTTTTATTAAGTGAATATATCGCAGTATTTTTAGCTGGAAACATGGTGACTAATAAGTAATCGTAAATACGGAAGCCGAGGAGGGTGGGGCTTGTAAAAAAATACTAACGGCCACAAATCATTTTATTACTTCCAAAAGTAATGACGGCGACTATAAAAAAAAAAAAAAAAGGAATGCATTACAAGTCTACTATGATTACTTGTAATGACAACACCTTGTCGGAAGCGCTCCTCGGGGCCGTTGTGTTTCCTCCTCCTTTTCTAACACCCATGTGCGGCGTGAGATGGCGCTGCCTGCGTTGGGAGGCTATGCGGAGCGCAAGTCCGTCTGCTTCTTTTTTGCAGGGTTTGTGGTGACGTCATCAAAAAGCCGAGCTCTGATTGGCTCTGATTCGAAAGATAGTGGGTAGCGGACCATTTGAAATCTAATGGCAGCCAAGTTTTCGAAGTCTATTACTATTTTCTTCACCTCCGGAATGTGCTGCCTGTAAAAAAGAAATGTTGAGTTTAGTCGCAAAAGAGGCACCCAGCTATTCTTTTCTTGTAGGTGACTATGCTACCTGGGTCAAGATCAAATCAAGATCAAATCAAATGTGAAGAAGGTTCCTATCTTGATAGTAACCTTCTTCACAATTCATCTGTGATGGGAAGTTTCTACAAAATATTGGTGGGCAAGCTTCGACCAACACTAACATTGTTGAAGACGCGCCTCGGAGAGCAATCGACACTTGCCTGTTTGAAACAATAGAAAATGTAAAGGTTTATCATTTTAGCGGTGTTTTAAAGAGATGGACAGCAACCTTTATTTTTAATGTCCTATAATGCGTGAAACGCGGTATTTGAGGAGCAACCGTTTGAATTTGTTTAGAAGACGCTAAACAGTCGTTTCAGAGAGTGAAAGACCCACTTTTAGGAATTTTTCTAAATTTAACAGGACTAAGGACATGTGACAGCCCCAATTTTCCCGCTAAATTTCGTGGGAAACTAATTAATTGGTGTAATACGTCATGCGACGTGTCACGTGGCATCAATTTTCCCGCCATATTCGTCGGAGAAACTGTTTAAGCGAGAAATTTAAATGGGAAATTCGATCGGGGTGTAGGTCACATGACGTCAATTTTCCCGCCAAGTTTAGCGGAGAAAATGTTTCCCCGTCAAATTTAACCGGGATATTCAATTAGCCTGTAGGTCACGTGACATCCATTTTCCAGCTAAATTTAGCGGGAAAGCTAAACTGGCGTATGTGTCACATGACGTCAACTTCCCCACCAAATTCAGCGGGGAATTGCAGAAACTAGTTGATGGACAGGCGGACAAAATTTTCGGTTCCGTTCAAAAGCATTTCATTTTGTTTAGTGCATCACTCTTTCTTTAA
The DNA here is from genome assembly GCF_016920785.2 of Ixodes scapularis. NCBI lineage: Eukaryota > Metazoa > Arthropoda > Arachnida > Ixodida > Ixodidae > Ixodes > Ixodes scapularis. The sequence goes on from NW_024609881.1 coordinate 109,213,424, forward strand.
TCAGAAAAACTTCCAACAACGTCATAATCGACCGTTCCTCTCAGATTGCATCTATATTTTATCTCGCAAATACCGCAAAACCTTAGCTCTAGCGAAATGCAGTTCCGGGGTCGCCTCACCAATGGCGGCAGCGTGCGCTCTCGTTGTAAGCGGGTCGTAAGAGTTCACAAGAGCTCGGTCCTGAGCAAACGCAAGGGTGAACAGGCCGTAAGGGGCTCTAGACCGCTTTCTGCAATAGTCCATTTACGACCACGACTCAGTGCACGGGCTCTTAGCATCCTCATACAACCAGACATTACATTCATACCTGGACGATTGGCATGGCTAGTTGAAAGGCAGAGACATTTGCAATAAGAGCTGTAAGGAGGTGCCGAAAGCTTAGATCGTCTGCAAAACTTCTCTCCGCCTTTCAACTCGCCACGAGAAAGCGCGACGCATGCGCACTTGCGACCAATCCGTGCAGGAGGCGTCTGCCATTAAATTGCAACTGTGAAGGTGATGATGTAAAATGATGAGGACACGGAATTCCGCAAACTGTGAAACAAGATGAGCATGGCTCGTGAGAAGAACAGTATACGAACATTTAGTGTCCCTCAGGGCGCAGCCATCGCGCCCTTGCTTTTGGCAGTGTCCTGCGGCAGCGACCTGAACCTGCCTGGGCGCCGTCCCCACAGACCATCACTCCTGTCCGGAGGCTGGCCGATGCGCTGGTGTCGTTCCACCCTCTGCCTGCCTCCGTACCTTCAATTCGCGGATCTTGTTAGTTCATTTTAAGTACACCAACTTCTTCTTTCCGCTTGGTGGTCGCTCCCCAATATTCGCATCATTGCAGATCCCCGTCCTCATCTTATGGCGCCTTCTGGTGTCTGCAATTTCGTCTTATTGAAAAAAAAAATAGTAAATAGACTTAAAGGGATACTACAACAAAATTTCGGCGCTCATTTTTTGGTCTATATGTGTTCAAAGGAGCAGTATCACATCGAACATACCAATATCTTGTTAAAAAAGTCTCGAAAAGGAATTTTAAAACGAATTAAACGATTAGCAAAGAGCACCTGGTGGATGTCGCTAACGCCTTGTAAGTTGTTAGTAATGCTCGTCAAGGAACCTTGACAGCTAGTGACGGAGGTTGTCTCGTCTCCGGCCACGACGAAAGAAGAGGGGAAAGAGGAACTCCCCTCTTCCCGAGAATGTCTTTTGTGTGTCGCAGAAGTCGCTATTGTCTCCCTACAAGATTATACAAGATTAACCCGTCCCTCAAAATTCGTACAAAAGCAGCCGCTTCGGTGGCTGGAACGACTAGGCCATCCTAGGGTGCCTTCATGTCCCGCTTAAAGTGCCTTCAAAGCGCACATGAAGGCTCCCTAGTCCCGCTAGCATGAAGGCACTCTAGGCCATCCTCTCGACGTCAGCCTCGCCGTAGCTTTGCTGGTCTTGAGACGACCTACGTCAAGATTGCGTTGGATGTCACGTGGTCTCCGCTGGGCCTTCTCCGAGCGCTTGCCAGAGTGGGCCGTTTACAACGAAAAATACAGCCACCAGGCTCAAAATACAAACGTGTGATTGTCATTTACGGATATTGTGGATCACATTCAACCTATTTATGAACACAATGGGAATATTTCAAATATTGTTGAAGTATCCCTTTAAAGGGGTCATGAAACGCTTTTCCAACTTTTTCCTGTTTAGCTTTCCTCCTCAACTCATAAATCCCGCATTCCACCAAACAGTTCAGGAAGACGAAAAGAGGGGACGGCCCTCTTGCTCGGAATCTGGTTTGTGTACCCGGACAGAGCCATTGTCCCCCTAGAAGATTAGCCCGTCGCTCGAAATTCAGACAAAAGTTGCTTTCCCCAACCCGTTCACCCAGAAGCTGACAGTGCTGTGGAAGCTACGTGCTCGTTGGGCCAGCCACACTTTTGCCACGTGATCACGCCCCTTCGCGCATACCCACGTGCAGAGAATGAGGTCAGGTGATGAAAGGGAGGCGGCTGATTGGTCGGGCAAGCGCGTAGCTTCCACCACAATGTCAGCTTAGGGGTGAATGGACTAAGTCAGGTCCAGTTTCGTGTGACGTGCGTTTGGACCCGATGACGCGGTTTTGGGACCGCGGATGAATCACTGTGAAAAGGCAGAGAGCTTACGAAGGGGGAGGAGGTACGAAATAGTCCGCTGTGTTTTCAAATTTTCGCACAGAAAATCAGGCTTTTGACTTTCTTCTTTGGCCCACTGAACGAAGTGCTATTAGTAAAATCCCAATCTAAAATGATTTATCCCAACCCGAAATTCGTTTCATGGGCCCTTTAAGGAACCTAGCATTGAGGTCTACCCACTATCCTTTTCAATTAAAGCCAATCAGATCTCTAGATCATTTTGATGTCACCGCAGCTGCCGCACAAGAATCTCTGAAGCAGACGTCTTGGTCTCCGCATTGATATTTGACGCCGATTTTTATAGAGAAATCGGCCACATGGGAATGTAATGTTTGGTATTTTAGGATGCTTAGAGCCTTGGGCTATGACCATGAATGTGGTGTAGCACACCCTTAAAACTCTCGCTCACAATAGACGCACCGGAAGGGGATTTTCGCCTTGGTGAAGAGGAGCCTAGATGCAACGTAAGGGGCGTCTTTGGGGTGCTTATCTTGCAGGTAGACAACTTGGCCGATGCCCGACTGCACCACCATCTTGGCACACTCGTTGCACGGGAAGTGCGTCGTGTACAGCGTGCAGCCGCGCACGTCAAAGCAGTTGCGGTTGAACAGGGCGTTCATTTCGGCATGACACACTGCAAAAACAACGGGAGAAATTTAATTCACACGCGAAAGAATAAGGAAAAGGGACAAAGCACAGAACAGAAAAGAAAGAAAAGACGGGAGAAGTGACAAGTTTTCGAACGATGGTGCAACTATGCGACAGACGTGCGTCACTATTCCCACGCAAAGCTTTGGAGATGAGTCTTATTTCGTTGACGTTGAATATATTTTTAAATGTGTGGCTCCTACAGGTTGAGCACTTATGTGACATGCTTCACAAAACAATTTTTTTTCGGAAAAAAAAAGGAAATTGCCGAGGGCAAGGTTTACATCGGGAGACTAGCAAACGTGAGTCTATTTCAGACGTTGACCCCAAAATGAAAAAAAAAAATTCAGAAATGCACTGAAATAGTTTTTTTTCCTGTTTTTTTATTAACATTCATGATTTCGTAACGTACGTGCCCCATCCAAATACTTTGACCAATTTTTTTTTTTTTTTTTTTTTTTTTTTTGGGGGGGGGGGGGGGGTGAAGTGTGGGAAGGGGAATTTCAGTAAAGGTGCACAGCAACGAAACATGGTAGGCCGTGGATACCGATTTGACCCAATTCAAGACATTTTAAACTGCTACACTTTTGAATGGAAATTCTGCGTTTTTTTGATCAGTTCCCACCTCTGCAGGTTAGATATATCTCGGTAACAAATCATTTACGTGCGGAAAAAAAAATATGCAGGAACGCTGCAGGCTTTGTCAGAAATGCGGGTAATCCGGCACCCTTATACAAAGGCTGGGAACACTTGCTGTGACGTAAAGCTGTCGCCGCTTTGTAACGCAATAAACGTTTCGGAAATCCAACAGGTGTTGGTGTATGGCTGCACGTATTGCCTTGCCGGCACCACTTGACGTAGGTACCATGCGTCAATGATCAAAATGATTTTTTTTTTTACCAATAAAAAAAAAAAGAAGCTGCACATGTTTAAATGTTTGGTCTCCGCCCAAACCTAGAGCTAGCGGTCAGGACCCAATGTCAAAGTTTCAAAGCTTGCCGTTTTTCCCATTTCAAAATTAATCGGCGATTTTCAGAACTTTTCAATAAGAAAATGGTCGACACATTTGAAACTTTGGCATTCGGCCTGGACTGCTAGCACTACAGTTGGGCAGAAACTGAGCTTGCAACATTGCACAACTTTTTTTCCGCAAAAAAAAAAAAAAAAATGTAAATTTTTTTTTTAACATAATTTTGTATATAGAAAACGTTTAAAACAAGATTGACGCTTATCGTGCATTCTTATCAAGAATGCTCCTGACATCCCAGTGAGTATATAAAAGCAGAGCTGGCATACGCAAGCCGACATTGACGTCGGCCTTCTGTATTTTCTTCTTCTTTTTTCTTCTTTCAATTACAATTAAAGGCATTTAACGAGGCCTACTTGTGCCTAAAGAAAGAAATTACAATAACCGGCGTCACAGGCATTGATTTCCTCACAGTTGGATTATAATGAGGTTGAGCAGCAATCCTCCAACCGCGTTATTTCTCAGAAACTGAACAATTCGAAAAGTTTATTGAATCTTTTCAGTTACCGTAATGTCCCGAGACGCCCCACACCCGAAAGATAGCCCACCCCTACTTTTGACGCGATTTGCTATTTTTTCTGAAACACCGAAAGATAGCCCACTTCTAGTAATTGCAGGGCCCTGGCCAATAGTGACCCGAAAAAGAACTGTGTTGCTTAAACCACAGCGGGAGATGAGCGAACATTGCTGACTGTAAAGGAGAGTTGTCTTTGCTTCATCGCACCCTTCCTGCAATCACAACTTTCAAAGGGTGACAAAACCTAAAACTTTTTTTATAGCACACCGAAAGTTAGCTTACCCCTTATTTTCACTCAATTTGCTATGAAATTCAGGTGGTCTATCTCTCGAGATAGTATGGTAAATAGCTATCTAATGAACCGATTTCATCTCTTTTGTTAATGGCCCTCCAAACTGCAAACACAACCAAGGGGCTAAAAAAAAAAAAAAAATTTCCAATGGAAGTTTCTATTTTTTTAGCATTTACACAAACACCCTGTATCTGCCTCCATCTGCTGTTGCTCGCACACAGTTTTTGCAAGCCTGCAGCGTATTCGAAGTAACAATCAAAAAGCAGCTTGCACACATGTGTGCCAGCACAAATAGAGCTATGTTTCATCTTTGCTTACAGGGCATCTCCGCCGTAATTTTTATAGTCGCCGATTTCTATAAAATTTTCACCATGCATATTTGGATGCCCTTCCTGAGCATGTGAACGAAATATCTCGGAAAAATATTAATTTTCTTAGAAGAAAATGAATTTTGAAATTTACACCTCCACACCCAAATCACTTGCTGCCGCCCTACTGGCAACACTGAGGAAGAGCGGCACACGGAGGCTGCCATGATGGCACTGACGTTGCTGTGACGTCACATGTTGGTCAGGGTGCTTGCTTTGGAGCTTGTTGGTGATGGGACTGTCTGGTTTTTGCTTATTTTATCGGTTTATACAGTTATGTGAGAGCGCGTAATGGCGACTGGAGGGAATTGGTGTTGTGCCGTAGGGTGTAATAACACCACAAAGAAACGCAGCAATGTGACATTTCACAGTTTTCCGACCGACAAGTCGACACGAAAGAGATGGGTCCTGGCAGTCCGACGTGAACGCTGGCTCCCAAGTAAAAACAGCCGAATCTGCTCCGACCACTTCTCACCGGATTGCTATGCCGCTAGCGTGCGACTGAGGGAATCTTTCGGGTTGAGCGGGGACGGGCGCAGAAAGAAGGCGTTCCTCGTGATGCACCCGTCCTGTAGTAGTGGGGACATTCTCGCAATCTCCTCACACCAGTAGAGGGGGCATTTTGGCAATCTCCCCACACCACAGGCGATGCCGGCGGATCGTATGAAAACGGGTTATCGTCATCGTCCTCAAAATCTAGCCGCATATCCTCATCGTTGCTCGATTCAGACGAGCTTGATGAGTCCATTTTCATCCGCGGCACGAACACAAAACAGTGACCCGCTGCCAGGCTGGCCAGGCTCAAACTGCACACGTGCGAGTGTTTATACCATATATGACATCACATCAAAATGGCGGACCAGTCGAGTGGCAAGTTAGTTTCGGTTTCGGTTTCAGCGTATTTTAACGATTATAAATTATGTAAACAGTTTTTTAATGATTTAACTGCTGCTATAGGCTAAATTTTTAGTACCCTTTCCGAAAATATGTTTCGATAAAAACGCTCAAATTGACGGCGGAGCTGCCCTTTACGCTCGGATACCGACTTCGCGTGCCTTCCGCACGTTCATGGCCAAGAATCCGAGACATTCGGTTTAGTTCCATTCCGCGACGACATGTGGCGCCTAAGACCCGAGCGAAATCACTTTTCCAATTTCCAATGTGCCCTCTGTTTCAGCCCGCACCGCCAATCTTATCTTCGAATCCGGAGAGGAGACATCGTAATGCAGTAAGGGCATAGCACTGATAACACGCTCAAGACAGCTCCGAACCTCGGAACCTCTCAAGGTCACAGCTCTGGGCGCGCCTAGCGCAGACGTACAATGTGGAATTGCTTCTCCCGCAGTCAATGTGCATTCTAAAGTGATAAGCTAACGCTCAAGACTATTGCTCCATCGCTAAAAGCCAAATTTAAACCGAGCAAAGTTAAAGCTATACTTCGTCTCACCTTAGCATGGACTGGCCCCAAAGGCTGCTCTAGCGCGAGACGGTAGCCTTGATTGGCATTCGCGCCACACGAGTCCTCGTGCAGCCGCCGAGGCGTCGTCGAAGCACGCGACCAACAATAGCCCATGCTAAGGTTAGACGAAGTATTGAAGCGCGAGCCGAATCCTCTGCGTTTTCCTACCTCGCACCTACAGTGTACTAGAATATTCTAGTACACTGTACCGCACCGGCGGTAGTGCATCGGACATAAGGTAAAACGATGCTAAAAGTGCTCTGTTTCAGGCTCGGCTTTCTCTTATCACTGGGGCCTGTTAGAGAGGGTCTTCTGGCTTAGGGCACCTTGGCTCAGGCTAAACTTTGTCTCACCTCAGCATGGACTATTGTTAGCCATGCATGCTAAAGGCGCGAGCCGTTTCCTTTGAATCACTCCTCGGTGGCTGCGCGAGCGCTCGGGCAGAGAATACTTCAGTCGAGTTTGTCAAGGCTAGCCGCTCGCGCTTGCACAACCTTTTCAGTAGTACTTCGCAGTCTCACGTTAACATGGACTAACCACGGAGGCTGCGCTAGCGTGAGACGGCAGCCCTGACTGCGTAGATTGGCATCCTCGCAGTACGAGTGCTCGCGCAGCTGCCGAGGCGTCATCCAAAGCGATTACCCCAGGCTTTTATTGCGCGTGGTTGCTAAAAAGACACAATTATAGCTTTGGCCGTGATACGGTGGAATATGCACGTCAGCTATTTATTTGTCTGTTTGTAAACAAGCTCACTATGGTGGGTGACAGCTCAAGAGTGCAGTGGAAGCTCCGCCTTCAGCGCGCGCTCCTTGCCTTCCGCCGCGCTTTGGCTGCGCGTGCACACTTGTGCTATCAAGGCCACAAAGCTCGTGCTGTAAGCGGAGCTTCCACTGCACTCTTGAGCTGTCACAGACTATGGAGTCCACTAATGGCGAACCCCTGCGCGCTTCCGGATTCGAACGTTTTTCCGTTTTGTTCCACGTCATTTTGCTTTCTGTACAGCTCGCAAGTACAAGGGTCGTTTGATAAGTTTGGTAAATTTATACGATGAACTATTCAATGGATGACACCATGGCTGGCAAGTGCCATTCTTCAAACTAACCCAGGCTAGCTTCCAGACGGGAGCGAAGCGCTGTTCATGTTTGACAGACGGTTGAAGCGAACACTGTAGCGCTCGCCACAATGGAAAAAAAAAAAAAAAACAACCCTGTGCAATGATTAAGCACGTTTGTTTTAAAAATGTTAACGTCCACGTATCAAAACCGAGTTGCATGAAGTTCATGGGGACCCTTATTCAACGTTGAAGGGTGTTTAGTTCTGGGTTCATTGGAGTAAACGTGGCAGAACGTTCACTGAAGATGAAGCGCGCTCCGGACGCCGAGTTGAGGTCACCACGACGGATATTGTTGAATAAATTCATAATATAATAATTGGAGGACAGTCGAGTGAATGTGCACAAGACTGCTGAGACCATAGGCATCTCAAAATAACGTGTGCACAAAACCCTTTACAAAAAGCTGTGTGCGCGATGGGTACCAGCACCACCTCCTAGATAAGAAGGCCGTAGTGCTGATAATTTTTCTCCACAGAAAAAGGCCGATCGTGGGCCGTGATTGGACGCGAGGGCTGCGTCAGCGTCTCGTGTCTAATCACAGAGACGGACGCAGCGCTCGTATCCAATCACCGCCCGCGATCGGCCTTCTTCTGTGACGAAAAATTATCAGCACTACGGCCTTGTGATCTAGGAGGTGTTGGCACCAGACCGTTCATTCACCAAGACAACGCGCTCTCCTACGAATTGACTGTGACAATGGCAAAATTGGAAGACTTGGGCTTCGAGTTGATTCTTCATCCATCCCATTCTTCTGATATGGCGTCGTGTGTTTTATTCGTGTTCCCGAACTTGAGAAATCTGACTCTGTCGAAAAAACTTCTCCTCGAATGAGAATGTCATTACTTCCGTCAGTTCATATTTTCTAGCCTTTAAGAAAACCTCTTTTTCTGAGAGAAAGAAAATTTAGAAACTCGCTGGGTCAAGTGGATAGTCCTCAATGGGGACTATGTTGAGAAAAGACATCAACCTTTTGTTCTAACAAAGCGTTTAACCAGCTTTTTTACCAAACTCATCAAACGACCCTTGTACGCACGTTCATATAAAGGTATAACTCGGAACACAAAGCACGCTTTGCATTAGAGATGGACAAATAAGCGCATTACCAGAAGTCTACTGGGGCGCGAAACACCCTGGCGCCCTTGTGATATCAACTCACGCCGAGCGCGATGAATAGCCGTCGTTAGGTGGTACAGATAGAGACGGTACCAACGAATGGTTGGACCACACCGAGAAGGTCAGCAGGAGAAGCTCCGTCTCCACCTCGCGCTTGTCATTCTTCGTAAGTTGAAGCGTTACCAAACTTGAGAGCTCGAGCCGGAGTAGGAGCTTCCCCTGCTGACCATATATTGTAACAAACTGTATAATATGCAAGTTTTTGCAAGTCGTGTTTCCAGGTTCAGCAAAAACTCTGCAAGTAGCCTTGAAATTGTGGTAACCCACATGATTTTAAGCCCGTGTCGAAATTTGACTAAGTTGTCTGATAGTCACAGAAACATCTGTAAGCTCTGCAGTTGGTAATATTGTGCAAGGGAGAGAAAGAGAGATACTATATGGTGCAAATAAATAAATAATTATATGCTAGTTCGCCCATATATTTTATACCTTCAGCGAAGGCGAGGGACCCGCAACATTTCCTGTTTGAGTCCTGGTTTTCTGAGAGTCCCTAACCGAGTGTGCTAGCGCATGCTAGCTCGGGGCATGTGGAGAGCAGAAAGATCAGGCTACAAAAACCCGGGGATCCTGGGTTCGTCCCCACCAATGAGAATGAGCATCGTACCGGCACGTGTTTGAGTTGCACAGGCTGAATTTCTCAGGTACAGCGTGAGCCAGTATCACCACCTCTCAAACGGCAGATCTAGCTCATGCGGATTTGTGTGGCTTCCTGAGCGAGGCGCACCAAAAAACTCGTTCGGACTTAGTCGCCACAGCGAACAGTGCCGACGTTTGTTGCGAGAGACCAGATTGAAAAAATTATAGAAAAATAAATATAGGTGATATCAAAATGTTCTCCCGGAATATAGAAATAGGCATACAGAGGTACGTGATAGGGGAAAAATTAATCTTGTCAGACGATTTGTGTGGCTTCCTGAGCGAGGCGCAACTGCCCGAAAAACTCGTTCGGACTTAGTCGCCACAGCGAACAGTGCCGACGTTTGTTTCGAGAGACCAGATTGAAAAAATTATAGAAAAATAAATATAGGTGATATCAAAATGCTCTCCCGGAATATAGAAATAGGCATACAGAGGTACGTGATAGGGGAATAATTAATCTTGTCAGACGATTTGTGTGGCTTCCTGAGCGAGGCGCAACTGCCCGAAAAACTCGTTCGGACTTAGTCGCCACAGCGAACAGTGCCGACGTTTGTTTCGAGAGACCAGATTGAAAAAATTATAGAAAAATAAATATAGGTGATATCAAAATGTTCTCCCGGAATATAGAAATAGGCATACAGAGGTACGTGATAGGGGAAAAATTAATCTTGTCAGACGATTTGTGTGGCTTCCTGAGCGAGGCGCAACTGCCCGAAAAACTCGTTCGGACTTAGTCGCCACAGCGAACAGTGCCGACGTTTGTTTCGAGAGACCAGATTGAAAAAATTATAGCAAAATAAATATAGGTGATATCAAAATGCTCTCCCGGAATATAGAAATAGGCATACAGAGGTACGTGATAGGGGAATAATTAATCTTGTCAGACGATTTGTGTGGCTTCCTGAGCGAGGCGCAACTGCCCGAAAAACTCGTTCGGACTTAGTCGCCACAGCGAACAGTGCCGACGTTTGTTTCGAGAGACCAGATTGAAAAAATTATAGAAAAATAAATATAGGTGATATCAAAATGCTCTCCCGGAATATAGAAATAGGCATACAGAGGTACGTGATAGGGGAATAATTAATCTTGTCAGACGATTTGTGTGGCTTCCTGAGCGAGGCGCAACTGCCCGAAAAACTCGTTCGGACTTAGTCGCCACAGCGAACAGTGCCGACGTTTGTTTCGAGAGACCAGATTGAAAAAATTATAGAAAAATAAATATAGGTGATATCAAAATGCTCTCCCGGAATATAGAAATATGCATACAGAGGTACGTGATAGGGGAATAATTAATCTTGTCAGACGATTTGTGTGGCTTCCTGAGCGAGGCGCAACTGCCCGAAAAACTCGTTCGGACTTAGTCGCCACAGCGAACAGTGCCGACGTTTGTTTCGAGAGACCAGATTGAAAAATTTATAGAAAAATAAATATAGGTGATATCAAAATGCTCTCCCGGAATATAGAAATAGGCATACAGAGGTACGTGATAGGGGAATAATTAATCTTGTCAGACGATTTGTGTGGCTTCCTGAGCGAGGCGCAACTGCCCGAAAAACTCGTTCGGACTTAGTCGCCACAGCGAACAGTGCCGACGTTTGTTTCGAGAGACCAGATTGAAAAAATTATAGAAAAATAAATATAGGTGATATCAAAATGCTCTCCCGGAATATAGAAATATGCATACAGAGGTACGTGATAGGGGAAAAATTATTCTTGTCAGACGATTTGTGTGGCTTCCTGAGCGAGGCGCAACTGCCCGAAAAACTCGTTCGGACTTAGTCGCCACAGCGAACAGTGCCGACGTTTGTTGCGAGAAACCAGATTGAAAAATTTATAGAAAAATAAATATAGGTGATATCAAAATGCTCTCCCGGAATATAGAAATAGGCATACAGAGGTACGTGATAGGGGAATAATTAATCTTGTCAGACGATTTGTGTGGCTTCCTGAGCGAGGCGCAACTGCCCGAAAAACTCGTTCGGACTTAGTCGCCACAGCGAACAGTGCCGACGTTTGTTTCGAGAGACCAGATTGAAAAAATTATAGAAAAATAAATATAGGTGATATCAAAATGCTCTCCCGGAATATAGAAATAGGCATACAGAGGTACGTGATAGGGGAAAAATTAATCTTGTCAGACGATTTGTGTGGCTTCCTGAGCGAGGCGCAACTGCCCGAAAAACTCGTTCGGACTTAGTCGCCACAGCGAACAGTGCCGACGTTTGTTTCGAGAGACCAGATTGAAAAATTTATAGAAAAATAAATATAGGTGATATCAAAATGCTCTCCCGGAATATAGAAATAGGCATACAGAGGTACGTGATAGGGGAATAATTAATCTTGTCAGACGATTTGTGTGGCTTCCTGAGCGAGGCGCAACTGCCCGAAAAACTCGTTCGGACTTAGTCGCCACAGCGAACAGTGCCGACGTTTGTTTCGAGAGACCAGATTGAAAAATTTATAGAAAAATAAATATAGGTGATATCAAAATGCTCTCCCGGAATATAGAAATAGGCATACAGAGGTACGTGATAGAGGAAAAATTAATCTTGTCAGACGATTTGTGTGGCTTCCTGAGCGAGGCGCAACTGCCCGAAAAACTCGTTCGGACTTAGTCGCCACAGCGAACAGTGCCGACGTTTGTTTCGAGAGACCAGATTGAAAAAATTATAGAAAAATAAATATAGGTGATATCAAAATGCTCTCCCGGAATATAGAAATAGGCATACAGAGGTACGTGATAGGGGAATAATTAATCTTGTCAGACGATTTGTGTGGCTTCCTGAGCGAGGCGCAACTGCCCGAAAAACTCGTTCGGACTTAGTCGCCACAGCGAACAGTGCCGACGTTTGTTTCGAGAGACCAGATTGAAAAATTTATAGAAAAATAAATATAGGTGATATCAAAATGCTCTCCCGGAATATAGAAATAGGCATACAGAGGTACGTGATAGAGGAAAAATTAATCTTGTCAGACGATTTGTGTGGCTTCCTGAGCGAGGCGCAACTGCCCGAAAAACTCGTTCGGACTTAGTCGCCACAGCGAACAGTGCCGACGTTTGTTTCGAGAGACCAGATTGAAAAATTTATAGAAAAATAAATATAGGTGATATCAAAATGCTCTCCCGGAATATAGAAATAGGCATACAGAGGTACGTGATAGAGGAAAAATTAATCTTGTCAGACGATTTGTGTGGCTTCCTGAGCGAGGCGCAACTGCCCGAAAAACTCGTTCGGACTTAGTCGCCACAGCGAACAGTGCCGACGTTTGTTTCGAGAGACCAGATTGAAAAATTTATAGAAAAATAAATATAGGTGATATCAAAATGCTCTCCCGGAATATAGAAATAGGCATACAGAGGTACGTGATAGGGGAATAATTAATCTTGTCAGACGATTTGTGTGGCTTCCTGAGCGAGGCGCAACTGCCCGAAAAACTCGTTCGGACTTAGTCGCCACAGCGAACAGTGCCGACGTTTGTTTCGAGAGACCAGATTGAAAAATTTATAGAAAAATAAATATAGGTGATATCAAAATGCTCTCCCGGAATATAGAAACAGGCATACAGAGGTACGTGATAGAGGAAAAATTAATCTTGTCAGACGATTTGTGTGGCTTCCTGAGCGAGGCGCAACTGCCCGAAAAACTCGTTCGGACTTAGTCGCCACAGCGAACAGTGCCGACGTTTGTTTCGAGAGACCAGATTGAAAAAATTATAGAAAAATAAATATAGGTGATATCAAAATGCTCTCCCGGAATATAGAAATAGGCATACAGAGGTACGTGATAGGGGAATAATTAATCTTGTCAGACGATTTGTGTGGCTTCCTGAGCGAGGCGCAACTGCCCGAAAAACTCGTTCGGACTTAGTCGCCACAGCGAACAGTGCCGACGTTTGTTTCGAGAGACCAGATTGAAAAATTTATAGAAAAATAAATATAGGTGATATCAAAATGCTCTCCCGGAATATAGAAATAGGCATACAGAGGTACGTGATAGAGGAAAAATTAATCTTGTCAGACGATTTGTGTGGCTTCCTGAGCGAGGCGCAACTGCCCGAAAAACTCGTTCGGACTTAGTCGCCACAGCGAACAGTGCCGACGTTTGTTTCGAGAGACCAGATTGAAAAATTTATAGAAAAATAAATATAGGTGATATCAAAATGCTCTCCCGGAATATAGAAATAGGCATACAGAGGTACGTGATAGAGGAAAAATTAATCTTGTCAGACGATTTGTGTGGCTTCCTGAGCGAGGCGCAACTGCCCGAAAAACTCGTTCGGACTTAGTCGCCACAGCGAACAGTGCCGACGTTTGTTTCGAGAGACCAGATTGAAAAATTTATAGAAAAATAAATATAGGTGATATCAAAATGCTCTCCCGGAATATAGAAATAGGCATACAGAGGTACGTGATAGGGGAATAATTAATCTTGTCAGACGATTTGTGTGGCTTCCTGAGCGAGGCGCAACTGCCCGAAAAACTCGTTCGGACTTAGTCGCCACAGCGAACAGTGCCGACGTTTGTTTCGAGAGACCAGATTGAAAAATTTATAGAAAAATAAATATAGGTGATATCAAAATGCTCTCCCGGAATATAGAAATAGGCATACAGAGGTACGTGATAGAGGAAAAATTAATCTTGTCAGACGATTTGTGTGGCTTCCTGAGCGAGGCGCAACTGCCCGAAAAACTCGTTCGGACTTAGTCGCCACAGCGAACAGTGCCGACGTTTGTTTCGAGAGACCAGATTGAAAAAATTATAGAAAAATAAATATAGGTGATATCAAAATGCTCTCCCGGAATATAGAAATAGGCATACAGAGGTACGTGATAGAGGAAAAATTAATCTTGTCAGACGATTTGTGTGGCTTCCTGAGCGAGGCGCAACTGCCCGAAAAACTCGTTCGGACTTAGTCGCCACAGCGAACAGTGCCGACGTTTGTTTCGAGAGACCAGATTGAAAAATTTATAGAAAAATAAATATAGGTGATATCAAAATGCTCTCCCGGAATATAGAAATAGGCATACAGAGGTACGTGATAGGGGAATAATTAATCTTGTCAGACGATTTGTGTGGCTTCCTGAGCGAGGCGCAACTGCCCGAAAAACTCGTTCGGACTTAGTCGCCACAGCGAACAGTGCCGACGTTTGTTTCGAGAGACCAGATTGAAAAATTTATAGAAAAATAAATATAGGTGATATCAAAATGCTCTCCCGGAATATAGAAATAGGCATACAGAGGTACGTGATAGAGGAAAAATTAATCTTGTCAGACGATTTGTGTGGCTTCCTGAGCGAGGCGCAACTGCCCGAAAAACTCGTTCGGACTTAGTCGCCACAGCGAACAGTGCCGACGTTTGTTTCGAGAGACCAGATTGAAAAAATTATAGAAAAATAAATATAGGTGATATCAAAATGCTCTCCCGGAATATAGAAATAGGCATACAGAGGTACGTGATAGAGGAAAAATTAATCTTGTCAGACGATTTGTGTGGCTTCCTGAGCGAGGCGCAACTGCCCGAAAAACTCGTTCGGACTTAGCCGCCACAGCGAAGAGAGCCGACTTATTGTACAAGGGACGCGATTAAAAAAGTCACAGAAAAATTGTCTCCTGGAATGTGATGCTATACATACCGAGCTGTGCATGAAAATGCACAGCTCGGTATGTATAGCAATGCTTCTACACGTATTAAAGTTCAGGACGACGTATGGGACGACCTCTAGGACGACGTCGAGGGTGACATCTAGGACGACGTCTAGGACGACCTCAAGGACGTCATCTAGGAGGACGCGGAGGACGACCTCAACGACGACGTCTAGGATGATGTTGAGAACGACGCCTAGATGACGACGTCTAGGATGACGTCGAGAACGACGCCTAGATGACGACGTCTAGGATGACGTCGAGAACGACGCCTAGAGGACGACGTCTAGGACGACCTCAAGGACGTCATCTAGAAGGACGCGGAGGACGACCTCAACGACGACGTCTAGGATGACGTCGAGAACGACGCCTAGATGACGACGTCTAGGACGACGTCGAGAACGACGCCTAGAGGACGACGTCTGGGACGACCTCAAGGACAACTTCAAGGACGATGCCTTGAGGACGACGTCTAGGACGACCTCAAAGTACCGGTTGACGACGTTAGACTTCAAAGCGTAATGTTAGACCTAACGTCAGGCCAGTGCATACCCGCGTCCCACCCTCACGTCAAACATCTGCGCGTACCGGTTGACGACGTTAGACCTCAAAGCGTGACGTTGTACCTAACATTAGGCCTGACGTCGGTCCAGCGCATACCCGCCCCACCCCCTCCCCCTTACCACTGCGCCGCCAGCAGTTTGGCTGGCTCCTCGGCAAAGATGACCCCGTTGCTATGGAGCCACATGACGCGTCGCACCCAATGGGATTTTAGGTGACGTCTTTCCCCGGGTTCACTCCATGGGAATGCTTTCGCATTAATACATATCTAATCTATTGAAATAGTAAATATTGGCAAAAAGTTTTGAGCGGGAACTTCGTGCTGGCCGATCCATGTTTTCACGCTATTGCAGGCTCTCGATTATCACGGAAGTTTAGACCTCGATAACTCAAAATTGAACGTGAATTTCAAAATGCTCTCCTGGAATAAATTAAAGCTAAGATTAATAAAATAATCGTATTTCACCTCAAGTGTCTGTGGCGCCAAGATTTTCTTCCTGGTAAGTGAATGTCATGGTCTCTTTTTTTAATGGGGGTCTATGGGAACCGGTTCATTGATTCAGGAAGAAAATATAATGGTCGTGTGGCATTGAATTTTTTAAAATAGGCGGGCTATTAGGTCAATATTATAATCCTCCGAGTGCAAAAAAATCGGTGGGTTCTTTACTGAGTTACAAAAATATAATTTTTTTTGCCCATTGAGTTAAGCTGGGGCGCTGATGTGACTGCCAAGAGATGGCGCAAGTTGTGAGCAGCGGCGTGTCCCGGATTCCTGGGGTTGCTCCACAACATAATCGCAAAACAGCCTCTACACACGTGCCTCCAAACATGAAATTATGTTTCGTATTAGTCCACACACATGCCTCCACGCCTCCAGCGTGTACCACACCACACTTTCACAAATCAGCCGGATGCAATTAGCACTTCCTCGAATTACGCGCAGCCCTTCACCGCCCACCCCTTCCCGCACCGCGTGTGACAACGACTCCGGTGCAACCGCACGTGGGTCGACCCCAGGGGCTTTCCCAGAACCCGACGACTTTTCAACCAGCGTGCAGCTGTACGGACTGCTCCCATACTGGCATCATTCGTTCTAGTCGACAGCGCCCCACTTTGAGGCAAGGGCCTGCCCGCATTTTCCGCACTAACCAAAAGGATACTTTGTGTCGACAGGTGAGTCGCTCGTCTTTCCCCAGGGCATTACGTCGTCGCTGATGCCGTTGGGCATGCCGTTGTAGCCGGTCCCCACGATCCTGTTCTCCCGGTTAGTCGGGCCGCCCACTCGGGCCAGTTTGCCGGTCATTCACGCAGTCCACCTGGGCCGGTTTGCCGGCCAACGCGGGTTATCTCTCCTGGTGGTTCTAATAGCCGCAAGAGAGCTTTCGGAGTAATTTGACCGGCTTTGTGAGAAGAAATTCGTACCTAGTGTTCAAGACAAGTTTTAGTGCTTTAGTTTTTCTGTTTTTGTAGTATGGTCTCTTCTTTATACAGTGACCTTTCTTAAGGTTTTTTTAGCTATTCCCTGGCTAAAACCGAGGATCTTGGATTGAATTACTAAAGTTTTATACAGGACCCAGATTCCATTCATGCTCGCCCGGATAAAGTCCTGTCACAAACCATTGCCGGTTTTATGTTTTTTTTTTCTCTGAGCGTTTAAGATTATTATCAGAACTACTCCTGTCACCTGTGGTGGAAAGTACTCAGTCGACGTACTAACCCAAGTGATAACTTTTGATATGCCAATAAGCTTTTGACAAAAAAAAAAGTTAAAAAGCACCAAAGTTGTGCTTGAACTTACATTGTTGCGTGGTGTGCGTAATTCGGCTAAAAAAATGGTTCTTGCGTTAAAAAACACTGGGGATGGCACCAACACGGAAGGCACGCTTTACGGAGATTGGTAAAGCACGCTTGGATCACGGATCCAGCTTGCTCAAACTGCGATTAAGCCTTCAAATTTCTTGCGCCTGGAGGCATGTACAATATCGCGTTTGCTTAGGACCGAGTTCTTGTGATCTCTTATGGCAAGAGAATGCACTGGCATGCCGGCGCCATCTATGAGGTGACCTAGGAACTGGGCTTCGCTAGAGCCACGGTGTAGGAAGGCTCTTTAGGTATGGAGACTCCTCTCCTCGCCCCGTAGGAAAGGCGAACACATCACGTCCCCTCCTTTCCTATGTTTTCTCCGCCTGCCCCCAGAGGGCGCCAAAAGGTTAGGCCGTTCGGTCGCCGGCCTTCTACCGGACGTGGGCTAAATCACCCATTGCTTACGCCGCCTCTAATGGACCTTTTCCGAGAAGCGTTCCGCGCACGCGCGAGCGCCCGATGCCGAGCGGCGGAAGTCGAAACGAAACATCGAGGAAATTCTGAAGGAGGCTGTATATCAGCGAGTAGAACACGTAACTGCAGCATATATATAATTGTGTTACACAAAAAAAGAACGTCGACGGAAAGGAAAACACGACATTTGGGTGGACGCCACGGATGCCCCTCTTTCAAGTCGCATTGGGCAGGCGCCGCTGCTCAGAGTGCGAAGAAACTGGTAGCGTAGCTCCCATTATCGATTGGTAGCGCAGGTAGGTCACTTCCACCATTTTTAGTTCGTGCAGCCACCGCCTGGTGCCGTCGGTATGTGGAAAAGGTCCATTGTTTCCAACATTTTTTTTTTTTCAATGGTGAACCGAACATAAAGGAAATGTAAAAACCAAGGATCCGAATTCGGAAATAGCCAAATATTTGAATGAATGCGCCGACTGCTCTCCAGCCTGGGGAAACGTAAACATTTTAGAGAGGGAAAAAAACGACATGAAAATGTTAGTAAAAGAGACGATCAGGATTGCGGTAGACGCAGCCACAACAGACTGGCCATCTGTTCAGGGTCGGATTCTGTCTGGCGTTCTCGTGGAAGGCAGTTCAGGGTCGGATTCTGTCTGGCGTTCTCGTGGAAGGCAGTCGCTTCTCCGGTTTCGGTCGAACGTGCAAAAGGGTTCGGATCGCATGAGAATGCGACTCGTAATGTGGAAAAGAACTCCAAAAGCAGCTATAGAGTGTGCCATACATTAAACAATGTTTTAACAGCGGTTTTTTTACAGTTTTTTTACAGCGATTTCTTTTGAAGTTTGTGATGATATTATTATTATACTTATATCAGAAGTGCCATTAATAAAACCGGCTTGCTTTACTTGACAAGTGTGGTTACTATAATCTTTTGCTGCAATCTGCTACATGCAAATGTAAGTGTACTAACAAAGTGAACCATTCAAAGAATGCTGCTTTCATTAAAGGGGTAGTGAAACGAAATTTCAGCGCCGATCTTTCTGCATAAATATGGGCTAGGGACAGGCACCACCTCGGAAATATCAATATCGCGCTGTAAAACACAGGAGAACTAATTTTAAATCTAATTAAACGATTTCAAATTCACATCTGGTGGATGGTGGGAAAGTTCTCGTGACATCACTTGTGGCATAGGAGCAGCGCCGTTCTGCGGCAGTACGGCGTGCCGGCAGAATTAGCCTAGGCCTGAACGCATTTGCAAAGCTTTGGCGGAGAAAGCCAAAGCGTAGTTGGCCACAGTGAGCTCGTTCTCGTTGCGGCTCTTTGCACGGCACGACCCGAGCAAGCTTCTGGCACGGCCGGTATTAGTTGCTGCGAGTCGCGAGCGCCGAGCCGACGTTAAAAAAGATATGTTTGAACTACGAGGGTGTCAGCAAGAGCCACGCAAATACCTGTTCACAGACGGAGCGGACACGCGCGATTGATCGAAGTGCTGGATTCGCTCTGTTAGACCACGTTTCGGTGCGCGCCTCTGGACCGATCTTTTACGATTGCAACTCGATACTGACATGACACTCGGCAAAGACAGGTTGGACCGACATCTCGTAGCTCCCACGAACTGCTATAGCTTGACAGTGACGTAGCGTCGTGTCAGAATGAAAATGGCAAACTAATAACAAAATGTACATACCGTGTTGCGAAGGTAATCCGTATGGCGTTTATTTGAGCTCTATATCACACCAAACAAGGAGATAGAATCAATGAGAGTCCCTTTTCGACGACAGCCTTCGTCACCGCTGTCTCGGAAAACAAGGAGATCGAGATGACAAGGGGAAAAGATTGACCTCTGAAATTTAGTTCAGGGACCAAACTATTTATCCGGGAAGGGTCCACAAAGGTCGCACGGGTATATTCCATTCAGCAGGCCAGCCGGTCATGGGTCTTGGCCAAGGACCGTCGGCGCAACGGTGCGCCGAGTCGGTGTTGCTGCTAGGCCTACTATATTCTGCCGAGCTCGCTTGGTCGGTAGAATCCTGGCCGTTGTAGCTCTTCTCCGGTGTTTGTGGATTCTGCGTTCTTGATCGTCGTGGTCTGTTTCAAGTACTCCTTCCTTTTTTCTTGCTGGTTGAAGTCGGGACTCACGAGAAGAGCATGTAGAAAAATAATTGTCCGTTGGTCGTCGCTACCAACTACCAAGTAACTGAGCGACGCTGTCGGCCATGTTGATTTAATCGTAAAAAGTGCGTAAGACAACTTCGGAGCTGTCGTACGATTCTGTCGTAAAATGCGCAAAAGTTACGACAACTTCGTTTCGAGAATACGGGTTTTCTCTCAAATTTGTCGTACGCACTTTTTCGACGTAAGTTCGCTTTGAGAATCCGGCCTCATCACAGCTGGTTTTGTCAGTGATGCCGTGGTTGCCGACTTGCCGTGGCGCAGCGTGCGTGCAGCCCTTGCACATCTCAAACGGCCGCGTTGTCACAGGTCGTAAATCGTCAACGCGCCACCAAGTGGCAACGCTCGTAACCACAACATCCACGCCGTATCCTTTCCCGTCTGGCACAAGTGACGTCACGAATGCGCCCAATATCCCAAGACGCATCGCGCTCTCCGATGGCCGATTTTTGAGCGCGCGCCCGATCGGGCCCCTCAGGGTAAAAAATATAGCCATCCGTTCCAAATACAAACGCGCGATTATCATTTACGGATATCATTGATCATATTAAACCTATTTCTGACCATAATAGGTGTATTTCAAGTTTCGCTTCAGTATCCCTTTAATGTCTGCGTGCAAAATGTGTAACTTCGTGCCGATTCGGCCAGCAGTTCAATTTAGCAGGACTCAAAGGCTGCCTTAAAATGTAAAAGAATAATCGCACTAGCTGCCTCACACGTTGAAAAAAAAATTTTGTTTTTTTAATAGTCCAGTCGAATCAACGGTAATTTGCGAACCCGATATATATATATATATATATATATATAGAAAAGTCGTGTGAACGGTGCTTAAAGCAATTCAGTTCCTTGTTATCCGTTAACAAGGTTTGTGTTAATCATTCTTTATTTTTGTGCATTTTTGTTTCTTTCACTCGCACTCAAGTTATTGTTTACCTGCGCTACAATCAGAGTTTATTCATTTTACAAACGCTTCCCGACGTTACTATTGCGCTACTGAGGAAACAAACGACGGAATGTAAGCTGGGCTAGAAATTATCTACAGGAGAGGGATATTTCTTTTTCACTCGTAGACCGCCGCGTCGGCTCGTATTAGGGAGTTACTCTTGTTTGTCCGTCTGCCATTTTTTGGGTCATGAAAACTTCAGTGTGCTGAGAGAGGTGATAGTTGAATGGCCGCACCTACATACCATATCGTACGCGAACAGGTAGCCACCGGAAAGCAAGCTGCACGCCGAGCAGGCAGCTAGCACAGGCGGCCCGGTGCGCTGCCGGATGGATGGATGGATGGATGAATACCAGAGCCGTATATGTAGAGAGTTTGGTCAATGGGAGGTGCGGGCAGAGCCAAGGCGTGCGGCAGACTCGGAAAGAGGGCTTGGCCACTGATCTCTATGACAACTGCTGGATCGCGCTTCCCCGCTTGTTCGCTGCAGCGCAAGTGAAGCCACCGGGCTTCACTCGCTTGGGATACGATTTGCCGTTTTTGCTAGCCTTTGCTGCGGTTTTCCAGCGTGCTGACGACACGTTTTCTACTCGTTCGTCGTCATTCGCCGAAGAAGTTTTTTGAAGACTCTGTGTATGTTGAGACTTGCCGTTGTGAACACGTGGAAAATTTTACGAAAGTGCAGTGTCGCAGGAAAAAGGCACAACGCGTCGAAAGGAAGGGCTGGCGGCGTGTTCAAAGATTCCTTGGCACGCCGAAGTGCCGTGTCTCTGTGCCTTCGCACGCTTGGATACCGACCAAGAACCGACGCCGTGTGTATGTGTTCAGCGAGTGCAATGTGCGTGAAGCTGTTCGTGCCTCTGGATCAGCGTCTTTTCCCCTCGCGGTTTAGGAACGAGCTTAATCCAGCGTCCACTAGCGACGGAAGATGGGGAGAAGGTACGTCTTTTTTTCGTCCTTAGACGATTTACACAATACCGTGCACAACAGCTCCTCATCACTGATCAGTGCTGGCTTATTATCAACATACTTAATTGCATTTGACGTTTGAGCGCGGCTCGCCTAATTGTAATTGGTCAACAGATTGCACACGACCATATCGGCCGCGCTTCGAAGATTTTCATTCTCGCCGTCTTGTACTTTTGCTTTCGAAAACCCCCCTGGCTCCACGTACAACGTTGCCCTATTCGTGCTCCCACGGAATCTATTAGAGTAGATTTGGGACATAGCCATGGTTAATATAGTACATAAGAATACGTACAGATCTCCCCCTTTTATTGATAGCAACTCACCGGAACAGCTGGACAATCCAGAACTCCGTGGCCGATATATATAAATGATCTAAAGGCATCTACGCGCGACACACGTTCAGAACTTTGGCGCGGAGTCAATTCTTGACCGGTATCCAAGCGTGCGAAGGCACAAAGATGCATCACTCGGCGTGCCAAGGAAGCTTTGATCACGCCGCGACACCGGCGACACGTTTTCGACGAGTTGTACCTTTTGATACGGCTTCACGCACATTGCACTCGCTAAACACATTCACACGGCGTCGGTTCTTGGTTGGTATCCAAGCGCGCGAAGGCACAGAGGCACGGCACTTCGGCGTGCCAAGGATGCTTTGAACACGCCGCCAGCCCTTCCTTTCGACGCGTTGTGCCTTTTTCCTGCGACACTGCACTTTCGTAAAATTTTCCACGTGTTCACAACGGAAAGTCTCAGCAATACACAGAGTCTTCAAAAAACTTCTTCGGCGAATGACGACGAACGAGTAGAAAACGTGTCGTCAGCACGCTGGAAAACCGCAGCAAAGGCTAGCAAAAACGGCAAATCGTATCCCAAGCGAGTGACGCCCGGTGGCTTCACTTGCGGGAGCGGCAAGCGCGATCCAGCAATTGTCATTGAGATCAGTGGGCTTGGCATGCTCTCTTGACCAACCAGAAGCCGAAAAGAATCCCCTAGCGGTGGTAGCGAGAAACAATTCTGAGCCGATCGATCATCGAAGGTCTATGTTCGTATATGGTTTTAATAAGTGCGTAAGAGTGAAGTGTAGTAACTCTCTGTGGTTGAAAATAGGGTGCACGTGTTGTTTCATCATGATCATGCAGAAAGATGTAAGAAACGAATGCGCCGCTCAACTCTGTTTTGCGCGGACAGAGTGTGACCGCTCTGACGGCAGATTCCCGGCGCTCGGCGTTTGGCGTAAGGATTATGTCGATCTTTCCGCTATAGTCGCACTCTTCCACCATCATTTCAAATGAGTGTGATTGAAACATCACGTGTACCATATTTTCAGCCATAGAGAGTTACTTTAATGCAGTTATCAGGTTTGTTTCTTGCGACCACCGCCAGGGTATTATTTCCGGCTTCTGGTTGGTCACATTCGAATTTCTGAAGACGCCCTGGAACACGCCCAGCCCGCTTTCGGCCAATGGCGCCGCTTCATTTGTCTCCTATACTTCCCAACGAATGGCCAAACTCTCTACATATACGGCTCTGATGAATACGGCTGAGCCCTTTGGATCGGGCGGTAGCTTACGCCACCTAGCCATTTTGTTTTACCATTTAAGCTGAGAATATTTAAATGTGAAATCTATATTCACTCCGCAGTGCAAAGAAAGTGAGGCTATGAAACCCCCTTGCCATCAGTGAATAAGGAAATACCTAGTTTTCTCTCGATTTCTGCCACCATTCACTTAAAGGAGCGATGCAACAATTTTTGTACTTTGCGCAAATACCGTTTAAAACGGATCCCTAACGTTAATGACCTATGAAACACGCGTTCGTTTTTCACCCCACGCAATAGAAGTCCCAGAAAAAAATTTAAGAAAAACGAGCAGCGTTCACCCCCTCAACTCGCAGCCAGAACAAGCGGCCACGTGATCTGGAGCCGATTATATGTCGCCAATGTTGATCATCGCCACGCGCTGGGGTTGGCAAAGCGCAGGACACGCGCTGAGTTCCAGACATTGTTATGGCTCGGCTGTTGTCGTCGTTGCAGCGATTGGACACGGGTCACAACCCGAATGCTTCTCGAGCTAGCAATTGTCACGAGCCCAAGTCGAGTGCCCACGCAATGCTCGGGTCCAATCTATGAACCGCATTCAAATATCGTCACTTGGGTGTACTGCGATCCCCGAGTTACGTCATCAAATTTTGCAAAGGAGAGATTGAATGAAAATGATCGCGTTTGTCCTTGAAATTACATCGCAACAAAGGAGTTTCTTGGCCAGTGGCGTTGCGTGTGAGTATCCTTGAGTCCCAGGTGTGCCAGTAAGCTCGTGTCGAGTGAAGAACATTCCAATTGAATATTGTTGCACCGCTCCTTTAATCTTTGCTTGGTAATCTCTACAGTCTTGAAATCCACTCTCCCTTCGCTGTCTCTAAAACCCAATGACTTTATTAAATCTAGGTTGTCTTCGGTAGGCATAGGGTGAAGCCCTTTACAGTAGAGTATCAAGTGCTCAGCCGTCTCGTCCTCCTCTCCACAAGCAGTGCACACTGTATCAATTTCCTGGTACTTCACTCTGTATGTTCTGGTTCGCAGAACACCCGTTCTTGCCTCAAACAGCAATGAGCTTCCCCTAGAATTGTCATAAATGCTTTCTTTGGCAATAACTCTTTTGTTTAATCTATAGCTTTCCAGAGCCGTCTTTGTCTGCATTCCCTCTAGCCACCGATCGCTTTCTGTGGCCTTAACTTTCTTCTTAACCGAGACTTGCTCTTCCGTATCTTCGCTATAGCCCAAAAACTTTCCTCTTAATTTCCTAGTGCGCTGTCTCCATTTTGTGTCTACACTACTCATGTATAAATAGCTGAAAACCTTTCGTGCCCATTGCTCCCCGTCCATTTGCCTCAACCTATCCTCAAATTCTACCATGCTCACCGCTTCCCTGGATGGCTTTCAGGATGGCCTAAAACTTACAGCGCCATCTGGGGGTGGCTCCGTGAAGCCAAGCGCGCGGGGTGTCATTATCTGGTCGCGGCGGAGAGCGGAGTCTCTACACCTAAAGAGCCTTCCTACACCGTGACTAGAGCAAAGGTCTTGCGGTATTAGCGAAATCAAATGCACATCAATTTCAATTTCAAACCAGAGCAAAGTTTTTAGTTGTTATCATCACCGGCACGGGGTGACACGTGAAAATATCACGTCCCTGATTGGCTGCTGCCGCTTTGAATGTCTTCTTTTGAGTTGACCGAGTTGCTCGCCTGTCTCGAGCCAGACGCGATTCGAGCAATTCGTGTCGCACTAGGGAAAGCTAAGAATCAACTGGCCAGCAACACTGAAATTGCTGGGAAAGTTGACCCTACGCACCTTTAAAGCGGGATCGGCAAGGGTACAGCGGCAACGGACTTCGAAGGGCAGCATCACATAGCGAGAGCGACCACCTACCTGCGTGTTGGGGTCCTTGCTCCTCATAGCGGCCAGGTAGGCCGAAGACATGAAGTAGTCCTGCCACGGCAGATAATTATCCCTTTTCGTGCGGCGTTCTCGGCAGCTGTCGGCGGCACAGAGTCTGTTGGGCACAAGACTGCTCCTGTGCCGAATAAAGGCGGGCAACTTGAGTTGGTTGTGCCGCGAGCAGCGTACAGCTACTTACAGATCTTCTATCTTTGCTGCCAGGTCACCGTTTGATACGGACATTTCGAGTTTTAAACGCAGTTTTCGTACAAAAAAAAGAATAAACTGTTTTGAACAACTCTCAAAAACCACCAACACGCCAGCCTCGCGCACACCACACACGCTGCGCTGCGCTGCGCACGCCTCAAGTGCCTCAAGTGCCTCAAGCGCCTGTTGGCGGCGTGTTGACGGCGTGTTGACGGCGTTGACGGCGCGGGGATCAACGGATCGGCGGCGGCGTGGCGCGTAAGAGGGGAGGGAGGGGAGGGAGGGGAGGGGGGGTGGAGGGGGGTAAATTAGAGAGTGAGGGGGAGAGAGAAAGTAGTCGTTTGAATTTGGAAAACAAGATGCAAATACCATAAATAGAAACAGACTTTTTTATTTTATTTTTTTTTTTCTGGAGAGGTATGCATTGCCTTCGCTGGTGAAGATTGCGTCCGTTAGAAGAATCAGGTACTTCGGCGTCTTGTTTACTCTCGTTTGTAAAAGAATATGTCGCCGACTGGCAGCCGCGGCGCAAGATCCTCCGCAAGACGAGGACCGACGACAACAGGTATTTTATCACCGCGTTCCACCTCATCACGCGCTTGTCGCACGCCCCGTGCCTAACACGTCGACTGAGCACGTCCTTCGATTTATAGAACTCGTACTCTCATTCGGTACGCCGCAAGCCGTCATCACACGACAGGGTTCTAAAAAAAAACCTCTCGTTCGGCTTCGCGGTACTTCGCCGACAAGCACATTCAGAGCATCCCTAACAGTACTTTACGCTCCCGAAGCTAACGGCTTTGTCGAACGCGCCAACGGAAAAATCCTTCCATGTCTGCGCGAAAGAACGTCAACGGCGACATCGACCAGTGGAGCGATTCTCTCCAGGCAACCAGCTTTCAAGTGAACCAGCAGCCGTACGCCGGACTCCAGACATCACCGTTCGAACTTCTGTTCAACTTTGTCCCACGTCTACCAATGGAATTTTTCCCGCTTCCCGACAAGGTCGGCGACGTCCGCGCGAACTGCGACGCTGCGAACGCGAACCCCGCTTAACTTCACGGCATGAAGCGTTCCTACGATGCAAAACATCGACCAGCTCCATACAGCGTCAGGGACAGGGTATGGTACACGAACGGCCTTCCTATACCTCGAAACTTGGCCTGCTTTTCCACGGACAGGTAACACCAACGTCAACAATCAAACCTACACCATTTCCGGGTTTGCCTCGCAAGGCACACCACATTGCCGCCAAACTGCCGCACGATAGCTCTCTTTTTTTTTTTTTTTCTTTTTTTCACGAACAACCTGCAGCGATTGACGTCGATTTCAACCAACTCGCCCTGCACAGCGGCAGATCCTCCGATTACAAGCGCATCACGCCGACGCCGCCCTCCACGATGGCTAGACGCATATAGGATCATGACAACATTAACAAAGTGTGCGAGGGCGCAAGGATTTTGAGCTCGGGAGTGTAAGCAAATATGCTGGCGGCAAAGACCCGTAAGGAGTACCTCCCCGACTCGACAAGATGGGGGCTCGACTTCGACCCCCGATGCTGGATCCCGGCGTGGAAACGAGAAAGGAGGACCCCTAGAAACACGACGTGACAGGAACAAGCCAGGCGTGTGGATCAAAATAAAATACGTATGAAAGAAGCCTGAAAACGGACGCGAATATAGCCCTCTTGTATCAAATTATTTCACAATGGCTTCATTAAATCGTTTTGCGGTCTACAAAACCGTTCATTCCGTTATAACACTTTAAAAACACAGGCGAGCTGGTGAAGAACTTCCATTGTAACGGGAGACACGAAACGATAAAAATAACGCACAAGACAACAAGTCTCAAACACAGCTTTTATACCCATTTTCACGTCAGGAACTCTAGTAAAAAGAGTCCGACACCTTGCGAACCATTACTAATTTCTACTTTTATGTGGAGAATTAAGATATATGTAGCTGGATTCTACTATGTATATTATCAAGACGTACATGTTCCAGCGCCAAAATCATCGCTTTTTTCTTCGACAACCAAATCTCGTAAGACTTTGCGTCGCGTAAGCGAACATCTTTGTTTCATGTATGTGCTCTCCCCCTCTGTAATGTCTTCGGGCCCTGAGGGTACTTTAATAAATAAAAAAATGCTCAAAACTTTCTTTTTTTCTTGAAAAAACGGGTATAGTTTATTTGAACAAGGAACGCTCTTATATGTATACGTCAAGACCCTCACCACCAAAAAAGAACTCTTTAAAAAAAAGGGTATCACCATCCACTCTTTTGTCCCATATAACGCACCCCAAAACTTTAGTTTGACGCACAGCGCACAGACGTCCACACATTTTACAAGGGGCTTGAAAACGGAGCGATATAACTGATTAAATAGCTAAAGTACGTATCAAAGACCACAGAAAGAAAACACTGGTTTCGCAGCAGGGCCAGGAAAATCCCGCTTATTATTATTATTATTATTTTTTGTAGTCAGCAAAACGTACATTAGCTTAGTAAGGTACGTTGTTGGGCTAGTTGGTTCATCTTAGTAAAACATATAAAATAGCGCAACAGAAACAAGGACAAGAAGTAAACAGGACAGGCGCTATCTTTCAACTAGTTTTATTCTGGAAAATCGAACACATATATACACACGACAAGCAAAGCAGCACCACGTAAAAGTTGATTAAATTTTCTCCCGATCATTCAAAAACTGAAATTCATTACAATGAAGAATAATAGAAGTGTCGCTGACACATGCCGTCCCACTTTTTTTGATAAAGAAAGCTTCCAATAGCTCTCGAGCGACCGTCTCTCGGCTTCTTCCTAGTATCCGCATCTGCCGAAGTCGCGGAACACAGCCACACGTGTTGCAATGTATAGGCAAATGCGAGCCATATTTATTTTTTACTGATAAAGCGTGCTCCCGTGCTCGGTCATTGATGCACCGCCCCGTCTGGCCAATGTATACCTTTCCACAAGTCAGGGGGATTTCGTAGACCACACCCACTGTGCAGTCCACGTAAGGGGTGACGTGTTTTTTGTCACACGGTGCTTTTGCCTCCTCATCAGAGATGCGGGCGCACAACCCAGCCAACTTCTTTGGGGCAGAGAATACAACTGGAACATCGTACTTGGTTGCAACTTTCTTCAAATTGTGGGCAACCTTGTGTATGTACGGAATGACCTCTGGTCTTTTTGTTCTCTGCCTCGTCGGGACCTTTCTTTTCAACCCCTTCATTTTTTGTAAGGCGGTCTCCGCCACAGAAACCAAGACCGAACACGGGAAGCCAGCTAATTCCAGTCTAGAAATTTGGTATTTAAAACTAGCATCCGCCTGATGATCACAAGACTTCAGCAGTGCAGACTCCAGGCACGAAGTTGCAATCGCTCTCTTAACAGTCTTTGAATGCGCTGAATCAAAAGGAAGTAACTCTTTCCGCGCGCGAGGTCGATACATCCAGCACACACGTCGTTCGTTGATGGTGATGTTAATATCTAAAAACTGCAAATGATTGTTGTCAGGAAGCTCATGAGTAAAAATTAAACCTTTCCCATGTTGTTCAAAAGCTGACAGAATACTTTGTACTGTATCACAGTGCGTCACAGGGGTGTTAGTTTTTAAAAGTACAAGAAAATCGTCCACGTATCTAAAAACCTTAAGAACATTGTCGGCGTCTAAAATACGATTCAATTCACGATCAACAGCGGACAAAAAAATGTTACAAATCACCGGAGCGACGCATGACCCAATACAAATGCCTTTGCGCTGGATAAACAGTTTGTCATCGAACGACACAAACGTGCTACTCAGATAAAATTCCAGTAATGCCATGAAGCTGTCCAGAGGAATACCAGAAGCATTCTGGAAAGCCACCACGCCACTTGCTTCGATACACCCGATGACAGAGCGGTACATTTCTTCATGCGGCGCATGCGGCAGCGCCTGTCCTGTTTACTTCTTGTCCTTGTTTCTGTTGCGCTATTTTATATGTTGTACATTAGCTATTTTAATATGTTGTACCACACGGCTATCAAGCCTCTCGTGGAACTTAGTACTGTCAGGTCGACGTCTAAAGTTCTGGGGTGTCTTATATGGGACGAAGGGTGTAAGAATACACCCTTTTTTTTTATAGTGTAGGTCACTGAAACCCGGACATTCAGACAGATCCAAATGATTCATGGTCACATGAACGTGCCACCCAGACGACCCCGCTTGATGACTGACCAGCCACATGCGATAACAGGCAACTCCATCACAACCCTTACTAATATGATACACGCGTGACGGGATGTCCCTACACGATGAAACGATCTTGTCGACAAAACGTGTGTCCGTGAAACGTGTGCCCATGAAAAGTTGTCTGCGATACGAAATTCCACGAAACGAGTTTCGACTAAATGAGAGGGTCCCGTACACCACTCCTACCTGAAAAGTTACATCTGGGTTCTTATGTTTTTTTTCTGGCGCCCCTGAAGTCCACCGGGAAGGGGGTTGACCTTTATAATTTGTGCTGAGCTTTGAAAACTAAATTTACTTTGAACATATTTGCCACTGATATAAAGTTATGAGAGATTCCATGGTAGTAAGGCACACACACAACATTCTTCACAACCGGTTTTTCCACAGGAGCCGGATTAAATCTTCAGCACCTTGAAAACAACTCTAACAATTACATCGTGGTGATGGCCCGCTTCCAAACGACGCATTTTTTGCAACTCAACTGCCTCACCAACCCAAAACATACGGGATTCTCTATTACACCACTCTTAACTATTTTCAAGTGACAGCCGTCAGCTGCCAACAGAGGCTTGGCTGATTCCTTGCCGTACCTCCAGCACATGCCCATTTCCGTGTGCAACAGTAGGTCTATAAGTACTTAATTCGACTGTTGCGATGGCAGGGTCGTGCGGTCCAATCAACAAGGACCGCACAACCGTGCCAGCGTGCACATAAGTCTCGTTTAAAAAAAAAATCTCGGACAACACTGGAGCAATTCACGACCCGATACACGCACCCTGTTTTTGAATAAAAAGAGAACCATCAAAGTTTACGGCAGTGGACTCTAAATGAACCTTCAGAATGCTAATAAAACTATCTACATCAATCCCAGTGGCAGACTGCAACTTCACTAGATTATCATCACACCACCTCCTGACCCTTATTAACAGCTCCCACTTATCCATAGAGTAACATAAGTCCTTGATGTCTACAGTTGTCACATCGCACCTTCTCCCATGATGCGGATTCAATATTTCAATCAACTGCTCAGAGGTTTTGATTGACAATGGGCTGTTGCTCCACTCCTGTCAGGCATTTCTAGATAAAAACCGACAACACCTCCTGCCAAGCTCAATTTTCGTTCACAACCATTTTAACAATTACACCAGGATGAGATTGTTACAGTTGTGCTCAAGGTGTAAGGAACGTACGTTTAATGCGGCTCCTGTGAAAAAAACCGGTTGTAAAGAATGTTGTGTGTGTGCCTTACTACCTTGGAATCTCATAACTTTATATCAGTGGCAGAGAGGTCCGGTGTAAATTTAGTTTTCAAAGCTCAGCACAAATTAGAAAGGTTAACCTCCTTTTCGAGTGGTCCTCAAGGGTGCCAGAAAAAAACACGTGCACAACACGTGCCGAAACTATTGATGGCGTCCGCCTCAATTATCTTTCTAACAGTCTTATCTTTGTGCCTAGCGAGAACAGTGGAAGAAGCAAATGATGGTTTGCACCTGCAGTCATGCCTGGTTTCAATTGACTTTGCAGAAAAAGAGATAGTGTATCTGCGGTCCGCGGCAGGGCCACGGATTGGTTGAGATGTGGTGCGGTGACGCAGTGTGTATCTACGCTGAGGCTCTTGAACTAAATCAGTTCAAAATAAGCGCTCTGTGGTGTTCTTCCTCTGTCTATGTCTTAAAGCGCAATCATGTTTTCTCACGCACAATACCAACTCGCCCAACAATCAGCAATGGTAGGAGAGTTCTGAGGGAGACCATGCGTATTGTGACCTCTGGTAATAGTGTAAGCACACCGTCCTTGGCATTGAACAGTGATATGAAGAGTTTTTTGTGTCTCTATAAGGTCTTGTTTTGTGGGTTTTCTAAGAATTGTAAGGGCTGTGCTAGAGCTGGAGTTGCCTGTTATCGCATATGTGGCTGGTCAGCCCCCAAGCGAGGTCATCAGGGTGGCTGGTTGGTGTGAATCATTAATGGCCAATTTGTCTGGGCCCGCAGTGCGGTTCGTGGTACACGGAAGGCTAGAGGGGAGAGGGGAGCTTCCTTCTCTCCCCGCCAGTCTTTCGTGTGCTAAAGTGGAAAGAGCACACTGCACTGCACGGGTGCGGTGCGGGTCCAGACGAATTGGCCATTAGATATGTCTGAATCATGAATCATATGGGTTTTGTCTGAGTGTCCGGCTCTCGGTGACCTAGTGAAGAGCAGGTGTTTCTTTTTCGGTGGTGAGGGTTTTGAGGTATCTGTAACAACGTTCGTTGTTCAAATAAACTACAAACGGTGTTTGAGACATGTTGTTTTGTCCGTTTTTTTTATCGTTCCGTGTCTCCGTTTTTTATGGAACTTCTACATTTATTGATATATTTACAGGAGTAAACATGAGTGCCAAACAATCTATTCATTTCTTATGCATAATATAGTAGGTAAAACTTATACAGAAGCAAAAAAAAAAAAAAAAAACCACCAACCCCCCCCCCCCCCCCCCCCCAAAAAAAAAAAAAAAAAAATGATGGCGGCACCGGCGGCGCGCCGGGTTTATTGTGCGGCAGCGGCGGCGGCGTGCTGGCACTGGGGATTCCGGCGGCGGCGCAGGGCGGCGAGAGCAAAACAGGCGGCGGCGGCGGCGCACACAGCACTTCGTATTAGGCGCTGGCTCGTGCCACCTGGTACCTGTGTATTAAAATAACTATAGCTTTGTCATGGCCTCCCCGAAGCGCGCGAACGCTTCTCCGGCCGTCCCATTCGTGCGGAGAGGACGTAATCGGAAAAAGAGGAGGCGGCGTCTTTCCGCGGGGAGGCGCTCCGTTTCATACTTACTGTGCAACGCTGTCAAAGCTACTGGCACGAGCGCGTGGCTTCATCTATGCTTTTGTTTGCGCGAGAGCGCGTGCAAATGATCAACGAGATCAAGCCCCATGCTCGCGCCAAAAGCTTTGACAGCGTTGCACACTAAAGGACGGTTCTCACATGCAGCGAAGCGCTGATGTAGCGCTCCTCACGTGTCGTCAGCTACTTATCGTCTGCCATGAGCAACAGTTCTTACGGTGCGATACGAAGCTGGTGAACGCTGCCGTCAGCGCGCGCTAAGCGCGAGGTTAGCGCTATGCCTGTAGCGCTCCGCTGCATGTGTGAACAGGCCTTAAGGGGGGACGCGGGCTTTGAAAACCGGAAAATTGCGAAAAAGTCGATTTTTAGAAAACCTTTTTGTTCGGTTGTATATCTCATAAACTACCTTCTCTGTAATTATCAGCACCAAATACAACGGGGAAATATTTAAAAACAATTATTTACGAGGCCTGAATAGCATCCAAGTGACGGTCAAACGTCAAAATCAACCCCAACTTCGCGCGCTCGCCATTTTCGACGCGTTGGGCCGACGGCCGCCATCTTAGTCTTGTTTTGAACGTGAATTCTTTCTCTTTTTTTTGACAGCTCCCAAAATGG
Source organism: Ixodes scapularis (assembly GCF_016920785.2). NCBI lineage: Eukaryota > Metazoa > Arthropoda > Arachnida > Ixodida > Ixodidae > Ixodes > Ixodes scapularis. Next base: position 109,246,687 of record NW_024609881.1, read on the forward strand.
TGTCGGCCGCGTGGTTACGGCGTGGTCGCCGTTCTTCCATGTCGCAATCGCAAGAACGCGATTGGACAGAGCGCGCGGGGGAGCGCGCGACTGCTATTGGCTGGGACGCGATTTCTCCGCGCGCGGAGCGCTCCCCTCCGTTTCTCCTGCTGTTGCCGCTTGCGTCGTCTGCTTTTGGTAGTGGTCTGCCTGCACGCGCTCTTGCTTTGTCAGCTCCACTTTGTTTTTCGCCATCTTTACGATCGTTTTCCGAACTTTCTTTGAGTAGTTTCGTGTAGCGTGCCCGCCTGTTTCGTGGTCGCACACGATGCGGGGTTCGAAGTACAAGACGGTGCACTTGGTTGGGCGCGGAAGCGGTCCATGAAGTTAGTGCGGATGGCGAAGTTGGAAGTTTCTGCACGGCGTGCCGTCAATGATGATCGCGTCAACACTTCCAGTGTTGGATTTTCTGTGCCATCGGCTGTCGTCGAGGAAGAACGCATCGTCCCGCTCACGCCTGGAGTACCGAGCATGCCGACCGTTGTGGTTCCTCCCGAGATCGCGGGTCCCAGCGCCCGTCTTCCGCCTGCCGCGACAAGTAGGAGCGCGTCTTCTAGCACCCATCTGCGGGCGCATTTCCTGACACGTGAGGAGATCGAAGCAGAAGCTAGACATTGTGATATTGCTCAAGCCGAACTTGGAGCTATGCCAGCAAGCTGCACTGCATGAAGCGGTGTTGAGGTTCAACGCCGGCTGCTACAAGCCAACTGCAGAAATATCGGTTGCAGTGGGACTTCAGCCGACCCATCTAGCCCTCCAACGAGCTTCCGAGAAAGATGCCCTACGTCTGCATAAGGCCAGCAAACGACATCAAGAGAATTTGGAAAGGCGGAACAAGAAGAAAGTGCGCAAGAACACTTCTGACTATTCTGCAGGGTCATTCTAAAGCTGAAAATCTGCGTACAACTTTCAAGTGCTGTTTTCTCAGAATGGATTTTTTCACTGTCGTGGCTGCTCGTCCCAGCGATATCGCAGGAACTGATGAATGGATTTTTGTGCTGTCTTTTTTATTCTGTTCTCTAATAACTTTGTGAGGGCATAACAGAGCCCTTTTTTTTAGAAAACTGTACTAAAAATTTATAATAAAAAATGAAATTTGGTGAATGTGGGTTTCATTGACTACACAAAATTCAAAGTTGCGTTAAAATTGTTCAAGAAAGAAATTTAAAAAAAGGGCTCTGTTATGCCCTGGGGAATGTATCCAGGGGTCATCATAACAAATTTTACGCCGCTACTACCTTTTTCAAATTCTCCAGACCTGGGATAAGGAATGCATATGGACGATTTTGATAAATATTTGTAACTTGAGAAATAATATGCACAGCTCCATGAAACTTTGCAGTTACTCTTATGTCTGTGCTATAAACACATTCTGTAAATTTCATTCAGATATCTTTAGAAATAAGAAATTTCATATTTATACCCCACCTCCTCCCTTAAGTATGAAACAGAGCATATGGTCACCGTAGAGTTCCTCGATATGCTCCCCCGAAGGGGGAGCAGAGTTGCGCATTTGTTTTCCCCGCGCCTCTACGCCGCTATTCGCCGAGATCCATCACATGAGGAGCAAAGCATCCGGCGCCGTGCAAGAAAGCCACCTTTACGGTCGCTCCGCCCACCGTTGGCCCCGCCGACGTTTCTCGCGCTCCAGCGTATGTTCCCCTGCTTTCCGCCTCGTTTTCCTCCTCTCCTGTTTTCCATGCGCGGCGGCGCGCGCGGCGCCGCTATTCACCAAATTTAGTCACGTGATGAGGAAAGCATCCAGGGCCTGCAAGAAAGCCGGCGCTACGGCCACTCGCCGAGGCTGAATGCGCAACTCTGCTACCGTAGCATAGAGTTATTACAATGTACGCTAGAGGTTCAACTGGCGCTAGTGTGCTGCTGCAAATTGAAGCAGTCAACAACCCGTCGGAAATTGAGTTCCGGTAATGCTTTTCTATGGGAAAAAGCGAGTGCATTTTCTCTCTGCGCTCGATTACAAAAGCAAATATCACAAATATTTCGTACGTACTAGGCACATTGGAACATTTCTCAGTCACGCAGACGAAATAAGTGGTCAGTTACGGCGTTTTTATTTGAAATTCGTGGCATAAAAAAACGGTGCTAAAACCGCTTCGTACATGTATTTGTGTGCACTGCCGGACACTGTTAGCGCGAATACGGCGTCGGCGCTTTCCGCCATGGGGAATATACGAGTCAAACGAACGAAGGACATGCGAAAAACCAAGAGAGACGGCAAAAACTACGCAGTAACACTAAATAAGTAACTCCTTGCGCATGCAGGCGATCAAAATAAATTGAAAGTCGCGTAATATAGTCCGATTTGCAATAAATAAGTACTGTTTTATTTTTTCTGCCCGTGAATATGTGCGAATTAAGATGCATGTTCTGGGTTCAAATCATCAACAACACGCTCCAAATCTTTACAAATAGGAAGAACAGGTGCCCGATAAAAACTGCCTGACATAGGAAATAATAAAAATACACACCTTTCGTAGCCCACGTGCTTTCTTTTTTTACATTCCAATGTTCTTTAACCGATCGTGAAGATGCCACGACGGAGTCATATTCATAGAGTGACAGGACGGGCATATTAGCAATATATAAACGGCACCGGAATGCTAGCGAACCTTGAACACACTCTACATTCCTTTCGATCGCTAGTTAGCTCAGAATCGTCGGTCGTTTTTACATACCTGCCATGGAACAGAGGTTTGGGCCTGAAATATAGCGAAGCGTAACATCGTTCAATGGTAAAGAAAAATGCTGTAATTAAAGCAATTACACTTTTACAATATTAATAAAGGTACATACTATCCGGTACAACCGAAATAATAAAAGTTATTTATGTTATTTTCCGGCGAAGAGACAAAATTCACGCGCGTTTTTCCATAGGAATGCACAGGAGCACCTCAAAAGTTGACTGGTTGCTGTCGGCTTCAATTTGCCTCCCGGAAGTCGCATAGACACTAGCGCCAGTTGAACCTCTAGCGTACATTATAATAACTCTATGTACCGTAGGTAGCTACATACAGGAACTCTAAGTCACCGCAACGTCATCGACAGCATGGCGTGAGGCTGAACCAGGAAGGTTAGAAGTACTAGGAGGGGGCACCTTGCAATATTGGTGAAGCTTAGTAATAAAAAGTTTAAACGATTTTGTGCCCAGCGTGACCGCAGATCTCTCTGGCGATTGGTGCGCGTGACATGTCAGGTGCGAGATGGATGGCTGATTGTAGGAGGATTCTTGCGCGCGCTCCGTCCGGTAGGATTTATCAGATCGGAGGCTAGACTGGGGTGTATTCTACTAGTACCCCATACCTAGACGAAGGCGAGTTACGGTCACATGATGTGGTCACGTTGGGCTGGATAAGTGAGGAGAGTAAGGAGGAAAATGAGAAAGAGGCGCGGCGTCAAGGGAGGGAGCATGGCTTGTGGAGGCTACGCGGCTGGCGTCATGCCTTCTCCTACCCTTCTGTCCTCCTTGGGCTGAAGAGTTCAAGAAAACGTCTTGTTACGTCGAGTTATACTTACAAATGTTTCTGTATTGCACCGGGTGATTCAAGGAGACGGCAGGCTTTTTAAATCGACCGGAAAATTCGGTTTCTTAACCTATCGCGCTACGACTTTGTGCAGCGTTGCCCACAGATGGTGCATTTTTTTTTTTTTGTAAAATTTGCAAAGAGTGAACTTACCTGAGGAAAAAGTAAAGAAAGAAAAAGGCTTTGCTCCTATGGAAACGCAGCGACGCCACCGGTCTGCAAACAACACGGCGCCATTTCGCACGGGAGACAAGAGATGGCGCAACAAACGCCGCCAACGAACGAGCATACGGCGTCGAGAGCAGGCCTTTTTAGCAGAGGATCTTTTCGACTCAAAAGCGGCGCGCGTTCCGCAGGCGGCGACAGTCGCAGAAACAAAAAAGACAGGCGCGGTAACAGCAAGGAACTGCAGTTCCTTGCCTGCAAAAGGGCCGGTTCTCGGCGTCGTCTGCTCGTTCGTTGGCGGCAGTTGGCTTCGCGACCGCTTGCGCCATCTCTTGTCTCCCGTGCGAAACGGCGCCGTGTTGTTTGCAGACCGGTGGCGTCGCTGCGTTTCCATAGGAGCTAAGCCTTTTTCTTTCTTTACTTTTTCCTCAGGTAAGTTCGCTCTTTGCAAATTTTACAAAAAAAAAAAAAAAAATGCACCATCTGTGGGCATTGCCGCAGAAAGTCGTAGCGCGATAGGTTAGGAAACCAAATTTTCCGGTCGATTTAAAGAGCCTGCCGTCTCCTTGAATCACCCGGTAGATCGAGCTTTGACTGATATAAATACGTATATTGCTCTTTCAAATTCTTTACCGCGTTAAATCGCAAAATCGAAATACCTCAGGAGCTGCGCTCCGATTTCGCGTTACTGAGGTGCGTAAACGTCCGTAATTTTTCTGTGACCAACAATGTGGCTGGATCGTCAAACAACGAAAGAACACGGCTCAGACGGTATCTGCAGACTGTCTTTTGTAGGACGTATTAGCTGTGTGGCCGTGGCTTTTGGGGGTCAAACTGCCGCTGAGAGACGTTACCGGGACACGTTGGGGAGGCCTTCAAGCGTCGCGGGAAGCTGACCAGTGCACCGACGACGCGCGCGCAGCTTTTTTAGGCTATGAAATTCTGCCTCTTCTCCCGTACGCGTTGACCAGCCCTGGCACCCAGTGATTTCTGCCTTCTTTCCCTCGTGAGAAACCCACTGCGTGGCAAGTGTTTCGAGGATGATGACAAGGTGATTGTCGAGATGGAACACTTCCCCAGAGAGCCAACACGAGGACTTTTACAACCAAGGCATGTCCGCCAGCACATCGATTGGTAGAAGTCTGGTGGCTTATCTGATGTGTACGTGGTGATGGACCGTCACCACCGACGGTCGTGACCGCAGCTCTTTTTCCGCCGTAATAACACGATATTTATGAAAGCTCCTTGTAACACGCTGTGCCTCTGATTTTGGAGACTACCTCAATCTCCGGTCCTTTGGAAATACGTGCGTCTTCCGAGATTCATGCCTTGGCCAGAGTCGGCCATGCATTTTTGGGTGCTTGGATATGTTGTGGGTTACAGAAAATCGTCCTGGGTGCCTTGAGCCGTTTTTTCGTGTTCAGTTGTTGTTGTTGTGTCACTGAACCTGAGATTTTTCTCACTAGTTTTGAGAAACAAGATGCAGTTTGTGTACCTATCTTTTTTAGCTAAAAGAGGCAACTGTATATACTGCTTGCTCATGGATGCCCTCGTCAATTGCGTGTAAATGAACCTGTTAGAAATTCGCCAGTAAGAGTTTCCGAATCTCTTTAGCCATGAACACAAACAGTGTTGTACTTCACAATATATTTTTGAGTCAATCAGGCAACGACATGGTGTGGTACTAATCTCCAAGAAGCGCGCGCGCACGCAAACACACACGCACACACACAAATGCCCTTCAAAGGAATTCATATATCCCTCCGCCATTTCCGCATCCCATAGCGCCCCATCGTCTCCGTGACGTCGTGGCCAACGCGGGAGAGGGTTTTGTCTTCCTGTGAGTATATGATTTATCATTCGACTTTGACTTAGCGTTGTGGAAGCCACGAGAGGGAGATTAGAATTTTCCCCCTCCGATGTAAACAAATACGACTTTGTGGGGTTAGGTTCCCCCTCCGATGGATACAAAGGCCACTTTCAGGGGCTCGGTTCCCCCTCCGATGAATACAAAAGTCGCTTTCTTAAAAAGTGGGGTTCGGAGACAAGTTGGCATCACTCTGTAGCCATTATCTATCCATTGAAGCGGAACAAGGAGCGTTTCCAGGGAACTATTCTTTCGACTGCGGATGGATTTGAAACGGGCGCATCACGCTTATGGGAGGAGCTTCTCCTACCTTCTTGACTTGTATTTGAACGACTCAGTGATCTCTCATCCATCAATTATTCGTTTTGAGACCGGCTACTTTGGAAAGCTGCATGCGCCGATACATCAACGTCGTATGCGCGAAACGTCATTTTAATAAAGAAAGAAAAGAAAACATGTGCGTGAAGAGATGTCCCATTTATTAAACGACAATCAATCGAGACAGGGGAAACAGCTGCAACAGTTAGTTTAATTAATCAGGGTGTACTCTCGCTTCAGTCAGTTGTCACCGTGATACACGACTTCCTGCTTTCTGCGTAGTCTTGCACACATTACTATAAAAAACATCGCACACAGTTAACTTTGGTGTAGAAGTTTATTGGATTTTGTAATTAAATACTTTAGTTAGATACATATAGATTGATAGATATAGATAGATATAGATAGATAGATATAGATATAGATAGATATAAATAGATATAGATAGATAGATAGATAGATAGATAGATAGAAAGATAGATAGATAGGATCCGTAAATCTAATTTATATAAGTGTTTATTAAGATTACTTGATTAGTGGAGAGGAAAAATAATTTAACGTTACTTGAAAAAGTGACTCATACTTTTTTCGATAACTTCTTTTGCTTTATGTCGTTATCACTTGCGACACTGAGAAACTGAACATTATCTGTGTCCCAGACCAGAGGCATCGTTTTTTGTTCTTGAAATGGGCGGTTATGGGTCAGACACAAGCTTTTTTTTCTCCATCGTTCCATTTCTAATCCGTTTGAGGAAGAAATCGCCCGCTTTGACTGGCAGTTGGCCATTTGTCGGGGATGCTATTGTTAGCATGTTACTGTGATCATAATACAAGGGTGGTATTGTATCGCTAATTGCATTTGGTAACTGCAAAACACAGAGTGTTGCCCCACCAAAAAAAGAAAGAAAACGCTTCTTTTGAGCCCAAAGGTTAGCGCTAGAGGTCCGAAGCACATGCCAAAGTTTCAGCCCGAACAAATATCTTATTCAAAAGTTCTTTTTTTTTTTCTTTTTTTTTTCTTGTTAATATATTGGTTCGAGTAACAAAATGTTTCTAAATACCAATAAAACTAATCTAGTATGTTTCCGTAACCCCCGTAAACGCATTGAATTTAAACCAGACATATATCTCCACCTCCATGAGCAAGATCAGTCCATCTGCAGACCTAAACCATGACCACATGAGTCTTCAGTCAAAGGTTATTTTTTGACGAGCACGTATTTCGGAACCACCAGTAAGAACATATTACTAGACTCGCTCCGTTTAGTATCTGCGTGTATATATATACGACCTAAAATGTGCATGCTGTGTAAAATTACAGCAGTCTATTTTCAGAGCTCTATAGGAGAGTCCATCTTACGGTACGGAATGACGATATACGGGAATTGTTCAGGGTACAAAACTTAGAAAGGGAATTGATAGCCGGGTCATAAAGCATATTGCGAATAACGTTTCATACGGTTCAGTTTATATTGGCTTAGAACTGAAAGAAAAATGGAAAGCAATAGACATACTCTCTTTCCACCAATTTTATAAATATGTAGCAATAACAAGTAATTACTTCAAAAACGATTTCAAACACGAAGTTAAAAAAAGGAGTCTAGGGCGTGCAGAGAGATTTATCTTGCCGAAAGTTCTAACCAATTATGGTAAAAAAAATATGTATATTACATCCCTGCATTATTTAACGCGTTGCCTGAAACTTTATGTAATTTAACAACCATTCGCGCGGTAAAACTAAACGTTGGAGAAGGTGTGAAATGCTCGCTGGTATTCCCTGCGGATAAAACGTTGGTATTGTTTGCTTAGTGCACAGTTTTTTCCTTAAACTTTGTATAATGATGTATGCAGTGTTTTGTTGACTGCCTGGACACATTTCTGCTCTCGTGGGCCAGTACGCTATCTTGTGTGTGTTTTTTTTTCTTTTCAGTAAATAAATTATTATTATCATTATTATTATTTGTCGACACGTTGTTTTACTTTTGAAGCTCATGCAACGACATTTTACCGACACTTTCGAATTACTTTATGATGATTACAAATGATAAGAGGGCTACATGAACATTAATATTTGCAAGAAACGTCCCCAGTTAACACTTTTTTCTTCTTTCTGCGTAACGTACTCTCCCGATTATACACATCATCTTCACGGCGCACCAGCGTATGAACTTCCAACATAAATATTTACTTTCTAATTTTATGTGTCGCTGATTCTGACGTTTGTGTGTTTTTTGTCAGGTTATAATTTTCATTTATTATCTTGTAATGTGAGTGTGCTCCTCGTTTTTAAGTGTTTGAATGTCCGGTGTGCCAGTACCAAGACCAAATGGTTGTTCCTGGACACCCAATAAAACTGATTGATTATTATTATTATTATTATTATTATTATTATTATTCTGGCGCCCATGGGCGTACCAACCCGGGGGGGGGGGGGGGGGGTCAAGGGGGGTGCTTGCCCCTCAGTCCTCAGAGTGGGGGGGTGCAAAGCATGTGTTTTGCCCCCCCCCCCCCCCCCCCCTTTCTAAAACAGCCGCAACTGGGCAGGGCAAACACTGGCCGGTGGCGCCCAAGCAGTCTTGGGTAAGTTACTTTTAAAAAGTAATTCGTTACAATTACAGTTACTTTCAGAAAAAAGTAGTAAAGTTACCGTTACAGTTACCGCAACAAAAGAGTAACTCGTTACAGTTACAGTTACTTTTAAAAAGTAACGAAGTTTTTCTGTTACTTCTTTATAACACAAAAATTAGGAAAAAGTAGAAAACGCCCCTCCACCATGTTTTATTGCATAAAATTAAAAGGTGCGCTTTTTAGTTCGTATTGTAACTTAGCAGCAGGTGTTTTTGGAAAGTATTGTCTGAAAGTTTCCCTCGTTTGGTGGCGAACACGTCCCTGCCCTTGCTGAACAGGCGCCCAGCTGGCGCGCTTGAAAGAATTGCACGTGGGCGAACGCGGACCCAATAAAAATGCATGCCCTATCCTTGGTAGCACTAACACATTTCTGGCTCGTTGACGGTTGCGCTGGGTTCATAGAGCCGCTGGACATATTTAAGTTCGTACCCTACGAACTGAAACAGTACGTAACAAACCCCGCGAAAACAGCAGTAAATTTTGCCTCGACTGTTGACACCACGCAGGAGTAGTGGCGCAAATCAAAATACGAAACATGCACATTGCGTAGTACTGGCGCTAATCAAAATACGAAACATGCGCAGTGCCCTCCGCGTGTATTGCTGATTCACAGTTGATTCACCCGATTAAAAAAGGTTGGCGCAGAAGAAAAACCGCAACATAGATAGTCCTTCAAGAAGTGTTCAGTCACAAAGTACAAGCGCGTGCGTAAATACAACTAGATTTTTTTCTTTTTCCATCAAATCTACACGTGGCTATATTCTCGTCTTGACTCGCGAAAAAGAACGTATTCCCAAGTTTGTACAAAGCCAACTTGACACTCGAAATGTCGGAAAAGACAATTTGTAAAGTGCAAGGAATAGCTAGATTGCACTCGTTCAATGATATATTATTCATAAGAAAACTGGAAAGTAACGTCTTAGAATGGGGATGCTTGGGCGAGTTGGATATTCCTATTGTAGGAACCAAAATTGGGGCTTCAATCCACGCTGTGAAGGTCAACGAAGCTGTGGTATCACCTGCAACAATTGCCTACTGCACGATGCGAAATGCCGCTGCCGGTCGCAGCACGCCGCCGCTGGTCGTATACTGCCGTTTCTTTTCCCTTTGCCACTCCTAAAGTATTCACGCTGCTCCTCGGGAGTCCTAACTATGCATGGCCTATTCATCACGGTGCTGCAGCAACAATGAAATCAGTTGCTATACTCAGTTTCATCTTACGCTTAAACGCAGCAGATGTTACGAGCCATCGGAGCCGATCGGAGGCCGTGTGAGTATCACGTGACCTTAGAAGGGGGGGGGGGGGGGGGGGCAGCGACGTGCTGAAAGCGTATCACGGGCCACGTCCACAGAACGGGATTGGCTAAGACAGCTCGTAGTATCCGCTGCGTCCGGATGTAAGGTGAAACAGGTTCTTCTTTTATATATGAAAGGCTAGTGACGTCACTCCCCACGTCGCAAGCTGCATGCCGTCGCCGCGGCAGCTTGGGTAACATTAATCTTCGCCGGGAACGTGTGCAGTGAGCGCCACGTGCTTCGCATTGTTTTCAGGAGCTCCTTATCATTCATTCTGTGGTTTGCACTTCACAGGAGGGCTTCGAAAGACGTCAACCCCTTTCGAAGCAGCTGCAAACCTAATCTTTTCCGGAACGCGTGGGAGGGTGTCCCTATTGTTCACACGCGCCTTATCATCCGTCATGTGGTTTTGATGCTTGTTTTGTGGTTTTCTTTATTGAAACGGATACTGAGCTGTATGCCCTGGTTTCGAAGGGGATATGCTGTTTTGCGTTCAATTGTTCGGCGGGAGTTTTTTTGCTTACAACACCAACGACACGAAAATTTCCTTGGCTGGTAGAGGTATACAGCTTCGCTGTAATAGCGCTAAGGTAAACTCACTCGCACTGAAAAAAGACGCACACCAAAAAGAAGGACACTCGCGTCGCGCTGACTTACAACTCAGTTTGTATTTTCGGGTAAAAGAAAAAGAAGGAAGACGAAAATACAAACTAAGTTGTAAGTCAGCGCGGCGTGAGTGACCTTTTTTCTGGTGTGTGTGTTTTTTAAGTGTGACTGAGTTTACCTTTGCGCTATTTCCTACAATATGGAAAGTAGCGACAAAAATAACGTCATTACTTTCATCGTTACCTCAGAAAAAGGAATCGAACTACAGTTACAAGTCACATTTTAAAAAAAAGTATCTCGCTACAGTTACAAGTTACCAAATAAGTAACGAAGTTACAGTAACGCGTTACTACCCAAGGCTGCGCCCAAGGGATACCAAGGGCACCGCCCCCTCGTCCGGGGAAGGGGGGGGGGGTCTGGTTTGCCCCCCCCCCCCCCCCCCCAAGACACACACACACACAGAAACAAGTTGGCACGCCACTGCTGGCGCCATAAAGCTTCGAAAGCTCCGTCGGCCGCCATTTTGCAGTAGAAATATTCAGAAAATCACATAACTTTTGAAAAAAGATACCGGTTCGGGCTGAAACTTTGGCACCTGGTTCGGACACTCATCGCTACCTCTGGGCTGAGAATAAGCGTTCGGCGATGCGTAATTTATTTATAAAATAAAAAAAATAAAAAAAGACTTTTTTTTGTTGTTGGACACCTTACCAGTTAAATACGCTGCCGAGAGCGATGATTGTACAGACTAATTGTATTCGGTGAATAAAAAATATATATTTTCGAGACTGTTTTTGAGGGAAAAGGTTTGGTTTCAGTCATCATAGTAAATCTGGTCTGTTTTAAGTCCCGATTTAAACCTGTTTCTGGATGTTTGACTAAACGCTGGTCGCTTACTGTTACAGGTAACTGTTTCTTGACTGCAACCATAAACGTTTAAGATTTAACTAACAAAAACATTTTGTGTTGATTTCTTGAGTGATCGAACTCTGAACTTATTATTACTCTCAGAAGCACAGGAGCACTAAGCGTGAGCTCTTCACATTGGGCCTATTTCTCGGGTTTTCAAGAACCTGCTAGAATAATGTTTTTTTTAAATATTAACCTTCCTTAATTACCTGTAACAGTAAGCGACCAGCGTTTAGTCAAACATCCAGAAACAGAGTTTCTAAATCTGCTAGAAGGCCCGAAGCACGTGAAAAGAAGATATTGCATTTCAAATCGTCTGCTTTCCACAACAAAGTACCCACAACAAATCGACGGGAGATGTCCCCAACCGTATGTCCCTTCTTTTTTTTTTTTTTTCACAACGAACTTCCCGGGAGCTTTTCCCAGTTTCCTCCTCACCCCCTCCTCTCTCTCTATTCCCCCTCTCCCTCCTTCTTTCCTCCTCCTGCTCGAGTCTGGTGCGACGCCAGACGAATCTGTACCCATTTGGGTCTTCCTCATATGACGGTGCTGTCATATACGGAGCCCAAGTTCGTCTGCTTCTTTTTGCAGGGGTGGTGGTGACGTCAGAAAGACGGTGAGTTCTGATTGGTCCTGAATAAAGGAGCTTGCCTTGATGTCTACCCACTAATCCTTCCCCACAACCCCTGCAGAAAGAAGCAGACGAAGTTGCGCTACGCATTGGTCATGCAAAGCATGTACTTAGACGTGTTCAAAGATGAAGGAAACATGCTCGCAACATGTCTGAAACATGTCCGCAGGTAATTCTGGCATCATGTATGCGGCGAACACCGCGTATTTTTCTATGATGTATGTGCAGTGTGACATGCAGCTTCAAATCCTGCAGCTTTTAAAGTTCTCTTCGTTCTGTTCCTCGCAGTTTCTGCGATGAAGTCGAATATATGTGCCGCGGTGACGACAGGACAAGGCCGCCGTGCTGCTTCTAGACTGCTACGCCACCTATGGGAACACCTTGAGCACCGGAGCGCGTTGCACTGTGAGTGACCGTTATCTTCGAAGTTCACCCGTAGATGTCGGCCGATATATTGCAATCATTCATCGCGATGCAGCGATGCCTTCTATTCGCGACTCCAGCGAACTATAGAGGGCGCGCGGCTCAGGCAAAATGGCAGACGAAAGCAGGTCGTTTTCGTCGTTCAGTATGAGGACCACCACAAATTCCTGCACATCAGCGTAAAATCAGTGTTACATTTGAAAGTAAAGCGATTTTTCGACGGCTGAGAAACCTTCTTCTAGTCAGAGCGTAGGAATGACACGTCGGAATCATAAAAATAATTACCGGAAACGATGTTTCTTTGTTACGAGATCCAAGCGGCGATAGCAGACGACAGAGTCGAAACGGCCTCCTCTCCTGAGCCTCTCGGCGCTGCCGCTACGCGGCGTCGATTTCCCTAGAGTCGCGAATACACGTGAAGGTAGCCTCATTCCGACTTTTCGGACGCGAGAGGGACTGCATGAACTCGGCGAAGGTGCCAGTAGCCAACGCGGCTGTTGCCTGATAGGACTTCTTAGATTGGTCTGGCGGGACAAAGAAAAAAATGGTGCTCTCTCCCGCGTGGCTGTGGTCCGAAGTCTCAACCCTGTCCCCCAGTGGACCCGATGTTCGGGTAACGCCGACTAGGTTTGACCGGAGGAAAATTTACGACTCCCTCGCCGCGGGGAAGAGGCGGGGGCTGATGCTTTTAGTTTTACAGCGGAGCTGTTAAGGGCTAGTTTCCCCAGGATCGTGTCCGGTACCAAACAAATGTCGATACAACACTGGTAGCCGCCGTTGCTCATAGATGGCGGTAGCTGTCCAGAGTGTTGTGGCGCAAGCTACCGCCCGATCCAAAGAGGTCAGCCGTATTCATCCATCCATCCATCCGTTGTGTTTGCCGGTTGTCTGCCTGCCGCCATCGTTCATCGATCGCGGCAACCTTTCCAGCTTCGGCAACCAGACAACTGGTTACTGCCGTCGCCCATAGATGGCGGCAACATTTCTTCGGAGGAAGGAGAGCGAGAACGAAACGAGCGGCGATGTGCGCAGCAGCGCGAATGGTTCCGCAACCGCCGCGAAGCCGCTATCGCCTAAAGTTCCCCTGCGCCGAGCGCTTCAGATTCCCTTGCGAAAGAAGAGCAGATCGCTCGCCTGGAAAGCCAGCTACAGCTCCGCTGCTCTTCCTTCTTCACCAGAGTGGAAAGGCTGAAAGTTTTTTTTCTTCTTTTCGGCCAATCACCCAAAGGTCATCCTGATGATATCCCACGCCACCTGGTGATAGCTACAAAATTGAAAAGGGGAAGGCGAAGGGAGGAAGGATACTTCTTTTTTTTTTTCCGCCTGTGCCATAGCCGCATATTGGGAGAGTCTTACATGAGGAAAGTCCGCAGCCAGTAGCTGTGGCGACGAAGGCCCTGGAGAGGAGAAAAGTGAAGGCAAGGGGGAGAGCGCCGAAGGAGCGAGAAAGGAAGTAGGGAGCAAAGGGGAAACGACCGCCATGTTGACTCAACACGTTTTCTACGCAAAGCACTGTTGAGGCTTCGTCCGCTCCGGCCCGACTTCTATTTCGCCCGCATAAAAGTTTACGGTCAAATGTCGAGAAAACTTCATTCGTTAGCTTTCTAACGCCACCGAGGAATAACTCTACACCTTTCTCGCCAGAGCCAGCGAGATAAAAGGAAAGAGGCGAGATTTGATGTCGATCCCGAGCATTTCACCGGGCCAATGAATGAAAATGACCATGACATGAAAATGCCCTGCCCATGACAAAATGCTGTATAAGGGGGAGGGGGGAGAGGAGGCCCCAGCAAAATGGGAGATTTCGGGGGGGAGGGTCAAGCTCCATGCTACGTGCATGCATGCTGTACTGTTTCTAGACTAATGCGGAGGGCAAGTTTGTCTGCTTCTTGCGGAGACGTCAGAAAGCCGAGCTCTGATTGGCTGGATTGGAAAGATAGGGGGTCGCCGCGACCCACTATCTGAGCGTCGTCTGCTCCTTTGCAACATCGTCTGCTATTCAACAGCTGGCTTACCTTTACGCGCGAGCTCGACTTCGCCTTTCAGAGAGGGCAGACAAATAACTCGAGCGGTTAAAACTAGCAGACACGTATCAAGGAGCGAAGCCAAAGGACTCACGGGCGAGGTACCCGACGCGCCGAGGTTTGTTTGCTAACAACCAAGAACGATGGTAGTTAGCGTCCGCAAGTTCCCGCCTTTCGTGTGCGACGAGACTCCGTATACTCTTTAAAGGAGCTGTGCAACAATTTCAGTGCTTTGCTTAAATAATTTGGGAGTTGGTGTCTCGACCTTTCTGAAGTAAAGAACAAAAAACCGCTTTTGCCTGCGTGTCTTGGTTTTTTATTTTAAAAATAGTCAGATTGAGGTTTTCGGCACCTCTCAACTCCTTCACCATCTTCCGAGTCACGTGCGCTGTGACGTCAATGGGGGTTGCGCGGCGTTCCGGTGAAGCTCTCTCTCTAGAGTCGAAAACATTGAGTCACGCAATTATTGCTGCAGGAATGCACCTTTTATGCAGAAATACTTCGACAAAATGGCGAAACACGCAGTGATTAGACACAGCAAAACAGATTACCGTTAAAAATCAGGTAGACGTAGTGAATGCGGACACGGCTCGACAAGTGTCACTTACGATCATGTAAGCGATGTTATCGCGTGCGGTCACTGAATTAAAATTAATGTAATTTCGATCGAATGACAATATGGGGTCAGCAAATCAGCTTTCGACGCTCGTGTAATCACTCAAAATGGCGAGCTGATTAAATTCCGCGTTATTTAATCAAAATATATTAACTTTTTCGTGTGGCAAGGGTACTAAACTTACTTTTTATAGTGAACTAATTTACTTCTCTTTATGGGCTCGAGCTGCCTAAGAGCAAAATATAACCCATTTTGTATACAATAATACTACCACCTTAAAGAGATGGCAAACCAAAATTTGATATTCAAAAAACAAACAAAACAACAAAAACAACAACAGAAAAAACAATGCAGGAGATGTAGGCGGGACGCTACAATCCCTACAAAACTACTCGGAAGGCGATATCTCGAATCGACGGCCGTAGTTTTGGAAGAAAAAGGTCGAGATTGAACGAGGCCGACGAGGCGCGTGACGTCAAGATATCTCGTTTCCTCCTCTCTCCGATTCGCTCTCTCAAGGCGGAGAAGACGAGAGGCCGTTCCCTCTCCTTCTCGGAGAAACATGACGTTTACATATCTGTCAAATGCGCTTCCTTTTTTTTGAAAAATACGGTCATCCGTTCGCGATATCGCTGTATGAGTGATGTTGTGGTATTTGTAGCATCCCGTTGCACGCTTTTGCCGCTCTGTATGTGGAATCCAGATTTCGGTTCAGCATCCCTTTAATACAGTTAAGGTTCTAGTATAAACGCGGTAAAGGCAATAAAATAACATTCGTATAAATAAACAAATAAGCACAAACAACGCACTTGGTATAATCACACAAACTTGTTATTCAGCTTCCAGTGAAAACTAGAATATTACCACGCATATTTACAAACCAACACCTTCTCCCAAGCATATTTACAAATGTCGACGCAATAGTGCAAGGATAACGACGAAGAACAAAATTCCATTCTATCACGAGATTTAAAACAAAAATCGACCGCAGCATTTTACTTGCGTCTTACGTGACCAAGAAAGTCCGTAAATAAGTTGTTCCTCACCTGTCGATCGTATCCATACGTCCCACACGATCCATCACGGAAACATTTGAACACAAACTTCAAGAAGTCTCTCTCTGTCGAGAGAGAGGTCATCGACCAGTGTCATCGTTGACTAGCTGCCACACACGTCACTCAAACCGTAGCAGCACTTGTTCCGCGAATCCACGTAAATGCCGTAACATCAAAAGAAAACACACAAACGCATCTCCACGTGGTGAATGATGTTGATTGGGGCGAAGCTCTGGTGGTGCTTGTCTGCGTAGACGCTGAGCCGCAGCATGCCGAGCCTTGCGTCCGTTTTCACCCATGTCACGCTGCGGTCAAATGCTCAAATGCGTATATGACCACGTTCCACACCACACATTCTCTTTCTGACATGGATGAAAACGAACGAAAGGCTCGGCATGCTGCGGCTCAGCGTCTACGCAGACAAGCACCACCAGAGCTTCGCCCCCATCAACATCATTCACCACGTGGAGATGCGTTTTTTTTTTCCCCTACACGAGCACGGGAGCACGTGCACCCGACGGCGGACGGACGTACGGACATGGCTAGCCCCTAAGGAGCTTCGCCCCTAAAAAAGAACTACCCGAGACTGCGGTGACGACAGAAAAACAACGGGAAGGAAACAAGTCTTGAAAGAACCACCCACGAGAGCATTGGCAGTAGGACGTAAGGCTTAACGTTGTCGACCTTCTCTTGCTCGTGTGCGCTCCCTGCGGTTATGACTGGATTTTTTTTTTTCGGTTCCCTTCCCTTCTGAAATGTCTCAGCGTTCCTTTTCAGACAGTCAGCAGCTCACACACAACGTAAATTTACCAGAATCGGAGCCCGTATGAGGGAAGATGTCGCATCGGAGCCGGTTCATTCGAAAAGTGAGGGGAGCTGCGGGACTGCACATAGTCCCGCGGTTACGGGGATACTCATAAATATAAATTTGGTACTTTCAACCTTGGTAACGTGTTGTATATTACGTTTATATATAATATAATATAATATAATATAAACGTAAGTATATATATAACGTAATATATATTATATGTATATATATGTATAAATATATATAATATATTTATATATAATAAATTGTACAATAATGCGCTTTTAAAACGTATATTAATGTCGTATAAAGCGCACGAACACCACCGCGCCACTTGAAAAGACACATTTTTTTCACGCCGATACCACATATTTTTTCACGTTGCGCCATGGCCCTCCTTCTCCGGCATTGTGACGTAACCACTCGGAGCGCTACGGCCTTATCTCTAGGAGGTGTTGGTCCGGCCATCCCCGTCCGACTCTGTCCCCTCTCCCCTCCGGCTTCTGGCGGCTGTTCGCGGTAGCAGATAGAGCTGACGGTTTTGTGGACCTAGGATAGATGGCGCCACTAAAACTCCGTATAAAAAAAGTTTTGCCGGTGATACCAGGTTTTTAACGCATTTATATTTATGTTGGAACGACAAGATTTATAAAAAAAGTTACCTTTATCGAGCAGGTATTCACACAACTTGCTATCTTTCTACAAGACCCCCATTGACGTCATACCGCGTGGTTTTTATGGCCGCCGCTCGCGGCTGCAGGTCATTGAATATTCTAATTTTTGCCTCGCGATTCCGCGGCGGAATCGCAACATTTCAAAGAAGGTGTGTTTTCTGTCCTTTGTGACGGGGCTACGGGCCGTTCGTCGAAGAACAATTCGAAACGGGGCAATTAGTAACAGGGCAATTCGTAGCAGGGCAATTGGTCGCGTAGGGCAATTCGTCATAGGGCCATTCGTCGCTAGGGCATCTATACTCCGTTTCACCTTATGTTGTACCGTGGCGAAAGCTAGAAGCGCGAGATCATAGCGTTGGCAGTTGCCCTTAAGAGGGCGCGGTACCTCTATTTATTCGTCCGTTTCAGCCACCAGATGGCGCGCGGCTCGAAACGTGGTTGAACGCGTAACTTCTAGATGGCGCCAGTATCGAGGTGTGAAAAGGCCCGCGTTATCCGCTGAGTGAAATAGATCCCGAAATGTGCCGTGTTCTCCCGGCGGAGGAAGTTTCTCCCTCCCTCGCGCGCGCTTGGTATGTACGCGCGGTGGCCAAGTCCGGCCTCTGCGATGTGTGATGCGGTGGGTGGCGCTCGTTTCTGTTCGGAGGTAGGAATAAAAATGCCGGTCCCCTTTTTTACGACGCTCGTTTCTATAGCTTGTTTTTTTTTTTTTTTCTTTTTTTTTAATCTCAAGTGACCTACAGTACCGCCTGTTCGAAATCGTCCTTTGCGGTGAGCGATTGAGAGTCAGGTTAGCATTTTATTTGGGTCAGCACTACACGTTCAATGGAGACCTCGGGCGGCGATGTAAATATGCATTGCTCCCCAAAGTGTGTCCAAGGTGCGCAGTGACAATTGGAAAGGGTATTGAAGGCGCGCGACCGTCGGTTGGTAAAATACGTGCGTTAGATTCACTTATTCAGTCTAATCATTTTTGCCAACGTCTTTTATCTGTTTCGACAAATGACATGGTCGAGTCTATTGATAACCTTAGCTAGATTGGACGTACGGAGTGTCCGGGCTTTAAATAAATTTGCTTCGTTTATGTAAATGAATAACTGTTTTCTCTTTTCCGTGCTCGGTGCTATGCAAAAATCGCTGAGATGTTATGGTAGCTCAGTGTGGCGGCGTTTTGCACGCTGACTCGCTATTGCATTCGCTGTGCACAATATGTGTTCAGATGGAATGTGCCAAATCGTATTTCCGATCGATATGATAGATTTACTTTGCTACAGTGTTAATTATATTTTCCTGATTTAAACTGGTTCGTCCCTGATCTGAGCCTAAGTTCAAATTCGAAGGGCAGACAGACTTAGCGTCGTAACAGCCGTAATGCGCAGAAAGAAATTAGTACCACGAAAGAAAAACAAAAGGATACGAGGTGGCTCGGTGTTGTAGAAGTAATGAGTGTGCAAAGAATGCCATCGTACGTGTTTTTTTTTTTTTTTTTTTAACTCTCCGCATTGTTGGGAAACGCTCAAGGTACCAGCAAAGACAGCGAGCTGGCGTGAAATTTCCATCTAGCGGAAAACGAGTGTCATTGTTATTTCATCATGCGCTTTCATTTTGATATGGCTCAAAACGGGCGCGAAATAGTAACAGGTAAGGCAACACAATTTAGATGGTAGGTCTGGAGCACCGCCATACTCAACCGTGTTGGGGGCATCTCTCGCGAGTCCATACGGCAACGGTATTACGCGTCGAACTGTACGTGAGAGTTATCCATTTCAGCGAAACCTTGATTTCGTAAAACTATTGTGGCTCGAGTCGTGGCTTCCAGTACTTGGAAGCCACGAGCGAGAAATAAACGACAGTTGATTTTGAAGGACAATCGCGACGTGGAAACCCATAAAAGAGAGTTCCAATAAGACGAGAGCTTCCCCTTCTCTTCAAGTGCGTGGGTTACGCTCTCAATCCTGCACCTATGGTAACACTGTAGGCACCTAAAATCGCTTTAAAAACGTTCCTGATCGCAGCAACTTTTTTTTTTTTTTTGTCGAGGCGTTATTTCATTTTTTTTTTCTTTTTATCTACCTTGATACCCCATCAGCGCAAAAACTACCATAAACTAAAAAAAAAAAAAATAGTGGGCATACAACGACAACGCACCCACTGGGACCCGAGTCGAGGCAAGAACAACTAACTACTAAAAGGGGAAAAAAATCATGTTCGCATACACAGACAGAACGCCTCCATCGAAAGAAATGAATCATGCGCTTGTTCTGCCAGTCTCGTTGTGCGTCTGTCAAAAGCCACAAAGGAGGAAGACAATCAGCGCCTACACCACTCCCCTCCCCCCCCCCCCCCCCCCCCCCCCCCACCACCACCCCTAAAAAGAAGAAAAGAAAGGTTTCTTGGGCGCGCGCGCGGTCGCCCAAGCGATGACCTTGGAAGGGTATGCGATTGTAGCGGGTGTAGGCCCGTTTGTCATGTGCGCATTCGTCATAGGCCAACTGGTAATAGGCCCGTTCGTCACAGCGGAATATTCGTCATAGGGGAATTTGTCCCTAGGAACGTTTGTCAGTGTGCGAACCGGATATTTGAATTTGCCCAACATATATTCACCTGGCTGTGCATGCAAGAAAGATTAGTACGGTATATTTAATTTTACTAAAGAGAGGGAACATCCAAACAAGTCATCGTTGTACTCAGAAAACAACAAATTTATTGAGCGAAATAAAAAAAAAAAATTAAAAAGCAATATTCCGAGCTGGCCACCCCTAGGGTTTCTAAACGATTGCGACCATTGTAGCGGCTCACAATGATTTGAAGACGCCGGTTGCTGTCGTCGTGCTTCTTGGACACCCTCGAAGATGTCGTGCCGCTCTCTGCTTGAGCCAGCTTCATCTCTGTTAAGGATTAAAAAAAAAAACAGAACACACACACTCGTGGAGAAAGCTTTTTGAGTGGGCACCGCACTGAAATTTTGAGCCACAAATGCAAAAATGTGCTACAGAAAACGTCGAAGTTCTCGGAGGATTAGGTCAGTTCTTACGTGCAGTCCCCGGAGCCACGCTTCGATGCTGTTGTTCGTCCTTGTTGGCCTATCTTCTAGTGTTGATTCTCTGACTGACCAATCCAGAGGAGGGAAGGTGGCCGACGACAAGCCGTTTCGACGGGGTCTCCCGATATACACGTCCTCGAAGTAGTCCGCCACGAGTGAGGCATCGGTAGGGAAAACCTCGAGAAGTTCTTTGAAGGCCTCGGAAATGTCGGCGATTGGCAAGAAGGCCAATGCTGGATGCATTCCCATTTGAAAATCAACAAGAAATAGAGTAACAAATTGGCTTACCTGAGGACAACAATAAGACATAAATAGAATGCCGCGTACCAGAACAGCAAACTCTTCATCTGAATTGTAGCGACTCTGGTGACCACTGGAGCACACCTTCCTATACACCGACTGGGATAAGTGAAAAAAGCATCCCTGTATCGTTGATGGTCGCTATCTTGAAGTCCGTGTAAGCCACCTCAAGGCAGTTGGCCCCCCATGTGACTCAGAACGATGTCGAAAAACCTTAAAACGAGCGAACATATCTTGAAGTGTTTGAACACATATCCAAAAATAGGACCACCGAGCGTTTCGTTTTATACGTTTATCAGAGCTCTTGAATGATCACCTTTTGTAGGTAACTTCAGATTTGTTGGGCAGCAAGCCGTAAACCATTGGCTTTACCATACCGTTGACTCTGACATGCTCCGTGTACAGTTAGTAGAACTGTGCCGGGGTCACTTTAAAGGTCCCGTCCGCGAACCACGTAGTCGCCTGAGCCAGACAGCTCAAGTGTCTGGCTTAGGCGACTACGTGTACTCGAAATTCGCCCGCTGCCTTTGATTGCGGATGGTGCGCCGAAGTGTTGGCGGTGCGGGAATCTGCAAAGCAGTGTCGTCACTGACACAGGCAACCGCAGCTAGAAGTATTTGGTGTGGTGTTAGACGGCCTTCCACTGGAATGAAGGACATTAGTGATCTTGTTTTGGGAATATAAGACCAGGAACAGATTTTGGTACATACCTGCTTTTTCCTTCATCTCATGACGAACCCAAGCACGTTTATCTTGGTGTTGTCAAATGCATGCGTATGGTCTCCTGAATAAGAGAACACGAGTCTTGGCGTGATTGGTGACTATTTTAGTTTTATAAACTCCTCTTCGCCGGCAGGCCCAATACAATGTAGTTTCGTAAACCTTAATGCAAGTCTAGAAATGTCCTTCGTGAAGAAGCATATCGCCACCTCTCTTAGTAGTAACTACCTCCATTTTGAAATCGAGAGTGATATTTTTATAATCGGAGGGCAACCGGCAGAAACCCTGAAACGGGGCACAAAAAAAAAAAAAAAAAAAGAATCGCGTTCGGTGGGCTTTTTTCTATTGTGAACTTTATGTTCTCTAAGTTCTTTTGTAAGAAAGGTGACCCCGATAAGACAACATGCAGGCTAAAGGCTGCATGCTGCATTAACTTGGGGTCATTGGGACATGCTTTTGTTTCCGTAGTCAACCTCACTTTCCTTGTACGGATTTAATTAAGTGGCCCCGTTTCGGTAACTTTCCTAAAAGAACAAGATAGAAAAAAAAAAAAACGTTTAACAATCTTGAAGTCATTGTGTGACGAACTGCCAGCGTGACGAATCACCCTATGACCAATGTTCCGCTGTGACGAACGGGCCTGTTACCAGTTACCCTATGACGAATCGACATGTGACGAATGGGCCGTATCCCGATTGTAGCACGTTTGTCCCCCGGTTGTGCCCCTGTCTAAAATGCCACGGTCCGTTTCTCCCAAGTGCCCGTCTTATCTTCCCGAGTATCAACTCCGCAGTGATTCTGAATCATTCTGATGCTTTCCAACGTTGCAAAACTCTTAGACGAATATTTGCACAGAAGTATACACTGTTCGCACAACTATCTACGGCGCTAAAATTCAAAAGCGCCGTGTTGGATTCGGGAACTCGTGTAGGTTTAGCTCATTGTTGGAACATTCTTATTCGCTCGATGAACTCCACAAAACGTGTAAATATTAGAATGAACTTTCCAGAGAACGATAGTTGTTGTCGGGGTTCCAGGCGACCGGACAGGTCGCAGTTATTGGCTGATTAAAAATTTTATTTCATAATCACAATCGTATCATCAAGGGCACGCCATTTCCTAATCACTTCTTCTACGAAAAGAGTTGCTGTATTCGTAGCACACACAGACGGAAAGGGTTGAGACTGTGCCCAAATAATATCTTCTTTTGGCAGGTACTGCGCAGCGATTCCACACAATGCCTCTAACATAAACATGCTGTTCCACATGTCTATTCACAAGATGCAAAACATCGTTCTCCTAACTTTCTTGAAATGGGCATGAAAGCGCGTAACCGTCACTTTTTTGAAGTTCTACTTAGAGGTGAAGTGTTTACCGTAAAAAGTCGTTAATTATTTATTTTTTTCCGTTCCACTACAAAGCTCGATTCGCTTAAATTTTTGTTTTTATATCGTCTCTACAGCGCTTTTACGTCGGTACTTTCGTGTTAAAGGACATCACATAATGTGCAAAAAAAAAAACAAAAAAAAACCCGGTAGGATCGATGCTGCATAGCCTTTTTTTTTGTGGACATCAAGAAAAAAAAAAAAAGATAGTCTTCACTTCGCACTGCATGTTTTAGCACGGAAGTTCCTATTTGGTTATGATGTCTTTATTTTCTTAAAAATTGTATACAGTAATTTAAATTACCGAATTACAAAAACGTCGAAATTGTATAATTGCTTTTCGTTGGGACGCCATGACGACAGCGACACTCGTGTTCCCTCGTGGTTTTCGCCAGCATTTCTACGATGAATTGCCAGGATCGCGAGATGCAGCAGCGTGACACTCCGTCTTCTGTGACGTCATTTTTTGCACTTCGGGACCACTTTTGATCTATGGCCAGCATAAGACGCTAAACACACCGGTCGGAGAGGCGCTGCAGGTGCCATAGTACTGCTCCTAAAAGTAGCTGTCACGTGCTTTGCTCCGCGACTGTGATTCCCTCACAGCAGCTCTGACTGAGGGTTGCCAAATTACGGTGAAACAGAGTATAGACAAAACAGACCGGAAACGAGCTGCCAGCATACGATAGTCAAACTCCAACAAAAAGGATTAGTTTCTTCCCAAGCTGGACGACATTTACCGGGCATCTTTAGAGCTGCGAAGCTCAAAATCACGCGTACTCATAAGATTTTTTTTTTTCTCGCGTGTTTGTGATTTTTATGATGTCCTGCAAGCAAGAAAAAAATATATATGGTGAAGTCACTCCGAGGGGGTACCGATAACTGCGAGTCACGAACATGAAGGATTCGCTAACATCCGTCAGGAGTGTGAACGGTAAATCGTCACGCAAACATATTCTCACAAGCTGCAAATATTTATTTGGCTTAGCAAGTAGAATATACTTACGACATGTGATTATTGTATACAAGATACCATTTCTCGGTTCTTCAAAACCATTTCCCTAGTCTGAACGGTCGCGCTACGGGCCACGGCTAGCCGTGCCCTCGATAGACTACGGAGCTGCGTTGTGTCGCCTGCTACTGTACCGCCAACCGGAGAGCGATAGCTCTGTGTGCTCCACAGATGCGTGTTGCGGTATAACTCTGTACGTCTGTCCTAGAGGAAGACAAAAAGATAGGCTCTGTGACCCCCCTCCTAAGCTAACAAAAACAAACAGAAGTATACTCGTTTGGACTGAAAGGTTTACACAATAGTGACCAGACATTGGAAAAGCATATGTCACAGAACTTGGTTTATGAAATGGCATCATTGTTTCGAGCAAGAAATCACCTGCTCACCACTGGGACGATGAAATCGTCACTATTTATTGCGTCAGGTATATTTGCGCTCATGAAGAAAGATCTGAACACATCCTTCTCCCAAAGTCCTATGTCGAATAATAAACACTTTTTGAAACATCTATGCACAAATAACTCATTTTTTTCTACACTTGTATATACACGTTAATTAAACGACGTCAAACCGCATTTTTGATTAGATCTTGATGTCTACACCAACTACATTCATATTTTTTAGGGCTTTATTGAACGATAACTTCAACTATAGTTAATGGAACACGATGGCTCGATCTCAACAAAAACCTCAACGTGCGAAGCTTCCACAGACGGTCGCTTGCGAGTATTCTCAATGTGAGACTTCAGAAGCTTTCGCTTGCCATAGGGAGCTTGATTTCGACTACAGCACTGCACGGGCCCGGAAAGCGCGGAGCGCGCTGCTGTGGGGAGAGGTTGACTCACACGATGACGTGTTACGTGGTCACGTAAGATGGCGTCATTTCGTGCAGCGTGATCACGTAAGATGACGTCATTTCGTGTAACGAGATCATGTAAGATGACGTGTTTGTGTCACGTGATCACGTCAGTTCGTACGAACTGACGTCATCTTACGACAACGCCAACAACATTAGTGCCGTCCGGAACCATTGACCTTAGAAACGCGCCTCTTCGCTTGAAGAGCTGATATGCGTTGATCGTTATTTGTTTCTTTTGCCTACTACAGACCATTCAAAAACTCGCCTTCTGGGTGCCACCAATTTCGTCTACTGGGCTGTGAAGCCCGTTCGAGCGTGCGCAATACCTCTCTAGGCCGAAAGATTGTACACTGAGTATGCGTTCACAGCTCAATGACTTAGGCATTTTTCGTCAGGATAGATGCTCCCACGAGAAGAGCGTAATGGATATGTGAATAGAATTGGAAATTTGAAATGTTCTTGTCCAATCGCATTTTTCTTTGGTTATCAACGCTTTTTAGCGTCATCACATTTTAGCGTCATCACCGATAATACACTGGTGATTAAAAAATAAGCACCGAAAAACATGCACCGATTTTCGCTCAAAAGTAAACACCGGAAAAAACATACCGTAATCATTACCCATGTCACCTTTTTGGGTGATATGTGAATTTCCAGAAGAACAGCGAGTTATCACCCTCCCCTAGGAATACCGTGACTACAGAGCAGGCGACCCGTTTTTCCCCGCGTTAGATTGCGGTGACCACGATTCGTACGGAGGTCACAGGACGTCCGTGAAAAATAAAAAGGAGGAAAACAACGATCTACTCTGTGCACGCTTCATCCCCGGTTTCCACGACCCCAAGGCCGAAGGACGTTTGTGTGAAGGATAACGATAAAATAAAACTTTGCGCCAAAAAAAAAAAAAAAGCCTGTTTTTAAAAGAAAAAAAAAAGTAGAAACAAGCACAACGCGTTGACGGACCGCGAGGTTGTGGAACACCTCGCGGTCCGCTTGCCACAGGACGGTTGTCTTCGACCCATAGCTCCAAGGTGAATTTGCCACTTGCGAAAACACGGAGACCTACCCTGCGAGAACCAGGAAAGCAAGACACGCACACTGACGCCTCGGCGTGCAGAATGAAACAGGATACGGGCGCGGAATACGGCCGCGGAAGAACAACTCGCACAGTGCCGATCCGGCCGATCTCCGAACGGACGATTTCGCATTTCGTGGACAGCGAGCGCCACCGCACGGGAGAGAGAGGTACCTTAAAAACGACGAAAACAAGCACCGACACCTTGGTTCTTTATATTTGCTGTAGTTACAGAACAAATCGACTTACATGAATAATTTGAATATTATTCGATTCCGTAATAAATTTAGAAGATATTAAGCGCAATACTTCGTATGTTTGAATTTAGATAATTTTGTAAATTCGCTCCGAACGCAAGAGTGCCGAATTAGCCGATTTTGACCATTTTCATGATTTTTTAAAGAATATAATTAAATTTATGATGAAACATTTGTTGCGCTTAGTACCTCGATAATGACTCAATGTCTTTAAAGCCGAAATTTTCAAGAAGATCCGCGCAGCCGTTATTATCTGAGAATTTTTTTAATTTGGTGAAAAACCTCATGTATTCTCTATGGGGCTCTGAGGTGCGCCCCCTCTTAAAGGGATACTACAACGAAATTTCGGCGCTCATTTTTTGGTCTATATGTGTTCAAAGGAGCACCATCACATCGAACATACCAAAATATTGTTAAAAAAGTCACGAAAAGGAATTTTAAAACGAATTAAACGAATAGCAAAGAGCACCTGGTGGATGTCGCTAACGCCTCGCTTGTAATGCCCGTCTAGGAACCTTGACAGCTAGTGACGGAGGTTGTCTCGCCTCCGGCCACGACGAGAGAAAAGGGGCAGGAGGAACTCCCCTCTTCCCGAGAATGCGTTTTGTATGTCGCAGAAGTCGCTATTGTCCCCCTACAAGATTACAGAAGATAAACCCGTCACTCAAAATTCGTACAAAAGCAGCCGCCTCGGTGGCTGCAACGACTAGGCCATCCTCTCGACGTCAGCCTCGCCGTAGCTTTGCTCGTCCCGAGACGACCTACGTCACGATTGCGTTGGATGCCACGTGGTCTCCGCTGGGCCTTCTCCGAGCGCTTGCCAAAGTGGGCCGTTTATAACGAAAAATACAACCACTAGGCTCAAAATACAAATGTGCGATTATCATTTACGGATATTGTGGATCATATTCAACCTATTTTTGAACACGACGGGAATATTTCAAATTTCGTTGAAGTATCCCTTTAATGCACGAGAGCTTGTGCCACCGAGATATGCCCTTATAAGCTTTTATTTTGGCAGTCGCTATGGAAGTTATCAGACTGAGAGAGGCAGCGAGATGCTCGCTTGCGAAATATCTTTATGTACTGTTAACCGAAGGTCTGATCAAAGCATCTACTGGGTATGTCGAGGAAGAGATACCTGCAAAGCGAAGATCATGACTGACGTCTCTAAGCTTCGCGTTGTTAAAGTCACAGATAACCACAGACAACAGGAACATTCTCAACGCTTGCGCCAGAAGCACAACCTTGTAAACAAAGATGTATGTGCAGAGTTTCCGATGCAAATAAAACCCTTTTCGTGAACTGACACCTGTGTGGTTGTCCTATCAAAATTACTGAAACATATTTATAACTCGGTTTTGGCGTGAACCCACACAAATAGACAGCGTCTACTGCGAAAGTATATCATTTAAGCCAAATATGCTACAAATCAAAATACCAAATAAAGGGAACCTTCGTTCGTAAATAATAATTTTGAAGCAATATACTCGATAAACTGTGAAAATGAAACACATAAAAAGCTTTTGGACGAATTGCCGTATGACGAATTACCCTATACGCCGAATTGCCCTGCTATGAGTTGCCCTGCTACGAATTGGGAATTGTCTTTTGACGAATACTCCTACAGCCTTTGTGACGAGATTAACAATGTCGAAAGTAGGAGATGCCGATTCTTTCAACGTTACAATTGTTGCACAGCTCCTTTAATGGCGTCGGCGGGTTGGCGCGGTTGGCGTAGTTTACATCGTCTGCTTTACGTCTGCTAGTCAAAGCGATGACTGTTTTACCCTTTCTGCGTCTGTCGGAGATTCATTGCTTCTTCACGGGCAAGAACGCGGCCTTCAAAAGAGGCGAAGGAAAACACCTTGCAGGATCCGTCCTTTCTTTTGAGGTGAAGGATTGAGGCTCCTCCCACAAGTGTGATATGCCGGTTTCAAATCCCTCCGCAGTCGAAAGAAGAGTCCACTGGTAACGCTCCTTGTTCCATTTCAATGGATAGATATTGGCTACAGAGTGATGTCAACTTGTATCCGATCCCACTTTTTAAGAAAGCGATCTTTGTATTCATCGGAGGGGGAACCTGATTCCCGAAAGTCGTATTTGTTTCCATCGGAGGGGGAAAACTCTAATCTCCCTCTGGTGGCTTCCACAATGCTAAGTCAAAGTCAAAAGATAAAGCAAATAATTACGTACAGAAAGGCAAGACCCTCCTCGCGCGTTGGCCGCGACGTCACGGAAACGATTGACCCTATTGGTTGCGGAGGTGGCGGAGGTATATATGGTTCCCTTTGAGGGGCATTTACCGCTACCTTCTTGACTTGTAACCTACTATAGAAGCGAATGTACACGCGTCGTTTAAGAATTGTAGCTACGCGGTAAAAATAACGCTCTCGGATATAGGTGACATTTTAGCCAGCACGTGGCTGCACTTCGCAGCCCCTTGCGGGGCCGCAAAGTGCAGCCACGTGCTGGCTACCGCACATTACGCGGCTATAAATTGACTGTCTTTAGACGGACCTTCCACAGCAGTGGCTGCAACGCCCCCAAAGCAGCACGCCACGGCAGGTCGCTCGCTCAGGTAAGCAAAGACCATAGTTCATAGCTATGTTAAAACGTTCAGTTGCTTCGTGAATGGTAGCTCGCACTTAAAAAGTTGCTCAAACATAACCAGCCAAATACAGATGACAGCCGATGTAGTGAGTGCAAATGAACAAATGCGGCTCTGCGATCGCTACTGTGAGCACATCACCCAAAAGTGCTCGATCGCTGCTTGTTGTAATATGTTTCTCGCGCAACTAAAAGGCTATTGTCAATTAGCGTATTCGGGTATGTATGTTTCGCATAAACCTAAGTGGTAAAAGTCTGAAAAGCTGTGCTAATCAGTGGAAGAGAGTCCGAGCAAGATCGATCGAGCTACCCGAGTGGCGTCGACGGCGTCGAACGTATCGCGGAAGTTATGTCGTAGACTCGTTGACACCAAAAAGTAACTATTGTAGTATTTTTTTGGCGAAATTTCATGGAAACTTATTTTTCTATGCCCTGTTATTTAAACAGACGAACACTTGCTTGGGGGGAATCCGCGATGGACTTCAATTAGCCCTCTGTATTTGCTCAAGCCACTTTTTTCTAAGCTTATTGTCTTAACAGACAGGGATAAAAAAACACGCTGCTTTCTTCAGTGTAGCGCGCGTGCGGCACCGGACATCTAAGGGCATCACAGACCTGTTATAGCTCTGTTCCGTGCGGCTAGAATCCACTTGTCCCTCTAAGAAGGGTGCAAGGTGCAGTAAACCGCGCACCTATTTAATAGGCTAGAGTCTCGTTCGTTATCGGAATTAACCACACAAATCGCTCCACCAACTAAGAACGGCCATGCACCACCATCCACTGAATCAAAAAGAGCTCTCAATCTGTCAATCCTCCCAGAAATTTAAAATGCGACACACCGTCGTGAATTCGCCCACCACATCGGAAGACGTAGCATGTTTTCATTTCCCCAGGTAACACTGCCCCTTGAACAGCGCCTGATCGGAGCCAACCTCTAAATCACACAAGACAAAAGCGGAAAATTTGTTTTTTTTACCAGGAACCACGCGGATTCACGACTACAGCCACAGCTGCTACAGCACGTCCGCCATTGCCGACGCCAAAATGTTTACATCCGCGACCGCCCCCCCCCCCCCCCCCCCCGAGGAGGCGGAGCTTAGTATAACCTCCTCTCCCGCCTTCACACCTCCTTTCCCATGCGCAAAAGACCGAAATGCGCCCACTTGCAAGGCGCGTTGTAGCAGTACACATATCGTATTCAACGGTCAACTTTGCCCTACGCCTGGAATTTAACGGCTCTTAGCAGTCTTTGCGGGTTCCTTCTGCGTTTTCCTTTATTTTTGAGCTGGCAACATCGCTTGTTTCCGAAACAAAAACCATTCTTCTCTGGTTATTCGTTCTCCCTACGCAGTGTGCGCAAAAAGTCGGAGGCCTGGTAGCTCCCACATGATGTAGTACACGTTATTTATCGAACAATGCTTCGTTTTACTTCGCAGTGCAAGTCTCTGCCAAGTGCGATTTGACAGTTCTAAATGACTCGCTTCTTCCCGCGACGGGTAGGCGAAGATAAGCAAAGAAAAAATAAAGCATAAAAAGCAAGAAAACCGTCACAAAATGTCAAACACGGTCACAGTTAGAATCATCGTTCATGTCTCTCCAGGGTGGCTTCGTTTGAAATTGGACACGCGTGTCGGGGTGGGTATTATGAATGGCCTCAAAGAATTATATATTGTAGCCCCGATTCCGCAATGAACCAAACCACTTTTAAAAATTTAGTTTGAAAGATGATTTGTCTCTGCGCCAACTTTAAGTGAAACAACGTGAAATTTTACATTTAGGATGCTTTATTTTTGTACCCAGTTCTGTCGGTTGTTATAAATAGTAAAAAGCGAAAACACTTATCGTAATTTTTCACGTAAATGTATGCCGTATGGCATATTTTATACCAAAAATAAAACAGTGCACGGAACATTGCATCTTTGACGTTTTCGTGAAATATTTCGAACCTTGTATCTTAGGATTCTTTATACATCTTGCTTAGTGCACGGTATATGCACGTAGGCCTATACATGTCCTATCGACTGGTGTCATTTCAGTTGAATTTATTTCAACGAAATTATTTACATAAACTTTTAAATTTTGTGAAAAAAACTTACTTTTGCCATAATTTGAACCCGCTTAAAAAACTTTTTAATTTTATTTTTATTTATTTTATTGTTCACAATAACGTTATATTTCTCTGAGGGTAATCAAAATTTCGCTCTTTCTTTGTTGTATTTTCTGTAGAAGTGCTTAAACGTACATACGTGCACCTGAATCGGCAAAAGGGTTGTTTCGCAAGTTGGCTTCGCCGCAAAGGTTTTGCCGGTGTCTGGCCCTTGTCGGGAACAACTTTTACAGACGAACGCGGGTGGTATTTATACAATGCGACAGTCAAGCCCAAGTTTAAAAAAAAAAAAAAAAAAAAAAAAAAAAACGGCGGGATGACGGTGGGAGTTTACTTAGAAGTGTACGAATGAGCTTACGTCTGCCAATCCGGACACGTCCAATGAGGCCTGTCCGGATGGGCAGGCCTCACTGGATCTGCCCATTCAAGACAGGTTCAATGAGGACTCCTCCAGTTATGACACACGACACGTTGAAAGACCACTTATACTGTTTTCTTTTTTGTCCTCTGTACCCAGCGTGGATTTCACTGCTTCAGTAATGCGTATTGTGGAGAATTACTTGCGCGTCTCTTGAGAAGTGAGCTTCGTATGTCCACAGAATGTTTTTGATAAAGTCTGGTTGCTCCTCCACCTGATTTAAAATCCAATTAGAGCAATCCAGGCGGTTTTGGATGTCTTGCGGCTTCAGAGCTGTGCGTGGTAAGGGTGCTGTGCGTGGTAAGGATGCTGCTGACCATCTCGGTTTAGAGTCCTCCCCATTCTTGACGCTGAAAGTTCAGCCTCGCCACTGATTTGTTGCACACTGGCATGAGCGTTGTGGGACACATAGGCCAGATTATCCACATAATTGAAATTAGAGTACCGACTTGACACAAAAAAACACACAAAAAAAACAAGTTCATTAGCCGTTTCGCCTCCCATGCGGGAAGCATCTTCAGTAGCTACAAAGCAAATGCAAGGGTCAACCTCAAGTGAACGCTATTTTTATAAGGAATGTCCGTATAAGCTTCGTGGAGAGGGCCGCGGTTTTCGTTACACACGGATGTGTCCCTGCGGACACATCTGCAGGCACACGGACACACGAATGTGTCCATGTTACACGCGTGTAACACGGATGTGTCGCCGTTTCGCCTTTCACAAGGGAGGCGAAACGTCTAATGGTTTTGTTTTTTCTGTTGTGTCAAATCGGTGCTCTTATTTTAATTATGACGTCTCCCGGCTTTTGGAGTATTTTTGTAGAATATCCAATTGGGAGTCTGTGCATGAAGTTGCAACACCACTTTGCGATCTGCGAAAAGTTCCGTGGTCTCGCAGTGTCCAATAGTTTCGGACAATAGTTTTACCGCATTGATTTCGGCCTGGGTACCACGTCGAGAAGAGAGTTGCGGCTCTTGTCCTATTTCCGCTTGCACTCCTTAAAAGCATACACCATATCTGCCCTTTCATGGATATTAAGGAGCCTCCCAAGGTGTTGAGCCACACCTAAATGAAATATCGCCTTATGAGGACTCACGCATAATTGGAAGCTTAACAAAAAATGAAAGACGTTTACAATCCCATGTAACGCCGAATTAGAGCGCAGCTCTTGAGGAGGAGGAGGGGAAGATACGGAAGGCAGGGTATGACCCTCCTCCTCATCCGTACCCTCCCCTGCTCCTCTCCTTCTTCCCTGCCATTTAGCAGTAAATTTTCGCTAAATTTCCCGCTAAATTTAGCGGGGAAGTTTTTCCGCTATATTCAGCGGGGAAATTTACCCATCATGCAACGCGCAATGACGTCAGGAGTGGCGTCACACGTCACGTCACGTGTGACGTCATTATGAGAAACGCCCCATAATGCAACGCGCGGTTACACCGACGGCGACGTCGACGCCGCTCAAGCCGGAAACGGGCGCCTAAGAGCTGCGCTCTAAAAGTAAACGGCATGAGTTCAAAATCTTCCGTGAATGCGATTGCGAGTGGACATCTAACGCTCGTCTTTTTCGCCCCTCTAAGACAATCAAAACAAAAACACCAAGAAACATTTGAGTCGGAAAGTGCTACGCAGCTGGAGCTAAGTGACACAGCAGTTTTTGGGTCGATTCATCCTTCGCCCGGTGGACATGGCGGCAAGAATCAAAGCTAATTCCTGCAAGTCACTGTCATTCAAACGGCGCGCAGTGTTTATTTTTGCCGCTTCAAGAGAAAGGAGAGGTGGTCAAGTTGCCGTCGTCCAGTTGCGGTCGTTCGACGCGAGGAGTGGAACCGTTTCCAGCAAAAAATGCGCTTCGAAACAAAAACCGAAACTTAAAATCGTGTTCAAGTTGTGCTATTTTTCAGTAAGCTTTCAAGTGCAGCGCGTGCCTTCTATCGCTCTCCAATTTTTTTTTATTTAGAGTTCTTCGATGATGCTCAGCAAGTTTCGAAATAAAATCCTGCCCTTAAACTCAATATCTAAACAAATTAATTACGCGAAAATAATTAACAACTTAATTATCCCGAAGTTTAATAATTTTCCTAAATAGGCATCTGGCCTTGGACCAAAACTACACAAGCCTTCTTTTTGGTGCGCTGTGTAGTTTTCGCATAATCCAATTTGCCAACCTTTCATGAAACACATATATATTTGGAAAATCAAAATACCCACCCCGACACGCAAGTTCGATTTCAAATGAAACTACCCTCCAACTAATTACTTCAGGGTTATCTTTTCTCTTTTTTTTTTTTGCCTCGCATTCATTTTAAAGTTTCACCAAGCAACACTGGCGGCCGCCATATTTTGCGCATCGATTCCCGCTTGAAGCCTGTGATTGGCTCCGACTTCAGACCGAACGTTGACGTAGTAGTCGTGTCCAATGAATGCTCAAAGTGAGTGCCCAAATATGGCGGCATCGGAACAGCTACTGGAATGCGCGCCCGGCTCTTCAAAACGGTCTATTGGGGCTTTGCGAAGGGGTAGAACGTGTTTATGATTCTCTCGAAAATGTGGTACGCGGTAATCAAACGAACGCTATCTCTTTGAATACCGTAAAATTACGAAAGGTGGCCCCACGTCGTATCATTTTTGACCGACATTGCGTTGTCGTGTGCAACAGAACTCGTACAGAGGGCGACATTTTTTTTTATATCTCGGAAACAAACCCGGAAAAATGGTGCTCGCCAAATATAAAAGCAACCACACACACAAAAAGAAAAAGCAAGATAAAATGAGTTAGAGAACGTAATGCAACCGATCTGAGCTCATTGGGTATCAGACACCCGTGCTTATACCCGCCACGCCCACTTATACTTCGTAAAAACAAAACATTAAAAAAATAAAATTCGGGAAATTCAATTGTTTCAAAGTTCTCCATGAGCGAATTCTCTTGTTTATAAATGATGTTTCCGGTGTCACGCTGCGTTGTAAAGACGGTGACAAATAGCAGCGGCCTTGGGATGTCAGCATAACAGAAGCATGAGTTGCCTTAACTTCCCTAATGCCATTAATAGAAGAGGAAGCGACAATTCCTGATCTATGTCATTCGTTCTCAACCACTGACGTTCGGCGGACCCCTTGTGGATCGCCGGAAACGATGGAGGACCCCGCTCGCGGTGAGTTGAAGGGAAAGGTATAGATTAATTATGATAACGATTTAATAGATGCATGTAACTAATCTCTAAGAAATGCCCACGCGTTTAGTTACCCGCAAAACACTCAGAGAGCCAATCTCTGTTATCTACGAAATCAGCTCAGCGTACGATGAGGCGGAACATCCGTTTAAACCTAAAGACGAAGTCTGGGCTGTGGCATTGCGCAATGCAAAAAGCGCCGTGCTTGCATTGCGTAATGCCTCAACACAGACTTCATTTTGAGGTCTAAACAGATGTTACGCCTCATCATTCGTTGACCTGATTTCCTATAGATCGCAGAGATTGACTCTTCGAGTGTTTTGCGGGTAAGTATAGACGCGCAGGAATTTTTTTAAAGTGTGAGGGCTAGTGGGAAGTAGACTTCTCTTATTGGCACACAACTCTCTCGAAACTTTAAAACGTTTCTTCTAATCCGAAAAAAAAAAAATGACATCTTTTAATACCGGACTTGAGTGATGAGGCGGGGCTTTGTGGATCCCTAGAATGCCTGCGCGGACCCTCCTTCGAGAATCAGTAATCTATGTGATAAAGCTGGGATGCCCAGATCGTGAGGTGGAATTTATGCGCGTATGAGCTGGACTTCATAGGAAAAGTGTTAAGCTCAAGTGAAACAAAAAACCGTTACACGTAGGTCAAGACAACATAAACGTTTAAGCATACAATGCGCATAGAAGCATACTTTGTCATATTGTCACGAATGACAATTGAGGGGGGCGACGATGGTGGCGTAACAGCAGGATCGAACGCATGGGGCGAGAATGGGAGTGTTCCGGCTTGCCACGCGGAGCACCTTTTTCTAACCGCGTGGGTTTCTGAAACATTCGGCCTGTAAAACGTTCGGCCCGTAGAACATTCGTAACCCTATCAGACGAGAAAGTTCTCGAATCCGGTAGAATGCCAAGTAGAAAGAATAAACAAAAGAACATTCCGCTCCCTGGGCCGGTTTGCTCATCTTGCGGCTGCGGCTGCGGCCGCGGCCAAGAGGGATTTTTACGTCACGTGACCAGCTCCATGGGGACAAGGAAGTACCTAGCGTCCCTGCCTAATGGCGGAGTGATCCGGATCGCTTCAAGCACAAAAGCCTAATTTCGCTCGCAGAAACTGATTGCAGGGACTTTCATCTGGAACCTAATTGACCGCCCCTTTATTCGCGACTCCAGCAAAACGGACGCCGCCAAGCGGGAAAACCGGGAACCAGTCGGTCCAGGTCGCTCCGCGCCCCGCCGCGTCTCTGGTGGCTTTGACGGACACGTGCTGTCGGCGCGGGGCGAGCAATGTAATTTGATGAAGATCCGAAAATTTCTTAAGTTTGCCTGAGTGTTCATGAGTGTGGTGAAGCCTCAGTAGATTGTTTCTTTCCATCACGTGTTTGAAAGCCCGTTTACTCCATAACACACGGGCGCGTGCTTTAAATTTTTTGGAGGGGAGGAATCACGGAAAAACGTTTTGATTTCTTGTCTGTCTCTAATCACATTCAAAGTGACGACTGCTTGGTAACTGATAAGTTGTTTCTTTATAAGGATGTAGAACAGTGGACTGAGGTCGACAGACGAAGTGTTTCACTGGAGGGAACACCAATTTTGCAGTCAAGTGAATGGGAAGGTTCGATAACTGCTTTCCTTGAGTTTGGTTGTGCTCGATTAGCTTCAAGTTAATTTAAGCCACTAACGCCGGCCGGTGCGTTTGCTATTCATCTTGGCTGCTTTTCGGCGAAAAAGACCACACTGAAGGAGTTGGGCTCAGTGGCGTAGCTAGACCATCTGGCACCCGGGGCCCTTAGGTCTTTTGTCCCCTAAACTTGCTCGCTGCATATGATTAATGAGGGAAATCATCTGCTTTCAAAAGGTGGGGTACGCGTTTCGCAAAGTTAGAAGCTGTCACGTCATTAGGATCTATCGCGCCTCCAATATTTGTATTATAACCCCTGTCGAAGCCAGCAGCATTATACGTCTACATTGCTCAAGTTGACCGGCCACACAAAAAAAAAAAAGAAAAAAAAAAAAGAAAGCTTATTTTATTTGTTTAGGATTCGAAGTCAAGTTCAATGCAGAGAGTTCTGAGTGAAACTCCAAAGCCTCTCCTCAGTTTTTCCGCATTCGTCTCCGTTCTACCGGCTTGAACCATTTGGCTAAGTTTAAGTAGTATCTCTCTGTCTGTCAAATATACTTTTATTCAGCAGTTCACCTGATAGTTAGTCAACTAAGTTAATATTTCAACCGGAAGAATATACTAATATCGCTTTAGTGGGACATAGTACGTAATATAATACATAATCCGCATATTCGTCAAAATGAATTCCTGATTGCTACTAAACCCTGAATTGACAAAACGAGTATCAGCTGCTTAGTGAAGCGCCAGCGGGTTAACATGCTCCTTGGCTCAAGAAGCGCTTGCTTACTTTTCGTAATTTTCCTGCAGCCTGTGTTCTTGACCGAGCAGACGACTGGAGCTGTTTCTTGAAACGCGGACACGCACGAAACCTCAATTTCGCGGACAGATAAGTCGCATGGTCGAGGCATGCGAGTTAGCTAAAAATTACTCTCGGTGGAACAATTTTGTAGTCCTCGCCGCTTTCCTTAAATGATCAAAACTAATTAGAGTCTATTACCGTTTCTCCGGAGCCCATAGTTTCGGTTTTGAACGAGGTCTCCGAAACGAAAGTTTGACGTGAAAAGAACAAAAAAAACACCGGCAAAACAAAACTATGCTCGGCAAGTTTATGCGCACCGGCTACACTTAACCGCCTCAGTTCAAATACCCATAAAATTGGGCATTAAACAAAAGAAAATATGTTAAATTGAATGCGCTACCCATTCAGGTGGCCCGGCCGAGCCGCGCGACCTGGACCCAGCCGCCACGTTTGTTTTGTGGTGGCGCCCCCTATAGGTCGCTGGAGTCGCGAATACTGTAGGAGCGGCAGGTAAAGTTACGGCCAGGGAGGGTAAATAGGAGCCGAAATAACAAAAAAACCACACGAGATAAAAGCGGTAGCAGCATATTTATCTACCTCCGCCGGCGCCGGCGCCTCGCGCGTTCTGCTATGGTCGAGGGGTTAAACCGCCGGTACTTGTCGTCGCGGCGTCAAAGTTCCGGGTTCTAATGGCACCAGGGACTTCTTTTTTTTTTTCTTTTTTTTTTGTATTTTGCACGTGTCTTACTTTTTAACTGTGATCCTTTTTAGGAAATCATCCACTTGCACTACTGCGCCTTACACGGTTTTTACTGTTAGTCCCATCTGCTGAATCGAAACACCGGGAAGAAGAAAAAAAAATATCAACGCAAGTTAACGCGCTAATACAATCATTTCGTAATGTTCATTAAAAGGAAACCAAGATAACAGCATCGCTATAGCTTTCACACTAACGGAGCCGAAACACGCATCCTTTCCCCAGCGTTTACAATTTTATCTGTTTTCAAATAACGCTCTTGCGACGATTCCTTTCAATAACAAGAGACGCCTATTTAGGACTAATAAAAACTGCAGTTGTGACAATTAAAAAAAAAAACAAGCAAAAAGAAAAAAAAAAGACTAGCAACTGTGGCTGCACTGATTGAGCGAAATCCTACAGGCAAGGCAGCTAGTCAAACGTCTGAGAAAGTAGTAAAACCAAAATAAAAGCGATCATTCTTCTACTTGCATGGAATGTGATAAAAAGTATATTTATACTCTTTATATTTTGTTGGGGCAATCGTTTTGTAATATTACCACTTTACTCGTTGAATTTTAGTTAGATTAGCGTACGATCACGACCGAATGCAAAAATGAATCAGGTGTCGACATAGCAAACCCTCTTTCTAATGCAAACACCTAAACTGACTTTGGAACAACAAATGTAATTCATTATAATTAATTCCATTTATGATCCAAAGTCATTTTAGGTCCCTCACTCTAATGCAAACTCCTAAAATGACTTTGGATCAACAAATGGAATGAAATGATTGTATTAGCGCGTTAACTTGCGTTCTTTTTTTTTTTTTTCTTCCCGATAATTCGATTGAACAGGTGGGACTAACAGAAAAAAACCGTGTAAGGCACAGTAGTGCAAGTGCGTGATTTCCTAGAAAGGATCACAGCTAAAAAGTAAGACACTCACAAAATACAAAAAATAAAAAGAAAAAAAAAGAAGTCCCTAGCGCGATTCGGACCCGGAACTTTCACGCCGCGACGACAAGTACCGGCGCTTAAACCTCTCGACCATAGCAGCAGGGGCAAGGTGGCGGCGCCGGCGGAGGTAGATAAATATACTGCTACCGCTTTTATCTCCTGTGGTTTCTTCTTCATTTTGGCTCCTATTTGCCCTCCCTGGCCGTAACTTTACCTGCCGCTCCTACAGTATAAAGGGGCGGTCAATTAGATTCCAGTTGAAAGTCCCTCCAATCAGTTTCTGCGAGCGAAATTAGGCTTTTGTGCTTGAAGCGATGCGGATCATTCCGCCATAAGGCAGGGACGCTAGGTACTTCCTTGTCCCCATGGAGCTGGTCACGTGACGTAAAAATCCCTCCTGGCCGCAGCCGCGACCGCAGCCGCAAGATGAGCAAACCGGCCCTGGAATCAAACAGAGACCCTCCGCGCGACAACCAAGCACGCGGTAAGCATTCGGCCACGTATACGCGCTCGCTCGGCGACGCGAGTGGCAATATATTAAAGTGACGCAGCGGGAGTTCAAACCCTGGACCGCGTGAGATCCGCAACCCGACACCTTTACTCGGCGCCACTACTAGGAGGACGCGAATGGGCGAGAAGGATGAAAATAAGGAATCCTGCGGTAGTAGATTTACATTCCGCATGTTTCCACAATGTCATTTGCTGTTTTGACGATATTAGGCTTATCTAAACATCGACTCCACCGATCTCTATGACAATCTGCTGCATCGCGCTTCCGCGCGCTTCGCGAATCCGGCCACCGGAAGTTCCGAATCGGCCATCTTGGGCCTGCGTAAAGTTAGCCGGGTGAAGCGCTGCAGAGGCCGGGCAGCTGCGCGCTGAAAGACACGTTTTCCGCTCGCTCGGCATCATTCGCCGATAACGTTTTCGAAAAGCTTGTGTAAACGGTCCTGCCTTCGAGAACCCGTGGAAAGCTTTACGAAAGCCCATTTTTTTTCCCTTAAAAATAGCGGGGAATCAGGTGTCGTGACATTGTGACGTAACAGTGTCCTGTCATAGTGTCGCATGACGTTGCAATTTTCCCGCTACATTTAGAGCAAGTTTAGTGTGACGCGACGTCGTGGAGCCAAGTGACATCATATAGCGTTACATGAACATTCACTGTCCGCTTAATTTAAACGTGCCAGTGTAACAAAGTGCAGCAGTACACAGCGTCGGCGCGGTTTATTTGTGGGACGCGTCAAGCGACCGGGAATTTGTTTTTAACAAAACAACGCACCCTGTTTGTTTGTTTTTTCTCCGCGTGACATTGGAGAGTTTTAGCAGATCGTTTTTTCGCCCCGATAACGATATCTCCTCTCCCTTCCGGCGGCCTTGGGCATGCATGGTATCGTTATCGGGTGTCGTTATCGGGACGAAAAAACGATCTACTAAAACTCTCTATTTATGCCACTCCGGCATGAGCACCGACTTGCCGTTTGCCCCCTTAGGCGCCTTTCTCTTTAAATCTACTTGTTGCACAGTGTTCATGCCAAATGACCACACATAGGCGTTATACATATAATGCATGCCAAAGGCTTGCGCAACTTCCGTAGTGCTCCAACGCTGTCAAAGTTACAGCTTCCTTTGTTCTATAAAGCCTGTCAATTCCACGACGGAGCGATTAAGCACGGGGACGCCGGGAAAAGGCGAGGAGCGGCGCCGAACTGTTACCCAAATATGGTAGTGCAGAGTCACTTCTGGAGGGTAACCCTTCAGCCAGCGCCAACAGTACGCACGGTGCCCTCTCCGCGAAACAATCAACCGCAACAAAGAGGGAAAGAAGGCTACCGGCGCGTGAAGCAACGGGAGTGGGTCGACGGAAAATCTTATCTTTTCCCTAAAAAAAAAAAAAGAGGAGCGCGTTTATGTTTCCGGACTTTACCGCTAGGGCATTAATTGGCGCTGCAAAGAGAGAGCCCTTGCGCGTGCCGGCTTTTCTGATTTTCTTTCCCCTTTACAGCGGCCAGGTTCCTTCGCGGTTTGACAGGCTTTCTAGACTAAGGGAGGCTATGGCAGGACGAAACCACATGCTCTCCCGGCTGTGCAGGGATGCGGCGCTGTGGAAGCTACGCTATCCTTGACAACGTAGCACAAAATATCAGACCTGTGACTATCTCAAATACTCTACTCAGGATACTGTATTTCAAATACTTTTTGAAGTATCTTGGTATCTTGAAAATACTTTTGGTCGAGAGAATTTGATCCTGTATGTTAGTTACATTTCTGAGTACCTTGTACTCATTATCTCAAATACATTTTTGACATTCCGTCAATTTCTGAGTTTTTCGCTATGAAGTTGCGTGGGCGTGGCACGAGCAAACTTGAACATTCTTTCGAGCTACCAAATCTTGTTGCTAGCTCCCATAAGCTACGATGACTTAGATTGAGTTCGTGAAAACGTCGCTTTTGTGCCGATTGTGGCTCATATTTCACACCAAGGTTCGTACAACGAAGACTTTCCCCCTCGCCTTCCGAAAAGGCGCGTTTTTTTTTTTTTTTTTCGTAGAGTTTCCCCTAAAACATCTTCAAACAAAATGGGTGGTTTCAATGAAGTAAATATTGCCACACTCAAGCGCAACGCAGAACGGGAAACGACCCACGACAACAATTCAGACTTGAGTGTAAAAAAATTAACAAAAAGAAGAAAATGAAAAGTAAACACAAAAATAATACACTTTTTTGTCTGTTTTTTGTTTGTTGTATATTTGACTCCGCTACCGCAAAACGTCGGGGTTTCTTTTGTTTCTTTTCTTTTTGTCGTCAGTCCGGCAGTTATTGCTCTCGCGAACACTGTCTGTAAGAGAAAATTGATAAGCACAGAACAGGACAGGAAACTAACTACGAGCAGGATGACCTCTCAAAATGCCAACAGAGCGTCCCTCAACGTTGAGTGCCTTTCTGAACGCAACCTACTTGAAGAAGGTGCGACGAGTGCCGTAGCTATTAACGTGGGCTCTCTTTGTTATCCCTTCACTCATTCCCGTATCCCAAGTTCGTTTATAGTGAACTCCCCATATAGGGAATATGGATTGTAGTTAAACGATGTGTCTAAAGTCCGCCGCAAGACATGATAGTTAGCGATGCCACTATTCGCAACTTTCAGCGATGGGTACCGATGTGTGAGAATCGCGCTCCCTGGCTCCTGGGTGATCGGCTTCACAAGAAAGGTGCTTGCCTACACTTTCCTGGCGGGAACAAATAAAGACTGCTCGTATTAAACAAAACAATAATTAATTACACGTTGCAGACCCCGCCTCTCACTGCGGTTCTACGACGATCATCCAGATGACAGCCATTTTGGTAGGCACCAGCGCACCCCTTATAGGTCGTTAAAGTTGCGAATTGCTAAAACGGCCTCTTTATCTTTTTTTTTTTGTCCCAGAAATGTTTTTTTTGTAATTTGAATCAGCGATATTCTGCTCTGCATGATTGGACTGCATAAAATAGCCCTGCGATGTTTTTCGTTTGCTTGTTTTCTGTTTGTGTTGTTGCGTGCTAATACACCATTCTGGTAAACCAGATTTGCGGAACTGTACAATTGTGTTTGTCAGTGACGTCGATACAAATTACGCAATGCGAAAGTATCTTCAAAAGTAATTGAATTACTTTTCTAAGTATTTGTACTCTACTCAAGATATTTTACAATGAAAGTAACTTGAGTAGTATTTTAAATACTTTATAAAGCAGTTTTTTTATCAACTTAACTTAAATACTTTTATTGTGCATTTTGTCCAACACTGAAAAAAATAGGGCTTCTAAAATGAATCCCTCCGCTCTTAAACGAGCCGAAGAAATCGCCGCCTGACTGTAGAAAGGTCAAGCTCTCACGGGATGTGCATTTAGGTGGTGGAGCTGACCTGGCGAAATCTCAAGGCGTATCTTTCTTCGTGCGAAACATGAAAGCAACATACTTGCCAGGGTGAACGGTGGACGTCTTCGCGACGACCACACGACCATATCAGTGATGGTTGAAAATTGTGACCACATCTCCCGGCAGCGAGCAGATGACTCACTCTGCAGTGTCGTCTGCTCACTTCGCCTATCGAGAGGGCGCCACGAGTTACAACCATCGCCAACTCGGTCGTCTGCGAACACGTCCACCTTTGACCCTGTCGAGTGTGTGGCTCTCATGTTTCACAAGAAAGGAGCTACGCCTCGAAACTTAATGAGGAAAAATCCACCACCTAAATGCACACTTGGTAAAAGTTTGAGCTTTCACAGTCCAGACGGTGATTTTCCCGACTCGTTTTAGAGCGCCCGCATTCACTGTAGACACCGTGACCCTACATATATAATGCTGGGTATACTGGTGAGCACCTGCGCATCGCTTATCGGAGCAAGAACGTTGCTTCGTCCGTCCATCGTTTGCCATCATTAATTTCACGTTCAAGTGGTTGTCGATGTTTAGGCTAACTGGGTCGTGCGTGGC
This sequence comes from Ixodes scapularis, assembly GCF_016920785.2. Classification (NCBI taxonomy): domain Eukaryota; kingdom Metazoa; phylum Arthropoda; class Arachnida; order Ixodida; family Ixodidae; genus Ixodes; species Ixodes scapularis. The sequence goes on from NW_024609881.1 coordinate 109,289,844, forward strand.
ATCGCTCATTGAACAAGCACCTGCGAACGGCGCCAGCCGGAAGCTTTGACAGGCTGACCCGCTGAAACGCGTGCGGCCACAGCCTGTGCTTTGTAGCGTGCAAGCCAAAAAAGGTCGTCAGCCTAGATCCAGGCGGAGTGGTTGCCCACCTTTGTGAAGCTGTCGATGATCGCAACATTTTTCTAAGTTTGGCAGGCGGCATTCTATTATATATCAATGATCATCGTTTTTGCTTAATCACTCATTTGATATGCCTAAAGTCCGATTCACATTGTGCAACTTTGCTCCCGAATTCGCAGCTGCGACGTCGGGCACCGAAACTTCCCCAAGACTTTTTTTTTTTGTCGCACGTGCGACGTTGAAACTGTGAAATCGCAACTAATATCGCACCGTGGGCCTGTGCACATGCCCTGAAATAGACAATAGGTTTCAATCCTCTGATTTCAGCCGCGGTAGATTGCGAGCCAACTATCGCTTTTCACTTCCTGTGTATACGCACGGATTGTCCATGCCTTATTTATTTATTTATTTCAGATACCCTCAGGGCCAAAGGCATTAGAGAGGGGAGTGGGTACAATGTATAAGTATAAAGTTAAAAAATGCAGTGGTTATTAGTACAGTAAATTGACTCTTATTTATAGACCTTTTCATTTTAGTAGTTGCCTCACCGGCGGATAGAGGGCGCTGACGCACTCGGCGCCATTAGGTTGCTTCACTTTGATTGGTTTCGGTTTCAACGTGAACGCGGCTATGTTGCTGTTTTACGTTGTTTTTGCTTAATTTTGGGATACGAATATTTTCCTTGTAGCACACAACGAATGAAACAGCGGTATTGAACCACATTGAAGACTACCAGGTGTATTTTAGCCTGAATTTCGGGCTTTTTTTTTACCAACTCCTTTGATGCATCTGATTATGGTCGGTTCAGAAACGCCTGACTGATGTAGAGGAGATATTAGCATCATCTACGGCCGTACCCGATGACACCAACTTCCAGAAAAACAAACTATTGAAGAGACTAACACGTGAACGTAAAGAAGCATATCGACAGTTTGATTAGCAATGTGCTGAATCGGCCAGAACAGATGAATTCTCGAGTTTACTACACACTGTTTGGTTTTCGTGGGCACCCAACCTTCAATGCAATTCGCAGACTAAAAACGTATCGTGTAATGAGGCAGATAATTGATATAAACAAGTAGTATCGTCTCGACCTCCTTTATTATTATTATTATTCAGTACTCGAGCATGGTTTGACAGGCCGAGTAGGGACTTTCTTAAATTATCAACCCTGCTAAAGTATTCATAAGCAGCATTTCGCGATATTGGCCCTAGAAAATACATTATTTTTATATGAACATTTGCTTACTCAAGATATGATATAAGTGACAGGCCCGACAAATTAAACCTAGCATTTATCTTCCGTAAAATTTGCCATATAAAATTAAAGTGCGCAGGAGAAGAAATTTCTCGGAAAGTTTGCCTGAATCCTAGCGCTAGGCACCGCTTCACGGACCTGCGTGAACAAACATTTATTTGTTTGTACATATTCGCTTTGTAAATTTCGGCGTCGCCACCCACCAAAAGTAAATCTCTATTCGCCATCGACAATCCTGGACTCAAGTAATTGTTATGCAGACAACAATTTTTTTTTTCAGTGTTACATATTGCGGATTTCAGATACTGGCAAAAGGTAAAACAGCATTACAGCGCATGCGCCGAACCCAAACCGCGTTTTAGATTTGCAAATATAAATGACGTTATTTCTTCGTGCACGCTATTCTAAAACTCGCTACTGTTAAGTTGAGTGTGGCAGTTTCTTACGCGGAAAGTCCCAACCTTTGCGTAAAATAAACAAAGTGGGTGGCACTGGTTATCTGAATATAATCAATAAATCACTTAAATGACTGTCTAAATGGGAGCGAGCATGGTATACATTTTCTTAAACCTCATAAGTAACCGACCAACCGAATGTTTACGTAGCAAAAAAGATTGAGAACCTCATACACATGTAGGTGTGATGTTATGAACGAACAAATTGCCTGATGTTGATGTACTATTATTTCTAGCCTCAGATAAAATGCAAGCTAAACTTCGTTGTCTATCTCCTCCGAGCGTTTTGTCCCATAATCAAAAGAAACTGTTTTCGATATATTATGAATACAAAGAACGATACTTTCAGGAAATACAGATAGTCTCCTTGCGCTATGCTTGACGCCTTCCGATCCTAGATGTGCGATATAAATATACGCGCTTTTTACTGAGAATGTTCCGCCACTATTAGTAAACAAACTTCAGTTGTCATAAGGACCTTTCAACCCTTGCGACGTCTTAGTCGTCGAGTAGACGTATCAGACTACAGTTTCCGAAGTAAGGCAAAAAAGCGCAGTGAAACGCGACGAAAAACACGAATACAACGCATCCGCCAAGGCGCGGAGGGGAGAGCGGAGCAGCAAGTTGAAGCAACCTAATGGCCGCCGCGTCACGTGATTTCAAGATGGCAGCGCCCATGCGGGGGAGGATGAAATGGTCTATACAATGTTAGCTATGGCGTTCTTGAACTGCTGGGGATCTTTGATTGTTGCTGTCGGGGCGGGAAGGCCATTCCACTCCACTGATGTGCGAGGAAAGAATGACTGAAAAAAAGCATTAGTTCTACACGATGGAATCCCGACTTTATGAACATGATCTAATCTAGATGAGATGTATTGGGGGGGTAAAATATGTTCGGCGCGCAAGGAGGGATGAAGAAACAGTTTGTGAAAGAGACAAAGACGAGAGATTTTGCGGCGGGATGTTAGGGATGGCAGATCAAGGTTAGATTTCATTGTACTGATGCTTGCAGTTCTATTATAGTTAGACAATATGAAACGAACAGAATTATTTTAAACCATTTCAAGTGAGTGTATCAAGTTTTCGTGGCTTGGATCCCAAACCGAAACGGAATATTCGAGTTTAGAGCGAATGAGGACCTTGTAGAGTAGTAGTTTTAGGGATGAAGGTGCTTTAGCAAAGTTACGTCGAAGATAACCCAGCATGCGGTTAGCGTTATTAATGACGTACGAGGTGTGAACGCTCCAAGTTAGGTTAGATGAAATGTGGACACCAAGGTATTTATAAGAAGATACGGCGTCCAAAGGCACATTATTAAGAGAGTAGACGGGCGAGTTAATATTTTTTCTAGAGACACGCATAAGTTTACATTTGTTAATGTTTAGTTCCATGCACCATGTTTTGCACCATACAGAGATGGCGTTAAGGTCAGATTGAAGAGTGGTTGTATCGTTATCACATAAAATTTCCCGGAAAATTACACAGTCATCTGCAAACAAATGAATATGGGAAGAAACACAAGAAGAGAGGTCATTAATGTAGATAAGAAAAAGGAGAGGGCCAAGCACAGCCTTGGGGCACGCCGGAGTGGACGCCACTTGGGGGAGATGTGAGGCTGTTAGCTGAAACGAACTGAGAACGGTTAATGAGGAAGTATTCGAGCCATATAAGAAGTTTGGGATAGAGATTAAGCTGACTTAATTTAAGAAGTGAAAGCTTATGACACACCTTATCAAATGCTTTCGAAAAGTCTAAAAATATGCAGTCGGCGAGTGATGATCGGTCAAGAATGGCGTTTAGTTTATGAGTGAAAGATACCAATTGAGTTTCGCACGAATAAGTTTTACGGAAGCCGTGTTGTGAAGGTGTGAAAAATGAGTTCGATTCAAGAAAGTTAGCGAGGTTAGAAAACAGAATGTGCTCAAAAATTTTACACGGGATGCTTGTGAGCGAAATGGGTCGATAATTAAGGGGAGAATTCTTGTTACCTGATTTGTGGAGTGGAACAACCTTTCCCACCTTCCACTCAGCAGGGAGATAACCATCGTCAAGGGACTGTTGGAAAACCTTTGATAAAATGATAGAAGAATAAACACTGGTACTTTTTAAAAATTTTGGGTCAATTAAATCGCAACCAGGGGCAGAAGATTGTTTGAGTGATCTAATTACGCTTTCAACACCACTGGGATCAATAATAACAGGAAACATTGCAAGGTAATCACATGAGTTTACATTAGGCAATGAGACGTCTGTAGTTACGGAAAAATTGCGTGAAAATATATCATTAAGAACGATGGCACATTGATTAGAGGGAATGACATTACCATCACTGTTGACGAGGGTGATATCGTTATTATCTTTAGGGTTAATAACACGCCAAAACTTTTTTGTGTCAGTTGTTAGCATGACTGGCAAAGTATTTTGAAGATACTCTGCTTTAGCTTCTCTTATCGCTGTTACGTATTCCTCGGAAGCAAGCTGATATGCGGCCCAGCGCGCATCGTTTGAAGAAAGTTTAGCTGACCTGAACAGTCGTTTTTTTTTGTTAGATAGACGTTTAATGCGAACGTTAAACCACGGTGCGTTACTGTTAGAGATAATAGTGCGAGTAGGGATGTACTTATTCGTTAGAGCATTAACCTTGGTTACAAACATATCCCAGTTATTTTGTACGCTACGTTTATCAAAATCCTTCAAAAAAATATCAAGAAACACGGATAATTCAGAATTAATGGCTTCAAAGTTCGCATTCCTGTAGTTTCGAATAGTTTTCACTTTTTTAATGGTTTTAGGTCGCGACAGGTTTATGTGTAGTGATAGCAGGGAATGATCGCTCAGGCCGGGTAAATAACTGATGTCAGATACAAGATAGGGCTAAGGTGTTAGTATGAGATCTAAGACGTTTGCGACAGATGAGGTCGTTCTGGTAGGTTGTTTCACGAGTTGTGTGAATGAAAAGACAGAGCACATTTCTAAAAATTCATTAGCTAAGGTGGAAAAGGGGGCCATACTGGGTGTCTCGCCATCCCATGTTATATTTGGAATATTGAAATCCCCAAACAAAAATAAAGGTAACGTGGGATAGCGAGTTCTGACAAGGTTGATTACATCGTGTAGATCGTTTACAAAACTAGACGAAATAGTGGGGGGGCGATAGCAAACACCGATGACAATTCTTTTGTGGCCCACTTCCATGATAGCCCACCACAATCTCTAAGTCACTGGGGACATATATACACTGAGATGGAAATTCTTTAGATATCGCCAAAAGAACACCGCCTCCCTGACGGGTTATGCGGTCACAGCGATAAACAGAAAAACGATGTGCGTCTGGGAAAATTTCATGATCACGGAACTGAGAGTGCAGCCAGGTTTCAGTTAGCACTATTACGTCAGCACTACAGCTATCTACTGCAGAAGTTAAGGAATCACGCTTGTTAATAACGCTCCGAATGTTAGAAAAAAGTACCGAAACATTAGATAAAATTCGTCCACTGCCCCTCGCGTTTTCTTATCTCAGACCACGTGTCGGCAGACTGGGCTGTTGGTTATCAGGGGTATGATCTGACGCAAATCGTATCACGCTTTCAGTTGCAGTGTCATACGTGTACTGTCTCCTATTTATGACTAGTTTGTTATAGCGAAGCTGAAACGGTGGTGCTTCTGGCTGATTTTTAGCAAACTCAATTAGTTTTTTCCGAACGTAACGCGTAGCAGGAGAGAAATCCTCGCTAACATTGATGTTCTTTTCTTTCAATTTGGAGCGTGCGGAAAGTATGCTGTCTTTTATTTTGTAGCTTGAAAATTTAACTATGAGGGGGCGACATTTATTTTCCGAGTAGAACCCTAAACGATGAGCACGCTCAATTGCACCGCCCGAAAGGGTGTCAACAGTTCCCGCAAGAAATTTCCGCAATTGTTCTTCCGATTGTTGCCATGATTCACGAGAATCAGGAATTCCGTGAAATATAAGGTTGTCGCGCCGTGACCTGTCCTCCAGTTCGTCTAGCCGCGACTGTAAAGAGTCATGCTGGGTGGTCAAGACTTTCACGGAACCCAACATACCGGCCAAATCTTGATCTAAACTGTCAAGTTTTTTTGTTTTTTCTTCTAAGGTATCCAACCTTTGCTGGATGTGACCGATTTTAATTTCTATGTTTTTCTGACCAGCCTTTATTGACTTTACGTCGGCGACCAATTCAGCCTGACTTTTTGCCGAATGAATAGAGCGGGCCTGAAGGTCTTTCAAAAGGTTAAAAATAACAGGCATCTGCTCGGAGGGCTCATCAGGTAGAGATTCAACCTCAAGAGCAGCCTCCGAACGAGTAAGAGGGCCCGGATTCGTCTCGACGTCGCCGGAGCGCAACAACAATAACACCATCGAAAAACAATCACAAGCAATATCACTCAGCTCTCCTGGGCTCGGGAGCAAAAGAAGGCAACGATTGTCGCATTTTTTAGCGTAGAGTGAAAATTGTTTACACACCTGCGAAATGCAGAAACGCGGCATGAGAGCCATGTCGTCGTCGCTGCTCCCGAGCCCACTGGAGTAGTGTTCGCGTGGCATGCTGTTTAAGTAGGGGAGGGGAACTGATGTCGCTGTTGCTGACGCCGTTGTGCCGAAGGTTGGGAGTATCCGAGACGGCCGATCCAAGGTGATGCTGCTGAAGAGGCACACGTGGCTGCTGATCTCAGACGATGACATCAGCGTTACCGAGATCCCGGTCGAAGCAGAAGCCAAGGGTAAAAACCAGAGCAGGAAAAACGCCAGGATTTCCTGCGAAATGCAGAAACGCGGCATGAGAGCCATGTCGTCGTCACTGCTCCCGAGCCCACTGGAGTAGTGTTCGCGTGGCATGCTGTTTAAGTAGGGGAGGGGAACTGATGTCGCTGTTGCTGACGCCGTTGTGCCGAAGGTTGGGAGTATCCGAGACGGCCGATCCAAGGTGATGCTGCTGAAGAGGCACACGTGGCTGCTGATCTCAGACGATGACATCAGCGTTACCGAGATCCCGGTCGAAGCAGAAGCCAAGGGTAAAAACCAGAGCAGGAAAAACGCCAGGATTTCCTGCGAAATGCAGAAACGCGGCATGAGAGCCATGTCGTCGTCACTGCTCCCGAGCCCACTGGAGTAGTGTTCGCGTGGCATGCTGTTTAAGTAGGGGAGGGGAACTGATGTCGCTGTTGCTGACGCCGTTGTGCCGAAGGTTGGGAGTATCCGAGACGGCCGATCCAAGGTGATGCTGCTGAAGAGGCACACGTGGCTGCTGATCTCAGACGATGACATCAGCGTTACCGAGATCCCGGTCGAAGCAGAAGCCAAGGGTAAAAACCAGAGCAGGAAAAACGCCAGGATTTCCTGCGAAATGCAGAAACGCGGCATGAGAGCCATGTCGTCGTCACTGCTCCCGAGCCCACTGGAGTAGTGTTCGCGTGGCATGCTGTTTAAGTAGGGGAGGGGAACTGATGTCGCTGTTGCTGACGCCGTTGTGCCGAAGGTTGGGAGTATCCGAGACGGCCGATCCAAGGTGATGCTGCTGAAGAGGCACACGTGGCTGCTGATCTCAGACGATGACATCAGCGTTACCGAGATCCCGGTCGAAGCAGAAGCCAAGGGTAAAAACCAGAGCAGGAAAAACGCCAGGATTTCCTGCGAAATGCAGAAACGCGGCATGAGAGCCATGTCGTCGTCACTGCTCCCGAGCCCACTGGAGTAGTGTTCGCGTGGCATGCTGTTTAAGTAGGGGAGGGGAACTGATGTCGCTGTTGCTGACGCCGTTGTGCCGAAGGTTGGGAGTATCCGAGACGGCCGATCCAAGGTGATGCTGCTGAAGAGGCACACGTGGCTGCTGATCTCAGACGATGACATCAGCGTTACCGAGATCCCGGTCGAAGCAGAAGCCAAGGGTAAAAACCAGAGCAGGAAAAACGCCAGGATTTCCTGCGAAATGCAGAAACGCGGCATGAGAGCCATGTCGTCGTCACTGCTCCCGAGCCCACTGGAGTAGTGTTCGCGTGGCATGCTGTTTAAGTAGGGGAGGGGAACTGATGTCGCTGTTGCTGACGCCGTTGTGCCGAAGGTTGGGAGTATCCGAGACGGCCGATCCAAGGTGATGCTGCTGAAGAGGCACACGTGGCTGCTGATCTCAGACGATGACATCAGCGTTACCGAGATCCCGGTCGAAGCAGAAGCCAAGGGTAAAAACCAGAGCAGGAAAAACGCCAGGATTTCCTGCGAAATGCAGAAACGCGGCATGAGAGCCATGTCGTCGTCACTGCTCCCGAGCCCACTGGAGTAGTGTTCGCGTGGCATGCTGTTTAAGTAGGGGAGGGGAACTGATGTCGCTGTTGCTGACGCCGTTGTGCCGAAGGTTGGGAGTATCCGAGACGGCCGATCCAAGGTGATGCTGCTGAAGAGGCACACGTGGCTGCTGATCTCAGACGATGACATCAGCGGAACCGAGATCCCGGTCGAAGCAGAAGCCAAGGGTAAAAACCAGAGCAGGAAAAACGCCAGGATTTCCTGCGAAATGCAGAAACGCGGCATGAGAGCCATGTCGTCGTCACTGCTCCCGAGCCCACTGGAGTAGTGTTCGCGTGGCATGCTGTTTAAGTAGGGGAGGGGAACTGATGTCGCTGTTGCTGACGCCGTTGTGCCGAAGGTTGGGAGTATCCGAGACGGCCGATCCAAGGTGATGCTGCTGAAGAGGCACACGTGGCTGCTGATCTCAGACGATGACATCAGCGTTACCGAGATCCCGGTCGAAGCAGAAGCCAAGGGTAAAAACCAGAGCAGGAAAAACGCCAGGATTTCCTGCGAAATGCAGAAACGCGGCATGAGAGCCATGTCGTCGTCACTGCTCCCGAGCCCACTGGAGTAGTGTTCGCGTGGCATGCTGTTTAAGTAGGGGAGGGGAACTGATGTCGCTGTTGCTGACGCCGTTGTGCCGAAGGTTGGGAGTATCCGAGACGGCCGATCCAAGGTGATGCTGCTGAAGAGGCACACGTGGCTGCTGATCTCAGACGATGACATCAGCGGAACCGAGATCCCGGTCGAAGCAGAAGCCAAGGGTAAAAACCAGAGCAGGAAAAACGCCAGGATTTCCTGCGAAATGCAGAAACGCGGCATGAGAGCCATGTCGTCGTCACTGCTCCCGAGCCCACTGGAGTAGTGTTCGCGTGGCATGCTGTTTAAGTAGGGGAGGGGAACTGATGTCGCTGTTGCTGACGCCGTTGTGCCGAAGGTTGGGAGTATCCGAGACGGCCGATCCAAGGTGATGCTGCTGAAGAGGCACACGTGGCTGCTGATCTCAGACGATGACATCAGCGGAACCGAGATCCCGGTCGAAGCAGAAGCCAAGGGTAAAAACCAGAGCAGGAAAAACGCCAGGATTTCCTGCGAAATGCAGAAACGCGGCATGAGAGCCATGTCGTCGTCACTGCTCCCGAGCCCACTGGAGTAGTGTTCGCGTGGCATGCTGTTTAAGTAGGGGAGGGGAACTGATGTCGCTGTTGCTGACGCCGTTGTGCCGAAGGTTGGGAGTATCCGAGACGGCCGATCCAAGGTGATGCTGCTGAAGAGGCACACGTGGCTGCTGATCTCAGACGATGACATCAGCGGAACCGAGATCCCGGTCGAAGCAGAAGCCAAGGGTAAAAACCAGAGCAGGAAAAACGCCAGGATTTCCTGCGAAATGCAGAAACGCGGCATGAGAGCCATGTCGTCGTCACTGCTCCCGAGCCCACTGGAGTAGTGTTCGCGTGGCATGCTGTTTAAGTAGGGGAGGGGAACTGATGTCGCTGTTGCTGACGCCGTTGTGCCGAAGGTTGGGAGTATCCGAGACGGCCGATCCAAGGTGATGCACTGGATGACATCAAGTGCGCGTGCAATTGTACTGGATCTTTATACAACCGCGTTCGCAACCGCTTTGCGAGCGCGGATCCGCTTCCAGTGTGAATGAGCGGTTAGAGCGGCAGCCAACAACGTTCGGCTGTCCCACTGAGGCCACTAGGAATTTTTTTTTTCAGGTATCTCTCCCGCACACACTTGTAGTTCTATTTATCGTCGGATTAATAAGTCACATTTAGTCCTTTCAGTGCTTTCAATATTGGGGACAATTTCCCGAGACAGTTCAGCAACAACAAAAACATGTTTGGGTGCCTCAATAATGTGTACCTGTAAAATGGTTTGTGCAACAGTTTTTGTACTCTCAGCAAACACCGCTAAGAGATAATCCCTGACGTTAATAACTTGCAGAAAAAAAGAACATTAGTTTTTCTTTTTGCTCAATGGCGGACGCCAGAAAAATATAAAAAAAAAAAAAAAACAGCTGTCCCTCTTCAACTCGCTTTTAAAACAAGCGACTACATGATCTGACGCTAATTTATAGTATACCGTTAGTGTTCATCACATTCATGCGCAGGGGTTGGCAAATAATAAGGCATAAGTTGAGCTTGATACATTGTTAGAGTTTAGCTATTCTCATCTTTGATTGACCACGAGTCACTACACGAATGTTTGAAGATGCTGATTGTCATGAACTAGAGCACTGGACTCGGGCTCATGAAAGTCAAGTACGTCCCGGTATCATGTGATTTGCGGTGAAAAGCCGTGATGTCTTGTGACGTGACGGTGTCAACGTCGCTAATAAACCTAGTGACGTCCTCAATTTAAGTAGACCTAACGCTGTGAGCCAGGCGACTACGTCACCAAAGTAGAAATTTGGGCTAGTTGGTTCATGATCAGTATATACAGCGCCAAAAACGACAGGACAAAGACGAGAGTAAACAGGACGAGGCGCACTCGCAACTAAACTTTATTTAGGAAAAAACACATAATATATAGGCCGTTAAAATGCCTATTCATCCCATCACTCCAGAAGACCTCTTGATAAAATCAAACTCTTTCCCTGAGAGGGCAAGGGAAGAGTTTGATTTTATCAAGAGGTCTTCTGGATTGATGGGATGAATAGGCATTTTTAACGGCCTATATATTATGTGTTTTTTCCTAAATAAACTTTAGTTGCGAGTGCGCCTCGTCCTGTTTACTCTCGTCTTTGTCCTGTCGTTTTTGGCGCTGTATATACTGACTACGTCACGGTGCCACGTCACCACTTGACAGCATACCTTGCACCATGACGTTACATGAGCACGTGACACATGATTAATCATAGTGCCAATACAAATGTGGCACGAACAACTACAATTTCTCACACATGGCAATTTGGTATATGACAATTTGATCACTAGATAGAAATACAGCTGCTAGTTTTTATTTATCAAAACTTCATTTTTTATAAAAAAAAAGTATCGTGAACCGTTTTGAACCGGTTACCGTTATATTTTTTCCGGTTCAATTCCGGTTCAGTTCCAATATGGTGGCGACGATTTCGGTTCGCTTGAGTTCCCGTTCGGCTAAAAATAACGTTTCGGTTCCGGTTTTCGGTTCGGTTCCGGTTCGACACTCCGCTCCGACACTCCGCTCTGAGCATTACAGTATACGGACCTTTGCGAGGCTGGAATTCCGATCCTTCGCTGAATCAGAACCCCTGCGGTACTCCTTAACGCATTTTGTAGAGGATCAGCGTAGCAACCGCAGCGATTTCGGCGTCATCTTTGTTTATTCTCTCTTTCCCCTGTCTCCAAGCCCCTCTCCTTCCGCACACGTGGAAAAAACACAAACATCTCAACACCGCTTTACGTGATTGGCGATGGCAACATCATTCGGCTGCAGTTATACGTAATCGTGCTTGGCAGCCCATTCACTGATAGTGCCGCATACCGACAACACTTGGCGACGCGTCATCGGTGCTCCCATCATCACCCGAAGCGATGCGAGCTTATCACACCCCTCGAGGCCAGATATGGCAGTCCTCTGACTCTATGAACAATAACAAGCTTTCGGCAGTCGGTGTGAAGAGTGAAGGTCACCAATAACGAATCTGGAAACGGACCTCCTTTGAAAAAGAGTTCTGCGAGTGCACAGATTCTCCTCGCGCAGCGGCGAGAGTTCGAACTACGGTTGGTCAGTTGCGCTACCTTTCCTTCCAGGCGTCAATCGCACTTGGAGCTTTCGCCGTTTGATGTTGTCCTTTTGTGTGAAGAGGTTCATTGGTGCGTGAGGTGGAACCAGCGTTATTCGTGCTGTAAACCAATGGCCGCTTGGGGTTTTGTAAAATTGGCCAATTAGCACGCAGGCTATAACACCAGAAAGGGTATCCCAACGCACTCATTGGTCGCTGAACATGTCGGTAGTTCCAAGGCTCATCCACAAGTGCCGAAACGCCCTGAGTTTCGTTGTAGATACCTCGACGGGGGAAAATTTAGAGGACAAAACAAAAACGTAGCGAGCGTATACATGCGGAAGACGCGTTTCAAACACCGCACTCGTGAATCAGAAAACTTTCGAACACAAAGAAGTTTTCTTATATGGTACTGGACGTTGCCGTCAGCTTCCGACGCTTTATGTGTTACAGCCCTGTTATGTGGTCGCAGCTGTTTATAGCTATGGCTTCTTTTTTTGTCCGAAGGATGTCAGATTTTCCTGCTGTGACTTGCAACGTTTTCTTTTGTGTAAATTATAGACATTTATGGCGGCTGCCCTAAACTAAAGCGATGCCACGATAAAGTCCAATGCTGAAAATGGACAAAGAAATTCACTCCATTTAAGTAACACATTTAATTCGATGACAGGTACGTGAGATCAATAAAGGAAGTGCTGCTTAAATAAGCGTGAACACAAAGGGATAGACGCGTGCACATAAAAAAAAAAAAACGATAGGATAGGTGATGTGTTTCTAACGACCGAATACGAAAATTCAGTTCTTTGGAACATGTCTTGTATATTCCACATGTCTGGCGTCGATATTATGTAGCTACTATTTTCCTAACGAGAAAATTTACATGAATGTGTCTAATATCTAATGTGTCACATGAGAACAGATCAGGTCTCACCTGAACTTAAATGCGTCTTAAATAACTTACGTAAGTTTTCAGTTGTTTATCGGAAAAATCATACATAAACTACTTCTCTTTGAAATAAAGTTATCCACTATTAAAAAAAAAACGTAAGAAAACGTGGTGAATATTTTTTGTGACGAAGTTATGTGTTACGTTGTCAGGGTTACATGCCTAACCTTCACAATGATTACGTGCAGGGTACGTGTGTGGCTTAAATTTTAACAGATGTTAAAAAAAAAAAAAAACAGTGAAAGAGGGAATAAAGTTTGTTGAGATGAGGTATGCGGCCAGGGGAACATATACCAGAGGGCTAACCGTCATGGTAAGTTGAATAATTAGCTAAGATTCGTTCATTACCTTTTGAATCGGTGAAAATGAACAGAGGGTTCCAATTAGTAACTTGTTGAGGTTTGAAGCCCGTGCCAAGCGCAGGGGTGCGCTGAAGTTTCCCGTCGTGCAACAGGCGCAACAGACAAACAGTAAAACATGGCCGTGCTTCACACAAGTTTCTCTACGCATTTCACGGTTTCAAACAGAAAAAAAGAAGAAAATAACGCGTAAACAAGTACCTCCTCATTTAATCAGAAAAAAAAAATCTGTTCCCGCGTATTTGTTTTATCATTCTTCTTTAGAAATACCAGGGAGTTAATTATCGATGTTTAATTCGTGCTGCTGGAAACCCTCAGTGTTTTCAGTCTAGACGAACCAATAACAAAATTCCTTAGCTGAATTATCTAAGCGAATCATTTAGGCGTAACACCATAGACTATACATAAAGCAATGTTTACGCAATCTGAAACGTATTGACTGTTTGTCAGACATGTGTTACTGCTATGGGGGCTTCCGGGGTTACAGTGTTCGAAGAGTCTCCCATACCTCCTCCTCCCTCTTTTACCACAACTGAACATTGTCGTAGCGCCTATAATTCTCTATATCGCTCGGCCTTCGGGTTGGCGCTCGCAATTGTGTGCAGCGCTGAATAAAAAGGCGAGTAATTCGACGAGAAATGCCGATTCCTGTACTCACGATATTGGCGGCGTGAGGGAGTGCTTCTCTAGATATCATCCTCATCATCGTTTGTGACGTCACGGGTAGGACAGACTGGGACAGACCGCGCAGATCTTGGATTCCTCGGCTCGTGACCTCGCTTCATGTTTGGGTAACGCGAGACAAAGCCTGTTTCACGCGTTGTGTTTGTTTCGTGTATTGATATTTGTAGCAGGGTACTTTACCAACGCTGGGATGGTGGTGTGCTGTTCTGTATACGCCAGTACAAAAAGCTAGCTGGATGACGAAAATAGAATATCCAGCGCTTTACCCGCCTACAACATCTTCCACTGCGAATAGGGCGTATTTTTATCATTATTGGGACAAAATGAAACTGAGGAAGAAAGTATGTCTCATCAAATTGAAAGTAAGAGAGTGAAATTCGAGAATCTCTCGCGTGTGTAGTAAACACTTCAGTGAAAGCGACTCCGTGCATCCCGTTGGTTCCAATGTGTTTTGTGAGGGCTGATCTCTTCCTAGTACCGAGTTTATTGCTTTTTGAGTTTTGTAAAGCAGTAACCTAACATTTCCTGAAAATAACTGGCCGGAACAAGCGGTGGCTGGCTTCCGGAGTCGTTTCAATGATATCCCTGCTTATTCAACCGGTCGCGATCGAAGTCTTAAATCTAGTAAATCAGTGACACTTCAGAGTGTCCAAAAAATGAGGTATGCCCCTGCCATTAATTACCACCGTTTGTATGTTTAATTTTGCGGACCCAAATGCGCATAATACGTGATGCGCTTCTCGGCGAGCGAATTTAAATTTGTAGACATTTATGAGTAAAAGATACATTGAACAAATTAGTCAATCGCCCGAATTCGCCGGGCCATGTACGAAAATTCAAGAATTGATGAAAATTTCTGTTTTTCTTTTGAGCAGAAGTCGCGATCTGACGAACTTTTTCGCCACGAATTCGATACCTGTCAGTTGCTGACAAGAGTTTGCTCGTCAGCAACTGTCGAGTCACTTTTGGATAGAAGCGTTGGTATCGGCAAGCTCAGTGTATAGCTAAAACAAGTGTGCCGCGCTATGCAACACAACTGCATGCGGCGTGCACAGCTAAGAAGACAGCACGCCACTAACGTTAGTAAATGTAAAGCCTAGTTCTACAGAAACCTCCGCATATCAAAAAAAAAAGAAAAAAAAAAAGAAAGAAACAGGGTGGATGTGAATAGTTCTGTAATGTCTCCACCATTACAGCTCTTGGAGGCTGTACTGTCTCCAAATCCAAGCGTGTTTTTGAACATTTGAAAAAAAAAAAAGAAAGTTTAATAGAAAAATTAACTTCGAAGAGTTATAATTCATTAGAAAGATCACTCAGAAAAACTTCATATACGTTTCTTTAATAGATAAACCGTTTTTAATCGGCATAGATGCGAACTAACATAGCGCCACTCCGTGCTTTGACATAGCGCGTCGTCTGCTCGTGCCCTACCAGTTCCGTCACAAGAGGGCGCCCGCTAGGTGGCGCCACCAAAACATCTCGTCGTCAATACCGGGTGTTTCAGCGAACTTTCAAAAATCGCTAATAATAGAATAGATAAAAAACTCTTTTTGGGAATAATTGTCAGCCTCGGCGGAAGTCAGGAATTGAAAGAAAGACATGCTAATCAGCTAATTATTTAACTAAACTGTATTAATTAGCTTTCTAATGAGTGAAAATAAACATATAGTTTTAATTAAAAACTTTCTGAGCTTCATCAAAAACAATTAAATCAAATAATCAAATCAACTAAGACCTGCAGAGATGTTTCGGCTCCACCGAAATATCTCAGCAGGTCTTTTAAGAGTTCAGAAGCAAATTCGATGTACAAAATGCCCCCCCCCCCCCTCCCCGGGTTTGTTTTTTATTGCAAAAAAAACAAACACAAATGATTACGCATCGAGAGTTTCAAAGCTAACCGTTGTATTATTAAAAAAAAAAAATATCTTTGTCAATTTTCACTAAGAAAATGGCGACCGACGGATGACAATCTGACAAAGCCTCGAATGAATATGTAGCTGAATGTTTTGACTGGTTACCGAAAACGAGCACCTTTTTCCCATTATTGTTTTTCCAGAAAAAATCAATCGTAACTTTTGAACAACGTAGCGGTTAGTTCACAAACTATGGAATCTGGTTTGAACTGCGCTATATTTATGGCATAGGTTCAGTGTTCGGCGCTGCGTAGTTTGTTTTTAAAGTCAAACCTTTTACATATATATATATATATATATATATATATATATATATATATATATATATATATATAATTTTTTTTACACGTTCTGTGGGTGGTTCATATCTCGACCACGCGCAGCACTCCACCCGCACTTCAGGTAGCCACTCAACGCCAAGGAGTATCACTCACCGCTTACTCACTTGCCGTCTAATCGGTTTACGGTCGGCCCTCCAAAGTAAACCATCCATTGTTTCGCCAGTTTTAGATGAACCACGTATCACGAGATCGTTCGGGCCCACGCGCCTCGTATCTTTCCTTTTACAGCGATAGCGTTATAGGCTGTTCCCGACACTGGAAATGAAGTACGCGTCTTGACGTTGTAGTTGGTGTAGTAACGCTCAGGGTGTCCGTCGTCGATGTTGCTCAAAAGCGCCACAAGACGAGGACATAAAGTAAGAGACAAGGCCATGGAAGTACCAAACGGGGGGGAGGGGGGCAAGGGGGGCGCAAGCCCCCCCCCCCCCCCCAGTTCTCAAAGTGTGGGGGGGAGGGCACGGCATGTGTTTTGCCCCCCCCCCCCCCCCCGAAACAGCCTCCACTGGGCAGGGCAAACACTGGCCGGCGGCGCCCAGGGAATACCAAGAGCACCGCCCCCCCCCCCCCCGGCCCTTGGGGGGGGAGGAGCCTGGTTTGCTCCCCCCTCCCCCCCCCCCCCCCCCCACTCAAAACAAGTTGGTACGCCACTGGACACGGCACAAGCGCTGCTTTTAAACTGATTGTTTATTGAAACAACGCAAACGGTTTATACACCTGATCGGGCTTCTCAAGCAGGAGAAGCCCGGTTGGGTGTATAAATAGTTTGTGTTGTTTCAAAAACAGTCAGATGAAAAAAACGCTCGTGCTTTGTCTCTTACTTTATGTCCTGGTCGTGTGGCGCTTTTGTCAAAAGTAACCACAGAGCTACGCCGCAGCGTTAAAGATACACTGATAGGGTATTTATGCTCGCCGAAGTTTTTACAGCAGAGCTGTTAAGGGCTGGTTTCCCCAGGATCCTGTCCGCCACAACACTCCGGACAGCTACCGCCATCTATGAGTGACGGCGGCAACCAGACAGTCGGCTTGCCGGTTGTCTGGTTGCCGCCGTCGCTCATAGATGACAAAGCCTGGCAGATCGCCACGAGAAGCGGCCACCGAAATGAAAAAGCCGGAACGGAAGAAAACCAATGAGAGGAGAGCCACGTGACTGGCGCCCCGCTGCGGCGAGACGCCGAAACACACTTCTCGCGAGCGAACAAGTGTGTTTCGGGCCCTTGCCGCTGCAAAAGCTGTGCGCTGAAGTCCAGGTTAGGTTCACCGAGAAATGGCTCTTGGATGCTCTGTGCTACCAGATACTCGCGCTCCAAATCTGTGACCGGGCACTCTACAGCGCCGTTCACATATATGCGACCGAGTAAGACCGAGAGAGACCAGACCGGTTTTTAAGCCTTTTGCGACGTCTTAGGGCCGGATGCGCTGCAGCGGAGCTGGTCCTAAGAGATCGCACGAGGCTTAAAAACCGGTCTTTACTCTCTCGGTCTTACTCGGTCGCAAGAGTGTGAACGGGCCTTATGATGGCTCCGTCGTCGAACTGCCAGGCTTTGTGAGGCTATGGTTGAGGTTACCACCAATGCAGGAGGTGCAAGGCCTGTGATGCGAAAACTCGGATGATTGTCGGCGTTTTCGCGTTGTCGGCTTTGCGCCTGCTGCACGGGCGGTAACGTACGTTAGCGCATCCCTCGCGCTCCCCACGTGCTTAAAGTCGTCCTAGCATTGACTGGTCTGTCACAGTATAGTATCAGTCGTGGACGAAGGCAGTCAGAAAACAAAAACGGAGTGCCGTCATACCATGGTAGAGAATAAATTTCAATATGATTTAAATCGTCTATAATAGATTTGCTTTGCATTCAAAAAAATAATCGAGCAAGAAAAATGTGTAGTAAGCTGACCACAAGAAAAAGGCGGTTTCTGAGCAAATCAGAGCGTTGAAGTTTCCTTCTGCTATCCTCTTTGTTTGTCAGTTGCGTAATGGCCTATCGAAAGCAACTCAGAACGCGAAAGGAAGGCCGAATACAGCCTTTCCCCTGAACTAAAAAGTGAAGCTGCTTCTGTTCTTGTATGGCAGGGTTTCACCAATAAGTATTTACTTCAATTTTGAGATTTACAGTGATTATTCCGCGTTTTTTTTTTCCAGCAATTGAACGGATTGATCAATCAAACTGCCATGTTTAAGATAAAACTACTGGTAAAGAATTACTAACTTCTAACTAAATTGATTTAAATAAAATGTATTTAATTTTATTCGAATAAATTTGATTTAAATAAAATAAATCTACATTATTAGATTTAAAAAAAAATCACGATTTTTGTTTACACTGCACTTTATACACACATGCGCTTTTTTTGGAGTGGTGACGTCTAAACCACTTTCCCGCCGAATCGCTTTCTTTTTTTTTTTTTTTAAGTGCGCTTAATTAGGTGTCACTCAGCTCGAGCGCGTAACCTTGGCCAACGCTTAGACGCCTTTTTGCCGCACAAGTCGCGCACTGAGTGCGTCAGCCCGTCGCGCGCTGACTCAACCAGTGCAACGAAGATTTGATGTCTTCATCTTGAAACAGACAGACATAGAGGTACACTACTACGCAGTTTCTGTCCGTCGATGCAAAAGCCTATACGTTCGTTTGTGTCCGCGACGAAAACGGCTGACTGCGTTGCTTCCAACTTTGCCGCGTCCACATTCCCGTTGTATTCAAATTGCACTCCACCACTCGAGTGGTCCTACCCGATACCGATCTATAGCTGAGTGCAGCGCACACTTGTTTGGCCTTCGACAAGAGCCGTACTGATCGTGTCGCACTCCACAAGGTCGGATTGTTTGTGCGCAGTGCGCCCGCCGAATTCACGGCACGAACCGCGAAGGACATTTTTCTGCCGTCCAACCGTACCCTGGACTGCCGTCCTCAGCCCGGACGCTATCGGTGCGGGCGAGTGTTGTGCAGATAAGGTTTTTACAGTTGACCTCAACTTGGAGAACGTTCGCCTATTGTGGACAGCTGTTAGTTAAGAGTAATAGCTAGAAGCTATACGCTCCATAGGAACTCCGTTTATAAGAACATTGAAGCCGCTGCGTCGCGTGAGTGCGAAGCACTCGAGTGCTAGATATCGGTTGTCATGGCGCTTTCCAGTCTCCAAATAATCTGCAACGATGACGTAACGCTAATTATGAAACGAGAACGCTTGACAATTTAGGGTGTTTAAAAGAAGAAAAGAAAACAATAAGAAATGAGTGGACACAACACGCATGTTTACTGTTTCAGGATTGTACCTGCAGCGCTACTTCGTAAAAACGAAATATAGCAGGAGGTATATCGCCGCAGACACACTCTCAGAAATAGGTGTTGTGGTGCTTACACCGCTTGTCCCCGTATATACCACCCCAAAAACTACCATTCAACATTCACTCCACTGACACCGAACCGGCGATACCAACTTTCACGAGCTGCTTGATAGTCGAGCGATACCACTCATTAAAATAACTAACGTACTCATTAAATACTACAGCAAGCCCCTCAAGGTTTTGTTGTCCCTACTTCAATAACTCAGTCATCTATTTTTTTTGTTGCACTCTCTGATGCGTACATGAGCTCATTAGTAAGTTATATCACACACAAATCAGGCCACTCGTAAAAGTTGGTATCGTAAGTTCAACGTTAGTGGACTGAACGTCGAAATGTAGTTTTGAGGTGTGATGTATGGGACAAGGGGTGTAAATACTACACCTCTTATTTTTAGAGCGTAATATGAGCTGAAACACAAACCTTTATTCTGCATCTGCGGTACTCACCAGCTCTATCACACTATATAAATCTATCATTTTTTTTAAATAGTCCGAAGTATGACACTTCAAGGTCGTATCTCATGTTTATAAATCGTACCACAGCTCCCTATTGAAAATCGCTTTGATGGGACTTTAGGATTTTTTTAAAGGGTTTGAAGGGGACTTCAGGAATTTCTGAGATGTTTGAAGGGGGCAGCGATATTTTCTGGTGGGTTCGTTGGCCCCGTCAGAAGCTCTCCTGAAATGTCTGAAGTCTTCTTTAGAATGCCTTGAAATGTCTGAAAGCCTGTCAATAACATTTCTAATTGGGCTCTGTAAAAAAAATCCTATTTTCGCCCCCACTGTGCGAAGAAACGAAAGCGATGGCTGTAGCACTATCGCGCAATGCGGGCGGAATGGTGCTGTCACGTACACCCGCCGGTAATATGAAGGTGAACACCTTACCCGGTTTCTTGCCTGTTTTACGGCTCCCTAAAGCTACATTAACTCTCAACGTCTCAAATGGTACGTGCCTTGGGGGTCTAAACTTTGCGTTCTAGCCCTTTTCTGGAACAAAGCTTGTTCCAAAACTTGTAAGAGCGTCAAAAACAAGAAGAGGGCTGTTCACCTTTATATCGCTCACGGGTGTACTTGATGGCAGAGGTGCGCGACGTGGTTAACTCTCGAGGCTGGCGTCGTGTACGCCACGGACGACCCCTTTTAAATCTCGGGGATCCGTGAAGTAAGTGGGTAGGCGCGGTGAAAGTTTCTAAAACCATCCAACATTACGCGTAGCAACTGAATACTTCCAAAGTGGGACTTCGCACAACGCGAGTGTTGTTTGAAAACAAGTCTTTCAAGCAGACGACACGGAAGACCCTCCTTTCGTCGCGTCCTTACTGGCGGTATACGCGGGGCGGCCGACGAGAAAACCCGACTTCCCCGGCCTTGCGCGCAGAGAATGTTTTTTTTTTCGTAGTGACGACGACAGAAGATGAGGCCAAAATCTCCGCAAAATGTCGCCGTAAAGCGGTCGCTTCAAAATTGGCATGTACGCCGAAGAAGCACAAAAAACTGTTTCAGCTCATATTCTCCACGATAGCACGTGTGCTTTAGGGAACTTTTTGTTCACGGTCGAACCAACTAGCGCACAGGTTAGGTCATATTTACGTGGCCATGCTGTATTAAACGCGTTAGCATTTATTGCCCTGGTGCGTGCATCCGTCTTTGGTTGGGACGGTCGTGGTTTGGACTGGACTGGGCTGGACTGCTTTCGTGGTGGCTTGGCGCGGTTCCCGCCGTGCTAATTAGCTCTGTTCGTTCGCTCCTTACGCCCCCTTTCGCTCTTACGTCAGAGGAAAAGAGTGTTTGCGCACGCTTCAATGACGCGCCGCGAGGGGATCGAGCGGCAGTGGCACAACGTACGCGACAACGTAAATCCGAGACGCAGCGACGGCGTCGTTTGCGCATGATCACCGACACTGGGGAGAAAAGATTGGCTCTTAGAAGACAACTGTACGCGGACCGTGGGGGGCGATTGAGGGAAGCTGTGGTGGCTGCATCGGAAGCCGTCGACGCCCGAAAGAATAGATTGACTCTCCGAAAACGACGGTATGCGGACAGTTGCGAGTTTGGAATTCTCATCCTTCGCATGGGTCGGAACCTCAGCGCCAAATATTAACGCATTTCGTCGAGAATCGGCGTAGCGCAGCAGCGATTTTGATGTCATTTTATACATCGCTATCGTAATGTTGTAATCAATGACAATGTTTAATGTAGTGCAACATTTTGTTAGAACAATTTTAGGTGAACTCTCAAGTGACCGCGTTCAACTGATAACTGCCAAGCGCTGCCAATTTAACCTCAATGAGCCTTGGCAAGTCAGATCTTGTACATGTCCACTTGCACAAGATACAGATAAATATTAATTATTGCTATGAAATTAGCCCTTGAAATTATCCTACACGAGGTTCCCGCTTCACCACAAATTGAAAAAAAAAACAATTAAGGTTAACACACGAGTTCTCACTGACTTAATAGGAACGAGTATTTTATGCCTTTATAACATTGAATTTTATTGCATGCTATTATCAGTGGTTTTGTAGAGCTGTTGCGATTTACTGCTTTCTTGTATGAATGTATGAATCTTATTTCTACGCTGACCCTTATCATATTCTTGAAAAATTCTAGCCTAGAACTTATTTATGGTACCGAAACAAAAATGTGCAGGGCATATGAAGGGCTGTTCACACAGTACACGATCACCTACGACATTTGGCAGACGCGATTTGCCGTCCAGTAGGAGCGCATAAAAGCAGATTAGCGGAGAAGTAAATTCGGGGAGGGAGGGGATTTAATGCACTCCTATGGGGTGCCAACTCGTTTACGCTAAAAATCGTGGGGAGTCATGTTTTGTCAAGATATCCCTTGACGCGCTTTTCTTATCAATGAGCTCAAAGTCTGAACATTTGAGCTTGCTGGGTTCATATTCAGGGAAGCTCTCGGTCATCAAGTATGTTGTCATCTATTGCCCTGTTGAGCCACTGCCGGGCTAGGGGGAAAAGGCAGGCTTTCTTATGTCCTTCGCATGGGAATATGATTTCTCTCTGGCATCGCAGCTCTTTAGGATCGCTGCGACCACATGCGTCCTACGGTGCTTTGACTCTTTCTAACGAGGCGCTCCAACCTCACCACGTTGTTCCTTTCGCTCCGAAGTGGAACTGGTGGAATTTCCAGACTAGTTAGACCTTCCTGCAGAAACCTGCGCGGAGCACCTCTTCATAAATAAGCGTTTATTTATCATAAGCCAAAAATATTTCAGTCAGCGCAGTGCAGTCATTTAGGATGAGTCGGCAAACATTTTCAATCGCTGTAGTCGGAACTGATCTCCGGGTGTCCATGCAATACTGGGTGGGGTAGCGTGGTCACGAACCCCACGTGGGAGAAAAAATCCCATTGCTCCAAATAAGAGCCTTAAAAAACACCGCTTACTAGCCCATCCGTGGTTGCGCACGACGATTTGTTGTGCGAACAAACTCCGCAAATGCACGGCTCACACCCTCCATCTGCTTGCTACCCACGTACGATTAGTCCCAATGCTCGAAGGTGTGACACTCGTCGTTTCTTGCGTCAGAAGTCGACACAATTCGGAGAAAGCTGCTGGCAAGCTGAACCGTGTACTTTGAACCGTTACGTCGTCGATCGACGAGTTCGAACGGGGAGAACCTCTTTTCCCAAATCTTTCATGAATCCGCAGACACGAGCCGATAAGCCATGACATGTGCCGATAAGGCGCGTGCTATCTGCCGTAAGTCGGAAATACCTCTCGCCCGGCCGGCGTTCCGATCGCCGCCGGTTCTGGACTTATCCGGCCTGGCGTGACTCGGCGAAAGACCCGATATAAGCGAGGTCTCCAGCAGCGGCCGTTCGCACTCGAAGCAACGGGATCTCCGAAGCCCTGTTTTACCCCGATACGTGAACCGTCCTTTGTCGACTGGCCGGGCTGCTTCGAGGCTCCTAAGGCGCTCGTGAATGACCGATCCGACTCCCAAGAGACAGTGGGAAGCCTCTGGTGAAAGCTGGGCTCCAGGCGTTCTCTGCGTCCTGCTTCCTAGACGCTGACACAGGCCACTCTATCCGGACATCCTCCGGACACAGGACCCTACCCCGAGCACACGTCTTTGAAGGCTTTGGTAAGCAATAAGCCCGCAGGGCACGGGCACAAACGTTCCCTGGCTGCGATTGGTCAAACCTGCTGCTGTATACCGACGGAATCTGTGAAGGCCACGTCCTCTGGACGCTGGACCTTATTCCGATCATAAGTCCTTGAAAGTCCCGAATGCAATAAGACCTAGGGCACGGGCACGTCTGTGCAAGTCACCTCTTGATGTTACCTGACTACGACTGGTGAAACCTGCTGGTGTATACCAAAAGAGTTTGTTAAAACCACGTCCTCTAGACGCTGGAACCTATTATTCCGAGCACACGTCTTTGAAGGCCATGGTAAGCAATACGCCCGCAGGGCAAGGGCACACTTGTGCAAGTGGCATTTTGATCCTATTCCGAACACACTTCTTTAATGGCCCTTGTAAGCAATAAGCCCGTAGGGCATGGGCATGTTCGTGAAAGTCGTCTTTTGATGTTCCCTGACTGCGATTGGTCAAACTTTCAGTTGCTGTACCAAAGACATGTTGGGTTGCTGTTCAGCTTTATTTGGGAACAATAAGACAGAAAACAGGACACGGGTTTGGGAATTTCAACCACCGTTCTGAACGTTCGGTTCCTTCTGCTACGCCGTTCTAAAGCAATGTTTTTGCTAAGCATGGTCGGGAAAATGTAGGATCGCGTAGACGTTTCAGACTCGTGCCATGCTCGCATTTGCATCTCATCACCGTCGTCTTCCACGTGCGAAATCAAACGTTCTAGCAAACCAAAAGTTGGCAAACTCCGCTCACGCATGGAAGACTTGGACGTATCGCGTTTAAAGTCAAAATGTTACTTATATTTTGGAACTTGTGACAATTACCGAAAGGCCTAAGTAAGCACATATAACGCTGCCTCTTGAATGACCTGCTTGGACGAGCCCTCATAGGTTCAACAACATAAGCTGCCACTTCTGTTTTGGGATCGAATATATTTGAAGTCCTCGGAAGACCATATCTCCCTGATTGCATTGTTCGCCAAGAGTGCTTTGCACGCAGCTTTATCTAAGGCGTTCACGGCTTGCTCGTACCCTGAGGACGAGGCCCATTCGCTGTCTGTTCAGTTCCTTGTCTGGAAGACTGAAGTGGTGTTATGACGTTATTTTCGTCTATGCTGAATAAAGTAAAACCAAGGCCACTCACTCGCGCACTGTTTGAAAGAAAACGTGGTGATAAGTGAGGGCTGCGATACATTCTGAACGATGCGTTTTTCGAGGTCTATGTGCTTGATACTTATCGCTACAACCTGGAGTAGTTTTCTTTCACGACAAGTTCTGAGCATGTCCAATGGTCGCAAATACGTTTATAAGGAGTTAGACTGCTGCGTGTCTGCACAGCGCCATCAAGAACAATCAAAACCTGTGAAGAGCCCCCATATAACGTCATCGGCAATCGGGCGCAGTGGTGACATTAGAATCGCGCCAACTCAGTCATTGGGCCCCAGCCCGATGCCGAGCATCCTTCGACGCCGTGATTGGACACGAGGTCCAGCCGAATGCTGACGCAGCACTCGTGTCCAATCACTGTCTGCACTCACTTTCACTGTGATGACGTCGAACCTAACTCTGATTTCTTGACAAGTGCTTCAGCTTGAACTTAAGCCGCGGTGACTCTCCTAATTCTTACGAAATATATAAATTAGGGCTATGAAGATAAATCAATTAAAAATAATATACCTTACAAAAGACATTCTGCAGAGACTGTTTGAGGCGTGTTTCTCTCACAATAGACCCTTTCCAAAATCGTGAAATGATGCATAGATTATGCGCAGCCGTCCTTAGTTGATCGCATTGCGACCGGCGTGAAGCCCGTGATTGGTTCCGAGTTCGAGCCGAGCACTGACGCACAGCACTCGTGTGGAATGCGTTTCGATCTGAGTACAGTTCGAATGATGACGATGCGCTTGTGTCCAATCCGTGCGCATGGTGCATGACCAACTAATGGCGGCCGCACATAACCTATGCATGATTTCGAAATTTCGAAAAAAAGGTCTATTGTCATGAAAAAAAACTGTTTACGGACAAGTTTGAAGCATACATATAGGTATAAATTAAACACGCTTCGAACGCAATAGACCTTATGCGAAATTGCTTGGTAATCTGACAACACTGAGAGCGTCGCCATTTTCATGTTGGCAAGCGTCCTCGGTACCGCAGCACGGTGGACGCATCGGAGACAAATGAACGGGCAGTGTGCGATGGTGCGGCGGCTGTGTTTTCCGTTTCCCGACCATGGAATGTGGACGAACGGTTTAAACAACCTATCGCAATTGTCTGACGAGACGCTCGGAGGCTGTGCACGCTGGCGACAACCCGCAGTTTGTAAGCTCTCGTAGCGAAGACTAGGACTTGCTCCGGCCGCTGCTTCGACGAGGTTGTCGCTAGCGCGCACAGGCCTCCGCGAGTTTCATCAGACAGTTACACGGTAGGTTGCTTAATCGTTCACGTTCCATGGTTGGAAGGAGGAAAGCACAGCTGCCGCGCCATCGCACACCGCCCCTACGGTTGTCCCCGATGCCTCCACCGTGCTTCGGTATACCGACGCCGCTTGCCAACATTCAAATGGCGACGCTCTCAGTGTTGTAAGACTACCAAGCATTTCGCGTAAGGTCCTTGAGGCATATGTCCGCACGTAAAATTTGTCGTCATGTCTGGTGCGAACACTGTGCCTTTTGTTTGATGTCTAAGCGATGCGACTGTGGCTTTATACGGAAGGGAACAGGGCTAGTTCCACAGGAGTTCAAGCTTCTCGTTACCTGACAATCACCGCGGCCTCTTATCGAAGCTTGTCTGCTGTCCTTGGCAGGTGTCACTGCTGTGATACGACAAGTCAAGTAGTAAATACAATGTCTTTGTTTTTCTTGCACAAACAAATAAGCGAAGATAAAAAGAACGGTTTACTGAATATAAACGTAGCGCGACAGCCGAGGCGGATGTTGGAGCCATGCTCTCAAGGGCTGTTTATTTTGGGTCAGTAATGACAGCTGTAGGCTGTAGCGCGCCACAGGCCGAGGAAAGAAAGACGATAACACAAGTGTGCCTAGCTTTGCGAATGTTTGCAACAGCTGGATCGTAATTACGTGGTTCGTGGGCCGTGTTTGCAACACAATAGGTGCGAGGAGGTGGCGACGGAAATCGTTGGTTGTCTGCTTAAGCGTTTTCAAGCTTGGCTAACACCACCTAGAATAATAATCAAGGCATGTGAACTACCTCCTTTTGTATACCGTGAAACGTTATCCTAGGATGGCCCCAGTTCAGCAATTGGGCTTCGAGTCAGACGCGGAGTGTTCTTCGATGCGTTGATTGAACACGAGGCCCCAACCGAGCAGTGATGCAGACCCTCGTGGCTAATCAGTGTCTGCGCTCGATCTTACTTTGATGACGTCGAAATGCTGGTGCACAGGCTCTGATTTTCCTAGGTGGTGATGTGCTGGGGTCCACTCACTTCATCCCAAGATACTTTATACTGAAACATTTCATCCCTGACACTTTCGCCCAAAGTCGTGTCATTCCAAGACGTTTCAACCCAAGGCGTTTCATCCCATTAGCATTACATGCCAGGGTGGTTCATACTTTGGATTGGCTCTGCCACACTTTATACCAATATAGTTCATTCCAGGGCAGTTAATCCCAGACACTTCATACCAAAGACATTTCTTACCTAGACGTTCTATGCCAGTGGCATCTAATATATTTCATACCTGATTAACTTGGTGCACCCACGAGTTGCTGAGCCTGTGCAAGGAGTGATCTTCTAGACTATTACTTGCGAATCATCATAGCAGTCACGTCAGGCACGTAGCGGGGGGGGAAGGGAGGGGGGGCTCTCCCTGATATCCTTAGTTTTTGCTAAAACCTCCTCTCGCTTTTCCCCCATCCATGGCGTTTTGCCATGGGCGCCCCCCCCCCCCCCCCCCCCACCCCCCTTAAATTAAAATAAAATCCTGGCTATGTGCCTGTCACGCCTGTGTGAAACAGGCAACTTACACCTGTTGTAACGTCTTGCTATTCCGATGCGGGCTCATATTAAACCACGATAATAAGCCCTTTTATTTAAATTAGCGTCATTTTGGTTTTTGTATCGCAGTGACCACAGACGGCTCGGTATTGGACTTTAGCGAAAGTCGGTCCATTCCACTTAAAGTCATTACTTTTTCCCTCCTAATATCTCCACTCTCGTTCTTCGAACCCTATTTGGAGTGCTGTTTCAAAAAAAAAAAAAATAAATAAATAAAACATGATTGCGCTTTGAAGACGGGGACATAGGAAGGATAGACACCACAGAGCGCTAGCGCTCTGTGGTGTCTGTCCTTCCTATGTCCCCGTCTTCAAAGCGCAATCATGTTTTCTAACGTACCATATACCAACTTGCCCGACAATCAGCACTTGCTGTTTCAAAGTGCTACTGTAATAGTCCGATTTACTTCTTCTCAAAGCCTCAAACCACGAAGAACCAATACCCTAAATCCATGTCACGTGAAACCCTTCCGAAATGTATCGTACCAAGACAACATTCACCATAAATATAAAAAAAATTAAAATGTTTATTTTACAGTTACCCCATCAATAAATGCAAAACATAACGCACCTTAACAGCACACCAATTCAGGCTAATGAACTCTTCAAATCACACAATTCGGGATAGTACATTCAATTAACGAGCCCTAAGTACATAGCATGAGCACGCTTTGAGAAAGCTGTCTGCTTCTTAGTTGCTGTAGTCCTTCAGGATCCGGCATAGACACTTGTTTGAACGCTCGTACTCTTCCTTTATGTACAACGGTGGCTAATGACCCCCGTCGAGCTGGATTGCTATCGCATTCACACGGAGTTGCTCGAAGAGAAGAGCACCCAGAAACTTGAGTACTGTAGCATAGGATGCACCGATAGAACTTTGGAATACCTGCTGCCAGCTTTCTACCCTGCTATTCGTTCTGGGAAGGCTGACTTCTGTCACGCGCTAGCAATTCCACATGGATATTGCGAATCTGGGATTCTTATTTATGGGGCCGACCGACCCAGGTGTTCTCGAAGTATTCTGCTGTTCCGTCCGTCAAAACAACTCCAGCTGGCATGCGATTTGTCGCAGACGTCCAGAATATCGTATAGAGGCACAGTCCGATGAACTTCTTCCGCATGAGGTGGTAGCTGGATTCGTCGATGAATCGCACGTCCATGCCGAGCTCCTGAATTCAGCAGCGCCAGACGCTCTGCGCGAAATGGAATAAGCATCCGTGCACCTCGACGTCAGGCAGACCCTCCCGAAACGCATCTTTTACGCCTCTTTAAAGTCCATGACTACTGTACGCACCTGTCGAGGGCTCGAGATGGCATCGTCAGTAGGCTCAAGTAGCACGCGCGTTGCTTTAATTAATTATTTATATATTTATTTTATTTTGAGTGACCCACCAACAGCTTGACGCCTCCTTAATTATACGTTGTTTCGCGCTTGCTTGCCAAAAGGCAGTAAACAAGGGGGATGAGGGTATAAACCTTTGATGAGGGCATGAAACTTTGATGGGGCCATGAACAACCCAGAGCTAATAAAACATATATGGTGCTACTTTAAATGTGCCGTCGCACAACCAGGTGTAGTAAGTGTTTAAGCTGCACAGGTCCGCCATGGAGGTTAAAATGATTATTCTTTGGGAGTCGTTGGAGCCTGTGCCTCGCGCTACAATGTTTTTAAGAGGCGCTGTTCTTGTCAAACGCTGGTGTTCCTGTATAACTACGTCTTCTGTTTTGTAGGGGACTTGGACAACACCATGTGTATCGCATCGAACTGTCTTCACTGCCCTTTCTAGTAAATATAGCTTGGGGAGCTTTGCGATAGTCGCCCTTCTTGCCCCTTGAAGGCTGGCGGCTACGACGTTCCGAGGGTTGCCGTGGAAACTCTTGGACGCAAATGTGACCCCATCTCGTAAACGTGCCGCAGGGATGACATTTTCGGGACTCGGTAGATGGCACGTGCGGCCATGCGTCACGATGGTCGTCTCACCTGCTGTAAGAGCACGTCTCCGGCAACCCTCTTGAAATTTCTCGCATCTCCGTCTTCTCGTCGTCGCTCACGTGCTTCGTGTAGATGTAACCTTCAAAGCAGAGCTTCGGCGAACCTCGACGAGAGGCCACAAAGGTAACCATGTTCTACAAACAACCCGATGCTAACCAATGAGTCCGGCCAGTCGTACTGTTCAACTGATAGGTTCTCATTTCCAAGTGCGGGAAGGCCTTGGCAAAGACGAAGTACGTATAAAGGCTCCATGTAAAAAGCCAATTTTATGACTTTATCTTCTAGGCAAGAGACTTTGTAGTATGAAATTAATGGAATGTCTTTGGTATTGGTGTTGGGATGACGTGTGTCGGGACAGAACGTATTTGGGTGCCTGGGATGAAGTATCTTCAGATGAACGTCATATTCTCTGCAGTAGACTACCTGGCATGAAATATATCCAAGTATGGAATGCCCTTGGTATGAAGCGCCTTGGGATGAGGCGTCTCGGAATAAAGCGTCTTTGGCACAAAGTGTCTGTGATCAAGTGTGATGGGATGAAGTGATATGGGATGAAGTGAGTGGCCCTTGAAAGGTTCCTGGATGGCTCCGTATACTGCGTGGACTATTCTGGCATGAGATGTCGTGGTATGGAACGCTCACGGGATGAACTGTCGGGGGATGAAACACCTTGGGATAAATGGACTTTGGTATGAAGTGTCTGGGATGAAATGTCCTGGGATGAAGTGACTTGGGATGTACTATGGTAACGCCGGTGGGCTGGCTCAGCCGCCACCATCTATAGACTAATGAAAAGCCCGTGCGCTAATATTTTGACGTCATCATAGTGACACCGAGCCAATATACAGATTGGATACGAGTGCTACGTCAGTGCTCGGCCGGGCCTCGTGTTCAATCAGCGCGTCGAAAAACTCTCGACGTCGGGCTCGGGTCCAATGGCCGAGTTGGCGCCACCCGACCGTGATGACGTTCGGATGAGTAAGAGTGGCGCGTTCGGAGGCCTTCATTATTCTAGATGATCTGTGCTCAACCCCTCCGCCTGCTGTCCTTCTTGTCCCGCGGCAGCGCAGCGCAAGCGCACGAGCAACCAACCTGTGCCGGAGGTGACGGCCTCCACTAAATTGCAAACGTCCTCCATGGTTTGGGTTGCACCCTCTCTTTAATCTAGGCCCTCTAGATAATGCGGGAGAATGAAGCGCCATTCAAATTTGTAGGCGGAGTCGTTCCCTATAAAGTTGTGCGGCCACGTGAAGTCTGCGTGGCGTTGGTGACCGCCTTTACCCGGGGCGGGGATTGCCCTGAAGCGCGCGCTATCAAGATCTCTCCTCTGTTGTCCCGGAAGCCGCGCACGAGCAGTGACCGTGCGAGGACAAGGTCCGCCAGTGCAAGACGCCCGTAAAAGACGGCAATCCCTCAGTCAACAGGAGCTTGAGAGAGCCGGATAAAACAAAAAAAGAAAAAAAAAAAAAGAAAAGAAGAAGAAGAAACAGAAGGTGGTCCCACCGATCGAGCCGGAAGCGCGAATTGCTCTCGCTCGTTCCACATTCGGGAGCATACATGGTTCGAGGAGGGCTGTGCCTCGTATCTTTAGCCCAAACAAATGCTACGCTCAAGGCCATTGTGCCCTTGAGCGTAGTACATTTTCCGAGCTTGGTATGCACGTTTGCAAACAGTCACACTCTATAAGCTTGTCTAGCCGTCATAGACGGGGAAAGAAGAGGGGGGGGGGGGGGGACGATTCTTTGTTCGGAAACCACGTGAGCGCGCCTTAGCGATGCTTGACTGTAAGACGATCTACACGCACCACCAGCAATATAGATGCTACCAGAGCCCGTGCTTGCAGACCTGCATAAGTAGGTCGCCTAGGCACACCTATAGACTTTTCCAATGTTCATAAATGCACAGTCCAAAGTGCCATATCCACAGTCCAGCACGGGCGCGTTTGTGACTTTGGAAATTATGCGCACAAACTCTGAAAATGGCGCCTGCCAGAAGCTCTTTATTTATACGGTATATCGCTTCAGCGTTCTAGCCTGGTGAAGTGGGCTGAACCATACTTTACCTCGCCAGTTGTCTGAAGCAGCAAGAAAAGCAAATTGTTGTGTATATGTTTATACAGCCGGAAGTTAGTCTGCCTTAGTGGACGTCCGGTGTCTCAGCTGTAGATGAGCAATTTAGCCAGTGCGGTACAACCGCTAGCCTAAGGTCTTTAACGTGCACCACACAGTTGTGGCACACGACCGCACGCCGGTACGATGCTCATCCTGATCGAAACGGGGGGGGGGGGGGGGGGGGGGGGGGGGGAATTGAGCCCAGGATCTTTGGGTTCTGCAGCGCGAGGTTTGGCTTCACGTGCTCCGAGCTGGTGTGCGCTGGCCCACTCGGCCACCGATCCTCCTTGAAGTGCTATTGAAGGCCAAGGATGGCGCTTAGTCAAACTTGTAACTAGGGTGCCTACATGTCTGTCTGTCTCTGGGTGAAGACATCCATTGTTGCCCCAAATGTGCCAGCGCGTGACGCTCTCGCGCACTCGGTGCGTGACTTGGGCGGTAATATGGCGTCTATAAATTAGCCAAAGCTAGGCGCTCGAGCTAAGTGACACCGGATTGCGCGCACTTCAAAATGCATAAAAAAACGATTGGGCGGAAAAATGGCTGAGATGTCACCACTCAAGCAAAAGCGCGCGTGTGTATGAAGGCACTCTACTTGTAACAATAATAAACATTGCCCCTCTGTCAAAACACAGACAAACTTCGAGCGTCCCGATACCTGATTAGTACCGAATGTTGACGAATATCTTATTGTGTTGTTGGTTTACTGGTAAAAAAATGGTGTTGTCTGTATAGTTTAGAAAACCCGAGGTTAACCTCAGTGGGCGTCTGGTGTCTGAGCTGCAGATGAGAAATTTAGCCGGTGCAATACCATTGCCAGTTTGGGGATCTTTAACGTGCATCACGCAGTAATGATATGCCACCGCATGCCGGTACAATGCTGATCCAGATCAAAACGCGGACAGGGGTGAGGATTGAACCCAGGATCCCTGGATCCTGCAGGGCGTGGAGCTTCCGCCCCTCGCGCTGCGAGCTGCGGCGCGTTAACACAATCGTAAAATATGTTGACGATAAGGAATAGATGAATGCGCAATATGCCAAAGAAGTTATAATAAACTCTGCAGAACCCAGGATACTGGGTTCAATCCCCTCCCCTGCCCGTTTCGATCTAGGTGAGCATCGTACCGGCGTGCGGTCGTTTATCACTACTGTGGGATGCACGTTAAAGACCCCAGGCTAGCGGTTGTACTGCACTGGCTAAATCACTCATCCACAGCTGGGAGACTCGTCGCCCTTGGAGGCAGACCAAGTTCTAGGCTGTATAAACATACACACAATCCAATTTTTTTATAATCAACTGTTGATTTAGCAAAAGTCAGGCTATACTCTGCCAAAGCTGCTGGCACGAGCACGGGGTTTTATCTCGCGGATCATTTGCATGCGTTCTCGCCCAAACGATACCACAGATGAAGCCACGCGCTCACGCCAGTAGCCTTGACAGCGTTGTAAAGGAAGTATAAAACAGAGAATACACCTTTTCCACAAGGGCGCACCCCTCTTGAATGAGGTCACTTCTGGTGTGCGTTAAAACATCGTTTTGATATCTCCCCACCGCTGGAATGTGTTCCGGAAAAATGCGTTATCGTCACACATTGTTGTTTTGCCTCACCTATATTTTCTAGCTATTCCATGTTGAAATGTTTTATTACTTTTTCATCCCTCATATTAGATAAGCAAGCCACGTGACTGAGAACGGAAGGAAACGAAAAACGTTTATAAGTAATAATCTGAGTACAGCTAACTGTGTTGTTCCACTGTAACCAACCTCGGTGCCTCGTCCACGTCATGAAACATGGAATGTTGGTCTGGCACAAGTATAGGCCATTCGTGGTCATAACGACATCTAAAACCACGAATTGCTCCAAGCGAACGTTTTGGTACAACACACCTTGTCTGTCGTCTACGTGTTCCTCTTCTCTGTCCTTGTCCCTGTGTGCGCAACTGTAACTATGTTCAACAACTACCAACTCGCCCAACTGTCTACTCTACTACACCCCTGCCACAGTATGAAGCCCACCATGCATGGTCTACACTGCTGTCTTATCACTATAACTATACTCTCAGCCTCCTAGCAGTGCTCCTCCTTCAAACAGCTGTATGTTCAATAATCCTTTAATTACATAGCTACTTCTTCACCCGTCAAGCCACATGATTTGTCTTTATCTCCGAAATATGCATTATTTGTCGTTTTTCTTTTTTAATTCCTGCTGTGGTTCACTCGCGCTTGATATGTGAAGTACTCGTTTGCTAAACTTCACATACGGTTGCTCGTTGAAATAAATCATATATTTCTTCTTTGTCCTTTGGCATTTAGCATTGAGGTCTACCATAGCCTCCTCTATACACACAAAGCCTGGCAAGTTCGATGACGGAGCCATAGAGTGCCCGGTCGCAGATTTGGAGCTCGAGGATCTGTAGCAAAAAACATTTCTCGGGGAGTCCGGTATTCAACGCGCAGCTTTTGCAGCGGCGAGGACCCGAAACATGGTTTTCAATGCCGACGAGAAAACAGGCGGTTGCCCGAGGAACGCGAGAAGCACGAGCGGACATTCAATCGCTCGGGACAAGTGTGTTTCGGCGTCTCGCCGCAGCGGGGCGCCCGTTACATGACTCTTGTATAGACTCTTGTCTGCCGCTCTCCTTTTTCACTTTTGCCGTCCGCGTCACGTGACGATTTGCCAGGCTTTGTCAGAATAGAGGAGGCTATGAGTCTACCCACTATCCCCTCAAAGCCAAGAGATCACCGCAACTCTTGTGCAGAAAACCAGACAAAATTGGGGTATGTCCATGTTTATACAGCCTAGAACTTAGTCTACCTCAACAGGCTACTTGTCTCCCAGTTGTAGATGAGAAATTTAACCAGTGCAGTACAACCGCTAGCGTCCTTAACGTGCATCACGCAGTAGTGATACACGACTGCACGCCGGTACGGTGCTCATCCAGATCGAAACGGGCAGGGATGGGGATTGAACACATGATCCCTGGGTTCTACAGCTCGAGCTCTGGCTCCACGTGCTCCCAGCTGGTGTGCGCATAGTGTGCGCTAGCCCGGCCACCGATCCCCTCCTGCGCAAGAAGCAGACGACTTGCTTTCTGGCATAGATCACGAAAGTTGCGGATTCTCCTGAAGCCATTGGATGTTAAAATTTTAAACTTCTACTTGATCAAGTGTGCACATATCCGACGTTCAAGTGCCTTACTATCGGGATTTAATTCAAAGCGGGTTTATTAAAACCCACTCAAAGACACGAAAAAGCACGGACCCAGTCATCTACTGAACGCACTAGGGAGAAAGACACACAAGACGCCTCCTGTCTGAATGTCCAGTCAGGATCATCGCCGGCGTGACAAGTTCGCTTTCGATCCTTGGATTGCATTATAAATGTGGCGGAGAGAATAGCTTCAAAGGTGTTACAATGTGATAGATGCTATGATCTTACGCAGCACATTGATTGAGTCGTGTAAGGTGGCACGTCAACTTCGAACAAGCGTCGCTTTTTGTCTTTTTTGTTTATGGTATGTTCTAACGCAGTGTGTCACTATAAATTTACACTGAGAATGCCAAACCAATCACGCATAGATAATAAAAAAACAACAACACATGATCACAGCACATTCAGTGTTTGTGATTGGTTCAGCCGATGATAGCAGACGCATATAAAGGTGACGATCGCCGTGACGATGCTCTTTTGGCGCTGCCTGATTGGCTCCGTCGGAACGTATAGCATTGGCTGCGTTCGGGCTTAAAGGTGCCCTGAGGAGATTTCCAAACTCGCTTAAATATGGAGATAGCTCACTTTGCTGGCTCTATAAGCATCCTAGAAATTCATAAATCATAGCGATGCGCGGCCAATTTCGTTATTATAAAAGTAATCAAAGATTACAACATACTGAGGTCATCTCCAGCGATGGGAGGAGCATTGTTCCAAAACCAGGACCACAAGCGAAGGATCCTCGCGCCATAGAGTTATTGTAATTTACGCTAGAGGTTCAACCGGCGCAGAGTGAGTATCACCATATTTAGTCGATCTCAAGAACCTCCTCAGGGCACCTTTAATGTGCGATTGAGTATAGGGTAACTATACCTTGTCCCACCTAACTATGGACCAGAGTCAAAGCTACGGGCCGCCAGCTCCAACCACGAGCCAGCTAGAAACCAGATGTTATATAATTTCGACGTATCATTGAGCTGCTTTGAAACGCACCCCGTGGCAATAGATCAAGTTGTTTCTATCCGCCTTCTGGTTGGAGATGGCGGCCCGTAGTTTTGGCTTTAGGCCATCGTAGACTGGTGTTAAGTATAAGGACCCTCGTCCTCTTTTCTTCTGGCGGACAAATCTAACCAATACCAAACCTCGAAGCGTCGGCTTATACGAAAGGATCCTGTGACCCGATGGCTACAGCAACAGCCACTGACGCTAGCTCAGCTGTGAGATTCAGGCATCGTTTCTCACCGTGCTGCCGGCCCCTCGAAGCCTCCGTACCGCTGCACATAACCAACTTACACTTGAATGCGCGCTGTCTTCTTAAAGCCACATCGGCACCAAAAAAAAGCATCCGTTTAAGTTTTTGGAATATTTCGTCTTCACAACTCTGTTACTACGCAATGACATTACTTGGGACGAGAGCAAAAATTGTATCGTGTTTCCTCCGGTGAGAGCATTGGGGCCAATTCCGTTTACGAGAGTTCAAATCCAAGGTCCGTCAAAGAGAGAGGGGGGTAAAAACGCGCGCGAAGAGGAGAAAGACATCCTTGACGCTACGTCTCCACGAGTCGTAGCAATCTGGTCCTTTGGGTCGCAGCCCGGGATGATGACCGTGTCGAAATGACCCGTCTCGTCTCCTTGTTTTTATTTCCCCCCACAGATAAGGCTTCCCGCTTAAGACCTCCCGCTCCTATAAATCTTCCTGTCATGGGAAAGGAGGCAGTATCTTGGCCGGCTACGGTGCACGCCAACGGAATCCACCACAAGACAGCCGAGCAGCTTCACCAGGACATCATGAGGGACGCCGTCAAGTTCAGCAACGCGCAGCCGCGAACCTTCGCCCAGCAGCTCTCCACGCAGGGTGGCAAGGTGGGCCCTCCTAGTCTCTTACCGCGAGAGCCGATTCAGAATCCCAGACGAAGCGGAGCACATCGCTGTTTTTCTAGGGGACCACGAAAGTGAACTTCAGCTGGCCCACAGCGCGCGATATTGATTATGAAACGAAGAAAAAAGCGACCTGCAATTGTTTGTTCGGAATTCGAAGAAGTGTGTCTCTGAAAAGTGCTTCCGACTCTTCTGACACGCTGTTGCTGTAGAAAAAAAAAAAAAAAAAATTTCGCACATTGATGAAATTATAGCTTTCGCGCCTAGACGCAGTGTTAACTTAAGAACTGAAGGATGCTCCAGGTATGAACAGTAACTTTCAAGAACAAATTTTCTGAAGGGTTTAGTGCGAACCGGAGCATCGAGACGAGTGCGTACGCTAAAGCGAAGAGCTGTCGCTCAATTCTAAAAGGCCAGCTGAAAGATCACTGTGTTCCTGCGCATTTTTGGAAACTGAATGAATGGTTCACTAAAGCTGACGTTACACTGCCAACATGTCATACAAAAGGCAGTCTGCAACACTGTCGGAGGCGTGATTCTTCCTTCCTGCAACATTGGTCATACAAAAACCGTTTGCAGCCATGTTCGAAGCATATCGAAACAGTTCTGTCATCATGTACTCAGTGAACACGTTCTCTTTTGTATGATATGATTCATGAGCAGCGAGGACAGCGGCATAAAAGATTAGTTGTGCTGTAACTGAGCCGAGATTTGTATGCAGGCGCGTACGTGAAAAACAAAATGGTGTCGCTGTTGTCGACTTGTATGCCGTTGTATCACTTATGTGTGGGTTCGTGATTTAGGCTAGGTTACCAAATAAGCAGCGTTAAAAGCGCTGCTTTGCGCAATCTATGCACTCTCCAGTTGTTTTAAGAATGTGACGCGAGCACCGACCATCGGTAGATCATGCGCATCATCTCGGCGTGAATGGCGAAATCAGCGAGAATAAGCGCGTGTGCAGAAGGCACACTCCAAAATCGGTGTCGTCTGCTAGGCTGTTCCCGGAAGTATGACTCACCCGTGGTCCTGTTATCCGCGCCGGCGCTTGTCCACCACGAACCGGTGATTAGGGGATCGATATCTCCCACGAATCGCTTTCTCGTCTGACACTTTTTCGTGTGTGTGCCGAGAAAAAAAAATCACTCATACACCCTATTGTCTTTATCACCGATTAGCGGTGAAGAGGGGGGTGGCGCGGATAGCAGGAGCAGGGGTGGGTCGTGCTTGAGGAAACAGCCTAGCAGACGTCGCTAACTTTGGCGCGTGCCTCTTGCAAGAGGCACGCGCCAAAGTTAGCGACGTCTGCTTGCGCTTACTGGTTGATTTCGCCACTTCGAGCCTTGAGGATGCGCTGATTTCCGGTCTACGCTCGGGCATTAGGAACTTTTAGCAAAAGTTTACCGTGTTGCGGGTACCCCACCGCGGGAGCCTTTAAAGCATGCTTCTGAGCGCGTGCCCTGCAGTCACGGTATCGCCCGCGGGTACGCGCTTAAAAGCATGCTCCAAGAGCTCCCGGTTGCGCGGTATGCGGAACACGGTATCGGTTTGCTAAAAGTTCCTATTGTTGAAAATCTCGAGGGTGTACTTCAGTGAAGTGCTGTAGCACATGCTTCTTGATCGTGAAAATTACTGACTATATAAGCTGCGTTCTTCCTGCGCGTCGCTGTAGCTGATGTCCGCAGTCACTTGGCGAAGGCCTGCATGTCGGCACGCACGGAAGGTGAAGTGGCAGGCGTCGAGTCACTTGCCCATACACTCTACAGGGCGGTGTCTGGTTAAGACTGAAGTGGAAGCTCATTCACCTCTTTCCACATCACTCTGAACCTGTCACCGACTATAGTGATGCGGCCTATTCACCAGTGGATACTGTATACGCCAGGCTTCAGTTTATCTTATGGTGACGTGGCCTCGTTGAAGCGATGGTGCGAGAGAGCCGAATAAATGGAGACAGCATAATCCTAGTTATTGGAGGAAAGGTGATCAGACCTGCTATGTTATTCGATCTTTTTTCTGTCCGAAGCTCAAATGCGTAAGTCACCCTGTTTTCCGTTGACTTTGTCTACTCATGTGGCTTGGCATTTCATTCACCATTAATAATGCGGAAACTTTAAATGACACCCCTTGAGCGCCAATGGCAGGTACCCACGGAAGGGCACGGGTAAGCACATGATACATCTAGGCCATCTGCCGTGAAATTGACAGACGCCATTTGTTGTTTTTTGTGGCCTTATTATATCGTGGTTTCGAAGTCAATTGGTTAGAGTGGCAGAGATAATGAAGTTTAAGACATATGAAGGTTTTGATTATGATGCAATTTAATGCAAAGGTGCAAGCGAGCTGGACAAGAATAATGAAAATAATCCCTGCAGAAGGGGAACAAGGGGGACAGAGGACAAACACAAATCTCCAAACACAGCTAGGTGTTTGTCCTCTGTCCCCCTTGTTCCCCTTCTCCAGGGATTATTTTCATCATTCTTGTCCAGCTCGCTTGCACCTTTGCATTTAATTGCATCATAATCATAACCATAAATTACAAGCTTCACCCTTGTTGGTGTTAGACTGGTGGCAGCTGATAAAACCCGTTTGCTCTACTGACGTCTAACCCCTGGTTAGCTCACTTGGTAGAGCGCTCCACCTGTAATGGAGAGGTCCCGGGTTCGATACCAGGACCAGGCGGATTTTTTCGGTCGCGCACCAGTCACCTAGCTGTGTTTGGAGATTTGTGTTTGTCCTCTGTCCCCCTTGTTCTCCTTCTCCGGGGATTATTTCCATCATATGAAGGTTTGCCTGACTCAAATAATAAAAATTGCACCATAAACAATAAAAATTAAGAACAAATTACAAAAAAATGTGTTGGCCCATGAGCAGAAGGAAATGTTTCTGGTCTTTAAAAATCACTTCATAGCTGCCTTTTAATTTGCAGATTAAATCAGAATTGATTTTGTTTGTTCGTCTTTCAAGTAAAGCGAGATTTCCTCTGGGTATGAAATAGGTCTAGCTCTTGAAGCTAACATAAAACTGGAGATGCAGTTGTTTGAAAGACTTGTCCACCTACGTCTTCAAGCCTGATTAGAGAGCTCTTATCTCTGAGCGCTGCGGCAGTGAATGCAATCTGCCAGGACAGTGACCGGCGCTCAGCTCGCTTGTCTACTCGACTTCCCGAATGCATCGCTCTCGCGAATCTCGTTTTACCGCAGTGATAAGCGTATATACTACTCCACTTTCTACTTTCTTGCTTTGTATGAGAGAGAGACAGATAACACGAGCTTTTCGAGATCCATTGTGAATGCTCTGATAGCAGACTTGTCGTGCGACTTTTACGAGTGACTGAGAATCGTTTACAGTGCACACATACTCGCGTGTTTCTTTGGCGAGTAGCCAAACTTCCCGCGCAAGTCTTATTCTAAAGGTCACACGGCTTAATACCCATCCCACAAAAGACAGTCTGCGAGCGTTGTCTAATGCGTGTTTCTTTCGTGTTCGTGCACACAGAAGCATGCAGCAAGCAAGCTTAGAACATGCACGATGAGTGCCCGGAGATAATTCTGACACCATGTCACCAGCTAACACTGCCTTTTGTACGATCATAGCCTCCTCCATACTCACAAAGCCTGGTAGTTCGACGGCGGAGCCATAGAGTGCCCGGTCGCAGATTTGGAGCGCGAGGATCTGGTAGCACAGAGCATCAAAGAGACATTTCTTGGAGAATCTGGACGTCAGCGCACAGCTTTTGCAGCGGTGAGGACCCGAAACACACTTGTTCACTTGAGAGAAGTGTGTTTCGGCGTCTCGCCGCAGCGTGGCGCCAGTCACGTGGCTCTCTTTTTATTCGTAGTCTGCCGCTCCACCTTTTCCATTTCGGAGGCCGCTTCTCGTGGCGATCTGCCAGGCTTTGTCAGTATATAGGAGGCTATGATACAATGTACCATCGAGTTACTGGGGCAGTGTCACTGCCCCAGTAACTGCCTCCTGCCAACTGCCATATGTCTACTGGGATGTGGGACGCGTTTTGAACATGAGCAGTAACTCTATTCTGCAAAAGTTGCCGCGCATGCGTCCACAGCTGAATGACTCAGCATTTTTCGCCCGGGTGATGTTGGCGCTAGAAATTTGTAAAGCTGCAAGATTTTTTCGTGAGGTCTAGAGCGGATGATAGCATGCGCTTGCGGAAATTTCTGTGCGTAATTTTGTGTTGGTGCCCTGCAGGATGACCTTGAACATCCATTCTACGTGGTCGACATCGATGACCTGTTCTACAGGA
Organism: Ixodes scapularis; assembly: GCF_016920785.2. Taxonomy (NCBI): domain Eukaryota; kingdom Metazoa; phylum Arthropoda; class Arachnida; order Ixodida; family Ixodidae; genus Ixodes; species Ixodes scapularis. The sequence goes on from NW_024609881.1 coordinate 109,330,871, forward strand.
TGGACCTCTGGCGCAAGTCCATCCCACGGGCGGCACCCTACTACGGTGCGTGACCGGGAAACTTTCACTTCCGAAAACACGATATGGCTGCGGTTAAATGATCGATTGATTCAAGATTGCCGATAAAAATCGTCTCAATACAATAGCCACCTCCTGGAATAGACACCGACTTAGCTTTATGAGGACTATATGAGATTAAGCCCCGAAGAAGCTGTTTCTCCGCGAAACGTCGCCGGCTCGTCTGACAGACATATTATTTACGTTTTTTTTTTTTTTTTTTTTTTTTTTTTTTCTCAGCGAGCATCTGGTTCCTTCTCGCGTTCGAGCTAATGCAAACCCCATGCAGTGAGTCTCTTGAAGTTGGACGAAAGCCGCATGAATTACACGATAGATTTTTAATAAGCGTAATAGTGAATGTCAAAGATGAAATATGTTATACATCTTTATAGAATACACATATTCAATTCACAATGATTGCCAGAAATGATTTCGGTATCCTTCTTCCTGAGGTATATCGTGGGTCATCCAATCTATTTCAACTGCTTGCCATTCACGTTGCCCTTTTGTTTGCATTCTAACTGACTATACGGCAGGCAAGTTCGTCCGCTCCTTTCGCACCTCGTGCACTCGCCATGTGCGCCCACGTGCTTTCGTTTCCCCCGATCTTAACCAATGACGACGCTCGATAGGCTACTTCGTCATCAAGCGTTCTAAATTTTGCCCTTTGATTGGTGTGCCCCTTTTTGCGTGCCGATGCTTCAAAGACCCATTCTGCAACACTTGTTCCCTGTGTAGTCTCCGAGAAAGTGAGAACGGCAGAGAGTTTGTTCTTCAGTTGTCCAGTCTGTACATGCGTTGCCAAAGCACCGCGGAGGGCAACGAACGCGTCTGGACGCCGTGCATTCGAAAGACGTTCCTTGCCATTCTCATCCTTGTCGCTGGCTGATACGGTTGGTATGCTGCATGCAGTAAGAAGTAAATGACGATCGTCTGTGTCCTCTTCAGCTGTCAAGTGCAACGACAATCCCGTAGTCCTCGAGGTCTTGGCTGGCTCCGGCTTGGGCTTCGACTGCGCCAGCATCAACGAGATCGAGACCATGATCGCCCTCGGTGTGGATCCCTCGAGGATCATCTACGCGCACCCACAGAAACACGTCAGCTTCATCCGCAGGGCCCGAGATCTGGGCGTCGATCTCGTGACCTTCGACAGCTCCGAGGAACTCTACAAGGTAATTTGTCCCCTTCCCCCCTCCCCCTCCCCTTTTTTTTTTTTTTTGGAGAGACGCTGTGAGAGATGGCTTAGTAGGTACATCGTTTCTTTTGGCAAAAAGGCCACAAGACAAGGACATAAAATAGCATGTGATGTGTCTCTTACTTTATGTCCTTGTCTTTGTCGTTGTCAAAAAAAGGAAAAAAAAGTACCGTTTAAGAGGGGAGTGCCTGCCGAAACCGCTTAGGTTTGATTATCCAATTAAAGTTGCACAACAAATTAATTGTGAATTCGCAGATCAAAGAACATTACCCAACCTGCCGACTCGTACTTCGACTAAGGGTAGACAACGACAAGGCCTGGTTCGCCATGGGCGACAAGTTCGGCTGCACCGACAAGGAGGCCGTACAACTGCTTCGCCTGGCTAAGGACCTGCAATTGGCCGTTGTCGGCATCTGGTGAGCGCAGGCGGGGATCTGGTGGTCGAGCTTCCTTTCTAAAGTCATTATTTCGGTGTTGAGAAAGAACGTATCCAGTTAACTGTCGGCGCATAGCTCATTCACTGTCTCGGAAACTTTTCGGTCCAAAAGCCACTGCAAAAAATCGCGCAAAAAAAGAAAAAAAAAAAAAAGGATTTCAGATTTAGAAAGTGAGGTTCGTGTTGGGGAAGGAAGTGTCAGCCGAAATAATAAAGCAGTATTAAAACGACCTATTTAGGAAAGGGCCGTCGAAGTATGGTGGCATCTTAATCCGGTCTTGCTAGTTGGAAAAAAAGTGTGTGCCTGCCTCCTGCACCCTAGTGTTTCATTATTATTTTTTATACTATCTTTTTTTTATAAATTAGAAAGTAAAAAAATAAATATATACATTGCGGCAACGTCTCGCGATTTTTTTTAGCAGTAAAAGTTGAAGTACCTCTACTTTGCATATTGCGACTCAAAAATCTATCGGACATCGACTGCCGAATTTTGATTGATGAAGTCGAGCTCAACTTGTAGAGACTGTAGCCGACGACCGCCTAGAGCCGAGGTAACACTGCTATTATACATCATTCAATATACACCCTGCTCGCTGCAGACACGTTGACAAAATTATGTGCGGATAACGCGTCAAGCATCTTCGGAGTATGTTTGCTTCACACTTGCTTCAAACATGTTTGCAGACAGCTTTTTTGTATTATGTACTAGCAGTATGATCGTAGCTTGTACGAGTGGCACGTCTATATCCACGAGGTCCCGTGTTCTAATAGCATACCACGCGCTTACGTCGCCTCTTTTCTTGGGGACGCTGCAGCTTCCACGTGGGCAGCAGCAACCAGGACCCGACCGCGTTTGCTGGCGCCATCGCGGGAGCGAGGAGGGCCTTCGACGCGGCACGGGCCATGGGCTTCGACGTGACTCTCCTGGACATCGGAGGCGGGTACCCCGGCGAGAAGGAATCCGAACCCATCTTTCTCAAGGTCAGGGAGGCTACCAACTTCTAGCCGCCTAGAATGCGCGAGCGTTTTTGAAGGACACGGACAAGCGCGCATTGTTTCGATATCTGTATAAGTCGAGACCGGTTATAACGAAGTCAACGGGAATCGTGATCACTTCACTGTAGCCGCTATTTTGTTATAACCGAGTTCGTAATAACCGGTCTCCACGCCGTCGTCACTAAAAGAGATACCACGAACAAGCACACGTGGCGCTGCAAGCGTGCTCACGCAGTGGAAAGGAGATTGCCTGGCGGGTGGCATCGTTTGTAGCATGGAAGGGGGGGGGGGGGGGTGCAGTTAGAGGTCGGCAGAAAACAGCCGTTTTCAAAGCTCGTGCTCGAAAGACCGCACATATATACTTTAACGTCATCTACGACTTTCGAGATGCTAAACAACTAGCACAGATCATATATGGTAGTATCAATACAATAAAAAAAAAATCTGGAAACTATGGCAGCCTGTCGAAGCACCCATATATTCGCAACAATGCGGCCCCGCGTGCGACGATTTCACCGTTTCGACCGCGGATTATTATTATTTTTTTTTTTTTTTGCGATGCCGACTGCAGTACCTTGCTTGCGTCAGTATAGAGGCATAATGCTCTCACTTTAGAACTTTTGATTTTGCTACACGTAACGTGCGAGACAGGGTACGTGCATCAGCGCCACCTATAGACGAACACGCGGCTCTGCCGTCATGCCGCTACGGTGCTGCGGTCGGCACAGCAGATGCGCAGACGTTACACTTGACGCGAATCTGGTTACTGCGCGTGCTTGTTTGTAGCCAGCGCGTTTGTCTATAGACTATGGTCAAATACAAGGTGAAGGTACACCAGAGGCTCCCATTTACACCCTCAGTATATGCCGCCATTGGCACTGTCACGCTGGTCACGAATACTGCGTTTCCTAATTGATCCGAGGGGTGATTCGACATCCGTGGCCGGTGCGTGGTGGTGTTTACTTCGCGCGCACTTCAACGTGTATCTTACCAGGGACACAAGGCCGTAGAGCTGGACGGTCTACGTCACTTACGGTGGGCCAGAGCGACTCATCTGATTGGTCAGGGGTGCTGCGTCAGCCTTCTGCTGAAACTCGTGTTCGAGCAATAAACACGAACCCAACCCCTGTATTCAAAAAACGCGTTTAAAACATTTCGTACGCTGGTTTGCATTTTGCTACGATATATCTTGGCGAAGACTAAAGAGAGTGCGACTTCCCATTGTGTTTGCACGCAGACGGCGGACATCATAAACGAAGGATTGGAGAAATACTTCCCCGAGAGCTACGGCGTGAACATCATCAGCGAGCCCGGCACCTTCTTCGTGCACTCCGCTTTCACGCTCTTCGCCAAGATCATCGGCAAGCGAATCAACGAAGGACAGAACAGTAAGTGCGCGGTTGCTGTCGATAAATTCTTCTTATAGATAACACCAAGAGAGAGAAAGAGAGGGGGAAAAAACATTTATCAGCCGGATTTTGTGAATGCAGCCATAAATTCTTATAAAATGTAGAAAATGCGTCGCCTAGCATGCCCCGTTTCTCTTTTTCTTTCTTGGTGTACGTGCCAAGAGGATTACTTACTGTACCTTCTTTAAACTGTCAATAATTGGTCTGTGAAGATCAATTAAAAAATTACATTTCCCACCAACACACTCGTGGACACCTCAAGATACTTAAGAAAAATTAGAACTAATCTTGACGTTCATTTTATTGTCGATATTGTACGTGTCATTGGCCGATGGCCGCAAAAACTTAGTTGTTATATCTACGTTTTCGGGTGGCTGTATCTTGTCTGCTTACCTTCCCCGTGTCACGCTTGCCTTAGGCAATATCTTTTACAACAGCACGAAAAGAGGTGAATCGGTAGTGGGAATTATAAATGAATATAATAGATAATCTGTATTTTTAGTTGAGCAGCGCTCTATCGAATCTATATTGTTAAAAGGCTATGCTCCTCCCGATGATAGCTGTGGGGCACTTGTGTAGTGCAACATACGAAACATAACGATTCTTTGTTCCCAATTGCAGATACCAAACCCCGACAAATGATGTACTACATTAACGAGTCGGTCTACAAATCCTTCGTGGTGTCCCTCTTCAACGACGACCCTGTCGAGCCTCTGCCTCTGGTGGTAAGTCATGGTCCCAGACCTTGGCAGAAAGCCAGATTGCGGAAGCTTTCTAGTAACACTCTTGATATATGCTCTTTTGAGACTGTAATATGCTGTAATACATCCATAGTGTTTTTGTCGTTGAAAGAACGTGTATATTTAAGTTAAGTTGTCTGGACAGAAATACAAAGATGGCGGACGCTAGCAAGAAAGGCGCGAAAAGAAAACACCTGAGAAGTCTGAGATTGGCAGCCGAAGTTCGTTACATAAACCTATATAGCTTCAAAGTATTTATATACTGCAGATGTTAAGATATTGGACGAAACGTCGGCACCCTGCCTAAGACTGGTTTATTTACTGTTTTTTTTTTTTTAATTTTGTTGCACCGCATTTTCTCTGAGACATTTTGCGCACTATAAAGGGCCATCATAATCTAATCCCGGAGACACGTTGTCTAAGGGTTCAGATCATGATGTTTCCTAGCCAGCTCGCCTGCATACCTTGCCGGCGAGCAACCTTGTTTCCTGCAAAGTGAGCCTGAATTTGTTTTAGTTGCAAAGCCAATTCATTGAGGAGTGTTTGCTTGCATTTTTGTTTTACGTTACGTTATGAATCACGGCAACATCCGCGTCGCGTGCAAAGCTGCTTCTTAAAATGGTTACCATGCTTCACAGGACGTACAGATGTCTTGGTGACTTTTGTAGTAAGCGGACGTAAGCTTCCATAACGTAACGTAATATAAGAAAACGGGGCTATGTGAACCAGCCTTAATATGCTGGAACGTATTAATCAAAGCATTGAATCTCACGAGTTGTGTGCATCAAAGCCAAAAATACAGCCGGCTGAGTGTGGTCACTATAGCACCAGTAGCACTATAAAACGACTTGCAAGCACTATCGTTCGCGCAAGCCAGAAAACACGTATTTCCAAAACCACCCGCTCTCGACCCGCGCGCATTTCAAGGTTCAATAAACTGCACATGCACGGAACTCTTGAGGCGCAGTTTTGCCTAACCAAAGACTACGCGCACATCCTTGGCGTTTCAGGACTCTGACGGTCCGCTGCACGAAAGCATCGTGTGGGGCATCACGTGCGACGGCCTCGACAAGATCAAGGCATCCTGCAAGCTCCCCGAGCTCTCTGTCGGCCAGTGGCTCATGTTCGAGAACATGGGCGCATACACCATCACACTCAACACGCCCTTCAACGGTTTCCCCAGCGCAGACATCGTCTACAGGTCATCCAAACTCGTCGAGTAAGTGGTACATGTGATGTCAGAAAACTAGGGCCACCGAATAGGGTACGAATTATAGAGCCACTAAATAAGCTACGTTTCAAAGTAAGGACATCTTAAGTCATTTTGGTGCATAAAATCGTGGTTGCCAGTTGTCTGAAGCTTTATCTGAAATTGCTTGAAGCGCTTTTCCGTACCCCCAGAAATGTGAAAACAGTTCGCGACAGGAGAAAAAATATATCACCAGAGCTCCCTGACACTAAAGCTAAGGAAGTCGCATTTATGAATTGTGGCGACCGACAGTTGCGCATGTTCTGCACTAAGCACCAAGATGACGGCGCCAACTTGCAGATCGGGGAACGGAGTGCTGATAAAGTCTAAGCGTAGCTCATTTAGTGGCTCTAGGCTACACTTCCAAGCATACTGCCGCCACTTTGGCCATCTCGATGCTTAATATCTGTCAGGCTTCGCGTCCAGCTGCGCTGACGCCTTCGACACACGAGGACCAACGTCGTGACAACACTCCTCTATTTCCCAACTCAATATGGCCGCCAAGAGCCGCGCTCTTCTCTCTTTCCGCTCTTTCCATCCAGAGAGCGGGCGCCCTCTCGCGCCTCCTCCGGGAAGTCCACAGGGAACCACTTGCGCCCCCTCCGGGCGTCATTCAGAGACTGGGGAGTCCGCACGTGACTCCGGCCGTCGGCGCCGCCACATGTTCCTTACGTATCATTGTTGCCAGTTATCTGAAGAGTCATCTGAAATCGCAGGAAATGGTTTATATCGTAGCTCTGAAATGTTAAAGCAGTCCGCAACAGAGCAAAACGATAGTAAAGAGATTAAGGGAACCGTTTTTGCACATCCGATACAGTATACGATGGGCCTTCCGGTACGAACTGCGCATGCGCGAGTCTTCTGCAGTAGCACATGCGCAGTGCGTACCGGAGGGTCCGTCGCCGTGTGCAATGACGGTTCCCTAAAACTCCCTGATGCCTGAACTCCCCGACACCGCACCCAAAGCTCAGGAAGTCGCATTTTCGAAAAACCAGAACGAAAAATATTAGATCCACATCCAGATCTGAATTTGGGCGTGAACAAATGTCAAGGTTAGCCCGGGCGGAACCTTTTGTGATGTTTTTTTGTTTCGCTTGCAGAGTGGAAGTTTCTTTTGGTCCAATCCTTTCATGCGACAATTGAGTAACTGTCGTCAATTGCGCAACCTCTGCACTGACCAAAACCGGGCCGTACGCACTACGACCACTGGCAGAATTAAAACGGCAGGGAGGTCCCTCACTTGGCCAGCCTCCAGCGTGCACTTTCATACCTTCGACACCAGTTTTCGGTCATTCGTGAGCCTCCAGCGCGCGCGCGCAGCGAAAGCACAGAGGAAGTTAACGGGCGTCTGCTAGAGACTTGCCATCGGAAGGAGGCACCCTGTCGTTTTCATTCTCTCCGTAATTTTTGGCATGTTACCTGCCCGAACGATTGTGAAGATGACCTGCGTAGCCTTCTTCGCCATTTTCTAAATCTTGTGCGTGCGCAGCAAAGACGAGGACGAAGGAAGTACAGGACACAGACGAGGCGCCCTGTTCGCCCTTCGTTCTCGTCTTTGCTGCGTACGCGCCAGGTTCATGAAGTGACCAACCAAGTAGTCCAAACAGCCGCTCTTCTTCTTTGTCATATATACCGCCCAGTTGATAGGTATAGCTGGACAAAATTCGCGGTATAATGGCACGAATTTGGCCATGGGCAAAAGGCGAGTGGTCCGAGATTTGCGCAGACCTCGGAGCACGAGTTCGCGCTGCAGAGCCCGGGAATCCTTGATTGCATCTTCGTCCCTGCCTTCTTTGATCTGAATGAGCTTCGTACCAGCGCATACTGCGTCCGTGTATCGCTACTAAATGATGCACGTTAGATCCCCCAGTTTAGCGCGCCGTATTGCACTGGCTAAACTTTTCGTTTGCAGTGGAGAAAAGAGACGCCGCTTGGGGCAGACAAGCGACCCGCTCTCTAAACTGCTATATACAATACATTAACTGACCAGGGTTGGAAATCGGAATCAAAATAAGTATACACAACATGAATACATGTCGCACGTTTGTCATACGCGTATACACCAACGCGCGACCCTGGCGTCCCGCTGTCTCGGTTGCCTCGTCTGGCATGCTTCCTTCTGACATGTCTTTTGATTAGCGAGTTCCTCCTTGCGTTCCGATGTGGCAAGACGCATCTTGGAACACTTGCTCGCTGAAGAATTACAGGACTCGGCGCTATAGTTTGATGAGACAAAATAAAAATACAGAGGGGCCTGTCTTCTTCCGCCGCTTTAATGTTTCTCGTTGGCACGCAGAGACCACCTCAGGCGGCACAAGCTTATCCAGCACATCATCGACTCCGCCTGACAGCGGCGCTGACGATGGCCTTTCACGGCGCACTCTGGAACAAGGCCTGCATTGCGAGTCGACATGCAATGCGAAGACGACCACATCCTCGTTCGAAACCTTTATTTAAGCTCTCTGCGTCTAGGAGAGAGAGAGGGCCATGGCACTGACAACCGTCTGGACGACACTGTCACTTTTGGGCACCGATGGTTCCCGGTATTGATCGATAGCTGAGGTTATAGCACTCTTTCTGGTATGAGGGAAAGGGATTCGGCATGTAGCTGGTCGTTGGTCTGGTCGAGTTGGGAGGAACCCGCCGAAATACGGCCCTCACGGATGCGTTCGAGATCCTTGTCAGACCGACGTACGCTGATCCCGGGGTGATTGGTTTGCTTGTTTGGTGAAATAAATGTATCGGATGGAAGAATGAAACTACAAATTTGTCTAATGTGCTTCTTATTTGTACATTTTTCCAGAGGACCATCGTACTACGTTATAAGTTATAACTTATACGTTGCTTGCACTAAAGTCGTCAGCTGCCATTATGATTGCCTTGTTGCTGAGCACGTACCTTTGGGAGCCATTTTGAAGAACAGCGCAAATAACACACGGACAAGAAGGAGAGAACAAACAGGACATACCATTCTGAAAAATGGTATGGATCCATTATTTCAAATTGGATTCATACCAACTCGCCCAACTTTCCATTCTAGTAACCTTTAGGAGCGTCGAATTTTCACCACCGCACTTGTTTTTCTCAGCAAGAACGGGTAGGAATGACCACCAAGTTGTCCAAAAAACGTATGGTGATGATGATGATGATGACCATGATGATGATGGTGCAATGACGTCACGCTCATGCCAGCTTCAAATAAAAAGAGTATGCCAATGTATACATATTTGTGGTTATGGTGTTGAAAGAAACACACAACTAGGCAGGTAAGAAAATAATGTGTCGATTCGTACTCGCACCCGGAACGACCACACAGTCCACTCTTTTATAGTGCTTAAGTACAGTCAAGCTAATTACGAAAGCCACGCATTAATAAGCGTATTTTCGATCAATCGATGCCTACAAGCGCTAGGAAATACGAATAAAATTGTGCTGTGAGAGCGCCCAATTGACCGATCGCACCAGTCAGTTGGACTATAGATATAAGGGTGATTTCATCTCAACCGAGGCACGGATTTAGGTTCAAATTTTTAATTTTGATGGAAAAAGAAATATTGTAAACAACTTAATTTTCGCGAGGATTTAATTTTCGCGAATTTTGTGAATCGCCTACAATTCGCGAAAAATAGATCCCGCGAAAAATTCCGGTAAAATGTAAACACGACGAAAATAATCCCTGGAGAAGGGGAACAAGGACAAATACAAATCTCCAAACACAGCTAGATGACTGGTCCGCGACCGAAAAAATCTGCCTGGTCCGGGTATCGAACCCGGGACCTCTCCATTTCCAGTGGATTGCTCTACCAACTGAGCTAACCAGGGATTAGACGTCAGTAGAGCAAATAGGTTTTACCAACTGCCACCAGTCTAACACCAACAAATGTGAAAGGCTTGCATTTTAAGTAGGGTTGTGCAAATATTCGGAATTTCGAATAATACACTATTCAATATTCGCTTCGAGAAGAACTGCACTATTCGCGTTTTTCGAAGTGTCTACCCGCGCTTCTTACCGAACACTGGTGCACTATGGAGAAGCGATACCCGCGGAAGCGAGCTCCGCGGGTGCTGCTTTTCTGCATTACACTAGTGCTTGGCAAGAAGCGCACTCAACGGCGTAACCCGCTGCGATAAGCACTTGGAAAAGTATGAATATCGCAATTGCGTGCTTGGAAGAAAAACATACATTCAAAGCGAGATGGTGCCCGCGTGCCAGCCGCATTTGAAAATAAATAGAAACTTTGTGAATGTGTACATCTACATTGTAGTAAATGTTTCAAAATTATTCTGACTGTTATGCAAGAGCACATGTTAGGCAGAGATGCCTTTACAACCTGCGTTCATCATTAGCAATTCTTTCTTTTTTTAGCTCGAGATTAAAGAAAGAATATGTTATTTAGCAAGATTTGTAAATTCACTCAATTGGGAATACTTGGCCACTTCTATAGACTATTCCATTTAGGGCTCTCTGGGCGGCACCATTTTGTTCGACCGCAGCGCCCTCTCCACACATCCGGGAAGTTCAGCGGGTTCGGCCGTTCGGCGGGGTAAAACGAGAGAGAGGGCACGCGCCCGACTCCGCTAGCAGACGACAAACTGGGAGGTGTCCATTCTCCATCTTTGGGCTGTACCGGCGGGCTCTACCGAACATCGAACTCTCGCTCGTGGCTGCCGTTTTGAAGTGGTTCGCGTTCTTAGAATAGTTATGGCTACTCCAAAATCAGCCTGTAGCTCTCTGTCGTTCTATTTTGCTAAATGATCAACTAGCATATCTTTTTTCCATTACTTAAATAGCAGTTGAGTCAGCCGGCAGTACTACCCTCAACTACTGCTTGTATTGCGGCAGGAGAACACGTTTTATTTACTATTTCAGACTTCCACTCATGGTCGCTAAAGGCCTACACCAGTGCGAACTTTTGTATAGTAAAAAGGGTACAGCAACCGGATTTTCTTTTCGCCAAAGACACCGGCCAATCTGACACAGTTTCCCCTATTTTTGTTTTTTATTTGCACGCAGGTAACAGCGCGATTGGACCCGGGGAGTCTTTTTATCTAGCATAATATTACACGACAACTGGCAAACCAAAATCTGCGCATCTGCGCTTGAAAGTTCCCAAATGACGCGATTTTAAACAGAGTTCGCACGCTAGCCGGACGCTAGCTACAGCCCACTCGGCGGAGCGGACGACATGCGGGTTAAGAGAAGGAGTGCATTTTTTTATATTTTACCCTCTCTGCTATGACCCTAATGGAACTGTCTATATGATTCGTTTTATGTCAAATCCGTCGTTTACTTGCCATCACGGACATTAGACCTTCTGAGGTTACAGTTTATAAATGGAGATAGATTAAACTTAGCTTATAAATGAACAAGTGGAGCAACCTTCACGAGTTTAGCTGGGTTTTCGTCTAAGCACGATGCAATTGTAGTGAAAGCCGTGGAAAAACTATTCGATATTTGAATCGAAAATATTCGGCCCAAACCACTATTCGCTTCGAATTCGCTTCGAACTCAAAATCCACTATTTGCATAGTTACTAATTTTAAGGTTATGATTTTAATGCAGTTCAATGCAAAGGTGCAAGCGAGCTGGACAAGCGAGCTGGACGAGCGAGCTTAGCTCGCTTGCACCTTTGCATTTAATTGCATTATAAAAATGTAAACACATTGGAATCTATATTGAGATCCCACCGCGTCGCGAAAATTAGAACCCGCGAATTATTCAAGAACTTCAACTTTGACCTAAATCGCGAAATATTGAGCCTGCGGAAAATAAGTCGTTTACAGTATATGTTTTGGGGCAATTCCTATAATAAAATAAGACGCAAACGGCAATTTCGCCGGATTTTTTGTTCTCAAGCTATGGACCGTTGAAGCGGCCAAGGTGGAAACTGACGTTTTCCCAGCTTATCGGAGGTGCCATTATTTTACTCCATCCCTTTTTCCTACTTTCTACGCTACATCAATATAACTTTTTGGGAACACTCTAGACATAGGCTTTTTCATGATAATTAAGCGTTTTTAAGCGTAATTAAGGTTATAACATTCTTAATGGTTGTTTTTATTTGTCAAACCGATATTTGATGAAGTTCAGCAAGCTGTGCTGTGTGACCTAATCAACATATTTTTGTGATCGTTATATCACCCTATAGCTCCATTTAAGTTCTTTCTTTTTAGTATAGTAGATGTGCCTGAAAAACGAAAATTTCAAAAAAACAAACAAAAAAAAAAACTGGCAAGTTTAGAGTCGATTTTCTTAAAAAACACTTTTTATTGCTTTTATTTTTTATTCACAGTTAGTTAATATAGTAGTCTATCAGAAACTACCAACAGAAATTGTAATATATTGTTTGTATGGCCGCTATTAAGACTCGAATCTCGTGGTATGAGCGTTTTGAACGGGACTTCGCACAGGCGCTCTACTGAACATAATTTTGGCCTATGTAAGGTTTTCTATTTATCGTTAGCAGTTACCTCAATATCCAACCATAAACATTAAATAAATTTGGAGTAGTTTACTTTAAAAAATTTACTTCGAAGTCCGTATCCACAAGTGCGGGCACCCAGCGCTTACTTCCTCCCAATACGGGTTAGAGAATTCCTCTGGGGCTTTGAGTTTGAAATACCGAACTTGACTTGCAATTGTCATATTTTCTTATGCCAAACAGATATGCACAGCATATACATATGTATGATGTAGTATCTGACGCTTAGGAAGTACGGTTTATTTTGTACGCGTACGGGCTCTTTCGTAAATAACAAGCATTTCGTAACGTGTAAGGCTTCAAACGTGTTAGTCATATGTTTAGGTTTCGTTTCTATTTTCAGTGAATCATGTCTGGTTAGTTAGACTTTTTCCTCTTGACTTGATTTTGTCCGGGAGTCTAGATGTTACGTATCTTCTCCGTCAATAGGGCGAATTCGCTCACACACCTTGCAAATCACGCTAGTGCCAAGTAAGTAAGTATTGTTAGGATGAATATTGTTACTTCACTGGCTTTTACGCTAAGATATTGAGGTAAGTACTAACATTAAATAGAAAATCTTACATAGGCCAACATTCTGCACAGCTGAGCGCCTATGCGAAGTCCCGTTCGAAACTCTCCTCTCACAGCACGAGATTCGAATTTTTGTTTGGAGAAAAATATTTGGAGAAAAATGAGAAAGCGGCGAGGCGTCAAGGGAGCATGGCTTGTGAAGGCTAAGTGGCCGATGTCATGCCCACAAGCAGCAACGTCCAAGATGACGGAATTTACCATTTTTCGCGTTAAACAAATACTTATCCTATCGGCATGGGGTACAAACCGGGGGGGGGGGGGGGGGGGGGGGGGGCAAGGGGGCACCCCAGTTCTCAAAGTGGGGGGGCAAGGCATGCGTTTTGCCCCCCCCGGAACAGCCGCCACTGGGGAGTTAGGAAATGAAACGACCCTTTGCCCCGTAGACCCTTGCTATAGCCTCCCTAAACAGCCCCTCCCCCCCCCCCCCCCCCCCCCATCCTTCCCCCTCCCTGTTCGCGTCGCTTCGCAACGACGTTGCGCCTGTATCACTGGCGCAACGACGCCAGTGATAGTTTCGGCGCAAATTTACCTCATTCATAAGTTCACTAATAATTAATTTAATTCATCGTTTAACAATTAATTCAATAACTAATAATTTACTACTAATAATTAATCTGCAGATGAAAGACATTTCTGTTTGTATAGGTGGCGCAAGCTACCATCCATCACAAATAGTAAGTTCGGGCATACATCCACATGACCGATACAGCTTCTATTTTGCGTGGGTTGCGTCTCTGCGTTGCGTGTGGGTGTTGACGTTTCGCAACATTTTATGAATCGGCATTGGCGTTTATTTATTTATTTTCTCTGAAGTCGGTGTTGCAGCTGGGGACGTAGTATCGTGTGTCCATCGGACGGTGCTCGCAGCCGGCGACGCCGTTCTCTGCACGGTGTGGCTTTCCTGGTTTTCCCGTTTCCTAACCGGAAGCTTCTCGACGAAGACGCGATGCCGTGAAAGCAGGGGACGATGGGTCTGGCCAAGCTTTACCGCGCGGTTTCCCGGCTTAGCCAGCCGTTCAAGTTCCTGGCACACCTCTCGCTGTGTGGCTACGTCAGCGGACTGCTTTGCCTTCTCTCCGGAAGCCTCCTGCTCGCTTTTTTCGGCTCCAACATCAGAGAGGAAAAGGCTGTCAAACGGTAAGCCAGGCGGCATTCGGCCCGACACTGGGCGACCGTGTCAACGGGTGCCGCCCTTTGGCTTGTAAAGGCTGCTTCGAACGTTTAATAGCCTCCTATGACATTGTCAGAGTTATTTGAAAGAACGGCAAGTAAAATATACGCAGATTTGAGACGTTCTGAAAATACCCGATAGATGGCACTCGAACTCATACGGGAATAGAGTGCCTTCATACACTCGCGCTTTTGCTTGAGTGGTGACATCTCAGCCATTTTCACGCCCAATCGTTTTTTTATGCATTTTGAAGTGCGCGCAATACGGTGTTACTCAGCTCGAGCGCGCAGCTTTGGGTAATGCATAGGCGCCATTTTATCGCCCAAGTCACGCACCGAGTGCGCGAGAGTGTCACGCGCTGGCACATTCATTGCAACAATGGATGTCTTCACCCTGAGACAGACAGACATGTAGGCACCCTATACGGGAACGTGTGAACACCGAAGGCAGCACTTGCAACAGGTGCGGCGTTTTCCAATGTTGTTCAGCAGCTCGTCTGCGGTGAGCAGCGGGCCACGTCCGTCTCATGTTTAGGAGCAGTGTTGGCCAAGTGTTTGTCCCTTGAGAGCTCGCATCTGCGGCCAACTTCACCCTTAGGCACGAGAAAAAAAACACATTGGGTAGAGATTGAAGAAGATGGGTGAGTTCTTGGACGGAAGACACATGAAGCGACAATGCAGAGTACTTGCCCCAAACTATAGAGTTCGGAAGTTGGAACTGATTGCTTTGTGGCTTGATGTTACGGATGCCGTGTCCTGTTCTCCACTTGTTCATGCGTTTTGAGCGTTTGCAGTGTCGAACTTGCAAACGGGTCACGTCGAGTTTGTTCCTTGTGTTCCAAAGAGCACAAGAAAACCGACACACTCAATGCAGAGTTTTAGCAGATCGTTTTTTTCGCCTCTATAACGACACCCGATAGCGATACGATCCATGTCCAAGGCCGCTGGAGGGGAGAGGAGGTATCATTATCGAGGCGAAAAAAAATGATCTGCTAAAACTCTGTATTGTCCGAGTTTGTTACTGGTTTGGTGCTGGCCACCCAGAGGTCTCGGGGCATTGTTCGCCGGTTGACATCGCTTAAATGTTCACAGTTCTTCAACAAGTTGTCCTAGCCAACCAACATCATTTGCATGCTGCAGCAACTTGACGTACAAGGTGTCCTCCAAAATATTTATACGGATTTTTTTGCCGCAAAAATGAACTATGCATCGCCAAACGCTCGTTCTCAGCCTAAAGGTAGTGGTAGAGGTTCGAACCAGATGCCGAAGTTTCAGCACGAACCGTTTGTTTTCGGTTTCTGGCGCCACAGAGCTCCATGTATTTGAAAGCTTCGTCGGCTACCATTTTCCCATTGAAATTTTCAGAAAATCGCTTATAACTTTTGAATGAGATATCGGATTGTGCTGAGCCTTTGGCATCTGCACGGGCGCCTAGAGCTACCTTCGGGCGGAGAATGAGCTTTCGGCAATACATAGTTTATATTTGCAATAAAAAGAAAAAAATTCTTTTTTGTGGTTGGCATTTAGGTTTAGGTGAAAGTGAGAGAAAAATAGATGTTGGTAAGGTTGAGATCATCAAGCAGGGGTCATCTGACTGGTTGCATAAGTCGAGGGACAGATAAGTTTTCTTATTAATTTACTGTAAATTCGTAGGATGCAAGGTGCAGGCACCCAGTTGCAAAAAGTTGCTTCCATCACTTGTATAGAAATGTTTAGGAGCATTACTATTACAAGCTAGCTTAACCTTGAAGGGGCACTCAAGTGGATTTCGAGATTGTCTATTTATTGTCGTAACTCAGTCTATGGGCTCTGAGCATCTTAAAAAACCTGAACTCACATTCAAGAGCGACCGATTTCCCTATTAAAAGTCCAATCAAAGATTGTGCTTCGCTCCCCTTTCTGCATTATGGTGCAGAACACCAGGGGGCTCCACGGGAAGGGAATGCTGCAGGGGAGGGCATGTGACGGCTTCCCGGTGGACTGATTTTTCGAAGGCGCTCGTATTCGAAAATTTAGTCTGCCGGGAAGCCGTCACCCGTGATTGGCATAGGTCGGCATTTTAGGACCCACTCACTCACCATCACATCACCGAAATTGGCAGCCCATCAAAGTCATTCGCAATCACATCAGAAAGTACACTACCATTCAAAAGTCACAGCCCTTCACATCACAGAGTTCAACTGTGCGAAAGACTCATAGCCAATCACATCACGCACCCTCAAACTCGCCCCCATCATGGTTACTCACAATCACGAGGAGGTCCCACTCACAGCCAGTCACTCACATCACGGCCCCTCAGAGTCGCCCCCTTCACGGCTACTCACACTCATGAAGAGGAGGCCCCACTCACGGCCAGCCACTCACATCACGGCCCCTCAGAGTCGCCCCGATCACGGCTACTCACACTCATGAAGAGGAGGTCCCATTCATGACCCCATCACGGCTACCCACACTCATGAGGAGACCACTCTCACGGCCAGCCACTCACATCACGGCCCCTCGGAGTCGCCGCCTTCACGGCTACTCACACTCATGAAGAGGAAGCCCCACTCACGACCCCATCATGGCTACTCACACTCATGAGGAGCTCACACTCACGGCCAGCCACTCACAATCACGGTCTCGCATCCCCTCATCAAGGGGCCTCCTCGCTACGAGCCGAGCGGGCCGGCGCCTGCGGCTCTAATGTTTGTTTTGGTTTGTTCCCAGTATTTCTTTTTAGTTTTTTAACATTGAGCAAGAGGCATCCACGCCACGCCGGCACCACAGCACTACTAAAAAAAAAAAAATATATATATATATACAAATAAGCCAACCCCCGTAAGTTTTTTTCTTTTCCCCTTTTATTTGCACCGAGCGCGAAACCCGCTTTCCCAAGGTCAACCAGATTCGGGACGACAACTTCCTGTTGTCCCCGGCCCCCCATCCCACGGGGAAAACCGCTCCGGGACAAGCAGGGAGCGTGTGCTGCAGCCAGCATGGTTGCAAGCGCTGCGGACTCGAAAGTCTAGACCCGAAACTCTTTTCCGCCGTCTTGTTTCCGCCCATCGAACGTCGTTTCTGGAGTGCAGACCGCGAACTATACGCGTTGAAATTTTACACGGTGCGGACTATCCGCAGGCTTGTTTAGTATCACGAAACGAATTTTGTGAATGAAGGAGTATGTTAATTTATATATACATATATGTAAATTTAAAATACGTTTCGAAGTGCGAATTCATTACTTTATATATATATATATATATATATATATATATATATATATATATATATATATATATATATATATATATATACGGCAAATCCGCCCCCCCCCCCCCTCCATCCCCCCCCCCCCCCTCAATCTTCTTTTTGATGTTTTGTTGAACGCTCATTCTCCGCCAAGATGCAGCGCTAGAGGTCCGAACCAAGGTAACCAACCGTTATCTTCTTCAAACGTTATTTTTTCTAAAGTGGTCTTGGGAAACTGGGGCCCATTTTTGCCCGTTTTCGCTAACTAGCGGCATAGAGCTCCATGTATCCGAGCCATATGCTGAGAAAGTTCGGCAGATGGGTGGAGCTTGTGATCCGCTAAATATAGCTAAAATAAGCCGACCTCGAGATAACACAATATGGAGATTCGTTTTCGCTTCGCCACTTCGCTCTGATTGAGCCCACTGAAATTTGAGGTTACAAGGAGCGTTATGGAAACATTTCTCGTTCATCGGTATTCTATTACGCCTGTAATTCATCACTGTATTAAAAAAAAAACGAACGCTTTTTATCAATCTCTAAAAAACAAGGCTTACAAAAAAGCTTTTTTTTTTTTCGTTTGTTTGTTTTAAAAAAAAGCATGGTTTCTCAATCAAAAAGGGTCAGGCAATTTAGAGCACGTGTTCGCAGTCTCAGCATGGCAAACGCTTTCAGCGGTGTTGAATTGTAGCAGCAGTGCGAACATAGAAAATTAATTTTATAGAAAAAAAGAAGGAATGGAAGACGGTACTATTTTTGGAAATCGTTGCAGATAGGGAAGTCTGAGCAATTGATTGTGTTGAAAGACATGTCACAACGGACGTGGAGTGGCCAATTTAGAGTGGACCATGTTTCAACTGAAAGTACAAGTAATGTTTAACGCAATATTTTATAAATGAGAAAACACGATTAAAAAAGAGAATGACGTCAGCCCCGTAGCTTCCGCAAGCAATTATCTTGTGGAGGAGAGTCCTCTCCTGATATTTTTAATCTCTTCACTTGCGGTGACAGAGCTAGGAGTAGCGGGAATTCGAAATGCTCTGGGAAAGCCGCACAAGCAACACACCGTAAAAACAATTTTTACGGTGTGTTGCGGCTTTGGACTAGTAGGGCCACTGACTCGTGAGGAACGTTACTAAAGCAAGCTCAGTTTCGCAGCTCCCTATTCTCGCCTGCAAAGGCGAGTGGCCCAGGTGGCGGTAACGAAAACTAGCGGCGCTGCAGTCGGATCTTGCTTCCCGGTCCCGCGCGTCGTCTACTACCACCGCGTTGAGAGCTTCTTTTTCTTTTTCTTTTCTTCCTTTTATTTTTTACTTGCATGTGTATATTAGCAAAAGAAAGAAAAAAAAAAGGTAATGAAGATGAAGTGTAACACACCACAGAGATCAGAGTCGGCGCGTTGTGAGTGTTCTTTGAGTGTTTGAAATTTATTTTTGTGCGCGTCTGTTTCCTTGCGCTGTGAAATATTAGTATGAATTGCCAACTCGCTCAAACTCGAGTATTGCTATTGAAGCTTCGCGGGCTAGACGATCCGGAAGCAAGACTCGACTCGCTGCGAGTTCTCGTGACCGCCACTGAGCCCACGTCACAGGCGGAGCTGTGAAACTGAGCTTGCTCCAGTAACGTTGCTCGTGAGGGCAGTGATGGGAATAATTTCTCAAAAAACATCCACGTGATACTGATGTTTGTGACTCGAAATTGGAAATGTATGGGATCTGCTTAAGCATTTGCAGAATTTTTTTTTTTAATTTTTAGTTTTCGTTTGTGTAGTATATTTTTCTTATTTTTCTTTCGTCTGTTATTTATTTTTATATATGTACTCCTTATTATGCTTTGTTCTTTAAAAAAAAAATTCTAAAATTGCATTCTATCTCAAAACAAAAAACAAATTAGTTTTGTTTATACAGCAGGAGTTTAGTCTGCCAGAACATGGCGACATTGTTACCCACTGTAGATGAGCAATTTAGCCAGTGCAGTACAACCGCTAGCCTGGGGTCTTTAACGTGCACCACGCAGTAGTGATGCACGACCGCACGCCGGTACGGTGCAGCGCGAGCTTTCGCTCCACGCGCGTCGAGCAGGGTGTGCGCTTTAGCCCACTCGGCCACCGATCCCCCCATTCTATCTCGCAATCATGGAATGCTCGAAGGAACTATGAAGAAGAGGAGGTGGAGGAAGAAGAAGTATTAAATAGTTGATGGTCAGCTCTGTGTATGTCCTCCCCTGTCTGCGTGTAAGTGTTTAATGTTCAAGCTGTTTCCTCATAGACTGATTTGTACTCACCTCAGACGTGGACCACTTATTTTTTTCTTCGCCGTGCCAAGAAATGATTCTTCCCTTCTGATTATTCAATATCAGTCACACATAAGCGTTTAAATTAAAACTACCGAATGACGGAAACTCCAAATCAAAATAAATGCGGTTTTTCAGAATAATATTTGGCGGAAAGGGTTCATACAAATTGAGGCAGCAAGAAATTCAGTGATTTAAATAAACTCCTTTTTTCTCCACCCTGCTTGTAAGTGTGCTGGTTAAAGCCCCTTGATAGAGTTCCTCAATGATGCTGTGCTGGCGCAGCGCACAAGCAACATTGAGGCACTTTAACCCTCGATGTGCTTCATATGTCTTATATTCGAAAAAAAAAGAAGTGCCAATGAGCAGGTACACGCTTCGTGGGCTCTTGGAAACAAATGGCGGCGCAGCACCGAATTGTATTGGAATGAGCTATCGATCGAGACACAATGTTTTCGTTCTAGCACGTACTGCCTTTACGTTTCTCGC
Organism: Ixodes scapularis; assembly: GCF_016920785.2. Lineage (NCBI taxonomy): Eukaryota > Metazoa > Arthropoda > Arachnida > Ixodida > Ixodidae > Ixodes > Ixodes scapularis. The sequence goes on from NW_024609881.1 coordinate 109,351,190, forward strand.
ACGTCTGAAGAACAATGTTTGTCGACTTTTAGGAATCACGAATCGTTATTTATTGAAGGATATAGGCGTATGTGTCGCTGCTTGTACTTCTGGCTTATGTGAGAACTGCATTTGTCCGCGTGTGGTGCCAATGCACAACTCAATCACTCGCCTCAAATAAAAAAAAAAAAAATATGTTTACGAGTTCGACGAAGGGCATCTGTACGCCCCAGCGGAGAGCTGAGGATTAATTTCGACCATCTGGGGATCTTTCGGAATGTCTCCGAATTAAGCCGACATTACGTTGTGCGATTGTGCATGTAATATTTGTACTCGTATGGCATGAAGCCAGTAAAGATAGCTCGTAGTTCAAGTGCCATTCACGATTTATTATTAATATTTTCTTGCCGCACGAGTGACCTTGCAATCGAAAATCTCAAGTATATGTGGAAAGGGAATTAAAACCCAATTAATATGATAAGATTTCGCTTGCGATGTCTCAGCTCTAACGTTAAGCACCGTAGCTTCCACCGCACTTTTATGGCCGCACAAGCGACGACGCAACAACAAAAGCTTACTTAAAATCGTACAACGTGTATCAAACATAAAGGCATGATTGTGCGAAAAAGACATGTGCAAAAAAACAACCCCAAATTGCACGCAAGCCGGAACAGGCGAAAACGGTTTCATGCCACCTTTAAGATACTAAAGTGTTCGATGCTAGCTTATAAAACATATCGTTTTGTTAATAGCTTTTTAGAATGGAGAGAATACAGCTAGGCGAGTTAGTTAGGAAACGATTGTGAACCCATTATCAGGTTCACAAGTATGTCGTTAAAAGAATACAGTATGTAAGATTTCTGTGCGATAAATACCAGCCTGCAGATCGTCTCGTGCAGACGACCAAGCTTCATCCAAAGCAACTAGCTCGCGCTTTTAGCATTCCCGGTTAACAGTAGTCCATGCTAAGGTTAGACGAAGTATAGCAGGAGTTGAGCGCGGACATCGTTTTGTCCGTGGACTCGTGCTCGGAAACGTGATCACCACGTTCCTTGCTTCTAGCTTTACTGCCGACGGAAACCAAACAAAAAATTAGAGTTACGTCCAAAGTCATTTTACCCCAAGGTTTCGAGTTACGTCCGACGGAATTCGAAATCAAAATTAAAGTTAAAGTAAAAATTAAAGTAGACGGAAATAAAAGCTTAAGTTATGTCCTGTGTAACCAACGCAACCTTACTGAATGTTACACTTTACGATCTATACATGATGTAAACGAAAACATATCGTGAATTATTACTACGTTACGTCCGATGCAGCATTCGTTAATCGGTTAAAAGCGCTTGGTCCTATCTCGTCGTCCTCGTGTCCTCGTTTTTTAGGCGCTTCGCAAGTTAAACATCTACCAACTAGCCCACCTATCCATTTACCGTAACTTTAATTTTTATCTCGGGCTCCGTCAGACGTAACTTCACTCTTTATTTTGAGTTCGGTCGGACGTAACTTTAATTTTTATTTCGAGTTCGGTCGGACGTAACTTTAATTTTTATTTCGTGCTCGGTCGGACGTAACTTTAATTTTCATATTGGGTTACGTCGGACGTAACTCGCAGCCTTGGGGCAAACTTACCTCGGACGTAACTTTAACTTTTATTTCGGGTTCCGCAGGACGTAACGCTAGACATTGCGCTAAACGCGACCTTTCTACTGCCACGCCCCCCCCCCCCCCCCCCCCCCCCCCTCCCAGCTTGTGGCAGTGGAAGTAAATATTCTCGCCCGCTATCTTCGGTGACTCCATTTCTATAGGTACACAAGCCCCGCTATCGCCGGTTTTTGCCCAGCCCGATGTGCGTGATACACACAGCACTTCAAACGTTCCAAAGGCTGCGCGAACACAACTCGACATTAAACGTGCTTTCAATCAATCGCCATGAAATTGCTGGCAAACAAACTTCAGCTCCTTGCACCGCGAACGCCACCTCCCCAGCCCACGACTCTCCTCTTTTACGCGCGGAAGGTGCCGTAATCCATGCCGACTACACAAAAACCTCTCTACAGCTTTGCTTCTGCGACGCCCCCTCAAGCTCATCCATCTGCTCAAGCACGGAAACGCAATAAAAACACAACCAAACACAACAGTCGCACATTTACAAAAAACAAAAAAAAAGAACAAGAAAACACTCCACCATCCTCGTGGTCCGCACCACCCTTGCCATCAGTATCCCTCCCCCCCCTCCCCCCCCCCCTCTTTCGCGGCGCCACTCAGCTCTCCAAAGTCAAGCTGCACAACTTTCGCAATAAACGCCAACAGCCAAACTCATTTCAGCATCTGAATGAACTCATGAACTCACTCACAATCACGAACGTTTCAGATTTCACAGGTTCACTCCCCATCAGATCACGAACAAATCACGCTCGCGATGCTACTCACAATCCCATCACAAACTCATCACGCTCACGAAGTCATTCACCACCCCATCATGAACTCATCACGCTCACGAAGTCACTCACCATCTCGTCATGAACTCATCACGCTCATGAAGTCGCTCACGTTCACATCATGAGCTGATCCGAGTTCATGAAGTCACTCACAATCACATCATGAACTCTTCAAACTTCACGAACTCGCTCACAGCCACTCACAATCACGCGGTGAGTGTGAGTGAGCGTGAGTGAGCGAGTTCATGAGTGAGTTTGCCGAGGTATGGTGATTGGCTGTCGCTTGCCCTCCCCTGCACCCCCTGGTGTTCTGCGTCATGGCGCAGAAAGGGGGGCATGGCACAATCTTTGATTGGATTTTTAATAGGGAAATCGGCCACCCTTGAATGTAATTTCGGGTTTTTTAGGATGCTTAGAACCCATAGATTGAGTTACGACGGTAGATGGATGATCTCACAATCCACTTGTGCCCCTTTAATGTTTTGTCTATTGCATAGAGGTCAACTGTGGAAGTTAAAAACACTGACCAGGTGACGTAAGCTGCCACCTGATTGCAGACGTTGAGCTGTATGCATCCATCCATTCATCTCTGTTTTTTGTTTGAGCTTCTGATGAGTGAGATGAGAGGAATTGTTTGTGCAGGATTCCAACATGGATGGGTATCATTGCCACTGGAAGCGGCGTCATGCTTCTCTTCGTGGCCGTCATCCTGACCATCCTGCTCTGCAAGCTCGCTCACCAGCACTCTGCCAGACAGGTGAATAGGAGGAAGTTGCACTACAGCCATGCAGGCTCTTGGTTTGGTTTATCTTCTTGTTCTTGGCTAACCAGAGTTAGAGTCTTATGTTGCTAGCTTTTTTTTCTGTTTCACTTTTGCCACAAACTAATTATAGATGCTTAGTCAGGCAATGTTCCTCCAAAAAAATGAACCATAGTTTTTTTTTTCATTGCAAGAATAAACTGTGTATTGCTGAACGCTCAATCTCTGCCGAAATGTAGCTCTTGCGGTTTGGACCCGATGTCAAAGTTTCAGAACCAACTGTTATCTTCTAAAGTTGAAGGTGATTTTCTAAAACTTTCAATGGGAAAATGGGAGTCGTTCTCGGTGGTTTGTGCCATTCAGCCCTATGCGTTTGTGGGCATTGTTGGCAACAATTTTGCCATTGAAGATTTCCGTAAATTGCTTATAACTTTTGTGTCTTGAAACTTTGGCCTCTCGTTTGAACCACTAGTGCTACATTTGGGTGGAAACTGAGCGTTCAATGATGCACAGTTCATCTTTTCGATTAAAGTAATACCGTACACTTTTTCTGGGGTCACCCTGTAGCACTGCTGTCACAGAGTTAGCTAAGCTTGTACCTGTCTTGACTGAGTGAAAAAAATTGAGATCCCGAGCTGCAGATATTTTTATCAAGAGCATACGTTAGTGTTGACTTTTGCCTGGTGAAATTTGAAAGCACAGCTAGGATAAAACCCTCTGTGTTCAAACATCTTGCTTGCTCCCTTCGAAAACTACAGGCGACTACTTGAGCACCTTTGCTTTGAAATATCGCAAGGGGAATGTGACCACTGAAATGCGCAGTCAACGTACATGTGTGCACGCTTGGTTTAGACAGTTATTCCCGGGTATTATTGAAAAGCGTACGACTGAGAAATGTGTACGACAGTAAGCGTTTACCAGTAAGGGAAAATACGGTGCTATTGTCATTTTATACATTGAGTGCAATTGTGCAAATCAATAAGGCCTCGACACTACGTTTCTTACAGGGCCACCAAAGCTCCCTGATGGAACGCTTTCCCTCGCAGCCGGGTTTGTACCCGGTTCAACCGTCGCCCAATCAGGTGCGTGCCGTCACGCCGGGACAACCAGGAAGCCCCGAAACTGAGAAGTTGACGTAAACTCAACACTGCAACGACCCCTGGATTCGAGTCACCGCAGCCAGCATGCGGGATCTGTTTGCCGTGTACGATGCGGTCGCGACAGCTCCTTGCTTCTGCGTTGACAACACCTGTCGACATAACCTGTCTCGTTGGCAAGTGATGGACTCGACGGCAGTTCCAATCGCGCTTCTCGTGTCATGCAAGAGGTGCAGTTGACATGGTGCATCCCTCTTATCTGCACGTCGGAAATGGAGGCACCTGTTGAAGCAACCAGTTTCTGGTGTTAACAATTCTGGAACCCCCAGGGCGCAAACAACGGATGGAAGTGGCAGCGTTTTGTACCGCTTTGCGAAGGAAAGGGCTCGTTTCTGCCTAAGTGGTAGGTTTGCACATTGGAGCTGCCACTTGACGATTTCGTTGTCTGCAGTCTGACAGCTTCAGAAATGCAAGGCATAGCCTGGTATTGTGTTCACGCTTCTCGCTTCGTGGTTTGTTCTTCCGCGTTCTTGTCGGCTAATGTCACGGCCTCGTCGGCAACGGAGCGACAGTGAGACGCTAGGAACTCGCCGTGCCCTGCATTTTTTAGGCTCTCGGCGGCCGTGGTGGGCGACGCTGGTCTGGCAACCCCTCTCTCTTCTTCACCTTGCATCGAGATTTCTTTTTCTAGCTTTTTTCTTGACGCATTCTTCGGAAGAGTCTAACCTTTGAGCTCAAGACCAGCCGAAAACAAGCTTATTGCTTGGTTTGAAAGTTGAAACATTCCACATATAGGAGACCTCGACTATGCTCCCCAAAAACCACCTGCTCAATGCCTCAGAAATCTGTGTAGGAATCGCGTCCGAGAGTTTTCTGTACCTCCTCCGGAAGTGCTCCGTGACGTTGTACGTCGAATGTTACACGGCTGATTGCATCATGTTTCACATTGTAGGTCGTCTCGACATCACGCAGGTGGCAATGTGAAAATGAGATTAGCAGAATTCTCAGCTTCGATAGACTCTTTTAAGATGAAAATATTGCTGCTTTGCTAACTTGTCGAAACCGTGATAAAAATGTTCTTTTTGGCGGAGTAGCCCTTTTGCGTTTGAGAAGTTTCTATATGTAAGTACAAAACAATCAAAAGTATGCAGATGAATGAAGCGTACTTGATCGAATCAATCAAAGTTTGCGGAGCTTCCGAAAGACGAAACATATGGCGGAGCCGGGATTTGAACCCTGGGCCTCCGAATGTTTGGTGGGTGTGCTAACATAGGAGTGGTTAGCACACCCGAACAGATATTGGGAGGCTCGGTGTTCGAATCTTGGCTCTGCCAAATATTTTGTCTTTTGGCAGCTTTGTAAACTTTTGATTAATTCGATCAAGTACGGTTCATTCATCTGCATATTTTCGATTATTTCCTCTTTGGAGACCACATACAATGATGAAAGTGCCCGTGATGTGTACGAACAATATGCAGAGCTTCATTCTTCTGATTTGAGTTTTCGTCTGTTGTTTAGGCAGGCTTCTGGTCTATGACTTTCATAGTTTTATTCCGAAATAGGCTGTAGAGAATGCGTTTCTTCTCCACTTCTCCTCCGGCTGGCATATCTGCACGTGCTGCATTTGTGTTCAGACTCGGTTGCCATCACATTTCTACTTGCCATCTTGAGTTCTCCCCGACAAGATGACCTCGTCGAATGGAGGTGTTGGAACTGTTTAGCCATCAATTTGTAGTTTAGTGTGCGGTGTTGTTAGTGAAACACAAGATAGCTCGAGCGTGGTGCTTGGGATTCACTCCCTATTTGCTTCAGTCTTAAGACAGGGGTGCAACATACTCTTTCGCAACTTGTCTTGGGAAAACTGTTGGAAAGAAGTCGTCTGCTTCATGTGCAAGGGTTGCGGTGACGTCAGAACGATGCCGAGCTCTCATTGGCTTTGATTGGTAGAATAATGGGTAGGCCTCTATGCTAGATGCCTTGGGGTCTACCCACTATTTTTTTCAATCAGCCAATAAGAGCTCGGCGTTCTGACATCATCGCAACCCCTGTGCAAGAAGTAGACGAACTTACTTTCTGCATTGATATTGGAGAACCCTGTGGTTGGGGCCCTGAATGAAAGACTTGGGGAGCGTGTTTCGTTGGGGGAGGCGGAACCTTCTGTTCTTGTAGATAAGGAAAGATTGAAAGCTCCTTTTGAAATGTTCCTTGTGGAGATGTTCAGCTTTACTCACTTCATGTGCCGATGTAGTGGCGGCACCGAGATAACGCCTACAAATTGCGTCCTCATCATACAAGTAGGTAGGCGTGATACTTTGTTATTATTGCAGAAGGTGCGCTGAAGTCCACTCATCAGACTCACTGTTACTGATAGATCACACCCATCCCCAAAGTATGTGTACAATGCTTTTATTTTCTAGACTGTCGCACGATCTATACAAAGTTGGGCATCCATTTTTGTCCAGTGTACTTTATTACTGTCACTGCACTTTCTAGTCTGTATCCATCTTGTGACGACATCCTCACATTGTATTGTGAGATTGTGATGCTTTTAACTTACCTTTTTCCCTTGTGAAGACGAACAAACAGCCTGTGTGTTGCCAGGGTTGCTCCCACTAACCTGATGCGATTCATTTTGTACATTATAATCTTGTTTGTAAGGAGGGCAGCACAGGAGAAGCCATCTGACACTGAACCTCTTCATTTCAGCGTGCTCAAATCATCTCAAACCTGTATCGTTTTAAGAGAGGGGAATCACACTACTTCTAAGCTGTTTCTTTGGATTAACTTGGAAAATATTTTGCCAGTACCTCAGAGGCTGACAAATGGTGTGTTACTACCATAGGTTTTTCACATTGCGGCATTTATTTTTGTTATATATGGTTTGGCATAATGAGTTTGGGCTTATTTCGCTGAAGGACTAATCGGCATTGTTATTCCGGCATGCATTTAGGTGCAATGCTTAATTTTTGAGAGAAAATACAACTTTCTTCTGCATGTTTATTTATTTCCTTAGCCCTGAGGACTGCGTGGCGAGCCACAATTGTGACAGTATGTTGTGGCAGTTGCATTTGGTTCTAGTAATGCCCTGATCAGACAGAGCCGCAGTTGCAGCCGCTGCTTTTGAAGGTCACGCAGGTTGTGAGTCTAGTAATTCTCGGGGCTTGGGGAACGGCTAAAAACACATGAGAGCGCAGTTGCGTTGACCCAAAATTATGAGCAGCACACCAAAACACACTCTAAAACTCACAGTGCACATCACTTGGGGAACGAGTAGATGGCTTGCTCACACGTTTCAACTCCCATGTTCTGTCTGTTGCTGTAATGTCAATATTGTTTTCCCTTTGGAGTGATTAGGGAATTTTATGTTTGCATGGCTTTTGCTCAGGAATTAAAACCAAATTCAGCTCTTGTATTTCAAATAATTGCTCTGTTGATAAGGTATTAATAAGCAACAGGTGTCACTATACCTTGGAGATATGACACGAGTTAGCGAGGTTCACTTCTCCTTTTTCTCATCTGAACAGTGTCCTCATTTATGGGGAAGCCTCGGAAGCAAACAGTCGTGGAACCTTAGATCGGGAACTAAGATTTCATTGGCGTCACGTGTACCAAACTATTTGTGTGGCTGTCATTTTCTCTTGTTGCATTAATGTTTCTTATACAAGTGTTTGGATATGCTACCAGTGTCACCCGATACATCATTGAAAATGTTGCCCACAATAAGGTCCTGCATATTTTTAAAAGGTTTGCTGTTCTCTGACTTTCGGGAATATGTGGTGGTAAGTTTTTGTGTTCGTTGTAAATAAACTTATCCAATTGATTATACAGTGCATGCTGTTTTATGATTGCTGGATGAGGCAGAAACGCGATCATGTGGACGGCTCTTTTGGGCTTGGTTAAGACATGGTGGGCGTTTGAAGCCACTTCAGGACAAACACTATTTTCAAGTGCCCATAAGGGGATACAATACTGAGATTCTGCAGAATAAACTGGAAATTAAATGCATTTACATATTTCGTGATTTTACAGTGATGTTTGAGCCATAGCGTATGTTCTAAACTGAGATAGTACGCATTCATTCGATGGTAAAACAGCGTGAAAAAGAAATGAAGACAAAAGTAACATGCCATATAATGCCAGTGCAAGTTCGTTTTACTTCTGTCTGTGCGTTTTACTTCTGTCTGCTTCAAGAGCGCTGGCGTTCTAACTTCGAAACACCGTGCAGCTTTTTTCTTTCCTAGTTTGTCATGAAATAAGTTTGTAGGCCGGAATGTACTAAGGTAATTTATTAACACTCCAAAAAAATAATAATTTGCAAATGCTTGCTCCCTAAAAGAAAAAAAATTGTTGGAGTTGTTTTGTTTTTATGTCGCCGGCAGAGCCTGGTCCGGCGGCTTTCGCAGCTTTTGCGCTTCCCGTTGTGAAACCGAAACTATATGCTGCGCATTGGTTGGACATTGAGTACGAGAACAAAAGCGACTATTGAATAATAATTTTAAATAAAGCGATAATGTAATTAATCTACCAATATAATATTAAATTTAAATAGAACAAGAATATCTTGGTAAAAAAAAGTGGCGTAGTCCATACGGTGGTCCATACGGTCCATACAAACTTCTGCTTCTAGATGTCTTAAAAAAATACGGACGACATTACATAATTAAAAAAAAAGTTTTTATTGTGTTTGGAAAATTTCTTCTCTAAAGCGAGCTTGTCGAAAAAATTCCGGTTGGAAAAACACTAAAAACCACGCCCCTTATTTTTCTCCGAAGTCGCATCGCGATCGTGGGCAATTCAAAATGGAAGTTCGCGATAATAATAAATTCAGTTATTTTCGGGTAGCGCCTAGTTTTTATTTCGTAAACGGTAAACAAGCTCGTCAATTCGCTAAGGATGCAACGCATACTCGACGATCTTTCGGAAATTAGCTCGAGAATTGTCTGGTTCAAGTAAGCCCGGGTACTTGCAAGCTGCGGTGAGCCGAACTGCGGGCAGTGGCCACTTTGAAGGTTGTTTTTCGTTCGAGCTCAATTTTGGTTCGATAGTCACTGCTTGTGCCGTGCAGCGATGTTGACGTTTAACTTTACACTACGCTAATCTGGGCCGTTGGACCCTGTCTGCTATGGTGTTGATCTGGTAGTGTCAGCAGTTTCCGCCGCTGTCGCTCCCTGGCAGAACGTATGGGGGAGTGGCGCTGTGCGCGGTGACAACAGGTGTAGTACAAGTTCGGAATTCGATCCTTAAAAGCTAAACAAAAAGTGGCGCGCGATACAAAGAACAAAAACAAACAACATGTATTGCTTGTAATGTTTATTTTGGAAGCAATTTATCCGCCAAGCATTCCCATCCCATTTGCAGAAGTTGACTCTTCTGGAACAGACGGTAGGAAGTTTGTCTTGCCACAAATCATTTTATAACATAATAATTTTTTCGGTAGTTTTCTGTAATAATTACGATTTTGATCACTCCGTTCTTTGCAGGTGCGGGAAAAATTGTCGCATTAAAGAAACATTCCAGTGAACTAGTTGATTGCAACGAGTATATGCAGCGAAAACCAATGTCACCAAATATTCATTTGAATATCTGAGTCACAATAACGGTGCCTTAACAAAAACTTCTATAAACTCCTTCTGAAGGCCTGCCCTTTATAGATGGTACTCACTGGCAACCATAGCTGAGCTCGCTGCTGCTGAGGACGTGTTGATGGCAAGCTTCCACAACGCTTCTTTGGGAGACCATACATAAGAGCTCACTCCGAGCATGCACTGTGAGAAGTCAGCTCAAATACGGCGTCCTGTGAATACCACCAATTGCGGGATATGGGAATCCTGGACATTGGAGGCAAATGCAGAAGACAGTGTTAAATGTATGCTATACTCCGTTGCACTTTTTTTATTGTGCTACGATGGATGCCGTTGGCTACCAGAGTCAATCAGACCCTTCTCGTGGTAAACGCCACCAGGCGGTGCTCCAGTCTGTGACGGCCCAGAGAACTTCCACTTCAAGAAAAGAATTAACAAGGCCCACTTTAACACTGCTGCTTGAACTATCAATTAAACGTTTAACCACCAATTCTCCAAGCTCGAAAGAATGAAGAAGCGGGAGATCTGGTAAAATTTTCTGAATATCGTGAACCAACTTGCCTCCTCCAAGACGTTAAATTGCACAGCCAAAGGCCCTCGTTATATTTCTAACATTGTTGTTAATGTAGCATTTATGATTTCTAGCACTGGTGACATAAGCAAGCTCGACAGGCTTGCGAAGACAGAGCGACCGGAAGTCGCTTGGGATGCAAGCGGCGGTTCATGTTAGTAAACAGAAAAAGGGTCTACAGTGTGGAGCGTGTCTTGACCTCACACCCCCGTTGAATCAGAAGGGCACTTGACACTGTTAAGCTACGAATTGGCTCCTGTGGCTTGTAATGTTGATTGCGGTTCATAATAGACTCGAATACTGCAATGCAATGAACTAAACTTCGTTTCGTCTTACAATGTAGTGTGACGGGTGCCATGAGCTACCAGAGCTGCTCCGTAGCTTGGAGGGACACATCACGCTCCCTTTGTTGCTCCGGCCAACTGGAAGGGCACATAATGTCTTCTGAGCTATGTATTGGCTGCCTCAGTGGTTTGTACCATCTGTCAAGGTCGTTCATAACTAAAGAGTATACACAATTTTCTTTTCAACGTCTCGGTATGGGGTCAACTGGATAATTCCACGAAGGGTCATGCAAGCTCGGACACCACAAACTCGTTTGCATGACTTAAGCAAACAATTTCGTTTCTGTATGCTCGATATTTCACAAATTTCGTGAAGTGTGGGTTTCGGTGATATTTTGTGGCCACAGAATTTTGCTATTGAGAGTGATATGCTATGTATTTGTTACCGTTGGCTGATATATCCACATAACCACTTTTTCATAATATTCCCAAAGTCGCATACTTTGCGGAAATCAGGTCTTCATGAAAATTTAGTTTTTTTACAGTAAATCAATCAAATATTTTCGTTAATGAATCCGTCTGTTCCTCGGCCCCTTTCACTTTTCAGGGAGACGGTACGAGTACTAAAATGAGACCCCTGCCGAACTTTCGGCTGGTCCTGGTTCTGGCCCTGTTGGTCGGCGTCCACTCGGCCGATGGCCAGTTGGATCACTGCCGGTGTTCGGCCAGAGACGAGGCCAGGACGGCACTGCACTGCAGTGGGGACGATGCATTGGCAAAGCTGACTGAATGTGGCAAGATGCTGCTGCCGGAAGACGCTGTGCACTCTGCTATCATCTACAATGCTACTTTTGAGGCAAGACCTTCCTTTCATGCTCTGCCGTGTTTCTCCGTACGTCTTGCAGCAGCCAATTAACTGACATCGTAAGCACGAGGGTCTGACAGATGCATAACCAGCTCTCTAATTTTTCTGTAACCATCGGACAACATTTGAGTTATATTTCCGAAGCCTGTGACAGCTCATTATTTGGTGATCAATGCTGTGATCTTTTTGTGGGGCCTGCGGGTGGAACAATCTCCCTACTAAACTTTCATATTTGAGACTGAAATGCAAATTGCTAACACTTTGCCCAGGTTCTCAGGGATACCCCGTAACCTTTTAGTCTCAATGAGTGCTGGCTGATCAGTTTATGGTTTCTCCCGGTGGCAGGTGCTGCAACTGAGCGACTGGAGCTTTGCGTCTCGTCTGGAGCATCTGGCGGTGCTGGAGTGCCGTTTCAAAAGGCTACAGCTAGAGGGCGCCACGAACCTCACATCACTCTCTTTGGCCTCAAACGAGCTACGCCTGGTAGACTCGGTACGTATCAAGTCCCGTTCCCGTGACGTCTTACCGTATGGCCTCTCAAACTCAATTGCACTCAAATGCTGTTATTGCCTCTATGGACTACCTTCCTGAAAGTAGCAAGTTGTTCTCACGTTAATTGGGAACTGATCAAGTGGTTTTGGTTACTGGCCACACTTGTTTTAAAGGCATCGACAGTGTTCTTCAATCAGTGCCTGATCTTGCTCATCGTGCTGTTTTGGAGATATTAGTACTTTATTTTTTTTCACGACTGTAAGCAAATGCCCCATTGGACGCAGTAATTCAGTTTTCACCGCCACAAAGGGATATCCCATGCTCCGATTGACGCTCTTGATCAAGTCACGGTATCAATGTGTTGGCCTCCCGTTGCAAACGCAATAATTTAAAACCGTTCTAACATAGATTAGGGTGGAAAAGAAAGTAGTTCACTGTGCCATAAGCCGGAATGGCAGAGTTCCCCCTCCCGCATTGTGGCTTGCCAGCGAGGCAGTTTGTCTCAGCTTGAATCATACATCGTTCGAATAACTATAGTCTGGTAAAATATGTTCTCAAGCTCTCTTCCAAGGAACGAAATATCCCCGGAGTATTCCCGGGGGTTGCTGGAACATGCAGTAAGGTGCTTCCCAAGCCCAGCCACTATCTCAGCTAAGCTGCAAGAACACTTAAAACGAGCTAAGCGCATTCGTCCTCGGTTCATTTTCGAGCTTACAAATCATCCAGTAATAAGAATCTCGAGGGACCGAAGGTTTTCTTTTAACATTGTTTATAGTCTTTGGAACTAAAAGTTTAGAGGCGAGGCAAGGTCTAAAAGAACGTTCTCATGGCACAGGCCACCAGCATGTCTCACCCACCTTCTTTTGCAGGATTCCCTTTTTGGTTTTAAAAGTGAAGTTCCCTTACTCCCTTACGCTTGAGACTGCCGTAATATCTCAGGATAGCCCACCTGAATTTTATAGCAGATAGGATGAAAATAGGGTGTAAGCTTACTTTCTGTGTGCCATTAAAAAAAAAAAAATAAAGTGGAAGAAATGCTAGTCTTAGATTTTTTGACCCACGAAACTTGCGATTCCAGGAAGAGGTGACGAACCAAAGACAAATGTCCTTCCCATACAGCATTGCTCGCTCATCCCCAGCCGTGGTTAAGTAACACCATTCTTGCTGAGGTCACTGTTGGCCAGGGCTCTTCATATACTGGAAGGGGGACGTCTTTCGGCGTTTCCGAAGAAATAGCAAAACGTGCCGAAATTGGGGGTGGGCTATCTTTCGGGGGTGGGGCATCTCGGGATGTTACGGTACTGTCACTGACAGAATCAGAACCTGAGGGAAGAGTTTCAGATGTCCCGCCTCCTCGTTGCCTTCGACGGCACGCTCCGGCATCTCGCGAGCCTCGACCGCACACGCGCAGCCAGAGCACGGTGAAAGGCGGGGAGCGTTTGAAAGAGAGGCCCCGTCCTCACCTTGTCGGCGATCATGGAAGTTTCCCAGATTTAGGGTTGTTTCCACGTCCTCGTGCAGGCGTGGCTGCATCCGCTCAAGTCCCTGCGTTGTCTGGACCTCTCGGGGAACCGCCTTAATCGGCTGCCGGACAACCTGACTCGCCATCTGACGCACCTCAACCTGTCGCGCAACGAGTTCTCAAGCCTGGACGCAGGCTGGTTTGGCTCTTCCCCCTTCCTGGTCCACCTGAACCTCTCGCACAACAGGGTGAGAGTCGGCGGCAACCGCGCGTCGTTGGGGTGGCCGGACGTGTTGACTCTCATTCCCAGACCGAAAATTTGAACAAACACCTCAAAGATAAAAAAAAAAAAAATCTCAAGGTTATTGATGCTTGTGTCTGTGCCTTTGCAAAACTAACAGATGTCAGCGAGACGCAGTATTGACTCCAGAGCACGCGCTGCACGTATAAGTGAGCGGAGATATCTTGCCAAATCGGGCACCAAGTCGAACCGACGCCCCGCATAGATGCACTTTCTAAGGCCAAGCGCTCGTGCTCGAAAACTTCATCTCAACGGTGTGGATGTTTGTGTGAGATGGAGTGTGTAGGCCCCAGAGCACGTACCGCCCATAACCGTAAGCAGAAATGTTTAATATTATCGGGTGCCAGGTCGAACAAACACCTCCCAGAACGCCTCCCGTGCCTTTGCGGCGCTGCAGTTGTTTGTGAGATGGTGTGCAGACCCAAAGGCACGCACTGCGCGTGGCTGTTAGCAGAAATGTTTAGTAAGATTCGGTGCCTTGTCGAGCTAATACTGCTGTTAAGCCAGAAATGAACTGTTCGGGAGAACGGCCTGCACGAAGATGAGGCATGAATTTTAACCGCGTTTATACGCAGTAATCGAGACAACATCGGAAAGAAGTTTAAATGCATCTTAGCGGTCCCATGGATAAAGTTTGGCGGACAAGAATTGCGCAGCAGGATCCGAGCTCCTCCCACCACTTGGGCGACAAAGTTATTGTGGCAAATCGGATAACACACTATACCGGCTGCGACCATGCCACGTCGGATTTCCAAGCGAGAGGTCAGTGGTTCCGTTACCACAGGGGTACACGGCGTTCAACCGGCCGCATTGCCATATTTTTGTTACCACATTTTGTTATGTTCTAGGCCTTGGGAACATCTCTACAGCCCTTTCTGCATTTGCAAAACTGTAGGGCTGAACTTTCAGTGTCGCCCACCAAAGGCCAGTGCGGGGCACAGATTGCAAAAAAATGCTGCGTCGCCGTTCGGCGGAGACTCCTGTTCACTCTGTGAGGACGCAAGCCCCAGCCGAACGAGACGCGGCAATCGCTTCCAATGCGTTGGTCTTCTCGAGGCGACGCTGAAAATGCAGCCTAATAAAATTGTTATCTTGGAGTTTTTTCTTTTTTAACTTCCTCTCTTTCAGTTTTGACATAGGCGGGCATTGTACGCCTATGTGAGTCCTTGATGTAGCTACTATGCTACGTGACATACATTAAAAACTACAGCTGAGCGATCGTACTGCACCGGCCAAACTACACGTAAATAGATTACGTAGGGCAAGTGCCTTCTGCTAAGAAGTGCTGTCTTAAGACCTGGCATTTGCATTCTTCTAACAACTACAGTCGAACCCGGATATATCGAATTCAAAGGGGATCGTAAAATAGTTTGATATATCGATAATTTGATATACAAAAATATGTTAACTTAAGCTCCAGTTGAAATTTCCGCGCGTCTCTGCTAATACCGAGGGCCACGACAAACGGGACCTTACCAAACAGAGCCTCTAAGAGCCGCTAAATGCAGTAGAGCTTAGTTGGTGAAGATCACGAACACCGCCGTTTGTGCGACGGTGTTGGCGATCGTTCACGCCGGGCCACGACCTGCACACAGCGTCAACAACAAAACACACAAAAAAAAAAACTGAAAAAGCGAGTTGCATAAAACAACAAAAAAAACAGTTAAGCAAGCAAGAAAACAAAATGCCAGTAAATTCAGGCAGCAAAAAAAAAAAAAAAAAGGCAGGAAAAGAAGAAAAAAACAAAAATGGACAAAGCAAATCCGAAGAAAGAAAAAAGATCAACAAAGATAAGGTGCTCAAAAGGCGATTGCTCAGCCATTGTTGTCCACACACTCAACTTGAGGAAGATTTTTTTTTTTTTTTTTTAATTTTATTTTGCGGTTAAGGAGTTGCGCTACGACAGTGGTGTTTAGGGAAAGAGCGCACGCTACTGTTCCAACAGTGGGCACTCCCTGCCCTCCCTACGCACGCATGTGCCCTTCCCCTTGTTTTTTCCATCTTCGTTTTTTTTTTTTAAATGCGAAAGCATTAATTGTTCTGTGGAGCGATTCAACGTCATCAGCTTTGAAACCATGCAAAACGGCACCTTAACGAAACTATGCGCAAAGCTAGCCAACGGCACCTTTTGCTCTTCAGTCCCATTGGCTGGCGCGCGTCGACGAGGCTCCCATTGGCCGCTGCGCGTCAGTCTGTGTGGCATCATCCTGACTGTGTTATCACGCTGTTGCGTTATGAGTGATCACCGCATTCGCTCGCCTCTTGTCGGTTGTACGGCGCGTGGCAATATATACGGCGCATGGAATAAACCAAGAGGTTCGTTCTGTTGGGAACTGCGTTGCTGTCTGTTCCTTCCTCGTGCCGCAAGGCAAACAACATTTTGAACGATTGATCACCTGATGGTGCTGCGTGTCTGCGAGGCCACGGCTCCACCGTTCCACGCCCAAGGTCAGCGCGTTGTATGCCGCAGATTAAGGAAAGGAGCGAAGAGCGGCGTGCGTGCTTTCGCATTCACAACTCAAGAAGTGCTTATGTGTACCTCGAGCCTTTTTTTTAGGAGAGAAGCTCCTTAGGGTCTAGCCTTGTCCATCCGTCCGTCGGGCGTCCGTGCTCACATCGATTGCACTGCCTCCGGGATCGGCCCACTTTTAAAAAAAAAATGTAGGCCTCACGGGTGTTCGAACTCAGGACTGCTTGCTTACGAGGCAGACGTCTTAACCACTACGCTACACTCCAACGTTACATGTAGCCGCTCAACGTCTATACAGGAGAGGGCGCTGCGGTCAAATGCGTATATAATCACGTTCAACATTGCATGCATTGGCTCAACGTTTATAGACGAGAGGGTGCTGCGGTCAAATGCTGAAATGCGTATATAACCACGTTTTATACCACACATTCTCTTTCTGACATAGACCGTTGGCTTAAGCGGTGGAGATGCGTTTCCACGGCTTCTAGTGGATCCAAGCTGATCAGCTAGAAGAACCACTGGCTCTGCATTTCACCAACCATAAAGCAGTAATAATGAAGTCGAAACGCAACCCGGAACTCAGCACTACCTATGAGCAATCAAAAAAAATCAGCACCATCAGCACTACCTATGAACAATAAAATCAGTATCATCAGCACCACCAGAGCTTCGCCCCAATCAACATCATTCACCACGTGGAGATGCGGCATCTTTTTTTTCCAACTGCTCTTTTGCTGTGAATTTCTGTGCGCATATGCTGGCTTGGCGGTCTGCCAACCCCGCAACGCGAGCTATGTGCTTGGCCCCTGCGCAATCGGACCGCGGGAGAAGCGACGGGTGGCTGTGCTTTGTTTGCTATATCGAGTGTCCCCGCCATGGGAGTTTGATGCAGAAAAAGAACACTCCTATCTATTATTACATGTGATTTTCAAGAGGATGTTTGGACTGTTCGATATAAACAATAGTGCAAAATACCCGGGTGTGATATAACCGGGCTCGGCTGAATTGCTGAGGACATCAGGGGGTGGGTGGACGTCTGCATTAATTTTTATGGCCTCCTCGTCTCCTTCCGTGAAGTTGGAGAGTCTGGGTCCAGGGAACATATCCGTGCTCTGGGACTCCTACCTGCCAGCCCTTCAAGTCCTGGACCTGTCCTGGAACAAGGTGGGTTGTACGAGCCGCCCACATTTTTTTCAGCATTTGTCCAGCAAGTACCGTAGACGGGCGAGTTGGTGTGTGACGATAGAATAAATACTCCGGCCCAAGAAGAGACACGGGGACGAGTGGCAGACGCACGCAAGTACAGCACTGCCCTCGTCTGTCTGTTTTTTTTCCCAACAAATGCATCGACAGGACGAGGACGTTGCGTTTGCGAATGCTAACGACGAGATGACGCACAGGCGCCACCTATCGGGTAGCCCCGGAACACTAGCGACCTGCACGTATATTGCGCATTATTCTTTCATCGTGGGCCCGAAAGAATTCCGACAGCGTTACGAGTCGCCGTTTCCAACGAATAGCGCAGAGATTCAATCTCTTGAATACTGCGAAGCCTTCGGTGCAGTCGTACACGAATCAGAGTGTTGCAGGGATAGGCGATAGATGGTGCAAGTGCGTTCACGCGTCTTTAGAGAGCCTAGATTGAAGAAAGGGTTTGTCTCCGACCATAGGGAGTGTTTGCAATTTAATGGCCGATGCCTTCTGCGGAGATTGGTCGCAGGTGTGCGTGCGCCGCGTTTTCGCATGGTGGGGAAGAAAGCGGTCGGAAAGGCGGAGGCGTTTGCAGACGATCCGACGCTTTCAATGCCTCCTAGCAGTGCATACTGCAAACGCAGCCTGTAAGTTGCGCGACCCCTATTGAGCAGTTGGGCACTCTCTGGGACTTGGGTCTTCCACCCGTAAGCAGACGTAAAGGGTCGTAACGTGGTCGGTTGGTGGCGCTCAAACGCAATTGAGCGGATTGGCCTTGACGGCTCGTTGCCCGGCGTGTCCGTTCCAGCTGACCAGCCTGTGTGGCAGTTGCTTTGCTGCACAGCCCCGTCTGTCCAAGCTGTGGCTGGAACACAACCGGCTCGAGGCACTCCCCAGCGAGGCCTTTGTGCGCAACAGCCAGCTGGTGGCCGTCTACCTGGCAGGTGAGAGGGCACACCCAGAGCCATTAAAAGGAGCTACGCCTAGAGAAGAGACGCCCCATTCCTCGAACATGGTGCTGGCGCCGCCATTTTGGCGCTTGGCGCAGAGCGAGCGTAACTGGTGATCGCTACGACTCGAAGATGCAACTTCCCGCGCTTTAGATGCGGCGTCGTGAAGCTTGGTGCTGACCAACTGCACCGCGACTGGCCGGCACCGCAATGAAGTGCGGTGCTGGCCAAATGTGGCACTGGCCGATTGTGGCACTGGCCGATTGTGGCGCTGGCCGATTGTGGCGCTGGCCGATTGTGGCGCCGGCCGATTGTGACGCTGAACCATTGCGGCGGTCGGCGACGTCACCGAGTTTCTCGCCGAGTGTCCAACTTGGAGACTCGGGTCTGTGGAAGTCATTTTTGACGGACGCCCGTGGACGCGCTTGTGCAGAGAATCCGTGGCGCTGCGACGACCAGCTGAAGTCGTGGCGCAACAAGTGGCTGCTGTCGCTGAGCAACAACCCGGACAAGCATCGCCCGAGCCTGGAGGTGCAGGACAGCCCCCGGGTGCTCTGCGCCAGCCCCTTACACTGGAAGGTTTGTATGCCGGACAAGCGATGTCTGTCGACACAATCCCGAGACGAGCCAGCTGATGCTTTCCAACTTTTTTTTTTTTCTCGTTTTGAAAGATGAAAAGGAAAAAAGATCACTCTGGTTATTATTCGAGTCGTATAATACCGTATTATCCGATGTTTAAAGGACACATGCAAATGAAAAAGGATTTTTTTTAAACATCCTCGTTGGGAAAAGAAAGTCATAAAACAAATTTTAATGGAGAAGACAAATTTTTAGAGGTATATTTACAGTGCAATACGAATTTGTAGTTGGCACCTGTGGGCGCCACGGAAAAGTGGCTGCTATTTGTATCGTGACTGGCCGCTATTTGTCACGTGGTGCTTGTGCTCTTTCGGAAGCTTCGTATATGGTCTCGAAAAGTTACTTATTCATCTTCGTATGAAGTATAACAAAAAAAAAGAAATTAATAAGTAACTTTTAGAGCCCAAAGGAAACTCCTGAAAATGCACAAGCAGACGTGATACACCTGTGCGCCGGTCAGATGGCGGCGGCGGCGGCCCGGAGCAGACGAAATTGCGCTGCGGCAGTGGTGACGGTGTGGAGAAACGCGTTGAACTGGCGACGCACCATGCTCGGCGTGCGGCGGCGGCGTGACTTTGAGGCGGCGGTGGCGTGACTTTCAGGCAGCAGCGGCGCTGCGCGACGGCGCGCAGGTCAACCACGTGACCCACGGCTGCTCCCGCGGGTGCCAACTACAAATTTGCTTTTGCGCCTTAAATATAGCTCTAAAAATTTTTTTTTCTTCATTATAAATTTGTTTTATAACATTCTTTTTCCATCTGGGCTGTTTACACAAATGTCTTTTTTTTTTTGCATGTGTCCTTTAAGTCGCGATTGTTCGCAAGATTTCCTCCGGTACATTCAGTAGAAAGATGCGATTTATATGCGCCTTTCTATAAGTGCAGACATTAAATACGCGAAGCTCCCGTGGGAATTATATATTGTATATACACGTGTAATGGCGGCATGTATTTTTTTATGATTTCGGGTGAGAACTATGGGTGCAACCATTACACGGAGAAAAACAAAAATATTTTTTTGAAATTCTTTATTTTGACGACATCGTCTGCTACATACTAAAAATGCCATTTCGCGTCCTGGAACAAAGCTGCAGTTCAGTGCAGTGGCTGCTGGGCTTCGCGGAGGGCCGTCGCACTGTCGGTCGAGGAAGGCCGTGGCTGGAACGCGGAAGTTGGTAACGTTCGGCGCCCAGACGGGTCTTCTCTGCCGCGGTGCCGTCCGGAGCCTACGGAAAAAGCGGGTTGAGCAAGCTTTCTGGGTAGGCTACTGGCATGTCTCCGATTTCGAACAAAGCAGCGCGCTCTGTCAGCAAATGTATAACAGCAAGAAAAGCATACCGCATCCCTCCGGTCGCACTGAAGTATGCGTCTTCTTGGCGCTCCACCGACACCGCATGTCTTTGCGTATGACTGCTGCCTCGACACCCGATTTTGGCTTGTTTTTCATCGCAGAGCGTTTCCTGCCGTTGGCGGATCAACTTTTCGTTGATTTCCAAACGTCTGTTAGCTCCGATTTTCGTTAAATAACTTCGCGGTACGGCGTGGTTTGGGACTTTTGACGAAGAAGAGTACATATTCATCAGAATCTCGCACCTGACGCCCAAACGTGCCTTTCTTATTATCTGCGTTGTTGGTGAAAATATGGAAAACAGAAAACCAAGGGATGTGCAGAAACTTGGCGAGGAGAGGGTTGAACTTAAAAGAACCCATGATTCGGCCATTAAGAACACGAAAAAAACCTGGAAAAAAACTGTGTATTAGTCACATCAGTGTTGCCAACAAATAGGTGTTCTTCAATGAAGTGCTGTGCCTCTTTGTTTTCCTTTCTGTCCGTTGTCGTGTTAAGCTTTTTTAACCATAATCATACAATAAATTATGAAGAATGTGGAACATACTTTATTTCATTTATTTTTTTATAATTAGTGCTTAGCAGGACACAACTGGAAAATCGTCTAATCTTTGCACAGGAACAAAGTATTTCTAAAATTTTACTTTCCCGAACTGCTTTGTGATGCATACGAATGCTTTTTTTCCAAGTGGTGAACCGCCCCCCGTCCTTTGGCTGTGCTCGGAGCTAAGCTGAAATGGAGTATGTTACTAGAAGTGGGCTATCTTTTTGTGTTTAAAAAAATATAGCAAATCGAACCAAAAAAAGGGGACGGGCTATCTTCAAGGGTGGGGCATCTCAGGATTTTACGGTTTACGCAGCAACATACGGCACTGTGCCACAGTGCGCCGAACACGCGGGAACCCGCTCCAAGCGTTCTCATTGCAGATACCGACACCGCAAATAGCGCGGTTGATCCGTCGTGAATCGATAAGAGGGTGTATCTTTTGCACCGCGAAAGAAACGCAGACGACTGACTCACACTCCGAGGGATTCAAACCGCTGTCATCCCAGGGTCGCAGACTGTTCCTGTTCGGGTTCCCGCTGTGCGAGCGCTGTGCCTGCAACGTGCGGGTGTCCCTGAGCGTGGAGGTGAACTGCACCGGCAGGGACCTCTCGGAGCTCCCCCCGGCACTCCCGCTGGGAACCAAGGTGCTCGTGCTGGCCAGGAACCACATCAAGTCCCTCGCCATGCCTGCCGAGAAGTGAGTGCCGAGCTCCGGTCGGCGCCACTGCCACGGTCTGGCAAACTTAAAGGGGCACTAGGGTGCTTTCTGTGATCCTCGTTTTGCGGTCATAACTCAATCTACGAGCTCTAAGCATCTTAAAAGACCCGAAATTACATTCATGCGCGGCCGATTTGCATTTTAAAAAAGTGATAAAGTTCCCGACACGTACCGTTGGCGTAGAGCGACAGATGGCGCTACCGAACCTTGCTGAATATGGTCGAACGACGGACGGTGCTTGCCAGCCACTCGTGAACGATGGGTTCCCGCGTGGACAAGCGGCCAACCAGTCCTGCTAGTCAACAAAAAAACAACAAAAAAACAACCGCATCTCCATGTGGTGAATGATGTTGATTGGGGCGAAGCTCTGGTGGTGCTTGTCTGCGTAGACAATGAGCCGCAGCATGCCCAGCCCTTCGTTCGTTTTCATCTATGTCACAAAGAGAATGTGTGGTATGGAACGTGGTTATATAGGCATTTGAGCATTTGACCGCAGCGTGACATGAATGAAAACGAACGAAAGGCTCGGCATGCTCCGGCTCAGCGTCTACGCAGACGAGCACCACCAGAGCTTCGCCCCAATCAACATCATTCACCACGTGGAGATGCGGTTGTTTTTTTTAGGGTGCTTAGAGCCCATAGATTGAATTAGGACCATAAAACGAGGATCTCAAAAAGCACTTTAGGGCCCTTTTAAGGCCCTTTCCCACACACGCAATCGCTTACGACAGAGACAGAGTCCTTGCAATCTTTTACGACGAGAGGACACGCTGGGCACCGTCCACGAGGTGGCCCTGGAACTGCGTCTCGCTAGTGTGAAGGTTTTGTGGTGCTTGTAACATACTATCTACGAGAAAGGATTGTTTATGACATTTTTAAAAGATTTTTTGGAGTTGAAAAAGAAACGATGGCGACCCAATAAATAGAACATATATGGAAATGCCAAATGTACCGGGGCTGTCCGACAAATGGCGCCAGTGTATTTTCTCGTCGCAAGGGGTTTTAAGCAGTTTCAAGGCGCATGGTCATAAGCTTTTGTGAGTGTGTTAATCAGCCTTTGGGAGCTGCCCCTTTGCCAAACTGGCAGAGGGGTAACATATGGGGTTCAAAGGGGTTAGGACACGAAAATCTAATGGGTGGATCATTCTTGAAATGAAATGCGGGTTAGAGGCTATTTAGAATCTACACAGTATGCAACTGGTTTTTATTTTAAGGGTCGTCTTTGCTCGCATGCATGACCATTTTGATTATAAAAAAAATATAAGTGAAGTCACAGTCACTATAATTAAAGAGTAATGTGTCGCAGTTACAGTTCCTTCTAAAGTTCTCGGTGTTACATTCAAACTTGGCCAGTGTTGTTTGGAATACCTATGAGACATGTTACAATTGTAAAACTAGTATACTCCGGAAATTGTACTTGAGTATTTCTTTAAGTTTCAACTGTCACTGAGTTCTGTGGCCTCGGTAATGCCGGTGAAACTTGTGTCGTTTGTATTTCCAGTGTGGGCTACGAAAACCTGCTACTGCTGGATGTACAGGGCAATGAAGTGAGCTCCGCTGACCAGGTAAAGCGCCAGGGTAGCTTGCGTAGTGTGTGTAGGATTAGCCATAGCCTCCTATATACTGACAAAGCCTGGCAGATCGCCGCGAGAAGTGGCCGCCAAATTGGAAAAGGTGGAGCGGCAGACAACGGATGAGAGGAGAGCCACAAGACTGGCGGCCTGCTGCGGTGAGATGTCGAAACACACTTCTTCCGAGGGAAGAAGTGTGTTTCGGCGCTGACGTCCAGGTTCCCCGAGAAATGGCTCTTTGATGCTCTGTGCTACCAGATCATCGCGCTCCGAATCTGCGACCGGGCACTCTATGGTTCCGTCGTCAAACTTCCAGGCTTTGTGAGTATAGACGGGGCTATGGATTAGCTTCTTGCAGCATCTATTTCACCTTGCTGCCTCACTCGAAGTTGGAGCCTTCTGAAGGAATTAACTCTCCACCGAGTCCTAACCCTGCTTTTGAAACCATGATTCTGTTGTTCGTCACACGTGCACAACCGTATGACTCGGCCCGTTTCGTCGTGACAAAGAAATGCCAGTAGGGGGTACCAGGACCAATTGACAAAACAGGAGTGCAAGGCCAGGGCAGTCGTCTTTCTTCTCTTCTTCGCTTTTGCCGAACCAGACGGCCTAGACCATTGGTCCGCAACCTCTTGCGACGGCGGTTCGAGTTGTCACAAAACTGACACCGAGGGGGCCTGACGGCAAGTCATGAGGTGGGGCAAAGGGTAGGTGAAGAAAAGGCAAAAAGGAGGCAAAGACGTTTTCTGCCAAAGTATGGGGATGCCAGACAAACACACGGCCCGCGGGCGGCCCGCGACTTGCTGGGACGCGGCCCGCAGGCAACCGGCTACGAGTCCCGGTTCTCATGTCTCAAGCGCTAGAAATGGCTTGCGCCATAGTGATCCCATCTCGTCGATTCATTTTCGCTCAAAAAGTACCGCTATGCTCTTTGAAGATATTCACACAGTTTATAATTATCTGTGTTATTTGCCCTTTGCTTTTTTTTTGTATTGTTTGTTTCCCAGCTTTTGGTAGTGTACAACAATTCCGCTATTAGGCTGCAAGTGCGAGCTCTTCTTTGAAGGATGCATGTCGGCTGCTCGAACTCTCGATCAGCAGGAGCAACTGCCAAAAATAAAGCGCTACGAGCTCGGGATTCTTGCCTTAAAAAATACTACCATTAACACACAAGTATTTGTTCAGAGTGTTGTTAGAAAAATCGCCAGGAGAGCAACAACTGCCAAATTAACTGATTGGTTTTAGAGACATGTTCAGCTTGGCTAATTCCTGAGTGAATTGAGCAATGGAAAACACAGTGTACTTGCTCTCTTGTTCTATTAAAAATGCCCTCACATCGGCGGGGCGGTATAATTTTACTTATTGTTATCACATCATGTCAGGGCTCAAAGTAGTCGTAGAAACAAATCAATTTTGAAGATGTCACCGGCAGCACTGTGAGTTTAGAAAAAGCATACACAATGAGGTCTCTTTTCTTTAAAATCTTTTGAACCCCCCCCCCCCCCCCCCCAACTTACGTTGGCCCTCGACCTTTCCTATGTGGGCAATCTGGCCCCCACACTCAAATGAGTTTGAGACCACTGCTTTAACCACTCAACCCGAACTGTACTCGTCATAGAAGGTTGTACCAATATCGCCGATGACGAGTCACACTCGTCCAGCCAAAATGATGGTTTGCTTTCACTGCCAAACACGAGACAGGTTCGTCCATCGGCTTTAGTTTCAATTTTCAACACTGGAGGGCAGGAGGGGTCGCGCAAATATAGCGTGTTTTGTCCTTTGGTATGTATCTAGCCCTGCAACAGTGATCAGAGATGGCAGCGCGCTTGAGTGATGCCGGTGACGGCCCTCGGAAACAGGCTCTCTCTTGCGGCAGTTCGAACAGTAGCGACGATGAAGACATTGAATTTGTCTCTGAAAGTGAGTCGGACATGACGACGACCACAGTGACGAAGAAGACGACGCTCTGGGTAGTGTTCGAGTGTGGCAATGCGTAAACGCTGAAAACCCGCCACCCGCGCCTCCGAGGTTTCCTTTTTGCGCAGCGCCTGGGATTCTGCGGCAACTCACTGACGAAAAAGACATTCTCGGCTGGTTCAAGGTTTTTTTTTTTTTTTGATTGGGACCTTGCCAACTTCATTGTGACAGAGACAAACCGCTATGCGGTCTCGCATTTCCCAGCGCGGGGTTCTTGATGGAAACCGGTGGACTGCGAAGAGATGATGGTGTTCCTTGCGCTAATCATTTTGCAAGGAATCGCTACTTACGGAACTTTGTAAGCGCTTGTACGGAGAAACGTCTAGGCACTTGATCTTTTGTTATGGTGCAAATTTTCAAATAAATACTGCGCATTTCAGCACGTGTTATTCTTACTCTTACATGCACTAAGGGAAAGCTTCCATAAAAATCAACTTTTTCTTTTAAAATTTTCGTGTTAATACGTATCAGAAACCAATCAAGTAATGTAATTGCAAAATCAGAACCACACAAGAAAAAATATGTGCAAATAAAAAAAATTTGGGGAAGTTTGTACATTTTTCTTAAAGATAACTTGGTGGTTGAAGGGTTGAGGTCAAAACTGCTGCGTGGTCCTTTAATCCGTGTGAGGAAGTGGCAGAGGGGGGGACGTGCTTTTCTGGTATCGTGCTGGGGGCTGCACGAATTGCCTCGCCGGGGGGCCGCATGTTTCCGACCCTTGCTTTGGACCGGCTCGTTTCTCACCTCTGACAAAAAGTAGGCTAAACCACGTGGCTCAATTTTATTTTTTACTCACGATGGAGGCGGGTTGTTTCTCGGGTATTTATCGGTGGCCGAGCGAGTCAACACGCCGTAGCTCGGAGCACGTGGAGCGAAACCTCGCACTTCAGAATCCAGGAATCGTGGGTTCAACCTCCACCCCTGCTCGTTTTGATCTGGATCAGCATAGTACCAATGTGTGGTCGTACATCACCAGCGCATGGTACAGATTAAATAGCTGAGGCTAGCAGTAGCACTGCTCCCATTAGATGTTTCATCCATAGCAGACACACTAGCTTCCCATTGGGGCTGATTAAAGGGCCTTCTAAACAAACATACTACAATGCATAAACAAACCGAAACAAGAGGGGTTGTGGTGTTGTAGAGATTGCAGTGCCACACTTCAGGATACTGAAGCTTTCTGTTATTTTAAGATGGGTTCGATTAATGGCCCCCCTTGCACCGGTACTGCTGCCGTGTAACTCCCATCAGCTTAACTTCGAAGGTCCGATCGGTCGGGACAGAAGCCAAGACAGTGGTCGTCGTTGTCTGAAGGTTGTGGCCGCTCTTTGCCGACCTGCAAAATGACCGGCACGGCGCGAAGGTGCACGTCGCTGCGGCGGCCCGTCCTCTGTCGGCAGGTGGAGGGAACGCGGGGCCTGCGCTCCCTGATGAGCCTGAACCTGGGCTGGAACCAGCTGAGCTCCCTGCCGCCGCACGTGCTGAAGCTGCTTGGGGAACGCTCCAACGACTCGCTCCGCCTGGGGCACAACCCCTGGCTGTGCGACTGCAACACCGTCAACTTTGCAGTCTGGCTGCAGCACAACAAGGCACGTTCCCTTCACCTGCACGCTCCGTCCAACGGGGTCGCACTTAGGGGTGTCACGAAACTGCCCAGGTTCAAGTTCGACCAAGTTCGACTTTTTGAAATTTCGACGTGACGTTCGACAAAGGTTCGACTGAAGTTAAACTTTTGTACACATGTGCGAAAATTACAAAAGCAGTTGACTCCACCTGGTGGACGAAAAGTGCAATATTTGTTGGGTGTATTGGAATCGCCAGGCTCATTCGATTTACCTGCACTTCCTGCACCGGTGCAGGAAAGTGTAGGGTGGTGCACTTCCGGCTGCATCTCAATACAGATACCGAAAGTACACTGCCCCACACTTTCCTGCACCGGTGCAGGAGGTGCAGCAGGTAAATCGAACAAGCCTACTGGTTCACATTACCAACCATTGAAAGCACTAAAAGCGCATATTTTCGCTTTTATATAGTTTAAACATTGGTAACCATCTTATAAAATAAAAAAATAAACTACTTTTTCAATTATATGTTTCCCAAAATTCGAGTTATTCAGTTAAAAGTCAGGCAACACTGCCCATAAGTCGAACTTCTTCGAACTTCCGTGCCAGTATTGTCGCTGGGATTGAGGATGAGGGAGAAGAGTGTTGCTCCCGCATTAAGGACAGTGATGGTGAGTCAGTCGTTACGAGCGTCACAGACTGCTCAAACATGGAAAAGAATGAGTAAACCTGCTACGCGGACCTTGAGAGTGAAATCGCCGAGTGTGACGGCAGAGATTGACGACGATAGTGAGCGGCCTGAGGCCTCCCCCGCTCTAGGGGAAATTATAGTCGCTGAATGTCGTCCGCAGCTTTGTGGAATGTAACGGCGGTGATTCCGAGATGTTTGCGCCTAGTTAGCCCTCTTGAAAATATGACGGTCGGCGCCGCTAATTACAGACCGCGGCAGTCCCATATCGCCGACTACTTCGGTTGATGTTCTCTCGTTTTGACTACTCGTTTTGAACAAAATGTTTCCTTCAAGATTCAAGGCTTCATGCACACTTTTCTGTCGTTTTCTTTTGTTTTTCAATAATTCGCAAATCCGCTTAATTTACATATTTTTCGCCGTCTGACCAAGTTTGAAATAATGAGGTTCTACTGCAATCTGTGAAGGCCCGTTCACACTCTTGCGACTGGGTTCCTTAGAACTTCTTAAACCAGAAAACACACTGGCGCCATCTATTGGAAAGCAGTGTAAACTCGGCGGTCCGGCATATTTTTTTTTATTTCTCGAGCATTATCCTTTCTTTCTTGGCTCGAAAAACTTTTGACAATGTTATAAACGAGCCTCTCTATGGGTATTACGCACATTTGACCTCGGAAATCCCGCAAAACCTTCGCTCTTGTGAAATGCAGTTCCAGGGTCACCGCATAGATGGCGCCACAATGTCACTTGTGTTCCCTCATTCTAAAAACATTTAAGAAGTTGTAAGAGATCTCGTCTCTCTCAGTCGTACTCGGTCGCAAGAGTGTGAACGGGCCTTAAGAAGTCAAGTGCCAAAACTATCAAGACAAATCTTCAAACATAAATTACAACAACCCTATCTCTTCTATTGTGTCGCTGTTCACTGAAGATAAAAAGCGCCACAGAAATCCCTCGGATCCACCTGTTCGCTCGCTTTCTTGGTCGGTTCTGTTGTCACGACAAAGCGGCCGAGCAGGGGCCGTACCCTTTGCTCACAGCACCACAGATTGCGAAGCTTTTTTTCCCCTCCCGCGGCCGTATTTAGCATGTCCGCCATAAATCGCTGCCTGTTACAGCTGTGGAACGGTTTTGTCGTGGCTACTTTCCGCAGCAGCAAGATATAATCCGTCCCTCAGAACCACAATCGCGAAGCGGACAGATCGGACAGGCGTGGTGTGGTGGCCATCTTGAACTGCATCCCTCGCTGGCTGTTTCTTATCTCGCCAAGACTCGTTCTCGCGAGACCCACGCTAGCACGCTGCACTACGTTCCTCGCCATTTGGGTCAGATAGCGCGCCTCCTTTAGCTTCCACAGCTCTGCAATGTTTCCGCTAGCAGCGCGCATGCGCAGTAGCTTCGTCGCCCTAGCGTATAGCGTAGCGGGACAGCCAAAACAGTCTACTAAAACTCTATTAAATTCATTCCAACGAGGCCCTGGAGAAACCGAAGTTCCAGACTCTGCGAGTGCGGTGCGCTTCTGTGCGGGACATTCATAGTCTTTGTTGAGTGAAGGCATTGTTATTGATCAAATATCAACAAAAATTGAGGTATAAAAGAGGTTCCATATAATAGCAACAAAAATTTAGCTATAAAAGTGGTTCCAGTCAGTGACAACCTAAGAAACACAAGGTGCAGGTTCTGATATTTACGCTCCATGTCTCGTGATTCGTTCTTCGGAGTTCTTATCGGCGAATGCTGCAATCTGATTGGGTTTGGCTATAATGAGGAGTTTACGACTCACCACACTCTGCGTTTTTTAAGCTTTCGGTGCCTGTAGCGCTTGCTCAATGACGAGTCATTCATAAGGCGGTGATATGCGGACTTTGGAACCTATATGTTGTTCGGAAGTCCGCACTTTAGTATGAACAACTGAAGTAATCGCAAAATCCGCCAGTCGTTTTAATGCATGGCAGGATCGTTCTTTCTGGAGCGTGCATCTGGCACCAAATATCTTCCACTCAGAGTTTCGGAGTGGCATCGATTGAAAATCTGCTGTGCCGAAATCGGCTGATCCAGCTAAAAGTCAGCTAGTAGCGCACACTTCCTGGCTTGGCGAGCACAACACGATTCCTCCTTCTGCTAGTCCCTTGAGGGTTTTTAGACACTGCTCCAAAATGCTCGGAGGAACTTTTCAAGTTATTTTTGTCAGGACGCCTAGCTTTTTGTCCAGATTTTCTAAAAAGAATTGCTTGTTTCGTGTTATGCAAATGTCGTCAGTTCTTGGGCTCTGACGTACTATCCGTCACACTTTGTTTTGCCACAGGTGCGAGACATTGAAGACATCCGCTGCTCGGACCTAAGCTCAAGTCGGCTTGCCGGACAGGCCATCTACACCCTGCTCAAGTCAGACCTCTGCCCACAGCCAACCAACTGGACCAACGGGCTGCTGGATGCGGTTAACGGCATCATGGCTTTTCTCATCCTTGCCATCCTTACCAAGCTTTTGAGGGACTACTGGCGACAGAAGCGCTCCGGAAAGCTGCCCAAATTCTTCGGCTTCGTCTGAACCTCGACGTGAACCATAGCGGAGATGGCAAACTGTGGAAAGCATTGCCCTGCTGTCACTGTGCCATCTCTTCGGCTCGTCGTCTGCTACCATCGTCTTCAGGCGTCGGTCGTTGGCTTCAGCGAGTGCCGTTTGCCATGTTGCGTGACCTGCAAGTGCTCTTTAGTAGTGATGTCTTATGAAAATGGCCGACTTCATCGTCTGTTAAAGTGTGCCCTCGTCAAGCTGCTTGATTCAAACACCTTAGGCAGTTCTATCTGGTCTGAACTTTGCCTTGGACCTTTGGTTGGGAATGGAGATTGGCTCTGGGAGCACCCTGTGTCCGCCAGTGCCATTCGTTCGTGTCATCGTGTGGTAGCGATGGCTTCCAGCATCGCTTGCCAGAGTGCTCAGCAAGTCTTGTCTGCTTCATCATTCACTGTCTGGCTATGGTTTTTTGGGGTGTTGGCTAGCGGCCCCTTCAGCCAGTGTAGTGCCTTTGGCAAACTACTTTATCCAGATCAGTTTGAATGGACAAGTAGGTAAACTGAGGTTACCTATGTGATTTCTTTGGTCAATCTTTGTTTGCTTTAGGCTGATAGTTACGATCAGCAGTGTGAGAGAAGCGGTGTAAATATGCCAGTAGAGTAATCACCTGTCTCGAACACCGGAGAACTAAAAGTGCTAAATGTCTAAAGCTGTCGGCCTGGTTCTCACCTTTTAAGAACTGCAGGCATCAAAAGGAGATTTTTCAAAATCGCAGAAATGAAAATGTTTCGGCTTGGTGCCTTTATCATGGGTCCTGTGCAAGATCTGCTATTTCCGGAAGACTTGTGCTTCAAGCTCACTTTTCAAGCTATCTCGGAGAGTTGCCATCTTCAGACATTTTTGGTGCGTAGCTGAACTAGGAGGACATCTTACGTGACCTCCACGATTTTAACGTTGATCTGTTCCTCAACCTTATTATCGCTTTCAAGGCTCATTTGCTGTTACTGTGAAAAAGAGAGGGTATGTGACGTCTTCTGAGCAGAGCTGGAGTAATTCCGAGCTGCTTTGTCAACCTTCCGGATGCATGTGTCTTGAATGTCGTCTGCTCCTCTGTGTGATGTTGCTTCCGTTGATGTGCCAAGTCATTTGAAAAAGAGGGTCCCTCAACTTATAGTGCGAACAGCGTTTTTACTGTTTCACTTCGAGTGTGTTAACGAAGAAAAGTGCCACATCGAGAGCACAGAATGTCTGTACTAATGTGTGCAAGCTCATGTAATGACTGCGCTCGTCTGCTAGCCACACGGCACATTTGTGAAAAAACCTTCACTTGCCATCTTTAGTTTGTGACAGTGCTGTCTCTAACTTTTGAGGTAGTGAATCACTTGAAAAACTTTTTTCATTGCACCTGTGCACATTCAAAGATGCACCCTTTTTTAGGGGACATGCAGTTTGTTTGGAAAAGGTTGACTACCTGGGTGAGGTGACATTCAGATCTGACCTCCTAAAACTTAAAACCGGGTCATTGCAGCGTAACGTGAGCATGCATAAATATGGTTATGTGATTCTTTCGACAGTCCAAGGATTGGGACAGAATTTGGAATTTTAGTTGTGGCCACCACTTATACTTGTGTTTTTTGAAGAGTAGTGTAACAGAATGTGCTGTCGGCAATTTTTTTTTTTTTTTGCCTTGATCTGGGCAAGTCTGTGTAGAGGACTTTTCTTTCGTTCCTTTTATTTTGTGCCGAAGAATGTACAAACAGTGCCAGCAATTATTGCCACTTTATTGAGTTTAGCTCAAGCTTTGCTCAGTACCACACAGGGTTGCACCGAGAGTCCATGACAACGTCCCATGATGTTCAGTCTAGTTTCAGTGTTTTTAATGTGTCACTACGCTCTTCAGAGAAACAACCAGCTAATAATGGAACAAGAAAGTTCCCAACAGTGAGCATAATGCCCATGTGCAACATATCATAATGACTTTTCGGGTTGGTTGTTGTTCTATAAATCTATTGAAGGATAAAGAGAAAGGTCAAAATTTGAATAAGTTTTAAAAATCCTTTTATTTTGGGGTTCCAGCAGCCCGAGTCACATATGTAAACATATGATGTCATCTGGCAGAAGCATTCGGAACTGAAGCTGCTGTTGCAGACCGCGTGCAAGGAATTGTGGGAATGTCCTGGTATGCTGCTCCTTGCTCCCACAGCATCTACCATGCAACATGGAAGAGAGTGAGAGAGAAGGTTGCGCAGTTGCGCGCCTGCCCTTGCCTGCTTGCTTGCACTGCCCTCTGTTAAGGCGCGTTCACACGGGCAAGTCATAGCTGTCGCGCGACAACTTTTGTCTCAAACGCAACAGTCGCAAGTCGCGAAAGCGAGCGGTTGGAGCAGTCTCTTCCAGACCGATTTTAGCAACTTGTGCGAGGTCGCCCGGTGGCTGAACCAATCAGCAACGCTTCGGAAGTGACGTGAGGTGCGCCTCGCGTTTGCTTACATCTGGCACGCCGAACTTCCGTGGGAGAAGCAACCGACATGTCCATTCAATGCCTCGGTTCGCGGTAGCGGCCGTGGGTACAGAGCCACGGATGTCTCTGCAGCGGCTCTGGTCAGAGCTTGTATTAAAGAATGCTCATCGCTTTATGATCGCAGCACCGCTATTTGAACGAGCGCTTGTAAAAGAGCTCGGCCTGGGAGCAAATCCATTCCACTTTTGTCTTGACAGGTACGTTCTGCGACGCGGTAGCTCGAGTGACTGCACGCCAATGTAGCGATTGTGCTTCTTTGTACGGTTCCGAAGGACCCAGTTTAACATAACGAGTCTTTTTCATATGGCAACGAGGACGCGTGTGTAGCTACGAGAGATGAAAATGGAAGAGCAGCGAAACTCGAACCCGAGCTGTGGCAGGGTGCACTGAATCGACAGCGGCTCCTGAGCTTCCAAGAAGTGACTCGCCATTAGCGACTCACCGATCGTTTGCAGTGTGAACGTCGGTTGTCGCATGTTGCTAGTCGCCAGTGTGAATGCGCCTTTACAGTCGGTTCTGTACAGCTGTTTCCCAGAATTCATTTTGGATCAGGATGTTCTGCAAGAGGTCTACTGAATAGTAAAACATGAATATTTCTGTTTCAGGATGGTTCTAAAAAGAATATGGTTAATATCTTGAGGCTCCTTGTCCTAATTATATTTTTACATTCTCAATGTCAAGTAGCACTGCCCCCTGAAATATTCCTAATTTGCTACCAGATAATAATTTCTTTTTGTCGCACATAGTCTACGAGTTTTGTCTATAATTTTGTTATAATGGGGTGATTGGCTCTTAAGTCGAAATTAAAGTGTTGTAGTAAGTGCAATACGAGCCGAAGAAGATGTGTTAACAAGGCATTCGTGGAACAATTTAATCTTGTGGATGTTGTTTGGTTTGATTTGCATGTAATTTCAGAGTTATTTTTTTGAGCTAGCAAATTAGGGGTTGATTGCATACATTTTGCCCTTTTACAGCTGAATATAATTGCAAGTATATATTTGTTCACTGCTTGTTTTAATGTAGGCTGGCCGTCATATTGTTAGAATAACTCCCCGCCAGTGTTCTTTTACTTGATGATAATGCAAAGGTGCAAGCGAGCTGGACAAGAATGACGAAAATAGTCCCTGGAGGAGGGGAACAAGGGGGACAAAGGATAGATGCGCGACCGCAAAAATCCGCCTGGAGAGGTCCCTGGTTACCAGGACCAGGCGGATTTTTTCGGTCGCGCACCAGTCAGCTAGCTGTGTTTGGAGATTTGTGTTTGTTCTTTGTCCCCCTTGTTCCCCTTCTCCAGGGATTATTATCGTCATTCTTTTACTTGTTTTAATAGGCAGAGATGTACTCACTTTGATTGGGGTACCTTTGAAGGCTGAGAATACACTAGAACTATCTCATGAGGCTGCCACAGTCCACTTTGGAAGGAGAGAGGTGTATCAGTAAGGCCAGCCAAGTCGGCAAACGTTTGCTCGGGCTTCGCGCATCTCCCGGCAGGGGCACTGTCTGTTTAGGCCTTCGCGCAGTTACGGTCGCGTGCAGTGGCTCTCATCGGCTCCAATCACTACTGTTTTATTAGTGGGTACATCTTGGTTTACCGGCTTCCTACTACCCTAGACGCGTTGCGCCGTCTCACGGCGTTTGTCAGAAGCAACGAGGTTAGTCAGAAGAGAGAACCTTCGCCACACTCGTTCCATGGCGATGTGGCGCCGTTCAGACACACCCCTTCCTCCGTGTTCCAGCCCTTGTAGTTGCCATTCAAATAACTATGGTGCAGAGAATTGAAACGTAATTAAAGGGTATATTTTTAAACGTAACACTACAGCGAGTAGTATCAAATAATCTTTGGTTTTGAGCACGAAAGTTTTTGCTTGCTCAAAGCAAAAATGTGATGTTTCATAAGTTTAGTTCCCACTTTCTTAGGAGATTGTGTTAGCAAGTTGAAGTTTTCTTATATTCAATTGAAGAAAATTACCGTATTTACTCGCGTATAGGTCGACCTGTTTTTCAAAAATCGCCTCATCAAAACTGCGGGGTCGACCAATACGCGAATCCCGGTATTATATTTTTCAACTTTTTTTTTTTTTTTTCGGGGGTCCCGAAGTTAGGGGGTCGACCTATACGACGTATCGACCAATATGCGAGTAAATACGGTAGTTTTTTTTCTTCTGACAATGTGCGCGCTATCCCGTGCTGCAGCTCACAAAGCAGTGCAGTACCAATTTTAGTTGTAAACATCACATCTTGTGTTCGGCCCCCTCCCCCCTCGTTTGATCGTAATTGAAAATCTCAAATAATCAGCACCACTGAAGCAGTTTGCCTAGACATCACCCGGTGTTCATTTCAGCTCAATTTTTGAGGGAGTGTCCTGCTGCTTATTCGTAAGTGTTTTCCGGGGAAATGCCGTTTGTTTGTGTCCTGCGCAAACGCTTTATACTTGTTCAAAGAAATGAGACATGTTCCAATTGGAGGAGCAGTGCCAAGATTAGAGAACCAGCTCGTCGCCATCATGACGTGTAATAATGTGGGCATTCGTTATGAAAATAAAAGCGACGAAAAAGTCCAACTGCTGTGTTGCTTCTATGCCAACCCAAGTAACCTTCGACCTCTTTTGTTGTCTGGTTTATATGTAGGAAGAGTGAGGACGCAAGCCATTTATTTGCTGTGATTTGCTGGCAATACCTGCTAATGATTAGATTGCAATTAAATACCAAGGTGCAAGCGAGCTGGACAAGAATGACGAAAATCCTTTGTCCCTCTTGTTCCCCTTCTCCAGAGATTATTTTCGTCAACCTGCTAATGAAGCGTAAAAAAAAGAAAAAGAAACACACACAGAATTTAGTTTTAGACTTTCTTTTGCTTAATTTTTTTTAAATATAAAAAACAAATATTACACTTTTCTTGCAAAAAAAAAAAAATCGAATGATGATGTTGGGTGGACGTTAATGCAAGCTATAGCCTTTGTAACGGGCGGTAGCTAGCGCCACCTAGCGTAAGTCTGAAAAGACAAACATGTGACTCCTCCCGTCCTTCTAAGACCATTTTTCTTCCCTAACTATCACCAGGCAGTGTTGGACATCACCTGGATGACATTCCGGGGATTGGGCAAAAATACTAAAATCATCACCCCCCGCCTCTTCCCCCGACAAGGGAGTCGCCAATTTTCCTCTTGTCAAACCTTGTCGGCGTTACCCCAGCACTGGACCCACTGGGAGACAGGGTTCCCAGGTGAAAATCAGTCCACTTCCAGCTTGATTATGGAACTGGAAATGAGGCAGTCCAGCTGGATTCCAGCTGGGTCCAGCTGGATTCCAGCTGGGTCCAGCCGGGTCCAGCTGGAATCCAGCTGGACTGCCTCATTCCCAGTTCCATAATCCAGCTGGAAGTGGACTAATTTTTGCCTGGGTTGGGACTTTGGGCCGGAGCCACGCGGGAGGGAGTCCCAATCTTCTTCTGTCCCGCCTGTCCCCAGCGGTGCTAGTTAGTTGTGTATCATTCAATTTTCTCTAGATAATTTCCACCCATCTTCTAATCGCCTCTTTGTGACTGTAAAACTTTTCTATTCCGTCCATCGTCGCCAGCAGAACACAGGGCCCCGGCCACATACGTTACCCCTTCAGGGAGGGTGGGGCGAAGCCCCGTGCACTTCAAAACCAAGTGCTCTAGTGTCTCGTTCTCATTATGGCGGGCGGCACATAACGTGTCTGTCTCCTGAAATTGAGCTCTATACGTCCTCGTCCTCAAAACTCTCTTTCTCGCCTCGAACAGCAAAGAAATTCCCAGCGAATTGTCAAACACATTTTCCTTTCTTGTCCTGTTTATGTGTCCTGTACATTGTTAGAGCTGACTTTTCCTGCATTCTTACCTCCTGCACTTTTCTTTCTCTCGCACTTGTTTTTCCACGGAAGTCGCCTGCTCAGCCCCATCACTAGTGTGTAGGTATTTAAATGTAAGTTTTCGGGTTCGGTTTGTCCATTTTGTGTTTAAACTTTCATGTATAAATACTTGAATACCTTCCGTGCCCACCGCGTATTCATTTCGGTCAAACTTTGTTCCAATTTCAACTCACTAATTGCCTTCCTGCTTCTAAAAGACGACCAGCCCATCTCCCCCTGAGCTTCCTAATTTGGTGTCTTTCCATTTGCTTCTAGTGTCATTCTACCTACGCTTCTTTGTCGAATCTCTAATCCTGATTGAACCTCTGATTTCAGGCGCAGTACCCCATTTTCAAAAGACCAGTCCTGGTACCATCACTCCATATACCTCTGACGACATCATATCTATTATAGATCCATAGTGCCTTTAGCTTCATAATAGATGAATTTCTTTTCCCTTCTCTAATTATATTCTCCTAATGTTCCTCTAGATATTTCCTTCCCTCATGAGCCAGACTACCAGATATTTGTATTTTCCTATATGGTCTATTACAATGTCTTGTATCCTCAGGGGTTCCCTCTTTTCGTCGTTAAACACCATTACTCCAGAATTGTCTACACTAAAATTTATACTCAAGGTGTCCCCTTCCTCCCCGCATATTCGAGCTAGTTATTGTAATGTATCTTGGTTATCTGCCATTAGTACTATGTCGTTCGCATACATCAGACCTGGTATTACCTGTATTACATTTCCCGTGGGTATTACATTTCCCGAGAGCGACAGTGAAAAGAAAAAGGGCTTAGGCTACCGGCGCTTTCCCCCTTGCAAGACCGTTAGAAAGAGCGAAAGTCCCGGATGAGAGGTTTCGCCGGTGTTGGGTGAATGCATTGCGCGAACTTTGTTCACGCTTTCTTCTCTCTTTTAAACTCGAAAAATTAGTTAGAGCCACGGGCTTGGATGGCGAGAGTTCCCCGGTCATCGGAATACCATTGCTCGGTTATAGGGTGCACGAATAGCGACACAAAGCGTTGAATACTGTCCTAGGACCTATGTATATCTTGTACGGAATCCGACAAGGCGAGTGCGGCTGCTCCATCGCTTTCCACATGACCCCAATTTCCGACGGCAGTGGGTTGCGTCCTATAAACCGAAAAGATTTTTCCCTAAGGCCATCCTCTCGACTGTGCTGGGGACATTTTGTGAATGGAGCGGGCACTGCACTTAACGCTGTACCGTCGATGAACATGGGGCACGCTTGCAGGGTGCGTGGAAGTTTTCTCGTGATAGTTGCGGTTTCAGTATTTGAAGTGATGACACTGACTCGATTTTATTATCTACAACACTTAGTTGAAGGCTGATTTCTGCCGCCGTGTGTGGCTGGAAACTGTTGAAAAGTCAGTTATATCGCTTTGCCTGAATCGCGATCTCCTGCGCGATACCAGAGAGCCGTGAACCTATGTTGACCGTGTACAACGCGACTAGATTATTTCTTATTTTCAAAATTATTACATATTATAGCCGGTAAGAAACCTTCAATTTCTGTTGCTGAAAGTTGAACCATGCTCATGCATCGATTTCGACTCGTTTTCGCAATAGGGCCCATCTCGACTTTGCTGTTTTGAGTTCTCCAGAAAAGACACTCGTCGACACGGGATCCTCAAGTAAAACGTTTATAAACACCGATGCATGAGCATGTCTCAACGTTTATAAACATCCCCGCTACTCGACTTGGTCGTCTGCGTTGCCGCCCGCCGTAGACCCTGGCAAGTTTCTTGCCCTTATTTTTTACAGAAAGAGAGCTACGCTTTATAATTTTTGAAGAAAAAAAAAAAAAAACGACTTGCGAAATACATTTTTGGCGAAAACCTTCGCCAAAAATATTTTTAAAGTAATTAACACAACGTGGCGGAAGCAACATACCCCTTCCCCGAAACGGTGGCCTTAGCGCGTCTGCTACTGGTGTTTAGCGTCCTATCCCTGCCTGCACATTGAAAGAGGTCCCCAATTGGCAACAAATGACGTCACGAATGATGGAGCGTCATGTCCTCGTCGAACGTCGCAATCCTGGCAGCTGGTCGTAGAAATGCTGGCAAAAGCGCGAGCGAACGCGAGTGTCGCTCCCACTACGGCGTCGCAACTCTTGGCTGCTGAAGGTTTCGTGAACTGTCAAACAACTGGAGAGCGACCTGCTGCAAAACAGGCATCTGCCACATCTAACACTGCTGCTGGGACACCGCCAGGATCGCCACCGGCGACGGTATGGCACTCCTATGACGTCATCAACCGGAAATCGATATAGCACTTTTTTTTGGACGCGATAAACACATTAATTGAAGATCCCTTTTAGGCGCACCATACCCGGATTACGAATTCCTAGCCGCGGTTGCTAGACTGCCGGATGTTCAAGAATATTTCTGAACTCTCTCAGTATAAACAGCTGCGAGTGACAGCTGCGAGTGGCATCCGCTTCAAAGACGTGGTCGTCTGCAGCAGGCAGGAAGCGATAGATATTTTGAGCGGCATCAAAAAAGAACTGCCGAGACTGTAGTTCTTCACGCAGAAAGCCCTAGCCTCTATCAAATTAAATTGTTCGAAGGGCAACGCATAGAAAATGGGCTACTAGTTTTAGATATTCGACTTCATTTACCAAGAGATAGAAAAGCAACTCGGAGAATTGCATCAAATTTCTTGTCAATTAGAAATTGGCGTATAGTGTCTTTGTTGGAGATTGATTTTGGCTAATTCAGTGCAATGATTTTAGGGGAAGTCTCCAGTGGGCATCTTCTGCTGTAGACGTCACTTCGGCAGAGGTAAAGATGCTATTAACCTGAGGCCGTTAGATAATTCTAGAAGGGGGGGGGGGGGGGGGGGGGCTACATTTCCACCGAACAGCTCGGAACATCACAGTGTGCATGTGCAGTGGGATAACCCAAGCTGGGATCCAAAGCGTTGGGGCCTCCTATTCTAAAACTCTCTATTAACGCCATCAGGCAGTTGGGATTACACGTCCGCAGACCTTTACAATGTTCATACCAGCGTGCGGCCTTGTGATCAATCAATATTCCAGCATCCACCGGGTGGCTGGTATTTTGCAAATTAATACTGTCCTACACGTTGTAAAAGCTTCCCTTTCAATTTTAACTTGTTTGGAAATATTCATGGTCGCAGGGAGCTAATAAGAAATTGCGTATTATATATGAAAGTTGAGCGACCTTTACGGCTTAGGAAGCGAATAAAACCCCGTAAGAATGAAGTGTTTTATTGAAAGCGCTGAACGTAAACAGAAAACACCGCCTTCGTTCGCGTAAGAAAAAGCTCCTGCGAGGGGTGCTTCTCCCAACGCTTCTATGCTAGGGGAGAAGCTACCGCAGGTGCGCAGTTCCAATTTCGCACCCTGAATCGGCGTCTGGAACTGAGCACCTGTAGTATTCATCAAACGCTAAATAGGGCGGAAAGTGAATTTCTGCAAAGCAACAACAACAAAAACAACAAAAGACATGTAGTGACATAATTTCGATTTTGGCCGGTTTGCACTGGATTTGGACTAGGGTCACGCGTTTTCGGTAAATACCGATAAACCTCGAAAATTGACCCCAGTTGTAGTTTTACCGCATTTTGTAAAAACAATCACAAAAAGGTTTAATCAAGCCAATTAAAAAAAAAGAAAACACAAAAACAAACAAACAGACAAACGAACAGACAAACAAACAAACTATTTACAGTTTTTTTTTGCGTTGAATTAGGTTGAACTGCTTACAATGCCGCTTCTTTTTTCGGAACCACACTGCTTATCTCGTTTTCTCCTCTTATCGGTACTGGGTTGTTGTCCTGCGTATCCCGATCACGTGCATGTCCCTGGAGTTTGGGGTATCTCATGTCCTATCATCTACTCTACGACACGAGCCCCGATAAACACAGATTTTTTTTTTTTTTTGTCAGACCAAAAATTGACATTGGAAAACACCGAATTCGGGGAAAAGTAAACTTCCATACAGGGAGGACAGAAACCCATCGAAGTCAATCGATGCAGGACGCCTGACACCATAAATGCGTCATGGCCTAGCCCTCGACGCATTTCTGCAGGGCATGAGCTTCTAGAACTTAGCAGGCGGCGCCGCCCTAAATGAATGGATGCATACGGCCTGAACCCTCTAAATCGGACGGCAGCTTGCGCGACCTAGCGAGAGTTTTTAATAAAACTAGCGTTTGAATCGTAAAACAGATAAAATTTTGATCCTTGTGACTGAAGCCCCTCAGTGTTTGCAAGCCAGCAACCACCTCGCGGCAGTTTTTTGCAGGCTTGGGGTGGTTGCTAAATTGCTACAACGCGGCGCAACCAGTAGCCTGGTAATTCTTAAGCTGTGCCGAGTAGATTGTTGTGCAATCGTTTGAAAGCTAACAATTATTAAGCTACAGAGATACTAAACACAGACACTTTGGGTAGGTATAGTTCAAAATAATTAACACGCGAACACCGTA
Organism: Ixodes scapularis; assembly: GCF_016920785.2. NCBI lineage: Eukaryota > Metazoa > Arthropoda > Arachnida > Ixodida > Ixodidae > Ixodes > Ixodes scapularis. The sequence goes on from NW_024609881.1 coordinate 109,392,060, forward strand.
CATGTTCATAAATACATACTTTAATCACACTATAAAAGTGCAACCGCTAGTCTCTTTACAACTTTAAAACATACTGGATGCTACAAAGAGTGTATAATAAACAGAGCTGCCATTTTGGTGCCTTCTCATTAAGAAGTATATCACCGAGATCTGAACAATTCTCAGAGCTCAACTAATTTGAGTCCACTTAAATGTTGTACCATGACATGCTTTTAGCTGAACATACTGAGTAAAATGCTAGAATTCATAGACTCATACCAGGAATAAAACATTATCGATTGCACAAAACAAACAAACAAAGAAACATTAAAAAAACATAAGCTAAAACTTTTTTTTTGGCATGGATTTTACGTTAGCTCGGTCCTCACCTCAAATCCTGCTGGATTTGAAAAACCTTAGCTCAGTCCTGTGCACACAAGTTATTTTTTTTAACAGCTGAAGTAGAATAGTTTGTAAAAATGATTTATTTAAATGACATTTCATTTGGAAGTGCCCATAAAATATTGTCTCACTCTTTGTTTCAGTTTACTAAGATAGTATAGTACTTGACTACGTTTTAGTACATGTGGTAGTGCATGTGCTGCATATGTTGGTGACTTGCGCTATAACAAGTGCTATTATTAGATCACCACCCCGCGCCCGTTCCGGTGTAGTTGAGTATCAGATGCGTAAAGTCAATTTTCTTCACTCACTTAAGCACCAAAACTACCAGATGCTGTAAAGTTCCAGTCTGCTTTCTGCAATGACCACGAGTTCAGAGGCACAGTTGTAGGTAAAATAAAAGGAAAACACACGACCAGCTTTCACGACCCAGACTTGCGCAACCTCGTAGCAATAGCAGAACATTGCACCAGTTTGACTCCCGTGGTGATATGTCACAGCTTCCACACACTCACTATTTCCCACTTAACGCTGTCTTGGGGCGTCCAGTTGCTCGTTAAACTAGAGGATATCCACGCTATTTTTGGTGCCTTGTTTTCGGATGATGAAGCTCGATGCCCACAGTTTTGTGTACCTTGATCCGTTCTGGAAGACAAAGAACCATTTTGGAGGACGAAGAGCCACAGAAGCTGCAATACGTCTTAAGAGTTCTGTGCAGCGCTGTTAGGTGCTGCACAGAACTCACTGGCGCTTGTGTCATAGTGCTGCATTGACGCTTGGACCACAGGTACCGCTTCACACAACATGTGAGATGGAATTAAGCTTTTCGTTCGGTATGAGCGTTTCCACTCTTGGGTTCCTGGCTTCCCTTTGGGTTCCTGTCTTCCCCTTAAGTTCCTGTGTTTCCTTGAGATCTTTTCTTGCTCCTGGGTTTCTGTCTTGCCCTTTGCTTCCTGTAATTTATTTGGGTTTCTGTCATTCATTTGGGTTTCTATCATTTGTTTGTGCTCTCGCCTTCTCCTTAGGTTCCTGTCTTTCACTTGAGTTCGTGTCTTTTCCTTGTGTTCGTGTCTTTTCCTTCAGTTCCTCTCTTTCCCTTGGGTCCCTGCAATTCCCTCGGGTTCCTGTATTTCCCGGGGGTTCCTGTGTTCTCTTTGGTTTCCCAGAGAACCTTAATGACAAGTAGATGAAAAGGCAGAAAGATTTGCATCGAGAGATAGCTCAAGGCAACGGTGGTCGCGTGCTTTCCTCTACCAAGGGCTCCCTAGACCCGGAGCCGGAGGACAGTATCCACCACGTGGGAAAGCCTTGTTGCAGACGTCGCTGACACGGTCAAGTAGGCTGGCGTTGAAGCGCAGGGCGACCCGGTCCACCAGAGATGGCTGCTTCAGGCAGTCGAAGCCCCCGAACTCGCAGATGCGGTAGTGGTGCAGGAGCGCATCTTCTTTGGAGACAGGATGGGTCGCCTGACGGCCTGCGAGACAAGATGAACAAGACGCCGTTGTCTGTGACTTAGGCTGTGTCATCTTTTTAGGAAGTTCTGAAAGGATATTTATGTTCTGTTTTAGGCGCACGCGCAACGTTGTCGGCGTAAGAAACACTTGCTGTATTCGGTCAGTATCCTCTCGCTGGTACCAATGTTGTCAATGTTGTGGCTTTATCATTAAAGACGGCGCACAGTCGTTCAATTTCCAACCCAGTGAATAAAAGATACAAGCTCTGGTTATCCCTGAAAAGAAAAAGTTGCACGTGGAATACATATGATCGTTAACGTTGGTACGATCGTGTGTATTTTCATACTTGCATACTCATGCTGAATCCCGTCACGTCACGTGGTGACATTAAGGAATAGAGAACGTCACGCCACGTGACCCAATATGTGATGTGATGGTGTGACGCTGATAACGTCAGGCTGATATATTACTTCCACATAGCTTCTTTGCGTATAATTTCCTACATGGCCTCCTGCATAACGTATACTCTGCTAATATACAGAGCATACAATGGTAGCTGCTCACAATATAGGCAACATGGTAGTGTGTACGTTCACATTTGTATATGGTTGTGTGCAAACTAGTGCAACTGAAGTTAGATTGTCGCGACGATAAAGAACTGCACCTATTACGTGCGGAATAGGAGTATTTGAGCAATATAATTAAGAGCTTACCAAAATACCGCCAGACAACATGGTTGCCAACTTCTACTGCTGTCAGCGGCTGCACGATGTACTTTGACCTTGAACCGACCCTGAATACCTTACGACTCCTCCTGGTCTTGAACTGCGTTAGCATGTAAGGCAGCTTCCTGGGGCCCACTTCCGGAACCTCCCCGTAGGCCGTCGTGTCATTGTCCCAGTACAAGTAGAAGAAAGAGTTGAGCACTATGAAGCCTGTGGCCTTAGGAGAAGTGCTCTTGATCCTTTTGATCATGGCACCCAAGGTGTCATCCTTGCGAGGCACCATGAACTCGTCCACGTCCAGCACGACCGCGTAGTCAAAATGGCGCATGGAACGGTAGACGCAGTCGTTGAGCGACGCAAAGATGCCCTCTGTTCGTATCTCCTTTTGGGACCTGGGCAGGACAAAAATACGCGCAAACTTGCCGTGAACAGTGGCTAATCCTATAGTCATTTCTAACACAAGTGAAGGACGTACTCGGAGAAAAGCGGTATAAGATGACGATACTGGACGCTGCCTGACGTAAAATCAAATCTCAATTGATTGTTTGAATTGGCATAATGTAGAATGTTTACTATCTGTATAGTCCACCAGGTTGGACTACGGGGACAGTGGTATATACCGCTTGCTGATAGACTGCGAAAAGACGGATGGAAACTGGATTGGGAATGCAAGCCTTAAACATGATTGTTCAGCCTGTGGCCTTGATGAACGATTTTCTGCAGAACCAGAAAACATATAAAACACTATGAACATCATACCTGTGCTCACAGGACGAGGTTAGGGTCTAGAATTATAATTTGGAAGGTCAGTCTGACACTAAAGCTCAACGCGCACTGTGCGTCACATAGATGGCATTTGAAGAATAAACTAAGCTGGCGTAACCCCGCTGCATATTAACAATCAATGACATATATTTAAATAAATTCCGTCGACGGATAGATCGGGAGATATTTTGACAAATTCAGATAAATCTCATTGAACTGTAAAGAAACGGGACTTACTTAATGTCCAAATTCCAGGGCAGCATGGTTACCACCCCACTTTCTGTGTACCCTTTTAGCACCTTTTCCACGTTGAGACCCGTCGAGTGATTGTAGAAAAAGAAATGGTCCACACCAACAATCCGATGAAACTCAATGAACTCTACAAGCCACGACGCTCTGTCGTACTTGTAGTGGAACGGCTTTACGCATATGGTGAACTTCCCCACTGGATGACCCTCAATGGGCCCTTGGGGCGTGACTGGTATTGACGGGCTCCACTGCAACTCGTACGTTTCCTTCATCCGAACCCTGGTAGGAGGATCGTCCTCTTTGTACGGACACATGAAGAAAGATGCGCCATACTTTAACTTCCAGTTTTCGTTGATGGTCTTCTTGGTGGCGTTCACAACGACCCTCCTGCCGTTGGAGTACTCAAGCATGCAGGACAACTTCGCTCCCCCAACACACGCGTAAGCCCCGATGACTCGGACTACGGGCTCCGCAATCCGATTGTCAAGGTACGCGGAGTAAAGAAATAGTCTGAGTTTAGTTCGCGGGTAGGTGTCCGTTGACACCCAGTCACCGTCACGAGCCGGCTGCGCTGGATACACATCTTCTAAAGTGCCCCCGTTCCGCGGTGTGAGTGTCTCCAGTGACGTCGCCTGGACAGCGGTGGTCTTTCGGAGTGTGTCCTTCTTGGATGTCGGAGTGCCGGAAGCGGGTGAAGTCGCATGTTCTGTAACTTGTGCTTGGGCTTTGTCTTCGTCGACATCCTCCAGTTCTACCGTGGGGTTTTCTTGAAGAAGGCTCGTCCAGAAGGTTAAGAAGAGGAGCGTGCAGAGGACGACAGTGCCTCGGAAGACCTGGCGGATGCGTGGAGGGCGCCGGAGGCGATCGGCCTGACGGCACCGCAAGCAGCAGCGTATCCACAGGGACATCCTTCACCGAGAGGATCATGGGGCCCGGCCTGCGGACTGTCCACCCCTTGGCCAGGGCGCTGCTACCGGACCATCGGGCTTTTTCCAGGGCTGACCTCCGCCCCTGAAAGATAAGGGAACGTGTCGGTTAAAAACTCACTCTATCTTCGTATTAATAACGTCGTAACCAACATACAGCCATGAAATTGCGCGGTGTGGTACTCGGGACCTGTGAAACAAAGTGCAGAAAAATTGCATCAGGTCGTTTGTGTTTGGCGCGCTAATTAGATCACATTTGCTAAAAATAAAAATGAAACATAATCACGTGTGATGAGAGTTTGAAGCTGTTAACTTGTTTTGGATGACCTGAGTATGCGAGCATTCACAGGCGACATGGACGACGCATCCTTCAAGGCGAATACAAGTTTTTTTTTTTAATTGATAGTAGCAGTTGTCCATAGTGTCAAGTTATTATTTGTATTTCGTGTAGTCCTGACTAACAATTTTATTTACGAACATTTTAACAGGCTAGGATTGCCCGTCCATGTTCGACATCGTAAAACAAGAGTCGCGACATTTAAAGATACCGATTCGATATTTTGCATGTATGTTAAGAAATAAGTCTGTTTTCACAAAGGATTTATGATGGTTAAGAAAGCTAATTTGAACAATTACAGCTGAATGTTGTAACTGATGGGAATGGCCAATTTTAACCAAAGATTAATCTGAATCGCATAAGTCAGGCCAGTTAAAACTTTTAACTCTGAAAATATAAGCAGGTAATGATGGGTGTCGCGGATGACGAAGTTATCAGTGACACAAAACGTACAAAACACTCAGCATTTTTTCATCAATAATTTTAGTTCTTTTTTTTTGCGTCCTGGTCAAACATTTGGTACGTATTTGCTTCAACCACTGATCAAATTAATGTCAACCGAACTTCAAACGTCTTAGTGTCAAGATGACTCAAGAGCTAACAACTTAGATAAAAAAAAGAAAAAAAAAGAAACAAAATCCCACACTATCTACACTGCGAATTACACAACGCCGGACGCGACTATGAAGGGTGAACTTCGACACATATTTGTACGTGTGAAACATTCTAGGAAAATAAGATGGCAATACTTCAAGGAAATTTGAAATATTCCCGTCGTGTTCAAAAATAGGTTGAATATGATCCACAATAGCCGTAAACGACAATCGCACGTTTGTATTTTGATCCTGGTGGCTGTATTTTTCGTTATAAACGGCCCACTCTGGCAAGCGCTCGGAGAAGGCCCAGCTTAGAGCACGTGACATCCAACGCAGTCGTGACGTAGGTCGTCTCAAGACGAGCAAAGCTACGGCGAGGCTGACGTCGAGAGGATGGCCTAGTCGTTCCAGCCACCGAAGCGGCTGCTTTTGTACGAATTTTGAGTGACGGGTTAATCTTCTATAATCTTCTAGGGGGACAATAGCGACTTCTGCGACACACAAAAGGGATTCTCGGGAAGAGGGGAGTTCCTCCTTCCCCCCTTCTCTCGTCGTGGCCGGAGACGAGACAACCTCCGTCACTAGCTGTCAAGGTTCCTAGACGAGCATTACAAACGAGGCGCTAGCGACATCCACGAGGTGCTCTTTGCTAATCGTTTAATTCGTTTTAAAATTCCTTTTCGAGACTTTTTTAACAAGATATTGGTATGTTCCATGTGATACTGCTCTTTTGAACAGATAGAGACCAAAAAATGAGCGCCGAAATTTCGTTGTAGTATCCCTTTAAGACCGAATTCTTATGACCCCCTACGACGAGAAAACACACTGACACGCTGGCGCCATCTATGAGGCGACCCTGGAACTGCATTTTACCAAAGCGATAGTTTTGCGGTATTTTCCATATCAAATGTACGTACTATCAACGAGAGAAACGGTCGTTAATAACTTCGCCAGAAGCTTTTCAAATAAACAAAATGATGCGCAGAGAAAAAAAACACGAATATTTTAAGTGTTTTTACGGCTATCCGATAGATGGAGCTAGCTTACTTTCTCGGCGTAAAAAACATATTAAGGTGATTAAAGCACACAGTTGTAATCAGTCGCATATGTGTGAACCAGCCGTAGTTCGGGTCCCCAGTTCCGGAGACAATTCTAGAGACGTGGGAAGCAATCTTACCCACAACGGTGAACGACGCGTAAAAGAACCTCGATGGCTGCCGTTGGCCAAGCAACGGACGCCAAGCGTCGGTGTGAACGCGGTGGTGCCTCTCAGGAGCCGTTCTATCTGCGCGTTCGAGTGCCGGTTGCACCGCAGCCGGGAGATCTAGTCCGAACGAACGAAATCGATTTCTGCTAACCGGGGCTGTCGAGCAGCACGGCGCGGCGGACGGACGTGAACGCGTCTTATCAACTCGTAATTCCTCTCAGCGAGGTCGAGAGCGAGCAGATCACGGCGGAAACGGCTCAAGCGGTTGAGCGAAGCTGCAGCAGCAGGAGCAGCAACGGCGAGAGATAACGTTTATGGAAGCCTCGCTCCACTTAACGTTTTAACCCATTTGGACCGTATCATTCCGTAGACTTTTCCTCGGACACGTTCCTATTGATTGGTAGCTTATCTCCTTATGCAACCTTTCTAGAAGCTCGTATACGCTTTCTCACAATATGCAACGTGCAAAAAAAAAAAAAATATATATATATCAAAACTGATTTTGTTTTTTGTTGTCTTTGGAATCGGGTTCGAACCGACAGCTTCTATATTCGGGCAGAAACTGAGCGTTCGACGAGGCGCAGTTTATGTTTGCTTTGAAAAGAACCCTGTAATATTTTTGCGGGGAATACCCTGTACACATATACCCAATTCAACACCGCTGGATTATCTAAAACATTGTATGTCAGAAGCGGCAGTGTTTTCAGTTTGTTCGTCACCTCCTGAGGGCCAGCGCGGGTCGCGGATTGGACACGAACGTGGCGTCAGCATTCGGCTCGTACTCGTGCCCCAATCAGAGAGAACTCGAGTCGTAGCCGAATGGTGACGTAACACTCGTATCCAATCAGTGCTCTGCGTTGGCCTTCTTTAGTTGACGTCGAAAATTCGGCCCTGTGGCTTGGTTGTCTATACTCGTCACAGCAAGAAAGAAGGACGTTTTGCGCACTATACGTGCGCTCCATGAACTAGTTCTTGCAATATTTAGTTTTCGAGAAAAAAAAAAAAAAGACATTAAGCGAAACAACATAAAAAAGATGCCATTTTGCTTTCAAAACGTGCACGACTTGATAAAATAATATAAAGCTAATCTATAGACCCTGGTTAGTGCCGCACTCCCGACTTAGCTATGGCAATCACATGTAAAGATCTACCCTCCACCCAGTTTCTAAATTTTTTTTTTTTTTGTGTGAACTTTATATAGAAATATTAAATGAGTCCCCGAAAAAGTTAGGTTCATTATTTCTATAATGGTTTCTCCCACAGATATCCTAAATAGTTGATTTATGAATAGGCTGAATGCGTTTACTTTCCTTTTCCTGCATTGTTATCCTTTATCTGTGATGTTTCATAAATGTGCCAAACGTTTGTTTTTTCTTTTATGAAGTGTTTGTCTGTTCTGTATCGGGGAGGAAAAACAAGAGGGGGGGGGGGGGGGGGCAGAGTCTCGTCAAGCAGCAAATAAGTGGCTTTTTCACTACCTCCCCTTTTTCTAAAAATGAGGACAAGTAAATATATGTAAGTGCATACTAAATTTTAATTCAACTATATCTTAATCAGCAGATGAAGGGGAAAATTGTAACGTCCTAAAAAAAGACTGATTTTTTTTTTTTTTAAGTTTTTACTACGGTTCTTAAGCTGAATACGTGTATAGGAGGAGCTGTTGCACAGATTAAGCAAGACTGCGAATTGGAAACGTCAGTGGAACGTCCAGTCCTGCTGTCTATAGGATTTCACTCGCAAAACTGATCTGTCCAGAACTACAAGTTTTGGAGAAATAAAAAAATTCTACCGATCGCGTCGTAGCCAGAAGGAGCGGAGAAGCAGTCCTGTCGCCCACCGGTCCGGAGGCATACGCTACGTCCAATTAGGCCCAACGCTACATTAAATCATACCCCGCAAAAAATGTCAGAACACCGATCTCTTATTGGCTCGTTGAAAAAAAGAATAGTGGGTAGACCTCAAGGTATACAGCATTGAGGTCTACCCACTATGTTTTCAATCAAAGCCAATCAGAACTGGCCGTCGTTCTGACGTCACTGCAACCCCTGCACAGAAAAGCAGACGACTTGCTCTTCGTATACCAGGGCCGGCTTGCTAGAACAGCGTATCAGCTGAGACACGGTGAAAGAAAGCACTGCAAAGGCTGGGACTCGCGAGCGTCTCGAGACGAGGCTTGAGTCCGGCTCAGCTCGTGCGCTGGCTTTGGCAGTGCTTTCTTTCTCCTAATCTCGGCTGAGACGCTGTTTGTAGCAAGCCAGCCCAGATGCCGCTCTTAATTCTTTATTCATCTGGCTCTTCTCTGTGACGTCACGGCGCGGTGGTGGCGCGTCGGTCGCACTTCCGGTCTGGGGCTGTGGGCAGAAGTCCCCATGCCAGACGTGTATTCCTGCGTTGTTTTGAAAGGAACCAGACGAAAATTTGCTTTCTCGTCAAAACGCCGCGACTGGGGCCGTACCAAAAGTGTCGAGAAAGGTTTGAAGGTCAGTTTTCAGCTGCTCGGTTCGTCCGAGAATCTGGATATGTGCCGTGAGAAGGGAAAAGCAGACGCCGTCGGACACGATTGCTTGGGCGGGAAGCACTTTGGGTTGAATTCACGGATACTTCTGGTCATCAGATTTATTTGTTTTGTTCCAACATGAACGCTAGAAAACTGTCAAGTTGTGCGGACCACCTGTGGAGTACGTTCAGTGCGTCTTCAAGTTCAAACGGCCGCCTGATTGTTCGAAGTGTCGTCTGCTCTTTTAAACGTTTCTGCTTGTCGTCTGCTCTCTTAGACGACGCCGGTCCGTAGACCAAATGTTGGCCCGGTACTTGCGATAAGAAGTGAGTGCAGGCCTCAAAAGACTTAAATTTGAAGGTTGGTAAGCAGGCTCGATGTAAACAGTAGATACAAGGAGATGTTGGTCATTCCAGTGACCAACACCGACTTGTTGTTATGCCTAACTCAGTTGGTCCGATTCTGCTTGCGATTTTCAGTATCGTCGTCGACCATCTCAGCTACGGTTCACGCTTTTGCAGTCCGAGCGGCGTCGCGACTGAAAATTCCGAACGAAATCTTATCATGCGAATCAGGCTTTGGCGTACAATCTGCGGCTTCCACGCGGAATGAATCGCCACATGTCACATTAAGGCCCGTTCACACTCTTGCGACTGCTTGCGACCTCTTAAACCTGGGTTCCTTAAAACTTCTTAAAGGGCAACTCCGCTTCTTTTCCAGTAGTGCAAAACTATACAGTTCTCTTTGTTATCATCTACCAAACCCCCATGGCAAATATTACGACGAAATTCCGCCTAGAAGTTCATTAAAATCGCTGTCAAAGTTTGACAAGCACGAATCCGCTGGTTTTGGTTGAGACGTGCGGGCCAGACAACACTGCCCGGCTGCATTTCCGCTTCCTCCAAATTCCTTCTCCCGGCACGTCCGCGACGTCATCAAACATGTACAGCTTCTTTCTTTTTTTTTTTTCAATTTTGTTTTCTTTTTCGGGGAGAGCACGGGTGGCGCCAGCGCCGTGAAAGACGTGAGTGACGCGCTCGGCCGGCCCGGCGCTAGACTATTGATACTACTGATCAGCCGATCGCCTCGTTGAGCGTGGCTTATGTTACATCGCATACTTTTGAACACCAAGTAAAAGGAGGAGAGGGAAGCTGCTTTTGTAAGAATTTTGAGTGACAGGTTAATCTTCTATAATCTTCTGGGAGGAGAATAGCGACGCCTGTGCTAATCCAGGAGGCACAAAGGAGGATCCTGATAAGAGGGGAGCTTCTTCTTCCCCTTGTATATCACGTGGGTGTACATGCTTAGTGATGCCGAATATACAATGTTGTCCGGCTTTGCCACAGTTTCGGTTTCGGTTTGTGATCATGCCTAGAGAAAAATTACACGAAAAATATTTTATTTTTCGCTAAACAAAGGACTGGGGATTGTTTTTGAGTGCTTCAAAAAGCAAAATCAGCCACTATCTCAAAATTTTTGAAATTAAGCGGAGTTGCCCTTTAAACCAGAGAACACACTGGCGCCATCTATTGGGAAGCAGTGTAAACTCAACGGTCCGGCATATTTTTTTTTATTTCTCGCGCAATATCCTTTCTTTTTTGGCTCGAAAAACTTTTGTCAATGTTATAAACGAGCCTTTCTATGGGTATTACGCACATTTGACCTCGGAAATCCCGCAAAACCTTCGCTTTTGTGAAATGCAGTTCTAGGGTCACCGCATAGATGGCGCCACAATGTCAGTGTGTCCCCTCATTCTAGAAACATTTAAGAAGTTGTAAGGGATCTCGTCTCTCTCAGTCGTACTCGGTCGCAAGAGTATGAACGGGCCTTTATTCACGCGAAGTTTTGCGGTGTAACGAGCCTCGGTAATTTCGCTGACGCGCTCAAGATAGTCAGACATCGCCAGGAAGACGTGGAACCAACAATTCGAACGCGAAAAAGGGCAGGGGGACTCACACCGACGCCGACAACATCGCATTTCAATGGTTTGTTTATGGGCGACGGCGAGCTTCTTGCCCACACCCCCATCGCGCATGCGCGGCGCCGGTGGCGTCCGCTAGGGGCGCTCCGGGCGCTCCGGTTTGTTTGTAAACATGAGTTGGTGTATGCCCCTTTTTCGTTTAGCCTCGCACGCAGCCACATTGTCCCCATATCCGGTATGCGTTCCGAACAAAAAGCAAGAGATTACAACCCCGAACAAGTAAAAACGTGTAGAAGGATCATAACATGACAAACTGACGGTTGCAATTAAAATGTTAACACGTTCTACTTTCGAGGCGAGAAAAAAGCTATGTTTTACGCATACCGGATGTTCCAGAATTGAAGTTGGCGGCGCCCACGTAGAAAAGGTGTATACAGCATTATTGGGGGGGGGGGGGGGGGGGGGGGCGAAGAACAAAAAAACTATACTCCGCGGCAACTATTCTTGGCAATGCGCAGTGGAAGGTACGTCCCGCGTCCCCTCTCCCATTTCTAGTGTACGCAGGCTCTCCTCCTCCCCCATTTCCGGGGAAAGGAGGAGAGCCTGCGCACACTCGAAATGGGAGAGGGGACGCGTGACGTACCTTCCACTGCATTGCCAAGAAAAGTTGTCGCGGAGTATAGCTTGGCAGCATTTTCGGCACAAACAGTAACTTCTACGAGTTCGTGAACTTCATGGCGTCAAGGGGGAATTCGCTCGGCAGCGCGTCGTTGTAACTTGTGAGGTATATGGTGCCTGGAACGGGGGCGTCTTCGACTGGTATGTTTAGCGTCCCATCCCGCCCGTGCATTATGGTGCCTGGAGCGCGTCTCCGACTGGTAAGTTTAGCGTCCTAGGCTGCCAATTATCAAAAGGAGTCCCGAACAGGCAGCAAATGACATCACAGGGACCCGAGTTTCATGCTGTCGGATGTCGCGATCCTGGCGGTTGGGCGTAGAAATGCTGGCGAAAAGCACGAGTGAACGCGAGTGTCGCCGTGATCACAGCGTCTCAACTTCTGGCTGCCAAAGCTTCCGTTGACTGTCCCACTAGAGAGCGACTTGCAGCGGAACAGGCGTCTGCCACATCCACTTCCGCTGCTGGAACCAGAGTGTGGAACAGGAATCGAACCGAACCGTAAACTAGAACCGAACCGTTAGTAGAGAGTTTTAGGGAACCGTTTTTGCGCGTCAGATACAGTACGATGGGCCCTCCGGTACGAACTGCGCACGCGCGAGTCTTCTGCGGTACCACATGCGCAGTTCGCACCTCCCCCCTTCCTTGTCAGGAATTGCAAATCTGGCCCCTACAGTTTACTTAAGTGTAAGTTAGCGCACACTAGAGTTCATGTATAGGCTCCCTACGGGAGCCAGAGTTGCGCGTCTGTTTTCCAAGTGTCGCCGCGCCGCTAATCGCCGAGTTCCGATCACGTGAGGATCTAGATCAAATGTCGTGCTGGAAAGTAGACGTTACACGCGCCCCAGCGTACGTTCCCCTGCTTTTGAGCGCGCCGCGCGCCTCGAACGCGCGGCGCCGCTATTCGCCGAATTCAGTCACGTGACGAGCGGGATCAACATGCCGCGCAGGAAATACGGTGCTACGAAGATGAACGCGCAAGTCTGGCTCCCGTAGGGAGCCTATACAGGAACTCTAGCGCACACCAGCTTGGAGCACGTGGAGCGAAAGTTCGCGCTGCAGAACCCAGGGATCCTGGGTTCCAACCCCACCCCTGCCCGTTTCAATCTGGATGAGCATCGTACCGGCGTGTGGTCGTGTATCACTACTGCGTGGTGCACGTTAAAGGCCCCAGGCTAGCGGCTGCACTGCACTGGCTAAATTTCTCATCTACAGCGAGTGACTCGTCGCATCTTTGAAATGGCTGACCAAGTACATGCTGTTTAAATATCCACACAGCCTCAATTATTATAGGAAGAAAAGCGAGGTAAAGCAACGGTTACAAGTAATTGTAACGGTTACAAGCAATTGTGGTACTTCCAAAAGTAATCCTACTACTGTTGTGATTACTTTCTAATAAATGTAATCAATAATTACAAACTTACTCCGAAAAGTAAGCGATTACATGCACGTTGATTACTTGTATTGAGAACCGTAGAAGTCTGGCCTGAACTAATAATTTATCGATCAATTACACTAACAAAGCCCATAAGATAAGAAGAAACAAAGCAATATCTAGGGGAAAAATAGCTTCAGCTGTTTGAGTTCATTAAAACGTACACTCAGAACAAGACCGCCCGTCAAAATAATCGGGTGACCCACAAAATTATCTCCAGTATATCCTTTCAAAGTGACGCTCTTTCGAGGCAGTTTTCTTTTCTTTTCAAAACCATCTATAGTCGAACAATTTTAACCGGGAGTAACTTTAACCGACTACCTTCTCCTGGTAACACAGGCATTCGCGGCGGGCGGCCGGCCAGGAGTTCCGAGGGAGACGAACCCGGAACTTAAACTCCGCTCGCCCCTAAGCTGACAGCGCGGTGGCAGCTATTGTGCGCGTTGGGCCAATCACACGTGTATATCTCGTCACATGATCACGCTCCCATCCACGCGCGATGATGTGACGACAAAGAGGAGGATGACTGGTCCTGCGAGCGCGTAGCTCCCAGTGCACTGTCAGCTCCAGGGGTTTGAACAGAGCTAAGTGCAGTTTCGCTCAGCGGGTTTGCAACCGCGGGCCTGCCCCTCGGGTTCACGTTTCCCCGAAAGCCGGATCCGGTTGCTAAAATGGAAACCCTGTTGTCCGCTAAACTCGGGGGAGTTTTTGTCGGAGTTGCAAATGGGATATTTGCGAAGAACTCTACTGTTTGGGATTCCGGTGCTGGCGGATATGGTCAGCCGGCAGCGACAGTCGCCACTTCCGCGGAGGCAAATATTCGTATCGTTCTCCGTTGTCTCCAGACCAGATAAGGAAAACCGAGTGAAAAATGAATATATGAATGTGTGTAATAAACATTCGAGAACGTATGGGATCAGATAACTTACGTATGCTCACATAATTTATATTAGGTCTGTTATGTTTATTGAACAGATAGTATACAAACTTTTTAAAAATTTTCTTCTAGGGAAAACTTTTTTATGAATGCGGCCAGAAACATACGAGTGCATGTAAGATAATACATAAGTACGCAGATATGCATTACATGCATATCTGCATTACTCAACAGATCATATAAGAAACTTTTTTTCAATAGCCATAGTAATATATATATATATATATATATATATATATATATATATATATATATATATATATATATATATATATATATATATATATTTATATATATACGTGCCCAATAAACATACGAGAACATATGATGTGACATAAGAACCTTTGCCTCATATTATTTATAAAACTTCTGATAAGTTGTGTCCGACCTTCTATTGAGATTGGACAAATTAGATAATAATTTGTTCCGATATTTTCTATAGAGAAAAGGTGTCGTTTGAAAGTATTTAACGATATTAAAACGCAAGTTGGAAGTTTTGGGACGAAGTGCGCGGCAATTGATAATAGTTGCGCTCTTTTTGAGTTTTCTTGCTTGGTAGGGTGTTCAGCTGACATTTAAGGGCGAATAGAATTACGACCATGAGCATGGCTTAATGTTTTAATTTGTACTTTTGGTCTTTAATGTCATTTTTCCTTTTTACAGTGTCGCGAAAAGACCGAAATGTGGTGTGACACTTTTGGGATTCTTTTTTGTTTGCTTTAAAAGCCTTTCTTTTTACAACTGTTTTACAAGTTACAAATATTCGTCGCCTTCAGAAGAATAAAACTTTTTCTTATTTTTTTGGGCTATAAAGACAAAAGCGGAACACATAAACGTGCAGCGTGTGCTATGACACAGAACATAGGCAGAGTGTTCGCATATTTGCTCAGCAACTTTGTGCTACCGGAGACGATAAAACTATTTATTGCATCTCGCTCTTTAGACCTAAAATAATTGAAAGTGTACGCCAGTAAAAAAGGTTGCAGTTGGGTGTCGTTTTTTTTTCTTTCTCCGGGTTTTATTCACCCAGATGTGGCTTTGAGTCGTGATAAGAAACACAAAAACATATGTGGTGACCAAAGCAATAAACACAAAACTGCAACCAGTTTTACAATGCGTAACGTCGCTTAAGCGATTTGCGAATGTTTTCAAGAACCGACATTTTCCTAGTAGGAAGTGACTATATCAACCACTGAGACGTCAAAGTTAACATATAAAACAGCCGTGAAAGAAGGCGCAGCAAGAAGCTATATATAATGTATATTTAAGACAAAAATGAAACGACTGGTCAATTCACGCCAAGAAACATTTCAAACTCAAGAAAACAAAGGAACCATCAAAAATTAGCGTAAAAAAGCTAAGTTCAAGCGTTGTCCCTGTTTCGATCGGTCATCAATTCAACGCTACATGTGAAACATTTTTTTGAATGAAATTGCTGAGAGATTTGCTTTGTGTCCCTCACCGGCTTTCCAAATTTTATGTAATAAATAGATCAAATAACAAGTTTTAGACTTAATACACAATTCGAAATTGATTTATGTGAA
Source organism: Ixodes scapularis (assembly GCF_016920785.2). Taxonomy (NCBI): domain Eukaryota; kingdom Metazoa; phylum Arthropoda; class Arachnida; order Ixodida; family Ixodidae; genus Ixodes; species Ixodes scapularis. Next base: position 109,407,709 of record NW_024609881.1, read on the forward strand.
TGTACTCTCAGTTCTTTATAGAGTATAAAAAATAAACGCAAAGAAAACAAGGACCAGAAGGTGTAAGACAACACAAGGCGCTCGCAACTGTTGCTTGTTCAGAAATAACGCTTATAATATTGGCGCCCAATCAGCTTGTCTAGGTATCCGCATGTCGGTACAAAGCTTGTCTAATATATTAAAACTCTTTTTTGATAGGGCGGTTGAGGCTTCACTTGTACAATCTACTAGTTTGTCTCAAATTGCGCGTGCCTCATTAATTTCCCCGCTTGTTTTGTGTTTGTACCTGGCTAGAGTACCTGACAAAGAACTGAAAAAATGCAGGGTGGAGCTTATTATGTTCATGTATACTTGCTTTCCATGATCATTCTTTGGTGTATTTATGACTGACCAATGCTGATATTTGTTTGGTTGAGGAATGGTCATAAGAGGATCAAGCCTCATTACGCCCTGCATTTGCTCATAAGCTGTCTGTGGTTGTAGGCATTAATATCCGCCTTCCAATTAATAAAAATAAGCAAACCAAACTATTCTTTAAACTTTCTTATAACGTGAATATACTTCATAGAAGCAGATTGCAATTGTCTCTCCAGATCCTCTAAGGGACAGTTCCGAGGAGTCCTATATTTGTTTCGTCGCTGTACGGCAGGGCGTTCCGCCGGCCAGAGTCATTTAGAAACGCTCGTCGGAGTCTGAATTATTTCCTCTACTTCGCGACCGCAGCACTGACACGTCGACACCAACCCCAATCTTACCCTTGAAGCCGAAGGCACTCGTCCAATTGCAAGGAAAGAAGTGCGCCCGACGTCGCCGGTCTTTATTAAGAACTATCCCAATTCTCTCTCTTTCTTTCTCTCCCTCTCTCTCTCCCCCCCCCCCCCCCCCCCCCCTGCATTTAATATCCTCTTCTCTGTTTCACATTTCGGCCGCCAGGTGACAAGCCACGCCAGCTTTCGCTGTGCACACTCGGATAAAATAGCTTCCCTCTCATTTCCTTCGCGTCTTGTCCGCTGGGTGGCGTCGCATCCGTTATAATTCCGAATATCAAAGAGAGAGAGAGAGAGAAGAGAAGAAGGAGAGGAGAAACGAGCAAGAAACGGCACAGGGAGAGGGAGAGGCGAGGGGCAGGTGGAGAAAGGCAGGCATAAATAAACGAAAGTGAAACTAAAACGTATTTTCCTTTCCATCTTCATTGAGGCCGGCCATTTTCCTCCTCACGGATGTTCGCCGACGCCGAATCTATTAGTCCGATTACGAGCAGTCGGAGTCCGCCGGCGATACACTTTCGCCGCGTGGGAGAAACTCGGGGCAGTTGGGAGACGGAGAGGAAGCGGTCCACCGGCAAAAACCGAGCTGCATGGGGCGGCCATTTGTATTCATGAAGGATTCAGGGCATCGAAACAGCGTCACACAGAAGGACAGTGGGAGGGAGGGAGGGGGCACGAATGGTCGTTGCAAAGGGTGTAACGGTCGGTGCACGGCAGGTACCGGACCAAATTGGTGTAATGGGGAGGCTATACTAACTCTTAGCGGATACTTTACACGGGTAGTGTGGCAAAGAAAAGTAAGGAAGGCTATTTTTTTTTGTATCAGCAGTTCAATTACACGATTGAAGGATAGATTTATTTTTTTTGTGGAAAACTAGAAACCGTATTTGTTTCATACAATAAATAACTAAACTCTTTGACGTGTTGTCGGCACTGGTCATGCGCAAACGCTTCTTCTCATGCGAATCTTTCATTCTGCTCACGCACAAACAAACAAGCTCGCTCAAACGTGGGCATGTTAGTAAAACAGCTTGTGGCCGTATGCAACGAGGCAAGCGTGGCACCGCAAATATAGGGAGTATTCCCTGGCGGCCATATCATTGTGTGTTGTTGCTGAGCGCGTGCTGACAGCGAGCTTCCACAGTTCTTTTGCAACGTGCATTCCGCACCATCAAGACTATTAGTCTTAGCAGGCTATTAATTTAAGCTCGTTCTGAGCATGCGCTCTAAACATCGCCATCAAATAGGACATCTAGTGGTAACCATTCTACGAGCTGACGAAACCAGGTTAACGGGAATAAATGGCGCGGACCACGTCCTCGGGTTGTGCTTGTATACGCCGGAAATACGATGTATATCCGAACGGCGAGTGTTTTGGCGCCCCTGGATCATCGTGCGGTATTTTGAAAACCGTTTCTTGAGATTTCAGATTAAGGTAATTCAACGATGATTTTAAGCAACAAGTGAATCTCAGAATAGGTGCACCCCACTAAATAAGCTAGGCATCAGAGCATCGCCATTTCAGCCATTGGATTAAAATACAATCCAACGGCTGAAATATTGTTACTCTGATCCGTAGCTTATTTTAATGGAGCGTACCTGTTCGGAGATACCCCTGGATCGATTTATCTTTGGCAGAAACAAACAAACAAAGACAAAAATAAAATCGCCCCGGCATTTCCCAAAATGGCAGATACAGGTAGCGGCCTCTTAACGATTAGCCTGGGCGTTCTTAGATGCGCAAGATCGTGGCCGCTTGTAACGAGGCAGTCGTGTCCATCGAGGCGGAGAAAAAAAAAGTTTGAGGAGGCGGAACGGCATCGTTGCGCACAGAACGGCCAAAAGTGGGAGCGTCTGCCTTCTATGTGGACTTCCGTCGGTGGACGTGAAACGATCCAAGAGCGCTCCGTTCTCGCCCCTTCAGTACGGTACAGAGGTGAGCGCGAGCGTGCACGCCCAAGAAGACCCCAACCATAGGCTATGCCCAACAAAAAAGCGCTCCCGAACACCAACTTCAAATTCACCGAGGGAAATCCTTATTAGAGCGCAGCTCTTAGGCGCCCGTTTCCGGCTTGAGCGGTGTCGGCGTCGGCGTAACTGCGGAGTGCATTGTGGGACGCGTGATGCCACTGATGACGTCATCAGTGACGTCATCGACATTGTCACTTATGACGTCAATAGTGACGTCACTGATGACGGCATCGTCATCGTCACGTAAATTCATAGGGGTCACGTGACCCCCGTGAGGTCACGCGACTCTCGTGAGACGACGGCGACGCCACTCGGAGGGAGGAGTAGCAGACAGGATGAGGAGGTGAGGAGGAGGGAGGAAGGATATATCTTCCCCTCAGTACCCTTCCCCTCCTCATCCTCAAGAGCTGCGCTCTAATCCGGCGTTACAGGGAGTTGTAAACGGCTTTTTGTTTTGACTTTATACGGAAAGTGCGATCAACCCTTGCCTACGGTGCGCAGAAAATGCTAGAAGCGATTGGCGCCTGTAGGACTCTAGTAGCGAACCACGGGATCTTACACTCTTTCCATGACTGTGCCTTATGAAACGGTCACGTTGTACGCCTGCGATCGATTTTAACGGCAAAGCAATCAATTGGGTGCATTGAAAGAGAACTGCTGGCCCAGTTAAAGTCTGCGAGAACAACTCTTTTTTCTTTTTATAGGGCTCTTACGTTGGATGTCACTTCCGGACACGCTACCAAACAGCGTCGGTTCAAAAACTACGAAATCCAACGTCAATACGTCGTCTGCGTCCCTGCCAGTGACATCTTCCGCCATTTGGTCTGTCTGCACGCAGTTATGCGATCGTTCGTTAGTGTCGTTTTTGGTGTTGGTCAACGCAGAAGCAGCAAGCAGTCGGCTGAGTCGAAGCAGAACCCAAGAAGTGCCATCGGGGATGTTTCTGCGACGCTTAAACCTAAGCTGGAATAGGGTGCTGTTTGTCGCCCAAGTCACGCCGACCAGCTTCAACCACCTGCAGCATGCGCGCGAAGGCATCTTCGGTAGGCTTGCAATCACTCCTGCTTACTTCACGATCCCTGGAAGGTAGCAAGCCTGCCAAAAGAAACCTTCGCTTTGCATGCTGCCCATGCTCGATGGTTGTCAGTGTCGGTTGATTTTGCTCGCAGCTCTCGGGCATTTTAGAATCTCTTTAAAACAGGCTGACGACAAGCGATTTTGCTAGAACTAAGTTTGTACGAACGTCGTTGTGCGACGCCTTTATGCGCAAGGAGGTCCATTACGAGGATCCATGCATAAGGGATGACCCGTCGGCTGGTGCCGGTCGGAACCAATATATTACATAAAAGGATCACCAGATGGCTCGACCAAATGAGCCTGTTTGTCTATTTTGTTTCTTTTTCCTCCAAAAGAGGTATACTCCCTCTCACTCTCTTTTGCTTCTCTTATTACATCCGCTGGGAAGCTAACTCACGAAAGGGGTTTTGTGTGTCGATTGAGGAAGTCAGTAGAAAAAAAAAAAAAAAAACGGTTATGAATGAACATCCGCTGTGGAATGACATGTACATCCTCGCAATCGATCACAGAGGGAAAAAAATCTACTAAAGTAGAAGCAAACGAAACGAGCCATCTCTTTTTCCGCAGTAATATCAAACTAGCAAAAATCAAGAAAAAGAAGAAAAGGTTGATTCCAGTCGAATTTGCAAGGTTCAAAAAGAGCACGCTCGAATGACTGCATGCGCAAATGGCGCCTCACACGCGAACCGGTTCTTCATAATTTCGTTGGCGCGCAGAGAGGGGGTTCGCTTTACGCTTCATCAAATAGGCGCAGTCGCTCGTCCTGGCGAAACGCGTTCAATCGGAACGATTTAGAGGAACAAGGACCGCCTAGTTTATTAGGAAAAGAAAAGTTGGTCGTCAAATTGGGTAGAAAGTTGTGTCGTGCCCCGCGCGACTTTAAAAAGTCCAAAGGGACGGCGTCCCGACGCTCTGATTTCTCTCCACGACTACGTTCCCCTAAAGACCTCGCTTATACAGTCAATTTATCGAAGTGTCCGGACTTGGCTCTGGCATGCAAACGGTGTTGAATGGTTCGATCGCGCCGAGGAACTGACGGAGAGGAGGAGGACACGAGAGGGGATTCCAGAACAGCGAGCTCTGGTTGGCTGGAATAGGGGGTAGACCGAAAGCTATAGCTGCCGTTGTCTCCACTCCGCTCGTCAAACGTGCTCCACGCTAGGGGTTGGCCGAGCAAAGGGCGGTCGCTGAGTTCCACGCATTGCCAAGCTTCGGAGATTCCCGAAGTCCCAGTGATTGGGCAGTGATTGGGCAATGCGTGTCGAGGCATTGATTGTCACGAGCCAAAATCGAATGCCTACGCCGTCTTCGTGTCGAATGTATGAGCAGCATTTAAGTATCGTCACAGCGGGGATCGCAAAGCTCGATGACAGAGTCGTGGGGATCGCATTGTTGGCGTTGCCCCCACAGCTCCGGTCATCAAGTTGTGCGAAGGAGAAACTGAAAGAAAAGGTCCGCTTTTATCCTCGGAATTCCCCCGCGACGAAGAGGCTCCTTGGTTAGTGGCGTTGCTTTCGAGTATTCTTGGGTCCCACCAGTGCCAGTAAGCTGGTGTGAAGCGAGACAGGTTCCTAGCCAATATCATTTTACAGCCCCTTTAGGTGGAGAATTATATATATGTGGGTACACTTTAGATTAGAAATGTGTTATCTTATCAAGACGTACGCGTTTCAAACGCCAAACGAATAGTTTCTTTTTTCGTCAACCATAACCTGTAAGAAGTACTTTGCGCGGCGTATGAGCAATGCGCAAAACTTCCTTTTTTGTTGAGGTTAAAACAAGTATAGAGCCACTTGGTAAGCTTGAATTATAGAGTATGGCCACTCCACTGCCCGCTTTTTGCGTGGGCGCCACCATTTTGGTGCTTAGTGGGGAGTGGCACAATCACTCTAAAAAAAGCCCGTACGTCTACTTTCCCACACAACGCTCGAACAGCCAATCACCGCAACGTACGAAGGCAGCTCATCGAATGACAATGCCGAAACATGTTTAGACCCCCCAAAAAAAACGCAGTTTGAGTTGTGACATTAAGCAATGCAAAACGTCACGATTGCATTACTTAATGTCACAACTCAGACTGCGTTGTTTGATCTAGACATATGTTTCGACATCGTCATTCGAAGGTGATTGGCTCTCCGAGTGTTGTGCGGGAAAGTAGCCGCATGGGTTTCCTCTAGTGTGATTGGCGATTGCTACGATTCGAAAATGTCACTACCTGAGGTTTAAATGCCCGGTATCAGTAAGTTGAGGCGATATTTGTTTGCTCTGTCGCACACTATTGGAACATTTCTGGGGGACGGGCGACCGTTTGCGAGGTTAGAAATAAAGCTTCATACGACTGGCAACCATGGTTTTAAGCACCAAGATTGTTTAAGTGTCGTTAGTCTTAAGCCTTGGTCACTTAGTGGCTCCAGTTCAACCTACTTCAACTGGCTTCCAAAGTTGGGCGAGCGCGGACCTGAGCGCGTGGCTCGAAAGCTCTTCGATATAAATAGCAACGTACTTTTTGCGAGGAGTGTAACGCCCTCCGCCGTGCCGAAAGGAATGCCGGGAAACTCCTGTATTGAGTCGGCTGTAACAGACGAGGGAGGTGACTGAGCATATGACGATTTGATTCTGTTAAAAATCAAAACGTGGACCGAGATAAAAAGAGAGAAAAAAAAAAGAACATCTCAAAATGCGTGATTGCTTCTATTTTTTCTACGCATACTTTTTGTTACAAGGCATTTAAACGACAATCCAGAACGTCGCCAAGCGAATGCATTTGCCCTCTAGATGGACAGAGATGTTTGTTCTTCTTCTAATGTTCAATCCACATATGTCGACGATGGTACGTTGGTGTCACCGCATGCATATCTTGTAAAGTTGGCATTAGTGTCTTGATGACATTGCCGGGAAAGGATTGGATACAAAAATAGAATTAATAAACAAAAATAGAAACAATTAAAAAGACGAACAAGAGCAACAACAAGAAGGAAAAACAAGAAGCAAACTACTGATTACTTCCTTGTTTTAGCAAACATAAAAAAAAAAACACTTTCGGTACTTCGCAAAATGACATGCTAGTGCAAGAAATACGGTCGTTCACGAATTCTCATGTACGGCGTAGCGAAGCTGGTCGGAAGTGAAGACAGAGGCAAATACATCAATTCTACGGCACGCCTATTTCTTGTCGAAGGGGGACCCGTCTAAAGTTCGTCCCGAGCACGTCATTGACTTCGCAATTATACTCTCTTATGGCGGCCAAGTGTCTCCAAGAACGGGGTTGGTTGATTGTGGAAACAAAAACACCCGCGACACCGCCCCCCCTTCTGGTAAACCCAGTTTCACCCCCAGTCCTATTGCGCCAAAAAGTGCTTCGTCATGGCGCTCGTGGTCATTGTCCGTCTGCTATCGCCGGCTGAACTGATCACGCATAGTGTATGCGCCGTGATGCTGCGCTTTCTTTTATGCGTGATCGGCTTCTAGACATTTGCGAGTACAGTCTCCGGGCGCCGCCATCTTGCGGATGGTGTGGGTATAGATCGTCGGAAAGTGCTGAGGCTTACCCACGGCCTCACCAGTGCCTGACTATCAGACGATCTGCCCACACCAGCAGCAAGATGGCGGCGCCTAGGGGCCGCACTAGCAGATGTCTTAAACGCACAAAAAGGACGGGTGCAGTGACTTTTCAGTTCGAAGGACGCATGGTTGATTGGACCCATCCGATCTATGGACGGCGGTCGGACTTACAGTGAAAAGGAGCCTAGACCAACTCAACTCATTGACGTCACGCCCCTGCGGTGGCGCTGCCGTCGGCACTGCGCATGCGCAGATGCTTCGCCTCGGGGGAATTCTGGTTTTTGCGCACGAGCAGAGCCCGCATCCATTGTGGGCAAACGTGGGCTTGTGTTTATTAACAGCATGTTGGTCGATAGCGGCGTTGTATGGAATTCCAGTAACACCGATAGTCCATTTCTGCCGATCATAGAGCAAACACCCCCATCGAAAACAACGAATGAAAACGATAAAAAGGTATGAAACGAAGTAAAAAGCCATATATGAAAAACAAGACTCAGGCGGAAGCAGGTGATGCCATGGCATAAAAGTGACGAAGTTAAATATTTAATCGTCCGGAGAAATTTGAAAACTCTACGAAACCTCGGCTGCAACGTTATCAATTTTCTGAGCTAGTGTTGTGCGAATTTTCGAATAGTATTTTCGAATGATTCGCTATTTGATATGCGCTTCGAGGTAAACTGCGCGATATTCGTACTTTTCAGTGTTGTCGCTGCGGGTTAGCCCCGTTGAGTGCGCTTCTCGCCGAGCACTTGTGCACTGCGGGGAAGCAATACCCCCAAAACTCGCGGATTTCGCGAGCTTTGCTTCCCCGCAGTGCAAAGGTGCTCGGCAAGAAGCACACTCCACAGGGCTAATTCGCCGCGATTACGCAAGCGTATGTTAGGGAGCTGTGTCTTGACGGCCCGCGTACATCATTCGCACTTTTGTTGTTTGTCAAATTTGAAGTAGAAGACAGAATATTTGCACACAGCAAGCAGATTTATAAATCCCTTCGATTAGGAGAGCCGTGACAAATCTCTCGTTTCCATGTCACAGTCCATAAATATAGCTATAATAAAATTGACTAAGCTTAGAGATGGACGAGTGAAAGGTTGGAAACAACCTTTATTAGTTCAGCTGCATTTTCGTTTAAGCATGACTCTGAGAAACTATTCGATATTCGATTAAAATATATTCGGCCAAAAACACAATTGGTTTTGAATTCGCTTTTCGCACGTGCCTAATTTACTCTCCAAAAAATTTTCTTTCGAGGTCTTTCTTTTTCCTTTCTTGAAACCTTCAGGTTTATTGGTCCCAAACTTAGCTTATTACGCTGAAGTAATCGAACATTGAAATATGAATGGGGCGGGCTTCAGTCACGCCTTTTGTTTCATGCTTCATTTTACCGAGGTGATAACGTTACGGACGGACTTCAGGAATAGCGATCCCCTCCACTTTACGCATAAAAGAAACATCAAAACGAAACTCACACAGCAAGGGACTTAGCGCACATAAATATAGATCCCTCTATATATGTCCTCAACGCAAGGCACGTTATCATGGCCGAGCTACATTAACCACGCCGGCGTTCTTCTTATATCCCCTCACCGCTAAGCCGACAGTGCAGTGGAAGCTACGCACTCGCCGGACCAATCAACGGTCTGCCTTTCATCACCATGACGCCGCCCTTCGCGCGTGGGTGCGGGCGCAGGAGGGATCACGTGGCGAACGATAGACGTAGGGTTGGTCCGACGAGCAGACGTAGCTTCCAAGGCACTGTCAGCTTAGGAGGGAACGAAGTGTAGCAGGGGATGTGCTTTCGTTAACAGCACTCAGCGAAATGGATTCATCAGGATGGGATATCGCCATGTATATATTCATGAGCTCCCCTTTTCCACTTAATGTAACTCCGGAGTAAGCGCGCTTCACCGGGGTTGCCAGGCAAACAGCGAACGGAAAACACGGTGTAGCTTCGATTTTTTTTTTTTTTTTGAGCGTGAAACTTTTTTATTATGTTTTTGTTTGTTTGTTTTATTTCTTTCGTACACCACGTCGGCGATTTTTTACAGTTGTAGCACCGAGTACGTAAGTATAAGAATACAATCAGAAGCATGAAAAGGTTAAAAGCTCCGAAAAGGTTAATGTTAGTTTCGTAAAAAATATCTAACTCGGTCCCAGCAATGTAGCAACGAACAGGCCTTGGAAATATACGCGAATGTTAAAAAAAAAAATATATATATATATACATATATTTCTTCTATGTTTGTTGGAGAAGGACACAGTGATGAAGGAATAGTGAAGATTCGTTTGAAGCCACTGAGTTATTCTTACTGTTTGTAGGTACCTAAAACGCTCGTCAAGTGAGTGAAACCAAACTGACAGAAAAATAAACTGCCAGATTTCTGGACTTCATGAAGGTGTCCACTGCATTTTGGTTACCAGATCCGCCACACTACTGATCCCGATTTCGTTGAGCATTATAAGAATAGTAATGAAGATTTCACCAACTTCGGTACAAACAAATAAAATGAAATAAATACAGGTCATTCCAAATACAACTTGTCGGAGCAGTGCCATAGCTTGGCGATGGGTAAAAGAGGCGTATATTTTTATAACCCCTAAAACATATAAATTACCATGTTCCATAGCATCACTCTTCCCCGGCTCATACTTGGGCCAGTTTGGCGCATGCTTGGGTCAGGCTTGAGCCAGGTTGGCTCTACCTCGCGCCAATCTGGCCCAAGACTGGGCCGAGGAAGTGTGCTACTTGGGTTATGATTCAATCGAAATGCAACGCTATAGACCGATCTCACCAGCCAGTTTAACTACGCCACCGCTGCCGCAATGCACCAAAGAAACTTTAGTCTTTCTGCACGTGCGATAACCTTGCTGGAGCTCTGCACTTGTGGAGCACGAGACGGCACGAGCCCTCGCATGCACGGCTGTCTGCCTCCCGTGAACTAAAGTTATGGCGGCGTCAAGCATGCGCCGAACGCTCAGTGAGGTCGGTCTATTGATGACTTCAAGTAGAACTGAAAAATCAAGCAAGAATTTTGTATTTTGAAGCCCTTTGGACCTCTTCTCTTCGTCGCTCATCCTCATCGATACGACATCCCTGGCTTTAGAGCGCAGCTTTTAGGCCACCGTTTCCGGCTTGAGCGGCGTCGCCGTCGGCGTAACCGCACGTTGCATTTTGAGACGTTTCCCATAATGACGTCACACGTGACGTCACGTGTGACGTCTTGAGGGTCACGACTGAGGAGAAAGGAGGAAGAGCAGACGTTTTCCGCCAAATTTAGAGGAAACAGTTTTCCGTTGAAGTGAACGAAAAAATTTTTCCCGCTAAACTTAGAGGAAACATTTCCCGCTAGATTTAGCAGAACAATTTTCCCACTAAATTTAGCAAAAAATTCTCCGATAAATTTAGTGGAAAATTTCTCTGCTAAACTTACCGGCAAATAATTTCCCACTAAATTTAGCGTAAAAATTTCCCCGCTAAAGTTCGCGGAAACATTTCCTCGCTAAAGTAAGCGGGAAATTTTTTCGCTGAATTTAGCGGGAAATGTAGCGAAAATTCCCCTCTAAATGGGAGGGAAGCAGAGAAGGCCCTCCCCTCCGTACCCTCTCCTCCTCCTCCTCTTCCTAAAGAGCTGCGCTCTAATTCGGGGCTACAGAGGGTTGTAAACGTCTTTAAGTTTTTACAACCCAATTACCAGCCTTGTCTCTTTTGACCGACGTCCCCTCGTCATCGCTACTTGTATACAACCCAATAGACCTGTTGCAGAACGTACAGCGCCACGACCGCGGAGAATTTTGGGAAACCTTGGTACAGATCACGCGCTTTCTTGTTGCGCCTGCGCGACCACACGTGAGTCGTGGCAGCTACCGCCAGCAGCCGTCGCAGCCGTCGCAGCCGTCGCAGCCGTCGCAGCCATCCGCCATCCTGGACATACGCTGGAACGCGTACCTCGTTGACGGCGTACCGTGTCTGTGGCAGCGTAAATGCATTGCCACGGATGAAGCTATTCACTTATTTGAATACGCAATGAGTCGTAACTTACCTTCACGTCTTGCAGTATCACCGAATCCACCTATTTTGCACCGGAACCGTGACGGTGTTCGACTAGGTTCGACGAAGCGTTTGTGTAGCAGACGACGGAGCCGGTACAAAGAAGAGGGAGGAGAAAGGGGCGGCCTCGCAAGGTAGCCCATCCTCTTCTCCATTTCCGTGCGCTCGGCGGCTCATCCGACTCTGGTTGATCACGTGAACCATCATCACAAGAAGAGATCTCAAAGAACAGGTGGGAGCGTCAAAGAACTCGCCCCCAGGTGTTCTTTGAGATCCGCTTGTAGGTATGGCACTGTCACGGTTTTCTCAATCTATGAGCGACTGTTGAACATATCGTCAACAATGCTAATCGCATGCTGGGTTACCTTACAAGAAACGTTTTTCTCGCGCCTACGTCAGTGAAACTTCATTCTTTAGAAAACCCGTGTTCGCAGTAAGCTTGAATATGCTACGTCTGTCTGGGACCCCAGTCTTGAATCACTCATTTCTGAATTGGAATCTGTCCAAAATTGTGCTTCCCGCTTATTATTTCTTATTACCGTCGTATCGCAAGCGTAACCGTAATGAAAACTAGATTATCCTTGCCAAATCTTTCTTTGCGCTGAAAAGTGTCCCGCTTGTGTTTCTTCCATAAAATATTTCATCATAATTAATCTCTCAAGCAAAGGCTACTAACACAACACTATTATTTATCAGCACGGTAACGATCATAGATTCAAAGTTGGCACTCCATCCTGCAGGACTAACGCACATTATCATTTCTTTATTCCCAGCACCTCTTTATGTTGGAATCACCTTCCCATGGATGTTGCCGAAATTGTGGACAGTAAGAGATTTAGAAATGCCTTGACTAACATGTATTGCTTCACTCAGCAATAGTCTTCCTGCGGTTTTGCTGTTTTGTGTTTTTTTTCTATGTTTTTTTTTAAAGCCCACTCCTCTCTGTAACGCCTCTGGTTCTGAGGGTAAAATAAATAAATCAACAAATAAACTCCTTATAGACTAGAATCATGTACGACAATGGTCCGGGCAGTCAACTGCTGTTTGAGGCACGAGCATGGGCCTTCAGGATGCTGCTTTACAGACGACTGTTTGGCGACACTGCGCCCTCGAGTGTGTTTGCTAGGTGTGCGGGCTCAAGACGAAACGGTGACATACATCGTCCTAGATTTGCGCAGGACTCCAATCGAACCGGCCATAGAACAACGGCCCACACCGCGAGAGCCCCCTGGCACTCGCTGAGGTGTTGGGCTTTCGTAAATTAAGAGGTATACCGCAGCAACCCGACAAAACAGGGCTAGAAGAACAGCCAGACGACCTGCTACGAAGTCGAAGGTAACCTCAAGCGACAAGCAGAGGCCTACTGTAGAGGCCGCCAAAAATAAGACGGGAGGACTGGTCAAGGATGATTCATCTCAGTGACCATTGAGACTCACACGCTCTCAGACTTGGGCATGAACCGAATTCGAGGACACCTGTTCCATAGGGAAAGATCCGCTTCGTCAGGGTCATTATTATGCATTGTCATCCATTCATCCATATAATAAGAATAATCGTCATCATCCATCCATTCATAGCATCATCCACCTATTTTATAACACCATTGCCATCATGATCAAGCTCATCGTAATCATCATTATAATCATCAATCGTTAGCCATTCATATAATCATCGTTCATCACCATCTTCTTCAACCACCCTGCTCATCATCCATCTATATCCTCACCATCATTGATCGTCAGCCATTTATACCATAATCGTTCATCATCGCAATCAGCCATCATCAGTCCTATATCATATTCGATCCGATCCGATATTCGTTTTTTACTGCTGGTGTCTTGCCCACACTAATATTTGAATTTTTTTGAGTATGTCAGAAACACTGTACAGTCTTTGCTGCGTTGTGGCGACGTTGAGGCCAATCCTGGTCCCACGAGCGATGTTCAGGCTAAACAGTTTAGCGAAATGTATGATCTTTTACACAGCTTGAATGCTCGCTCGCTTCAGTTTGAACAGGGACAATAAAAGCTGCTTACCAATGTAAATGAGATAAAGAAAAACCAGAAAGCTATGCAAGAAGAGGTGGCTGACATTAACAAAAGGTTGCATGTCGTTGAGACGAACACAATCCTTCTTGAAACAAAACAGCAAAAACACGGTATCGCCGGTCAAGCAGCTGATGGCTTACGGAATGAAAACATTGCTCTGCGGGAGCGTCTTGATGATATGGAGGACCGGTCTCGTCGAAACAAGGTTATCTTTTACGGTATTGCTGATCTTGCTTCAGAAACGTGGGGTGACGGTGAACGAAAGATAACAAGCCTGCTCTCCGAATGCTCCTTACCTTTCATAAGCGAAACATTTGGTATAGAGCGCTCGCATAGGCTAGGGGAATTTGCTGCAAACAAATTTTGCCCCACCATCGTACATCAATCAAAATAAGGGATTTTATCTTATCTTGCAAAGTGCAACTAAAAATGGTAGGCGTGACTGTCAGTGAAGACTTTTCTTGTGTTACTCGCCTGGCTAGGAGAAAACTAATAGAATTTGGCAAATCCCAAGGAAGTACTTTCAAACTGCGTTTGAACACGCTTTATCAAAATAACAACTGCTATACGTACTATCGGGGAAAAATGAAATGCGAACAGAGGAGCGCGTGGCTCGCGGTACATAGTGCGCCGCCTGGAAGTGAGCCTGGGAGCGAGGGTGCGTGGCCTACTGCGACGTGTTCACGTCCCTCCCTCTGCGCTCCCCAAGCTTCAGCAGAGCGCCTCTTAGTGCGCTGAAGGCTATCACCGCTATCTTTGCTGGCTCAGCGCGTGCGGTGCAAAGAAGCTCGCCGCACTCACCGAGCAGGCAAAGATAGCGGTGACAGCTTTCAGCGCACCGAGAGGCGCACTGCCGAAGCTGGGGGAGCGCCAATAGAGGGGCGTGAACACATCGAAGTAGGCCACGCACCCTCGCACCTAGGTTCACTTCCAGGCGGCGCAGCCTGTACCGCGAGCCACGGGCTCCTCTGTTCGCATTTCATTTTTCCCCGATAGTACAACCCCCAAGAAGACAGAATATGTGTGTCAACCTCATTCTAGCGCTCTGCAAAAAATATTAGCGTGCTTCCACTGATTTCAGCTTCTCTTTCATTTCATTTCATTTTCATTTTATTACCTTAAAGACCCCCTTTTGGGGGTATTAGATAAGGGGTGGGGTTACAAAAATAATCAAACATAGCTGCTAGTCTTCAGGATGAAAGATTATTGGTAACGTTTTCGAAGAAGATTGATGGGCAGGTGATGGCAACAATGTGGTGGGGAAGGCCATTCCAGTCTGGAGCTGCTCGGGGGAAGAATGACGCGGAAAAAGTGACAGTGCGAGCGCGTAGACGAGCAACCTGGAGAGGATGACTGGTGCGGTGAGATATGCGTGTGGGAGGTACGATGTAAGGTGAGATACAGAGGGGGGAATTAAATAACTTGTGAAACAGAGGGTGGCGATGCGGCGACGACAAGCGAGACTAAGTAAACCTGATTCAGCTTTCAGGGGTGATACGCTGGTATAGGGAGTATTCACAGGACGCCATATTTGTGGGTGCTCTTTAGAGCGCATGCTCAGAGCGAGCTCCCATTAATAGGCTGCTAAGACCGCCACTCTTGATGGTGCGGAATGCACGCGGCGAAAGAACTGTGGAAGGTCGGCGTCAGCACGCGCTCAGCAGTCGCGCACACAGCTATGGCCGCCAGTGAATACTCCCTATTGTACGAGTATGAAGAATGAATGAATCTAATAGCGCGATTTTTGACTGCTTCGAGTGCGTTGATGAGGTATACTTGGTGAGGGTCCCAGACAGCGGATGCATATTCAAGCTTTGATCTTATTAGTGATTTGTAGGCGAGTAGTCTTACTTCCTGAGGGGCGTGGCGTAGTTGACGTTTCAGGAATCCCAGGGTTCTTTTAGCTGATGAGGAAATGTTAGTAATATGCGTACGATAAGATAAATCGCTGCAAAGGGTGACACCAAGGTATTTATATGATTCGGTTAATTCTACGGGGGTGGTGGTGATGGTCTACGGAAAGAAAAGGGGATTGCGGCGGCTTTTTCTCAGCCATCTGGCTCCGCCTAGCGGTCCGAGAGGGGTGGGGGACCAGCGAATGGGCCAGTTGTTTCTTCGAACATCCGAAGTCTGATTAAAAAACGCGATGACTTGTGCTCAATGATTGACTCGTGTGATGCTAGTTTAGTTGTGATAACAGAAACTTGGCTTTCCTCTTAAAGGAGCTGTGCAACGATATTCAATTGGAATGTTTTTCTCTCTACACGAGCTTACTGGCACACGTGTAACTCAAGGATATTCACACGCAACGCCATTGGACAAGAAACTCCTTTGTTGCGGTGTAATTTCAAGGACAAAAGCGATCATTTTCATTCAATCTCTCCTTTGCAAAATTTGATGACGTAACTCGGGGATCGCAGTACACCCAAGTGACGATATTTGAATGCGGTTCATAGATTGGACCCGAGCATTGCGTGGGCACTGGACTTGGGCTCGTGACAATTGCTAGCTCGAGAAGCATTCGGGTTGTGACCCATGTCCAATCGCTGCAACGACGACAACAGCCGAGCCATAACAATGTCTGGAACTCAGCGCGTGTCCTGCGCTTTGCCAACCCCAGCGCGTGGCTATGATCAACACTGGCGGCATATAATCGGCTCCAGATCACGTGGCCGCTTGTTCTGGCTGTGAGTTGAGGGGGTGAACGCTGCTCGTTTTTCTTAAATTTTTTTCTGGGACTTCTATTGCGTGGGGTGAAAAACGAACGCGTGTTTCATAGGTCATTAACGTTAGGGATCCATTTTAAGCGGTATTTGTGCACAGTACAAAAATTGTTGCATCGCTCCTTTAAGTTCAGGATTCTGAAATATTTCTTCGTAGTAAAAGTTTTAATGTTTACCGCAATGACCGCAAGGAACGTTCTGGCGGGGGAGTTTGATAGCAGCTGTGCCTGAACTTGATTATTTTTTGATGAACATAAAATCTGACCTCGAAGTAATTCGGGTAGGTATTTCCATTGGACACAAAAAGCTAGTATTAGGCTGTTGCTATCGTCCTTCAACATGATAAAATATTTTAGTTGAGCAACTTTATGATGCAATTAACCTTGCCCGTGTTCGCTTTCCAAACTTACCCATTTTTCGTACGGGCGACTTTAATTATCCTGGCATAATCTGGTTTGATTTAAGCTTCATCAAAAAACCCCTCAACCGAATGTGACCAGTTTTTAGATCTATGTTATAACCTTAACCTTTCACAAATTGTAAGATGTCCAACAAGGACAACACACCCTTCGGCAAACGTGCTCGACCTGATACTGATTGATACACCTGATTAAATTTATGATATTTTATACCTTCCTGGTCTCAGT
This sequence comes from Ixodes scapularis, assembly GCF_016920785.2. Lineage (NCBI taxonomy): Eukaryota > Metazoa > Arthropoda > Arachnida > Ixodida > Ixodidae > Ixodes > Ixodes scapularis. Next base: position 109,424,551 of record NW_024609881.1, read on the forward strand.
GATCACTCGTTGCTTAACTTTTCTTTTATAACTTCCGTGTGCCGTAATACAAAACAGATCAAACTAATTCGGAATTACAAAAGGGCCAACTACGCACCGATTAATAGACGTCTATGCTTTTTTTTGGAGGGTTTTCTGCCAGCGTTTTGCGAGCGTTCCGTTCAAACCAATTGGGATTTATATAAGAACAAATCCATTTCTTTGTTTAATGAGCACATTCCATTACACTCAATTATAACAAACACCCAGTCTCCATGGTTCACTCCTCAACTACGAAGGCTCTCAAATAAAAAGAAACGTTTGTTCAGAAACGCAAAGCCCATTGATTCGAAGGAATACTGGCAACGTTATAATCTCGCAGCCAATGAATACAAAAAAGAAGTCGGGGAGACTAAATATTACCTTTTTAATGAGTGCCTCCCATCTATGCTAATCAATGATCCTAAACAAATGGGGAGTGTAATGAATCCCAGTGTTGAGCGTTCCCTTTCACTTAAAAATGTGTCCGGTGAAATGATTCCCGATTCATTGTGTTCGACTATTCTCAATGGCATGTTTTCTAGTGTATTTAATCATGTTACTGATCCATTTTGACCATCATATCCTTCATACGACTTTTTTCCCATGAATCCAATTGTCATTGATGTGAATAGCATTTTAAAAATTATAGAGTCAACTAAACAATCATTGCCATCTGGTGTTGACAATATTCAAATTTTCTAAAGAATACAAAAGAATATACATCTATCTTTTTGTCTAAACTATTTGAGCAATATCTTTCACTAGGTCAGCTTCCAGACGACTGGAAAACTGGAAGGGTGATTCCACTACACAAGACTGAAGACAAAACATCCCCCTTCTAATTTTAGACCCATTTCACTCATAAGTGTTTGGTGTAAAACGATGGAACATATAATTTATTATAATCTGGTTAATTTTCTTGAATCTAATTCATTCTTCAACATTAACCAACACGGTTTTAGGAAATCATTTTTATGCGAGACGCAACTTGTAAGACTAACAAATCATTTCCATCAGGTTCTAGATCGTGGTTTACAGATTGACAGTGTTTTTCTGGACTTCTCAAGGCGTTTGACAGGGTCTCTCATAACCTTCTTTTTAAGCTTCACAGACTTAAAATTGAACATCATGTACTTTCGTGGATTCACTCATTTCTGACTAATCGTTCACAGTTCGTAAATTGTAATAATACCGACTCGTCCAAGGTTTCAGTAACGTCCGGAAAACCTCAGGGATTTGTGCCTGGCCCTCTTCTCTTTATCATTTACATTAAACTTATCATTAAATGTCAACTCTTCTATTTGTTTACTTGCAAATGATTGTGTTGTATACCGCGAAATTGTTAACAGCTCTGACATCTTACTTCTTCAAAATGATCTCGATTCCATATCGAGTTGGTGTGACACTTTGCACATGTCATTAGATGTTGACAAATGTAAACACATGATAATTTCCAGGTGAGTTAACGATCCTCCTTCCTAAATAGTGACAGATGGGCCAGTTGGTACATGACTACTTTTTCACAAAATGCGCCGCAAGACAAGGACAGAGTAAGTGACACAACACGAAGCGCTCACGAAGCGCTTCGTGATGTGCCTCCTTCCTATATCGTTAATAATATGACTTTAGAGCGGGTTGACAGAAATATCCTGGGTGTTCATATCACATCTAACCTCTCATGGGAATCGCATGTTCACCACGTCATTTCCAATGCCAACCACATGCTTGGCTATCTAAAACGAAATTTTTTCCAGACTCCTTCGGCTTTGAAATTATTTTTCTATAAAACACTAGTCCGGCCAAAACTTGAGTACGCTTCTGCTGTTTGGGATTCTAACACTGAGAACCTCGTCGGCGCCTTAAAAGCTGTCTAGAATAGATCTGTGTGTTTCATTCCTTCTAATTACCATCGTACATCAAGCGTAACCTCTATGAAAGATGCTTATCCTTGCCAACTCTTTCTTTACGCCAAAAGTTTTATCGATTAAGTTTATATCAGAAAATATTTTTTCACAACCCAATCCTCCTTTAGACTGAACTCTTACTGCGGCCATCCTACTCATCATCACGCAATGATCACATACATAAAGTCGAAATTCTACAGTGCCACACTGGTGCTTACTACAGATTGTTCATACCTGACTGGAATCACTTTTCCACATCTTGTTGATCTTAAAAATGTGGTATCCATACTACTAGAACTTGATTCGTGATCTGAGTGTTCTATTAACTTGTACGTAATAATCCCACCCCCTCTGTAATGCCTGCGGGCCCTGAGGGTACCAATAAATGAAATAAATGAAATATTGTTAGAATCCATCATCATCCGTCCCCATCCATCATCATCATCATTATCATCATTGCCTCCGCTAATAGCACGACTCGTTGTGCGTTCCACTAGCCCAAGCTACTGCGGCCTGCGGATGGCGGCCTGCGGATGGCGGCCCCCACGTTGAGCGCCACGCAGCGTGCATGTTCGGGATATGGCTCGGGCCGTGCGCTTCGAAATGCAGTTCCGGCCGAGTGCACACGAGGAGACACGCGAACGAACACGCCATGCGGGCGCAGCCGTGCGTCCCCGGACGGGGACCGACACCGCCGAGGCGCCCCCGACCCCGCGTTGGAAGACGCACCCCGAACACGCCATTCACGCCGAGGCCACGGGTCGGCTGCCGCGTCTGGTTGCGACAAAGGCGGCTCCTCCGCCCCGGTCCCTCCAAAGCGGTCGCTTTGTATCGGCGGACGTCTTTTCGAGATCGGGGGGGGGGGGGGGGGGGGGGGGGTCTGTTCGGGCAATATCACCGAGAACCAAAGGCTTGCTCCTTCCCCCCTCCCCCTTCCCCCTTCCAGACGTCGTCATTAGTGAATCCACGCAGGCCTAGTCTTCCACGTGGTACTGGTTTGGGGGTACTGAATGTCATGAAGTCAAGTAGGGGTAAAAGAAAATATTCGTTGGGCCACAGGGACATGGTATTTGCGACCGTGTTATCGGGATTGCCGCCACCGAATGAGTGGTCCGAAGAGTTTCCCGTTTTGGTTTATCAGGAGAGTTTGGCGGATATTTTTCGGTGTTTGTTCATTTCTTGAACTATCGGGCTATTCGGTGATTTGTTTTCGGACGGACGCCAGAGACGGTTGTTATCGATTAAATAAATCTTCAGATAAGCTAAAAATTTTAGACTAAGAGAAGAGGGTTTTGGCAAAATTTTATGGTAAATTGCAAGGCAATTGTGTTGCATACGTGTAACATTACAACGGTTAAACCAGCTGAACTACGAAAATAGGGAGAAAGGAGTAAAGGCAAGCGATCGCTGGACTTTACTTCTTTCTCCCTATTTTCGTAGTTCAGGTGCTTTAACCGTTGTAATATGTACCACCAACTAGCTCAGCTTCCACCCCCTATACGTGTAACGTATAGGGGGTAGAAGCTTTAGAAATGTTTAGCGATACTCTGAGTTTCACGCATTCAGGGCTGATAAACCTGGCGATCTTCTCGAACCTACCACACTCTCGAGCTCCTCTTCCTCAGTGCGCACAGGGGGTGGAGCTCCCCCTCGCCTACCTTACTCCTCCTTGTCTACCCCTCTTGTCACGTGACCTACCCCGTTAACCAGTCACTAACGAACTTCGCGGCCACGCTTCACTTCTCAGGCTTCATGAAACGTTGAGCACCTAACCCAAGCATGTTTCACTATAAAAAACAGTCCTAGCTGAAGCAAACGTTTCCAAATATCGGCGTTTTTGTTTTGTTTTGTGCGTTTTACTCCAAAGGTTGTTTATCGGTGTCTTTAGATTCTAGCCAATCTTTGCGTTTTTGACACCGACGGATGTTTATCGGCGTTTTTTAGGCTAAAAACGTAAGGTATACGGCCTATGAATAAGCAATACGCTTCAGAGTAACGGCACTTCAGTCAGCTTGTTGCCTAAAATCATTGTTGCCTGTTGCCTGTTACCTGAAGCCTGATATCAAATTAAAGGAAGTGTGTGTTTTCTCTCCACAAATGTAAAAACAGCCCTCTACAGAACCAAACGCTACCGTCTGAGCTTTATAGCACCGTATTTAAACTTTAAGAAGGCACATTTTTTAATCGCATAGTCGTCAGTTGTGCCCGCTCTGCACTAAGAACAAAGGTGGCGGCGCTCAAAAGAAAATCATGGAATGGAGTGCCCATACTCTAAGCGTATAGCAGTGTCTCTAATCCGGATAAGCGCTCCATAGTCGAAACAAAGGTAGTTAGCTTCCGCCATCTTTCTTCGCATCGTCGGCAAGTCGTCGAATTGAGTCACTCATTTCGTATTGTTTACGAACGAGGGGGAGCATATATTAAAATTTATATGCAAGGCCATTCTGGCGTCTCGAAGAGCTAATAGAACACTCAAATGCCATACCTATACTTACCTGGGACGTAGCCAAAAAAAAAAAAAAAGGGGGGGGGGGGGGCGATTTTTACACTTCCCTTGAAATGTAGGAAGATTTGTATATATGTTGTGTATAGATCGTTTTAGTAAAAGAGAGTGAGGGAAAGTATAGAGAGGGCTACCGGCCAGCTTTCCTCCTCGCTGAACTGTGCGAATCGAGAAGAATCCCCGGATGTACGCCTTGGGTGCATACGATGCCCGACGGTCGCTTGCTTCGCCAGCAGTTTCTTTGGTTCCCTAAAGTTAAGTAAACTTACGGGATTCGATCACAACCCCCACCCGGTCATCAGGGTACACCGTTTCTCGGTTGTAGGTTGCGCGAACAACCAGCGAAAGTGTAAAATATAATCGGAATACCCCTTTACAGCGCACGGCGAGTGCAGATGCAATATTTTCACGTTTCATCGCTTCCCACATGACCAGGACCTCCGACGGCAGTGGGTTGATTCAATAAGCAGAAAGGAGTTCAGCCCTTTGCCAAATTCTCGAGTGTGCTCGCAACGTTTCGTATTGGAGCGCGCTCCGAGTTCGATGTTGTACCATCGTTCAACATGGGTCACGATCGCAAGGAAAGTACAACTTTCTTTGAGATTCGCTGTTTCAGTTCGTAAAGTTTCTCTTAATATTCTTTGCAGGTCGCACTTTCGCAATAACGTTTGCAAAAAACTTACGTGCCGTTTTTAAGCATGAGCATGGTTTGCGATTCGTAAAGGACTGTTTATAGCTCAAGGCTCATCCCTTTACAGAGCGTGGGTTTCCTTCTCCAAATCGCAATTTCACACACAACAGCAGATAATTATGTTAAGCGTCACAACGCTACTGCATGCTTGTTATTTTAGAGACGTGTGCGCAGCGTAGGGGGTAATGAACATCAAATTTGATTACCGCCACATGCTGAACCGCTTATAGACCCACTCCTGCAATGGGCACATTTCGACGTTGCTGTGTGCAGCTTTCGACAAAAGACGCACCCGTCGACACGGAATCCTCAGTGAAATTATTTTACGCGTGTAAACATGGGTGCACAGCAGGCCGAAGCTGTCTACGGTCATTTCCGCGATGCTCTTTTTTTCACGCGTTTTCATTTCCTCGTTGTTGTGGACACGGAATGACAAACACTTTCTCGGTGTGCTGACCATACAACCACAAAAAACTCTAGGAAACCGCAAGTCTATTCGTCGTTAACTGATGCAGCAGTCTTGAGTGCTCACCTCCAATTTCGATGGCTGCCGCGTTCGCTGCCACTGTCGCACGGATCGCCGCACCGGCCGGAAGCCACATTGCCGAGCACAAAACGGGCACAGAGTGTTTAGAAACGTTAACCCGTCCAACAACACACAAGCTTACCGTGCGGCAATTATTTCTAGGGTTCTACTGCACCCAGTACATCAGCGGCGCCCAAAGGAGTGCTTTCACCCAGTTCAGCACGGCCGTTGAGCCTAAAGCCCGAGAGATGGCGCTGCGGCATTCAAAATGGCGCCGCCGGTGATAAAACCACGTACAAACTCCTATAATACCGCACAAGACGTCACCGTAGCTTTGTTTTCTTGCACCATTAACCATCTTTGTCTCCGTTGCCTTCAGCCGAAGACCTTCTCTGCTTATATCTATATCAACCCTTAAGCCGAGGTCACGCTGCTACAACATCACAGAAAATACCGTATGCAGTCATGTTCAAAGCAGACATATGCATGAGGGAAACATGCTTCAAACATGCTCCAGATGTGTCCGCAGACGATTCTGTCATGTGTGCGGCAAACACCTTGTATTTTGTATGAGCAGTGGGAACAAGGGTCCCTGCAATATCCGTGGTCCGAACGCCGCCTGTTCAAGTTCCCTCCTTGAACCCATTGCCATACGGCATTCGAAGCGCGAATCTCGCGGTGACTCGCATTCGAATCTGCATGTAGACTGTCTTGTGCGATGAATAAGAAGTGCGAGCCCTTTTTTAATAAGAGCTCATCGTCAGGTTTGCTAGAATTTTGAACTGGCCATTCTTTTAATCCCCGCCCTCGGGATAAGAAAGAAAAAAAAAAAAAAGAAGGAACGCTTATTGGACAATTCGATACTACGCGGTAACATTAGAAAACATGGTAAAAAAATAATAGCGCTGAATAGAGACACACGCAAGCTGGTTAACTCTTGACACAGAAAAGAATCAAGACCGACCTCTGGAGTTCTCAAAAAGCAAATAAAAAAAAAAAAAAAACAGTCTTATATTACGGTAGGCGTCCGCCGATTCATTTCCGACTTCTGGTCAGGAGAGCAGCGAAAGAGACAAACTCCCTTCAATCTTAAAAAAAAAAAGAAAGAAGAAAGAAGAAACCAGCATTTATTTTAATGTTTTGTCCCGGCATGGCCGAATAACCTGGAGGCATTTTTTTCCCCCAGCCATTGTACGCTCCAACACCGTTAAGCGGCATATACCTGCGGTGGCTCCATTTCCTCGCACACCTTCTTTCGAGCAACCATTCCGCGTAAGCGCCGACTCCAAATTACATTCGGAATTGGGGAGAGAAAAAAAGAAAAAGAAAGGAGACCGAACCGGCGTACGTTTTGTGAGCGGACCGGGTGCCTTGAACGTTCCCCTTTGCATTACCTCATCGCGCTCCGTGATAGGCCCCCCCCCCCCCCCCCCCCCCCCCCCTCCCTACACTCCCGTTCCACCTCACACACGATGGATCGCGGCGGAGCCACCCCTGCAATCTATAGGCCTTCGCAAAAAGCACCTTCTGGGCGCTGCCATCTTTGTCTGCTGGGCTGTGGAACGCGTTCTGAGCATGCGCTGTTGCTCTGCTGCGCGGTAGATCAGACGCTGCGCATGCGTTCACAGCTCAGTGACTCAGCATTTTTCGCCCGGGTGATAAGCGATGGAAAGGTCTATAGTGTGCCTGGAACGCGTCTTGGGCTGGTGCGTTTGTGGTCCTACCCCACCATCGTAAGTGGTCCAAAAAAGTGACGACAAATGACATCACGGAAGCGAGGCGTGTCATGCCGCCGACCGCCGCGATCCTGTCGGTCGACGCCGGAACTCCCGACAAAAAGAAGGAGCGAACGCGAGCGTCGCTATGCGGAGAGCAAGTCGTCTGCTTCTTGTGCAGAAATTGCGGTGACATCAGAAAGATGCCGAGCTCCGATTGGCTCTGATTGAAGGATAGTGGGCAGACTTCAAAGAAAGCTGCTTCGAGCTCTACCCACTATTCTCCATTCAGAACCAATCAGAGCTTCGCGTTCTGACGTCACTACAACCCCTGCAAAAGAAAGCAGACGAACTTACGCTCCGATTTGCTGTAGTTACAACTCTTGGCTGCCGGAGTTTCCGTGGACCGCCAAGCTGGAAGAGCGAGACTGACACCGCCAGGGTCGCGGTTGGCGACAACACGACACTCCGTGACGTCAGGAGACGGATATCGAGGAACCAGCTTTTAAGACTCGGTAAACGCACCAATTTGGAGACACGTTCCCGCCATTATATACTGCTGATCCGGTGCTGCGAACATGGTCACGCGACTACGTATGCGTCTCGCGCGTTCCCTGCGCACTTCCCGTAGATCACGTGATGCCCATGTTGCATTGGATTAGCTGGGGATGGCACGTAGCGTCCCGTGCGGTCCATCGCGAGGTGGTGAAACGGAGTGTATAGTGACTCTGGGTATCTCCGGCGCTTCGAGCCAGCAAACGAAAAAACAACAACAAAAAAACAACATACCTTCCCGAAAGACGTCGTCTCGGCCCAAACCGCGCTCACGCGCGCGCGCGGGCTGCATGCCAATCTAAATGCAAAAATGCGGGGTGCTTTCAATTTCTTTAAAGCGTACGCGCGAGTTTGGAAAGCGGGGAACGAGTGGACGTGCATCCGACATGGGGAATTATCTGAGTCGTGGGGGAGTTTCATCCCTTTTCTTTTCCCCATTTCGAGTCTCTCTCTTTCCCTCCGCTCCACTTTGTTCCCAACTTCGGGTTCAGTTCTTCCCTAACAGTAGTTTCCCTTCCCCTATTTCCTTCGTTCCCCAACTAAACGTCCCAAAGTTTTTTTTCTCCTATCCTAGCTGTTTTCTTTTGGAGTTCAAAGTTTTATTTTACTAAGCAGGCGCAAAAAAGAAAAAAAAAAAGAAAGACAGTTCTCTTCTCGAATTTGTGTTCACATACCTACAGACGGGTTCATATGCACCGACATGAGTGCACGTACAGACAAATATGTTATATATATACACCTAACCAGACTTTTGCCTATCTCAAATACTCTACTCAAGATACTGTATTTCTAATACTTTTTTAGGTATCTTGGTATCTTGCAAGTACTTTTGATCGAGAGTATTTGACACTCTATTTTAAGTAAGTTCCTCAGTATCTTGTACTCATTACCTCAGATACATTTTTGACATTCCGCCATTTTCCAATTTTTTTTTTCGGTATGAAATAGCGTGGGCGTGGCACGAACAAACGTGAACATTATTTCGAGCAATCAAATCCTGTTGGTAGCTCCGATTAGCTTCGGTGACTTTAATTGAGCTCGTGAAAACATCGTTTTTTTTTTTTGCCGATTGTGACTCATATTTCAGCTCAAAGTTCGTACAATAAAGGTTTTCTCCTCGCATTCCCAAAGCGCTTCTTGTTTCCTAGAGTTTCCCCCCCAAAATAATCTTTATTAAACAAAACGGGTGGTTTTACGGAAGTAAAAATTGCCACACTGAGGCGCAGCGCAGACCGGGAAACGGCCTACGACAACAATGCAGACTTAAGTGTCAAGAAAATAACAAATAGAAAAAAAAATTAGAAGTGAACACACAAAAAAGTAGACATTTTTGTTTTGCCTTTTGCATATCTGACCCCGCTATGGCAAAACGTCGAGGTTTTCTTTTGTTTCTTTTCATTTTGTCCTCAGTCCGTTACTTATTGATCTCGCGAACATTGTCTGTAAGCGAACATTGATGAGCAGAGAACAGGACAGGAAACGAACTACGAGCAGGATGATCTCTCAAAATGCCAACAGAGCACCCCCCAACGTTGAGTGCCTTTTTGAACGTAACCTTGTTGAAGAAGGTGCGACCACTGCTGTTGCTATTATGTGCGTTCTCTTTGTTATCCATTCACTCATATCCGTATCCCAAGTTCATTTTATAGTTAACCCCTGCATAGGGAATATGGATTGTAGTTAAACGATGCGTCTAAGGTGCGCCGCAGCGATATCACTATGGCTAAAGCGTCCTCTTTCTTTTTGTCACAGAAATGTTTTGTAACATGTAACCGTGATATTGCTACGCGCGTTGCCGAGCGTACGGGTGGCCGAATGGTTACCGCGCTTGGCTCACGCGCGGAGGCTCCGGGTTCGACTCCAGGGAGCGGACTCCTTTTTTATTTATTCTTTCAACTTGACATTCTCGTAACTTCGCGAACCTTGTCGTCTGATTGAGTTACGAACGTTCTAAGCGCCGAACGTTCTACGCCGAATGTTCCAGAAACCCACGCGGGTACAAAACGTGTTCCGGGTGGCAGTACGGAGTCAGTCTCGCCCTAGCGCTCGACCCTGTTGTTTCGCCGACATCGACGCTAGCCTTCCTCTATTTTGTTTTGGGCACAAGTTCGCCCCCCCCCCCCCCCCCCCCTTTAAACGTTTAGTTTCTTCAGTCATTCGACGCAGCATCATTTCTTATTCGTGACAATATCCTGCTCCTTATTGTTGGACTGGATAAAAAAGCCCTACGATGCATTTTTTTTGTCGTTTTGTGTTGTTGCGTGCTAATAAACGATTCTGGTAAACCAGATTTGCGCAACTGTACGATTGTTGTTGCCACTGACGTCGACACAAATTACGCAATGTGGAAGTATTTCCAAAAGTAACTGAAATACATTTTTAAGTACTTGTACTCTACTCAAGATACTTTACAGTGAAAGTAACTTGAGTAGTATTTTAGATACTTTATGAAGCGGGCACTTAGTAACTTGACTTCAATACTTTTATCGAGTATGTTTTCCAAAACTGCAGCGAAGGAAGTATACTCCTTACTAAAAGAAAGTAATTGATTATATTTGCATTTAGTTTCTATTAAAAGTATTCAATTTGCTCGAGAAGAAAGAAGAAAAGTGATGTACCGTTATTCGAAAAAAGTAACCGCCATCTTTTCCGAACATATATACTTCCGGTTTTCTATACGACAAATTTTTCTGCCCGGTTCATATGGCGGGTCTTTCGTACAGTCCACGATTGGATTAATCCCCGAGCTATAAACTATACTTATATCTTTAATCCGTCACTTTTGGTAAACCACCCTGCGGTTGAAGGTCTGGGCCTTTAAACTCGTCAAACACAAAGTTGGGGCCGAAGTTGACGAAGCGCACCGATTGGCCTATCACAATGATGACTTCGCGCTTTTTTCGCCGTCGTCCAATCAGCGCGCTCCACGAACCTTCGGTTCCAACTTTGTGTTTAACGAGTTTAGGGCCCCTGGTTTGAACCCAAGCAGCACAGATTTAGCCAATCATTGGCCAATGGCTAGAAATGGTCCTTGGGCCAGTAGCCAGGCAGTGGCCAGGCAGTGGCCAGGCAGTGGCCAGACAGTGGCCGATGACTGGCCTTTCTCTGGCCATTGGCCATCAGCCATCGGCCAAACATTGGCCGATGAATTGCTACTCTTTGGTCATCGGCTAAAAGACTAGAGCGAGCTATTGGCCAACGCTTGGCCAATATCTGTGCTGCTTGGGAAGATTTCTTGCTAGGAAATTTGTACCACCAAAAGGTGGCCTAAGGAGGGGGGGGGGGGGATAGTAAAGGTTGCACCTAATTTCACTACTTAGAAAAGTAATAAATCACTCTTGCGATTACTTTCTAATTAATGTATTGAAATGATTACAGAAATCCTCAATAAGTTATCGATTACAAGTAATTTTATGAATTGTACTGAGTACCATGCAAGTTTGACTTGTGGGCATTAAAATATCTATGCTCACATAAATTGTTGCTGGAGACGCAACGGTTAATTATAGCTTGTCCTTGAATAAGCTCCACATAATTTTTTTTTAATCTGGGAATAACTGGGTGATTTTTGGTTTTTCGTAATATTCTTAATAATAGTGAACAACGTGCCTTATGGCAAAATTTACCGGTAAGCTTTGATCGATTGAAAAGCACGGTACTCTCGCTTTTAGTGCAGACACTTTGAGCTCGCTTTCAGCGAGATACGAAGCAAAAAGGGAATCCGAACAAATATATACACGGAAGGATTTCTCCAGGTAGCGTGTTGTTGTAGAAAATTGGCGGGTTAGACGCTTCGACGAGAGACGGATTGTTTGTTTAATTTGTGTGTGAAGGGAAAAAGAGGGAAGCGAGGAGGGGTGTGCGCCTCCGTTGGTGCGACTTGTCGCTGCCTAAATTTTGGGTGAAGAGGGTGTAAAGAGAGGAAAAAGAAAAGAAATATTGAAAACACAAGCCAGTTGCTTAAGATACTTCAAAGTCCGTAAGACATTTGACGAGATTCCTGTCGAGCAGTGATGTAGGTTATGCGATTCAAGGTCATCGGTCTAGTGCAACGTCTTGGATACAAATGTGTGCGCGAGAAGGGAACTATGGTCTATGTATTTTCCTATAGGGACTGTTTTGTTGTCTTTGAGCTGCGTGTCCGGGGCGATTTCCCCGTAAGTGGGATTGGTCAAAAGTTAAAAAGTCAAATTTGGGGGTTTTACATGCCAAACCAACGACAGGCATCTGGCACGCCCCAGCGGAGGACTGAGGATTAATTTGGACTACCTGGGGATCTTTTGGCGTGTAACCGAAAGCTCGGTTACAAGGCGCCCCCTCCGCAATAAGCCTCCGTCAGATTGCGGGCAGCTCGGCCGGGATAGTGGGATTGGTCCGCGTGGGCGGCGGTTTTCCGAACATGTTCCACGAAGAGGATATTCCTGCGTGTAGAATTGTTGTGATTGTGCGGGCCCATGAGACTTCAATTTTTTCCAAATATGGCAAAGGCTATATTTGTACATTTGCCTTGATCATGGATGCCCACCCTTGTGCTTCAGCAACACAATAACACTATTCCTCGGTGTCTGTTATTTCTGAGAGTTCCGTCGTAATCGTGGCACTCGTGTGGGAATTTCCTTTGTTTAGTGGAAAATTTAAAGGGAAGGGACAATATGTACCAGGCTAGGTGCGGTAAGCAACAGCCCCGTTCCAGAGGTGTAGGCACTACCATTCATTCACTGAGACGCCACACGGGTACAGCCGCACAAAAGCACGTGTACACAGACAGACACGAACGCGCACCATCACGGGAAAGGATTCTGCCGCGTCGACGCCCCCTTTATTCGAAGAGAAGACAGCGCGGACTCGGCACCGATGTGCATATTCGCCGCATGATCGCGTCTCTTTACACAGACCCTCGCCTCCGTTGCCACCGAACAGTTCCCGCGATATTACGCTCCGCGCACGAAACTCTATATTATTTCTTTTTCCTCTCGCGCGCGAGACGCGAAAGCGATCTGAATTGCAAATGAGACACAGCCTCGGTTATACTCCGTTTACCCCAAGGCTGACAGTGCGGTGCGAGCTACGCGCTAGTTGCACCAGTCCTGCTCCTATTTTTCGTCACGTGACCACACTCCCACCCATGCCCACGCGTAGAGAGAAAGGGGGGGGGGGGTCAGGTGACGAAAAGGGAGGTTGCTGATTGGCCCTGCGAGCACATAGCTCTTACTGCACTGCCAACTCAACGAAGTCTAGTTTGCGGACGTTGCCGCCGAACCCCGTGTCCGAACCCCCAGCGCTCGCTCGCATTGATCAATCACCCGGTTCGTTACACGTCGCCGCCGACTCCCCCTATAGCTCGCTCCGCTTTTTCCACTTACAGGTAAAAATGCTAATCGCGATATCATTTGCAGGTACAGCGCTTCTGCCCGAGTGACTGCGCGCTCTGTTTGCCGGTAGCGGGGGAGCCGACATCCGGAGAGCTTCGAGCGGCTTCCAATTATTTGGCGATGGAGGAACCGTGTTCCCGGGCTCCAGGTCGTTTTGGGATCGCTTTTTGTGTGGCACTTTGGCGACGCGCAGTTTCGTCGACGACGCGACAACGCCATTAGGGACCGCTCAATTGGGTTTTTACCGACTCGGCGCGCAGGTGCGCGCGCTTTGTGGGCACATGGAAGGGACGCCGACTCGCTGCGCTGACGACATTGAGTCGGCCCGATCGGTTACACCGAGGGCCGTGAGCAGCTTTGCACATCATCTCTCTAACGCGTTGAGGCAATGACACAGTCACTGGTCCAACTTCGCTATCTCCAACCTGTTGATGCAATGACACAGTTACTGGCACAGCTTCGCTTTCACCAACGCGTTCAGGCAATGACACAGCCACTCGTAAAACTTCGCTCTCTCCAGTGCGTTGATGCAATGACACAGTCACTGGAACAACTTCACTCTCTCCAACGCTTTGAGGTGATGACACAGTCACTGGAACGATTTCGCTCTTTCCAACGCGTTGATACAATGACACAGTCACTGGTACAACTTCGCTCTCTCCAACGCGTTGAGGCGATGACACAGTCACTGGAACAACTTCGCTCTCTCTAACGCTTGGATGCGATGACATTGTCACTGGTACAACTTCGCTCTGCATTCCGCGTGGCAACGAGAAGCTAAAGATAATCCTTTGATGGACGTACAACGTGACGTTTAACCGACTTATCACTGGTAGAGAGGAACGCGTGCCCACGCCTTTTCGAAGACCGTTTCCAGAGGTGCGCGTTATCTGGTAACTGCGGCGCCAATTATAAGTGTCCTGCCAGTGCTCCCTGTGCATGCCCGTACCCTGAGCATGTACTGGACGTGAGAGCTACGTTAGTATTCGGCCAGGACTCGGATCCAATGAGACGCTTCGTGCCCCAGGAATGGCGGCAACCAACTTTGCTAGGTGGAATTTTCAAGAAGGGTCTCTATTCCTCTTTTAGGTTAGGTTAGGTTACCACGTTTTGGTTGCAGTGACTAATTTCCTCCTCGGTTGTCGCTACTAAGGTTTTGAGCTGTCGTGAGCGTACAGCTGGATAGTGTGTTTTAGCTGCGCGAAGCCAAATTCAACTAGAGCTCACATTGACCCGTAGCTTGTATCAGCTGCCATTGTAATGGTTCCTCACAGCTGAGCGCATAACCTCTGCGGTAGTGACTTCGTACAACCTAAGTTCATCTCCTGGGCCAGAACAAGTATAAATAACCGTCAGTGACTGGTGAGGCGAGATCACTGGCAGGACACGTACATAAGCTGTACTCAAAAGACCATTCAGGATGGTGCTTCGAAACGCCGGTAGCTGCGAGCGTACTGCTTCCGCGCAATCGCTCCACTTTGCACGCATTCTCCTGGGCACTATGTGTACAGTCTATCTCAAAGGTCGTCTCGAGTATTAGCGAAAACATGGCACTGCGAAAAACAAACGTTCCGCAGTGTCAGGCTTTCGTGCTTGTGCCGTTGATGGTACTCAAGACGATAGAGTTCAGTCAGAGATAAGAACGCCCATGGACCAATCACGAAGCAAGAAGCGTCAATATAATGAACCACGCCCTGCGCTTCCCAAGTCGTCAGGGACTCTAAAGTCGGTGACATGCTTAAGAACCCAGCAGGTGGTCCGCCTCCAGCACGAGCTCGTTGTCTTCTGCCGGGCTTTGGCTGCGTGAGCAACGATGTGTCACCCTGTCGCCGAGTAAAGCTACTACACGAGCTGCTTAGAGTACCGGCCTTCCGTTCCCCGATCTTCTAGTGGCGCCGCCATCTTGGTGCTTTGTGCAGAGCAGACGCGAGTGCCGATCGTCAACGTTCAAAAGCGCAACTTTCTCAGCATTAGACACGGTGTTAGGAAGATCAGGCGATGTATTTTTAGAGTGCAGCTCTTAGGCGCCCGTTTCAGCGTATAGAGGCGTCGCCGTTGCCGTCGGCGTCGCTGTCGGCGTAACCGCGCGCGTCGCGTTTAAAGGACGTCACATACCTATGCACCAATTCAATTCGCCGCTAAATTTAGCGAAGAAACTGAATTGGCGTGTAGTTCTGTGACGTCCCATGATGCAACACTGCGCATTCAGTTTCCCCGCTAAATGTAGCGATAAAACCAAGGTCACATGACCTCAACACCAATTTCGTTTCCCCAATAAATTTAGCTGGAAATTCAACTCGTGTTGAGGTCACGTGGCGCCAATTTTGCTGCGAAGTCTAGAGGAGAAGCTGAATTTCTTCATGGGCGACGTGACACGAAGTCATGTGACGTTTTTTTACCCCAATAAATTTAGCGGGCAAACTGGATTGGTATTGAGGTCACGCAGCGCAAATTTTACAGCTAAATTTAGCGAGGAAACTATGAGAGGAGGGGAGGGTGCGGAGAAGGAGATTTGCAATATAGAGATTTGTAAACGTCTCTTTTTTTTTTTTGCTCTATCACGAACTGTTTTTAAGATTTCCAGAGGACGGACAGCGTTTCCTGCAATTTCAGATAAAGCTTCAGATAAATGGCAACCATGATTTTAAGCACCAAGATGGCTGAAGTATAGTTTCTCTGAAGTGTGGCTTCTTTAGTGGTTCTATCGCCGACTATATATATGTATATACCGGGTTGTAGATATATATAGTCGGAGATAGAGCCACTAAAGAAGCTAAAGAAGGAGAACCGTGTTTTTCAGCCCGCGTAGATAGCCCTATCGCAGAAGACTTGAAACTCCGCGGGAATGTTGCGCAAGCGGTTGGAATATAGGATGCGAAAGTTTGAGAACGTAACGTCACCTGAATCAACATATAATTGAGAAAGAGGACATTTCCCTACAAGCCGACGTCCACCGAAGCATTACATCGTCAAAACAAGAAATTCCAGTGTGAGCACCTGAAGCATCTATTTCAGCGGGGAAAAAACAACAACAACTTGTCGAAAAGAGAACAAAAACAATATTAACTTTTTTTGCTCATTAGTGTTTTTCCCGCAAATAAATCCCACAAGCGTTCACAATGTCAGTTCTTGTTGTGACAATATGGGGCTTAGGTGGGCTTTAGCCCATAGATAAATTTCGTATTTCTTAATTATCTCTTGATTTAGGTAACGTGATGTTCTAAAGCGTTCGCGTTCTTTCCCCGACCACTAGCGTAAAATTCTCAGGAAGTTTGAGCTTTCCGCGATAGGTAGTTTATTTACGCGGATCAAAACACACTGTTTTCTTTTCCCCAGAACGCGCTGTATACTAGTTATTAGTACACTCGGCTCTGAGTCCCAATAATTCGCAAAAGAAGCCGTTGTCAAAACTTCTGATATACCACACAAAAGAAAATCAGTAGACACTGTCTGAGCCATGCTTCTTCCATATGTGGCAGTCTCGTCACATTGGTATATACGAAAACTGTCTGCAGAAATGTTCGAAGCATTCATGTGTATGAATCAAACATGCTTGAAACATGCATGAGGTGTTTCCGCAGCAGACTTGGGAAGGAACGCGTTACTTTTTCAAGTAATTTAGTAATTGCCACGTTATTTTTTTCGGAAGTAATTTGTAATGTAGTCTCGTTACAAAATATTGGTAATTAATTACTTTAAGTACTCGTTACATTTGTAAAAAACATGAGCATAATACAGTAACTGGAGTAATTCCAGCAGAACATTCTGCAGATTAGAGAGAGCAAGTTCAAAGAAACAGGAAACACAAGGAGGAGGAGAACAGCCGAAAAGAAACACGATTTTTTGTATGACCGCGGTCACTAGAACCTCACGAAAAACGGGCATGTACAGTCCTAATCACACTTGTCTATAACGCGCGAGCGAGCGGCTTTCTCCGGGGAGCGCTAGACTGGTGGCATTCGAGGAAACCAAGCTAGTCACGTGGCGCAACATGGAACGGCCGGCTCGAGGGGTGTCCTGCCCACTCTATCAGCTTGATAAGCGATAAAAGTAAAGCGCTTTATGATATATTTTTGTTTTTTGATGACGACATCGTTGATACGCCTTCATGCTTTACTCTGTTCATTCTTCGAACAATGATGTTTGTAAAAAGCGTGCGAGCAGCCTTCCGCGTTCGCCGCCAGCTGATAGAGTGGGCTGGACGACACCCCTCGAGCGGGCCGTTCCATGTTGCGCCACGTGACTAGCTTAGTTACCGCGAATGCCCCCAGTCTAGCGCTCATTGGAAAAAGCCGCACGCTCGCGCGTTATAGACAAGTGTGACTAGCACTGTACAAATATACGAAAGACAACGACCAAGTAAGACAACGCCGAGTAGGCTCTCCGTCGCCTCCCATCGTGTTTTTATTTTTCTCCCGGGCATGAGAAAGCTCTTCGTGTTTATCTGTTTTTGTCTTTTACACCGTTTCACCATTTCCAACTTCTTCGGCGTCTCCCGCCACCTGCACAGACATAAACCCGGGTACGTACCCCCTCGATTCACGGGTTCACAACTTGCGTAACAGACGATGTAGCCTCGCGCGAGGTGGTCGAATTCTTTTTGTCTTTGTTGTGCGCTACTGTATTCTAGCACGCTATTGAGGCACGGCTGAAAAGCGTCCGGCGCGAGGCTAAGAGCATCGTCTTCAAGGGAATGGACGATACTTCTTTTGGTTTACTTGTCTAATACCCCATTCACACGACCAGCATAAAGGTACCTTTAACATAGGTCCCTTTGCAGCCAGCGAATCAGCCCGCGCTAGTAGATCGCGAGCATATGCCACGCGCGGAGGATCGCGAACTGATTCGCCTTTCACCATGAAGGTCCCTTAGCTAAAGGGACCTTTATGCTCGTGTGAATAGGGTATAAGCGTGGTGGTCGAGTCCACTCCTCACTTTAAAGTCAGCTGTCAACATGAAGGGGGGAGAGGGGTTAGGCCATTTAAGAAGTGCTGACAAAAGAGAGAGAACGCGTAAAAGTAGTGTGGTCCTCCATTGTTTTGTGAGACCGATGGCCACCGCGTCTCTCGCTCTCTATGCCCTCCCCTCCCCTGGTCTCCTCGAATACTGGCGTAAAAGTGAGAACCGATGAACGATCAATAACCCGAACCACCACTTTTTCTCTGATTGGTCGAGTTCTCGGTCATGGAGTGTCCGTCGTCTCCATGACCATCTTTTAATGATATTTTAAGACTGAGGGCATTAAGGAGAACGGAAACCTAGAGTTTCAGCGCATTCTTTGTTTTTCAAAAAAAACAAAAAGAACACATTCTTATTAGCAAGAATAACAAGGTACAATCTATGGAAACACATGAAGGTAAGCTGGGACACCTGCACTCTGCACTGGCTATTCGCTACTCCAACTAACTATAGGTGGCGCCACTCATTTTCCAAGATGGCGGGTTTAGTGAGGGTCAGAGATGCGTGCCGCTGTTGAGCCTGTCTAGTGTGCTGGCTTCACTGAGCGACACAAAGTATTTCTGGTAATACGACGAAGCTAATGTTTTATGACCGCAGGTCACCTCTTTAACCCTAAAACAAGAACGGTGTTTAGCGTATTAATTACGGAAGGATGCGCGTTTTAATTTTGGAGCGAAACCGAAACTTATCTCTATTTTGGATTTAATTTCTTGATATAGGTCGTAATTTCGGATTCTTTCATGACTCAAGATGTGTCTCACATCGTAATTATTTACTTAGAAAAGTTGTTCGCGAAAAAATTTTTTTGTGACATACTGTTCGATTAAGGCTGATATTTGTAGTTGTTGAAAAAATCAGTGCTGATATCTGTGCGTTCTCGCTGCCTTTTTCTCGCTCAGATAATTGTCATGGAAAATAATTACAATTATCCCAGCACAAGAACTAGAATAATTCTAATTTTTACAATATATCCACCAAACGCATAAACTAATAAATGCTGCTCTCACTGCAACAACCCAAAGACGGAATCCGAGTCAGGCAGCTGAAGTGTGTGTGTGTTTTTATAGCACCACGTGACACGTAGGACTTCATATTACCTCGTGTTCGACTGTTTTTCTCTATCTTGATAACTACGTCAGAGTTTTTCATATGCTAAAAAGAAAACAGAATTATACCTTTCTGGAAAACTATTATGGTTAAATAGCGTATTCTTATGATCTTGGCGTTAATTGGAGGCATACATTGCAGCGGTTTGTATTAATATTAATAATATTAAAACTCACATATTTGAATAAGTAATTCTTCAAGCTCTAGTATAACTTGTTGCTTATGATATAATTTTAAACGCGCGAAGAAATAGGACAATGAAAACTGTGCTAATTATCATCACTGGTTCCAATTGCTGCATTTTAATTACCAATAAAATAAAAATAGTCTAAAATCAATTAAAACATTCTAGCTAATTTGAGAAATCCATGTAAAATTCCATTAATTGTGGGTAAAGTATATTGTGCTATCAAAGTCGTGACTTTTGACAATCGGCGAAACGTCCAAAGTCGCCGCCAATATACTTCCAAACCAAATGCCCCCCCCCCCCCCCCCCCCCCAAAAAAAAAAAAAAGCTTTTTTTTTAATTACTTGTTTTTTCCTAACATTTATTTACTTTTGTATTTGCTCGCAGTCGTTTTGCCAATCTCAGCCTTTCCAGTTCGAAGGCACGCCCTGCTTGCACGTCTGTTCACTGCAGCACGTTTCGTTGGCGTTGGAAGCCGGTGAAACAGTAGTGAGTTTTAATATTGCGTATACGAGCGAACTTAAGCCCTGTGTGTTTGCGTTAGCTTTGCGCGTTCCACACTGCGCGTGCGCGGAGCCCGAAATTGCGGTCTTGGATAGAGCATGGCGATAAGGCGCACGCAAAAGGTGGGGCACGCAACTCGAACGCAAACGCACACCGCTTGCGTTTGCTTCTATGCGCAATACTAAAGCTCTCTAGTAAGGTACAATCCCATACCGGCTGCAGCACTATACGTTGGGACAGTGAAGAGTTGTTTGCATTCGGAAACGACATTTCGCTAGCCATGATCGCGAGCAGTTCCGCCATGCCCGCTGAGCAGGAGAATCGGGGGACCCTCACTAGAGCGCTTCCCGTTTCCGCCGCGGGAGGGCGAGCGTCGAGCTGGAGACGCGAATACATTGTAACGTTAGAACCAAGCTTTTTCTTTTCTTGTGAATAACAGACGAAACACCCGAGTCAAAGGGGAGCTTTCGTAAATCGCTTCTTTAGTCCCGAATCTCGAAGCGGAGGTAGACGCTGCTACTGAGCAAGCGCACCGCTAGCTTTGTCTGCACTATTCCAGGGATCATTTCCGGAGGCCGTAAGCTAGCGGGATGGCGGGTGTGGCTGCAGCTTTCGGTGCCTTGTCAGCTTACAAGTGAACGGAGTGCACCTACACTCCGTCTCTTAAATGCAATATTTTACTTTTACAAGAGCTACCGTAATACGGGCGTATGAGAAATGAAAAGTAGTGTTGCAGAACAATATTGAAAAAGATCAAAATTGTTTTTGTTGTTTTCTGCCTAAGTGTACGGAAAAAGTAACGCCAAACTAATATGTAACGTAACGAGTAAAGTAATCCGTCACTTTCCAGAGAAAGTAATTTGTAATGGTAATCCACTACATTTGAGGCTCGGTAATTAGTAATTGTAATCCATTACATTTTTGATGTAACGAGCACAAGTCTGGTTCGCAAATAATTCTGCCATCATGTCTGCAGTGGTCTTTTGTACGGCGTATTAGCAGTCTTTTCTTTTACTGAATCAACAAAGAGCACACACAACGGCCACTGGTCAGGCAGCGACCGGTTACTCCCAAGCTTGTCAGCCAAGTCTTTCAACCAGCGCGTGGGATGTATCGGCTGCATGAAGACGCGCTTTACTAAAGAAGGAAACAGAGAGAAAACAAAGAGACGGCGAGGGTACAAAGCGCAAGTTCATTCCACAAGCCGCGTGGAATGGCCTGTACGTGCCCACGAGAGATGCGCTGGCCGAATAAGCTCCCCCTCCCCCCCCCCGCCCCCCCCCCGCCCCCCCCCCCCCCCCCCCCCCGAGAAACCAACCACCGGAACGTGGTCTGAGACGCCAAGCGGCACACCACGCACTCTATAGTCTCTCCATTCTCTTCAGAGCTCATGTTGGAGAGTCACGTATTCGGTTTGGCGGGAAGGCGCTCCCGCAAACCCCCCGCGCCGACTTTTGACATATTCGGGACGGGCAGCGAGTTTCTCGGTGCTTTTCCTCTTTCTGCCCTTTGCCTCCTAAGAAAAGGGACTCTCGGCCGCAAGAAACACGACAGGAATTCCGGGAACTCATTTCGAAGCCAGCCGCGCAGCGAAACAAAGATGTTCAAGCAGCGGTCACGCATGTTCATGCATCATACAAAAGACAGTCTGCAAACAAGAGCCACTGCAATGTCCCTGGTTCGAATGCCTCGTGCCCAAGATCCTCCTCGAACTCATTGCCATGCGGCATTCGAAGCACGGATCTCGAGGCGACTCGCGTTCGAAATCTGAATCCAGACGGTCTTTTGTACGGTAACTATGAACATTTTTTGATAAGCGTCCAAGATCTATTAAAAACATTGTGTGTTTAAGTTGCTCTATTTTGAGGCTAATGCTAAGCCTATAATCAGATAATGTACGCACGTTTATGACGCGAAATTTCTGAAATAAGCCAGCTGTGTGAAAATCATACGAGACGGCAGCTACAGCCTTCAGCGCTTTCTTTTTGCAATACATATAATTTTTCTAGAATCGTTAAAGTTGTCGTTCCCCAAACTAAATGGCAATAATTTAAGTGAGAACAAAATAGAGAATTATATATTAATAATTGAACGCTTGTTGGTAAAAAATAACGATGACGATTTAACATTCCAACAATTTGGGATAGCTTTAGAATAAGAGTTTATGTGACTTTCCCGCGACATATTTTCGGATAAAGTGACACCCCTAAGAGTTTAAAACAATTCACAATCTCCATTTTGGTGGAATTCAGAACTATGTCCTTGGTAACGGTAAAGAGTTTATTTTTAAGGTGAACAAGCATGACTTTTGTTTTATTCACATTTATTTGTAATGCGTTGTTATGACTCCACGTTTGTAGCCTAGACAGTGCCAGAATTGCCATATCGAATAACAGATCAGTATTATCTGCAAAAAACAGTATGCTCGTGTCATCAGCATAGTTTACAAATTTTTCGCTCGCATTCGTATTGACTATATCATTCACGTATATGTTAAAGAGGAATTGGGGCCCAATATACTACCATGTGATACACCAGAAGGAATAGGTTTTATAGTGGAGGAATTCCCATAGATATAAACATATTGCGTTCGAAGCTCCAGGGAAGATCTTATCAGCTGTAAAGCGTGCCCTCGAATTCCATAGTTATCTAATTTCGATAGAAAACCATTATGAATGAGGCAGTCAAACGCCCTGGTAAACTCTATAAAAACTCCAAGAACCATATTTTTGTTTTTAAAGCTTTGCAAAATAAATTTTTTTAGAACAAGGAAGGCAGATTCAGTCGACTTGTATTTTATAAATCCATACTGTGATGCAGTTATCAGGTTATACTCATTTGAAAATTGAGTCAAACGCGTATGAAGAACTTTTTCGAGCCCCTTTGAAAACACTGGTAATATTGAAATTAGCCTGTAGTTTCCCATTTCATTTAATTTCCTTTTTTATGCAATACTGAAACTTTGGCAATCTGCATTCGCTTAGGAAAAGCTCCGGTAGATAAAGAGATAATGTATATGAGTTATTACAAGTGCTAACAGATGAATAACATGCGTTACCGGTCTTATCTGGATGCCATCCACGTCACAGCTACAATTATTTTTAAGCTGAAGAAACACGCTTATAACTTCTGATTCGACGACGGGATCTAAAAATATCGAGTCACTGTTTTTTTTATCATTTAAAACCAAAGGAGTTTCAGTTTCCACAGTACCTAGAATATTTACAAAACGTTCGTTAAAAGCATTTGACAGTGAACATCCAGCAAGTTCAGTACCATTGTACAGCATTTTTTCGATTTCTCTGGGGAGTATCTTTATCCAAGGGAAAGATAACAGAGCGCAATACGGACAATGATCAGTCGTAATGGAACGATGCATTTTAGCGAGCCGTGAGAATTTCATTGCCAATTTTATGTCATAAACCTGGTTGTTGACTTCGTGCAGCTATGTTAGATGCTGTTTTTTGTGCTCTATCAACGACTCCACAAAATATCTTCCGAAATTTTGCACAGTAGTTAGATATGTCATCAACAGCCTTTGAATCACGATCATAATTAAAAAAAAAAAAGAAGACCGGCGGGATCCCTTACGTTCAAAGGAAGCATACAATGCAAATTATATGTGTACTTATATTGTCATGCAGAATAAACGTATGCGAGGCAAGAGGAAGACGTTAATTCTTTACGTGTCATGCGGAAAAGTGGAAGCAAGTTGTCTGTCGCTCTTCATCGCTTTCTTGTTTTATTTTATTGTTAGACTGTGCCACTTAGGAAAAGAGAAATGTATTCATCCGTAAGTGGGTCGAGAAGAGAAAGGGAGGAATACCTTCGTATTAAAAAAACTAATTATATATATATATATACTGCCACGAATACGTCCGTGCAGTCTACGCGGCAAAGCAAGATAACATTTGGGGAAATAGTCATCTTCTTAATATACAGAGGAGACGTGAAATGGGTGGCTCGTTCGTATTAGTCGCACTCAGTCAACGAGAAAAAAAATGCACGTAAAAGTAGTCTAGAGCTTTTAGCAGCGACGTCAAAGATAAACAATATGATGCCCTATATTCGCGTTTCCAAGGAAGGAAAATAAATTCGAATACAGCGTAGCAAACGCGCACGCACGGACGTACTTACACACACACACTCACACGCGCGCACGCACAACAAGAAGTACTTTGCAAAGGCGAAGCCAAGACAGAACATAAAGAAGGAACGTACAAAGAAACAAAGAAAAACTGGAAGGCGCCCAAAATAAGATCGCATTTGACGAGTTAAGGCAGCCATAAATCTCGACTGCTGTTTACAAAAAAATAGCCTGCAGACGCGAAGCGCAGCAAAGCAAAGGTGGGTGGCCTCAGAGGGCTCCAATAAGTCTCGAGACGATAAAACCACAAAAGCCACACAAAAACGGCTAATATATATATATATATATATATTATTTTCTATACGTGTATATAGAAAGGCATTATATATATATATATATAAATCAGGCCGGCGGCAACTGGGGAACTCAGTTTCCTTTCAAACCCACTGCGGCGAGATGTCGTCCTCCAGTCAACACATAGAGAAATTTTCTCGCCACAGATAGTGCCTACTCCTTTTCTTCGCCTAAAAGCGAACCATAAATGTAGCCATAACTCATACTCGTTCGGCATAAAAGAAGCGCCCCCGCGTCTCTTTCCCTTTTTATTGTTGTTTTCATGAGGGTGTTTTTCATATTATTTGTCTGCATGGTCGAGATTTTGATTTGTGTGCAAATGTATAAATCGCCCCCCAGTTTGGACCTCGATGGAAGAAAAAAACTCTTCAGACCGAGCTGCGACAGCAGCACAATGAGGCTCCATTGGATCGTTCTATTCTAAAAGAAATGCTTATAACCTTGGGGCGACTTGGTGACACGTTTTGTTAACCGGGAACGGTTGGGAACTACATTGGTGTCGCGTAGGCATGAAGGCAGACACTCTTTTTAATATCGGAAGGCTTGTAACGGGGTTTCGTGCGCTTTTTGTACGCGAGCAGTTGCATTAGGCGGAGAGATTCAAATAGGGGAGGATGTCACTACGCGGATTTTCGTTTTTCTCGAGTGATGGAACGCACTTCCGAACTTTAGAAAGGCATGACAAGTTGTGAAATGCGTTTCTTTCTTCCTTCTCTGTCTATTTCAATTTCTCTTTCTTTTGTGTTTTTTATGTCAGCGTTGAAGAGTGGCACAACTGGGGAAAGCACTCCGTTCATCTCTATGCAGATCAAGTAAAAAAAATATCAACGCAGAAAGCAAATGAGCGGAGTATTACTCGAAGAAGTGACCATTGGAAAAGTTCGTGCAACTTGCTGTTCAGAAAACAGGCGGGCAGAACCTTTCGGGAAGAACCTTTCTGGCAGAACCTTTCGGGAAGAACCTTTCGGGAAGAGCCTTTCTGGCAGAACCTTGTTGGCAGAACCTTGTTGGCAAAACCTTGTTGGCAAAACCTTGTTGGCAGAACCTTGTTGGCAAAACCTTGTTGGCAAAACCTTGTTGGCAAAACCTTGTTGGCAAAACCTTGTTGGCAAACCCTTGTTGGCAAAACCTTGTTGGCAAAACCTTGTTGGCAAAACCTTGTTGGCAGAACCTTGTTGGCAGAACCTTGTTGGCAGAACCTTGTTGGGAAAACCTTGTTGGCAAAACCTTTCTGGCAGAACCTTGTTGGGAAAACCTTGTTGGCAAAACCTTTCTGGCAGAACCTTGTTGGGAAAACCTTGTTGGCAAAACCTTTCGGGAAGAACTTTGTTGGGAAAACCTTGTTGGCAAAACCTTTCGGGAAGAACTTTGTTGGGAAAACCTTGTTGGCAAAACCTTTCGGGAAGAACTTTGTTGGGAAAACCTTGTTGGCAAAACCTTTCGGGAAGAACTTTGTTGGGAAAACCTTGTTGGCAAAACCTTTCGGGAAGAACTTTGTTGGGAAAACCTTGTTGGCAAAACCTTTCGGGAAGAACCTTGTTGGCAAAACCTTTCGGGAAGAACCTTGTTGGCAAAACCTTTCGGGAAGAACCTTGTTGGCAAAACCTTTCGGGAAGAACCTTGTTGGCAAAACCTTTCGGGAAGAACCTTGTTGGCAAAACCTTTCGGGAAGAACCTTGTTGGCAAAACCTTTCGGGAAGAACCTTGTTGGCAAAACCTTTCGGGAAGAACCTTGTTGGCAAAACCTTTCGGGAAGAACCTTGTTGGCAAAACCTTTCGGGAAGAACCTTGTTGGCAAAACCTTTCGGGAAGAACCTTGTTGGCAAAACCTTTCGGGAAGAACCTTGTTGGCAAAACCTTTCGGGAAGAACCTTGTTGGCAAAACCTTTCGGGAAGAACCTTGTTGGCAAAACCTTTCGGGAAGAACCTTGTTGGCAAAACCTTTCGGGAAGAACCTTGTTGGCAAAACCTTTCGGGAAGAACCTTGTTGGCAAAACCTTTCGGGAAGAACCTTGTTGGCAAAACCTTTCGGGAAGAACCTTGTTGGCAAAACCTTTCGGGAAGAACCTTGTTGGCAAAACCTTTGGGGAGGAACCTTGTTGGCAAAACCTTTGGGGAGGAACCTTGTTGGCAAAACCTTTCGGGAAGAACCTTGTTGACAAAACCTTGTTGGCAGAACCTTGTTGGCAGAACCTTGTTGGCAGAACCTTGTTGGCAGAACCTTGTTGGCAGAACCTTGTTGGCAGAACCTTGTTGGCAGAACGTGGCAGAACTTTGCCGGCAGAACTTTGCCGGCAGAACTTTGCCGGCAGAACTTTGCCGGCAGAACTTTGCCGGCAGAACTTTGCCGGCAGAACTTTGCCGGCAGAACTTTGCCGGCAGAACTTTGCCGGCAGAACTTTGCCGGCAGAACTTTGCCGGCAGAACTTTGCCGGCAGAACTTTGCCGGCAGAACTTTGCCGGCAGAACTTTGCCGGCAGAACTCTGCCGGCAGAACTCTGCCGGCAGAACTCTGCCGGCAGAACTCTGCCGGCACAGAGCTCTGCCGGCAGAACTCTGCTCGAAGAACTTTGCTCGAAGAACTTTGCTCGAAGAACTTTGCTCGAAGAACTTTGCTCGAAGAACTTTGCTCGAAGAACTTTGCTCGAAGAACTTTGCTCGAAGAACTTTGCTCGAGGAACTTTGCTCGAGGAACTTTGCTCGAGGAACTTTGCTCGAGGAACTTTGCTCGAGGAACTTTGCTCGAGGAACTTTGCTCGAGGAACTTTGCTCGAGGAACTTTGCTCGAGGAACTTTGCTCGAGGAACTTTGCTCGAGGAACTTTGCTCGAGGAACTTTGCTCGAGGAACTTTGCTCGAGGAACTTTGCTCGAGGAACTTTGCTCGAGGAACTTTGCTCGAGGAACTTTGCTCGAGGAACTTTGCTCGAGGAACTTTGCTCGAGGAACTTTGCTCGAGGAACTTTGCTCGAGGAACTTTGCTCGAGGAACTTTGCTCGAGGAACTTTGCTCGAGGAACTTTGCTCGAGGAACTTTGCTCGAGGAACTTTGCTCGAAGAACTTTGCTCGAAGAACTTTGCTCGAAGAACTTTGCTCGAAGAACTTTGCTCGAAGAACTTTGCTCGAAGAACTTTGCTCGAAGAACTTTTCTGGAAGAACTTTACTGGCAGACCTTTTCGGGCAGAAACTTTCGAATCGCATGCAGATCATTATAAAAAATAAAAGAAAAAAGGGCAAGGATGTTGTTTGAGATGTTTGCTCGAGTCCTGTCGTAAAATGATCGTAGAATCACGGAAATGTTGTATAGAGTGCAGTGCTTTCCGATACCGGGCCGGTATAAGTTTGTTATCAACCAGTGTCAGTCTATTCTGGTAATGATTGGTGTATTCAGTTTGCACCGCTAACTAAACGCGTTCCTTTCGCATAACTCAAACGCCATGAGAAAAAAAAAACGGTTACAGAAGCTTTTTGGCAATCAGCCCCTGTCCGGGTCAAGTACTGGCTGACCCTCCCCCCCCCCCCCCCCCCCCACGTACACACACACGCTAGCCCGCACAAAAGAGAACAACATCTGGTAAAAGACAAATGGTCTATTCTCCCTTCTATAGCATTCATTCCTCACGCAAGACCCGGCATAATAATGAGATACAAAAGAGCGGTAGTATAAAACAGATATAAACAAGGTTATGCTGAGTCGAAGTAAACAACAAAACTGACCTGCCAAAAAAAGTGCAGGGAAACAAAGTTTGCAACAGCAGCAGCCTGAGAACGCCGAAAACCCATTACGGGGGCTTCGGGCCCGGTGTCCCAGCACCGTAGTAGTTCGGCCTCCTCGTACACACTCTCTTATTCAGCGGACCGAGAACAGGGGAGACTCGCAGGGCGCGGACTGTGCTCCGTTGTCCCCTAAACTGACAGTGCGACGGAAGCTACGCGCTCGTTAGACCAATCACAAGTTTATCTTTCGCCACGTGATCACGCTCCCGCCCCATATCCCGACGCAGAGAGGACCGGTTAAAGTGATGAAAGGGAGGCGATTGATTAATCCGGCGAGTGATTTGCTCCTGCCGCACTGTCAGCTTAGTGGTGAGCTGAATACATACTGCGTTCACCCCCTAGCTGACAGTGCGGTGGGGGCTATGCGCTCGCAGACCAATCAACTTCCATCCTTTCATCGCCTGACTGCTCTTTTCGTGCATAGGTATGGGGTGGGAGCGTGGCGCCCGTGGCGAAAAAGAGACGTACGGTTGGCCCACCAAGCACATAGCTTCTACCGCACTGTCGGCTTAACGGTGAACGGGATTTAGGAACCCCGAGCCGTCCAGATCTGAACCGCCAGAGCCACTTAATGAGACATGGGGGGCGGGCATAGTAATCGAGCTCTCCCCTTCGCCCGCCCAAAGAAGCATCGCGTGCTGCTTCTCTCGGGGTCTAGGACTCGAGTGGGAGTGATTGGCACAGTGTCCGGATAAGATTAATTGCCACCAACTGTCTCGAGAGCCTTGAGTACACATGATCCTAAACCGGAGGCGAATGGACGACAAGGGGACAGGAGAAACACACGCGTCTCAAACGCAGCTAAATAAATTTCATTTACACATCATGTTTTATATGCCAGCCTTTCACACGACCTCCACCGAGTTTGAACACGTTCTCACGTTTACGGTAGCAAACCTATTTCAGGCTGTCCTCAATAATAATAATTGGGGTTGTGGTGATATTTAAACAGCGTTTAGTTTGTCAGCCATTTCAAAGTTGCGACGAGTCACTTGCTGTAAATGAACAATTTAGCCAGTGCAGTACGACCGCTCGCTTGGGGTCTTCGACGTGCACCACGCAGTAGTGATACACGACCGCACGTCGGTACGATGCTCCTCCAGACCGAAACGGACAGGGGTGGGGATTGGACTCACGATCCCCGGGTTCTGCAGCGCGAGCTTTCGCTCCACGTGCTCCGAGCTGGTCTGCGCTAGCCCACTCGGCCACCGAGTCCCCCGGGTGTCCGCCAGCAACTTATTTCTAGAGTGCTTCACCAGCTACCATTTTTTTTAAACTATTCACCAGAATCTGAAGAGTGTGGGAATAACACCCTTGGGGCGTTAGTCCGTAATTGACAAGCTCACTTACACCGTTGAGGGTTTAAAAGTATTGATTCTGTAGGCATAATAGTCACAGAAACACCTGTCCTACTTGATTTTCTTTTTTTCGCCGGTGGTGAAAAGGAAATGACACATCTGATCCAGTTTCGAAAATCACCCCTTTCTACTGTCGGCGAATGTAGAGAGAGACCCGGTGCCGAAGGAAGGGCTTTGCCGTCCTCATGCCCGCGAGGAATCCGACAGACAAGGCGGAATTCCCGGCCTGACATGCCAATTACGTCTGACAGCCGATGTCGAGGAGCGGAGTTTGGCCCCTCGGCGCAGTTGATGGCCACTTTATTTCTGCGTCGCTGGCGAGATCGCACAGCGAGCGAGATGGATTGCAAAGGAATCGTTGCGGCGGACTTGGTGGTATTTTCGTTCCACCCAATGTTTCTATATTAAGAAGGTGAAAGCTTCTGTTTTGTAGCAAACCGGAGCAAAAGATGAACATTGGACACTTTCACTGCAATGTTGGATTCAATGTGCGATCATTGTATTTCGTTACCGTTTTTGACACATAAACAATAAATTGCGCGGGTGACAAACAAGGTACATAACAACATGGACCAGAAACCTGTTTCCTAGAGTATACAAGATTCAAAAAGCCGCCATCGAGGGCCAACGACATTGTAACCCTAATTATATATATAAAAAAAAGGAAAAAAAAAAACCTCTCGAGACAGCGACACGCCGAGTTTATAAAACAAGAGGTTTTGACTCATTTGTTGTGTCTTTCGCTTTTCAAATGTATTTAATTTCTTGTTTATTTGAAAAGAACCCCCTTGACTATTCTATACTCATATGTTTGTGACCTATGCACGCAGCAATCAAATTTTCGTCCATATGAAATTTAAGTATTCGGTAACAAAATAAAATTCGGCACTCATTGGAATACGCTCTCTATTAATAGCTGTTAAAATAAAAAAATTAGAATGTTACACTTTTGCAGCATATTAAAAGCATCCTCAGTAATGGTGTAGGTACGTAAAAGAAAGTAAAAAAAATAATGTCTTGATTTGTTATTGAATCATGAAAGTCTCCAATTTTATATTGGGGGTACAGAACAGCGTCGTTCTTAAACGGAAACGCCTATCTCAGGCAAACAACGTTTTATACATACTGGATGTTTTTTTTTTTTAAGTTAACAAACCATTAAAAAAAAAAAAACCATCAGAGCTGCACAAATGCGGTATGTATAGGTGTGTAGGGGCTAGGAAGACATAGAAGGGATAGCTGTTTGTCTCGATAACTCTGTTTATTAACTAAAATGTGTTAATTAACTTTTTAATTAGAGAAGATAAACATGGTTCCCATTAAAACTTACTTAGCGCTATCCAACACTACTAATACAGTGAATAAAAAAGAATTGAAGCGCGTGGGAAGTGCGGTGTTGCGCTAAAGCACTATGGCTAAAGTTGCCACTCATGCAGCAGGCGCAAGGCTGCGGTAGCGAAAATGCACCCGCACGGTTTGTCCGGTTCGTCCGCCCTTTCGCACCGGCAGCTTTGCGCCTGTTGCACGAGAGTGGTAACCTCAACACACTATTATGTTTCCTACGCGCTCCAAATCTTTCTAAAATTTACCAATGAAGTGGTTATCGATGACACTCAGCAAGTTTCTAAATAGAAGCATAGGTTTATTTTCACCGTTTACTAAGTTAACAATCAAATTTTAATTGAATTTCCGATTTATCGTGAGGATTGGCCCCTTATCGTATGTCCCCCTGGGCGTATTACTCGTCTGCACAGACCGCATTATTGTAGCTTTCACGGCTTCCCCAAAAAAATGTGTAAAGCCTAAGGAAAGCACCCTGTATAAGGGATATACGAGTACGTGCGCTCATGCATGTGTATACGCGCGTGTGTTAGTTTTTTTGGGTAAGTACTTGTGCGAGTATGAGTATGAGTGTGAGCATGAGTGTAGGTGAGAGTGGGTGAGTTTCAGTGAGTGTAAGAGTGAGTGTGTGATAGGTGTGTGTGTGCATATATGTGTGCGAATAATTGAGTGAGAGTGAGACTGAGTTTGTCAGTGAGTCAGGGTGAATGAGTGTGAGTCAGAGTGAGTGAGTGTAAGTGAGGGTGATTGAGATTATGAACGTGCGCGCGCTGTGTGCGTTTGTATGTGTGCGTTTGTCTGAGTGAATATAGAAACTTGTCCTGTCAAAGTTATTGCTTGAATGCACCGTACGTAGTTCTAGCGCGGCCCTAATTTGACCCATCGACGGCCTTCCACCTTGGCCGAAAGATACAGCGCGACTCCGTCAGTTTCATTGCGACCGCTCAATGAATCACCGTCCTGGCAACGCTCCCTCCGATGCCATTACCGGCAGGGGCTCCATCTGCGGGGGAGGGTGCCAACTTCCTAATGTTCCGTCACTCTAGCGGGGAGCCGGCCGAGATATTTCGAAGGGACGATATAGCTTTCCAAATGACTTCCAGACCGCTCTTCTTCTTCGCTCGGAGGAAACGACGAAATGTCGCCTCCGTGGACGAAGGCGTGGGGATTAAACGCTGCAGAATACGCTGCGGGGGAAAGATACAGCCGGCAATTTTTTTGTTACGCAGGGTAAAAGACGGCTTCAACGCATCATTTTGGTTCATAAATACAATCACACTACACAAAAAAAGCTTTCAAAATTCCTTCTCACCATATCTCTACGTAAAAGAATAAAAATGTTAATTATGGAACGTAGATGGGCAGACGGCAGACTTTGTTTAGATTCTTCGATGGGTAGATTCTTATTACGGGTGGATTCTACAATGTTAAATTATTTCTTAACTGTTTAATTCCTTCTTGTTCTTGAGTGTTCTTAACATAACGCTTGCTGTTCTTATTTAACGACATTACATCGCGCGGTCTAGCGATACGCACTACTTTCAAGAGGAAACGATAACGCTCGTCAGCCTGTTGTAGCCTACCCTAACATGAAGTATTTTTTTTTTACTAGACCCTCAACTAAATCATCTGCTGGAGCCTGATGCTTTAGCGAGAAGTAACGCGTGATTCAATATGTTACATCTCAGTGAAAGAACTTCGAAGGACGAATCGTGGTGTCCGCACACGACATGCAATTATAAAAATGAAATGAAGGTAGCCCAATTTATAATATGCCATGTGTACAGAGCCGAAACTTTCTACATACCAAAAACCTTTTGCGTTTCAGTACTTTTAGTTGCAGTATTCCCAATTCTACAGAAGCTATCAGAAGAAAAAAAAAACACAAAAACGTAAGGTTCTCAATTAATTTGTTCTGGCATATATGCCATGGAAAGCGTACTATTCTAGCGGTCCATAATTAAATTTCGGGAAATGTTTCAGAGGGACGCTTGCCGGACTAGATCCAAACGCAGTCCGAAAATGAGCAACTCAATAAAAACAACGGCAACATTTCGTTATCCTCCATTTTTATTGCTGTCACTCCATCTATCACGGAGCACTGCAGCAATTTGTTTTGGAGGTCCTTTTCTTAAATTGGACCACATCTTGGCGACCTACCTATTGAGCAACACACTGTTCACAAAGAAGTCAGCGTTGGCGCACACCAGGTGTGGGCACTGCGCATCCGCAATGCCGAAAGCAGCGCCACCAAAGTGCCGTGACGTCAAAGATTTGGGTTGGTGGATAGTTTGTAGGGGGTGTGCAAACGGAGGTTCGAGTCGATTCGCGCAGTGTTACCTATGACTTCGAGACTGTTTTAAGAGAACCGGTTGTCGTGACTTTCGCTTGCACTGTAAAGGCTGCGAATGGCAGAGAGCTATTATGTTCAAAGAACTATACCGACAACCATACTAGTTTTTCGTTGTAGCAACCAAATCGGGCTTTCAATTCCGATTAGTCGCATTCATTTATTGGCAACATCGTGGCTCAGCAAATCCGTCGTTGAACTGACGGATTCATAATTTATTGACGAATCAAAGCTAGTTTTTTTATGGATCGCCGGAAAATGATTGCACGTTTAGCCAACCACTACTCCGCATAAAATAAATGTGGTGGCAGTTTTTTTTAAATTTTATTTTCATACAGTGGACTGTGTAGATATATTTTATATTTTTAATGCTCCTTTTGGTTTAATTTTAATAAAGTGTGATCACAAAAAAAAGTTAATAACATATTTTGCTGCCAAACATCTCAGGCCTTGAATGTTTTTTTTTTTTGGCCCCAACAAGTGGATAAACCTTCCGAGTGAACTTAGCCCAGTTTAATTCAATATTTTTTCATCGTGATAAAAGTTGGAAATGTACTTTGCCAAAAAATAGTGTAGTGTGAGAATACCTTTGAATTTACTTACAATTGAAGAGGAGAGCCCACATAAAACTAAACCAATAAAAAAAATTTCAAGTTGAATAAAAAACATTTCAAGTTGAATAAAAAAACATTTAAAGTTGAATAAATACAAAATGAATTCCAACAAACAATAGCTAGAAAACGGAAAGAAACCAAACAGTTGGAGATATGATCTAGCCGTATGAAGGGTTTCCTTGTTTTAAGAAATGTATAACAGCAACAAAAGACGCACGTGTACCTTTCAAACAATCAGGAGAGTTTAAAGAATGTTCGTACACTTATCTCCCAATGAACAAGATTTCTCAATAAAAGCAACGTCAAACCGTAAACCACGAGCATACGAAAAATAAAAAAAAGAAAGAAAAAGCGCGAAGGTGTGTTTTTTGTCAAAGTTACGCCTCGAGAAAAAAAAAAGAAAAAGATCAACAACAAGAAAAGCAAGTCTTACAACGTAACAAGAATCTGAAGGGGTCTGGTACACAAAGTGACACAGAGTTACAACACCAAGCCAAAGCCATAATAAAGCAAAACGCGGCGAGAAAAGAGTCCACACCAAATGCGTCTTAATGGTGTGCCTTAATAAAGCCTCGAGCGAAAGAGAAAATAGAGGGTGAGCGGGGTCACCCTGCAACAGCCTACGTCGTCCAGCCAATCCAAAATAATTGATACCTCACGTCGATGAGGGGGGGGGGGGGGGGGGGGGGTCTGCGGCGCGGCTGCCACTGGTCAGAACCCCCGGACATCGGTCTTCTTTTGGCGGGGCCCAAAACGGGCAAACAAGGGACCCAAACTCCATCGAAAAGACCGAAAGAAAGAAGCGAAGCAGAGGATGCCTCGAAGGCCTGAAAAATGGACGTCTTTAAATCGGCCGGACAGCCTCTGGACGCGCTCTGACGCTTCCGGGGTTTTCGCTCTATAAACGAAACGTCCGTCGAACGGGGCGACTTTATATTATTTTTGTGTAAGTTTGTTTGTTGTGGAGTTTGTTTTCGGGGGGGAAAATGTTGGCGAGTTGATTTGTTGTTGCGTTGGTGAGGTTTTGGAACGCGAGGACCGTGGAGAAGGAAAAAGAAAAGGAGGGGGGGGGGGGGGGGGGGGAGCGGTCAAGATGGCTTTTTCGGGTTTCTGGAGAACGTCCCGAAAGCGAAACTTCTTTTTTGTATGCTTTGTTTCGGGTTTTTGATGGCATGGGTTAGAGATGGGTATAGAGGCAGTGACATCGCTGCTGGAACTCGCGGGGTTGCGGTGGAAGGAATGGATCAGAAATATGATGTGTGCAAAAGGATTTTTTTTTTTATTTTAGATGCTTAATTGAATCGGATTCTTGATGAAAAATAAGGGAAACGAACTAAACGACTAATATAAAACAAAAAGTGAAAACAGAAATTTATGACTGGTAAGTGAGGAGACGCGATAATACAGTGAAATGTAGAAACAGAGAGAAAAAAAGGTTGATTTAGGTTTGTAGTTTGGTAGGAGTAAGACCATTAAACGTGTCGTCCCCCCCCCCCCCCCCCCCCAATAAAAAAAAAAAAAAACAGCACACACGTATGACTTTTTTTTTAGATCGGCCGCGTAATTTTTAGGTTTTCTTGGGAAGTGTAGGCTGTATAGGTTTAGCGCCGTATGATGTCAAAAATCTTGAAATTAAAGTTTTATTCGGTTAGCTAATAAGGCCAATAAATGGCCAATATAGAGCCAGTACGTAATATCGTGCTCTGTATATAAAGGCCTCCTCAATGGGGCTGGTATAACATCGATATGTGTGGAAACTTCCTCGGTGCTTGCAGATTACAAACCGCAGCAGTGAGATGTGTAAAGTAGTAGGCTTCAGCACGAACTGCAGGGAAAGCAACGTTAATTCGCATTTTTAATTATCACTGGTATAGCCTCCTCTATATGCTCACAAAGCCTGGCAGTTCGACGAAGGAGCCATAGAGTGCCCAAGGTCGCAGATTTGGAGCGCGTGGATCTGGTAGTACGGAGCATCAAAAAGCCATTTCTCGGGGAACCTGGACGTCAGCGCACAGTTTTCGCAGCGGCGAGGACCCGAAACACACTTGTACGCTCGGGAGAAATGTGTTTCGGCGTCTCGCCGCAGTGGCGATCTGCCAGGCTTTGTCAGTATGTAGGAGGCTATGTCATCGGACCAAAGTCCCAAGGGAAGCACCCTATACGCTGCTGCAGTCATGGACAGCAAGGGACCGGCAGGGCGCCTTTTTCGGATACTTGGATTCCAGCACGCGCTCTTTGCTTCCCGTCGTTCTCTGGCTGCGCTTGAACGTTCCAAAGTCTCGATATGCCCACGTGTTACCGAAGGTAGTGAACCCGCGCTGGAGGCGGGGCATCTGAGATGCCTCGTTGCTCTTCTTACTCTGTCATTGATTAAGTGTTTAAAAAACAAGAACAAAAACAAACAATCCTTTTGTGGTACGGATCACTAGAGATATATCGGTTGTTTTCTTATGCTATGTGTGCATTTACGTTATAGTTGCACAATGCTCGACATTCGAATGTATAAAGCCCACCGGTCTAATATGTACCGCATTTTAGTTTTTTTTTTTTTATAGTTGCCTCGGCGTTATGCGTTTATTAAGTTCGTTTTTTTGTTTTTTATTCAGGATAATTACCCTCTCGTTCGATGTCATAGCCCGCGCTGTGAGGTTGTGCCAACGGTAAATTTCATCGACCAGCATATCTGGTGTTTATTGAAGTAATCAAATCGCTTAGTAAAAAGAAAAAGACAAGAAACGAAAACGTCTTCGTATAGGGAGCATTCACTGGCGGCCATAGCTGTGTGCGCGAATGCTGAGCGCGTGCTGACGGCGAGCTTCCACAGTTCTTTTGCAACGTGCATTCCGCACCATCGAGAGTGCCGGTCTTAGCAGCCTATTGATGTGAGCTCGTTGTGAGCATGCGCTCTAAACAGCACCCACAAATATGGCGTCCAGTGAATACTCCCTATTATACTCTGTGACAGGTTAAGAGGGAAATGGAAGCTCCCCAACCTCTTTCCACTATAGCAGAGCGAAGACTGGAAAAAGAAAAAAAGGCGTTCTGCTAAATTGGAAAGAAGTGCGGGGAGCCTCCACTTTATTCCTAACCTGTTACCGACTATAGTAAGTTTCTCCAGCGTCAAAAGAAATGCTACAATAAATACATTATTTACATTCCAGCTACTGAATCACGGAGAATATGGTGAAGATCGAAGATTTTGTTAATTTAATATTCGGACCACGCGACCATGGTCACATGACGCTGATGACGTCACTTGTATTTCGCCTTTCCTGTAGGCATTCGTTCTTTCCTGTGTATCCTCCACAATTACGCATTCTTCGCTAAAAAAATGTAGCGTCACAAACGACGCGTAGAGATGCCGACAGCGTGTCGACACTTCACCGACAAACGCGGTATTTTTACACGAGGGCGGTAATGATACGGAAGCCGGGTTGGGGTCCACCCGGTATTTAGGCGAGGAGCCACGGTAGCCACCTGCCAGCCGCAGCAGGATGCCGATATATCCTCCGGCCACCTCTCAGTTGACAATGCGGCAGAAGCTACGAGCTCGCCGGGACCAAAAACCCGCCTTCATTTCACCACCTGATTCCCATTCTCGGGGGTCCCCATTGCTTTGTGGAAACACGTTTCGTGAACAGCTTTTAGTGGACATACGTTTCATGGACACACGGTTCGTCGGCACTTTACGTTTTGTGGAGACTAGTTTCGTGGACAGATTGATGCCCCTGCAACGTTTCGTCGACAACGCTTTTTATATTTTTGTTCGTTTAGCAGCTAAAAGTTAGCGCGTGATTCACTGAGCGAAACGCGGTCTACGAAAACTCCCTATTGTTCCGCGTCGTTCCGCGTCGGTTCCGCAATCCGGAGACGGCCATCTGAGTCCAGTGTACGTAGCCCTGCTGGCACTGCTCTGGAACTTCGCTTTGGCTGTACCGCACGGTTTAGTGAGGCGGAGTGTAGTACGTGACAGTACTAAGTACCACTAGTAAGTGTCACCAGCAAGTGACACTACTAAGTGTAAGGGGAACTAGTAAGTGCCACTTTGTAGTCACACTTACTAGCGAGACAGTAAGTGTCACCAGCAAGTGACACTACTAAGTGTAAGTGGAACTAGTAAGTGCCACTTTGTAGTCACACTTACTAGCGAGACAGTAAGTGTCACCAGCAAGTGACACTACTAAGTGTTAGTGGAACTAGTAAGTGTCACTTTGTAGTGACACTTACTAGCGAGGCTGGTAAGTGTACGTCTCACTATAGTAAGTGACCAGTATCATTACTACGAAGCGCAGCCGATTCGGTAGCTCCAACTCGTCCAACGAGCATGTACAGCTTCCACCGCACTGTCAGCTTAGGAGTGGAACGTATACTGCAGAGCGAGTGCCTGGCCTGCCCGAGGAGATCAATCGTACCACCGGGAGTCGACCGGCAGCCCGCGGGGTTCCAGCGGCCGGCTTTGGTGTTCATTCATTGTCCGAGTCGATATTTCCTCTTCGCACGCGCGGGACGCTTTCTGCCGGCCGGCGTCCGTTCGCGCATTGCCGGCACGCACAAAAGGGACGCGGGCGAGAAAGGGTTTCGCGCGCGCGGCTGTCCCAGGAACGCGAACGCCTTCGCCCGTTCGGGTGTGCCTCGACTGCGGAGTGTTTCTGAGCCTGCACGATCGGCCGGGTCACGCGTTTAAAGCCGCCGCCGTAGCGCTGCTCGTCGTACATCGTGCAGTACACGCTGTGTTCACGCTGCAGTCATGATGTCTGCGGACAAGCCTCCTCAAGCATGTTCTAAGCACGGTTGTGTATGTATTACTCAAACATGTCTGGAAACAGTTTTTGTATGGCCAATGGGAACGTTCTACGAGGAGGAAACTCGCATCAGACAGCGTCCGGAAACTGTCTTTTTTTTTTTATTATGTGTCAACAGTGTGACGACCGTGGTTCATTTTTTTTTTTTTTTTCCAGGGGGGGGGGGGGGGGGGGCACTTGCAATACGAGCTCCAAAGGTGGCGACCGAAAGCGTTGATCACCTGCAAGCGTTTCCGCCTCTTCGTCCATTTTCTTTCCTGCCGCGGGACAACGCAACGCCAGCGCACTGTAGCGACCGATCGTCGCGGGAGGCGTCCGCCATTATATTCCAAACGTTGTCCGAATGGCTAGAGTTGCTCCTTCTCTTGAATCTAGGCTCTCTAGCCCGTGCGGGCCGCCGAGTCCCATTCGCGCACTCCAAGCCCACGGGGCATTCTACCGGAATACTTGGGACAGTTTGCAGAGCGCATTACTTCCGATATGTTCGTGGCGCATGCAGGCCCCAACTCGCTTTGTCTAAGATTTAAGGGCAAAGCTACGCATCACGCAAAAAAAAAAATGCTTATGTCATTTTGGTCCTAGGCCAGGGGCCTATTTAGAAAAGAAAATATTAAAGTTCGGGATAATTAAATTGTTAATTATTTTCGCGTAATTTTTTTTTAATATTGAGTTTGAGGGCATGGTTTTAATAAGAATTTTGCTGAGCCACCATAGAAACACACGAAATCAACAACTTGCGGAACTATAGAAGATACGCGCGATATTTTACGACATTCTGAAAAACCGCTCAATTTTGATGGGTGTTTAGATATTGTGCGGTTTCACCCGCGTTCCGCCGTCCGCGCTCCACCACTGCCAGCTTTGCGCCTAATTCACGCCTGGTAACTTTGGCACGTCCCCGAGTTTCCTACAAGCTTCAAGTTGTTCTAAAAAGAGCAGTTGATTCACTAAATACTTCGAAACACCCACAACGCTTCGAAGCGTGCCTTCATTGGTTTATATTTTTCGGCATCGTACGCAATACTTTATATATATGTAAACGACTTCATTTTCGCGAGGACCTAATTTTCGCGAATTTTGCGAAATCGTCTACAATTCGCGAAAAATAGGTCCCGCGAACAATTCCAGTAAAATGTAAACAGATTTGAATCTATTTTTCACATTTTAGTGAAAAACTTTAATCTTTATTGAGGTCCCACCGCGTCGCGAAAATGAGAACCCGCAAATTATTCCAAAACTTCTGCTTTGAGTTGAATTGCATCAGCTACCCAGAACGGGTCTCATGTTCCCATTGAAACTTTCAGAAAATCCTGAATAACTTTTGAAGAACTGTTGGTGCTGAAACTTTGGCAGCCGGTCCCGACCGCTTGCCCTACATTTGGACAGAGACTGAGCGTTCGGTGAGGCGTAATTTATTTTTACGGTTACAAAAGCTCTGTAAATATTTTTCGGGGACATACATGTGTTCCTTTCGTTCTTGAGTGAGGGCTAATGGCGCGATATCACGGACTTGTAATTGACGTTCGCTAAACGAGTGCTCATTTTGTTTGTGCAGAGTTTCAGCGGCGCTGCAGCTCGGCACAGCTGCGTGAGTCTTGCCACTCATACGGACGCGCTTGGGCAAGAAGCTTTGCAGCAGTGTGGAAACAAGGCTAGCCTTTATAACGTAGCATAAAAATATTGTTTATGTCGAGTAGAAGTAGGAACAAAAGTGGAGCCAGAAGCGGGACCGTATCGCCATAAACGACGCGGCGTGGTACACAATTAGTCTATTGGTGTATTCGGCTGGTCGCTTTCCAGCGTTTTGAAGCGTTCTGCATAAATCCGATGCCCGTTCGGCTGGTCGATGTCGGGTGCTCTATAAGCACATTCGGCGAGTTCTTTCAGAGCACCCTCAGATGTCCGGATCTCGCAGTCTTCTGATTGGTAGCGCTGTGAGGCGCTCTTACTTCGAAGTGAGTCGGAGCGCGTTCCAGAGACCGGTCACGTGACTCCAGCCACTGCCGCTGCTGGGTTGAAAGAGAAAGAAGCCGATACGGCCGAAGGCTTAAGCGTGAAACACATGTGAGCATGAATCGCGTCGCATCACACCACCGCGCGTCGCAACTATAGAAACCACCAATGGCAGCAGCGGTTGTCATGGTTAGGCGCCGTTTAGCGGCTGGAAGTGACGCGATTTTGGCTCAGATGTGTTTCACGTTTTAGCGTCCAACACCGCCGCGTTTGAAGACCGCACCGGTGCCGAATTGCTGTGCAGCGTGTATCGGAGGTGCTTTCACAGCGAAAACCGGCGTCCGCATTGAAGACTGACATTTTGTTTTTTTGTGTGTGGAAGTGCGGACATGCGGCGTGCAGGGGTGCTGCATGGATGGACGGGTGAATGGTCTCGGCTATACCCTTCGTATCGGGTGGTAGCTCGCGCCATGGCGGTGGAGCGGTTGAGGAAGTTGCCCTCGGTATCCGGTTCCGTGTCGGCGTTCCGGCCGCTCGAATTAAGTTTCCGAGCATTTGGCTGGCGCGCCGTTCCCTCTACCTCGGCTCTGGAGACGCTCCCAGATCTCAGAATGCGATTCAGATGATTTGAGCTCCGGAAAACGACAACCCCAATATACTGTATGAATGTGCGAGGTCGCTCTTGTAGCTTCCGATGCTCTCGCACCTGCAAGCCCGCGCCTGTATCCGTCGCTGAGCTACGTTTAAGGTGCCAGGTTCAGAGTCTTGTGGCGCGTACTTCGCCCTTTTTATAGAGCGAGCAATAGTCACATGCTGGGCTGTGGTTTCGTGTATACTAAAAAACAAACAAAAAACGTATATATAGAAGCTTACACTGGGTCAGTTGACATGCTGCCCAAAAATCAGCAGCATATTTTAGGAGGCCCTCATACCCGCCGTTCGTATGAGGCCGCACTTCTAAACATATCGCCCGGTAACGAGGCAGACTACGTTTGAGCGTACTTCGAAAGGTGTGTCGAGGTCGCTTTGAGTGCTAACCCCCTGAAACAAAATGCATGCGCCTGATCCTTTCACAGCCCTTTCACCGACGCCTGCCTTACGCAACGTACATCGTTTCGTTATACGGAAAGCAAACGATGGAGAGGAGGCGATGAGAGCGTGAGAGAACGCCAGACCGCCGAGCTCCGATTTAAGGGCTAGTGGGTAGACCTCAATGCTAGAAAGCCTCGAGGTCTACCCACCATATTCTTCAATCAACCAATAAGAACTCGACGTTCTGATATCAGAACAATCCCTGTGCATGGTTCGGCGGGACGCCAGACATCCCGGCAATACAGTGACTTGTCGCAATAAACGGCCTTCTCCCATATCAGCAGTCCGTATAATGTGTCTGTTCCTGGTCAGCACACCCACTTATATATCGGTAACACGGGCTTAACTAAATAGTGTCTAATCAGCCTAAGTTGCGCCATGCTGCTGAACAAACAAAGTATACGAAGAAACGCACGGAAATTTCCCTCCTTCTCCACCGTGCACCATCCCGGCAATGTATATGCCCTTGTTCCGAAATTCAATTTCGCTAAAAGGGCAGGGGCCGAGCGACAACGCGTACATAAAAGAAATTCCGCACGAAGTAATAAAGCTGTCCAGCGCAGAATGTGGAAAAGAGGGAGACGACCAAAAACAAAGGGAGGCATTTTTGTTTTTTACAACCACGCATAATTTAATTAGAGAGTCTAATACGAGTGATAAATTCTTCGAAAAACAATTCCGCCGCTTAGACCCAATTTAGGTTGCCTATATTGAATTACGTCCGGTTTTATTTGGGAAAAGTGGCTCTCCCCGCCGTCCCGGTGTTTATTTTGCTCGTTGATTTCGATGCCGATCAGACGACGTTGGAGCAAAAAATACACGTTACAACGAGTTCGGGGAATGAACGGAATTATTGTATCAATAATGAAGGGAATTGGAACCTTTGTAGCTAAGCAACTTTATGCTTTCGTGTTTTTTTTTTTTTCTTCCGAATTTGCAGAGGGAGCAGCTTTGCCAAATTAATAAAGAACCAGCCAGGCGCTGGGAATTGGCCAGGAGAAAGCACGCGAGAAAGGCTCGCTTCGTATACTTTTTTTTTACATTTACCGTTGGGAATGAGCGCATTGGGAATGAGCGCATACCGAGGGACATACGCAGAGTTGAAATCTCGAACTGATTCGATGATTTTTTTTTTTAAAGCCGCAGTCTCGCACTTGTTTCTATATCTTACAAACGAAACAGTGTCGGCCGCAGACTTGATGAAAAAATTATAATGCTTCAAACATGCGTGTTTGATACACTATGTAGGCTTCGAATATGGCTGCAGACAACTTTTTTAGTGACAAGACCGTGTGTATACTCTTGAGGTGCGTGTCCGCACAGGGTTGTCATCGTGTCTCCAGCGATCACCCTATGTTTTGCTAGATGTGCGAACATACGATACTGCGGCTTTGGAGAGAGAAGCTTGGATCTTAGTGTGTAGCGGATAACGACGGACAGTGTATACAGAATTAGAAAATATGCTTCCGGGTTGGATTCTGTGTAATTTGCTCGTCGACCAACCTTTAATACTGTTGGCCAGGAGTGATTGATAAGGGGGTTTTGAAACAGCTCTGCCGGATATGGCCTTCATGACTGGGAACATGTACCTTCGTCCCCCGCTAGGTGGCGCAATGAAGCTACCGCCCAATATAAAGGGTACAGCCTTTAGCAACCATCCGTCCACCCAGTGACAACATGCTGCATCTTTTATATCTAGCTTGTCCTCCCGATTTTGAATACAAATTAAAAAGAACAGCGTAATCAGAACACTCGTCTAAAATCTACAGGCTATTCTAAATGCCGTGGCAGGACGAATAGTAGACTCTTTCTCAAAAAGCACGACAAGTACAGCAATAGCGGTCGCCATTCCTTGGGCGCGATGCGTGTGATTGGATCCCGAGCCTTCGCCGAACGCCTACGTCACACTTGTTATCGATACGAGATAACCCGAGTTCACGCCGAACTCTGACGCAGCCATCGTGTCCAATAGATGCTCAGGAAACGTGATCAAATATGGCGGACTCGGATAACTTGCGCAGCCGCTACTAAAAGGCGCGTCTTTTCGTAAAAAAAAAAAAAAAAAAAAAAAAACTTTATTACAAGGATGAAATCCAGCTAAACATTCCTAACTGTTCCACTTAGTTTTTTTTTCCAGTACTAGATTATATTGATCCGGTCATCCAATTATAGCATATAGCCAGATGAAAGGGCTTTCGAAAGCGGTGGCCATGAGCTGCCAAGACGACACGTACTGTTCGCCCAAGCGAGGTTGTCTGTCTCTAGATGTATAGGACCGCTAAGCATGAATTGTGTAGAACGGTACTCGCGTGTGGTCAGTAGTTCCAGCTGTGAATAGAGTATAACTTAACAGCCAGGAACATGAACCGCGATAAATACACGCCCCAGTCTCCAGCCACTGCCAGTTTCAATCTGGATGAGCATCGTCTCAGCGTATGGCGGTGTCACTATACTGTGTGACACACGTTTAAAACATAAAAAAAGAAACTTAGACGCCCATTGGAGTTGCCTTACGTAATCAGAACACAATGACTTACTATACCGGAGTGTAGAAGCCGGCTCCCAGCACGTGTTCACCCTCAACCTCAGTCAGTTGCCTGAACAGGCATGGATATGATGCTATAGCCAATGACAGAGCTAGAACGGCAGGGTGTGTTATTTAAAACGCCGTGTTTTTGCTGCGCGGGCACGCTTGAAATGCACGACACACCAAAGCATACAGTCTGCTCCTCTCCGCCATTCTCATCCTTTCAGTGACGATAAGAACATCCTTCTGAAAAAAAGTTTCATTGCACTCATCTCGTGCCTATCTTTCGACTTTTTTTCTTTTTCGACTGAAAAGCGTTTAAGAGCAACCTTAATACTTCATGTCTTGTTTAAAAGAAACAAATTGCCTCGGTTCGAGCCAATTCGAGCGTTATACCAAGGTCGGAGCGCTACTCAACGGGTCTGTGGATCCCAATGCTCACTCAAGGTGGTGCGCGTTCTTCCGCGATGATCGTCCCCAACATATCACGCGTCGACACGGGTGGTGAGGCGACACTTTTGAAG
The DNA here is from genome assembly GCF_016920785.2 of Ixodes scapularis. Taxonomy (NCBI): domain Eukaryota; kingdom Metazoa; phylum Arthropoda; class Arachnida; order Ixodida; family Ixodidae; genus Ixodes; species Ixodes scapularis. The sequence continues at coordinate 109,469,372 of NW_024609881.1, forward strand.
AAAGCGGTTCGCTCCCCTAACCGTAGCTGCAAAACCCTTTCCCACCTTTCGTGCCTTGGGAGGAACCCTTCCGGAATGTTCCGTAACTCGAGCGCCGGAATTGCCCATTCGGGGAGCCATTTAAGACTCGGCGCGCCGTCAGGCTGCAGCCCATAGCACCGGATTAATGGGGGTTCTTATTCTCTTGCCGCGCGCCGTCCGGACTCGTAACTCATGGCTACGGCCGTCGACACCCCGTGTCGCGTAGCTTGAGCGCCGGTTTGGCCGGCGACTGTCTTCCTCTCGACTGCTGACGGGCGTCTATGGTGTGAGCTACTAAGTGTCTCGACAGAACTTTCGGGAGGACTTTGATCGTACTACTTCAGTGCTTAAAAACGCTTTGGAACAACTCCGTGAGCACTCTCTGAACTTAACTACATCGGGGCGTTCTGCACAACATCGGCGTCACTTCGGTATAATTGTCGGCGTCACATCGGCCAGTTGTCGGCGTCACAGCGGCACATTGTCGGCGTTACATCGGCACATTGTCGGCGTTACTTTGGCCCAATTGTCGGCGTTACTTCGGCCCAATTGTCGGCGTTACTTCGGCCTAATTGTCGGCGTTACTTTGGCCTAATTGTCGGCGTTACTTTGACCCAATTGTCGGCGTTACTTCGGCCCAAATGTCGGCGTTACTTCTGCACATTGTTGGCGTACTTCGGCATATTCCTGGCAGTATTTCGGCTCCATACTTGGGTTTTACTTCGGCAATACTTCGGATCTACATCGGGGCTATATCGGCACTATTTCGGCACTACGTCGGCACTACTTTTCAGTTGTTTCTTGATAACACATCGGGACGGAAGCGGCAATGTATCGGATTTACATTGGTATTATTGTATTGCAACGCCCTTACATCTGATTTAGCAGATTGTGTTTTTGTAGAACGTTGCTGCCGATCGTGATTTGAAGTGAGCGTCCGGTGTGGTGTCGGGCCGACGAAAGCGGTTTACTTTAAACTTTATATTACCCTCACAATATCATTGCAGCGCTAAAAGACAGTAGTATACAACAACGGCACTCGACCAGGGCCGATTTCGGTTTCAGATAATTTGGAGCTTTCAATTACTCAGTACTCGGGTCGCTACCCTCAATGAGAGTGATTAATGCTGAATTGTAAGTGTATATCATCTGGAAATTATGTTCGTCGTTTACCTTTCCTTCACATCAAAGGCTTCGCTGTAATATGAGCTATGTACAGGGCCGCGAAACGTCTAACCAAGTCCCAAATGTGTCTGCATTTGAAATTTACGTACTGTTTTGCATGCATCAAAATTATGCATAAGCGTCAGTATGCCGATAATATAGTTCTAAAAGCGCATGCCCTTTTCTATCAAAAAAGTGTGCATTAAAAAAACAAGAAAGAGAAAGACTGAAATAAAACAAGGGAGCGACTATCCAGAGCACAACCGCGTCCAACAAAATCAAAATCGGGTAAAAATAATACAATCATCAAAGGTAGAGCGAAAAGAAATTGGCGGAGAGTGCCGAAACATTGTTCCCAGACAAATGACTGCAATAATTAATGAATTTTGTCAAGAAGAAAGAAAGAAAAAAAGAAGCAAATTTTCAAGTTATGAAACTCGACACCTTTCCGTGAGGGGTCAACAATGGGAGTGATAAAGTGGTGGTCCGGATTATAGATTTTGGCCAACGCCATCTTTAACGTTGTACAAAAGGTAACGAAAGAAAGGGTTTGCTCTAGCAAGTCCTTGCGTATTTACAGCGATAGTCAACCTGGGTGATCCTTAATGCGACCCAACGCCTGCTCTGAAACGAAATATTAAGGTCAGTTAACCAAACCTGCACCCTGAGTTAAGCGGATCTTAAAGGGCACAAATATATTCAAAAGATGACCGTACATTAATCAAATATAACGTTCGCGTGGTGTTCAGGGGTGCGTTTTCACAATTCATCCCATTGCTACAAAGAACAATGAAGAAGCTTTACAGCCTACACATAGGAAATACATGTTATAGTCACTGATAGGATAAAAACTTCAGGGAGGAGCTTCAGTTGTCTCGCGTCCACCGCGCGCTTTCTACCTTCGACAATGCTTCAGTCAAAGCACGGTGGAAGGCATGGAGGGCGTGCAGGAGACCGCGTTCTCTGTTCTCTGTTTTTGACTATATGACTGTGCCTTTATTTTTTTTTTTTACTTTGTCCCGGCATTTTTTTTTTAACGTGAAACATTATTTGGCTATTTGCTGCGGAATTTGTGAAGCCGCATTTTGTAAAGCCGTCCCACAATGCAACGCGCGCAGTGTTGCATTATGGGACGCCACAAACTACACACCGATGAGGTTGCTCCACTAAATTTAGCGGAGAAGTTGAATTGGCATATAGGTCACGTAACATCAGGTCACGTGACGTCGATTACCACGCTAAATTTAGCGAGGAAATTAACGTCCCGTGACCGTCACGCCAATTCGGCTTCCCCGCTAAATTTAGCGCGAAAATTGGCGTCACGAGACCTGATGTCACCTGACTTACACGGCAATTTTAGTTTCTCCTCTAAATTTAGCGGGAAAATTAACCTCACGGTGACCTACGCACCAATTCATTTTCCCCGCTAAATTTGTCAGGCAAATTGATGTCATGTGACCTGATGTCAGGTGATGCTAGAACTGTTTACGTACGCACAATTGCTCAGCAATATGCCTTACGTTTTTTTTAATACGTTGCCAACTCAAAAATAACTTGAAAAGTCAAAACCGCTAAAAAGCCTCCAAGTTTTAGGCACTGAGAAAGAATGACTTTTAGCACAATTTACAGCTATATATTTTGTCTAAAAATAGTAGAATGAATAAAAACACCTTTAGAATTGACCTATATGTTGTTTGGCTTAGATCACTTCCATACACAAAACGATGTACACCGCATGACCTTACTGCTTACAGGTGGGGTGTTTTTGCTATACCTGCCGAAGTACCCTTCCCCTGTTCCGATTTTTAGTGCAATATTTGGTGGCGGTTGAAAGCTTCAGCGACCAGATTAAGATACGTTTTCTAAAAATTATATTTTCCAGTAGAGGTATGTGACTAGTGTATAGTTCCTTAGAAGTTCCAGTAACCATTCTTAATTTTGTGCATATTGTTCGCCGTGCAAATCTCATCCGGCAGGCTTAAAAACGAATTCACACATTCACGCACAAGTTATTTAAAACGAGGTTTCAAGGTTTGCCACTTTGATGTCTCAATAAAATATAAAGCCTCTTTTTCACTGACAACAATTTTTGCTGATGGCAAGCTAGGAGGCGATCCCATGACCAACTTACCACAGAAATCATGTTTCTGATGATAGATAAATGTAAACTTTAAAACATTTTAAACTGTGACAAAAAAAAATCTTAACACGATTTGCAAACCACTAGAAATCCCGCCACCCGCAGATTGGCAATTTCTTTCACTAGACAACTCAGAAAAACGCTAAATATAGCCGGGAAAACGCTATATTATCAACGTCAATTTTCCCGCGAAAGAAACGCGAAAACAAGGAGAGATACTTGACCTCAATGACAACCAGTAAGTAGAGTTCATTCATGTCGTATGTTGATTATTAAGTGAAGTCTCCTTCTACGCGGTTAAATTTATTCGTCGACGTGTGGAGAGGAGCCTCGGCTTCCGACGCGACAGCCGCTTCCTTCCGCTGCCGTCTTCCTTCCGAATCCTCGAGCACCGCCGCGAGACGGACTTCCGGTTGCTTTATCGCTCGATAGCGGCTAGTCCTCGAGAAGCCCAACTCGCGGTCGACGGAAACTTCGACGCGCCCGTAATCCATCCTTTCCTGATAAGTTGCATGACGCGAGGGAAAGAAATAAAACAACGCCACGTGCACCTAGCACTCGCTATTTTGCTTCTTGAGGACCAGGAAACAAAAAAGGGTCAGACGCAGTTTTTAAGTTGCACCAGTCGGTATTCTGAGCTAGGGGTTACAAGCGACCTTTAAGGTGCAATACTTGGTGTTTCCTCCTTGAGCACCAGGGAAAAGTGGGAGCCAGACGCAACTTGTAAGATGCAACGATCCGCATTTCAAACTAGGTGTCATATACAACCTTTAACATACAACAGTCGGTGTTTCGCTCCTTCAGCACCAGTGAAAGCAGGGGTCAGACGCAAGTTGTTTGATACAACAGTCGGTATTTGAAGCTAGGGGTCACCTGCGACCTTTAAGATGAAACGCTCGGTGTTTCGCTCCTTGAGCACCAGTAAAAAGTAGGGGCCAGACGCAACTTGTAATATGCAACAGTCGGTGCCTCATACAAGGGGTCGCATGAACTTTCAGAATGCAGCACTCAGTATTTTGCTCTTTGTGCACCAGGGAAAACTAAGCGTCACGGGTAACATCTTAGATGCAACAATCGGTGTTTCAAACTAGAGGTCCCATGCAACTTTGAAGATACAGCACTTGGTATTTTGCCTTTTGACGATCAGAGAAAGAGAACACTTAGGGTCACACCCAACTTGTTAGATGCAACATGCGGTATTTCGAACTGGGGGTCTCATGCAAGCTTTAAAGATGCAGCGCTCGGTATTTTTCTATTTTAGGACAGTAGAAACCTGGGGGTCACAAGCAACTTGCAAGATGCAATAGTCAGTATTTCGACTTGGGGGTGATATGCAACCTTTGCGATGCAGCACTTGGTATTTCGCTTTTTAAAGTTGAGATAAAACTAGGGCCACACGCAATGTTTAAGCCGAAACAGTTGGTATTGTTCTGTTTGAGGGCCAAGAAAACTAGAGGCGTCGCAGTTGACCTTTAAAATGCAATATTCGGTATTATTCTCTTTAAGGGCAAGCAAAACAATAGGGGTCAAACGTAATATCTACGTTGCAGCAGTCGGCGTTTCAAACTAAACAAGGCCACACGATATTTCTACGTTGCAACATCGGTATATTGTTCTTTTTGAGGACCTTTAAGATGCAATACTCGATATTGTTCTTTTTAAGGACAAGGCGTGCAATAGGATCAAACAACCTATACGATGTAACTATCGATATTTCAAACTACAAGGGCCGCGCGAAATTCTTCAGATGGAACAGTCGGTATTTTGTTTTCAGGAAAAAGTAAATGAAAACAAATGAGAAAAACTAAGGGTCCCATGCAACTTTTGAGATGCTCCACACGGTATATTCCCCCTTTGGCGCCGGGTTTCTTGAAGCGATGGTAAGTGCATTGAACAAAACCAGCGTCCCTAGAAAGGAAAAAGTACCTAGGTACTCTGATAAATGACTGGATATAGAACGACCCTAATTAGTTTGATTGGGTAGTATTATGCGCCATCTATCGACAAGGCAGTCATTATACTTGCTCTTCGGTTTTTCCACTTGTTCTTGTCGATCTAGTATGGTATTTCAAATAAAAATATACTAATGTTGTAGTTGAAGACAAATTTATTAGCTTTAAACAGTGTAAATAAATTGTAACAACTATACCAAGCCTGTGGTTTTGTGTCTGCAGTGAATGAAGGACTAAATTTGCCCATAATGTGTTCCCTTCTGGTCCCCACTTCCACAATTAACCGCAACATCTCGTCTACTGTCATTTGTTTTTGCTGCTGTGCGTAATCTCCCAATTCCGGTACTTGTTACACTTTTAATCGACGCTTGGAGACAGGACACAGTGGTCTGTTACGTTGACTTCTCTACTTGTACAGCTGCGATTTGCTATACATATCAGAATAAGGCGCAAAATAACTCGAAATTCACTTTTAAAAGGGGAAAAAACGCGAAAAGAAGATCGTCAACTTTCCTTGTCGTCAATATTTGTTTATGTCTCGCTTCTCCGACGATTGTAGACGACATCGACATACCGCGCTTGAACCGTTCTCATTGGTGGATGTATCGACCGTCGCGACCAAAGCCCAAAGCAGTGGCTCTGCTTTAGCGTTACTTTTTTTTTTTCTTTTTCAGTAACGTGGAATGTACTCGCTACATTTTCTAAGCAGTAACGCGTAACGTGCTTACGTTACTTATTTCGAGTAACGGGAGACGTAGTTGTGGTACTCGTTACACATTCTTCCCAAAGCTGCACTTCATTTTTTTTTGTGTTCCTAGACGCCAAGCTATGTAAACTTCTAAAGTTTCTTGTTTGTTTGTGAGTATCTAGATGAAACCGTAAAAAAGATAAGGTTCAGTTTCTGCATGGACATGATGTCTCTTGAAACACGGTGCTTATGTACACCAGCAACGACAAAACAGCAAAAATGATACTTCATAATTGGAAAAAAAAAAACTCGCGCAAAAGTAACGTGAGTTACATTTTATCGGTAACAGTAACGCGTTCCTCTTATTTACAAGTAACGTATTTCGTTACTCTTTTTTTTCGGTAACGACTGTAGCACTGGTCACACCCAGGATAACCGCGCCCGAAATGAGAATGGTAAAAAAACGTTCTCTTTTCTTCTTGAGAACAAAGCAGTTGCAGACACGAGCCCCTGACGACTGGGGTCACGCGTAAAACAACATACCGCAAAAAAAACAAAAAAACACACACACACAAAAAAACACGTTAACGTTTTCTTCTTATTTTTGGCAGTAGCAGCCAGCGCCTGCGTTCAATGGGCCGAGAGGTAGCTAGCAGGTACAGCAGACGTACCAAGCTTAGCCATAAGTGCACTCTCTCACAAACAGCCTTCCTAGAGCTTTGTCGGAGTTTGCGCAACAAAGAAGTAAACAAAAACTACCGTTGTCTAGCACTTCGGTTGCTAAAATTGCCTGTATACGTTGGAGTTTCTTATTCCTCTCGTTTGTATGCAAGGGTAGTGATTTTTATATCGGAGTTGTTATGGGTATAGTATTGTGCAGAAAGAAGAGATCCAGATGGCTCACAAAAATAAAAGCAAGTAGTAATTTAATTACCCAGCATGAAAATAGAATAATCCAACAAATTCGAGCCGCGTAGCGTACTTAAGGCTGTTTTCTTTTTTGTTCTTCTAAGACGATCTAAAATAAGAACAACAAGGAAGAAAATATCCCTGCAGAATAACGGTATCGACCGCGACGGACTTTGGGGCACAGCGTACAGAAACAATTAGCGAGTTAATTACTAAATTTCGCTAACTTATGAACTATTTTTGTTTTATATTCTAATTAGAGATTTCCAGCCCGTCGTTCATATAAACCATATAAGAAGCTAGATTAAAAAAACAGTATTCTTCGAGGTATCACATGGCGAATTTTGGTAGCTGCGCGGCAGTACTAACGCTAGACTATCAAGCCCGATTCACATGGTGCGATTTTACTTGCGATTTCGGAAGTGCGTTGGTGAACACTGCAGCTTTCACGACGCTTTTTTGCTGCACAAGCGATTTCGTTACTGCGAAATCGAATCGTGTGAATCAAGCAGAAGACATCAAAAAGTGCAAATCGCGAGAAAAACGGCACCCCCGACAGTGGAGCAGTATAGGACACTCTAGTCTGACTGGGGGAGGGGGGGGGGGGAAAGGGGGGGGGGGGCGGTGTGAAATGATAATATAATATAAAAATACAAAAAAGACTCTTCTAACGACTTTGCATTTTAATAGCGGAAATTCAAAGAAATCATATGGTGCTTTCAAGCGCCCTGCGGCTTTGAATTACCCACACGAAGTGTGTTGTGTATCTATATAAGCGCCCGGAAGTGGAGATTCTCAGGAAGTATATGCGTATTGCCGCAAGCGTGACCGGTTTGGCAGCGCACGCCACTTCCAGGCACGGGTTTTAAACAGGGGCGGATGCAGGAATTTCCTGAGGGGGGGGTCAGGTGTTGGTCAGCGTACCATATGTTTAGGAACCCCCTCCCCTCTTCTTCGTTTTACGCCCTAAAATTTACACAAGCAGAAATCAAGAGGGGGGTCAGTACATCCGGACCCACCCTCTAAATCCGCCCCTGGTTTCAAACCGCTTCAGGTATATAGTTTCTAGCTTTTCCCTTTTTATTTCTGTTCTGGAAAGTTCCGGTATAAATCTCGGAACTTATCTCGTGTTCTTGTTCAGAGCATGTTCTCCACAGCACACCTTGTATACAAAAATCCGTGGCGGGCAACATCGCGAGTCAGTCGCCCTTTCTTAACTGAAGCGTGATGCCCGGCATCATCTTCTTTTTGTTTACTTCGTACCCACAAGCCTGCCTGATTTGTGGTTTTACTACACCAGATAACGTTTTTATTCGTAACAATGTTTTTTTTTAATCACGAATGTACTCTTTATATTCGCTTGCGTTCACGGATTTGCCTTTCAGTGTTGTTAACTGCCTTAAAAAGTCTTGCAACCACTTACCTTGGGAGAAGACACTGTCACACTGGTGCCCACTATTAATTAACGCTGAAACACTTTCGATATAATACGTATGACTAGACTAAACGTTCTGCAATATCTGTGAGATAAAATGTACGCACAAGCCAACCAGAAATGGTCGCTTAAAGCATTTTCAGGGTTATTTCTAGCGCACAATCAAGCAATGATTCTTATAATTCGAGGGAATCCAAAAAGAAACCGGAATTATTTTCTGGAGGGCAGGCTCTTGTAGTACAAGTTTTTTCCACTAGATGCCTTTAGTAGAAACCCGTCTGCATCAGTGTAGCAATCGGAGGTCCTGTGAGACGCTGCGTTCGACTGCAGTGGATTATGTTTTGAAATTCTACCGAGCGCAAGTTCGTCTGCTTCTTGCATGCGGGGTTACGGTGACGTCAGAAAGATGCCGAGCTCTGATTGGCTCTTATTGAGGAAGAGTGGGTAGACCTGAAGGCAGCTTGCTTTGAGGTCTACCCACTATCCTTCTATCTGAGCCAATCAGAGCATGGCGTCTTTCTGACGTCATTACAACCCATGCAAAAGGAGCAGACAAACTTGCTCTCCGAATTAACACGTTTGCCTATTTTGAGATGACTGCAGTTTTTATTTGAACAACTTGCGGCAGGGGAATTTCGCTTCTTGTTGAAGGAGACTATGGCGGAGAGGGGCTGTCATGCTACAGTTGGATTACAAGGAAGCTGCTCTGAGTAAGACAAGTTTACGAATTTTTTTTTTTTTTAGTTTTAAATAAGTCGAAATGTCGATCGACGATCAAACGCGTTTTGGGCGTCATTCAGCCAGCCGATACGAAGAAACTGTGGCAAGTTTAGGGGTTAAAAGCGCTAAAAACGACGGACGAGTAGAGGAGACACACACCACAGAGCGCTTAAGCGCTCTGTGGTGTGTGTCTCCTCTACTCGTCCGTCGTTTTTAGCGCTTTTAACCCCTAAACATGTTCCACCAACTAGCCCAAATCCAAACCCTTCTGCAAAACTGTGGCAAGAATTCGTCACGCCATCTTTGATAACTGCCGTTAGAAGAATGATGAACTTGTGGGATAGACTGGAGTCTCGTGGATTTCTTGTCAGCAGAGTTTACCGGATGATTTGCACATGCTCGTTTACTCGCACATTTGCTTGGTTTCTCACACCTGAACAAAAAGGTAGTCACTTGGCTGCGTGCGGTTTTTTGAAAGAGCATTTGGAGAATGACCCTAATTATTTTAAATTTATAACCGGAGATGCATTTTGGTGCTAGGGCTACGAGCACGAAAGAAAACAGCAAAACAGCCAATAAGAAACAGTCACTTAAACATGACCCAAGAAAGCACCGAAGAGAGAAGTTCATCATGAAAATAGTGATCATATGTTTCTTTGGCGTGAGAGAGTTTGTACAGTCAGAATTGGTTACTCCGTGTCAGACGGTCAACCAATGTTTTTATCTTAAAATTTAAAAAAAAGTTGCGTCACGATTTTTGAAAAAAAAAAATATATATATATATCCCAAGTTCTGGCGAATACGAGACGACTTTGTCCACCATAAGAACGCGCCTGTACACATCGCGCCCAGCATTCAGCAGTTTTTGACCAAACACGCCGTGATCCCCGTATCCCACCCTTCCTATTTATTCGACCTCGCCCCGTGTTTGTTTCCCCCACATAAAAAGTAATACTCAAATGAAAAAAAGTGTCAATGTACAGAAAGTGAAAAAAAAAAAAAAAAATGGCAGAAGCAACTAAAGGCATTCATATCGACGAGCTTAAAAACACGTTTGGAGCATTGAAAGAAACGTCTCGGCAAGTGCATTGAATCAGGTGGAAAGTACTCGAAAGGCGACTTATATGTGAACGTCTAAAAATGAAAACACAATTTTTCAAAATAAATTCCGATTCCCTCCCCCCCCCCCCCCCCCTCGTACACGCAGATCTGAAAGGCTACAAGGACCCGACAGATAGCGGCAGTGTGTTCTCGTTGTAAGCGATGTCAAGCCGTTGGAAGTCAGTTAATCACATTCAAACTCAAATGTACAAACCAGCCTTTACGCGCGTAGAATAAATAAATAAATAAATAAATAAATAGATAAATAAATAATATTCAAAATCAACAGAGAACACACTGCCCCAACGCACCTGGATCCGTAGCCTTCTTGACCAGTCTTATGAAGATGATTATAAAGGTTTGAGTCACCTGCCTACCCTTCGCTTCACCGTCCAAGTTGAGCAATCCAGTTCTATTGGGAAAAAAAAAAACTGGATTGGGTCACATCTGTGTAGTTTGCTCGCAGACATCTCCTGCCGCCAATGGTGCGTGGACGAGATAACCGGCAGCAGGAGCAAGACCCGGGCCAAGTCGGTCCTTGGCGCGGCACAGGCTGGCGGCCTGCCGTGCTGCAGCTGCCGGATAACATTGCCCCTGAGGCCGGAAACGGGGCCGGAGCCCTGCGGGGAGATGTCTCCAGAGACGTCGACTCTCGCGATGCCTCGGTCTACACAAAGGGCCCGGAAACTCACGCGGCTCCGTCGCTTTCGACAGGAAGATGTAGTTTTATTAGGTGCTTGCAGGTATACCCTTAAATTGTAGTAAGTGACGAACACGAAAAGCAGATCACCAAAATAACTAATCCACGTCATGTTGGATAACTAAATATTCACACGTCATTGAGCCAACAAAGAAACAAATAACAAATACACACCAGAATGCAAAAAAAAAAAAAAAAAGTTTAATCTTTCGTTGAACTTGAAGTAAGGGACTGTTGGAGATGTGACTGCGAATACGGTGTCGACTACACCGCATTTGGCAGGATACACACGGCATAGATTAACCGCGGAAAGCGATAAAGGAATCTGGGTGCGGCGAATGTTCACGACACCCTTGTACACCATTTTTCGCATTTGTATCTTGTAAATCCTTGCATAAAATCCTATGTCATTGTACATCATTGTACGTACTTGTACACTATGGTACGTCCTTTTACGTCCTTGTACGTCCTTGTATGTCTTACTGGAGTCCACAGCGTTCATTATCACTCTAGGTGTTCGAAAAGCGCAGGCAGAGTAACCGACTTCTGAAACGACGACAAAGATTGCCGGTGTATTTCACAGATTGTGTGCCGCGCGAGCACAGCCACCTTCGGAAGCACGTGGCTCTCTTTGCGCGCTCCAAAGGTCCACGCTTTGCGAAAGTTGCTTCCTTCTCGAAATTCGAGAGCAAACAAACATGTGCCTAAAGCAACGCCGTCGCGCCTGTTCCTTCGTTATACTACGTTAATTGCACCTTACGCTCGGACGCAGTCGAAGTTTCGTGCTGGTGGGACCAATCAAACAGTGTCAAAAGTGCGAGTCACTGGGTCTTACCTGAGGCTGATAGAACCCGCGCAGAAACGTGACGTATAACCACGTCGGTGAGCTTTTGACGCTGTATAATTGCTCCCATCAGCTCGTGGTGTCACCTACGTACGGATTTGAGGTGAAACCAACAATACCGCTGGCAGTTTTCAATGGTAGAATATGACCACAGCTACACAATTTTGATCTTTGTCCTTCGACTACGAAGATTCCAATTGGCTACTTAATGTGGTGCCTCGTTTTGCAAAATGCTTGGTGTCAGAGTCATGTACTAACGATTTCTTTTCCTCGCTTAAAAACACCTAGAAAAACAAACAAACAAAAAACATATAAATTGGCAAAGTCAGACCTCAAGATTGGAAATCTGAGCTGTGCAAGAAAAGTTCTAAGATTTTTTCACAATTAACCGATTCACTGAGCGTGTGGTTGTCTGTTTTTATTTTTTTTTATTTTCCGAGTTTCAAGTTTATTATGCAGTTAGTTCGCCTGCTTGTCCGAATCTTTGCTTAACAGATGCCGTAGCTTTCGATATTAATACAGACGTTTCTTATTACGTTACATTACGTTACGGAAACTTTCGTCTGCTTACGTCGACAGTCACAGGGTCATCCGTGTTTCGCATGAAGCTTGGTAACCAATTGAAGCAGTATCTTTGCACGCGACATACGAAGCAGGGATGTTTAGGTGACTTATAACGAACGTAAGAAAACGCAAGCAAAAACCCATGTGGTAATTAGCCTTAAAGCCCATGCACACAAAGACGTCCTACGGGGTCTTTTTTTTTACGTTAAGTTAAAAGTCACCCAAAGCACAGTGCCTCGAATGTCGCTTGCAAGCTTCTACACATTGAACTGGTGACTATGCTTTAAACGAATCACAGATCTCCAGGTGACTCTAGGTGTAGGCAGACGAAAGCTACCGTAGCATAACGCTACGTAACCAGGCGGTGCTTTGTGAACCAGTTTTTAGATTCATTAACATAATTCGATACAATCGCCCGGTTTCGAAATGGAGAAAAAAAAAATGCTCGAATTTTGTGGCTGAATATTTCTGGCGATCACGTCACGCATACGTGTAGCATAGAATGGAATGGTAAATGAAAATAATGAAGAATTATTTATACAAAAAGAGAGGCAAACATTGATACAACAAGAAACTGCCTGTTTGCCTGCTCTGTCATCGGCACATTTCTCTGCTTTCGTTCCGCTGAAAGGTTAGATCTTTTTCCAGGTTTTGTTGGTTGTAGCGAGCTATGCAGTTTCCTTTTGTGTATTCAGCCCAAAGCGTTTATTTGACCAGCCATCTGGTGACATTGGAAACGATCTACGACTGCCCATTAAGAGACATTTTTTTTATGAATGGCAGTTTGTTTTTAAGGACAATTCATGCGTAGATACACCAGCAAACTTCCAACAGATTCCTCGTTGAGACTGACTGTACTCGAAACACTATTGCACGAAAAAAGACATTAGGTTGAGCCCATAAAACGGGTTATTTATGTGAGTGATACAAATATACTTTGGTCACCGGCAGAATAAGGACGGAAGAGGGAAGTCTTAAAGGAATACTACAACGAAATTTCTGAGCTCATATTTTTGGTCTATATGTGTTCAAAAAAGCAGCATCACATCGAACATACCAATATCTTATTAAAAAAAGTCACGAAAAGGAATTTTAAAATGAATTAAACGATTAGCAAAGAGCACCTGGTGGATGTGGCTAACGCCTCGCTTGTAATGCCCGTCTAGGAACCTCGACAGCTAGTGACTGAGGTTGTCTCGCCTCCGGCCACGACGAGAGAAGAGGGGCAGGAGGAACTCCCCTCTCCCCAAGAATGCCTTTTGTGTGTCGCAGAAGTCGCTATTGTCCCCCTACAAGATTATAAAAGATTAACACGTCACTCAAAATTCGTACAAAAGCAGCCGCTTCGGTGGCTGGAACGACTAGGCCATCCTCTCGACGCCAGCCTCGCCGTAGCTTTGCCCGTCTTGAGACGACCTACGTCACGATTGCGTTGGATGTCACGTGGTCTCCGCTGGGCCTTCTCCGAGCGCTTGCCAGAGTGGGCCGTTTATAACGAAAATACAGCCACCAGACTCAAAATACAAACGTGCGATTGTCATTTACGGATATTGTGGATCATATTCAACCTATTTTTGAACGTGACGGGAATATTTCAAATTTCGTTGAAGTATCCCTTTAAGTGTCCTGCCTCCGGTGGCGCACTCACCCAATGCGCGAGGAAGGGCAGTGAGTGCGTGCTGGATGCCGGGCAGCGGACGAAGACGCCCCTCTCTTCTCTTGTTTTCTTTTGTTTATATGATAATATCCCCAAACACATTGACTTCTTTGCACTTCCGGTAAATATCGTTCCACCATGTTGATGACAAAGGCGCCCACCGGCTTCCCCTATTAGTTTGCACGCAAACGCTTAGTTATTGGCGTCGCCCTTGGTGTTGGTGAGAGCACGAGGACGAGCGGCAGTGGCTCCGTCGACGAAGGAACTCGCTAAGTACGGCCGGGGACATATTTGTGACGAATAAACCCACGCTTAAAGACTGACGACCAGTTTGCGCTTTCCACTTTTCGCTCGCTTCCTCCTCTCCGTTTTTCTACCCTGTCCATCGTTGCCTGTTTCCTCCTCCGCCATAGTGAGGAGGATCTTCTGCCTTGCAGAATGTCGCGTCTGGTCGTCGGCCTTTAAGCCACTTTGGCGGAATCTACAAGGGCCTGTTTGGCCGCCGGTACGTCTACTTCTCGATCTCCGGGTCCTGGGAAAACAAAACATTTAACAAATTGTAAAAAAAAGAAAGAATTAGGACCATGACGATGCTATTTTACGTTACCCAACTACTGTGGCTGGTGCAGTCGATCACGGCCAAAGAAAGCTCGAGGGATCTGGAAAACGTGGTCTCCCCGCGTAGAAAGCCGTAGGGCTAAAGTTCATCAACATGGCGTCTGCCGAGATTTCGAGCCGGAAACGCGTCACGTGAAACCACCCCGTAGGGCTTAACGCGCTCGTAGAGTAGGTTGAGGATAACGAATGCATCCGCTCGCTCTCGGATACCATTAAATCTCGTTCTTCGCGCTCTTAAAAACGACACAGAGCGAAGAACCAACAAAATCCTCTTTGTCCGGCCTGTAAAAAAAAGGATAAATATAAGAAGAGCGGATCGGCTGTGCTCGGATGCTCGGTCCAACTATAACGCCCGCACGGTTAACGCGGTCTCTAGACGTCAGTTCAAAGTGTCACGGACTACTTTCTGAAAGCTCTCGCGGGATCTCGTGAGCGCCGGGCAAAACGTATACGCAGCCCGAAAGAAGAGGGGTCGCCCCAGGGGAAAGCTCAAAAGCCGGGCGCGGTTTTTGGGAGCTGCGCCCAGCGAACGGGAAAACGAACGGACGTGAATCAGCGAACCTAAAAAGGGGCTGTCGCAAGACTGGGGCCGCAGACGGCTGATGCCACCCCGGGGCGTTGCACGTATGTTTTCTGACAGTTTTGTCCGTGGATCCATCCGTGCTTACGCGCATTCGTTCAAAACAAAGAAAAAAAGAGAAGAAAAGAAAAACACAATTTACAGTGCGGCAGGGTAACAAAACGTGGAGGATTATGAGAAGTTCGCAAGTTCGCCGGGTTCGTAACTTTTCGAGTAAGTATAGTTTCATTTATCTGTTTTAGCAGAGGTCTCCACAAAGATTTGTGTAATTGAAAATTTTCCGATGCCTTGCTCCGTCCCTTCAAATGGATGGAGGCGGCGGGCGAGGCACTGAGCACTCAACCGCACACAGGCTAAGCACAATTACACTGCAGACTAACTCCGACGCCATAGTTTCAAGTGACGGCGCAGTGTAAAGAAACGCTACGTGCAACCGTGAAAACTTTTACCTCTAAATGTGTTGGAAAAATCCTCCCGCTAGGCATTGTGAAAAAAAGAAAGAAAATGCAATTGTCACGTGACACCATGGAATCACGTGACACTATGACATGAGGCAATGTCTGACACGAAACAGACCATGAGTTCTGAAGCGAGACCTCATTGACAACAACAATAGTCGCGTCTCCAGCGTCCCAAAATCCATTAAAGGGCCCTTAGGTTATTATTTCACATGAAATTATCTGAGCGAGAAAAGTCTTCCAAGAACACAGATACCAGAACTGATTTTTCTACAATTAAAATACTCCATGTTACATCTAAGGTGTATGAAAGACTTTCAAGGGACATTGAAATCTCCAAAACATTCTGAAGTGCCTGGATTGCACACGTATGTCATAAAGTTTCCACGAACAGCTTCGTTAGCTCACTTTTTGAGCCATGAAAGAATCCGTATGTAACAACTATACCGAGAAATTAAATCCAAAATAGAATTTAGTTTCGGTTTTGTTCTATAATTGAAAGGTGCCTCTTGTCGTATATATTACGCTAAACACCGTTTGTTCCAGGATAAAGAAATGACCTGCGCTCATAACACCCTAGCTTCCTTGTCCAAACAGGAACGCTGGACGTCGCTCAGTGAAGCCATCACACTAGACAGGCTCAGCAACTGATATACCGGCACGCATCTCCGACCCTCACCATAACCGCCATTTCAAAAAACCAGTGGCGCCACCTATAGAGATTTCAGTCGCGAATAGAGCGTGTGCATCGCTACGTGCGTTGGGAAGTAACGACAAACTAAAAGTGGTGGAACCTGTCTGAGAAGTATCCTCGCAATATTCGCATATAGAATTCGAATGGATAACGAACACGCGCTATTCCAACAGCAGATTGTATCAAAATAAAACATGGACAAGGTGTTCTTCATTTAAACAGAGCAGTCAGAACAATACATTGTTTTGTTTAGGGGTGATGTTTGACACCGCTTGAGCTTTTCCCACCAGACTTTGAAGAATAGTCAAATAAACTACCTCTTTTCGTCTTTCTGAGAGCACGCTTGTACTGAGCTTCGCTTGCCGACTGTGGGTCCCTGCCCTTTGTATCGCAATAAAGAGGAATAAACCTAAGCACATACTGCATAAAATCCGATCAAATTCAGCAAGATACTGACCCACAGAACACAACAGACAATATGTGCGCGCTGTTTGATATGTTCCCTATTGCGTGTATCCGACTACCAACAGGCTCATCCTTTGGTTTTCCCGTATCGTTATCTGGGATAGTGTGCCACCCAGAGCACGAGGCGCGTGCAATGAACCACGGGGCACGTACAATGGTCCACATGAAATAAAGAACCCTCGCTACCAGTAGCCTTTCCGCAGAAGCAACTTATTAAGAAAGTTATTCCCCGCCCTGAGCAGAAAAGGCTGCGACCCGAAGCATTTTCACAACCCGCGCGCGTCTTAAGACGACCCCCCAGGGAAACATCTTGCGCGCGGCGTCGTCATGATCCCGCGTTGCTCGCTGAACTGAAGATCGAATGAGTACGAAGGCCCTCCGAGCCCTGGGGGGCGAAAAAAAAAAAAACAATAATAGAAATATGGGAAGCTTACGATTCTCATTTCGCTGTTTTATTTACTCGTTCTGGTTTTTCTTGTAGGCTTCTACTTCTTTGTACCGCACGGCAGTAAATGTTCCTTTTCCTTTTTCTTCTCTTTTCTTCGCAACTGAAGAGGAATTGAAGGCAGCCAAACGGAAGCGTTCTTCTCCCAAGTCGGGAGAGGTGTCTACTGACCTGGAAGTAGATGCAGAGTGCGCGTTGTCAATTTGAGGACTTGGGATTCCCGAATGTTTTTGTCTTCGTTTTGTTTACAGTTGACTACGTGCAGCGTTGACAGTTCGTCTTTCTTTTTTATGGGGGGGGGGGGGGGGGGGGGGGGGGGGGGGAGGCACCCAGCTACTCTAGGACTAGTGTATTTTCTACGAAAGAGGAACAGCGACTTTAGTTCTTGTTTGTTTGAAGCGAAATAATTAATCTTTTAACGTCCCGAACGCTTAAATTTAAAAAAATAACGTTTTTTTTGCTTGCCTTTGTCACTGACTTTGTAAACATGTGTATTTGCAGAAAAAAAAAGCTTATTTGCGATACTTTAGATATTGGCTACCTTATGTATTTTGATGTTGACTTTTACGGATTTTTCAGCGACAATTGGTAATAAAGAGTTATTTCTTTATGAACAGTGGGAAAACGTCCGTTCAGATTCTACTTACGGCACAGCGAACATTAATAATAATCAAGTACGGATGATATGCTAACAGCGGAGCGCGTGGTTTATGAAATTACGATATATGCTGCGTTCTCTAGCGTCAACTACGAACTGATACAAAAAAAAAAAAAAAAAAAACTGCGGGGTGGGAAGGGAGCTAGTAGGGTACGCGCCTACCCTGATGGGCATACCCTTGTATGCCGCTCTCCCCTCCTCAGGTTCAGTAGTTCCTAGTTGCCTCTAGGTTGCGGAGAATCTGTCAAAGGCCACGCGCTCCGCTGTTGGCATTTCATTCGAACCCGATAGTACCTGCTCGTTTGCACAGGAGTGCACTTACTTTTTACCCTCGCAACCAATGTAAATTTATCACCAATAACAAGAATTCAGACATGTGTAAATCGTTTCGAGAATGAGAACTTCCATATTTTTAACAAATAGGCTAATTTTATAGAGGAGTTGAATCGGACGCTTATCCTTTCTTCGAAGTGCATTTTTGGTTTTGCTTAATTTGGAATTTATTAATATATATAAACAAATGTTTTTGTTATTTGAGCAACTTTTATATTTTATTACGTTGTGCGATATTAAAGGCGATTGTTCATGTGCACACAGAAAAAGAGACAATGATAAAAGATTGCGCGGGACGTCATTCTATTCTGCTGATGTTTATCCCTATCCTCGCAATTTTCCGGAAAAGAAAATTCGATGGAGCAAAATGCAGGGCGCTAAAGGTACGTGCTCAGTATCAAGGCCACCACAACAGCCTCATACATGGCTTGCATTAACATCACATAAGCTGCCACTGCGTTGGCCTTGCGACGTGGCAGAAAAAAATTGACGCAATGTTAGTTGGTAGTCACCGTGTGTTGTACGTTATTAAAAAAATCATGCGAGAATACCTCGTCCCCATATCATGCCCAATCGAGTAACGCAGCGCGGACGACTTGTACACCAGACTGGAATTTCGTTGTCGAATACATGTTTTTCACTCTACAGTCTTCACCATCCTGTTTTTAAATTCGTTTGTATTTACTCCACTGCGGTATGCAGCCGTCTTTCGTTTGGACGGTCGCAGACCTCACCGGACCGAACCACCCTTCGCGGCCGTTACCTTTCACCCATTCAAGTCGTCCCCAAGTCGACCCCAAGTCGTCCCCAAGTCGACCCCAAGTCGACCCCAAGTCGACCCCAAGTCGACCCCAAGTCGGCCCCAAGTCGACCCCAAGTCGGCCCCAAGTCGACCCCAAGTCGACCCCAAGTCGCCCCCAAGTCGACCCCAAGTCGCCCCCAAGTCGTCCCCAAGTCGTCCCCAAGTCGCCCCCAAGTCGCCCCCAAGTCGCCCCCAAGTCGCCCCCAAGTCGTCCCGAAGTCGTCCCGAAGTCGTCCCGAAGTCGCCCCCAAGTCGCCCCCAAGTCGCCCCCAAGTCGCCCCCAAGTCGCCCCCAAGTCGCCCCCAAGTCGCCCCCAAGTCGCCCCAAGTCGTCCCCAAGTCGTCCCGAAGTCGTCCGAAGTCGTCCCCAAGTCGTCCCCAAATCGTCCCCAAGTCGTCCCCAAGTCGCCCCCAAGTCGCCCCCAAGTCGTCCCCAAGTCGTCCCCAAGTCGTCCCCAAGTCGCCCCCAAGTCGCCCCCAAGTCGCCCCCAAGTCGCCCCAAGTCGCCCCCAAGTCGTCCCCAAGTCGTCCCCAAGTCGTCCCCAAGTCGTCCCCAAGTCGCCCCCAAGTCGCCCCCAAGTCGCCCCCAAGTCGCCCCCAAGTCGTCCCCAAGTCGTCCCCAAGTCGCCCCCAAGTCGTCCCCGTCGTCCCCAAGTCGCCCCCAAGTCGCCCCCAAGTCGCCCCCAAGTCGTCCCAAGTCGTCCCCAAGTCGCCCCCAAGTCGCCCCCAAGTCGTCCCCAAGTCGCCCCCAAGTCGCCCCCAAGTCGCCCCAAGTCGCCCCCAAGTCGCCCCCAAGTCGTCCCCAAGTCGTCCCCAAGTCGTCCCCAAGTCGTCCCCAAGTCGCCCCCAAGTCGCCCCCAAGTCGCCCCCAAGTCGTCCCCAAGTCGTCCCCAAGTCGCCCCCAAGTCGTCCCCAAGTCGTCCCCAAGTCGCCCCCAAGTCGCCCCCAAGTCGCCCCCAAGTCGCCCCCAAGTCGTCCCCAAGTTGTCCCCAAGTCGTCCCCAAGTCGCCCCCAAGTCGTCCCCAAGTCGCCCCCAAGTCGCCCCCAAGTCGTCCCCAAGTCGCCCCCAAGTCGTCCTCAAGTCGTCCCCAAGTCGTCCTCAAGTCGCCCCCAAGTCGCCCCCAAGTCGTCCTCAAGTCGTCCCCAAGTCGTCCCCAAGTCGTCCCCAAGTCGTCCCCAAGTCGTCCCCAAGTCGCCCCCAAGTCGCCCCCAAGTCGCCCCCAAGTCGTCCCCAAGTCGTCCCCAAGTCGCCCCCAAGTCGTCCCCAAGTCGTCCCCAAGTCGCCCCCAAGTCGCCCCCAAGTCGCCCCCAAGTCGTCCCCAGGTCGTCCCCAAGTTGTCCCCAAGTCGTCCCCAAGTCGCCCCTAAGTCGCCCCAAGTCGTCCCCAAGTCGCCCCCAAGTCGTCCTCAAGTCGTCCCCAAGTCGTCCTCAAGTCGCCCCCAAGTCGCCCCCAAGTCGTCCTCAAGTCGTCCCCAAGTCGTCCCCAAGTCGTCCCCAAGTCGTCCCCAAGTCGCCCCCAAGTCGTCCCAAGTCGTCCCCAAGTCGTCCCCAAGTCGTCCCAGGTCGCCCCCAAGTCGTCCTCAAGTCGCCCCCAAGTCGTCCCCAAGTCGTCCCCAAGTCGCCCCCAAGTCGCCCCCAAGTCGTCCCCAAGTCGTCCCCAAGTCGTCCCCAAGTCGACCCCAAGTCGACCCCAAGTCGACCCCAAGCGGACCGGACCGCACAGGACCAGATCGGAGAGGACCAGATCGGACCGGACCGGACAGGAGGTCCATCAGTTACTACACCTCTTGCGCGAGCTTCTTGCCTCCGATTAGACTACTACAACAACCTGATATGATGCAAACCACATTCATCAATCTGCGGCTTCCATGGAAGCAAGCGGAATATTCTGGCTTTTTAACACGAGAACATAATCCTTGTGTGCGTGACAACGCGGGGGTTCATATTGCTGACCACTGTGCCTACGTTGATGTAAACCTGTCTTATAAAGCGTGATTAGCACGTTGTATTCTGTGATTATTAACGATACCAAAATGCAGAAATAAGTACGTTTCACGGCTCATCTTCTGCGATCCGATGCACTTGTCGTTGGTGAGTAACCTTTTTTGCAAGGGGGAGCAAAAGGGGAAAGGGGCGGGGGGGGGGGGGGTATTTGAGGCTTTTAAAGGGCAGTCCATGTACAACAATCGGATTTTTCGGCAATTTTAGTATCGTTTAAAGTGGCTTGCAGTGCACAAAAAATCTGCAATGAGTTAATAGGATATTGGCTTTTGTACCTATCGCTGGTTGTCCTGTTTCCGATGTTGGTAAACTGAAAGAACAGGAAGCGTTTTTTAGGAGTACAGTCCGGCCCTTACTCTAACCGTGTGATCGTGTCTACTAAAAAAAAACAAAAAACAAGAATACTAATCGGACCGAAACGGGAAGTAGATATTGTGAATGTTCGTACAGCGAAAAACTTGCGAATGTTGCGTCGACGCTGTGCAGAGGCAATTTAGCTAGTGCAGAACGGACGCTATAACTTACGACTGAAACGACTCCCGAGAGATGACGCGTTCAACCAACATCAACTATGGAATAACCAAAAGATGTGGACAGCCTTCTCGACCTCCACGAAAGGTCGCGCGTCCTTTGACGCATCAACTGGACACAAGGTCCACAGCCGAACGCTGCGCGCGAGTCTCATGTCCAGTTTGCGTCTTAGTGCGATGACGTCGAAATGCAACTGCTGGACTGATTATTCTACACAGCAACCCAACTCGCTGACGTCATACCACTGGTGTCGGAAATGCGCACGCGCAGAAGCACCAAGTGCCCTAACACCGGTGTGGTCAAGGTCCTCGACCTGTTTGTAAACATCGTTTTAGTATATGTTCCGTTTCAGTCGCAGTTCGAGTGCAGCCAACGCTATACAATTTCGATGGTGCCAGCGCTGGAAGTGCAACGTCACTGCGCTGAGTGACTGGCTAAACCAGTCGCTCACAGTGAATGCGCCCTGATCCTGCGCGGTGTTGTTTAGTATGTCCTTTTCGCTAACGTGTCTCCGGTTTTATTATGTTGGCTAATATTCACCGGCTCACCATGTCACGTGTCACATGACTTCAACTTCCCCGCTAGATTTAGCGGGAAAATTGACGTCACGTGACCTCAACACCAATTCAGTTTCCCCGCCAAATTTAGCGGGAAATCTACACTACGTGATAGCGATCGCACATCGCAGCAGCCACGAGGTGCAGCTGCTATAGACCTTTTTTGCAAGGGCGCCGCCATCCTGAATTGTCGTCACTTCCAGTATGGGCGAAAACATTGTTTTGCCGTCGCCGCGCCAATAGAATACATTTAGGATAAAAGCATAACCGTCACACGTTCTCATTTTGCCTCTCCTTTATTTTAGAGCGCAGCTCTTAGGGGCCCGTTTCCGGCTTGAGCGGCGTCGGCGTCGCCGTCGCCGTCGGCGTAACCGCGCGGTGCATTATGGGAAAATTTCCCCGCTAAATCTAGCGGGAAAAATTCCCCGCTAAATGTAGCGGAAAAATTTCCCCGCTAAATCTAGCGGAAAAATTTCTCCGCTAAATCTAGCGGGAAAATCTAGCGGGAAAAATTCCCCGCTAAATCTAGCGGAAACATTTCCCCGCGAAACCTAGCGTAAAATATTCCCCGCTAGATTTAGCGGAAAAATTTCCCCGCTAAATCTAGCGGAAAAATTTTCCCACCTAAATTTAGCGGAAAAAATTCCCCGCTAAATCTAGCGGAAAAATTTTCCCGCTAAATCTAGCGGAAAAATTTCTCCTCTAAATCTAGCGGGAAAAATGCCCCGATAAATCTAGCGGAAAAATTAACCCGTTAAATCTAGCGGAAAAGTTTTCCCGCTAAATCTAGCAGAAAAGTTTTCCCGCTAAATCTAGCGGAAAACTAAATCTAGCGGAAAACTTTCCCCGCTAAATCTAGCGGAAAACTTTCCCCGCTAGATTTAGCGGAAGAAATTCCCCGCTAAGTCTAGCGGAAAAAATTCCCCGCTAAGTCTAGCGGAAAAATTTCCCCGCTAAATCTAGCGGAAAAAATTCCCCGCTAAATCTAGCGGAAAAATTTTTCTGGGGGTCACGTGACCCCCCAAGGTCACATGACCTTCCCCCCCGCCCCGCCTCGAGAACAGGTAACCCTCAGTACCCTTCCCCCCTCCTCCTCAAGAGCTGCGCTCCAATTCGGTGTTACAGTGAGTTGTAAACGGCTTTCATTTTTAGAGCGCAGCTCTTAGGGGCCCGTTTCCGGCTTGAGCGGTGTCGGCGTCGCCGTCGCCGTCGGCGTAACCGCGCGGTGCATCATGGGAAATGTCCCATAATGCACCGCGCGAGCCCCCCACCGGGGTCACGTGACCTCGTGGGGGGCACGTGACCCCCCGAAGTCACGTGATTCCCCTGAGGTCACGTGACCCCCTCCTCGAGGTCAAGTGACCCAACACCTCCTAGAAGACAAGGCCGTAGTGCTCTTCTCGTGACGTCGCAAAGGAAGGCCATCGAGGGCGCGCGTCGAAGCGAATGCAACGCGCGTAGATCGACCGTCGTAACGCGTTTTTAGTCACATACGCGTGTCATATTAGCTAAAATGAAAGCTGCAGATAGCAACGGGTCTAGAAAACATTTTATTACACGAGCAAAATATTACACCGCTAAATAATCGGTACGAAATGGCACGAGGTACGCGTACAAGACGTCTATCGAAAAATGTGATTGTTTTAAGTCGAAAACCTTGAGTCATGCAATTATTGTTGTAGGAATGCATATTTTATACAGAAATACTTTGACAAAATGGCGAGACACGCAGTGATTTTGAAACAGCAAAACAGACCAGTTAAAAATCAGGTAGACATAGTCAACGCGGACAAGGCAAGACAAGCGTTTCTCACGATCATGTAAGCGACGTTATCGCGTGCAGTCACTGAATTCTTGCATCATACCCCGGCCACATGGCAAAATTAATGTGATTTCGATCGAATGACATTATAGGGTCGACAAATCCGCTTGCGGCGCTCGTATAATCACTCAAGACCGCGAGCTGATTAAATCCTATATCAAACTTACTACTCAGTCTACTAATTTACTTCTGCCTATGGGCTCGAGCTGCCAGAGAACAAAACATAACTTATTTTGTATATAATAATACTATCACCTTAATACAGTTAAGATTCTAGTATAAACGCGGAAAAGGCAATAAAATAACTTTAGTATAAATAAACACAGAACCACAAACAACTCACTTTCAATAATCACACAAACTTGATTTTCATCTTCCAGTGAAAACTAGATTAGCGCGCATATTTACAAATGTCGACGCAACTGCATACGAATAATGACAAGGAACAAAATTGCAATTTATCATGCGATTAAAAAAAAAAACGATTGCAGCATCTTACTTGCGTCCTACATGAACAAGAAAGCCCGTAAATAAGTTGTTTCTCACCTGTCGATCGTATCCATACGCCCCACAATATCCGTGACGAACACATTTGAACACGAACTCCAAGAAGCCTCTCTTTGTCGAGAGAGAGGTCTATCGATTAGTCGACCAGAGCCTTCGTTGGCTAGTTGTCACACGTCACTCAAACCGTAGCAGGACTTGTTTCACGAATGCACGTAAATGCCGTAGTATCAAGCGAACACAAAAAAAAAAAAAAAAAAAAAAAAAACTACCCGAGACTACGGTGATGACAGAAATACGACGGGAAACAAGTCTCGAAAGTACCACACACGAGAGCAGCGGCGACGAAAGGCTTAACGTTGTCGACCCATCTCTTGCTGGTGTGCGCTCCCTGCGACAACGACTGGATTTCTTTTCGGTTTGCTTCCCTTCTGAGATGTCTCAACGTTCCTTTTCAGACAGTCAGCAGCTCACACACAACGTAAATTTACCAGAATCGGAGCCATGTGGCATCAGCAGCATCGCAGCCGGTTCAGCCGGTCCTTTCGAAAAATGTGGGGTGCTGCGGAACTGCACGTAGTCCCGCGGTTACGGGAATACTCATAAATATAATTTTGGTACTCTCAACCTTGGTAGCGCGTTATATAATACGTTTATATTATATATATAATACATTGTACAAGACTGCGCCTTTAAAACGTATATTAATGTCGGATAAACGCGCATGAACGAACACCACCGCGCCGCTTGTCGAGGGACATTGTTTTCACGTCGATAGCGTATTCTCACGTAGTTGCGCCATGGACTTCCTTCCTCCGCCATTGTGACGTAACCTCTCAGAGCGCTCTGGCCTTCTTCTCTAGGAGGTGTTGAGTGACCCCACGAGGTCACGTGACCCCCGCCGATGTCGCGTGACCCCCGATGACGTCATCGTCACTGATGCCGTCACCGGCATCCACATCGTCATCGTCATCATCACTGATGACGTCACCGGCATCCACATCGTCATCGTCATCATCACTGATGACGTCACCGGCATCCGCATCGTCATCATCACTGATGACGTTACCGACATCCGCATCGTCATCGTCATCATCACTGATGACGTCATCAGTGACGTCACTGACGTCGTCACCGGCATCCGCATCGTCATCGTCATCATCACTGATGACGTCATCAGTAACGTCACTAATGACGTCATCGGTACCCGCATCGTCATCGTCACTGATGACGTCATCAGTGACGTCAGTGATGACATCATCGGCATTGGGGGTCACGTGACCCCCCCTGGTTAGTTTACCCCCCCCCCCCCCAGTGCCCTTCCCTCCTCCTCCTCAAGAGCTGCGCTCTAATTCGGCGTTACAGGGAGTTGTAAGCGGCTTTCACTTTTTTTTACTATTTACAGGCTGAAACGTTTGAATAATTTTTCGACGCCCATACCGGATCTGCCTATTAGGTGGCTGGGGACGAGAGTACACGGAAAGGGCCCATACTCTGTTTCACCTTGTGTTGTACCGCAGGAAAGACCACAAGCGAAAGCTTCTTGCTCAAGGGCACGTCTTGGCGGCACATGCTCTCGTGTACCAAGGGCAGCTGCCAACGCTATGAGCTCGCGCTTCTAGCTTTCGCTGCGGTACAGCATAAGGTGGAACGGAGTATAGACGCTTTACACACGCGCCAAGTTACAGCCGCCATTGCTGACCTTCTCTTGTCTTACCGAGATGCCGAGCAACTGAAACGGTAGTTGCCGATCCTCTACAAAGGCCGATGCTTTAGAAAATGATTCAGTTGAATATAATGTGGCAATAACCTGGCCTGCTATGGTAATGATGAAGTGCAATAAACGAAATAAGAGGAAACAAAAACTGAAGGTCAGTTATGGCGGCGCCCATGCACAGCTGCTGCAAAGCGTCTATACCAGTAGACAAATTCGGATCGATTCTTCTGTCACGCAGCACGCCCACTCGAACCCAAGAAGAAGCGGCGAGCCAGTCTAGGAACAACTATCAAGTTTACACACTCCACGCGTGAATTCCTCATGAAGGGCGCCGCGAACGTGGGCATATGGCATCTGGAAACTCAAAGTAGCGCTAAACGTCTATGATGCAAGAACTCTCCAGGTGTCTAACACAATTGCCCTTTGATCCCTTTGTTTCCTTTCTCCGGGGATTATTATCGCTATTCTCCTCCAACTCGCTCGCACCTTTGCATTAATTACATTAGCATCATAACCTTAGAATGCATGCCATTCACCCTTCTCGGTGTTAGACAGGTGGAAGCTGTGAAAGTCTATTTGACCTACTGTCGTCTTACTCCTTGTTAGCTCAGTTGGTAGAGCGCTCCACTTGAAAAGGGAGAGGTCCCTGGTTCAATACCAGGACCAGGCACATTTTTCTAGTCACGCACCAGTCATCTATGTTGTGTTTGGAGATTTGTGTTTTTCCTTTGTCCCCTTTGTTGCCCTTTTCCAGGGATTATTATTGCTATTCTTGTCCAGCTCGCTTGCACCTTTGCATTAATTGCATTATCATCTTGCCTAGCGATTTGCCACACATTACAGGGCGAATTGCTCTGCAATGTGCAAATTGCAAGGCAAATTGCTCTCAAATTGTGTTCCTACGTGAAATGTTCTTGGTTTAGCGCAAGTAACCTCAAGGCATTTTTTTTTGGAGCTTTCCACTTTCCACCTTATTGACTTTCCCCGTCGCGTCGGTCTCTGTGCACAGAGAATGGAGAGTGACGGCTTGCGGGCGATCACGAATCAATTTTCGCGCTAAATTTAGCGGGTAAACTGAACTGACGTGTAGGTCTCGTGACGTCAACTTTCCGGCTAAATCTAGCGGGGAAACTGAATTTGTGACTGGGTCACGAGACACGAAGTCGTGTGACGTCATTTTTCCCGCTGAAGTTAGTGGGGAAACCGGATTGGCATTGAGGTCAGGTGACGTCCATTTTCCCGCTAAAGTTAACGGGTAAACCGAATTTATCTGTAAGTCACGTGACTTCAAGTTTCCCGGCTAAATCTAGCGGGGAAACGAAATTTGTGTAAAAATCGCGCGACTCAAGGTCGCAAGACATTCTCCCGGCTCAATTTGGCGGGAAAACTGAATTGGCGTAGAGGTCACTTGACGTCAATTTTTTTCCCGATAAATCTAGCGGGAAAACAAACGCCCTCTAAATTAGCCGGTGAGTAACGCACGGAGACCACGAGGGTCGTGACGGGACACCCTTTTGAAGCTACCTGATGGTCTACATTGGACAGTAGCATTGGCTGCGTTGAAACTTAAGGTTGGTTTTCACACATTTGCGACGGCTTAGGACGTTGTGCCTTAAAACTTCTTAAAATCTTTTACGTCGAGAGAACACCCTGCCGACATCTATTGGTGCTGCCGCGGAATACTTGCAGTTTTCATATTGGTACATTTGGGTACTTTTTTTGCTTGAAAGTTTTTTGGCAATGTTATAAACGACCATGTCTCATAGATAGTACACACATTTAATGTCGCAAATACTGCAAAAAAACAACAAAAAAAACCTTTGCTTTAGTTAAATGTAGTTTTAGGGTCACCTCATAGATGGCGCCAGCATGACAGTGTTTTCTCTCGTCGTTAGAGATCACAAGAACTCGGTCCCAAGTGAACGCACTTCAATGTGTGCGAACGGGCGTTTGATGTGGTGTTGTTTTGACCGTGGCTGTCCGAAGGGAATACATTTCGCATCTTCCGTGTTTCGCTGCTTCCGCCATCATCAGCTGCGGGCGCAGCTTCAACCTGTCGCTTTTGAAGCACGGTTTTCGGCAATTCGGAGGAAGGTCCGATGGCGACGAAACAGCGTGCGGGTTAGGCCGCTTATTGCGCTATTGTTGTCGGAAAATGAGGAATGGGCAGACCTTTTGGCACGACCGGTCATAAATCTTACGAGGTTCCTTTCTGAGCTGAACTTCACTAAGAGGATTCGACTTCACCACAGACGTAGCGAGGCTGAACTAATGATATGGGCGGTTTATGCAAAAATGCTCCAGCTGCGGCAAAAAAAAAAAAAAGTCAAAAGTTTCTTTGTTAGGAGACATTTGTTCTTTGCAGTTGGACGCGCTGGATACAAATGGTTGCGGTTTGACAGAAGGGAAACTGAGAACTTATGACTGTAGCCTTGCACGTGACATGATCGCATTATGCAGGTGATATCTTCCACTCGTTCTCGCCGTGAAAAACAAATTCGGGGGTGAGAACTGTAGGCTGAGAAGCTTTCAGCCTTTCTAGGGTGCCTCAATGTCCTTCTGTTTAGGGTGATGCCACCTTTTGTAGTACCAGATGCCGACAGCACGCGCTCACGGGAAAAATACAAAGAAATCGACGAAAACAAAATGTAACCATAGGACAGTCAGCGCCACAAGCGCGTGCAGGGACACGCTCTTTCACGCGCTTCTCAACAAAAAATAAAAATAAACGTGTGTGACAAAATGGCGAGATGCCACCACCCTAAGCAAAGCGCGCATGAAGGTACCCTAAGCCTTTCCACTCTGGTGAATAAGGAAGACCAGCGAAGGTGTACTATGGTGGGAATGAAGTAATGACCGGCCGCAACTCGGGAAGCCAGAGCGGAAAGGCCGAAAAGGTTGCCGCCGTCGCCCATAGATGGTGGTAGCTGTCCGGAGTGTCGCGTCGACATTTATTTGCTGACGGACACGATCCTGGGGAAACTAACCAGGTTGCCGCCATCAATAAGCGACGGCGACAACCAGACAACCAGCAAGCCGGTTGTCCGATTGCCGCCGTCGCCCTTAGATGGTGGTAGCTGTCCGGAGTGTCGTGTCGGCATTTGTTTACTGGCGGACGCGATCCTGGGGAGCTAGCCCTTAACAGCTCCGCTGTAAAAGGTGCGCGCTCGCCAGCAAAGCCACCACGATAGTTTCTGATGTGACGTCAGTTCAAGTCACGCGGATGCAGAACAAGCCAGGATGCCTCAAGCGCTATTCGCCAAAGCTTCGATGAAGTCGTGTATCCGCCATCTATTGTAATGACGCCATCCGCGTGTTAAGAGTAACAAAAGGGCAACGTGCGCTGCGAAGCACTACCGAAGGCGCATTTTGGGGGGGTTCTGATATTTGTAGTGGGGCAGTTCGGCGGCAGTATTTGCTCCCGAGCGGGAAATATTCCTTCCTTGTTTATTATATATATATATATAAAAAAAAAGATGTTTACAAATGTGTAATGCGATATTGGACCGCAGCCGTAAAGGTACTTGATTTTGCAATATACCGAGTTAAACAATTTGAGAAAGTAATACATACATATGTACAAACAGGAACGTAGCCAGGGGGGAGGCCCATGGGGCCCGGGACCCCTCGAAATCTTCCATTTTGCTGGGACCTCCTCCTCCTCCTCCTCCTCCTCCCCCCCCCCCCCCCCCCCCCCCCCCCGAAACAAAATCCTGGCTACGTGCCTGTGTACAAATATAGATCACTCTTCTCACATACTGGTTATGCACCCTCCTTTTCCGTGTCCTCTTCCTCCTTCGTACCCTCCACTCCTCCACCTCCGTACCCTCCCTCCTTTTCCTTCATAACCTTCCCTCCTCCGACAGCTTCCACGCTAAATTTAGCTGGAAAATTGACGGCACGTGGCCACAACACCCATTCAATTTCCCCCTCTAAATTTACCCGGGAAAATGACATCACATGACTTCGTGTCACGTCACCTATGAACAAATTTAGCTTCTTCGGTAGATTTAGCGGAAATATTCACGTCACGTGACCTCAACACCCAATTCAAATCTTCGTTAAATTTGGTGGGGAAACTGAATTGGTGTGTAGGTCTGTGGCATCCCATAATGCAACACTGCGAATTCAGTTTGCCCGCTAAGTTTAGCGGTAAAACTGTCGTCACATAAACTCAACATCAGTTCAGTTTCCCCACTAAATTTAGCAGAGAAACTGTGACGCCCCATAATGCAACGCGACCGGTTACGCTGACGGAGACACGAATGCCGACACCGCTCAACGCGGAAACAAACGTCTAAAAACTGCGTTCCAGAAAAAAAAAAAAAGGAGCTCTTATGAGAGTTTGTTCAGAGAAAGGAGCATATTGTTTTGAAAGGCGCCAAGTGCTATGTACGCCGTTTCACGGCACGTCAGAGGGCATACAAGTGTTACAAAGACACGCACACACCGACTGAAAGCACAAACGTCCACAGCGCGTTCACCGCTCTTGATTGGCACAGCGGACGGACACTTGTAGAAAGAAAGAGATCGAACGTCATGACGTTGCGCTTTTAGCTCATCTTGGTTAGCCCCACTGGCAGGTATAGCGCCTGCTAAGCCGACTCTCAGTAAAACCAGGTACACAACACCAAAGGCGCGGCTCCGATTTCACGCACCTGTGCATGGTGGCGCTGTCGTCGCGCACGGCGCATGCGCAGAAGCCTCACTTCATGGGAATCTGTTTTCTGCGCACGCGCAATACCCACACATGGTGCTGGCAAAAGCGGACTCGTTTGTTGGCAGCGTGTTCGTCCCCTAAGGGCTTCTATGGCAACAGCCGTTATTGGCAAGATTTCGCAACGGATGTGTCGTGACGTGATGTCATTGTGTCACGTCACATGACGTTACAATGTCACGTGATGCGACGTCATGTGGTTACATCACACGCTGATGTCACACCGTACCGACGCCACGTTCCACGAGACGTGAGGTCCCACAACGCTTAGCGGATAAATATTCCTGATATAAGAACGAAAAGAAATATGACCGTCGATTTTCTAAAATGAGGGTGAAAGCGGAAAGATGCTCTGTGCTGTGTGATTGTGTGCATGAAAGCGTCCAGCCCGTCGGCTGTCGGCGCAGTTCGGTTTCAGGACGCTGCAGGGAAGCGGACATTTCGTTTTTTCAGACAATACAAGGACGCGCGTGTCCCATTCCATCGTCCGGCTTTAATTCCTCGAGGTCGAGTCTCCGAGATATGGACCCTTGCCATTTTTAGGCCGTCGGCGACTCTCGAAAGCGGATACCTAGCGCAGCGAGATTGAGAACGATCCGCCGCGATTGTCGCACAGCTGTGGACTGCGGAGACTAAACCGTCGCTCCCGTTGGAGAGTAGAAATGTGCCGTCCTGCCCGCTGGACGGATGGATGCAGAGACATTAAACTAAGCTATATACGCCTAGAGTTTCGGCACTCGATTTCCCCGGTGTTCTTGCGGGCGCTGCCATTGTAGTGCCGTGCAGAGCGGCAGCAACTGGTGGTCGCTATTCGATTTGAAGACGCGACTTTCTAAGCTTTAGTCGCGGCGTCAGCCAGCCCAAACCAGTCACGTAGCTGTGTTTAAAGATTTGTGTTTGTCATTCGTCCGTCTTGTTCCCTTTCTCCAGGGATTAATTTCGTCATTCTTGTCCAGCTTGCTTGCACCTTTGCATTGCATTGCATTAGAATCACTGTTTTGACGTTTCCGGAAAGACGGCATACCGTTTCCTGTGATTTCAGATAATGCATCGGAGAACTGGCAACAATTATTTCAAAGACTAAGGCGACTGAAATGGCGTTCCTTGCTGCGTTCATTTTACCTCCAACTCTTCCACCGGTCACATTCGGTGCACATCGCAGTATTCAATTTACGAGTGCTGCCTATCGGCAGCACTCCTATTCAAAACGTGCAAAAGAAAGATAAAGTATTTTTTGTCTTTGTTTATCGATAAAAGGAATTATTGATACCCGACCTTTTAATCTCTTCCGAAATGTAGCGCTAGTGGTCAGGAGCAGTGTGTCAAAGCTTCAGCGCTCGCCTTCATTCGATTAAAAAGTCTAAGCGATTTTTCGAAATCTTAGATGGGAAAGCGGCAGTTTATGAGTCCCCCTTGAATACACGGTATATAACGTGGCTTCGGCTACAGGGGGGATTCTGCCCGCACTATTTTCGAGCTGAAATGTTTTTTCGGAAATTGCTACAAACGTTTGTACCTAATCACGGCAAGCTGTGAAACATTGCCATCTGGTCCGGACCACTAAAGGATGGGAAGAAGCTAAGCGTTCCCCGCAATGTGCAGTTTATTTTTAAGGGGAAAAAGTTGTTTTTAAAGACATTTTGTAGATATATTTGGAGCGCAGCGACGCCTCCGTGCGTAATGTCATTTCGTAGAAAGCGCAGCTCCGCTGTGTCTCTGCGGGCAGCGCAAGCAGCTCCTAAGGCTAAACGCTGGTGCTCAAAGACTTCGATTTGTTTCCGCCTGCAGCTAGTAAGTGAGTTCATGGATCTTTGAATGCCAGAGTCGTCGATAGCAAATACGAGTGTCCATCGACAATTCTTACAGAGCCACAGTTGATTTTTTGTGACTTCAGATGGATTGTACGTGACGCCATCACACCATACTGATGGTCACTTCTGATTGTTCTTACCGAAAAAAAAAACGAATCCGTGGTGAAAAACGTATGCTGCGAAAGGTGTGCACACACAGCAGCAAGGTCATCACAATGGCAGCTGATGAAACGTCAATGCAAATCATGTGTGGACATGTACACGTCACCCCGAAAAAAGTAACAAAGTTCCGTTACTCGCTCGAAAAGTAACTAAATACGTTGCTCGTTACTGATTCTCAGAAGGAACGCGTTGCTTTACCTCAAAAGTTATGAGTTGCTTTTCTCGTTAATTTGGCGACCAAATGCACAACCGCTTTTGTTTCATGGTTTATTGTTTTCTTTTCAGTAGTCGTTGCACTTCAGCAGTAGCTGCCTCTCAAAGTTTTTATCCGTTATGTTTCTCTGCGTCAATACATCTCCGGCTAAGCTGGAGAGTCGTTCTGCTGACGCGCTCGGACGAACGGCAGAGTTGTGCTTAAAGGGATACTGAACCGAAGTTTTGAGCTCACAAAACAAGGCTGGACGGATAGGCGGGACGCTGGTAAACCCAAAAACATCATTCGCACCGGGATATCTCTAACGGATAGTCGTATTTTTGGAGAAGTGAGCGATTCAACTCGGCCGACGAGGCCGACGAGACAAATTACGTCACGATTCTCATTCCCTCTCCTCCTCGCTACGTCCCGTCAAGCCGGTGAACCGAAGCGAGGAAGAGAGAAGCGACTTTGCTTCCCTCATTCTCAAATTCTCCAGGAGGACAATGACGTCATAAACCTCGCTTAATCGTGCTCTTTTTTTTCAAAAGTACGGCCATTTATTCGAGATATCGATGTATGAGTGATGTTTTGGAGTTCGTAGCGTCCCGTTCAACGCTTCTGCGGCCTTATTTTGCGAAATCCAAACTTCGGTTCAGTATCCCTGGAATTTGGGATTCCTCTCCCTCTTATCTTCTTTCTGCTTCTAAAGTTTGAAGTTGACAATGGGTCCTGTGCCTTCTCGCGTTGGCAACCTTCGGGTTTAGGTTCCGTCTGTCCACGATTCTAGAAGGTTCGACCTACGAGCCTCATTGCGTTCGCTGGGTGAAGGACATTCCCAGCTGTAGAGTTCGACCGACGTGTTGAGCGATAAACGTTGCTATACTTTCATACTGTTTAGTTGTGTTTCGGGTTTCCCGTGCCCATCTGCCCTTGTCTCAATAGGCGCATACTCGGGTTGAAATTAAAACGAGGCTGTTCAAATGCTTTTGTACACCGTACTCCTGAAGAGTAAAGAAATACCGTTACTTGTCACTTGGCCTTAAAAGTAACCACGCACGTTACCCGTTACCGAAAAAAGTAACTAGGTAGAAGTAACTCGTTACAAGTTACACGTTACGTACATATCTGGTCATGTGTAATCGGCGTTAGCTTTTATGGTGATACGTTGGTCAAGGCTAGCCCAGTCCCCATATTGCTGCAGCCCCGACATGCTGCGCGAGCTGGTGGCTTCGTCTTGCAGCTCATTCGCGCGCGTTCGCGCAAGAAGCTTCACGGCGCTGCGGAGACCTTGACAACGTAGCACAAACAATTTGACTCCGAGCACAAAAAAGCTGGTGAAGGCCAGTAACGTTTTTTTGTATTCTTTTCACGTTCCATCAAAAAAGAAAAAAAAGAAAGTAGCTCCCAGCGCCAAACCGTCTGTTACACAGGGGTGACGCTTTTGGAAGCAGTGATGGTGACACTTGCGCTAAATGATTGCAACTAAAGTTTAATTCAAGAGATAAACGAAGTTGTTTCTATACTGAAATATTAAAGAGTTCACTAACCAAGAAAAACAAAATTTAACAGTTTCCTTTGCTTCCAAGGTCCCAAAATGTACGAAATGCAGTATTTAAGGAGCGACCGTTTAGATTTGTCGTGACGCCATTAGAAATGTTTCGGGCAGTGAATGAAAACGTAATGTTCCACACAGATGACACGCGACGTCAATTTTTCGGCTTATTTTAACGGGGAGACTGAACGGTGAGCGTGTCTCGTGACGTTAGGTCACGCGTCTACGATTTCCTCACCAAATGTAGCGGGAAAACTGGACTTGTCACATGACGTCAACTTTCCCGCTACATTCAGGAAGAACACTGAATCCGTCTGTCGGTCTCGTGACGTCCATTTCTCCGCTAAATTTAGCGGGAAATGTACGGACAAACGGACCGACGGAAAAAATGTTGGGAAGGGGGTTGAAACAGAATTTCATGCGTTAATAAATCTTTTTTCAGCCTCTTGCACAAGACTGCATCAGCGGTCAATAGATTGACCTTTCCGGAAACATGTGGCCTTCTCACCGCCTGCTTGACGCATTGTTACGTTCAGATGTGCGGTGCTTGAGACTATCCAGCAATCGAAGACTGAGTCCACGTTGGTGTAACATTTTGTGATTTTAAAACGCAGAGAAGGCAGAAAAAAAAAGAAGAAATACGGAGCATGTGATGACATGGCAGGTGTCAGAAAAAGTCCTCTCGTCACCTTGGTTGCCAGGCGGCGTCCCCAGATGACTTTTCGACATGCGGCTAATGCTAGCCTGTCGCGTGCCGAGTTTCCGATGCGTCTTCATAGGAGACATGCTTGATTTTTAAAGTCGTTTTGTGAGTGGGACACTTCATGTAGAAACTGACCCTAGTTTCGTGACCTCAACGGTGGCAGTAACAGTTTTTTTTAAGGCGTTGAATCGGGGAGACCTTTGGCGCGTTGTTCAAGCTAGCGTCCGTCAAGGTCAGAGAAACTGGGGAATTGTGGGGCTCTTCCTCGATGTACTCTCGCGACGACTCGAATGCTTCGTACATCCTCAAAACGGCACGATTTATTCTCTCTTATCTGTTGGAGCCATGGTGTAAAATATTAACACGCGCAGTATTCCTTGACTAAACATTGGTGTTATAAAATCCTGGGGCACATGGACATTTGTTACAATGAAGTAGATTTTTCGTTCACCGAAAGGAAAAACGGGCACCCAAACGAGACACTTTTTTTTAAGTTGTTTTGTTTGAACGGCGGAGGCGCTGTCGGCTGAGGCTACTCGGGCCCGGGGCAAGAGGACTTTATCTGGTCGATAGCGTTGCTGCGTTCGCTGTGCAGTGTGTCGTTGCCCGTAAACATCTTACACCGCGGCGCCTACTAATAAGAGATCATGAATCGGGCTGTTTTCAGTGTCTACGAAGCATTCGAGTTCGCATTAGCGTACATCGGAACACTGCCCCGCAATTCCCCGGGCCTCAAGCTCAGCTGGGATTTTCCGGAAAGATCTACTGGGTCAGTGGCTCAGACTTGATCTGTAGAAAAGACTCCGAAAAGGACTAGAATGAGACGAGTTAAACGGAACGAGGTGCAACAGTGTAAACAAAAGTTATCTAGAGTAGTCACTAGTAACTTTTGTTCGATATAATCGTTCTGCACTGCTACGTACGGTTCATTTGCACAATCCGCACTTTAATTTAGTCGAAATTTCAAATGCCTCGTGTTATTCACTTGAAGTGTTTGCCCTTCTATCGTGCTAAAACATTGGTGTTTTGAAATGCTTGGGGACATGGACATCTGTTACAATAAACAAGATTTTTCAGTCTCGGGCGACAAGAAAATGGTATCATTTAATTGTGAATTAGTAGTTTTCCGCTACCAATAATTCATTTCACCATTCATTTTGTTTTTGCTGCGATCTGTTCGGGAGCGAGATTCCTAGCGTATTAAAGTTGTCATGAGTGTGCCTTTATCTTTAACGTTATCTCGAATCAGATAGAAGACGTATTCAAGTTTTCTGAAGCATTCGCTTTTTTCATCCCACTGTTGCGACTGGTTTTGTTTTGCTGTGATTATTGATTTATCGCTGTATTAGGCGTCAACTCTTTAGTGCCACGAGGAAAAGGCTACCGTAGATTTCGCAATGCTTTAATGCTGTGGAAGCTACTTGCGCGAGCGCGTGCAAAAGAAACACAAGACAAAAAGCTCCGATCTTTCGCAGCAGTGAGAGGCTACAGCACTGTGGAAGCTACGCTAGTGTTAACATCATAACAAAAATAGATCACGCCAAGTATACATTTTTTTTCCCGCGACAGTCATGACCCAGCATCCTGACCACACGAAATTGTTTTATCTGCATCGCCGTGCAGCGCGGCGCTCCTGGAACATTTAAATTTGTGTAATGGCAGCTTTTATCATTGAATTTTTTTGCGAGTATCATACCTGCTACAGACTTGTCAAGGCGAGCATCATCGGTCAAGAAATAAATACAATACGTAAATGGCCACTAATTGGGCCGCTCTGTACAAACAGAGTTGCAACTTATCATTCCTTGTTATTTTATCCTCGCTAACACACGAAAAAGACCTTAATAGCAATTTTTTTTTTTGCTTGGAACTTTAATGGGGTGAAGCTACAATACGGAACTGTCAAGTTTAAATGCCGTTTTGAAAATAACTAATTACTTCAGTACGTTCGCTGGGATGGCCGCTGCAATCAGGTTCAATGTATGTACGCTAAAATGAGGGGGATTATGCAAGCGCGGAATAAACATCGAAGGAGCGATGTTTGGCTGTCTGAGCTCAAGCTCACGGATTTTCAGCCTGTAAATTTGAGGTGAGTTTCTTTCTTCTTGTTTCCTTGCTGTTATACATAACGAACTCCTCCCCAGTTACAGAAAGTAAATAAAACGTAAATATAATAAACTATAATAAATAGAAAATAGAAATAATTAAATAAAACCTGGAATTCATACTCATTTCAATGGGCCTTGCGGTGTTCGGGCCCTCCCAACACACATAACTAACATATGACTAAACAAGCTAAAATGTGATATACGTATAATAATTAGTAATCTGAGCTCCATAATACTTTTTTCCCTAATAAAGACGTTTTCAGGAAAAAGCAGGAATCATCTTTTTCGTCATCTTCCAGGATAAACAATGGGCATAGACCAAAGCGGACAAAAAATCAATATTTAAAGCAATAGACTTCAAAACGGCGTCAATATAAATCATTTACAATACATGCCCGAATGAGCTTCTAGGTCGATTCCTGATCCTGTCGCTTTCATGCCCCCAGTTTTTCTTTAAAATTAGCTTTAACACCAAATTTATCTTTTGGTCATTGGACCCTTATTTATTTTTGATTGGTTTAAACCTGTTATGCCATTAAGCGCTGCAGGTTCCGAGAAAGTTTTTTTTAAACATTTTTATCTGCTCTTAATTAGAAATTTTAGTTGTCTAAGGGTCCTAATGAAGTGAAAATGAAGTCTCAATGTACAGTCGGCAGCAAAAGTTAGCGGGCACGGGAGCGCCGGCCAAAATGACTGGTTGCGCCCTCTGACGGCGCGCGGCCGCTCTCAAAACTTGCTCTTCGAGAATGAGCTTCCCGTCGTCCTTGCAGTCTTGTTTCTGTTACTCGGTTCCGTCCGATGTGCACGAGATAAGCGGGACCGGTGCAAGTTGCCGCTTTGTCAGCCGTCGTGCCACGCGTCTGCCTCAGCCGCCATCATGGCTGACGAAGCTCGCATGCTAATGATAAGATGTCGCGGCACCTTGCTCCAGTCCCTGTTATCTTGTGGGAGTCCGACAGGGGCGAACAATAAAAACATGACTGTGAACACCCAAGGACGCGCATGCGCAAAGCGCGAGTCTTGAGAGGGGCAATGCGCCGTCAGGGGGCGCAACCATGTCATTTCGACTGGTGCTCCCGTGCCCCGCAAACTTTTAATGCAGACTATGTATAAAAAAATAATAAAATTAATAAGAGTGGTTTTACGTAAGGTATCGTCGCACGCTTATTTTTTGTTTTTATTTGTCGAAGTTCTCGGTGAGATTACGAAATGGGAGACTATAAAAATGAAAGAAAATTTAGTAGTGGCTACCACACCTCAAGCGTCTGAGGTTACGGCTTATAGAAGCAGGCAGTCAATTTGCCTAGGCAGGCAAAAAATGGACACTCACGCAGCGCTACGAGAGTGTCTCCTTTTTTTTGTGTGTGGGCCTGTGCGAATTGCATGTTTGCTTTTGTGCGCTGTAACATTGAGGATATGAACAAGCAACTCGGCTAAATTGCAGTCTCACCCCAGTTCGGGAAGGCCTTCGGCAGTTTTTATTGTTAGGTGACGGCATAAGTTATTTCCCTCGACATTTAGAAACACGTGCATACCGAGATCTTGAAGCAGCTTCAACACTGAAACTAGCCTCCGTCAATCAACTCTATTCATGCTGTCAAAAGTTAGGGGAAAAAAAAAGAATTTGTAAAGTGGCCCGAACAAAACGATGGCGATTTGGCATAACGAAGCTTCATATTGACTAGCGTCACTAGGCAATTGCATCGATACGAAAGTGTTACGGACTGTTTGAACGCCTGCTTTGATGGGACTATTGCCTGAGCCGGAAAACATTAAAAACAAAAACATCCACAAGAGCAAAAAGCATGGCGACATCACAACTGCTTCATCTCTTCGCTACAAGAGTGACACTCTATTCAAACAACTGATCCTTTCGGCATACCAAGTCCCACGAACGCGGATGAACTTGGCGGTCATGACAACCTGTTTCCCCGAAAACAAATCCAACATCGTTTACGGTTTTTTGATGAAAAGAAAAACAAAACAAAACAAAAAGAAAACAACAAAAAACACCGACTCAGAACATTTGATTCTACGAGACAAATGCGGAATCCCTATTATCCCGGCAGGTTCTCGCTCTATGTTGCGCCTGATCCCCATCGAGACGCTCGTTCCAATTGAAGTTCCAAGTCGCTGTCCGTTCGGTGATCCCCTCTTATTTGAGGCAAGCCAACCGGAACGACTTTTCCCTCGGGAATAAAAGAAACTCGGGGAATCAGCAGTACGGAACGCGGAGTACGGTTCCACTTAGCGTAAATAATAAATAAGGGAGCTCAAACTTACCCCTTTGTAGTTATAGCGGCATCCAGAATCCGACGGAGGGTTTTAGCGAGCACCGGCTCGAAAGATCGATGATTTCTGGTGTTGTTTCTTTCGTTTTCAACTCCGGAGTTTTAAGACAGGAACATCGTCCGAGCACACGGGATCCGTCTTGGGAGAGCGCGAATACTTTTTTTTGTTTGTTTGCGTTTCCCTCGTGGGCGTTTGATTTGCGGGACGAGACGGCACGACCACGCTTCGTAGAGCCGCGTTTCAAAGTGAGCACCGACTGCCCGCGGGATGTGCGAGCGAAGATCTGCCCGCGCGCCGCACTGCCATCTGGGGACGCGTCGAGGAAGCTGCGGGAGGTTTTTTGATGGTTGGCATCGTGCCGCTGAAGGGGGCGCGTCCGCTTTCGGTTTTCGGGATTATCTTTTTGGACTCGCCACCGCTCATCATATCAGAGACGCTGTGTTCGCTGGAAACATCATGGTGACAAAATTGTCCGCAGACAGGTTTCAAACAAGTTCGAAGTATTTTTTCTTGATACGTACACCCGGCGGCGATATGAAGGCCCTTAGCAAAAAGAAGCTGTACTTGAAACGAAGTTGAAATATATTGAATATGAATATTCATTTTGTATTCATTCTGAAATTTTTGTCCGCATTCGAAATACACGCGTAAGGTATTCAAAATGTATCATAAATATTATTCAGAAAAGATTTTAGATATACCAAAATTATAATTCCCTCTAATCAAATTGCCATTTGTGTATTAAAAACTGGATACACATTTTGTTTTATTTTCGATTTTGTTAGTAAGTGATGTCCCCTGGTATTTGAAAAGGCACTACTAAATACCATCATATAACTACACATTCGGAACGAATACAAACACAAACACCCTGCAGCACTGAACACCCGAATCACAGTGCCGTTGACCGCTCTATAGCCTTATATACCATACATATTGAAGGTAATCATTTGGCCGGTGACCACCTCTGCACTTATTAAGGTTCCAAGTATTCGACCTTCTCCTCGGGAGTCTGTCAAAGGGGAAACAGTGTTTTGAAGTTCGTGGACAATATCTCTTACTAAAAAAACATTGGTACAACTAATAATAATTCGGCGCAGTCGCAAAACAATATCCATAAAAAACGGCTCCTAGAAGAAATGTTATTGCTTCTCTGCATAGCACCATTCAGGACGAAGCGAGTCGAGGCAGTTTCTTTACTTTAAAATAGTTATTTTGCTTTTCTATACTAGTTGACTCTATATTATGGTCATTAACGTCCCTATATTAAAGTCACTACTCACATCACATACAACGGTGAGTATACACATTCAGTGGACTAACATTGTGCTAACACAACCACGTCAAACATAACTGCTCAACGCACTGCTGAAGCTTTCCAGCATCAGCAAGTGTTTTGGTTGTAGTTCCCGAACCCCGTTTGTCATTGGTGTGCAAGAAACTCATCAAACTGGGCTGATTTATCAGTGCGATGCTGCACAGCTAATTGACAAACTGATCAAATGTTGTATTTAGGCATTTCAGTGCACTCTACATTTACTTAAAGTGAACTTCTGATAGGCGAGCTTTTCAATATTTGGTATAACAGAACAGTATTTACGATTTTGAGCTATTTTAAGAGTATTCTGCACATATTTTTGATCGCTGCATTTTTATTATAGTTGGAGCATATTTTGCATGAAATAAATAAATATTTTAAGAAATCTATGTGAAAGGTATTTTGTGCCTACTAATTTAGTATATCCATATTT
This sequence comes from Ixodes scapularis, assembly GCF_016920785.2. Lineage (NCBI taxonomy): Eukaryota > Metazoa > Arthropoda > Arachnida > Ixodida > Ixodidae > Ixodes > Ixodes scapularis. The sequence goes on from NW_024609881.1 coordinate 109,510,743, forward strand.
CAGAACACATGAAAGGAACTTCAAATGTAGTTAAAGAAAGGTATTTTAAAAAAGGTTTTCAGAAATATATTTCAGTACTAAGTAAAAAAAAAGGAGTGTATATTTTCGGTCTATTTTTGGTGTACTTACCATTATGAACTGTACTTTAAATACCCTCAAACTCGAGCGTGGTATATTTGAAACGTCTTAGTCTTCGCTAAGGGGGTGAACGCCGAACCGTCGATCGGTCCGTGCTATCAGCGCCATATGACGCGGCTGCCGTGGCGGCTCGCTTTCTTATCGCGCGCTTCGCCGAGATTAAGCGCTTGGATCGAGCGCTGTTTTCAGACCTGCTGCTACTCCCTGCAGAAAGACTGGAAGTGGGTTTCGATTTCGGCATCGCTTTTTGTGGGCGCCATGCCCATGCCATTGCCGGCAAATGATTTGCACATATCGCGTGAACTAGAGCGGACGTTGTTCGTCATGGTTTATCAGAGTGACTCAACCGCTTTCTTCATTCACGAGCGAACGCTAATAGCTGCACAAATATCGTGATCTTCTTTTTAAGAAGCGGAAAGTATAAGTTAGTTTTTGATTTGTTCCGCAGCCTTTCGATTTAACCCTTATCTAAACAAAAAGAACTACTACATCACACTGTCTACCGATAGCGTCTGAAAGGCTGCTTCCCTAATCCTCGCGTTTTCTGCGGGGAGTAGCAGCAGAGCTGAGAACGGCGCTCGATCCAAGCGCTTAATCTCGGCGAAGCGCGCGGTAAGAAAGCAAGTCGCCACAGCAGCCGCGTCATAGCGCTGATAGCACGGAGCGGTCGAGGGTCCTGCGTTTACCTTCATATCGCCGGCGGGCGTACCCTTTTGTCTAAAGACAGTTTTTGAATGGCTAATGTGTGTGTGTGTGTGTGTGTGTGTGCGCGCGTGTGTGTGTGTGTGTGAGAGAGAGAGAGAGCGAGAGAGTCAGAGTAAACTATATTATTCACAGCATTGTCGGGTGCCCGGCATGTGAGGGTTTTCTCTTAATACATGCTTCAAATTTGTCCAAAGTTCGTTTTTGTATGACTATAGCTAGGACAGTCGTACAAGAAAGAGACATGCTCCAGACAGGTGATTGCAGTCGGTCTTGTGTACGGCATATGAGCAGTGTGACGGCGGCTTTAGGGACACTGATCTAAGTTGGAGCGCAGCCAGTGTGGGACGAGCGTGGGCATGTTGTATCGAGCAACGGTTGCATGCGCACGAGCGCGCGTGCGCGGGAGGCGGGAAGAGACATCGCGTGCTTTCAGCTTTGGCCTTTTCGGTTGCACGAGTGATGACCCTAGCGCACCACCACGCGCTTCCCATGCTCTCTAAATGTTAGTGAACTTGTGTAACAGTTTTCAATGAGGTTGCGCAAGTTTCTAATTAGAACCATGCGACTATTTTCACAAATTAAAAAAAAAAAGACGAATTACCAAATTTTAGTTATTTAGCGATTAAAAAAAAAAAAAGCTTTCCACTGCACAATGGTGGAACACCCCAGAGACGTACCATCGGGGAAAAATGAAATGCGAACAGAGGAGCGCGTGGCTCACGGTACAGGCTGCGCCGCCTGGAAGTGAACCTAGGGGCGAGGGTGCATGGCCTACTTCGATGTGTTCACGCCCCTCGATTGGTGCTCCCCCAGCTTCGGCAGTGCGCTTCTCGGTGCGCTGAAAGCTGTCACCGCTATATTTGCCTGCTTGACGAGCGCGGCGAGCTTCTTTGCACCGCACGCGCTGAGCCAGCAAAGATAACGGTGATAGCTTTCAGCGCACTAAGAGGCGCTCTGCTGAAGCTTGGGGAGCGCAGAGGGAGGGACGTGGACACGTCGCAGTAGGCCACGCACCCTCGCTCCTAGGCTCACTTCCAGGTGGCGCACCATGTACCGCGAGCCACGCGCTCCTCTGTTCGCATTTCATTTTTCCCCGATAGTACGTGTATGCAACGTTATTAGAACCAACTCAGTTCTGGAACTCCGCTCCCGAGGGGGTCCCTTTGCGTGGCGCCTGTTAGAGGGCGCGCGCTCCGCATTAATACTCGCTATCATCATCATTGACGGCGTGCTTGTGGCCGTTGCATCTGGCCTACTGAGCTTACGGATGTTCGTGGCGCTTTTTCTGACACTAGCAGACGACTTTCAACTTGTTTCTGCTGCAGTTGGTAGTCATCGGCACATCTACTATTACAGTATGTACAAACTTGCCCTGATTGTAGCCACCGGATTGTGGCGCCGACGAATTTGGGTTGTTCAAAACACTTCGCGCTGTCAACACAGCTGAGGCAGCAGCATTTTACAATAATGCAAAGCGTATGCCAAAACGGTCGTAGCGCTTTTCATGCTCAAATTGTAATTTTTACTGGCGAAAGGGCAAACATTAACCAAAAACCCTGCTGAACCTCGAGAGGAGTCGGGACTCGCAAGCAGCCGCGGGGCAGTAGCAGACGAAAACGCGTGGAATAATGCGCGGGCAGCGCCACCTAGCTGTAAAAAAAATCGGACACGGTTTCGGACCCCCTCCAATGCAGAGCCGTAAATGTAGAGAGTTTGGCCATTCGTTCGGAAATATAGGAGACAAATGAGGAGGCGCCATTGGCCGAAAGCGGGCTGGGCGTGTTCCAGGACGTCTTCACAAATTCGAATGTGAGCAACCAGAAGCCGGAAATAATACCCTGGCGGTGGTCGCGAGAAACAAACCTGATAACTGCATTGGAGTAACTCTCAATGGCTGAAAATATGGTACACGTGATGTTTCAATCACGTTAATCCAAAATGATGGTGGAAGGGTGCGACTAGCGCAACGATCGACATGATCCGTACGCCAAGCGCCCAGGGCCGAAAATCTGCCGTCCGAGCAGTCACACTCTAATAATAATTGGGGTTGTGGGGATATTTATACAGCGTGTAGTTGGTCTGCCATTGAAGTTGCGACGAGTCACACGCTGTAGATGAGCAATTTAGCCAGTGCAGTACAACCGCTAGCCCGCGGTCTTTAACGTGCACCACGCAGTAGTGATACACGACCGCACGCCGGTACGATGCTCATTCAGATCGAAACGGGCAGGGGTGGGGCTCGAACCCAGGATCCCTGGGTTCTGGAGTCAGTCAGTCACACTCTGTCCGCGCAGTCAGTCAGTCAGGCAGTCAGTACCTCCAGTCACACTCTGTCCGCGCAAAACAGAGTTGCGCGGCGCATTCGTTTGTTACATCTTTCTGCATGATCATGATCAAAACAACACGTGAACCCTATTTTCAACCAGAAAGAGTTACTACACTTCACTCTTACGCGCTTCTTAAAACCATATACGAACATAAACGTTTGATCAGAACTATTTGCCGCTACCACCACTAGGGGATTCTTTTCGGCTTCTGGTTGGTCAAGAGAGCATGCCAAGCCCTTTTTCCGAGTCTGGTGCACGCCTGGCTCTGCCCGCGCCTCCCATTGACCAAACTCTCTACATATACGGCTCTGCTCCAATGTACAGCGTCTATGGGAAGTTACATAACTGAGTTGGTCTAGTAACGGTGCCTGTATGTAGAGTTTGGCCATTCACTCTGACCTATAGGAGACAAATGAGGAGGCGCCATTGGCCGAAACCGGGCTGGGCGTGTTCCAGGGAGTCTTCGCAAATTCGAACATGGCCTACCAGAAGTCGAAAATAATACCCTGGTGGTAGTCACGAGAAACAAACTTAATAAGTGGGTCGGAATAACTCTCGGTGACTCAAAATATGGTGCACGTGATCTTTCAATCACTGTCATCCAAAATCATGGTGGATGAGTGTAACTAGCGGAGCGATCGACATAGTCCGTACGCCAAGTGCCCAGGACCGGGAATCTGCCGTCCGAGCGGTCACACTCTATCCGACCAAGACATAGTTCGAGCGGCACATTCGTTTTTTACATCTTTCTGCATGATCATGATCGAAACGTCACGTGCACCCTATTTTCAACTATAAAGGGTTGCTACATTCAACTCTTACGCCTGTATTAAAACCATACACCAATGATTAAAACTGTTTCTTGCTACCACCGCTAGGGGACTCTTTTCGGGTTCTGGTTGGCCAAGAGAGCATGCCAAGCGCTCTTTCTGCGTTTGGTGCACGCCCTGGCTCTGCCCGCGCCTGCCATTGACCAGACTCTCTCCATACACGGTTCTGAAACACCCGACACCGCGGAACTTGCAAAGAGCGCGAGCGGGTAGCTCCGACTCGCGTGCTCCCGCTGCCCGAGGGCTCGTGAGCCAGGACGCACTCGAACCCAAGAAGCTCGCACTTGACTCCACAGCTTCCAACAGCGGGCGAACTTTCGAAGTGTTCTATGGTGGGAAACATCATAAATATTAACTCCGAGAGACAAGGAGAAATCAAGTAACGGACAAGATGACAAGACGAGACACATTTTGCGTCTTTTTGTCCGTTATTTTGTTTCTTCGTGTCTTAGGGATTACATGATGACGTATCTGATTTCGATTTCGCTTGCTTTTATTCCGTTCAGGTCAATTCGTGATTACTACACGAGGACAGGATATCGGCCTTTTTAGATTCTACCGCGCCCTTCTCCACAGGATAGGCATCGATAGAGTCTCGTCAACGCCCGCTTCAGTGACTCAGCATCTTTGTAAGACAAAAAAAAGTCAGCAATGGCAGCTATAATCTGGCGCGCGTGTTAAGCGTCTATAAGTAGTATCAAGGTGTGCGTGCGTGTGGTTGTGTGTGTGTGTGTTTGAGGGGGGGTCGTGCGTGTGCGTGAGTCCGTGCGCGTCTGCTACTCCGTGTGCGTGCGCGTGGACGCGTATGTGTGAATGTGTGTGTGTGCGTACGTACAACCCAAGACAAAACTAACAAACATGCTCGGATCTATACGGACCGAGCAAAGGCACATTCACCGTAATCCTGAGCACATACGCTACGTAGGATTATTGAGCTTTTCATGTTTTTGCTTTTGCTTTAATATACGTGTCGGGGCTCTCATTACGAGTTTGGCAACGAAAGCCCAGGTCCAGCTATGCGATGAGAACAACAGTAAGGGCAAACAGCCTGTCCCTCCTGGGAAAACCCGATCACCGAAAGCTTGCGAAAAGAGAAAAGGCAGAGCAAAGGCAGAGCTAAGAGAGAGAAAAGGCAGCGCAAAAGGCGGGGCAGATTTCCCAAAGAAACACGAAGAGGCGAGCAACGAAGCGGTCCGAGTCGCTCCTATCTCTCTTCTTCGAGCGAAGAACTCCATCGCACCGGAAGAGCACGCGGGCGGAGGAAGCCGGTATCTGCGAGTAGCCGGGTAGAGTCACATCGGTTAATGTCACTGTTAAATGGTTGTCTCACTCTATTGAACAACCTATTTCAACTACTGCTGGTTGTCGTGGGGTCATCTACTTGCTGTGTTACTTTGTGAAACCGCAGGGAGTTCTACGTTTAGGACTATAGCTTGTCCCGAAAGCGTACTGCTATAGTTTCGAAGGCCGATAATTTGGTTTCGTTTCTTCTGCATGCATTTTCTAAACATCCTCAATATATTTTTTATGAAGTAATTAAACTTTTCAACAAGAGAGAGAAAGAGAAAGAGAGAGAGAGAAAAAAAGATCAAACACACTGCTGGCACCTTCAGAAACACGAATCATACGAATCATCAACAAGCTCAGCCACAACCAGTCCCAACGTATTTTAGCTGCTGGCTTCTTACTGTAAGAGGAGATATATTTTTGGCCATATAACTAATGAGCACGCCAGTAGCTTTACTCCACTCACTTTATGAAAAAATTTGGAAATATAAAAAAAAAAAGAATATTTACCGACTCTATCAACCTAAAAAAAGCGCTAGTCTCGAAAAAACAAAAAAGCAACAAGCTGACTGTTGCGTTGTAAAACTCTATAGGAAACCTCTTTAACAAAAAAGACCGATTGGACAATTAACTTTTTTCAATAAATATGAAAATTGTTTGTATGACATTTAAACCCCGAGACTGTGGTGAGGGAAAAGGTAGGAAACTTTGAAGTCGAAGGAAAAGACACGGAAGAAGACGGTTCTTTTAGACGCCGTCTTCCGATGTTTTTTCTTCGTCCTCAAAGTGTCCTATTTTTTCTCCCCTCACTACAGTCTCGGGTTTTAAACATCATGATTAACTATCACCAGCATGCCTGCACACTTACTGTATTTTCACAGATATTGTCTCGTCATCGCTATGCCAGAGAGTATGGAAGTTGTCTCAGTAATTCTTCAATTATTAAAAAAGTCTTATGACACGCGAGAAGCCGGAGAAAATAACAACAAAAAAAAAACTGGGTCCTTCTAATATTCTATTCACACGAGCGGCATAAAGGTGCCTTTAACATAGGTCCTTTCCAATCGGCGAATCAACCCACGCTCTTGCCACGCGCGGAGGATCACGAACTGATTGGCCGCCGACCGTAAATGCCCCTTAGCATGGACCACGGTGTAAGATCTCTTCAGGTGAGGACAGCGCGCTCCTCGCGCAGTGCAGATAAAGTTCGATTTTCGCTCTCTCTCTTTCTATCTTTCACTATGGTTTCCAGCATCGCCGGCAGATGTCTCGTCGACCCGTGGGCAAGGCAAAGACGGCTCGTGCCGCCTCATGCTCCACACGCGCAGAGCTCCAGCGAGGTTGTCGCACGTGTAGAAATACCACGGTGTACCGGGGTGTCATGGCAACGAGATAATTTTTTTCGCTCTCACGCAGTTTTGCCGTTTGGCCACCGGCGACACTGTCAGCCGCGGGCACGGTGGCCGCGGAATCATACAGCCTTTCGGATGCCCGTCGAACGAACGCTATCTGATTCCTCGCGCCGCGCATTCAGCCCCGCCGTGTCCCCACCTAAAGAGTCTATCTTACGCCACCGTGGCTAAGGGTACATTTATGATCGTGTGAATGGGGTATAAGTCTCTCGGTTCTGATAGTGGTTCCTCATTAGAAAGTAATCTTGTTATCTCACCCCCCCCCCCCCAATAAAAACAAAACAAAATAACAGACAAACAAGAAAACGAAGTCTGCCTGCATCCGACGTTACGATACGATGAAACTAATAAACCAGCGTCGAATGCCATCGTCGACTTTAGGCGTTTAAAATCATCTTCTAAACTAATCATGTGCCTTTTTTCTCTGCGCGATTGGTTTAGGCGAACGCACCACGAGCACCGCGACGACCCACTCGTGTCGCTACTCGATTAGTGCCATTCAGAGCGTGGCGCCGGCTGTGGCAGTCGGTACGACAATTTTCACCCCTTGGCCCGAGGGAATGAATCTGTCATGTGGTAGTGGCGAGATAGGCTTTTGGTGGCGCCCTTTTATGGTTCCCACTCGTGACGTCATTCCCTCGCGAAACACAAGTTCGATGGTGTTTGTAATGAGCATGGTGGAAGCTTGAAACCATCGCGCTCCGAAAGCAACGCTGGCAACGCCACAAAAATTGTTTAGTTCTTCCACTCCTCTTATTTACGTCGATGAGAAATCCCTGGCTGACGTCATAGTCGGCATTCGGCCCATCGGGGAAGGCCGACCACAGCGACGCTTTCGATCGTGCACGTCGTCAATAGAACGAAGAACAGGAAACCATGTTTATTTCCACGCGGTAATCTTTATTTTTTTAAAAAAAGGAAAGAATGAATCAAATTGAAGGGTCAAAGTGTCCCTCGAGTCTCTCGTCGTCTTTCGAGTGACGTCTCTGGCGGACCCCTCCGAAGGTCTCGGCGAGCAATCGACACAAGAGACGGTGCACAGCGGTGCTGACGACGAGTGTAGCAGGAGAGGGGGGACCGGTCAGTTGACATCCCCGTATAACCCTCGTGACGTGCCACCGTAGTTCCTGTACCAGCCACAAGCGGCTGCAGATACGCGAATAATTCGTTTTAAAGCATTCTTAACGCTACCCCCCCCCCCCCCCCTATACCAAAATTTTGTCCGTCCGTCTGTCCGTTCGTTCGTGCAGTTTCCGCTAAATTTAGCGGGGAAATTGATGTCACGTGACCTATACGCGAATTGAGTTTCCCCGCTAAATTTAGGGGAAAATTAGATGTCACGCGACCTGACATCGCGGGACAAAGAAAAAAAATTAGTTTCCTCGCTAAATTTAGCGGAAACGTTAACGACGCATGACCTATACACCAATTCAGTTTGCCCGCTATATTTGGCGAAGAAATTGACGTCACGTGACACAGCGGGGCGCAGCTGATATTATACGACCGTACCTAGTCTTTTAAACAGCACAAGATAGAGAGTTTTAGTAGATCGTGTTTTCAGGCCACTTTAATTGTAGCGGGAGCTCGCGCTGCCACTTCAATGCATGCTCTGAAGCGCGCGCTCGTAGCGGTAGCGGGCCTTTGAAAACGATCTACTAAAACTCCCTATTAATTACTTCTTAAACGCTGCATTTCATTCTTCATATAACTTCGAATGTAAAGGCCTGCATCACTATCATCTAATGGGCTAGTTGACTGATTATTATGCGGAATTAACAGCGCAAATACGAGAAGGAAGGATAGACGAGGGAGGCAGGATAGAGCGCTGACTAACTGATGTTTAAAGATGAAGAGAAAGAAGAAAAAGAACCTAGGTGTTCCTCCCTGTTCAGGAAAACAGAAATCTTGAAACGTTTCGGGGAACGACGAACTTGCAAACTCTACGAGGCACAGGTTATTCTTTCCAGTGGGGCTGCCCGCGTAAGCACGCCGTTCGTGGCCTTGTCACCAAAAAAACTTTATTTTTTAAGTCGCGATCTTTAAGGATCCTTGGTCACTGTGAATATTTTTGTTGTAAACTTCCTCTTTCTTTTTCTATCGGAGTTTCTATATATGCTCGTCTTCCCAGGCCTTCATCGTTTTCAAAACATCTCTTACGCGCGCAACTTTAAGCTTAGTATCCTTAGCAATAGACCACTTGCTATATCCCCCAAGCGTCCCGGCCCGCGCTAAAAGAATCATGGAAACGGTATTCCTTCAGCTCCTTATTAATCGGTAATTTCGACCCTATCCTCGGTCACACAGGTTTTGAGCGTAATTTTGAGTAACTCTGAACAAGAGGCCTATATACCCTAATGACCTGTCATATCGCTTCTAAAATTTCTCCTCAATGTCTGCGTTTTTGATACTAAGCATGCTGTCCATCCTTCAACCTGGATGGACTGCAGAAATCTCTTACGTTATCATCATTCTCCTACAGCTTCAATGACGCTGATATTAAGTTAGAAACGCTAAAATGCTAGAAACAGCCCCGCATACTCCGAGCCAGGGGTGGGCAGTATTTCAAATACAAGTATTTGAAATACGTATTTCAAATACTTTGTGTATTTTGCATTTATATTTAATTACAAATTGGGTAATGCATTTGACGTGTGCATTAAATACTAAAACGTAGGTTTTTGAAATACAATTGTAATTAAATACAATTTTGTGGGGGAAAATACATCCCTCAAATTTATTGTCACTGTCCAGAGCAGGAAGAAAACTACGTTCTGCACCGAATGCAGTGTCTCTCAAACAAGCACAAGCACAAGCGTTTAGTGACTTTGTGATTACGGTGCTAGTCATGGGCAAGAATAGTGACGAAATCGACGTTCACAGGCAGACTGGCTAAATTAGGGCCGGTGACACTTTGTGATGCTTTCCAGCCTGATTTCCATCCATATTTTTGCCTGGAACATTCTAAATGCGCGGGTCGTCCAGATTTTCGTAACTGGTGCGAGTTGCAACAATAAAAAATTCTCTAGCTAGTGCTGCGCGTCTTGGTCGTCTCGGTTCTTTGTTGGTCTATACCAAAATGTAATCGACAAAAAAAAGCTGCTTGAAGCTCTCTACTTTTTTCACCTATTACGTCCAAGCTGATTACATTTTTTTGTGATTATATTTCTATTACGTTACTAGAGCCTCGCACACTAACTCCCAAGTGTGCGATGCAAAATTAAAATGAGATACCCAGAAGCCTGTTGCAGGTGCCCTGAAGTCGCTGACGGAAATTTTGAGGAATGTATTTGGAAAAGTATTTTAAGGAGACCAAATACGTTTTGTTGTATTTGTATCTCGTACTTAAATGCTTTTCTGGAAATGTAATTAGATTTGTAATTAAATACATTTTTGACGAATTATTTTGTATTTGTATTTTGATACATATTTCCATGTATTTTGCCCATCCCTGCTCCGAGCTAAATCCACGTTTTTGTTGTGAATTCTCGGCTTTTTAAGCAATTCCTGCTAAAAGAACAATCACAAGAAGGATCATATTGTAAGAGATTTCTGCAGCTCAGCCAGGTTAAAAGGTGGATCAAATACACAGTATCGAAAATGCTGACATTGACAAGAAATTTAAAACAAAGTGATATGACAGGTCCTTGGGGTATATCAGGGGCTTGTTCAGGGGAACTTCAAATTACGCTCAAAATCCGTGTAACCATGCAATTGGTCAAAGTTAGCGACCATTAGGGAGCTGAAAGAACAACATTCTTATGATTTCTGGAGTGCGAGCCGGGGCACTTGGGAACATTGCAAATGGCCTATTCATTTTTAGGCAGTGTATGGGAGTACCCTAGCTATAGCATATGTTTTTGCGCGTTTTCACTATGCATGCTTAAAATCATTCTCAGGTTCTTTTTCTTTTTTTCGCTTTGTCATTAAACGTCAGTTGTTACTCAGCGCTCTATCCTGTCTCCGTCTATATTTCCTTCTCGTATTTTCGCTGTTAGTTCCCCATAAAGGTAAAGGCCGCTGGTAATTATTTTTTTTGCTATTACGCAGCGAAATATCACTTTTACGGAAAAAAGTTACATTTTTCTTTTGTCATTTGTGTGTTGATAAATATAAAAAAAATACCAACTGGCAATTCTTTCAACGTTAAAACAGTTGCACTAACCCTTTAACGTGAAGCAGGGTTAGGGGTCTTCGTCGGCCATAATTTTCGCATTGCAGAAAGAAAGAGAGAGAGAGAAAGAGAAAGGAAACTTGTTTATATAAATACACAAAAAGTCAGCCTTGCATGGGTGCCTGTATCTGGATATCTCAAGTAAATTTTGAATCGGGTAACGGAATGCTCTGAAATCTCGGCATCTGGCCCGAACCACTAGCGCTACATTTGAGTGTAAACTGAGCTTTTGGCGCGGCATACTCTAGTTTTGCGGCGAAAAAAACCAACAAACAAAAAAACAAAACACCGCGATATCTGTTTTTGCGCACGCTTAGCGCCCACACCTGGTGTGATCAAAGGCGGGTTTGTATGTAGGCAGAATGTTTGAATATAGTCACATTGCTGTCCGCGGAATAGAGATCGAGACGATTCGGGTGTATGAGTCCGCTCTTCGGGTCAAAACATATACCTAACATATAAAAGGGCGTTGGGCGAAGACACCTTAATCGAGAAAGAGTCGGTTCGGATCGCTGGCGGATGTCGGAGGCGGGTTCCGATAGCGAAAGAGACCTCGAACTTTCTTACTTCTCGTCGGCGTTCGTCGCTGGCCTTTCCCTTGTGGCGTCGAATGGGGAGCGACCTTATCTCGACCGGCTGGAAGCCTCCCGATGGAAAGGGGATCGTACCCGGTTACGCGGAAAATCAGTCGAAAACTCTTTCGATTCTTCTTTTTTCTCCCCGGGAACAAAACACGGGATTATGTCCGATGGAAACTACAGATGGAGTGCCCCTATAGGAGAGACGGTAAAAAGTCAGGACGGCAACTGGCCGGAAGTCGGAACAGTTAAGGAAAGTTTTGATGGATGCCAATTACCGCATGCTCGAGGCAAAAAGCTGAGATATTTAGCTCAATCGCACCGGTCTACTATCGGAGCGCATCTTGGCCCGGGCTAAAGTCACTGGATCCTGAGAAAGTAGCGCCATTGCCTTCCCTACCTGCTAGCCGAACACAAACGGATACTAACATACAGACGACCCAAACCTCGCAAGGCGATTGGCTAATCGGCCTACGTTGCCATGGAAATCGCCATCTTGGTCCATTTAAATCTTCGAAGCTTCCAGGGGGTCGTTCTAAACCAGTCGCGCCAAGATCACCATGGAGCATCATCGTACTGGAAGCGTTCCTCTTCAATATAAGAGTCTTTGGCACTTCGTATGCGATCAACTTATTAATCAGGCCCATCTCCATGGATCTCTTACAATTATATTGTTCTTCTTGCGCATTTCAAGACAGTAAACTTATTTTTCAGAGACTCCAAGCACCGACACAGCATCTGGTGGTGGTACGAACGTGTACGCCTGTTTCGCCGGTGTGTGGTTAGCAAAATCTCGGCATACAAAAAACGACTCAATAAAGCTGCCCGTCACCAGCGAATCTAGATAGGCTCACCAAGAACGAAGGGGTCAGGGAGAAATTGCTCATTTCATGGACCAAGATGGCGACCACACGCGGAGCTTGGCGTTACTTTCCCTGGATCCAGTGACTTTAGCCCGGGCGGCACCGCGCCCCGTGGAGAGATAGTGCAAGCAGCCTCTGCTGCGCCGTCATCGCGCGACGCAGCAGAGGGTGCTTGCACTATCCCTCCACGGGGCGTGGTGCTGCCGGGGCCACGTTGTAAGATACACTCTTTAGGTGAGGACACGGCGGGGCGGAACGCGTGGTGCGAGGAATCAGATAGTATTCGTTCGACGGGCATCCGAAAGGCTGCATTATTCCGCGGCCACCGTGCCCGTACGTGCCCGCGGCTGACAGTGTCGCCGGCGGCCAAACGGCGAAACTGTGTGAGAGCGAAAAAAATTATCTCGTTGCCGTGATGCCCCGGTACACCGTGGTCTTTCTGCACGAGCGACAATTTCGCTGGAGGTCTGCGCGTGTGGAGCATGAGGCGGCACGAGCCGTCTTTGCCGTGCCCACGGGTTGACGAGTCATCTGCCGGCGCCGCTTGAAACCTAAGTGAGAGAGAGAAAGAGAGAGAGTGAAAAGCGAACTTTGCCTGCACTGCGCGAGGAGCGCGCTGTCCTCACCTGAAGAGTATTATCTTACACCGTGGCCGGGGCCAAGATGCGCTCCGACAGTAAACCGAAACTTAAAAACCTGGCGAATCGGTGCGATTTTTCAGAAAGCCGTAAAATGACGCGCGTGCCTTCTATCCTTCTGCAATTTGTTGATTTAGTGTTTCTTGATGATGCGGAGCAATTTTCTAATTCAAACCATGCCCTTAAACACAATATTAAAAAAACTTAATTACGCAAAATTAATTAACAATCTAATTATCCCGGGCTTTAATAATTTTCCTCAATAGGCCCCTGGCCCAGGACCAAAACGACACAAGCCTTTGTTGGTTGCAATAGTTTTCGCAAGAGCGATTTGGCCTGAGTTCTCTGAAACTGCCTATATATATATATATATATATATATATATATATATATATATATATATATATATATATATGTCAGGGTGTCGAACCGGAACAGAACCGGTATTTTTTCCGGAACTGAACCCGAACCCGAACCGTTATATTGTTATCGCGGTGAACCCGAACCGGAACTGAACCGGAAAAAAATAACGGTTACCGGCTCATGTCAAAACGGTTCGGCCACGCGCTGTTGAGAATGAATGTGCTATCAATGCCATTTGTTTTTAAGTGCCGTCAACTGACACACACCTCGCTTACATAATTTTCTTCTCCACTCAGTCTTAGGAACATAAACGCTGCATCCATGAATCTTGACAAACGCTGCATCCATGAATCTTGACATACGAACCAGTATTGCGCTGGTCGCGGCTTGCACGAAAGAAAAAGAAAAAAAAAGCTGTGCAAAAAAAAAAAAAATCGCTGTCACGGGATTTTATTTTCTACAATCTTGTAAATCCTAAATGCAGCTGTGTGCTCATTTCATAACACGTTTCTAGAACGCGCGAGTTCTTGAAGCTTGCTTCCATCGGAATGAGAAAAGAAAAGGCTGTGAAGTTTGATAATAATGCATCCGGTTTCGTATAGGCACTTAGAAGCTAACATATTTGTGAGACAGCGAACTCTTCTATTTTAATATTTATCCTATTACGTCCTTCTGGCGTTGCGTTCGGTGAAGTGTTTTTCATATTCCGTATCTTGTTTAATGAAAACTTCTTTAAGGGTCTAATTTGAGTTACCGAAAGCTAGTTCAAATAAAGAAAGCTGTATTTTCTTCCCACTGTTCCTTCAATTGCTTACACGCCGAGGTGGCGGGATAGTTAGCAAGTTCTACTTGTAAGTGGGTTTGTAAGGAGATCGCGGATTTTACAGCTACTGCGTCGGACCCAATTAGATGAAGTCCGAATGCGTAAACGTCGGTGAGGGAACCTTTGAGTGCACATAAGGAAACCATTACTGGTAGAAATCCCTGAGGCTTACACTACGATGTATCCCGTTTCGTATGTGCTGATTTCAGATGTTTTATTTGTAATTTATTTTGATGTTGCAATTTGTCATTTATAATTTCCGAACCGGTTCGCGAACCGGTTCAGCGCCCCGAACCGGTTCGCGAACCGATTCGCGGATCGAATTAATCGAACCGGAACTGAACCGGAACGAAATAGATTTACCTGAACCTGAACCGTAACCGAACCCGTATTTCTTTCGGTTCGACACACCGATATATATATATATATATATATATATATATAAACGAATATGTGCAGATGAATGAACCGTACTTAATCCAATGAATCAAAGAATTGAAGTTTTCAGGAACCCGCCGAAAGCCAAAAATTGGCGCCAATTTTTGGCTTTCGGCGGGTTCCTGAAAACTTCAATTCTTTGATTCATTGGATTAAGTACGGTTCATTCATCTGCACATATTCGTTTATATCCTTCTCGGAGACCACATACGATGGTGTGAAGTGCCCATGTTATATATATATATATATATATATAACAACTTTGGAACATAGGTATGCATTTTTGATTTCGTAATAAAAAGTAAAAGAAAGAAGTAATGTGACAAGCGTCAACTACTTTTTGGCAATTTTGTGTTACTTCTGCGATGCAGTAACTGATTACTGTAATCACTCACATTTTTAATGAAGTAATTGTAATTGTAATTGGTTACCTTTGTCAGTAACGCGTACAAGACTGTTTTTTATAAAGGTATTTGTAACATTATTGAATCACTGTCAATTTTCCCATTTGAAATAAGCTTGCAGGACGATGACAGACAACAATAAGACGTAGTAATTAATCGGCTTACAACAAAGTGGGCCATTGGTAAAACATTACAAAGACACAGTAAATATAAAGATCATCTTGCGGGCCAGTTGGTGAGACATATTAAAGTATGGGATAGCGCGACACGGAGAAGAAACGTAAACAATAAGATAGCGTTCTGTCTCGTCTCCCTCTTTACGTTTCCTCTCCGTGTCGCGCTATCCCCTCAACACATTAAACAAGGATACGAAAATACAGAATTTGTGCTATTCGGCGTGCAAAGAATTAAGTGCAGATAAGCACTCTTCTGTTTGTACAAGGGCCGGAAGTATCAGCTAAGGCAAAGGAGCTCTTAGCGCTAAGGATCCCGCAATGCATTCTTACTGCCTCGGCCGCCACGGCAATGACACAAGGCAACACGTCCCAAGACATGCGGGCATTTGAGATGCCGCGTCACGCTCATATCGAACATGCAGAGCGTCTTATCGATACCATCGCCACAACTCTGTCCTTGAGATAAGGTTGCAGTTCATCTCAAGAGATTAACGCGCCACGGGAGCTTTTTTTACCACTTCTGCAAACACTCCTTCAGGCTCGCTCATATTCCCGCTTCTTGAACTTTTGACAGAACTGCAAAAACTCTGCGATGAAGTTCGGGTTGGGGAAGTTCCCTGAGACCACGTGGCCATCAAAACAGTTCTTCATTGAGTGCGCACCAACACTTCAACCAGCGCAGTGAAGGCACCATTTAAAAACTTGCTCTATTGTTTGCGTGTTGCACCAAAGTTGTTTTTTTTATATACCGTAACGTAACCTATAGAGTCACTAATTAAGCTGCGCTAGAGAGTAGTGACAACTGAATCATCTTGGTGCTTAAAAAAGGTTACCATTTATCGGAAGCTTCATCAGAAATCACAGTAGACTCTTTTCGTATTCTGAAAATGTTACACCCTTCCGCGACCGAGAAAAAAAAATGATATCGCCTTTGCTTTCTGACACCGCACATCCAAAGCTCAGGAAGTTGCAATTTCAAGTGGTAACTATCGCCAGTTGGCCCGCTCTACAATAAGTACCGAAATGGAGTGACTGCACTCTAAGTGTAGCTTATGGCTCTGGCATGAACCAATGTGAATCTTCCATCGAGGTTTCAAACTCCAACTGTCTACAACTCGCGGTAATAACTTCACAACGGTGAGCTTGTCCAGTGAACCAGAACATGGATGCGGGGTAGGGGGTCCTTTGAAGGGAACGTATGAACTGTCCTTGTACTGCTGCGATGACGCGAAGCAACTGGTTGTAGGTTGTCATGGTGGCGGAGCACAAGGTAGGCTTCGATCCAGGCAACGTGACCTGAGAGGGCTGGTTGACACTCTGTACGATTCCATAAGGTGGTTCCTTCTTTACTGCCGACCGTATTAGCTCGGTGACCTGAAAAACACTGGTAGAGCAAGTATGCCAGTTATGCCGTTATAAACGGAAACACAAGGAAAGTTGCTCTATGGCTACAACGCTACAAGGACAGCTCCGAGACAAAGCCTCACACGCTTGCATTTGACCATGAAAGGTCGTCCCGGTTGCCCGACGTTAGTTACATAATTACCATAAAAACGTACAAAAACGCCAACAAGATTAACAACTGAAATTATTAATTGATGAACCAATCTTGGGGTAAATTTTTTCTAACTGTGTATTACTAATTGGGGCGGAAGAGAACTAGCACATGAGGGTATACAAGAAGCAAGAAACGTAATACTGTCGGACAGGCTTCGGCGGTGGTTCGACGCATATCCGTTCCATGGACTTCAGCCTTTGAGCCAGAAGCGAACTTATGTTTTATATATTATATTGTTGGATCATATCTCCACAATGTTTTGCAAAAACTAGAAAATTTGTTCCGCCGTTCCTTCAAAGGTGAAAGAACGGGAGGGATTATTTGGTCTTGGATATTGAGGTGAGACGTCCATTATCAGTTCAATAGGTAAATCCTAATTATTTTGCGTAAATAAAACGATAAAAAAAAACACAGCGGATATTTTGAAAGCAGCAAGAAATGAGAGTCTTCAGGTAATTCCCTCAATCTGGAAGCGATCGTTACTCATTGACTGAAATCCGATACCACCGGAAAGGTGCTAGCTGTAAATATTTTTTTTTAGGACGAAGAAAGTGTGTTGTTCAATAGACACTTTCCAAAAAAAAGTGCGCGTGATCAAGAACCTGCAGTATCAATTACCTGTATCCTGCATTGTGTGGACACGTAGTCTGATCCTGTGTTGGACACAAGGGCTACGAAAGCATTCAGCGTGAACTTGGCTCAGCTCCTATCGGGTGCCAGTGGCGCTTTGGCGTTTGGTGAGGATTTGGTTCCAATCACACGCTTATTGCCCACGCAATTTCCATCGCAAATCTTGCTTGAAGGAGTTTTAAGAAAGGTATATTCGGAGGGTTATTTATCCCAAAAGAAAAAAGCATAATACGTACGTGATGGTATCCTTTTGCATTTTGTTTTCGTCGGGACGGCGCCATCTCAGAGATGATTCTACACGTGACTGGTGTAGTAGTTTAGTACAAAAAAAGATTCTGGGATATATTTTGATTTTGTTCGCATTTCTTTCAAGCTCTCAAATGACGTCGTTTTTTGTTTTAGTCTGTAAAAGAGAAGCAAGATGTCGAAAGCATTACATCTAGATGTAGTCGGGGAACAATTATAAAGACAAAATGGTAGCTGCAGTTTACCACAAAGAGACTCCGTGGAAACTCCCCTTTAGCACCAATTGTTGAACAGGCTTGACTGGTCCTGCTTACGAGGGATTACTGTAAGCGTTCGCTTCTAAGTAAACTGTCGTAAGTACCTTTATAATATAGGTGTTTAATCGGTTCTGTTTGTTAGGAAACTCAAAAGCAGTAAAGTATGTCACCATGCTATAAATCGTAACACCTTTAGAGCCAGCTGAAATGCAGCCAGCCAGAGAGCTAGAAGAAGTTTAAATCGTTGCTTTTTTGTTTGGCTCTTATTATTTGCATTTCCCGCTTACAGAAATGCATATTTGCTGTGTCGAATGAACGTCTCTGCATAGGAATTATTTTAAAACATATACAGGGTGTTTAATTTCACTTCAAACAGACTAAAAAAAACAAAAAAGGCTGAGAGTTAAACCAGAGCTATCTTTTCCATATCCTTACCATGCTTGGCGGAAATTAGATGAGCGGATAATCATCGTCGTAAGTTGACTAATTAACTAAGATCCGCTAATGACGTTCTAAATTACTGGCTTGCTTCAAATCTGTTTATCAACAA
Organism: Ixodes scapularis; assembly: GCF_016920785.2. Taxonomy (NCBI): domain Eukaryota; kingdom Metazoa; phylum Arthropoda; class Arachnida; order Ixodida; family Ixodidae; genus Ixodes; species Ixodes scapularis. Next base: position 109,529,137 of record NW_024609881.1, read on the forward strand.
ACTCATGGTGATAGACTAAACTGAAGCAAAATAGATCAAAAACACGCATTGAACGGACATAACGTGTCCGTTCTCTGATGGTTACAAAGTACTTCTCTCAATTGCTTGATATCTGAAAATTTGAATCCAAATAAAACTTTGACCCGTGTAATATGTGCATTCAATTGGCATCAGTTCAGTTAAAGTACGTAGGGTTGTTAGCTGATGTCCCTATTGAAAAAAAAATCCTACATTATTGGCCCATATGGCGAATATATGCCTTTATATATTTATTGGACACAATCTTATACTTATAATGCAATTAAATGCAAAGGGGCAAGCGACCTGGACAATTTTCATCACAATCTTATACATTGTTTTATGGAAATGTCAGTAAGAAAAATTGCTGACAAAAAATGCCTTTTGGTAAAATTCGAGCATCGGGCCGAATTTGACCTTGAGTTGTGTTTAGAGCTTCACTTCGTAATAAGGTCGAGTATAACCTTGTGTTGTCGCGCACAACAGCAATGTTGGCGCTGCTAAACGGAATCGTATGTTGCGTAGCTTTCAGGTCTCCCGCATGATATCGAGCGCGAGATTCGTAACGCTCTCGCCTCGACCGCTTTGTCTCTGGAAAGCTATAATCCAACATACTTCACCGACAATTTAAGAAACACAGGGCGTTGCCTGTCCCAAGCATCGTATCATCATGGCTCCGCATCCAACAGATTTTCAGCCTCAGCAGATAAGGATGCGGAAGAGCCAATCACGAGGCGAGAAGCGTGAGCAAGCCACGCCCTGTATACCTTGACCTGCCGGCGACTATGCGAAGAGCAAGTCCTCTGCTTCCTGCTCAAGGGTTGTGGTGACGTCAGAACGAGGCCGAGCTGTGATTGACTCTGATTGAAAGGATAGTGGGTAGACCTCCATTCAAGGTGCCTTGAGGCCTGCCCACTATTTTTTTTTCGATCAGTCAATAAAAGCTCCGCGTTTTGACATCCTCGCAACTTCTGTCCTAGAAGCAGACGAACTTGCGGTACGCATCTGAGTTTGACCGAGGTCATTTGTGCATTTCTTTGATATCGGTTAACATACACAGCGTTGTTAACTGATACGTCAGTCAGTATAACTTTACCACGAAGCATTCCGTGTCATTACTGACATATAATGCCCAGTGGTAACGTTCGAGCGCACCGGCTCAACTTGTGCTATGCATTCGGAACTCTCTTCCGGAATGAGCATATGGTGCGATCGTTGTGTTGTGAGTATACAACAGCTATATGTTGCGACACCTTAACAAAATCGAATGTTGCATGTCGGCCGTGCCTTCGTGCATCGTTCCGAGCACGGGGTTACCGCCCTCGTGGCGATTTTCATCACGTGCTTCCAAACCTATGCTTTCACGTCTTTTTGTCTTTGGACCGCCGCTGCGAATATCTCGCTCGCTCGAGAAAGCTGGTGAGCCAAGTGGCCGTGTCAGCTTTTTTTTCTGACCGCTAGGGTTCGTTGTTTTCACAGAAGTCGCCAATACTGAGAGTCACTATGAAGTAAACCAGAGTATACAAGGGCGAGTCCCTTGCGCTCGCGTTTACACTGCCTGCGCTCGGGCTTATTGTCGTACTACCCTGTTTCTCGTACCACACGAATGAACCACTCGTCGTAGATAGTCGGAACTCCGCGCAAACGTAAGACAAGTGGTGTGAATAGTATCTAGTTTAAGTTGACGACCTTATAATAAAATTAGTTAAACCAAGAAATTATATTTCGGGCGCCTGCAACATTTAGTTTCGTAAACAAAAAACAAACGCGCAAGAAAAAAATCCTGTTTTTTTATTAAAATAACATTTACGGGCATCCAGAACACAATTTCTTGGTTCGGCCAAGGTCTTATACGTTTGCATTCTATCTCAGCCGATAGCGTCGCATTCAGACGGAGTTTGAGCATTCTGTGATCGCTAGTTTTCTTATATGGGTCGAAAAGCAGTTTCTTTTCTATTGGGCCCTAGATATTTCAAGGCTCACGTAGATCATACACTATTTTTCATGTAAGATTTCTGGAAAGCTAATTTGTAATCTCTAGCGGTGTGACCTTATAGAGCATCTATATAGTGCGTCCCACATACTCATAAGCCGCCACAAAGCACATAGAAGAAGCGATGTGTGTGGCTTCACAAAATGTTGCCAACGACGTGCTAAAAGCCGCGCTAAGAAATGACAGCTTCATCCCTAACGCTGTCCAATGAACTACAGCATCAAGAAGACGTAGAACACAAAGCCAACGCGAAAGGTTAACGAGCTCTTAGGAACTTACTTTCCGAGACAATGAGAGGACCTAGACGTGAAAGGAAATCAGAAGGTATTATTTCCGAAACTTGGACGATATTCTTGTAAACAGGCGGCTCGGCAGGTGGCATCTGAGAGTGCGTGGCCTGCCCCCTTACAAGGGCAAAGTGCGCGCGCTTCAAAGCCGGCCTGGGAGCTAAGCCGGAAGTTTACACCCAGCAAGCGTTATGCAGGCAAGTATGACGGCAGGTTTCAACATCTTTCGTTTCAGTGTGATAAACTCTCTTGGAACCGCTTCTAACCTCTTGAGACGAGAGATCACACTGGCGCCATCTTTCGGGCAGCACCCGAAATACTTGCACTCTGCGCATCTTTTACTCATCATTTCTTCAAGATAGGCTTAAAGTAAATTTCACAATTTTATAAAGCGATCATTTCTTGTACTCAGCGCGTAGATTTGATTTGGCAACTACAGAAAGAGAGAGAGAGAGAGAAACAAAACAAGAAATCAACAAACAAAAACAGCTGGCATCTTTAGAAGCACGAATCACCACCCAGCTCAGCTACAAGCAGTCATTACACGGAGGTCGGACGTGTTCCAGGGCTGCAAAATAGATGGCGCTTGTGTATCAGTGAATTTCCTTGACGTAGGCGGCTATAACGCAGTCATTTACACTCAAACGAAAATCTATGAATCAGCCTTGACAGTAAATTGGATGCTTTCTATGCAGGCATGCCGCCACAAGAAACTTTTCAATAAACAATGCCCAGGCCGGCGTAAACTTATCTATATTATTGACGTTGGAAATATCCTTCAAACTCGCGATATTATTTTGCACGCTGAAGATACTAGCTTGTTCTTTTCTGGTAATTATTTGCATGATCTTCAAGCTGCGGCTAATTTGTGGTGAGGTGTGCTATCGTCCTCGTTCGATTCAAATCAGCTACAGTTGAACAGTAACGAAACTAAATATCTAATGGTTAAGCCGCGAAAGAAACCAAATGACTGGAACATTTTCTTATAATTTCAATAATTGCACAATTGATAAAGTTCTTGCCTATAATTTATTCAGGTATTGCATATCTTTTGTGAAAAAACTAGTTATGTATTTTTTTATATAAATGAAATTCATGCGAACAGCTCTCGATCCGTTGGCATCTTATACAAAGTTAGATCGTTGATTTTTAGCTGGATGATGCTTCGGTTATACTGATGCTTAATGCATTCTCATCTTCATTATTTTTTGTTAGTTTGGAGTTCTAGGATTAAAACGAATATAGAAAGGCTTATTATCAGGCAAATAAAGGACAGTACACTGCATCGAAAATTCTAATCGAGTAGTTCATACTGCTTCGTATTTTCTAAAGCACTATTTGCTTATCGGTAACCAATTGTTTAATCTAAATCCTTCAATTTATATACAAAATGATGTTACTCGGGACCAAGATAACCTTTTTTTGAGGTATACCGTCAAAGCAATATTGAGTATAATTTGAGACGTGTATCCTATAAAATACCACACTTAAGGGCAACCTACGGAAATCAGAAGCTTTCATATTTAATACCCTATTTATCAAACAATAATTAAGATACTATGAAAAAAATAGAAAACAGAGTTTCTTTTTGTAACTACGAAAACCAAATAGAAAGGTATCTTCTGTAGTCTCCTACATAATAAATATCGTCTGACGATATATTTCGACAGAGGATTGTATTTAGTATTGACAATGTCTTTATAGTGCTCTTAACGCGATAGCGTTAAGAAACACGTGTCGCAAAAAAAGCCGGCGTCGGAGCTGTGACGTAAAACTCCTGATTGGTCGATAGGATCATGATGTGGCAACCACATGTCCTCGCACGGGAATTTCAAACAACCCAGAACCCTCACGTGAAACGTGACCTTACGCGTGGAGTTAAAGTGGTTAAGAACATTCGAATGTAAAGGTCTTCGCATGTGTCAAATGATTTTAGTTTATAAAAAAAAAATATTCGATTAAAAAAAAATAGATTGAAACAACTTCAGACGGGATGAGAACTCACGCCCATTTGGTTGCGAGTCAAACACGCTACTAACAGAGCTACGCATGGCACGCTTATAAGGCGAACCAGAAGGCGATGCGAACGGGGCCCGATAACGCTATCGCGTTCCACTCTTAAAGGCGAAGCTTAAGCGCCCCCCCCCCCCCCCCCCCCCCACCCAACTTTTCTACATTGTAGACACGATAAATATATGTCGTGTAGATTTCTTTCCTTGTGAATAATATTATATCACTGTTGAATTCTGCGAATATATATTTTTTATATTTATCACCTGTGATTTATTCTTCACTGCTAGCTGTCGCAATGTGTTAGTGTGACTGGGCACCGCCAGGGCAGTATTTCTGCTTTTCTATGTGTTCTCCGGGGACCTTGTGTAAAAAAAAAAAAAAAATAAAAAAAAAATGAAAAATAAAACGTTGCAAATATTTTACACGATGGAGGATTGTCGAAACGATGCCACTTTGGTGCAAGACACTTCTGGCGCTCGAGCCACGGTGAAGAACGCAGCTTAAGCCACGAGAGACTCGCGGGCCACGTCCTAAGAAGCCGCGTTCTGTAAACGCCCCATGGCTGCGTGTTGAGACCTACATGTGCCGAGAAAGGGTGAGGAGGAAACGAGAACTCACGGGGATTTCAGAACGCCGAGAATGATTAGTGGGTAGACCTAAAGCTTGCTGCCTTTGTTTTCACTGCCGTAAAGCCTGTCGAATCGCCACGAGAAGCGACCGCCGAAATGGAAAAGGTGGAGCCGCAGACAACGGGATGAGGGGAGAGCCACGTGACTGGCGCCGCCGCTGCGGCGAGACGCCGAAACACACTTCTCCCGGGCGAATAAGTGTGTTTCGGGTCCTCGCCGCTGCAAAAGCTGCGCGCTGACGTCCAGGTTCCCCAAGAAATGGCTCGCTGATGCTCTGTGCTACCAGATCCTCGCGCTCCAAATCCGCGACCGGGCACTCTATGGCTTGGCCGTCGAACTGCCAGGCTTTGCGAGTATATTGAAGGGGCTATGGTGTTGCTTTAGCGTTCGTGAGTATTTCGCATGCTTTGCCCATTTTCTGAAGCGACGCACGTGCGCTTCCCGGGCTGCGCAGATTACAGGTTGGGCTGTGGATTTGTGAACATTGGAATAGTGTATGGAACGTAGGGCTGAGGGTACCGAGGTTCGTTCCTTACTATCCTCAATGACCACCCTGATCAGCATGCCTAGAAGTATGAAGCTGATTGAGAGAAGAACGATTCCTCCTAGAGTGACCACGATGATTTCCGAGGACTCCTGTTGAAGCCTGGGAAGTGAAAAAAAAAGAATAATTCAGGGCGTTGAAGAACAGTTCGAACAATTCGAGTTACTTCGCCAACTGGCTAACGTTACGATTTGCTTTAAAGAAGGACACGTAATATAAAAAAAAAAAAAAATCTACAATTTTTTTGGTTGGTTTAGTCAATACTGCATATCGATATACTTCGTGTGACCTTATACGATCAGTCAAAAAAAAAAAAACAAATTGTTAGGTCGAGTGATGGTTTGGGTGGAAACAACGCAATATTGCTCTGATTTTCGGGCAAGTGTGCAAGTCAATGCGCGTTGCCACATTAAATTACTCTTCGCCACACATATTCCTCATTCCCATTGGCAGCTGAACCACACCGGCGAAGCAGTTACGAACGCAGTTGTTTGAAGATTCACCGCACTTTCACGCGAATTTGTGATGAAATCGAGCGGATCCGCTGCGGAGTTGCGATTCGAATGCCAGTGTGAATGCAACATAAATGCTCGATCACACATCACCATTTTCTTACGTTTTCTTACGTTACTCAGAAGTCAACGAAACATTCCTGTCTCGTATGTCGCGTGCTAGGCTATACAAACGTGAATTGATAGACACGCTTAATATGAGGCAAATGTGTCCCGGTGAATTTTGCGTAAGCAGACGTAAGCCTCCATAATGTACCGTAACGTCAGAAAACGGAAGTCTTGTAATTCGGACGGCATTGTTTTGTTGCTACGTCTCGAAGAAATCAAAACTACTTTTATGTATCGTCAAGGAGGCTATTTCTGCATGGGCTCTCATAGAGCCAATTAAAAATCTACGCTCCATGTCAGACACATTTGAGTTCATTTGATGCGTAAGATAATTGTCGGCAATCATACAAGGATTTGTCTGAAATCACGAAAACATTTGTTATCCATTTGAAATATTAAAACAGCCTGAAAAAGAGCAAAAGGATATCGTTCGGGCGAGTTCCTGGACGCCGTATCTAATGCTCAGTATGTCGCAGTTTCAAACTGCAATGGCCAGTTGCGCCCGCTCTGCACTGAGCACCAAGATGGCGGCGCCCACAGCAAAATCAGTGCGCGGAGTTTCGGGGCTCTAGGTCTAGCCTATTTAATGGCTCTCGGCTCTTACATGCTCATAAACATAGCAACAGCTGCCGACTTGTTTCGGACTGCTTGTAGTTTAAGGGCTGTCCAGACGCTCGGGCTGCTATAGACGCTTTGCAGCAGCTGTGCATGGACGCCGCCATAACTGACCTTCAGTTTCTGTTTTCTCTTATTCCGTTTATTTCACTTCATCATTACCATAGCAGGCCAGGTTATTGCCACATTATATTCAACTGTGTCCTTTTCTAAAGCATCGGCCTTTGTAGAGGATCGTCAACTACCGTTTCAGTTCCTCGGCATCTCGGTAAGACAAGAGAAGGTCGGCTATGGCGGCTGTAATTTGGCGCGTGTGTAAAGCGTCTATACCATCACTCGAGCGCATGGTTATGTAACGCAGCATGCCTTAACACGTTAGGGTTCATCAGAGCCAGAGGCATTAAACTATAAATTATTCCTTACGTGAGTGTTTGCAGACCAGGGAGGAATATGGGTTCCCTGAAAACAGTATGAGGTCGCCAATTGAGGGGCAGTCTTGCAACACGAGTTTAACACTTTACTTACATTTTCGGTATTTTGTTGATCAAGATGATTTGTTACCTTGGTGAACATCGCCATGGTCCGAGTAAAGCATGTAGACTGTTCCATTAATCGCCAATGCTAGATACCATCTTTGTTTACTGAGTTATGTGACGCATTCTGGGCATGCACAGTAACTCTCTTCTGCGAAATATAAAACATTGAGCTTGTGTACAGAGCCAGGTGACTCAGAAAGTTTTGCATGTGCACTGAAAGGCTATAGGTGGGTAGTCCTCCAGTATCTGGTTTTGATTGCCTGGAGCTGAGCTGGTTTGTTATTCATGCTTGTGAGATTTGCCAGCTGAACGAAGGAAGAAATATGCAAGACAGAGAGAGACAAGGAACATACACATGCACTTCGTTAGACTAACAACCATTAAATGAATAACATCTTTTGAATAACACAAGGAGGAGGTTCTATTTCGCGCCATTGTTTAAACAAAAATCACGCTTGGCAAGGCCATCTCTCAACCTTTCTGGCAAAAATGCTATCACAAGTTTAGACAAACGACCTTTTCAGAATACCCAACTCTTACCGAGGAATCTGCTGCCTTTAGGAAATGGGATGCAACATTGTTTCAGGCATTTCCATCGATATAAAAGACATGTACTATTCCATTCCCCATTGCCAATCTTCTACCGATCCTTCGTACAACAATCGAACAGCAAGGCGTCCAACGCTTCCAAAATGCAGCAGGGATGAACCTCTACAGCTTCTTGGAGCTCCTAGGTATCTACCTTATGGCGACTGTTGTGTCTCACCAGGACCAGCAATATGTACAAAAATCTTCTTTTGCATAAATCCCGAGCATAAATCCCGACCTTGCAGCATGCGGGAAGACCATCCAAGATAATCTGAAAGATCATAGCATCGAGGCCATCTTTCGATATGTAGATGACTTTTTTGTACTCTGCAACTCTGAAGTAAAGCTGTCCTGGACTCTCTTTCACCCATGAACTTCCTGTAAACCGCTGTATTCGGTTTCTCGATCTCTCTAACAGTTCACAAGCACACACGTATGCTGGATGTATCAGGTTAGATCATGTAAAGAATTTTTTTCCGAGTGATTCCGAACATTCAAAAACTGTTAAACGAAATTTGGCTACTACAGCTCTTGTCTCGGCACTACAGAAATCTTATCCCGACGGGCTCGAGCGCAGTTTTCAAACACAGATCTCAAGGCTTCAAGACTTTGAGAAGCAAGTACGGCGCAAACCAATGGAGACTGCACAACCTAAAAAAAGTATCCTTCTCAACCTAAAGTGGTGTTGCCATATACACATCGCCTGAAAAGGTCGCTGACCGACATGGAGTACAAGTCGTTTTCTCAGCTCCCAACAAGGCATATGCCATGTGCCGCAAGGTTAACGGTGAGGTCGACAACAACGAAAAGAACTCGTGCGGTACCGCACGCAGGGCTCAATACGCCCCACGTGAAAGCGCTGTTGTTTACAACATCCCACTGTCATGTGGGAAATGTTACATCTGACAGACTGGGCGCTGTATCAATGACCACACCAGAGAACACGCCGCTTCTGTTTGCACAATTGCAGCAGGGGGCCATCTTCCAGCGCGTTGTCGCAAATGCCAATGTGCTCCGTTCTTCTCAAACATTACCATCGTGGCTAAACACAAGAAACAAATCGCAAAGAAAATTCTTGAGGCCCTTGCCATTAAGGAGAAGAAAGACGAATGTGTAAGCACTGCCTCCCATCGTGCTACATACAAAAGAAGAGACGTATTTGCAGGGAACGCCCCCTGTGTAAAAGAACCCAAATGAGCCCACAGATGACGTTACTTCTGGGGATACAAGGTTTTCAAGCTGAAGTGATGAAGACGAGAGAAGACGATTTAATCTAGGCAATAATGAAAGTCGACGAAGGAAAAGAAGTTACTCAGTAAATGAAAGTCGACGAAGAAAACGTTGCTATTCAGTAAATGGTTGTTAGTCCAGCGGAGTGCACGTGCATGTTCTTTCGCTCTCTCTATGTTTTATATTTCTTTCTTCGTTCAGCTGGCAAATCTCACAAACTCCAGTATCTTTTTCGTCATCGCGTCTGTTCTCGTGTGAGCATCATATGGCACTTGTATACGTCCCTTCCATTGGTTTCTGAGCACCTCTGCGTGTCGCCAAAAGTATCGTTTTGTGTTCACGTCTTTTGTAGTAAAGTTTTCCGGTCCGGTAAATACTGCCATACAACTCATTTCTACTACAAAAAAAGAAAAAAAATACCGCACAAAATGTAGAATTTTAGCCTAAAAAGAAAGGAAGCGGTGTCTCGAGAAATAGAGACATTTAGCTGACTGTATCCCAAACTCCACTCACCCTTAAAGGGATACGGAAACGAAATGACGTGAGCGCGAGCTCTATAATCCTCGCTTTAAAGTCGGCCAGCGAGAAGCCCAATGTGTATCGCGCTCGTGACCTCAATAGTTCATGCACGGTCAAGGGTACTGTAGTTGCGTGTCACAATCTCGCCTAGTACCAATATTCGAAGAGGGTACACCTTATGGTCTGTACATAGCTTGCCCGTAATGTAACTTGCAGCCATACTGGTATGTTATGAGCCACAAGCGTTCACCGTGTCAGCTTCCCACCGCAGAAGTAGGAGCTCGAGGGAACCAGTAACTAGAAATAACCGTCAGTACCCAGCAATGGCGTATGGTTAACCTAGAAGAGGTTCCCGCATTCTCAGGTCAAGCTCCTACCTAAGGTCTGCAAAGAACAGCGATACTGATGGTGTGGAATCCACGTTGTAGAAGCATCGTGGAGCTGAGACTACAGTCAAGGCCACAAGCACGAGAACTCGAGGTCGCTGCTTTGAAGCGCTCCTCCGCAGAACGAGCGCTCGCGCAAGAAATGTATGTCTCAAAGCTAGAAGCACTCTCTGGCTCGCGCTTGTAGCTTTGGCTGCAGTCTCAGCGTATGGATGAACATAGTATAGTAAACGCGCTAGCGTTCTCTGCCAAGTTACATTCGGGACTAAGTAACTCCACGAGAGAGCCGTGCTGCCGCGAACTGGCGCTGCTGCTTTTTAGGAACTCACGACGTGACGGCATTCCAATGGAGGTTCACAGATCGGCATCACAGGCAAGTTCACAATTTGTTTATTGGTTTTAAAATTTATTACTTTTTTTTGCTTTTCTGCCTGCAGCCCAAAAGCTCTAGTCTAGGCTACTGTTTCTGGGCTGCGGGCACAACATAGACCCAATCTAAACCAAAGAAATAAGTGAAAACATTGCGTTGCTGGGGGGGGGGGGGGGGGGGGGGAACCCATTAAAAGTATGGTGAACTGAAATTTTGATTTCAGAAAAAACAATGCAGGAGGTGTAGGCGGGGACGCTACAATCCCTACAACACTACTCGTAAGGCGATATCTCGAATGGGGGGCCGTATTTTTGAAAAAAAAAGGTCGAGATTGAACCAGGCCGACGAGGTGCGTGACGTGAAGATACTAGTTTCCTCCTCTGTTCGCTTTGCTCCCTCAAGGCGGCGAGGCGGAGAAGACGCAAGGCCGTTCCCTCTCCTTCTCGGAGAAACATGATGTGTAAATTTCTGTCAAATGCGCCTCCTTTTCTTGAAAAATATGGTCATCCATTCGAGATATCGCTGTATGAGTGATGTTTTTGTGTTTGTAGCATCCCGCTGCACGCTTTTGCCGCCGTGTTTTGTAGAATCCAGATTTCGGTTCAGCATCTCTTAAAAGGGTATTCACACGAGGGAGAAATCCCGGGGATTTCTCCCCGGCACGCGCGCATCACGAGATGAAAACGCGAGGCTTTTGCACATGGCAAAGCCTGACGTTTTCGTCGTGGGATGCGCGTGCCGGGGAGAAATCCCCGGGATTTCTCCCTCGTGTGAATACCCCTTGGTAGAGCTAAGTTTTGCAAGCGGGAGCTCGTGGCGTAACTTTGAAACATGAACGGAGCACGCGTTCGCTAGGCCTGATTTCCGCAGTGTACGCTGAAACTCTCTAATGTTGGTCGCAAACGGCGTTGGCCGTTTGAGCTGCTGCGCTCACCCAGGAGCTACAGAATCCGGCGAGAGTCCGGCAGAGCCCGGAGACGAAGAGTCTACTTCGGTTGGCGCCTCCGGGTTGGGTGCTGCAGGAGGTGGCCGAGGAGGGTTGCCCGAAGACATCGACGACACACTGCCGTTCCACACCTGGAAGCGGCAACAAGCTGGTCCTGAACAATGGTCCTTTTTCCCAGTAAGCCTACGCGCACGCGTACACTCTCTCCCTCGGCCACCTCGTCCCGCTGTTGCCATTTTCGGACCGATATTGTCAGCACCTACACCTTCGCGCGTATTTAGTCTTTTTGACGATTATTTTTGTGAGCATTGATAGTATGGGGCACAAAAACAAAATGAGAACCGATACAACGTCCCGATGCCGATATGTCTTCACGAGTGAAGTCATGTTGGGCTAACCTTCATTTGTAGTTCGCAGATAACCCCTCAGGGTGGTGCTCGTTACTAAAGGAAGGTTGCGCGAGCGGCAGTTGCGGTGAGCGGACGTGTTTCCTGCTTCTCCTCGAGCATCCGAAGCTAAGTGCCAGTTTTTCTTCTTTTCTCTCCCTTTTTTTGAGAGTTGATTGGAAGTGACTATGCGGTAACAGTATTAGGTTTGAACAGCAGCAGTTGAAGTTAGTTTCGCAAAGTAGGCTCTGTTTGAATTTTTGGCGGGAAGGGGCGGTTTGTTCCCGGTCTAGACATGGGTCTAGGTTTGGGTCGTCATAACAAGGGTGGGGACGGGTTGGTGCAGTGCGAGGGGTGTGGGAGGTTGTGTTACCTAGAGGAGACGGGTTTCGAGAGTCTGGAGAAGGCGGCGGGGATGAGTTCCGAGTGTCGGCTTTGTGTGAAGCTTCAGCAGGTAACTGAGGAATGGGAGGGTAGAGTTCGGGAGATTGAGGCCCAGCTTAAGGCAGAAGGAGAGGAGCGGGTGGGTCTCGAGGCCCAGGTAGAGGAGCTGACTAGGCAGCTTAATCATGAGAGGGAGCAGCGGGTCGGCCTCAAGAAGCAGGCAGAAGAGCTGGGGGAAGTATGGAAGGCGGGTTTAGAGGAGCGTAAGAGGGAGTGTGACAGTAGGGTAGAGCGCCTGGAAGGGGTAATTCGAGCGAGTGAGAGTAGCGAGGGAAGAAAGGAGGAAGTGTCAGTTCCAGCGGGACGAACCACCAGTCTGCAGGCTGGGGTCCCTGGTGGTCGGGAGACCGGCCTGTTGGCTGGCGGGTTCGACGAAGCTGGAGAGCTGATTGACCCTCAGCTCAATGGCGCCTTCGAGCAGCAGGCGTCGGGCAGTCAGATAACAGGATATAAGTCGCAGGACAAAGGCGCGCAGGCACCAGGGGGATCTAGGGTACTATTAGTGGGGAGCTCTAACGTAGCACGGGTTAGGAGGGGTGTGCATAACAGGGTGAAGGAAGACCAGAGGGTAACCGTAGAGGTTCAGCCAGGGAAGTGTATGGTGGATGCTATGACCGCAGCACGTGAGGGGGTGTGGGATAACGGGGAGGGAAGGAACCTAGTAGTAGTTCACGCGGGGCTTAATGATGTGCTCAAGGGCTAGGAGCCAGAACTTCGGAAATCAGCTAAGCGTGGGAATACGTAAGCTGAGGGAAGTGTCTGAGAATGTGCACGTGGTTGTGTGCACCATTCCAGAAGTTCGGGGGCAGTTCGGGTTAACGGAGAGGAGGGTTGTCGAAGCCAACAGAGTAATTAAGGGTATGAGTCGACAGCTTCGTACGACGTAATGGAAGTAAACAGAGAAGTGTACGAGGCTGGCTCCCGCCCTTTTGCAGATGGCATTCACTACAGTGAGGCCACGGGCTACAGGGTGGGGAATAGGATGGGCCGCACGGTGACTGCTTTTTTAGGGGTCCGAGGGCCCTGGGGGCACTGAAGTAACTGAAAACCCAACAAAGTCAGGAGAGGCACCCAAGGTTAAAAAGAGGAGAAAACGTAAGAACAGGTATAAACAAACAGCGCAATCAGACATTGGATATATTGTAAGGCTCTGGATGGATAGATGGGTTTAATACAATGAATGAAGTTTGATTAAGATGGTGCGTCCACGGTGACCGTTCGATGCAGATCCGAGAGAGCTCAGCACGCGCACTGCCATCTCAGCCCCGCTTCTTCTTTCTTCCTGACAGTATACGTCCCTCGGGGGAAAAGGCCGGTCCACCGGCCGCAGATGTTATGGGACTTGACGGTAGTAGGGTTTGAGTCTCGCAATGTGGACGATATCGGTTGATTTAGAGTGGTGGTGATGCAGTGGATGCACAGGTGTGATTTCGTAGTTTGTGGAGGACAGCTTACGAGAGATTCGAAATGGGCCCTTGAAGCGTTTCTCAAGTTTTTCGCACCTTCCAGTCTGACGAGAAGGTGTCCAGACAAGAACCTCGTCGCCAACATTGTAGGAGACGGGAGGGTGGTGCTCGTCGTGACGAATGATCTGTTGTTGTTGAGATTGCAGGGTGCGAATGCGTGAGAGCTGTCGAACTTCTTCAGCATGAGAAAGGACATCTTGGAGGTATGTGTCGAGTGAAGTGTCATCAATGTACGGTAACAGCGTGTCAATGGTGGACATCGGTTCCCGTGCATATAAAAGATAGTAGGGTGAATATCCTGTAGTAGCCTGCCGGCTGGTGTTATAGGCATATGTTACGTATGGCAGAATATCGTCCCAATTATCCTGGTCATCTGTAAGGTACATCGAAATCATATCGACTAGGGTGTGATTCAGTCGTTCTGCCAAGCCATTCGTTTGTGGATGGTAGGCAGTGGTTATATGATGAATCGTGCTTGCGAGGCGGCAGACTTCTTGAAGAAGGGTCGCCATGAAGGGTGCTCCTCGGTCCGTGATAATGGATTGAGGAGCGCCGTGTCTTAGAAGAACGTTGTATAGAAAGAAATCTGCTGCATGAAGGGCTGTCGCTGCCGGGAGCGCCTTTGTTTCGGCGTATCGTGTTAGGTAGTCACCTGCTACAATTATCCAGCGATTTCTTGCCTTTGTTTGAGGAAAAGGGCCAAGGAAGTCAATTCCAATGCGTTGAAACGGTTGGCGGGGTGGAGAAATTGGCCGGAGAGGTCCGGGAGGCGGTTGTGTGGGTCTTTTTTTGGTTTGGCATAAGTGGCAGGCTCGCACATATTTGTTAATTGTTCGCTGCATGCCGGTCCAGAAGAATTTGTCACGAATTCGAAAGTACGTTTTAGAAAATCCGAGGTGCCCGGCTGTGGGATCGTCATGGTGAGCTTGAATTATGTTTGTTTGTAGGTGACGGGGTACTACGAGAAGCCATTGCCGTCCTTGGGGTTCGCAGTTACGTCTGTAGAGAACGTTATTTCGAAGAGAAAAGAGGCGGGCACGTCGGTGAACGTACTGAGGGCAAGATGTTGTGGAACCTTGCAAGTAATGGATCAGTGACCTGACAGAATTGTCAGTGAGCTGCGCTGATGCCATGTCGAGATTATGAAGGGTTGCCGTAATGTCTGCTGTGTGATGCTCATAAGAAAGGGGCGCGTTGTTGGGGAGAGGACACCGGGATAGACTGTCGGCGTCGAGGTGTCGCTTGCCTGATTTATATACAACGGTAAAGCGGTATTCTTGGAGTTTCAAGGACCAGCGGCCAAGGCGTCCTGATGGGTCTTTTAGGCTGGCAAGCCAGCATAGCGCATGATGGTCGGTGACAATACGAAAGGATGATCCATATAAGTAAGGGCGAAATTTGGAAATTGCCCAGATAACTGCTAGGCATTCCTTTTCTATTGCTGAAAAATTGCGTTCGGCTTTGGTGAGGGTTTGGCTAGCATATGCGATGACACGCTGCTGGTTGTTGTGATGTTGAGCAAGAACAGCACCTATTCCCTCTCCGCTCGCGTCGGTTCGAATTTCGGTGTCCTGACGTTCGACGAAGTGACCAAGAACAGGGGCTGTGGTCAACGCATTTTTAAGTGTTCGAATGACGTATGTTGATCTGGACCCCATCGAAAAGAGATGCCATTGCGTAGCAGTTGATTTAAAGGTTCAGCAATGTGAGAAAATTGATAAATAAATTTTCGAAAGTAGGTGCATAAGCCTAGAAATGTCCGCACATGTTTGACGTTTTGTGGAAAAGGAAATTCTGATACGGCCCGTACCTTCTCAGGATCTGAGCGTACTCCATCGGCACTTACTATATGGCCGAGCACTTTAATTTCCTGGGCGCCGAAAGTGCACTTTTTGCTGTTCAATTGGAGCCCAGCAGTACGAATGCATTCAGGAACTGTGCGGAGTCGTGAGATGTGTTCCTCAAATGTTGGAGAAAAGACCACAATATCGTCGAAATAACAGATACAAATATTCCAAGATAAGCCACGAAGTAGAGCATCCATCATGCGCTCGAATGTGGCAGGCGCATTGCAAAGCCCGAAAGGCATAACGTTAAAATGGTAAAGGCCATTATACGTTATAAAGGCGGTCTTAGGTTTATCACTAGGGGCAAGGGGAACTTGCCAGTAACCGCTTCGAAGGTCCATTGATGAGAAGTAGGACGAGCCTTGTAGCGTGTCGAGTGTATCGTCAATTCGTGGCAAGGGGTAGACGTCTTTTTCCGTGACTTTGTTCAGGCGGCGATAGTCCACACAGAAGCGCCAGGTGCCATCTTTCTTTCGAACAAGGACGACGGGGGACGACCAAGGACTGGACGAAGGCTCGATCACTCCTTTTTCTAGCATGTCATCAATTTGTTGTTTAATTATTCGACGCTCTGCGGCAGAGGTTCGGTACGGTCGGCTTCGAAGTGGGTGTGGGTTACCGGTATCAATGTTATGTTCGACAAGCATCGTGCGGGCTAATGTTTGGGCGCTGAAGTCGAAAATGTCTTCGTAAGAGTGGAGTAGAGAGTCCAATTTCTGAAGTTGGTCTGGGAGGAGAGCTCCGTCTATCATCTTATGTCTGTGTTCGGTGAAGTTATTGTCGGTGAGGGACTTGGTATTTGCAGCAGTAGGGACAAGTGTAGTGAAACTTTCCTCAATATGCATCTGGAGTGTGGCGATGCGACTACCTCGAGGAAGTACCTGCGACTGGACTGAAGTGTTGGTGATCCAGATGTTACATTTATCTCGTGCGATGGATGCAAGAGTATAAGGTATGACGATTCCTTTCTTTGTGAACGTAGCATGAATAGGTTCGATGAGTCCGAAGGTTTCATTGACTGAGTTCGGAACAATGAGAGTGGCAGCAACGGGTCATAGTCTATATGAAGGACGGTAAGTGGGGTCTCAATATGTTCCCAGATGTCGACTGAAGAATTCAGATGAATTTCACGATTTTCACAGTCGATGAAGGCGGCGGTTGAAGAAAGAAAATCCCAACCAAGAATGACGTCAGCGATGCAGGTGGTAAGTACAGTGAACATGACAATGTATCGGTTGTCACCAATCCTTAAGTGCGCTGTACAGTATCCGAGAGGGCGCACCAAATCACCATTGCCCATGCGGAGCAGGTGGCCCTCAGATGGGGGCGTGAGGACTTTTCGCAAGTGTCGACGGACGTTCTCGGGAATGCACGACTTTGCTGCGCCAGTGTCGACTAAAGCAAGAAAGTTTTGATGTCCAATTTCCACATTCAAATTCGTTGGTCCCGCAGAAGGAGGGTTTTTCGGATATTGTTGAGGTGCAGCCTGACCTTCATTGTCGATGCAGGCTGCGGTTTTTAGTTTGACTGTTGAGACGTCGGAGGGATGGGATCAGTGAATGGGGAAATAGAGCGGCGACGACGAGGGTAGGGCGACGGTGAGCGACCACGCCGGGGTGAAGGTTGCGCGGCGGGGCTGGTTGAGCGTTCATGAGAAACGATTCCAGTGTTAGTGTTGTCGGCGTAGGGTCGTGAGAAGCGGCGAAAAGACGAGTTATCTACTTGCCGGTAATTATAAAAAGGATGGTGGTCTTCGAAGGTGTTGCGGTCTCGAGAAGGGAGCATGGATGGGGGGGTTTGTATCATTTAATCGGCGCCGACAGTAGCGGAGGACGTGGCCGGGAACGTGGCAATAAAAACATATTGGTCGGTTGTCATGGGTCCTCCAGACATCGGCTTGACGGCGTGTTTGAGGAGATTGTCGCGGTCGTGGTGCATAGGAAAGGGGAAGTTGCTGGTATGCGCACAGGGGTGTTGGCGGGTGTGCGGCAGGGGCATAGGGGGGAGTGCTGTGCGTCAGGGGCTCTAAAGCAGAGCGAAGTTCATCTCGGATAGCTGATTTGATGTCGTGGCGCTCATTGGATGGCTGGGATGCAGGTAAAGGTGTGCGCTGCTGCCCAAGAAAATATCTAAGTTCTTCGCGGATGATTGTACGTATCAGGTTCGAGAGGTTTGTGTCGGTGTGCGAAGCAAGAGACACCTCAGGAAGGCGTTCGAACGGCCTCTTGAGTATTCGCGCGTTGTCGAGCTCTTCGTACTTCCGACATTCAGACACCAGTTGAGCTACGGTCGGCGGAGACTTGGGGGCTACGATGGAAAATAATTCCTGTGAGAGCCCTTTGAATAGGTGGCGGATCTTGTCATCTTCGCTCATCTCGGGGTCGACTCGGCGACACAGTCGGAGGACATCTTCGATGTCGGCGGTTGACGATTCTGCTGTGGACTGGTACCTGTGTTGTAGTTGGTCTCGAGCCTTCTCTTTGCGGTGTTCGGGTTGACCAAAAGCGTCCGCAAACGCGGTTTTGAAGCCGTCCCAAGAATCGATGGTTTCTTCGTGGTTGTCAAACCATCGGAGCGATGCGTCTTTGAGAAAGAAGACCACATTGGCGAGCTTGAAGGAGTCGTCCCATCCGTTGTGTTGACTGACGCGCTCGTAGTTCTTCAGCCAGTCATCCACGTCTGAGTCCGTAGAGCCCGTGAATATCTGAGGGTCTCGCTGTCGATGTTTTATAGTCACAGCGGGTGTAGAGCGGGTTACGGTTGTGTTACCTTCTTGGTTAGCCATGGGCGGGCGTTGGGTGGTCTGTCCACTGCGTAGCTCCAGGGTCGGGGGTGGCGAGGTGTGGCGAGGGGTAGGAAACCGCTGACCTCCACCAACCTGTAAGGCTCTGGATGGATAGATGGGTTTAATACAATGAATGAAGTTTGATTAAGATGGTGCGTCCACGGTGACCGTTCGATGCAGATCCGAGAGAGCTCAGCACGCGCACTGCCATCTCAGCCCCGCTTCTTCTTTCTTCCTGACAATATTAACATGCAGGGTGGTAGAAATAGGTTAAAATGGGAAGGGGTAGAGGAGCAACTAAGAAAGGAGGATTTAATGGTGTATAAGTTTGTGGAAACACATCTCACAGACATGAAGCAGCCACCTTGCAACCCTGACTATGTGTGGGAAGAACGCAACAGAATGGAGGGAACGAGGAAGGGAGGTGGAATTGGAGCATTTATTAAGAAGAATATGAACTTTCAAAGGATCAGAAATGAGTGCGCCGAACATTTGTGGCTGAAAGGAAAAGTCGCTGGGGAATCAACAGTCTTTGGAGTTGTTTACTTATGGACAGGGACAGGTGCTAAAGAGTAAAACAGAAAAATGATTGATTGCATATCAAGAGACATTAGTGAACTAGGGGAAGGCTCCGAAATAATTATTATGGGAGACATAAATGCCCATATTGAGGGTCTGGATGAGTATACGGACTCAACTGGAAGCATATTACTAGAGCTGGTGGAAAAACATGACTTAGTTTTATGTAATACCAGTCAGAAGTGTGACGGGCACATAACTTGGGAAACTGACAACCTACATTCAACCAGAGATTACGTACTCATGTCACACAAAATGTATGGTTACTTATAAGTAATGAAAATAAATGAAGAAGGTTTCAAAAGTCTTGGTAATGATCACAAACGTATTAAGCTGAATTTTGCCAGAGAAGTAAATGCTGAAACTAGACAACATAATTCAAAGCAAACTTTCTGCAGCGACAAAGAGTTGGAAATAGTTGTTGAAAGAATAGAGGCAGCAGTTTCAGGGCAACGGTATACAGATTGGACATATGAGAGACTAACTAGGCTTTTGCTCTGGAACTAGACAAAGTTCAGAGTAAACGAAAGGGGAAGCAAGGACATAGACCAAAAAGCTGGTGGGACAAAGAAGTGAAGCAAGCGATACAAAAACGTCAGGAAGCCTCTAGAGAACACAGGTATTCCAAGCGTAGTGGAGAGTCCGAAACGGAAGTAAAAATAAAATGGGACAATTTTATAACATGTCGCCGAGAGGCATCCAGTTTGATTAATACGAAAATTCAGAGAAAGAGTGGGGAATGGATGAGTAATGTAAGTAAGAAAGATACAAACGCTGCCAAGAAGTTTTGGGAGCTCTTGAACTCACTCGGTGAAACGACGCAAGCTAGACAGAGGTTCATACTCTCTCATCAGGGAGATCAATTAGAGGGAGATGATGCGGTACAATATTGTCACGGGTGGTGGCCAAAAAAAAAAAACAATAAATAAACAGGAAGAAATAAACGTTTAATGTGGCGAACTTGTGCCAAATCTAAAAGGGTACAAAAGATAACAGCGAGTTTTAGTCGACCGTGTTTCCCCCTCCGCTCAGCACCTCCGCTACTCGGAACTCTACAGCCAAGGCCATCGGCGCGCAGGCGCACTGGCGGTTTCTTCGTAGCGGAGGCTTAGCGGAGTGGGAAATACGGTCTACTAAAACTCCCTAATAACAGAGCGTCGCGGGCGTCGAAGTCGGCGTAGCAGCATAGTCGAACGCTGGGGCGAAACTGACTGCGGCTTGCCACGCGGATCCCTTTTTGTACACGCGTGGACTTCTCGAACAATCGACCGTGGAAGGTTCGCGCATCGAACATTCTGACCTCGAACATTCAACAGAGATCTCGAGTTTCCGAGAACAGTAAATTGCAACAATAAATAAAAGACATGTCGCGACCAGGAATCGAACCCTGGCCTTCCGCGAAGATGGCAATCGCGATAACCGTTAGGCCACGGGCGCACCGGCTACTTGGTCAGCTGCGCTCGCGGCAATATATAGGAGCAGTGATGGAGGAGAAATTTCGGGAGCGGGTACATGTGGAAGATAGGAGAACCGAAGGAAGTAGCAGTCCAGCTTGTGACATCGCGGATTTCGGACAAAGAGAATGGGAAAAGGCGCAACGAACAGTCCCTAGTGGCACGTCGACCGGCCCAATCAAGCTGGTGAAGAATTTGGGTCCTAAATCTAAGGCAAAACTAAGGGAGGTAGTGAGTACCATGATAACAAAAGGAAATATTCCAGATGAATGGAGGCTTAGTAGGATGAGTATGATATGTAAGGGAAAGGGAGATAAGTCTGATATTAGGAATTTTCGTCCCAAAACCGTGACACCTGTTATTTACAGGTTGGTAATGCAGATTATAAAGAACAGACTGAAAAAATGGGTAGATTGCGAGGGCATACTGGGCGAGTTACAGAACCGGTTTCGGAAACAAAGAAGGTTGGAGGACAATTTATTTTCTCTAACACAGTGTATAGAAATAGCGCAAAAACAAAACATACAGCTCTGGCTGGCATTTCTTGATATCAAGGGTGCCTATGACAATGTGAACCAAAGGAACCTGTGGGACATAGTGGAGAGCTTAAACCTAGGTGAAGGACTAACAGCACTATTAAGGAACATTTACAAAGATAATAAGATGAGTATAACATGGGAAGGAAAGGCGACAGGGAAAATAGAGATAAGACGAGGCCTTAGGCAGGGGTGCCCGTTATCGCCTTTGCTGTTTACGTTGTATCTGAAAGGGTTGGAGGATAGACTAGAGAAGAGTGGGCTTGGATTCGACGTTTCGTACAGTAAGCTAGGCCGAAAAATTCAGCAATCCTTACCGGGATTGATGTATGCGGATGATATCGTACTAATGGCTAACAACAGGACAGAGTTGCAGGAATTAATGCGCATCTCTGGTAGGGAAGGAGAGGAATTAGGTTTAGAATTCAGTAGTGAAAAATCAGCAGTCATGATTTTTAACGATGATGAAGTTGAGAGGCTGAAGATACAGAATATTACTATTGAGAGAGCTAGTAAATACAAGTATCTAGGAGTATGGACATGTGATGGTGCAGAATATCTCAGTGAGCATGAAAAGTACATAGTAGGTAAGGGCAACAGAAATGCAGCTGTAATGAAAAATAGAGCACTTTGGAATTACAACAGGTATGAGGAGGTGAGAGAGATTTGGAAAGGGGTCATGGTGCCTGGCTTGACTTTTGGAAACGCAGCGCTATGCATGAAATCCGAAGTGCATGCAAGACTAGAAATAAAACAGCGAGGAGTAGGTAGGCTGGCTTTGGGGGCACATTTTTAAACGCCAAACCAGGGAGTACAAGGAGACATGGGATGGGCGTCATTCGAGAGCAGGGAAGCGGTGAGCAAGATAGAATTTGAGGATCGGTTGAGGCGAATGGATGGGGAGCAATGGGCACGAAAGGTTTTCAGCTATTTATACATGAGGAGTGTAGACACAAAGTGGATACAGCGCACTAGAAAATTAAGACGAAAGTTTTTAGGCTATAGTGGAGATACGGAAGAGCAAGTTTCAGTTAAGAAGAAAGTTAAGGCCACAGAAAGAGATCGGTGGCTAGAGGGAATGCAGACAAAGGCGGCTCTGGAAAGCTATAGATCAAACAAAACAGTTATTGCCCAAGAAACCATTTATGACAATTCTAGGGGAAGCTCATTGTTGTTTGAGGCGAGGACGGGTGTTCTGCGAACCAGAACATACAGAGCGAAGTACCAGGAAATGAATACAGCGTGCACTGCTTGTGAAGAGGAGGACGAGACGGCTGAGCACTTGATACTCTACTGTAAAGGGCTTCACCCTATGCCTACCGAAGACAACATAGATTTAATAAAGTCATTGGGTTTTAGAGACAGCGAAGGGAGAGTGGATTTCAAGACTGTAGATATTACCAAGCAAAGATTAAGTGAATGGTGGCAGAAAGCGAAAGAAAACTAGGTATTTTCTTATTAACTGATGGCAAGGTGGTTTTTATAGCCTCACTTTCTTTGTGTAGTGCGGAGTGAATATAGATTTCACATTTAAATATTTTAAGCTTGAATGGTAAAACGAAATGGCTAGGTGGCGTAAGCTACCGCCCGATCCAAAGGGCTCAGCCGGATTCACCCATTTATCCATCTAGGTCTATTGCGGCGACGGAGCGAAGGCTAGTAAACAAACAGGGGTGGCTAGCGAACCCAATTTTCAACAGTCTTGGTTTGCAGGTTTTTGTTCCCCAGCTATCCAGACCCGTCAAGTTGTTCGAATTATACTCTTCGTTCACCCTTACAGTACGGTAACTACCCGCAGGAACAATGCCAGTATTTCATTGCCTGACCACGCTCTACGCGTGGCTGTGGGAAGGGCGTGATCACGAGACGGAAGATAGGCGTACAACTTGTCCGACGAGCACGTACATTCAACCGCACTGTCAGGATATATATAGAAAAAAAAAAAACGCTTCAAACGTTTGTTTGATTTCCCGCTTTTGGTGCTCTTGTTTTGTATCTGTCCCGCTGTTTGTTTTTTTGTTTTAGAGCGCAGCTCTTAGACGCCAGTTTCCGGTTTGAGCGGCGTCGCCATCACCGTCGGCGTAACCGCGTGGTCACGTGACCCCGGAGACGTCACGTGACCCTCGTGAGGTCACTTGACCCCGGTGACACCTAACGTGACCCCCCTTGAGGTCACGCGATGTCGCCGGGGTCACGTGACCTCACGGTTATGCCGACGGCGACGGTGACGCCGATGCCGCTCGGAGGGAGGAGTAGCAGCCAGGATGAGGAGGTAAGGATGAGGGACGAGGGGTAAACTCTCCCCTCAGTACCCTTCCCCCCTCCTCCTCAAGAGTTGCGCTCTAATTTTGTGTAACAGGGAGTTGTAATAAACGGATTTCATTTTCTGTTTATTTTGTTCTTTTTAATTTTCTTTTTGTTTTAAGCGCTTTGGTTGCTAATTTCCTTTTCGTTATTGCTTTATTTTGAATTTTCTAGTGTAGGTCTTCCTTAGTTGCTGTTTTTTTTTCGCACTTCAGAGCTATTCATCTCAACTAATATAGTCTTTACAACGTACTTTATCATACGTAGGTACAGCTTTTTTTGCGATATACATTTTTAATATGAACTGCATTTATGGGCTGGATTTCCTGTAAAACGCTCGAACGTGACAAGAAAAGCGTTTCATACGAGCAAAGGCAACATTGAGCATACGCTGCCTATATCGGACGACGCATAATCATCGGAAGAGAGGTCATTCTAAGTTATAATTATTTATACATGCTCTTAACTACGTCTACTAAGCGGGTTAGTGGGATTCGAACTCCCGACCGTGCGATCCGCCGCCCGACACGTTTTCTTGGTGCAACAATATAGGAAACTTCCTAATAGGGAGTTTTCGTAGACCGCGTTTCCCCCTCCGTTAAGCCCTCCGCAGCGAACAAGCCGCTACTGCGCCTGCGCGCCCATAACCTTGACTGTAGAGCTCCGGGTAGCGTAGTAGGTTACGGAGAGCGTTGCAGGACGGCGAAAACGATCTACGAAAATTCCCTGATGTCACGGGAGGGATCATAACGCAGCAAAGAATAGCACAGTGGGAGTTTGACGTCAAGACTTAGCACACTAGCCAAAAGGCAGATTAGCGGGCGCAATTACAACCTCCTCCCCTCGTGCTTACTTTAGTTGCTACAAGGGGCTCCTCGGAATCCAGGGGCACCAAGTATTCAAGGCGTTACACGCATCCTTCGAAAAAAAAAGCAGAACCCGTAGAAACTTTTGATTAAAACCTACCCCTCGCTCACGCCAGTTTAGGGTAAATTTAAGACTGTATTGGTCATAGGGATAAACCAGGTAAGCAAATAACTGTCGCGTGTGCGCGCATCAGAAAGCGTGAAATGTTCCCCGCAATCTAATGTGAAACAAAACGGGGACTTTTAACAAACCGTTACCGTGTTCCGCGTACCGCACTACTGGAGGCTTTGAAGCATGCTTGTAAGCGCTCTCCCCGCGGATACGATATTACCAGGGCGCGCGCTCAAAAACATGCTTCGAAGACTCCGGTAGTGAGGTGCGCGGAACACGGTAACGGTTGTAGAAAAGTCTCTAATTGTCGCACACATAACGCCCGCACGACGTATTTTGTGCTCCCCGAGTTTATCAAAATAATCGAGACAACTTTTTTTTTCTTAATTTTTTAACTCCAGGTTGCATTTTTTGAGTGAAATTTAACTCCGAATCTTCTGTACGCTCACGCAACCTCGAGTCAACGTACCGGATGTCGATGTTTCAATACCTTCCTACCCTCACTATCAAACCATGGACGAATTGAGAGAGATATCTACGTCCAGCGTCCAATGATGTCCCTGGTTAAAACTCGCAGGATTACAAGGCCGGTGGGGTCTGTTACATCTACTGCGCAATAAGAGGAACCATTTTTTTGTTTAAAGAACTGGGGGCTATTTTGCACGTTTTGGACTCTCAGGAGACTAGGAAGAAGGAAGTGACGTCAACAACGCAGCAAATGCAAATTGGATGTTGATTTTGTTTTCTTCTGTCAACATCCAATTTGAGTTTGCTCTAGTCGTTGACGTCACTTCCTTCCCCTCCTGGGAGTCCAACACCTGCAGCATAGCCCCCCTGGTAATATGCTGGACATGGCCTGTAGCAAACCTCGATCCATTAGGGGAGTAATAGAGGCTGCCGGTGTTATCCATCTGGTGAAAATGAATGTATCGATTAGTAATAACTAATAGAATGACAGGTCATGTGAACGACTCACGTCGAAGTTTCCAAATGACAAACTTCTGCTACGATAGGTTGCCGGCCCCGAAGCTTGAGCCGAAGGGTCTCTATCTAATAACCAAAGGGCTAACTTTCTTTGATAACGAGAATGCACTTACGTGGATTGGTCGTCGAAGAAGAGCGCTCGAAGAAGGGGCTTGGTTTCGGCTGCCCGAATTCCACGAACAGCTGGCATGCGTTCGAATGCTTCTTCTTCGTTCCTTTGAGCTATTCCTTGACGGTCACGCGCCTCGTCGGCCTGGTGCAATCTCGACCGCTTTTTCTAAAAATACGGCCGTCCATTCGAGATATCGCCTTACGAGTAGTGTTGTAGGGATTGTAGCGTCCCGCCTATATCTCCTGCATGTTTTTTTCTGAAATCCAAATTTCGGTTCACCATCCCTTTAAAGCTATGCACGTGCACTCTTGCTATTTTCAAAAAAGGTCAAAAAGAGACGTCAAGACTGCTGTCAGTGCGGAAAAATACTCCTGGCAAGCTTGCAATTGCACGCTCTGTCCACACGAGCGACACGCGTTTGGCGGCTCAAAGATACTAGTATGACGTCACTACTGGTCGGAGGTTTTTCGTGTTTTCTCGCCTTGAGTTACATTTTCGGAGAAAACGAGCGTGATATTCAGATTCACGGGATAAAAATACGCCAGAGTTACCTCTAACTCGTTTTTCAAGAAGTGTTTCAGTTTCCCTTTAAGCACTATGTACCATGCCCCACTGTTAACTTCAGACGCAGCCGATGCTACGAGCGCTAGCATGTGGCCCTAAACAGTGCTTGCAGTGCAAGAGCCTGACTGCTTGGCAGGGACGTTGAAAACCCGGAGCTCGCGCTTGTAGCATCGGCTGCGTCTTGACCACGGTGTCTGGACTTAAGCTGAAACGAAGTATAGACATTGTGGATGCACAAAGCGCTTGATGTGGGAACCGTTTTTTTCAACGTCACGTGCAGGGTGCGGGACAGAGTAAAAACAGAATCTCCTAGCTAAGAGCGCGGTCAAGTTTATTTATGGCCACAAAGTCAGAGATTTGAATGTTGTTGATCCTGCACGCAAGCTGCTGCTGGGAACCCATGCCACCATGTTACAGAGCTCCGAGCTCGCACATCTTGCCTTCGGTGTGTTACATGTCAGTAGCAAAGCATTTGTCAGTGGTGATGGGGGATCGGTGGCCGAGTGGGCTAGCGCCAACGTTAGTAAAGTGGGTCAGTTTGAAAACTCACCTCCCGGCGTGGCGCCATTCCGTAGAGCTCGCGAAAGGTTCCGCCGTGGTCGCCCTAGGTCGTCCTAGGTTGCCCTAGGATAAGTTGGTTCGCTGAGAAAGACGTGTCCTCGCAGCACTCCGCTCAGCTTCGTTCAAAATTCTAGATCCGAGCAACATTTCGGGTTCCGTGTCTTCAACGGATGACATGGAGACACCCAGGCTTACCTCACCACCATATTCGCCATCGTGGCGACTCCGGCTCTGCCCAGCAAGCAGCCCGAGGTCACCACTCTACACTGCACTGACCCGCCGGGATTTCAAGTGGGCAACATCGAGTTTGGAGGCGGTTCTCCTCCCCTCCACAGAACAACTAAACAAAACCACTGAGCTCGTACGTAACGCCCTCGCGGATCTGCCTGAAGATCTACAAATCCAAGCCCTCTAATCCGCTATTGGAGAGCGATTTGACCCTCGCGTACGTCTAAAAAAGGCACCACCAAAGCGTCAGACCGAATAATCATTGGACAAAAAACGCAAGAGTCAAAAGAGAGTAACCACCTTATCTGGCGTGCGCGTCAAAACAACAGGAGATTTGCCGCTCGTCCAGGCAACGGTGCTGGAAACCGCTATGAAGGCATACTCCACAGCCAAGTCCACACCAGATGACGTCCCGCCGGTGCCACTCGACCCAGACACAAACAAAAAAGACTGGCACTTGGCCACGTATAAAAAAAAAGGAAGGCGAAAGGTACCTTTTGTTCCCCCTGCTTTCCTCAACACTGGTGGCAACCCGCCGGCGAGAGCAAAGCAACCCAAGCGTTGAGAGTCCGAGTACAAAATACGTCTTACGCGCTTTCAAACACCTTTCAAGTCACTCTTACACATGCTTCAAATGCAACTCTCTCCGAACTCAAAGAACGTCACGCTGCACCCGATCGAGAAGAGCGTGGCAGAGGCGGGGGAGCAAGTTACCCATTTTTCCCTCAACTCCCTGCAAATCCCTGTCCAATACTCCCTGACGTACTGCGCCACATACGCGAAAGGGGTAATTTATGACGTCTCCCCTCTGGAAGAACACCCGAAGGACGAGACACGAAACTCGGACCTTGAAAGCGACGAAATACTCCCAGCCTCTGCACGACGATTAGGGAAATCCTACACGGCCGTCCTCACATTCGACGGCCTGAAGCTCCCGCGCTCTGTATTATATGAACGACGCCTTCATGCGAGTTTACCCAAAAAACCCAAAAGCGGTCACCTGCAGCAAATGTCGCCGCCTCGGACACAAGCAGGACATATGTCCTACCCAGCCGTTTGTCCGCGTTACGGCATAACACTTCAGCCACGCCTAGCCAAGGCCCTGATTGCCCGTCTGAGCCACACTATTGGAGAAAAAAACACAGGCGCGTCGGCGTAGCTCAAGCAGAATACTTTGTTTGTGCGAGTGCACGCGCATAAAAGCACTTTTCAAAGCAACGGGCTTTTGCTGTGCCTCCGTCAGCACTAGAGATGTTTGTGAGATGGATTAGAGCTAATCTAACTTAGACCTGCATATATTCAAAGTGACCAATGATTTTTTAAACTTTCATTAAATACTACTCAGAATCACTCCCTAACGTTAATAACCGAATAAATATGCATTTTTTTTTTCTCAAGCAATGGCAGTCGGCAAATAAATTCGAGAAGTATGGACATCCTTCATTCCCTCAGCTCGGAGCGAGAACCAACGGCCACGTGGCCTGGTGCCTATCCTATGCCGTCAAAGTTAGTCATAACCACGCGCCGGGGTTGGCAAAGTAAAAAACGCTTGCTGAGCTCCAGGTATTGTTATAGTTCGGCTTTTCTCATCACCGCAGTAATTGGACACGAGCCACTACCCGAATGTTCACCGAGGCATTAATTATTACGAGCCGAAGTCGAGTGCTCACGCTGTTCGCGTGTCTAAAGTCGTGTCCAACCCCTGACTCCCGTTCGACTGTCGTCAGGCGGGTGGTTTCGATGACACAATTACGTCATCAAGCTTTACGAAGGCAAAGCTGAACGAAATAGAGTAGTCCCCTTTTATCCTCGCAATTTCACCGCGACCAAGCAGCTTCTGAATAAATAGCGCGGTCGTGTGAATACATTTGAGCCAGACCCAGTACGCCTCTGCAAAGTCATGCATAATTCATCCCGATATTGTTTCAGAAACCCTCTAATTCTCGACATAAAGGGGGGTAGTAGTAGTGCTCCGCAAGAAAACGAACTTCATTTTTTTTTTACCAAGTTTTTGAGGTGAATACGTGTATAGTTAGTTTTAGACACCTCCACCGATAAGACGAGCGCGTGTACCTACGTTCCCAGCATTCACCTAGGTGCTTCAATAATTTGGCAAAAATCTCCTGCACCGTCGCAAAAAATATGAGACCGAACAGTCATGCTTATTGGTTCACCTGCCAGAACAGGGGCTGGAATTCAAAGCTTAGGTTGTATAGACCCTTTTCGCATAACCTCATACCAGCGTGCAACTGATGTACCGTCGACCGGGTGCATGTTTGTATTGCCGGCTGGCACAGGGTATCCGCCAATGATATGGGCGAAAAGGCATAGAAACGGACGTCAAGCACGAGTTAGTTAAGAGTGCTTCTCTTTACCGTGTTAAATTTCCAGAAATCTAGAATTATCTGGATACCACTGTGTCATCGTCGGGTGGACAAATAGTTTGAAAACGAAGGAGAAGAAGAAGAAGGAGAATAATAATAATAATAACAACAACAACAACAACAACAACAACAACAACAACAACAACAACAACAACAATAATAATAATAATAATAATAATAATAATAATAATAATAATAATAATAATAATATTGATTAAGAAAGACAGAGAGGTCGCTTTATGCAGTTCGCCTTAACCAGTTTCTCTGTGCTGGGGAAGGGGTATAGGGGATGCCAAAGAAGGTCAAGAAGATTAAATTAATAAAAAAAACATCAAAATAATCGTAAGAGGAAAAGCAAAAAGTGTAGCATGAGCGCAAGAAGCTGCAGCGCGAGCATGGCTGCGATGTTAGTGAGCTTCACAGTTTACCCAATGAATCCTTATTTATGAAGTCAGTCTATTGCGAGCTTGAATCGCGAGGAATTTGTATCAAAACCATTGTCACGTTTATGCTCATGACCACTTCGTTTACGACAAGAGGACCATTTCAACCCTGTTCCTATTCGGTTATCGTTGGAAGCCCCTAGTCCTGTGAAGAGTATCAAAAAGTCTACATGCCACTACTCAAGATGCAGCTATCAAATGCCGAGAGCTTAGCTGCTTAGACTAGTACAGTGGTTCTCAACTGGAGATCCGCAGACCCTTTGGGGTCTGCGAAGGCGTTCTAGGGGTCCGCGAAGCCCAGCCTCATCAGACAAGCCCGGCAATAAAAGTTGTATTTTCCTAGATTGAGAAGATACGTTCCAATTTTCGGATAACGTTTCTCGTGTGTATGCCAATAAGAGAAGTCTAATTCACGCTAGCACTTATTTATATCCATTTATTAAATTACTCTCACAATTACCTATCCTTCCCCTTCCCTTCGCCACGAACGGGGTCCTGCATCATCTCTGCCGATCCACAAGGGGTCCGCGAAACATCAATGGCTAAGAACCACTAGACTAGTGCATTAAACTGCTCAATCTACTTCGTTGTGGAAACTCAATCATACCAAACACCGTCTTCGTTCTCATTCTTTCGAGGAGGCAAGGTGATGGCCTGTCATTAGCCAGCTGGATTTAACCGGACAAGCTCGTCAATTTATTGCAGCCCACCAATTTATTGCAGCCAAACTATCATTCCCCTACCAAAACCATTGCTTACCCAGATAGCCTGTGCTGCGAGACCTATCCGGTATTTCAAGTTTCAAGCCGCTAGGCGTCGTCGTCGACGCCTCAAATCTCAAAATGGGTGCCCTTTAAAAAAAAGGTCCATACTGTCCTAATCAATTAACAAATAAAAACAAAAGTGGGGATTGTGGAGAATGTAGTTACAGCAAATGTTAAGATACATGTGGGCGAACATGGTTGCTCTAATGACAGAAATATGGCTTGGGGACAGCTTTCTGTGAAAGCTTAGAAGTATGGTGCCTGGAGCGCGTGTTCGACTGGCATGTTTGCACTCCCACCACTTCCTCCTGATGACGTCACACTTGTGTTATATTGTTGCCTGCCTCGATCCTGGCGGTGGCAAAGCAGTTAAGGGGGGATACAGCAAACGCCTGTTCAACCATAGGTGACAGCCCACGGAAGGTCCAGCAGCCGGGAAGCTGCGACAACCGCGACACTTACCTTCGTTAGTGTCTTTTGCCGGAACTTCGACAAACCGGCAGGATTGCGACATCCAGTGTCATGGCAAGATGGCTCCTGTGACGTAAAGTGTTGCCACTTTAGGGCCACTTTAGAGATGCCATGAAACAATTTCTCCACTTTTGCTAAATACTACTTAAGAACACTTCCTAACGTTAATAACCGAATAAACTTGCTTAAGGTTTTCTTTCAAAGCAATTGCAGTAGGCAAATAAATTTGAGAAATATAACCATCGGAGCAAGAACAAGCGGTCACGTGACTTGGTGCCTATCCTGTGCCGCCAACTAGTGCCACTAAATAAGCTCCGCTTCAATGAAACTGTCACTTACCATCTTGTGGCTTAAAATCATGGTTTCCAGTTGTCTGAAGTTTTATTTGAAGTCATACGAAACGTTTTGTCGTCCTTCAGACATGGTTAAACACTTCGCGACAGAGCAAAGCAATATTACATGAGCTTTCTAACGCCGAATCTAATGCTGAGGAAGTAGAACTTTTGAATCATGGCGATCGGCAGTTGCGTCTGCTCTGCACAAGCCCCAACATGGTGGCACCCTCAACAGTATCGGAAAACAAAGTGAGCATACTCTAAGCGTAGTTCATTTAATGTTTCTACCGCCAGCGTTAATCATAGCCACGCGCTGCGGACGGAAAAGTAGAAAACCCGCGCTGAGCTCCAGGCATTGTTAGAGTTCAACTATTGTCATTGCCGCAGTGGTTGGACACGAGCCACTACCCGAATATCCGCCCAGGCGTTGATTGTTACTAGCCAAATTCGAGTGCTCACGCCGTTCAGGTGTCTAATCCGAGCCGGGCTCGACTGTCATCAGGCGGGTAATTTCCATCACACAATTACGTGATCAAGCTTTGCGAAGACAAGACTAAAAGAAATAGTCTCCTTTCATCATCGCAATTTCACCGCCAACAAGAAGCTTCTGAATCAGTTGCTTTCCGTGCGAATATACTTGAGCCGGACTACAACCAGTGCGCCACTGTAAAGATATGAACATCCCAACCCGATATCGCTTCATGACCCCTTTAAGGGGTTTTCACACGAGAAAGAAAGCTCGGGGTTTTCTTCCCGGCGCGGACAGCACGCGACGTCAGGCTTTTGTGATGCAGCCCCATGATGTCACCACACGTTGGAGGGAGAGAGGGATGCTCGGGCTGGACAGACAATCCTGGTATGGCGGCTGATCAGTTTGTTTTCAGTACGGACTTTTAGCAAACCGCTACCGCGTACCGCACTACCGAGGCCTTGAAGTGTGCTTTTAAGTGCGAGCCGGAGTGATACTGTGACCACGAGGCGCGTGCTTAAAATCCTGATTCAAAGGCTCCTGTAGTGCGGCGCATACGGTAACGGTTTGCTGAAAGCACCTAATAATATTTTGTCGTCAAACTATCTGCGGTCAAATGTTGAGCTCGCTAAATTCGTGGAAGTCGCGGAATTGGACTAAAAACGCTGACATCCCCCCCTTCGCCCTCGGCACCTCGCCGAAATGAACGACGAAGCTGAGGAAGAAATTGCGCCTGCTGTCAACGTCACGCACATCCTTACGCGGATTTCGCCCATGTGTGAATACCGCTTTGGATGTATGGGTGGCACAGGACGCTAACCACATCAGTCGAAGACGCGTTTCGGGTATTGCAGCATAGCGATAGGCGTCCGTGGCTGACGCCACATTTGTGTGTTCTCAATACCAGAAGCTCAGAAAAAAAAAAACACACAAAAAAACATGTGTTTTTCGACTCGGATCCATGAACTATGCATCGCCGAAAGCTCGAACTTTGTGATGATGGCAAGCTAACGGATGGGATAAAACGTGAATGTTCGGGAGGATGACATTGTTTGGAATAAAAGATAATTGGGAAAAACTAAACTTTTTGTTTTTCTCAAAGCTGACGCACTTCTAAGCCTGATATTATGACGTCAAAATATTTCACTGTGGACGCCCGTGGGATTTATATAAGTGAAAAACAATTGTCATCAAGAAAGATAACATCGTTTTTTTTCTTGCTGAAAATGTTGTTTTAGTCGAATGGAAGCTACAAGCGCCCACGTCATTTTTGTTTTGTTTAACGAAGTTAGGTTTAAGTGGACGTCGGCTCATAGAGAAAGTTTTTGTTTATCAATTTATTTTTGATCTTGCTAACGTCATGTTCTCAAACTTCGTATTCTATCCCAACCGCTAGCTTCATATCCTCAAAGAGTTTGAGCATTCAGCGGTGCATAGGTTGTTTACCCGAGCCGAAAAACACGGTCCTGTTTTTTCGGAAACTCCCTGTGCTTACCAATGTACGGCGAAAAAAAATATTTTCGCGCCATCAAGATTGTGGTTTCTCCGAAAGCGCCCGTCAATCTTCCGAAAGACACTGCAATATTCAAATAGTCACCAAGAACATTGGAGATAATAGTAAGATATAATCAATGCAACATAATGAAACACAAAGTAGAAGCACTGGGACAAACCGTTACTTCCGTCTACACTGTTATACGCGTTCGAACACACAATGACATTTTATTTTGGCCCATTCTTGCATATGAAATAGGCTTCTATAAAGAAGATGAGTGCACAAAACAATTTAATGACTGGCGTGTCGCCACGTGGGCCACTGGCACATAATTACAAGGACACAGTAAACAAAGACAAGAAAAAGCGTATTCTTTACGCCAAGGTACAGTGGCCAAGGGATATGAGAATAATGCAATGCAAGCTGCAACCCTCCTGTACAGGAAGCGGCAATGTCAGCAAACTCAACGGACCACCATCTGAGAGCAGTAGGGATACCGTAATGGAGTCTGGCTGATTCAAACTCGCACAGTAATTAAAAAAAGAAAAACGGCATATTGATTCAGCGTTTTTGCGTTTTGTAGCCCTACTAACTGTAGGGCGGTAAGGCTCACCGATACAGGAGTAGGCTATGTAGTGTGAACCACAGAGGAAGAAGAAAAATGCGTTAACAAGGCTATGTTGGCTAGAAGGGTATAGCCACCATAACAATAACATAAGAAAAAGCGTTAACCAGAACTATAACACTATAATAAGACTTCATCGCCAGCATAACAAGGCCATCCAAGGCGGAGAAAGGTTGCTCGGACTTCGCACATCTCCCGGCAGGAGCGCTGTCGGAAATCTAAAGGCCATAGGGCAGGCGCGGTCGCGCGCGCCATATTTGCTTTGTAAACGTGTGCGCGAATAAGGGCGATTCTTCGATTGGTTCTCGTCGGCCCCTTACATGCTGTGCCATCACACCAGTGTTGTGCCCGTTACCGAAAAAAAGTAACGAAATAGCGTTACTCGTTAGTTTGGCAAAAAGTAACGCGTTATCGAGCTACGTTACTCTTTTACAAACGTAACGATATACCGTTACCGTTACTTTTCAAAAATAACGAACGTTACTTTTACGTTACTTTTCTGTTCGAGTACATATGTTTGCCAGAGATGTATGATAAGCCTACTAAACAAGCTTGGATAAAGATAAAAATTTAGAGAGTGGTTTCATAGTGTTTTGATGCGCGAAGCAGCTTAATTTTCGGCATGCAGATTAGGCATTGAAACTGTAAATTACCTGATTCTGTCCCCTTTAGTTGATGCATTTCATTCAGAGCTGCTGGCCATGGCAACGGACTTTCGTTATTCATGCCCATCTCACGCTCAGAATAAGTCGGAGATGTTAGTCAATCGGCTTTTATAAACTACAACATGGGAACGAGGACTGCTGGAACACAACCAGGCAACCAACAACCCTCATTTGTACGCCGGTTTAGTAACCGTCCGGTTCATACTATTACCGGAGACTGATTTACTTCACTATCTGGAACAGGACACCGGACCAAGCACACTGGTTATAATCACTTGCTGCCTCTCACCAGCAGTAGCTCTTAAATTTTCTGTGAAAAAAGAAAAGAAAAGGTTTCGTGTGCAAGTTTTCTCTCCAGGTTTAAAACTTTTTTTTTTATTTTTTTATTATGACCTTAGGGAATTAAAGACTAATCAAGCGAAAGATACTTCTGTGTACAAAAGTGGGTCAGGAACTTTCAGGCAGCGAGGGGGAGAGCGAGAGTAAAAATATTCCACAAAAGGTGTTTCTTTTTTTTTTTTTTTAAACTAGAGAAATGAGCAAATCGCTTCGCCACTAGTTGTCCACTGTTGTAAACGGATGTCTCTCCACAACCCCCGTCGTCTTCTGCTGCACAAAGTAGGGGGGAAGAGGAGGGAGGGGAGGAGGCTGTAACGCAGTCGTTCGTTCAAGCCTTGTGGGTGGTGACACTATGAAAAAGAAAAAAGGAGGATGAACGGAATTAGCTTGTAGCCGAAGGTTTTTTTCGCCTTCAAGAAGAGTTTTTTTTTTTTTTAACTTTACTGTGGCGGATGCTGGTTCCGTGCAGCGATAAGCTGGTGCAGGATTTTGAGATAAGCTCGTGCAGGATTTCACCAGTTTTGGTCAAAAGTAACGGGTAACGAGTAACGAAATTTGACAGCCGATACCGTAAAAAAGTAACGGAAATACTTTACTCGTTAGTCATTCAGAATACTAACGAGTACGTTACTGCGTTAGCGAAAAATGTAACGCGTTACCAGTAACGTCGTTACTAGTAACGCGTTACCTCCAACACTACATCACACGGCGCTTGTCAGAAGTGCGAGCGAACTTTCGCCACACTAGCTCCGCGGCGAGCTTCTTCCCTAGTGCCAACTGCCACATCCCTGTGTAGGATTCCGTACCAGCCGGTCTTGTCCTCGCCCTCGACGTCGTTGCACAGTGGAGAGCCCTCTGGGCGATTTTACGGCTTAGGGTTTTCTTTGGGTACGGTGGGTGCGTGTTCCACTGGTGTGTTTAGCGTCCAAAGGTGAGCGCAAGTTCGCCTGCTTCTAGCACAGAGGTTGCGATGATGTCAAAACGCCAAGCTCTTATTGGCTGATTGAAAACAAAAATAGGGGGTAGATCTTTAGACATCTAGCGTTGAGGTCTACCCACTGTGCTACCAGTCGAAGCCAATCAGAACTTGGCGTCGTTCTGACGTCACCGAAACCTCGGCGCAAGAAGCAGACGTATTCCTTTACGCCTTCCACCCGCGGTTCATAAATAAATGGTCGTAAATTGGCAGAATATGACGGTACAAAATGTGGCAATTCAAATGCTGTCGGGTATCGCAATCCTGGCAAACTGTCGTAGAAGTTCCACAAAAAAAAAAAAAAAAAAGAGTAGGAAACGCGAGTGTAGCTGTCGTCACGATGTCCCTACCCTGGCTGCTGAAACTTCCGCGGACAGTCAACTTGGAGGGCGACCTACAGCAAAACAGGCGTCTGCCACATTCATCACCGCTACTACGACACCCTCAGGATCGCGAACGGCGACAGCGTGACAATTCTATGACGTAATCAGGCGGAAATCGAGGGACCACTCTTTGGAAGCGGTAAACACACCAGTCGGAGGCGCGTTCCAGGCACCATACGTTGTGCCAGCCCGTTTTTTTTGCCACTTCCTGTACTTTTAACAGCACTATACACACGAGCTTTGCGATGAAGTTCGGGTCGGTGAAGAACTTGAGGACCACAAGACTGCGTACGCAAATCCCTCGTCGTGTTCGCCTACACCGGAGTCAGCACAGTGGCGCCGTCATTCGGGAACTTGCTCACGCCCCTGTGTCTTTCGCAGCGTTGCTCTCCCGATGCCACAGTGTGAACCAAGGGCAGATCTTCCATTCAGTTGCGGCGGTTTCAAGCACCAACGGGAAACTGTTCGCGGCATTCAGTCGACGCCGGTGCTCGTGTGCAGTGAACCAGGGCACGGTCACGGCGGGGAGGTATCCGTACACCAACACGGGACCCTGACGACAGGACTCTGAGGTGGCGCTGCTGTCCGCGCATGCGCAGAAGCTTCCCTTCACGCGAATTTGGCTTGTGCGCACAGGCGGTGCCCAGAGCTGGTGTGGCCAAACGATGACTTGCTTGTAAACAGAGCGTCGGTCTTATACACTGTCCTTGCAGTGTTTGGCCAGCGCCAAGCTGTTCGTTGGTAGATCGTTGCAGCGATGGAGAGAGTGGTAGGATTTGATCGAAGCGACGTATTGTGAGAAAGCTTGTTGGAACTCTGGATTACTTTCAAAAGCATATTTTTGTTCCAGTGCGGATCATTACCTCGTCTACCTGAAAAACTGAAAAAAAGAAGAGGAAAAACAAGAGGGTCATTGTGTTGTCATGCACGGAGACACGGGTGAGGTTGCTTTATGGTTACAAAATATGAAACACTTTTGTCAGGTTATAAAATTTCATCCCCGTTGTCCCAAGTTTGTTACAAAATCTAGTTTTAGTTAGCATAAAAAAATATAATTGGGAGCAGCTTCAAGAAGGTTGACGAAGCGATTAAGTTAATCATTAAACCGATTGGTTTCCCTTTTCGCTACCTCCACATCGAATACTGATGCGCAAGAAGACGAAAGAGAAAAAAGAGGAGCGTGACTTCCGCTTAAAAGTTTGAACAAAAGAGCAGACGATTCTTTTCTTTCTTGGCAATCGAAAAGTTATATTTTATCGTTTTGCTTGATCCTTCTTTTTTCAAACTGTGTTCTATACGCCTACGCCGAGTGCGACCCGTTGACTTAATTTTTTTCTGAAAACGCATACCTTAGTTTAAAATATTACACCAAAAAATTACGCTTCAACTGTATATAGAAATGAAGAAAAAAAGTTTTATGGCAGCCTTGAGGTTTTTTTTTTTGTTTTTTAAGATTTAGCTCTAAGATGGAGAAAACTTACCGATTCGGTCAGATAATTTGAGTATGATTGCATACCAACGTGTGAGACTTTACATGCTGCGGATTTTCTGAGAGCAGCAGGGAACATCGGTATCCAGGTGATTTTCTCCAGTCGCAGGCAACCTTTACTTAACGACGAAATCCTACGCTTACCCCAGAAAGAGTCACCGTTAATCTTTAGTGTGAAGTAGACTCTTTTCAAAAGTGCGCGCCGTCTAGTGGCTGCCGAACCAAATAACCGAGGTAGCCATTGTTCGGGCACAGACTCTGAACATCCATTGGACAGGAGGGCTGCGTCAGTCGTGTCCAAGCAATGGCGACCCCCAATGTTGCCCACGTTGATTCACATGACTGAAAAACGTTAATTTCAACTTAACTGTCAAAGATGTGTTTGTTTTTTAGAATTCTTTTAAAACCAAGACAAAAACACTTAATACGTACCAGAACGAAAAGCAGATCGTGTTTAAACACCTACATTTCGGTGAATATCGAGTCATGTCAAAGGACGTCTGTGATGACGTGCCTTAGGATCATTGGAGTAATAGTTTTGAGACATGCCTTGTTTCTTTGTTTTGTCTCACTTCTTAGTATTTGCAACAACGTGTTTAGGTGTTTTTATTTCTTTTTGCCGTTTTATGCACTCTGAAAAGCAAGATATTAAACACAGAACCGACACAGACAGTAATTGCTCTACTAAAATCCTGAATCGTCATTTAGATGTGAATAATAAGTGACCGATGCACATCAAATGCTTGCCCTTTCTAAGTCAAATTGGACTACTACTCCCAAAGATGTATATATAACTAATCATTTACATTTAAATCAAAGAGCAGTCTTGCTTCTACAGTACAGTTACTTATAATTTTATAAAATAAAAACAAATGACAGAAATACCTTACAATGAGAAGTATGATACCGTAATATAAATAATATAAAATTTAGCCTCTTTGTAGGATTGAATAAAATGTAGGCAGGCACTGCAACCCCAGGGATTTCTGATCCCTAGTAGTTTTGGTTGGTCCTTCTAGGTTAGATTCAATGGTCCTATTTGAAAGAAAAATATAGCGTTTTTAACAATTCTATTGAAGGTTTTAGTTTTTGTTGGTGGCTAGAACTAAAGCATAATATACGCCATGACACCGAGTGGACCAACAGGTCATGTCTGTCCTATCAGGTCTAACTAAACATCTGACCGGAGCCATTTGTGTACCTTATAACATCAAATGACATACATGGTTTTATTAACTGATATGGTAGCAGGTAAAGGTTTCTAAACATCAGTTTGCGATACATTCGGAGACCCCGAAGTAAGGTGGTGTGAACCTTGCGTTGTGTGTACAACAGCAATGTTGGCACACCTAAATCAAATGTTGCATACCTTTCATGCCTCGCGTTAATCATTTCTAGCATGAGGTTTAGTTATATACCGTATTATTCGCTGCATAAATCGAGTATGCTAACCAATTTTCGTTGCTTTATACAACGGCGAGACTTATACGCCTTTTTTTTTGTTTTCTAATAAGTATTGTCCTTAAATGTGCCAGACGGAGGCCGTATCGACATATAATATAAACGAAGAACAACAGAACAACCCCCGTACGGCCTACTGGTCTGGCGGAGCAAAGCCATAACACATAAAAAAGAAGGCCTGCTCATGACGTCAGCGCTAGTGGACTTCCGACTCGTACCAAGCGTCACACACGCTGACCTTTAGATATATAACTCTATGTTCAATAAAAATCATAAAAAAAACACTCGCTAGGTGCCGCAAGCCGCCGCCCGATTCAAAAAGTTCCGCCTCAGCTACTCATTCATCCATTCATCTATCTAGTGATGACGTTTACGGTCGGAATGCGCAGGTCTTGTCTTTAAGGTGGCATTACCCGCCGATGATTCCGCCGACGGTCCGATGAGTGGCGGCATAAGTCCGCGCCTGAGGGTCCGTGCTGACCAATATAGGGCGGTTTCACGCGACGTACTTCCGGTTCCAACTCTCGCCGGACTCCATGCTAATGAACTTTCGACCCGACATCTCTGCGCGCGGAGGCGGTGTTTTTTTTTAGCTCGCTCGAGTTTTTTCGAGTTTTGATTAGCTGCGCCAGCTAGAGTAGTCGGAAGCGTGTTGAAGCATCAGCTGGCACTCGATTTTCGTTCATACCGGCATTTGTTCGTATTTAAGACGAGCCGGTAATCAAGATGTCGACCCGTCGGTGGCCGAATTGGCACCGGTAGGTGCAGCAGGAGAGGCCCCGAAAGAAGAAAACGGAGTAGGCATGTGTTTAGTCAGTCCAAATACGCCCCAGGGCGCACTTACTGATTTCGGTCGTCGATGAAGACACTCGCCATGCTTGACGGCTCTAACTAAGTGTCGGCGTGCAAACTAACGGGGAAAGCGACAGACGCTGTTCATCAACACGGCGGCACGCGGCTTACTGGAAGCGAAAATGCGTCTCGTGAAACCGCCCCAATGACGTGCGACTTACGCAAAGGTGTGACCTATGTACTAACCTTTTCGGTAAAGTCGCCGTTTATAAGAAGGTGGGACTTCTAAAGCGGCGCGATTTAAAGACCGAGAAATACAGCGCTCAACATCACTTAAAAGATAATCAACATGCAGGCTACGAAGTGTACAGCGCGATCCTGAAGCCTCCTTTAAAGTGACTGCAGAAATTTTACTTAGTACGGTATTGCGCCACGATTTACCACAGACGTGCTCGAACGCCGTGGAAGCTTCGCATCAAAATTTCAAAAACCACACGTCCCCAAATAAAAAAGAAAAATGTTTTTCAATTTACGGTAGCTGTTTGTCATTTGCACACCCTCTGACTGGCGCAGCAACCGACAGATGGCGGCAGTGGCCCCGGCGGATTACGGCAGCTCAGCCGCCCCCCGGGCTCTCCAAGAAGCAGACGACATGTAGCTGAAATTATTCGACGAACGGTCTGTGTTTCGAGTGGACAAAAAACAATCGAGTAGTAGGTGAAAATCTGGTTTCCCCTATACTTGTTTTTTTTTTTTTTTTCTTCCCCCGAGGATTGCGTTAATTTGGTGTTCTTAGGTTCCCCCCAATTTTTTTTTTTTATAAAACGGCCTCGGAGATCTTTTCTTTTTTTTTTTTTTGTCTTTATCGGCGTATACCGAAAATACGTAACCTTAGTTGCGAGGCACATAATCGAATGCTATGTACGCGATTTTGCGTTAGCGATGCCCGAGTACAGCGTTTTACACAAACACAAACGGCAATGAAAGCTACCTGTGCATAAGCACCAGTTTCTTTAGTCCACTCTTAGTTAAGAACTCGAACAGAGCTCAAGGCACTCTCACTCTCAAAAGAACCCATCTTCCAATGTTGGTCACTGATCGCCTATACTATTGACATAAACATGAAAACAAACCAAAACGCAATGCAAAACAATCTTTTACGATTGAAATGTTTTGAACTACATGATGCACAATTGGAGAATCGCTGACTTGAAGGAAGTTTGGTACAGACATTTATAGCTCATTTAGAGTTGGGACCTTTCCATTCTGTCCCGTCTGTCCAAGATGGCGACCGTCAAAGCGCCAGTAGCAACCAATATCCTAAATAAAGATACATTACCACAACGACAACCAGAGCATTTCTGGTGCCAGAACCATTTGCAGGACCCTGGCGTAAGACAATTCTGGCGCTCAAGTTACCGGGACGAGTGCAGCGCAATCGGGAAAGATTTGCGGGACTGCATCAAAATGTGTCACGGGTCGCAAACGTCTCATGGGTTACGTGTTTGGAACCCCCGGTATTTCGAATCGTGAGAACCGAGGTTCATATCTTACTGTCCTCGGCGACGAACGTGAGCAGGACGCCTAGAAACGTGAAGCTGACTCCAAGAAGGACGAGTCCCGTAAGGACGACCACGATCATTTCCGAGGAACCCTGCTGAAATCTGCTGCAAAAAAAGAACAAACACACCCTAAAACAGGGCGTTCGTACACGTTTTAATTCCTAAATTTACGAGTCATTTTTTGCCACCTGCAAATGGTGAACTTGTGTGTTTTGTGCATGGTTTGGTAGCGGGCAATTGGGCAGCTCCAATCTGCATCTGTTATCTCCGCTGTAGGCAGTAAATTTAACCATTGCAGTACCACCGCTATTCTTGGGTTTTTGACGTGCATCAGGGGTAGCGATAGACTAGACTCTAGAGCCACGCAGGTATAATCTTCATTCAGCTCAGAACGAGCAGGGGTGGGGATTGAACAAAGCGCTTAGTTTCACAGCGCGAGCTTTTGCTTCGGGTGCTACGAGCTGCTCTGTTTACAGACGCTTAATGCATCGTGTGAATAAGACTGTAGAGTTAGGACAATAAGTGGAACATAAAAAAAAGAGAAGCGAATGGAGGAAATGGACGCTGTGCTTATTGACAGCTACCGTGAGGTCGGGACGAAAGGCTGCACGAAAAGAAGAAAAAAGGACAGTTTACTGAAGTGGATCTCTTTTGCCCTCTATTATGTACTTTTATTTCTATTGACTAGTGATTAACCTCTGACTTTCGGCCCTTCTGCCGTGAGCTTGTTAAGATTCTTCTTTCTGTTCTGTTCTACATTTGCGTCCCTACTAAAGGGGTACTGCGGCGTTTTATTCAGAGTCCCCGATTTGCCTGAAAAATTGCTAAACAGACCAACAAACAGCACTGAAATAGTAACTCAAATATTGGGCCAAAATAAGTTTTTTTTTTTTTTGCGAGGTTATTGAATTTACAATATTGGTCCTCACCGGGCTTTTCAAAGTGAAAGTCTCGACTGGCAACAATGAAAAAGTGACGTCAGCGGAAGGCAGGGGTTCGCCCTTTGGTCTATAGACTTTGTTCCCGACTAGTTACAAGCAATTTTATGATGCAGAATGACCGCTTGGTAGCTCGCTTCAACACGTGCGTTGCTGCAGGAAGTAAGTGCTTGGCATAGTTCATACTTTAGACCGCCTGCTCAAACTGCAAGCCTGCCTTCCTCTGACGTAACTGCACTGATATCCGTGGGTATGTTTTAATGGTGGTTTCGGCATCATTTTCCTTTGCCGATTCCACAATAAAGATTCGGAATTTCACGATACTAAATTGCGTACCGGATAAAGGTAAAAGCCTGTGATTCCGAAAATACGGGAGACGAATTTTCGCTCTGTTTAATCACTGGCACTGCAGCTTAAAGGGCAACTTCGGTCAATATTTTTGAATATGGGATTACGATGTTTTTCCGCTTAAAGACTGTCCCTGAATTACAAGGTGTGATTTGTTTTTCGATATGGTATGTACGTTTATACATACATCACGGCTCAGAGTTTGGTTTTTGGGCGTCTACGGCCAAACCGAAACTATCTGCTCGTGGGATGGCAACACTGATCATCAACCGTATGGTCGTGACGCGACGTCAACGTGGTACTGCGGTATTCGCAGTACAACCAATGTACCGCAGCTCCACCGCGAGGTGACGTCATGGGGGTGCTGCGCCCCATTTCCTCGACTAAAAGCCAACGTTAGTAGATTACCTCAGTTGTGGAACTCCCGCGGAAGGGGGCACCCCCCTCACTCACTTAAGTCCGCCTCCCGTTGTTCGAAGCGCCATCTAGATTTTCGTTTACAAGCTGTGTTTCATGGAGTACGGTGGAGCGCCATCTAGACGCTTCGCTTCGAAACGTACGTATTCCATAGAGTAAAGTGCAGTTATCAAAGCAGCCGTCCGGCGTGTCGAGCGCCGGGAGGCGAGTCGTGATGAGTGAGGGGGGTACTGCTCCTGCTTGCAGCGTCTATGAGCAGTTCCGTAGCTGAACTAATCTGAAAACGTTGCTGAAAGCTAAGCTCCTTGCCGCCCGAGAAAGAGCAGTGGGTCGCATCTTTAAGATTGGTTTTAGTGAAGTACAGGGCTTCACTTTCACGTAATATTTTGGCTGCGATCATATTTCATACCACTAAAGCGAAACCAGTCAAATATTTTGGTTTGGCTTTCGACCGGAGTTGCCCTTTAAAGAGGTACGGAAACAAAAATTGAGATACTCAAATTTCGTTCGGAAGTGGGTCGAGCATGACGGATAATAACCGTAAATGATAATTGAATTGCACTTTTGTATTTTGAAGGACTGGCTATATTTTTTGTTCCAAACGGTGCACTCCAGCAAGCGCTCGAAGGGAAGCGAACGGAGAGCGCCATGTGTCATGGGATATCCGGCGCAAACAAAAACAGAAAGAAAACATTCCCCGCATTCGCGACATTGCAATGCTGGCGTGGTTATGAGCCTTGCCGTTGGTGGCGCTGTCAGCGTTGTGGTGGTGTCAATAGCGTCAACGCGCTACAACCGAGCCGTTCGAAGTACCCGTGGGGTGACGAGCGTGTGGCTGGCTAAAGGAGCACGTAGCTTCCACTACACTGTCAGCTTAGAGCTGAACAGGGTGGGGAAAGCAACTTTTGTCCGAGTTTTGAGCGACGGGCTTATCTTCTAGGGGGACAATGGCTGTATCCGGGTGCACAAACGACGGTCCGCGAAAGAGGGGAGTCCCTCCTTTCCGTCTCCTTGAACTGTTTGGTACAATGCGCGGGAGGAAAGCTAAGGAAAATGTGGAACTTCCAAAGAGCGGCACTGCTCCGATGGAACTCGCTACGTCATGACTACCTAGCAAGTTCCCCAACATTGCTAAATTACCTCCCAAATAGGCTCCACATGCATCCACCAGGTGCACATAAAATATCGTTTAATTAGCTTTAAAATTAGTTTGATTGTGCCTTTCAACGAAAGACGTATCTTTGAGGTTATGCTGCAACATGCAACATATTAAAGCTAAAAAATGGACGCCGATATTTCATTTCCCCACCCCTTTAAAGGGGCGATGCGACAATTTTTGTATTTTGCGCAAATATGACTTAGAAGCAAATTCCCGATATTAATGACCTATGAAACACGCGTTTGTTTTCACCACACGCAATACAAGTCACAGAAAAACTTGAAAGAGAAACGAGCAGCGTTCACCTCCTCAACTCGCAGCCAGAAAAAGCGGGGTCTACAGCCCATTATATGAAGCCAATGTTAGTCGTTGCCTCTTGCTGGGGTTGGCAAAGCACACGCCACACGCCGAGTTCCAGACATTGTTATTGTGCGGATATTGTCGTCATTGTAACGATTGGACACGGGCCACTACCCGAATGCTTGTCGAGTTATTGATTATCACGAGCCCAAATTGAGTGCTCAGGCAGTGCTCGGGTTCAATCTATGAGGCGTATTTAAATATTGTCACTGGGGGATGCAGCGATTCAACAGCTACGTCATCAAGTTTTGCGAAGAAAAGATT
Source organism: Ixodes scapularis (assembly GCF_016920785.2). Taxonomy (NCBI): domain Eukaryota; kingdom Metazoa; phylum Arthropoda; class Arachnida; order Ixodida; family Ixodidae; genus Ixodes; species Ixodes scapularis. Next base: position 109,573,798 of record NW_024609881.1, read on the forward strand.
GAAGGAAAACGCTCGCTGTTGTCCTTGAAATGACACCACAACAAAGGAATTTCTTTGTCAGTGGCGTTTTACTAGTGCCAGCTCGTATAAAGTGAAAAACATTCCAAGCGAATATCATTGCACGGCCCCTTTAATCTAGCATAACTTTCATTACAAACTTATTCATTTGCTTTTCGAAACCAGAGTCTAGAAAATGCTGCGTTACCGACGCTCTCTTTCAATCGCTAGACGTCAAACTTCAAGTAAAGTTACTAGAGGACGCTTAAGCTTCGCCTTTAAGAATGGAAAGCGATAGCTAAATATAGAAACACCCGCTCGCTCCTAAGCGCGCCTGTCTCACAGCCGGTGGGTCGTGAGTTCGAATCCCCTCCTCCGACTAAAATTCTTCAAACTATTTCTTTGAGAAATGAATTACTTTAAACAAGTGAAACCATTCGAAATACGCGACGGCCTTTAATTCGCATTACATGTCACGCCTTAATAACTTCAATTCCACGCGTGACGTCACGTATCACGTGAGCGCTGTGGGTTGTTCAAAATTCCCGGGCTAGGTCATGTGACTGTGAAGACATGACCCTATTGACCAATCCTAGATTTTTCTGTCCCGCCTACGCCGGCTTCTCTGCGACAGGAGCTGATTAAAGCTGTCGCTTTAAAATACTAGCCGTGTCATGGCGCTGCAGGTTCACTCTAAGGTGCAACCCTTCATACCGTGACGCGCGCGCTGCAAGAATCTTGATGATATCTGCTTCCGAGATTAGAACAAAGAAATGAGTGCTTACACGAGTGTTTGTAGGCCAGCAGCGTTTAGAGAATCCCTGAAAGAAGTATGATGTCGCCGATTAATAATCAATCTCGGGACAAGATTTAGGCGAGCTTCCCGGGAACTCTTCACCACATAGGATTCATTGAAGCAAGCAAAATATAAGTTAAGTCTTCAGCTGAGCTTATAGTTCCATGCACGTTATCTTATGGTTTTCTGGGTATATTTTTCTTATTTATTTTATTCGTTTGTTGTATTAGTTGCATGCTAGCAGTCAAGTTTCAAAAGTGTGTAAATGCAGCCTGTTGGACGCCAGGCCCTGCTTACAAGCACTCCCTTGCTTTCGTGTTCCGGGTATTGTACAGCGCAAATGTGTGCAATAAAAACCATTATGGATTGATCGGTAAAGATTATCTCTTCGCTTGTTGATCATCGTTGCCTACCAGGATGCTTTCTGAACCTGAGCAGTAGATCACTTCTGCGAAATATATGACACTGCGCGTGCGTCAACAGCCCAGTGACTCAGCATTTCGCCCATCACATGATAAGCTACGGAACGTTGAACAGTCGGGCTGTCCTTCCGTGTCTCTCTTGTTGCGGCCCCTTCTCGTTTGGTGGAAGCTATACAGGGTACGTTTTTTTTTTTAAATGTTTTCTGAGACATGCGTGTCGTCGAGGCGCGATGTTTCGGTAGTTACAACTTCGTAACCAAATATAATTCAACTTGGTCGGAACTAGTTTTTTATTTCGATGTATTTATTACAATACATAAATTTCCGTGTACCCTCACGGAACAGTAGAAGCTTTTCAACGTTTTATTCCTATTGGATGTTCCATATGCCACCCCTCTGTCACGGAATTAAATGGCTCTCAATAAGAAAGAGTGCAGTCATATGCTTTAGGTTTTTACCTTGTTTGTTTAGGAATGGATGTTTATTGCCTAAATATGGCAAGATTCGCTTGTGTGTTTCAGCAATCTAGTGCTGTTCTTCTTACTATATAATGTGCACCACTGTGTAGACTGAGAAGTCGTCTGTGGGCACAATAAATAAATAAATCTGGTCGTGACGTCATTGATGAAAACCATGAGAGGGCGCCACCGACACATATATTGGCGCTAATAGGGAGCGTTCACTAGCGGGCCATAGCCCAGACCGTCGGTGTTGAGCGCGAGCTGACGACGATCTTCCACAGTGCTTTTTGCAAGGTGGCATTCCACATGATCAAGACTGCCTGTCTTAGCAGCCTTAAAGCGTGAGCTCGTTCCGAGCATGCGCTGTGAAATGCGGCCTCAGATATGACTTCCGTTCAATATAGCTTCTTGTTGAGGCTACCTTTTCGACACACAGCGTTTGTTACACACCGGGACTACCGCGATTCGCAATCAGAGCGACACAAGAAGAGATTATAATACGGCTCAAAGTTGGCCAAATATTTTAATCCTACAAAATAAGGCAAAGCCTAAAAACAAAATGTAGGAAAAAATTGGTAATAACCGTTTGAAGTGTTTGCGTTCATCCAATACCATATAGAAGACATGGTCTGCGCGTATGACGTCACCGTTAGTGGGTCGCCGACCCGCCCCCAAGTGGCGAACACGCCGAAGCTCGCCGAGAGACGCCGTAAAGCGGCAGACGCGTCCGTCTTGGCGTCGCCGCGTGCTAACCTCCCGCTCGTTCTGAGACGCTGCAAAACGTTTTGGCGGCGACGCCGACGCAAGCTTGGCGGCGCTGCGTGCATACCCTATGCGGGGCGCGAGTTCATTTCCTTCCTGCACAGGAGTTGGGACTGGACGTCAAAACGCCGAGCTCTTATTGGCTGACTGAAAACAAAGAGTGGATAGAGCTCGACGCATCTAGCATTGAGGTCTACCCACTATTCTTTCAAGCAAGCGGAGAGCAAGAAGCAGACGACTTGCTGTCCACACAGTGATGACGTGTGAGGGGGGGGGGGGGGGGAGGGGGGGGGCGTTGTTTCTTGGGTGGCATTGGCTCACCCAGGCTCCGGGACATCAGGAAAAGGCTGGGCTGATGACGGAGACAAGTCTTTTTCGGGCGGCGGTTTCGGGCTGACTGTTCCAGAGGACAAGTCAGGTATCTTGCTGGAAGTCATCCACAGCACTCGGCCACAATAGACCTGGACGCAGCGACATGTTATTCGTACGGAAACACGGCGACGTGGCGAGAGAAAACAGACGCACAGTTGTCATCGAGGTTCACGGCAGCGCTTTTCGAAAAATGCCGTTTGCGGCACCTTGCTCTCAGTTTCGCGTCACCAGGCACAGGCTCGTAAAATGTGGACGGAGAGATCTATGCAATTGCCCGCACTGGACGACAACGTAGAAGACACTAATTCCAAACAAGTGAGCGCATCTTCGAACCCTCAACTAAAGCGTACCGTTAAACAAGAGTCGTCAAAAGAGGTGTTTGTAAATAGTCGCGCAATAGAAATGGTAGACCTCAAGCGAAGAGGGCGAACATCGTGAAGGCCGAAGCGAAAAGCATGCAAACACCCGATAAATCGCGTTATGCAAGAGAGGCGACATCGGCAATAGAGGAGGCCACCGAGGAAAGCGAAGAGGAATGGAGCCTCATGACAAAGAAAAGGCAGACCGAGGAGGCTAAACGTTCGCGACGAGACATGGCGCCGCAGAAGGAGTAAGGCTTCAATGACTTCACCTTCACCCTACGGCACAAAGAAAACGTATTGTTGGCCGACGTTCCCTTTAGACTGCTCAGGACAGGAATCGGGATCATGATGGGTAGCTGAGACTGCCGGAAAGACCTGAGCTTCTGTACTCGTCAAGAGTGCAACACGATTCTTGTCAAGGTTTGAACGGAGGCCGCTGTTCTGCACGGATTTCCAAGGAACTCGTTCCGATTTACTTGTACATCCCAATAGACGAAACTACGCAGGTGAAGGGTGTCGTGTACGTTTTAGACGGAACGGACACGAATAAGGACATCTTCGAAGCACTCGAAAGGCACACTATTTGTGCCGTTCGAATGATAGGAGGGAAAAGGCGGACGGCGGTCATTACTTTCGGCGGCACCAAGCCTCAGGTCGATCGCCTACCACTGCGCTATAATCGAGGCTCACCCCTTGAAACCCAAGGCACTATTGTGCAGGGCGTGCCACGGATACGGCCACAAATCAATCGGACGTTGACTCTATGAGATGCCAAAAATGTGACCAGCAGCACGATATAGACAAAGAATGCGATCAAGCGGAACCGCAATGCCCCTTTTGCGAGGCCAACGCCTTGCCACGGAATCGAGCTGCCCGAGACTAAGGAAAAAGACTGTCAAGCAACAAGGGTAAAAAAAAAAAAAAAAACAGAAGAAGAAAACGGTTACGAAAGACGTCGGCGGATATAAAGGACAGAAGAAGGGAAAAGAGACTGATGATCACCAAAAGACTAAGTAGGCGGCATGCCATGGAATCTCTACGAGTCCCCAGTAGCGTTACGCCACTCCAGCCTAACGTACAGAGTATGCATGCGTAAAAATCATAGAAGTAGCAAGACTATCCCAACGCCACCGAGCGGCATGCAGAGCGAAAAGAAGACTCGAGCACTGGTCTCAAACATGAAGGAAGCCTTAAGGAACCGAAACACAACGCCTGAGGCCAAAAACAAACGAGAAGTAAGCTTTCGTCAGACATGCATCCCTGATCAGCCTGTAGTCTAAAAAAACAGGGAACACAGTGCTGTCAGCAGCAGCAACAGTAACGGCAACACCTTCCCATGCAATCCTGGATGCAGCAAGTACATTCCTTGATGCAGAAAATGTCGCAACCCTTTATGCAACAAGTACAAAACATAATGCAATAGCAGCAGTAACACAAACAACAGCTCTTACAACCCTCCATTAACATGATGCAGGAGATGATGACGAAGGTGGTCACACGGTTCAAACACGGACAATAACTCCGTCCCAAGATCACGAATAAGAATCAGTTTATTTCGTCTATATGTACAGACGACAGGGGCATGGGCAAAAAGCCAACACATGTTGGCTTGACTGGGCCCCACCCCCGTTTTCTTGACAGAGGCGGATCAGCAAATTGTAAGACAATGTTGACAAATTGTAAGACAAATTGTAAGACAACGAAGATTGAATCCTGCAGTAAAATTGTCACGGGCTCTCACCCAACATGAGAGAGCTCAATCGACGCTTTGCGAGTTAAGTCGGGCCGATGGCACTTTTAATGGAAGAACTGTACGGAACCGGACGTAACATTCGGAGCACATGGGGTACCACACCCCGACGATTGAGTACAAACCCATGGGATAGGCGGATCGCAGGAACGACGCCGCAGGCCGTAGCCAAAGGGCAAGTGGCAGTTTATATATGGGAGATAATGCCGCAGCGTCAGCCGGATATGCTGGAATGATGCAATGACGACCGCGGGGTGATAGCAATCGAAATGAAGTTAGGGAAGACGACAATGGTAATAGCTTCAGTTTACAAACGCACTGTATGTGCAAAATGCATGCAAGACCGCGGATGAATTGAAGCCCTCAGGAGGGAAACAGAACGCGATCCTTTGGTTATCGGAGAAGTTCAACGCGTCTGACATGATGTGGTGTAAAGAACGACATGCATCTAATCAACCAGACAAACCGTACCTCGAGAGTGGCCTTCCACGCAAGGCAGGAAGATCGGACACCAGATATGACATGGAATAATCGACGCTTCAGAGGGGACTAGGAAATAGAGAACAATTCGGGGGGAATCGATCGTCTGCCCATTCACACCATAGCAGAATCCAATGGCCTAAATAACACCAAAATAAAAATCAGAGGGTAGTCTGGAGAAATCCTAAAGGTGGAAGGCCCTGGAACAGACCTTACCAGCAGTGTAACAAGAGCAGCTGAGAAAGTCACAGAGAGGATCAAGGTCACAGAGAACAGCCCAATAACGGGCAGGCACCTACTGAACTTCTCGGAATCGAGAACGAAAACCCTGGAACGGTAAAGAAACGAGGAAACAAAAAGAAGCTAAGATGTACACTCAACCGCGCCACAGCCATGGCAAGAGCGTACGCCACCGAACTGTACGGGCGACACTGGTAAAAAACATTGCAATGGATTCAATCGTACTACTGGACTATACAAGGCGTGGAGAACCTTCCAAGCGATGCAGAGAAAAAATAAGATAACCGTGCCGCAAAACATCGCACTAGTCATAGGAATAACAAAAAAGGAGGTGGCAAATGAGGCTGGCAACACAGTTTTCCCGCAGCCGTCAAAGGCACCAGGGGAGGAGCCCTTTGATCCTGAGTAACGGTGATACCACAAGCAAAACTCTTGATAACAGTCCTCCTAATAACATAACTTCCTGATAGCAGTCGGTGAAACCATATGCAAAAACATGAGACGTGCTACGTCGGACAGAGAAGAGGTAAGCAGACTACGCAAGAAGATCGCTGTTCTATCATACATTCACGGGATCAAGCACAAGTTAAAAGAGATAGCTGCACGAATGATGTTCATGTTGTGTGTTCCGCTTCTAACAAATCTTACTCAACGCGAAGCAGAGTAGACATGAAAACATCTAAGAAAGAATCTTGCAGCACTGCCCACCGGTTACAGTGCAATGCGCAACAGAGGTGATATACAAAACCTCCCTCTCCTGCGGAAATCGGTACATAAGTCAAACTGGCCGATGCATAAACGAAAAAGCTCGAGACCATGCAGCGTCTTTGAGGGAAACGGGAGCAGGTAAATTGGCTTTTCATTGCAGAAATTGCCAGTGCAGTGAAACTTTCGATGACATCACCATCCTAGCTAGACACCGGAATCCTCAGTCCCGTGAATTGCTTGAGGCGCTTGCCACCAAGGACTACGCCGAAAACTGTTTCAGTGCACCGTCTACTTGTCTACACCATTCATATAATAGAGTTCTCCGGTGTGCCCCACCCAACGTACGGGCAGCATGAGGTGGAGTGGGACGGTGTAGACGAAGTGTTTTCCTCTTTACTTTCTAAAAATATTTTTTTTTGTATAGATATTTATTCTTTTGTTAAAAATGCTTCTGCTGGAGGACGCCACAGCATAAGGAAGAAGTTTTCACTAAAACTCATTGGTAATTAGCCGTCTCGTCTCATCTCTCCTGTTTTCACTCTACGTTTCTTCTCGAAGTTCAGGCTGTTTTTCCAATCACTCTATGATCCAGATGGAGAGACCTCCGAACAAGGGGAGGAACTAAATGATGATTGCAGCCATCCGGGAGTGCAAGACCAAAAGCTGATCAGGTCCATATGGGGGTACGCACCAGAAGATCAAAAACCTCCTTGAAGCACAGGCGGAAGAACCCCTTGAGAAAACCAACACAGTGAAAGAAACTGTTTGTCTTCCCAGTGGGTGGACAATATCCAGGGATGTCCTATACAGAATCCTGGCAATCCGTCAACTTCGTTAAGAAGTATAAGGCCCATCTTATTGATATCCAATATATGCAAGCTAGCCGAGAGGTTGGTACTGGCCAGGACACAGAGAGTGCTGGAAGAAAACGGCGCATACCACTACAGTCAGACTGGCTTCAGGGACCGTTCGGAGATACAAGACAGCCTCCTGATGCTTTATAAACACGTTTTAAAAAGACCGAGCAGAGCGGACCCGAGAATAGTCATCGCCATCAATGTGAAAAAGGCATTCGACTTTGTATCTCGTGCCGCGGTGCTGACGAATACCGAAAAACACGGGATTCAAGGCAAGTCTCTCTGCTTCATCAGGGCCTTCCTGAAGGATAGGAGGTTCAGGCTTAAGTTTGGAAGCACCAAGAATGCTACAATGCCGAACATTATCGGAATGCCACAAGGTGCAACCTATCGCCGACCCTTGTCAATGTTGCCATGGCGGATATTCCCCCAAGACTGGAGAAAAAACCTGCACTCGGATTTATTGTGTACGCAGATGACGTCATAATCTGGACCAAGGGAGGCTCCGTAGGGCAACAGAAAAAAGATTCTGCAGCGCGCCTTGGGCACGATTGTGTCCTACATTCGAGAAGCAGGCATGGTCATGGCGCCCGAAAAGACAAAACACATCAATGTCGGTAATAAGAAGACCAGAACTAATGCAGAATAAACAAACTTCAAGTTTAAGCTGGGATAGGAGCAGACCGCCAAAATCAAAACCATACGCATTTTAGGACTGCTTAACAATCAGAAAGAAAGGAGCCAGTCATGGATGCAGAAGGTTCGCCGAACAGGGAAGAGCGCCTGACAGCTATTAAGAAAAGTCGCCACCAAGAAGTGGGGCACGAACGAAAATGTTACCAAAACGCTGGTCAAGGCCCTCTTGACGTCGAGTGTGCTGTACTCCTACAATTACACCGGGTTACCCAAGACTCAACGAACGAAAATCGAGATTTCAAATACACCATGACCAGGGTGCAAGACCTCCACGTCCGCTCAAGGAACAACCAGCTCGACGACAGAGCCGAAGCAAACAAGCAAGCTTAGTTAGACCTGCTCAAGACGACGGAGGCAGGGAAGAAAATCCCGTGGTACATAGGATACGACACGGAACAGGTGCCCTCACCTAGACGGAAGGCAAATGACGAAGAGATATTACAACTAACACCGTTTGCACCAACGGTGAATGTCGTGGGCAAGTAGCCTATAGTCTACCCTTTTCGATCCAAGTAAAGCGGCAAGATACCATCGATCTTGCAGAAAACACTGTGGTGAGCAGCGTCCGACTTTGGCAAGCGTCGGTGCGGTGCATGCAAATCACCCTTGCAGGGAACTTTCCCCAGCACCAAACGCGTCACTACTTGTTTAAACAGCGTTGGCTACAAGTAACTCCACTAATTATTTTCTGCACACCGCTACATTTGTCTATGCTGGACTATGGGTTGCCTTCTGAGCATGTACCGTAGCTCGCTTCTACGAAATATTCTACGCCACGCGTGCGTCCTCGGCTCAGTAATAAGGCATTTCCGCCAGGGCGATAAGCGCTCGGACCCTAATTTGGACACTTGGCTAGAAAGTCGGCGAGAAATTTGGCGGCCGTGATTGGCCAACGCCGCACTTGACCTTGGCGTCGGCCAATCACAGCCGCCGACTTTTTCGCGAAATGTCCAGATTACGGCCTCCGGAAACGCGTATTGTTCGCGCCAACACGCGAATCAGATAAGAAATTCGGAGAGCGAAATAAATCGGTAGCCACATTACCTGTTATCTAATCTTTAAATGTTGCGACATCGGGGAGATGAAGTCGGTCCTGCGGATGTCTATTGCTTCATTTCAGCTGACGTCCGACCCCAGCCGAAGCTATGATCGAATGGAGCCACTCAATCAGTGACAAAGGTGAATTGGTATACGGTGCGCGTCGTTGTTGCGGGTTTGCTATCACCGGTAAAACCAATCGCGTACGGAAGAAAAGCGCAGGATCATGGAGAATTCCCTGTGCGTGGTTAGTTTCACCGGATATAGCAAGTGAACAAATGCGACGAGCGCCATGACAATCCAGTTTTGATGCTGCTTGAATTGGCTCCGCGCCGTAGTGTCGGCTGCGATCATACTTAGAGTAGAACAGAGTGTATATTATAATTTAAACCACGGGACACGGAGAAATTAGAGAACAGACAAGACGACACAACCTTATCGTGTTTCTCAATTTCACAGGGTTAAGAATGTGGTGTTTCCTAATCAGCTCGCTGTAGGCTGGTACGAACTACAGCACGAGAAAGAGAGCCAGTAGGCGGGGTAAAAGACGACGAAGGTGCACGGGACCACAGGATGGAACACAGAACACGGGCCTTGGACAGCATGGCGGACGGGCTTATGCTACCTCACCTTATTTCTAGTAACGTCTGTAAATAAACGGTTTATTCGTGTAAATTACATGGTGTCAGAAGCGAAGAAACCCAAGACCAGCCAGCTCCAAGTGTGAGTAGCTCCAAGCTGCAGTGAAAGCGAGAGACAAGTCACGAACGATGCCGGACCCGGTAGATCACACGCAGTCATCAAACGGGAATCCAACCGTGGCGCTTCCCACGTCGGGAGGAGTCCTCGCCAGTCTGCTGCCACCCCCTAGGCCACTTGATATGTCCGGCGACTTGGAAGAGTCCTGGAAAAACTGGTGGGATGAGTTCAAGTTGTTTTCAACCGCCACTGGACTCAAGTCACAAGACGCCGAGGTGCAAGCTGCAACATTCCTCGTGACCATCGGGGAAGACGCAAGACGGGTCTACAAAACCTTCAGGTTTGAAAACCCAGGGGACGAAATGCGCGTAGAAAAGCTAGTGGAGCTGTTCGAGAGGCATTGCAAGACAGCAACAAACGTCAGCCACAGGGATTTCGTGTTTGGAACACGGAACCAGCGAGACGGTGAACGGTTCGACGACTGGCTTACCGACCTACGTACACTCGCAACCCAATGCGAGTTCGGCGAAATGCACGACAGCATGTTACGGAGTAGGATCATTCTCGGAATGACCAACAAGCGACTACAACAGCGCATGATTAACGAAGACCCAACGCTGGATCAAGTGATTCAAAAATGTCGAACCGAAGAACGTGGAGCCCAGCAGTTCAAAGATATTCAAGCTGGTGCGACACCCACCGTAGTACATGGGTTACACTCGGAAGAATGCTCTCGCTGTGGATACCTTAAACACACAAGCGAAGGCTGCCCAGCAAAGAATGCGAAATGCAAGAACTGTGGCAGGAAAGCACACTTTGCACGTGTGTGCCGCACACCAGACAAGACAACCAAGCATAAAGGTACGCCACGAAGAAACGTACGCCAAGTAGAACGATGCAAGATCCCCGACTACAACTCGGACGAGGAAAAGTTGGTTTGCAGCCCACACAATGGTGACGGCGACGAAGAGTTCTGGTGTGCAGATGTTAATATCGCAGGGAAGCAAGTCGACTGCAGAATCGACACAGGAGCGAACTGTTCCGTAATGTCTGCGATGCAACTTAGCCGTGTCACGACTCAGAAGCCACAAGTTCTTACGACTAGAATTGGCTCTTTTTTTGGACACGTCAGCAAAGCAGAAGGCCGTATCATCCTGCCAGTCATGCACGGTAACAGGAGTACCGAAGTGAAATTCTGCATCGTGCAACGGGAAGTGCCCACCACGATTAGCGGTACCATCGCGGAAAAACTAACCTTGATCAAGCGAGTGGCATCCGTGGAAAAGCACTGCAGTCAGACGGTGCAACAACATGAAGACATCTTCCATGGATTGGGAGAATTAAAAGGCGTCAAATACCACATGAGACTCAAGCCAGATGCACAAGGCGTGATCCAGCAGCCGCGTACAGTCCCGGTCGCTATCAGGGACAAGCTCAAAAGCCACCTGGAAGATCTGGTGCAACAAAGAGTGATTGCGCCAGTAACAGAACCAACGGAGTGGGTCCACCCTATTGTGGTTGTACAAAAGAAAGCCAAACTCCGACTGTGCCTTGATCCTCAAGAGCTGAACAAGGTCCTTATGCGGGAAACCTACTGTATGCCTACGTTAGAGGACATTGCCACACGATTGGAAGGAGCCAAGATCTTCTCGACGCTAGACGCAGCCACAGGGTTTTGGCAAATCAAGCTCGACACGCCCAGCTCGTACTTGTGTACTTTTGCGACGCCGTTTGGGAGGTATAGATTCCTGCGAATGCCTTTTGGCATATCGTCTGCTCCCGAGGTGTTCCAGAAGACAATGCACATGGTGTTTGAAGGCTTAGACGGAGTAGAGATCATGATAGACGACATCCTCATCTGGGGAAAGACGACTGAGGAACATGACTGTCGGCTTCAGGCGGTACTACAAAGGTGCCGAGAGGTCAACCTACGACTGAACAAGGAAAAGAGCAAGCTCTGCATGAAACAAATCAAGTATCTGGGTCACATTTTCTCAGCAGAGGGTCTCTCAATCGATCCGGATAAAGTGAAAGACATCCTTGCTCTACCAAGACCGAACAATGTGGGCGAACTGAAGAGCTTCCTAGGAGTGGTAAACTACCTGGGAAGATTCATTCCTAACATGTCAGACGTGAGTGCGTCGTTGAGGCAACTCCTAAAGAAGGAGACAGCCTGGTCATGGACAGAAGAACAAGAGAGAAGTTTCACAGCCCTTCGGACGGCTCTGACGGTCGCACCCACGCTGCGGTTCTACGACAAAAACAAGCAAGTAACGCTGTCAGTAGATGCAAGCTCCAGAGGAACAGGTGCAGTGTTGCTGCAGGAGGGACATCCAGTAGCTTATTCTTCAAGGTCCTTGAGTGACGCTCAGAAGAACTATGCACAAATCGAGAAGGAGTTGTTAGCGATCGTACACGGATGCAGTCGATTCCACGACTTCATCTTCGGACACACCGTTGTCGTGGAGTCGGACCACAAGCCATTGGAGGCTATCTTCCGAAAGCCTCTCAACCAGTGCCCTCTCAGGCTACAGAGGATGAGACTAACCCTTCAAAAATATGAACTTCAAGTTAAGTACACCCCAGGAAGAGAGCTATACATTGCTGACACACTCTCTAGAAATCCATCAAAGGAGGAAGAGCCAGAGGTTTTCGAGGTGAACGTCTTGGAGTGCCTCCCCATCAAAGACGAAATCTTAGAAGAATGTCGGAAAGCGATAAGTAAAGACAAAGATATGACCACCATGTTAGAGTATGCAAGATGTCAGCGGTTAATCAGCAAAGAAGAAGTACCAAATACTCTGAAGCAGTATTGGCCATACAGAGACGAGATACATGAAGAGGATGACTTGCTGTTCAGGTCAAATAGACTCATCATTCCAGAACAACTGAAGAGTGAAATACTAGTAAAGTTACACAGGGCGCACAGCGGTGTAGAGAAAACACTACATCGTGCCAAAGAAGTTCTCTACTGGCCTACAATGCAGAAAGACATAAAGGATAAAGTAGAAAGTAGCATCGTGTGCAAAGAAAACAAGCCACGACAACAGAAGGAAGCTCTCATTAACCATCCTGTGCCAACCGCACCATGGCAAGTGGTTGGAATAGATTTGTTCCAACACAACGGCCACCACTACATTGTGATAGTGTACTACTACTCGTTCTACTACGAAACACATCAGCTTCAGAGGACAGCTGTCAATCAAGTGATCAACTGCTGTCTAAAAACATTTGCTGTGCATGGATTGCCAGTCAAAGTCGTTTCAGACAACGGTCCACCATTCAACAGTGCAGACTTTAAGGAGTGTCTACAGCACCGAGGAATCTCCCACGTGACATCCAGCCCCTATCACCCCAAATCCAATGGAATGGCTGAGAGAGCGGTGCAAGAAGCCAAAAAGCTCATGAACAAATGCAGCTATGGAACTACAGACTATTATGACGCCCTACTGGAGTGGCGCAACACACCTCGAGACGGAGTCCTGGGATCTCCAGTTCAAAGGCTTATGAATAGGCACACAAGGACAGAAATTCCCACGCATCCTTCGCTGCTTCAAAGCACAAAAACAAACCACACAGAAGTACAACAGCGGTTGAGGGACAAACAAAAGAAACAACGGCAACAATACAACAAAAATGCCAAAACTCTGCCCGAACTCCACACCGGAAAAGATATATTTCTCAGGGATCAACACAGCGGAAAGTGGAGGCCTGCTATTGTTGTAGCAAAAGCACCACAGCCAAGATCGTACATCGTCCAAGACGACGATGGTGTCCAGTGCAGGCGAAACAGCATAATGCTCCGCAGAAGCCAAAGAACGAAAAGGAAACCAGCCCGCTTCATGGACACAAACTTCTTCAACAAGTAGGCGAAGAAAGAGAGATGTAGGCTGGTACGAACTACAGCACGAGAAAGAGAGCCAGTAGGCGGGGTAAAAGACGACGAAGGTGCACGAGACCACAGGATGGAACACAGAACACGGGCCTTGGACAGCATGGCGGACGGGCTTATGCTACCTCACCTTATTTCTAGTAACGTCTGTAAATAAACGGTTTATTCGTGTAAATTACACCCGCCAGAATACATTCGCTTCTTGAAGTATATGTATTTTTTACCATTATTATTATTATTTTTTTGCAGAGCACCTCTTTTTTTTCATAAAGTCGGCTGCGCAGCCGTCGTCTGCTTGTCCTTCACCGCTTTGAAACAACGCCCAGTTTGTAAAAAAAAAATGCAAAAAAAGACGCAATTATTTCTTTTCTCACTTTAAGCCCACACGCAGTCGATGCTACGTGTTGATGGGAACAAATAAAAGGCGGGAAATGCGCTAGGTCAGGAGTTTTTCCTCTACATGCTTGGTTCAGCGATGACGGAAAACATACGACACTTGACGAGCACCATGACGTTGCAGTTTTGACGTTGTATGATTGCCGCCATCGGCTCGTGGCGTCGGCTCCGCCGTGACTTACGGTGAGGTATTCATACCGTTTAGCTGGCGCACACAACGGTCAAAGGTACGGGAAGCTTTGAGCGTAAGATCTACATTGCGCGAAAGTAAAGCACAAACTAAGTTCCTTAACTCTACGCTTTGCGAGACTCTTTAGAAGCAATAGTGCCGACTGTGCGAAAGGAATCTGGCGAACGCTTACCGTCAGCAGAGCACGCAGCTGCGGGCGTCCGCGAAGGTTCCGTATAGCACTGCGTCGTGCTCTAAACAGAAAATTCCAAGGACAAATTACATATTTGGTTACGACTCGATCAGGGCATCAAAAAGCCGATTAATCTATTACATCTGCGGAACAACGCAAACAAATAACTATTCTGCTTTTAGAGGGCCCGACCCATCTGCAGGTCCTTAGCTGTTTGGGGACTTGAGCCGTCTGTAGGTCCAATAGAGGATACGGCCTTAATCGGGTACCGAAAATAAGGTAATGTTAATCCCGAATTAATGAATTCATTTTCTAATAGTTAATAGAATAGCGGGTCATCCGAACGGCTTGCATTCGAATCCCGTCTTTAAATACTGCTACCATGGACTGCCGCACTCGAGCATAAAGCCGAAGGTGCTCTGTCTACAATCAGCGGAGCTGATTTCCATTGACAACGTGACGCTACTTACGTGGATCGGTCGTCGAACGAGAGTGCTCGGAGGATGGGGCAAGCTCCGCTGGCCCGAGCAGCACGAGGAGCTAATAAGCGTTCGAACGCTTCTTCGTCGTCCTTTGAAGTGTCCGGGGAGCTAGTGGAAACCGTGAAATAAATTTTGATGTGATTTAGTCTAGAGAACACGCGCATCACGTTTACGTACAAATCAAAGTGCTACAAACTCAAAATACGACAGGCCCATTCACACGGGAGCGTTCGTTTACGTTTTATTACGTTATTTTATGGGTCACCAGGACACTCGTGTTTCCTGTGTAGTTCTTTGCCTGGAAAAAAGCCCTCGTGGAGCCGTCGGCGCACCACTCGTGGCGACCGCTTTAGGGCTCTATGTTAACAGGGTTCAACATCATCATTATTATCCGATGGGATTAGCATCGTCTGTTTCGGCGTGGTTTGGGCGGTTTGTGCTCGGCGTTCGGTATGGTCAGCTACAGGAAATAAATAATACACTCGTAAGAAATACATACGTCTGTAACTTGTTAATTACAAAGACGAACACACCTCTGAGCATCTAAGTTTAATAGTATGTGTTGATGCATTGTCATATCGCAGGACATTTCATATACGTCACTTGAGCAAACGCCATCTTTTCACTTGAAAAACAAACCAAAAAACACTGCGATCAAATGCAAGCTATTGCAACGAAAGCAAGTAATATCGAAATCTTCAGAACTGCCAATTCGGAGAATGGGCGATTAGTAAAAAAGGTTAAAGATCGCAGGAGCTTCCTCGCTAAAAAATGCTGTGATTATTCGGTGACGCAGGGCTGAAACAATTTCCCCTAGGCCCTACACGCGCCGTATACCTTTCGTTATGATTTTCAGAAATTCAGACTTTCAAAGGAAGCTAGAAAAATGAAAAAAATTGTACTCAAAGCTATGTGGAGCGCAAGTTCGTCTGCTTTTTTTTTGCAGGGGTTGTGGTGACGTCAGAACGCCGAGATGAGAGTGGCTCCGATTGAAGGAGAGTGGGTAGACCTAAAAGCAAGCTGCCTTGAGGTCTACCCACTGTTCTTTATTCAGAACCAATCAGAGCTAGGCATTCTGACGTCACCACAACCCCTGCTAAAAGAAGCAGACGAACTTGCGTTGCGCATATCGTAAAATCGTTGATTAGTAAACTTGGGAGTTGTGTGAATATTTATACAGCGTGTAGTCGGTCAGCCATTTCAAAGTTGCGACGAGTGACTCGCTGTAGATGAGCAATTTAGCCAATGCAGTATAACCGCTAGCTCTATAGGTCTTTAACGTGCACCCCGCAGTAGTGATACACAACCGCAGGCCGGTACGATGCTCATCCAGATCGAAACGGGCAGGGGTGGGGATTGAACCCAGGTTCCCTGGTTGATTAGTACAAAGCGTAAACATCGCAAGAGCTTCCTGGCTAAAAGTTTGTGATCATGCGGTTACCTGGGGCAAAAACAAATTCCCCAAGGCCCAACATGCGACGCATAGATTTCGCATCGATTCTCAGACACTCCAACGTTCAAATATAGCTAAGAGAATGCGAAAATTGCGTGCTAAATGTCTTATCGATCCTCTAACACATCCGGAAACCCAAGCACCGCTAAGGCGATATTAATAATGCTGTCGCACAGGTGCTAATATCCAAAGCGATCTTGCACAGAAAGGGTATAAAGTATCATTCTTTCAGATCTTCACGTTATACCTACGTCAGAAAGCACGAAGAAGCCCTAAATCGTCGGCAAGCTGCGGCACATCACGACTCCGCGCACCGAACAAACTTGCATCCACCAGCTCTGGGCGCTGCCATCTTACAGATGACATCACGGCTCTTGAGGGATCACGTGACGAGTCGTCACTCGGTTGCTACGGAAACCGAGCCAGCTCAGCTCGTTGCTATGGTACCGCGTGTGACCAATCGCGGTGAGAGGCGGCACAGGGAAAAGCGTGGCGCTACTCTGGCAGCTACGCTGCCATATCGAGTGGCTCTAGGCGACACTACGGTTACGACAGTCACCGCTAGAACTCAAACTCAAACTCTTTATTTGTCTCCGTTTGAAGAGGGGAGACAGAGAAAAAAGCAACTCAGATCTTGCTTGTCGAGCCTCTGCCTCCCACCAGAGGCGAAAAAGGACACCACGTACATACACGTCTTTTTTTTTTTTTTCACCATCACACTTAATTATAGCACAAAAATAAACAACATTAGATGGGGGAGGGGGAAGGGGGGAAAGTAATCGATGTAGCCTAGGTTACAAATTCCAGGGGCACTCTCTCACAAACTGTTCTGTCGCGGAAACCACCGACGACATGGAAACACGGAAGCCAGAAGAGACGAGCAGAAATCGCGAGGAAACCTGTTCCGGCCAGTTCAGTGTTTTCCCGCTAGGTGCCGTTCGTTTTGCTGGAGTCGCGAATAACGTGGCAGTTTCTCTCAAGAGATTAGGGAGTTTTAGAATAGCGCACGCCAAAGCTTTGCGTACGCAAAGAATAGCGTCGTCGCCACTGCGCATGCTCCGAACGCCAACCAGGTTTTGCGCTTTGCGTGCGCAATTTTAACACGCGCTATTTCTCGGAAATTGCGTGCGTACGCAAAGAGTCTTTGCGCTTCTCCAAGGAGGATTCGTGATGAGAAGTTGGCTAAAGCCAAGACGAGCACAGTTTAAAAAAAAAATGGCGGCTTCCAGGATTATGTCGGCGGCTGCTTTGGCGGCGTCGTGAGTGCGACGTCGGCGGAATCCTCCCGAATGCAATTTTCAATACGGGACGACATTGTACTCGGTTTGGCAGCGATCACCGGCAGCTTGATGCTTGTGACGCGCGAACATTTCACGGCGAAGGAGCGATGTGCGAAGGTCAGTACACGAGACCTCTCTTTTTTTTTTTTTTTTTTTTTATTTGTTTTGCGGGTTTGCCGCGTAGGGGACAGAGATAAAGGCGTGATGCCTGCCCCCTAAAGTCCAGCAGCTCAAAGTAGTTACATAATAACAGATTCTACAAAAACATCATACAGTTAAAATAAAACAAGAGAAACAAGTCAAAGAAAGAAGAAGAATAGACACTATATTCATTTGCTAAAAAAAAACTCTATAAACGAGTGTTGGTCGTAAGAAACCAAA
Organism: Ixodes scapularis; assembly: GCF_016920785.2. NCBI lineage: Eukaryota > Metazoa > Arthropoda > Arachnida > Ixodida > Ixodidae > Ixodes > Ixodes scapularis. Next base: position 109,591,684 of record NW_024609881.1, read on the forward strand.
AAACTCTATAAACGAGTGTTGGTCGTAAGAAACCAAAAAACTCTATAAACGAGTGTTGGTCGTAAGAAACCAAAAACCGAGGAGGTTTTCGGTTTCTTACGACCGAGGCGCAAGCCGAGGCGTAAGAAACCAAGGCGCAAGCCGAGGCAACGCAAGCCGAGGCGCTTGCGTCGCCTCGGCTTGCGCCGAGGCGACGCAAGCGGACACGATCGGTCAACCGCTCGCGTCGCGTTCTCATGTTTAAACAAATTAAAATGCTACTCTCGACCAAAAAACTCGTTTTCTTCTAAAGTTACATCATTTCGTGTGTGAAATAAAAGTTTTAGTGTATCTTGGTGGCGTCGAAAGCGGGAGATGCTTGGGCTTTTGCGTCGCGGCGGAAAAACGCTATTTTAAAACTCTCCTGCGTCGCGTGCGCTAATACAAGCGCTAAATTTAGCGCTAGCGTGCGCTAAAATTGCGTACATTATTCTAAAACTCCCTATTAACGCGCCACGGAAGCTTCACGTGGTTTTTTTTACCACTTCTGCAAACACTCCTTCGGGCTCGCTCATATTCCCGCTCCTTGAACTTTTGACAGAACTACAGGAACTCTGCGATGAAGTTCGGGTTGGGGAAGTTCCCTAAGACCACGTGGCCATCAAAGCAATTCTTCACGGAGTGCGCGCCAACAGTGGAGCCAGCGCAGTGAAGGCGCCATTTAAAAACTTCCTGTATTGTTTGCGTGTTGCGCAAAGTTGTTGTCCTAATAGCATGACGTAACCTATAGAGTCACTGATTAAGCTGCGCCAGAGAGTAGTGACAACTGAGCCATCTTGGTACTTAAAAAAAAGGTTACTAGTTATCGGAAGCTTTATCAGAAATCACAGTAAACTCTTTTCGTATCCTGAAAATGTTACACCCTTTCGCGACCGAGAAAAAATAATATCGCCTTTGCTTTCTGACACCACGCATCGAAAGCTCTGTAAGTTGCGATTTCAAGTAGCAACTATCGCCAGGTAGCCCGCTCTACAATAAGTACCAAAATGGAGTGACTGCACTCTAAGTGTGGCTTATGGCTCTGGCATGAACCAGTGTGAATCTTCCATCAAGGTTGCGGCTGTTTCAAACTCCAACTGCCTACAACTCGCGGTAATAATTTCACTACGGTGAGCTTGTTCAGTGAACCAGGACATGGTTGCGGGGTAGGGGGTCCCTTGAAGGGAACGTATGAACTGTCCTTTCACTGCTGCGATGACGAGAAGCAACTGGTTGTAGCTTGTCATGGTGGCGGAGCACAAGGTAGGCTTCGATCCAGGCAACGTGACCTGAGAGGGCTGGCTGACACTCTGTACGATTCCACAAAGGGGTTCCTTCTTTATTGCCGACCGTATTAGCTTGGTGACCTGAAAAACACTGGTAGAGCAAATATGCCAGTCATGCCGTTATAAGCGGAAACACAAGGGAGGTTGCTCTATGGCTACAACGCGACAAGGACAGCTCCGAGACAAAGCCTCACACGCTTGCATTTGAGCATGAAAGGTCGTCCCGGTTGCCTGACGTTAGTTACATAATTACCATAAAAACGTAAAAAAAACGCCAACAAGATTAACAACTGAAATTATTAATTCATAAATTAATCTTGGGTTAAACTTTTTCTAACTGAGTATTACTAATTGGGGTGGAAAAGAACTAGCAGATGAGGGTATACAGGAAGTTAGAAACGTAATACAGTCGGGCAGGCTTCGACGGTGGTTCGAGGTATATTCGCCTTTGAGCCAAAAGCGAACTTATGTTTTATATAATATATTGTTGAATCATATCTCCACAATGTTTTGCAATAACGAGAAAATGAGTTCCGCCGTTCCTTCAAAGGCGAAAGAACGGGAGGGATTATTTGGTCTTCGGCATTGAGGTGAGACTTACAGTGTACCCCAAACTTAACGCCGCCACTGGGTTCCCAAACATTGAGCTCGTGTCGGCTACTTACTGTTAAATTTGTCACCAAAACGTTTGGGGTGCCTTCTCAGGGTGGAATAGAAGTCAGAAACCCAAACATTCTTCAAATAGCTCTATCGGCCACCGCAGGGACTGTCAGAAACGGCAAATGCAGTGGCGGCGTTACATTTGAGGCGCACTGTACATTATCAGTTCAATAGGTAAATCCTAATTAGTTTGCCTAAATAAAACGATAAAAAAAACACAGCGGATATTTTGACAGCAGCAAGAAATGAGAGTTTTCAGGTAATTCCCTCAATCTGGAAGCGATCGTTACTCCTTGACTGAAATCCGATACCACCGGAAAAGTGGTAGCTCTAAAGATTTTCTTTCTTTTAGGACGAAGACAGTATGTTGTTCAATAGACACTTTCCAAAAAAAAAAAAAAGTGCGCGTGATCAAGAACTTGCAGTATCAATTACCTGTATCCTGCATTGTGTGGACACGTAGTCTGATCCTGTGTAGAACACAAGGGCTACGAAAGCGTTCAGCGTGAACTTGGCTCAGCTCCTATCCGATGCCAGTGGCGCTTTGGCGTTTGGTGAGGATTTGGTTCCAATCACACGCTTAATGCCCACGCAATGTCCATCGCAAATCTTGCTTGAAGGAGTTTTAAGAAAGGTATATTCGGAGGGTTATTTATCCCAAAAGAAAGAAAAAAGCATAATACGTACGTGATGATATCCTTGTGCATTTTTTTTTGTCGGGACGGCGCCATCTCAGAGGTGATTCTACACGTGACTGGTGTAGTAGTTTAGCACAAAAAAAGATTCTGGGATATATTTGGATGTTGTTCGCGTTTCTTTCAAGCTCTCAAATGACGTCGTTTTTTGTTTTAGTCTGTAAAAGAGAAGCAAGATGTCGAAAGCATTACATCTAGATGTAGTCGGGGAACAATTATAAATACAAGACGGTAGCTGCGATTTACCACAAAGAAACTCCGTGGAAACTCCCCTTTAGCACCAATTGTTGAACAGGCTTGACTGGTCCTGCTTACGAGGGATTATTGTAAGCGTTCGCTTCTAAGTAAACTGCCGTAAGTACCTTTATAATATAGGTGTTTAATCAGGTCTGTTTGTTGGGAAATTCAAAAGCAGTAAAGTATGTCACCATGCTATAAATCGTAACACCTTTAGAGCCAGCTGAAATGCAGCCAGCCAGACAGCTAGAAGAAGTTGAAATTGTTGCTTTTTTGTTTGGCTCTTATTATTTGCAATTGCCGCTTACAGAAATGCATATTTGCTGTATCGAATAAACGTCTTTGTGTAGGAATTATTTTAAGACATATACAGGGTGTTTAATTTCACTTCGAACAGACTAAAAAACAAAAAACAGCTCCGAGTTAAAGCAGAGCTATCTTCTCCATATCCTTACCATGCTCGGCGAAAATTAGATGAGCGGATAATCATCGTCGTAAGTTGACTAATTAACTGAGATCCGTTAATGACCTTCTAAATTACTGGCTTGCTTCAAATCTGTTTATCAACAAACTCATGGTGATAGACTGAACTGAAGCAAAATAGATCAAAAACACGCATTGGACGGACAAAACGTGTCCGTTCTCTGATGGTTACAAAGTACTTCTCTCAATTGCTTGATCTCTGAAAATTTTAATCCAAATAAAACTCAGACCCGTGTAATATGTGCATTCAATTGGCATCAGTTCAGTTAAAGTACGTAGGGTTGTTAGCTGATGTCCCTATTGAAAAAAAAATCCTACATTATTGGCCCATATGGCGAATATATGCCTTTGTATGTCTATTGGACACAATCGTAGAGATTGTTTTATGGAAATGTCAGTAAGAAAAATTGCTGACAAAAAATGCCTTTTGGTAAAATTCGAGCATCGGCCCGAATTTGACCTTGGGTTGTGTTTAGAGCTTCACTCTGTAATAAGGTCGAGTATAACCTTGTGTTGTCGCACACAACAGCAATGTTTGCGCTGCTAAACGAAATCGTATGTTGCGTAGCTTTCAGGTCTCCCGCGTGATATTGAGCGCGAGATTCGTAACGCTCTCGCCTCGACCGCTTTGTCTCTGGAAAGCTATGATCCAACATACTTCACCGACAATTTAAGAAACACAAGGCGTTGCCTGTCCCAAGCATCGTATCATCATGGCTCCGCATCCAACAGATTTTCAGCATCAGCAGATAAGGATGCGGAAGAGCCAATCACGAGGCGAGAAGCGTGAGCAAGCCACGCCCTGTATACCTTGACCTGCCGGCGACTATGCGAAGAGCAGGTCCTCTGCTTCCTGCTCAAGGGTTGTGGTGACGTCAGAACGAAGCCGAGCTGTGATTGGCTCTGATTGAAAGGTTAGTGGGTAGACCTCCATTCAAGGTGCCTTGAGGCCTGCCCACTATTTTGTTTGTTCGATCAGTCAATAAAAGCTCCGCGTTTTGACATCCTCGCAACTTCTGTCCTAGAAGCAGACGAACTTGCGGTACGCATCTGAGTTTGACCGAGGTCACTTGTGCATTCCTTTGATATCGGTTAACATACACAGCGTTGTTAACTGATACGTCGGTCAGTATAACTTTACCACGAGGCATCTCGTGTCATTACTGACACATAATGCCCAGTGGTAACGTTCGAGCGCACCGGCTCAACTTGTGCTATGCATTCGGAACTCTTTTCCGGAATGAGCATATGGTGCGATCGTTGTGTTGTGAGTATACAACAGCTATATGTTGGGACACCTTAACAGAATCGAATGTTGCATGTCGGCCGTGCCTTCGTGCATCGTTCCGAGCATGGGGTTACCGCCCTCGTGGCGATTTTCATCACGTGCTTCCAAACCTAGGCTTTCACGGCTTTTTGTCTTTGGACCGCCGCTGGGAATACCTCGTTCGCTCGAGAAAGCTGGTGAGCCAAGTGGCCGTGTCAGCTTTTTTTTTTCTGACCGCTAGGGTCCGTTGTTTTCACAGAAGTCGCCAATACTGAGAGTCACTATGAAGTAAACCAGGTTATACACCTTTGCAAGTGGGATCCCGGCTTAACCTCGAACCGCGCGCCAAGGTGAGGCGGACCTACTCTCCAGCCAGAACGTTTGCTGGTTGTCGTACAATGTTGCCAAGCGTCTCTCGCCGAAGCGTATACCACTGAGCGCAGAAAGAAATTTAAAAAAAATAATTATAAAACGAACACGTGTCGTCTTTGACCGCGAAAGAGTACGGACAATTAAATAGAATGCCTAAACCGGTAACAAATAAAAAAATTTCAAAAATATCTAAAGTCTCAAGGCGCTCTTCAGAATGCGCCACAAGTCGCATGGCCTTTGCATCAACGATGGCTGCGCTCGCGGCAGCTCTGGCTTCCACAACATGCAGGAACAGAGGCTGCGATCGTTATAAAGTCAGCTCCAACCCTGAAAGATGCCCCGTCCTACAATATGTGATGCTACGATACTGTATGGATACCTCCTCCTGCGTTCCGAGACAGTAAGTGTGCTGCTAACTTTAGCCATCGGCGATGCAGCAAACGGCACCATCTTGTCATCGCGCACCCCACTGACGTGCCCCTGGCGCACCCCAGCATGGCGGAAACGGTACGGGGCGCCAGCATCGCTCAAAATGGCAGCGCACAGGAGCCTTTCTTGCAAACGTGTATACAAGAGCGAGTCCCTTGCTCTCGTGTTTACACTGCCTGCGCTCGGGCTTATTGTTGCAGTACCCTGTTTTTCGTACCGCGCGAATGAACCACTCGTCGTAGATAGTCGGAACTCCGCGCAAACGTTAAGACAAGTGGTGTGAATAGAATCTAGTTTAAGTTGACGACATGATAATACAATTAGTCAAACCAAGAAATTATATTTCGGGCGCTTGCAACATCTATTTTCGTTAACAAAAAACAAACGCGAGCAAAAAAAAAATTCTTTTTTATTAAAATAATATTTATAGGCGTCTATAACACAATTTCCTGGTTTGGCCAAGGTCTTATACGTTTGCATTCTATCGCATCCGATAGTGTCATATTCAGACGGAGTTTCGGCATTCTGCGATCGCTAGTTTAATTATATGGGTCGAAAAGCAGTTTCGTTTCTATTGGGCCCAAGATATTTCAAGGCTCACGTAGATCATACACTATTTTTCATGTAAGATTTCTGGAAAACTAATTTGTAATCTCTAGCAGTGTGACCTTATAGAGTATCTATATAGTGCGTCCCACATACTCATAAGCCGCCACAAAGCACATAGAAGAAGCGATGTGTGTGGCTTCACAAAATGTTGCCAACGACGTGCTAAAAGCCGCGCTAAGAAATGACTAGCTTCATCCCTAACGCTGTCCAATGAACTATAGCATCAAGAACACAAAGCCAACGCGAAAGGTTAACGAGCTCTTAGGAACTTACTTTCCGAGACAATGAGAGGACCTAGACGTGAAAGCAAATCAAAAGGTATTATTTCCGAAACTTGGACGATATTCTTGTAAACAGACGGCTCGGCAGGTGGCATCTGAGAGTGCGTGGGTTGCCCCCTTACAAGGGCAAAGTGCGCGCGCTTCAAAGCCGGCCTGAGAGCTAAGCCGGAAGTTTACACCCAGCAAGCGTTGTGCAGGCAAGTATGACGGCAGGTTTCAACATCTTTCGTTTCAGTGTGATAAACTGTATTAGAACCGCTTCTAACCTCTTGAGACGAGAGATCACACTGGCGCCATCTTTCGGGCAGCACCCGAAATACTTGCACTCTGCGCATCTTTTACTCATCATTTCTTCCCGATAGGCTTAAAGTAAATTTCACAATTTTATAAAGCGATCATTTCTTGTACTCAGCGCGTAGATTTGATTTGGCAACTACAGAAAGAGAGAGAGAGAGAAAAACAAAACAAGAAATAAACAAACAAAAACAGCTGGCATCTTCAGAAGCACGAATCACCACCCAGCTCAGCTACAAGCAGTCATTACACGGAGGTCGGACGTGTTCCAGGGCTGCAAAATAGATGGCGTTAGTGTATCAGTGAATTTCCTTGACGTAGGCGGCTATAACGCAGTCATTTACACTCAAACGAAAATCTATGAATCAGCCTTGACAGTAAATTGGATGCTTTCTATGCAGGCATGCCGCCACAAGAAACTTTTCAATAAACAATGCCCAGGCCGGCGTAAACTTATCTATATTAATGACGTTGGAAATATCTCTCAAACTCGCGATATTATTTTGCACGCTGAAGATGCAAGCTTGTTCCTTTCTGGTAATTATTTGCATGATCTTCAAGCTCCGGCTAATTTGTGGTGAGGTGTGCTATCGTCCTCGTTCGATTCAAATCAGCTACAGTTGAACAATAACGAAACTAAATATCTAATGGTTAAGCCGCGGAAGAAACGAAATGACTCGAACATTTTCTTATTTCAAAAATTGCACAATTGACAAAGTTCCCGCCTATAATTCATTCAGGTATTGCATTTCTTTGTGAAAAAACTAGTTATGTATTTTTTATATAAAAGAAATTCATGTGAACAGCTCTCGATCCGTTGGCATCTTATACAAAGTTAGATCGTTGATTATACTGATGCTTAATGCATTCTTATCTTCATTATTTTGTATTAGTTTGGAGTTCTAGGACGAGACGAATATAGAAAGGCTCATTATCATGAAAATAAAGGACAGTACACTGCATCGAAAATTTTAATCGAGTAGTTCATACTGCTTCGTATCTTCTAAAGCGCTATTTGCTTATCGGTAACCAATTGTTTAATCTAAATCCTTCAATTTATATACGGAATAATGTTACTCGGGACCAAAATAACTTTTTTTGATGTATACCGTCAAAGCAACATTGAGCATAATTTGAGACATGTATCCTATAAAATACCGCACTTAAAGGCAACGTACGGAAATCAGAAGCTTTCATATTTAATGCCCTATTTATCAAACAATAATCAAGATACTATGAGAAAAAAAATAGTGTTTCCTATTTTAACTACGAAAACCAGGTCGTCTCCTAAATAATAAATATCTTTTGACGATATATCTCGACACAGAATTGTATTTAGTATTGTCAATGTCTTTTTAGTACTTTTAACGCGATAGCGTTAAGAGGCACGTGTCGCAAAAAAGCCGGCGTCGGTACTGTGACGTAAAAAAACCTGATTGGTGGATAGGGTCATGATGTCGCAACCACATGACCTCGCACGGGAATTTTCAAACAACCCAGAACGCTCACGTGAAACGTGATCTTACGCGTGGAATTAAAGTGGTTAAGAACATGCGAATTTAAAGGTCTTCGCACGTGTTAAATGATTTTACTTTATAAAAAAAATTGTTCGATTTAAAGAAAATTTGAAACAATTTGAGACGGGGTGAGAACTCACGCCCATTTGGTTGCGAGTCCAACACGCTACTGACCCAGCCACGCAAGGCACGCTTAATGTAAGGTGAATCAGAAGGCGATGCGAACGGGGCCCGATAACGCTATCGCGTTCTACTCTTAAAGGCGAAGCTTAAGCAACCCCCCCCCCCCCCCTTAAGTTTTCTACATTGTAGACACGATAAAAATATGCCGCATAGATTTATTTCTTTGTGAATAATATTATAGCACTGTTGATTTCTGTGAATGTATTTTTTTTTAATATTGATCACCTGTGATTTATTCTTCACTGCTAGCTGTCGCAATGTGTTAGTGTGACTGGGCACCGCCAGGGCAGTATTTCTGCCTTTTCATGTGTTCTCCAAAAACCTTGTGTAAAAAAAAAAAAAAAAAAAAGAGTTGCAAATATTTTACACGATGGAGGATTGTCGAAACGAGGCCACTTGGGTGCAAGACACTTCTGGCGCTCGAGCCACGGTGAAGAACGCAGCTTAAGCCACGAGAGACTCGCGGGCCACGTCCTAAGAAGCCGCGTTCTGTAAACGTCCCATTGCTGCGTGTTGAGACCTCTATGTGCCGAGAAAGGGTGAGGAGGAAACGAGAACTCACGGGGACGTCAGAAGCCGAGCTTTGGTTGGAATGATTAGTGGGTAGACCTAAAGCTTGCTGTCTTTGTCTTCACTACCATAAAGCCTGTCGAATCGCCACGAGAAGCGACCGCCGAAATGAAAAAGGTGGAGCGGCAGACAACGGATGAGGGGAGAGCCACGTGACTGGCGCCCCCGCTGCGGCGAGACGCCAAAACACACTTCTTCCGAGCGAACAAGTGTGTTTCGGGTCCTCGCCGCTGCAAAAGCTGCGCGCTGACGTCCAGGTTGCCCAAGAAATGGCTCGCTGATGCTCTGTGCTACCAGATCCTCGCGCTCCAAATCTGCGACCGGGCACTCTATGGCTCCGCCGTCGAACTGCCAGGCTTTGTTAGTATATCGAGGAGACTATGGTGCCGCTTTAGCGTTCGTGCGTATTTCGCATGCTTTGCCCGTTTTCTGAAGTGACGCATGTGCGCTTTCCGGGCTGTGGAGATCACACGTTGGGCTGTGGATTTGTGAACATTGGAATAGTGTATGGAACGTAGGGCTGAGGGAACCGAGGTTCATTCCTTACTATCCTCAATGACCACCCTGATCAGCATGCCTAGAAGTATGAAGCTAATTGAGAGAAGAACGATTCCTCCTAGAGTGACCACGATGATTTCCGAGGACTCCTGTTGAAGCCTGGGAAGTGAAAACAAAGAAATCAGGGCGTCGAAGAACAGTTCGAACAATTTGAGTTACTTCACCAACTGGCTAACGTTACGATTTGCTTTAAAGAAGGAGACGTAAAATAAAAATAAATCTACAATTTTTTTGTTAGTTTAGTTAAGACTGCATATCGATATACTTCGTGTGACCTTACGATCAGTCAAAAAACAAATTGTTAGGTCGAGTGATGGTTTGGGTGGAAACAACGCAATATTGCTCTGATTTTCGGGTAAGTGTGCAAGTCGATGCGCGTTGCCACGTTTGATTACTCTTCGCCACACATATTCCTCATTCACATTGGCAGCTGAACCACACCGGCGAAGCAGTTACGAACGCGGTTGTTTGAAGATTCACCGCAGTTTCGCGCGAAATTGTGATGAAATCGAGCGGATCCGCTGCAGGGTTGCGCTTCGAATGCCAGTGTGAATGCGACATAAATGCTCGATCGCGCATCACCGTTTTCTTACGTTTTCTTACATTATGCGTAAGTCAACGAAACATTCCTGTCTCGTGTGTCGCTTGCTATGCTATCAAACGTGAATTGATAGACACGCTTAATATGAGGCAAATGTGTCCCGGTGAATTTCGCGTAAGCCGATGTGAGCCTCCATAATGTACCGTAACGTCAAAAAACGGGACCATGTGGACTAGCCTTTAGACTCTTCGAATTTGGACGGCATTGTTTTATTGCTACGTGTCAAAGAAATCAAAACTACTTTTATGCATCGTCAAGGAGGCTATTTTTGCATGAGATCTCATAGAGCCACTTAACAATCTACGCTCCAGGTTAGACACATTTCAGTTATTTTAATCCGTAAGACAATTGTTGGCAATCATCCAAAGCTTTGTCTGAAATCACGAAAAAATTTTAGTTATCCATCTGAAATTTTAAAACAGCCTAAAACAGGGCAAAAGGATATCGTTCGGGCGAGTTTCTGGAAGCCGTATCTAATGCTCAGAAAGTCGCAGTTTCGAACTGTAATGGCCAGTTGTGCCCGCTCTGCACTGAGCACCAAGATGGCGGCGCCCACAACAGAATCAGTGCGCGCAGTGTCGGGCTCTAGGCGTAGCCTATTTAATGGCTCTCGGCTCTCACATGCTCATAGACATAGCAACAGCTGCCGTCTTGTTTCGGACTGCTTGTAGTTTAAGGGCTGTCCAGACGCTCGGGCTGCTATACCAGCACTCGAGCGCATGGTTATGTAACGCAGCATGCCTTAACACGTTAGGGTTCATGAGAGCCAGAGGCGTTAAACTATAAATTATGCCTTACGTGAGTGTTTGTAGACCAGGGAGGAATATGGGTTCCCTGAAAACAAAATGAGGTTGCCGATTGAGGGGCAGTTTTGGAACACGAGTTTGACACTTTACTTATATTGTCACGGGTGGTGACCAAACAAAAAACAGGAAATAAACAGAAAGAAATAAACGTTAATGTGGCGAACTTGTGCCAAAAAAATAAACGAGTACAAAAGATAATAACAGAGCGTCGCGGGCGTCGAAGTCGGCGTAGCAACAGAGTCGAACGCTGGTGCGAAAACTGACTGCGGCTCGCCACGCGGAGCCCCTTATGTACATGCGTGATCTTCGGGAATAATCGGCGTAGAAACTTCGACGCGTAGAACATTCGGGCCTGGAACAAGCAACATGATTCTCGAATTCTCCAGAACACGAAGTTACAGGAATAAACAAAAGACACGTCGCTCCCAGGATTCGAACCCTAGCTTTTCGCGTGGGAGCCAGGCGCGATAACCATTAGGCCACGCGCGCGCTGCCTACTTGGCCAGCGCGCGCGGCAATATTTTCGGTATTTTGTTGATCAAGATGATTTGTTACCTTGGTGAGCATCGCAACGGTCCGAGTAAGGCAGTAGACGGTTCCATTATTTGCCAATGCTAGATACCATCTTTGTTTACTGAGTTATGTGACGCATTCTGGGCATGCACAGTAACTCTCTTCGGCGAATTATCAAACATTGAGCTTGTGTACACAGCCAGGTGACTCAGAAATTTTTACATGTTCGATAAGCACTGAAAGGCTAGGCGGGTAGTCCTCAAGTATCTCGTTTTGGTTGCCACGGAGCTGAGTTATTCATGCTTGTGAGATTTGCCAGCTGAAAAAAGGAAGAAATATACAAGATAGAGAGAGACAAGGAAGATACACATATACTCCGTTAGACTAACAACCATTTAATTAATGACATCTTTTAAATAATACAAGGAAAAGGTTCTCTTTCGCGCGATTGTTTAAAAATAAATGACGCTTGGCAAGGCCATCTCTCAACCTTTCTGGCAAAAATACTATCCCCAGTTTAAATAAACGACCTTTTCAGAATACCAAACTCTTACTGAGGAATCTGCTGTCTTTAGGAAATGGGAGGCAACATTGTTTCAGGTATTTCTATGGATATAAAAGACATGTACTATTCCATTCCCCATTGCCAATCTTCTACCGATCCTTCGTACAACAATCGAACAGCAAGGCGTCCAACGGTTCCAAAATGCAGCTGGGATGAACCTCGACAGCTTCTTGGAGCTATTAGGTATCTACCTTATGTCGACTGTTGTGTCTCACCAGGACCAGCAATATGTACAAAAATCTTCTGTTTGCATAGTTTCCCGAGTTTCCCCATACCTGTGCGATATATACCTTGCAGCATGCGGGAAGACCATCCAAGATAATCTGAAAGATCATCGCAATGAGGCCATCTTCCGATACGTAGATGACTTTTTTGTACTGTGCAACTCTGAAGTAAACGTGTCCTGGACTCTCTTTCACCCATGAACTTCCTGTAAACCGCTGTATTCGGTTTCTCGGTCTCTCCTTACAGTTCACAAGCACACACGTATGCTGGATGTATCAGGCCAGATCATCTAAAGAATTTTTTCCGAGTGATTCCGAACATTCAAAAACTGTTAAACGAAATTTGGCTACTACAGCTCTTGTCTCGGCACTACAGAAATCTTATCCCCACAGGCTCGAGCGCAGTTTTCAAACACAGATCGCAAGGCTTCAAGACTTTGAGAAGCAAGTACGGCGCAAACCAATGGAGACTGCACAACCACCAAAAAAGAATCCTTCTAAACCTAAAGTGGTGTTGTAATATACACATCGCCTGAAAAGGTCGCTGACCGATATTGAGTACAAGCCGTTTTCTCAGCTCCCAACAAGGCATATGCCATGTGTCGCAAGGTTAACGGTGAGGTCGACAACAACGAAAAAAACTCGTGCGGTACCGCACGCAGGACTCAATACGCCCCACGTGAAAGCGCTGTTGTTTACAACATCCCACTGTCATGTGGGAAATGTTATATCTGACAAACTGGGCGCTGTATCAATGACCACACCAGAGAACACGCCGCTTCTGTTTGCACAATTGCAGCAGGGGGCCATCTTCCAGCGCGTTGTCGCAAATGCCAATGTGCTCCGTTCTTCTCAAACATCACCATCGTGGCTAAACACAAGAAACAAATCGCAAAGAAAATTCTTGAGGCCCTAGCCAATAAGGAGAAGAAAGACGAATGTGTAAGCACTGCCTCCCATCGTGCTACATACAAAAGAAGAGACGTATTTGCAGGGAACGCCCCCTGTGTAAAACAACCTAAATAAGCCCACAGATGATGTTACTTCTGGGGATACAAGGTTTTCAAGCTGAAGTGATGAAGACGGGGGAGGACGATTTAATCTAGGCAATCATGAAAGTCGACGAAGGAAAATAAGTTACTCAGTAAATGATAGTCGACAAAGGAGAAGTTTTTATTCAGTAAATGGTTGTTAGTCCAGCGGAGTGCATGTGCATGTTCCTTGTCTCTCTCTATCTTCTATATTTCTTTCTTCGTTCAGCTGGCAAATCTTACAAACTCCAGTATCTCTTTTGTCATCACGTCTGCTCTCCTGTGAGTAACATACGACACTTGTATACGTCCCTTCCATTGTTTTCTGAGCACCTCTGCGTGTCGCCAAAACTTTATTTTTGTATTTGGTATTTGTATTTGGTTCGGTAAATACTGCCGTACAACTCGTTTCTACTACAAAAAAAAAAAAAAGAAATACCGCACAAAATGTCGAATTTCAGCCTAAAAAGAAAGGAAGCGGTGTCTTCAGAAATAGAGACATTTAATTGACTGTATCCCAAACTCCACTCAACCTTAAAGGGATACGGAAACGAAATGGCGTGAGCGCGAGCTCTATAATCCTGGCTTTAAAGTCGGCCAGCGAGAAGCCCAATGCGTATCGCGCTCGTGACCTCAATAGTTCATGCACGGTCAAGGGTACTGTAGTTGCGAGCCTTACTGCTCGGTGGCGTCAACGTGTGACAATCTCGCCTAGTAACAATGAGGAGTATTCACTGGGTGTCATATTTGTGGGTGATGTCTAGAGAGCATGCTCAGAACGAGCCCCCATTAATAGGCTGCTAAGACCGGCCATTTTGACGGTGTGGAATGCACGTTGCAAAAGAACCCTGGAAACTAGCCATCAGCACGCGCTCAGCAGTCACGCACACAGCTATGGCCGCCAGTGAATACTTCCTGTGCATAGCTTGCCCGTAACGTCATTTGCGGCTATTCTGGTATGTTATGTGCCACAAGCGTTCACCGCGTTAGCTTCCCACCACAGAAGTAGGAGCTCGAGGGAACCAGTAAGTAGAAGTAACCGTCAGTACCCAGCAATGGCGTACGGTTCACCTAGCAGAGGTTCCCGCATTCTCAGGTCAAGCTCTTACCTAAGGTCTGCAAAGATCAGCGATATTGATGGTGTGGAATCCACGTTGTAGAAGCATCGTGGAGCTGAGACTGCAGTCAAGGCCACAACCACGAGAACTCGAGGTCACTGCTTTGAAGCGCTCCTCCGCAGAACGAGCGCTCGCGCTAGAAATGTATGTCTCAAAGCCAGGAGCGCTCGCTGGCTCGCGCTTGTAGCTTTGGCTGCAGTCTCAGCGTATGAATGAACACAGTATAGTAAACGCGCTAGCGTTTTCTGCCAAGTTACATTCGGGACTGAGTAACTCCACGAGAGAGCCGTGCTGCCGCGAACTGGCGCTGCTTCTTAGGAACTCATGACGTGACGGCATCCCAACGGAGGTTCACAGACCACCATCAGAGGCAAGTTTACAATTTGTTTATTGGTTTTAAAATATATATTTTTTTTTTTGCTTCTCTGCCTGCAGCCCAAAAGCTCTAGTCTAGGCCTAATCTAAACCGAAGAAGTAAGTGAAAACATTACGTTTCTGTACCGATTAAGGGTGGACGGAGTACAGAGCTGAGCTTTGCTAGCGGCAGCTCGCGGCGTAACTTTAAAACATGAACTGAGCACGCGTTCGCTAGGCCCGCTTTCCGCAGTGTACGCTGAAACTCTCTAATGTTGGTGGCAAACGGCGTTGGCCGTTTGAGCTGCTGCGCTCACCCAGGAGCTACAGAATCCGGTGAGAGTTGGGCAGACCCCGGAGACGAAGAGTCTACTTCGGTTGGCGCCTCCGGGTTGGGTGCTGCAGGGGGTGGCCGAGGAGGGTTACCCGAAGACATCGACGACACACTACCGTTCCACACCTGGAAGCGGCAACAAGCTGGTCGTGAACAATCGTCCTTTTTCCGAGTAAGCCCACGCGCACGCGTACACTCTCTCTCCCGTGCCACCTCGTACAGCTGTTGCCATTTTCGGACCGACATTGGCAGTACCTATACCTTCGCGCGTATTTAGTCTTTTTGACGATTCTTTTTGTGAGCATCGGTGGTATGGGGCACAAAGAGAAATGAGAACCGATACAACGTCACGATGTCGATATGCTTTCACGAGTGGAGTCATGTTGGGCTGCCCTTCATTTGTAGTTCGCAGATAAACCCCCAGATGGCGCTCGTTACTAAAAGAAGGTCCAGTGCGGCGACGGAGTGAAGGCTAGCGAACAAACAGGGGTGGCTATCGAACCCAATTTACAACAGTGTTTGGTTTGCAGGTTTTTGTTCCCCAACTATCTAGAACTGTCAAGTTGTTCGAATTATACTCTTCGTTCACCCTTACAGTATATGGTGGCAGCTAATCACCCGCAGGAACAATGCCCGTATTTCATTGCCTGTCCACGCTCTCTACGCGTGGCTGTGGGAAGAGCGTGATCACGAGACGGAAGATAGGCATACAACTTGTCCGACGAGCACGTACGTTCTACCGCACTGTCAGCTTAGGGGTGAACCGAATACACGTGACTTCCCCTTTTATTAATATATATACATATATATATATATATATATATATTTAAAGAAAACAGCTTGAAACGTTTGTTGGATTTCCCGCTTTTGGTGCTCTTGTTTTGTATCTGTCCCGCTGTTTTTTCTTTTAGAGCGCAGCTCCTAGACGCCCGTTTCCGGCTTGAGCGGCGTCGCCATCGCCGTCGGCGTAACCGTGAGGTCACGTGACCCCGGTACCGTCACGTGAACTCCGTGAGGTCACGTGACGTCACCGGGATCGCGTGACCTCACGGTTATGCCGACGGCGACGGTGACGCCGACGCCGCTCGGAGGGAGGAGTAGCAGACAGGATGAGGAGGTGAGGAGGAGGGAGAAGGGGTATACCCTCCCCTCAGTACCCTTCCCTCCTCCTCCTCAAGAGCGGCGCTCTAATTCGGCGTTAGAGGGAGTTGTAAACGGCTTTCTTTCATTTTTTGTTTATTTTGTTGTTTTTAATTTTCTTTTTGTTTTAAGCACTTTGGTTGCTAATTTCCTTTTCCTTATTGCTTTGTTTTGGATTTTCTAGTGTAGATCTTCCATAGTTGCTGTTTTTTTCGCACATTAGAGCTATTCATATCAACTAATATAGCCTTTACACCGTACTTTATCATACGTAGGTACAGCTTTTTCTGCAATTTAGCTTTTTTTGCAATTAACATTTTTAATATGGGCTGCATTTACGGGCTGGATTTTCTAACGTGACAAGAAAAGCGTTTCATACGGGCAAAGGAAACATTGAGCATAGGCTGCCTATATCAGACAATGCATAATCATCTGAAGAGAGGTCATTCTGAGTTATAATTAATTATACGTGCTCCTAACTACGTCTACTAAGCGGGTGAGTGGGATTTGAACCCCTGATCGTGTGATCCGCCACCCGACACTTTTACTCGGTGCAACAATATAGGAAACTCCCTAATAGGGAGTTTTCGTAGACCGCGTTTCCCCCTCCGTTAAGCCCTCCGCAGCGAACAAGCCGCTACTGCGCCTGCGCGCCCATAACCTTGACTGTAGAGCTCCGGGTAGCGTAGCTGGTTACGGAGAGCGTTGCAGGACGGCGAAAACGATTTACGAAAACTCCCTAATGTCACGGGAGGGATCATAACGCAGCAAAGAATAGCGCAGTGGGAGTTTGACGTTAAGACTTAGCACAGTAGCCAAAAGGCAGATTAGCGGGAGCGCGATTATAACCTCCTCCCGTCGTGCTTACTTCAGTTGACACAAGGGGCTCCTCGGTATCCAGGGGCACCAAGTATTCAAGGCGTTACACGCATCCTTCGAAAAAAAAGCACAACCCGTAGAAACTTTTGATTAAAACCTACCCCTTGCTCACGCCAGTTCAGAGTAAATTTAAGGCTGCGGTACCACGGCGGCCATCTTGAACAAAACATTAGTTGAACCACCAGGGCGGCGTTGGCTGTCCGTATGAGCAAATGCTGCAAAACCTGCGCGCCAATTTCGAAACCCCTTTTCCCGTCGCTTGCGACCTTGAGTTTCCTTCTCCACTCTTACGCCCCTCCTTTCACGTGTTCACCCTCTGGCGCGTCGCGCCCACGTTCATTGTTGGGAGGACAATGTACCGGATAATCCCCAACTTGAGGCCCCCTGCCAAAATTGTCCGGCTGTCAAGTGATTTGAGCGAGATGGGGTTTTGAAGCGGTATGGAAAAGTGGGACCGTCAATTTTGAACTATGCCTTTTCGATACTGCATAAGTTGTGTACGGGGCTGGCCAAGGCACGGGCGCGAGGACGTAACTGTATACAATGCTTGGTTGCAGGAGCACTCGCGCGTAGAAATGGTAGGACGCGCTTTCTGAAATCACACGCCTACATTCCGCAGCGTTGCAATCTTACGAGTAAAACAGAGTACATCTTCGGACAGTGCGTGAGTTGATGCCGGCCGTACGAAAGACACACCTCGCGCTTCCTGTCACTACTGCCTCTGCTTGCACGCGCTGCCGATTGGCGGTCCTTTCTTTATTTTGTTTCGTCGCTCTTTTGAAAATACTGAAACTAATATTTTCTCAGACCCTGCTCATCGTACCTCTGCACTACAGTTGTGTAAACACGTTGTGATGTAATTTGAGATATGGGACGGAGTGTCTACATTCTTATTTCGTGTGTAATGCCGGCATAATATTCCTTTGCTGCCAGAGGGTCAAAATAATGGTAGGGTCGGCAGCAAAAACTATTTCAATGACCGAATTATGATCAAACACCAGTAAGACCATAAAAAAGAAATCACATGGGGACAATAAAAATATTGCTACAAGAGGATGGTGCGTGGGGCACAAACAATATTCGGAGTGACGTTGAGGGAACGCGACAAGCCAGATCTTTCCTGATGGCAGCCGTAAAAGTTGATCTGGTGCTTCGTTCTGATCGGCTTTGCACGGAGACTCGTAAACTGCCGACTATCTTGTCAGTGGTGAACATAGTGAGCATGAACTGGATGATTTTTTTGTTGTTGTTTTTGTTTCTGTAGTTAAATGAGAGTATGGAAATATGAGACGTCCGCTGACGCTTGCGTCGGCTAACGGAACCTCAATCGCCGATCGCGGCCGATGTCATGGGCGTATACAAATACATCAAGTCGTCTGGGCGGGAGCAGTTGAAGCGCCGCACTTTTTTGGCCGGTCAGTAGAGACTCCGCGAATTCTGACTCGAGGCTACTCTGTGCGGAGGGAGCCGCTACTGAGCGCGACCAATCGGAAACCAAGGATGGCTGAAATTTCCTAATTGCCATGAGATTTGCAAATTCGTTCTTCCCGCCGTAGTAAATTCGTCCGAATCGCTATTCGATTTACTAATCGATTATTTGGATGAAAAGATATATTTCAAAATTCGTACGTGGCTCACCAAATGGCAATAAAATTGGTATAGGATTTCAAACCTATATAGTGTCGCCCTAATTTACAAACTTGTTTCACTTGAAATTAGAGTTCACGCGCAAGCGAGCTGGTGGAAGCCTATACTAAAAAGGCCAGAAACAAGAGAAACAAAAAATAAATAAATAAGAGCGGGATAAGCGCAACACAATCTCAAACCACAGCTGAAAATGGTTACTTGGTAAGTGTAAATGTCCAGACATTGTATTAGTAAAATGTATATATATATATATATATATATATAAAAAGTCAAAAATGCGTACTGTCGGAGTTATTAATTCGAAGTTTATTCCGACGTTTCGAGCGGGGACCGTTCTTCATTAGGTGATGAAGGGTGGTCCCCGCTCGAAACGTCGTAGTAAACTTCGAATTAGTAACTCTGACAGTACGCATTTTTGCCTTTGTATATATATATATATATATATATATATATATATATATATATATATATATATATATATATATATATATATATATATATATATATATATATATATATATATATATATATAGAGAGAGAGAGAGAGAGAGAGAGAGAGAGAGATAGGTAGATAGATATTTTTCACTATTTGCTGACGGCCGAAACTAACTATGCAACACAACAAGTAAAACCACAGAGCTGCCCCGCCTCATATCACCCTCAGTTGGAGCTCGACTGACACATTGCGCCGATCAAGCATCACCAACAGCTCAACACCTAAACGCCACGGCGTTCACTATCTTTGTTTGGGTGATTCCACCCACTAATATAACAACTCATACAATGCGCCGTGATAAAGTGCTTTTTGTCTTTGTGTATGTGTTTTCGTGACATCTAACCTCTGTTTGCGCTCTGACTAAGAATGAAACCATGTATACTAAAACATCGATAGTGGTCTCTATTTTTAGCAACGCTCGCACACGTCTTGCCTTTGACGCAGTGGCATTCTCATCTCCCATACACGGACATTTGGACAAAATAGGTTGGTCGGCCTTCACTCATTAGCTGCGGAACGTTTTGACCGTGACGTATGTATAATTCAAAGAAGCACCGACAGGCGGGTGCCCCTTTGAAAACAAATCATGTTCGCGTAGAGATATTTAGCGGCTATAGTATAGTCCGTGGGTATTTATTTCTAGGCCAACTCGTCGGCGTCAGTCGGTACAGGCGCTGGAGGCGTGATGAAAATGCTGGCAGATGTCGGCTTGACGAGCCCCACACTCTCCCCTTACAGCAGATGGCAAATAAACCAACAACAATATTTGTCGACGGGCAATTCATTGAAGAGGCCAATCGGTAGTAGGATGACTCGACAAAGGGTAATTCATCAAAAATTCCAACTCGTTGACAATTGTTTGTGAGGCCATTCAGTTTCCACATTGCACTCATCTTCTGTATTAGAACACATACACATGTTAGACATTTTAATATAAGCAAGTTTCGGGCACCGGATATTTTTTTGAAAAGCTGTTTCACCGAATTTCGCATCTCCCGGTTCGTCGAATTTTGATATGAAATCATAATATAATTATTATACTTGTCACTTCTTCAATTAGAAATGGTTACAGATAATTATAAAATAAAAGTAGGCTTTCGCAAAAATTATGTCGATTATAGGCTATGCCAACGTAGCCGAACAGTAAAAAAAAAATGTTATGAGGGTGTTTTTGTTAGGGTTCAAAAAAGACAAAGGCGATTCTTCAAATGAGCACTGGTCACACAGGCCGACTGGTAACATAATTAAAATAAAAGCACCGACTTCACAGAACAGGAAAAAACAATTTCACTAGACGTTTCGCTTCCATGAATAAACGCCTCCATGAATAAACGCCTCCATGAATCATGAATAACCAACTCGCCCAAGCTGAAGTTCTGACCAGTTTCGCCTCCCTTGCGGGAGGCATCTTCAGTAGTCACACAACAATGTCTGTGTAAGCTTCGTGGAGAGGGCCGCGTTTTTTGTTACACACGGATGTGTGTGTCCCTGCGAACAAACGACGATTCTAGGATTTTCGGGACCCCCATCTGTCCTCCCTCGCCAAGGTCGTCGCGGCCGGGAAGTCAAAATAATGCCCTATTGTCCACACATAGTACACCAGTTCAGACTTCAGTCGGGTCGCGTGGGATGCGCACGTGACGTCACGCTTGTGTTTACAAAGCAAATGAAAAGTTCAACCTCAAGTCAGCGCTATTTATCAAATATGTCCGTACTTCGTGGAGAGGGCCGCGGTTTTTCTTACACACGGATGTGTCTCTGAGAACAAACACGATTTTAGGAGATTTTCGGGACCCCCATCTTTGTCATAGGGTGACTCGTTTATCGGACTGTTCGTCGCAGCGAGAGTACAGGGAAGGATAATAATTCATACCCTATATCGTGCAGAAGAGAAGAATATAAAAAAAAAAAAGAAAACGAAGCGAAAATTTCGATTTCCTTTCTTGTGGACAGGGCATTGTAGGTGAACGTGGCTTCCTTGTTTGATTCGCCAAAGTAGCAACAAAGCGACATTTTACGATCGAGCGAGCACCGTCGGAAACACTGCCCAAAATAATTTTATAGGGAGTTTCACGGCTTTCCACTGCGACATAAGCACGTGGATAGAAAAACAAATATTGACAACAATAATTGTCGAATATTTTTGGCACGCTCACACCTGGTTTTTCTTCATAATTTGATGACTCATATGTTGATTTTGTTTGCGGAACCGTACTTCTGACTGGCAATTTTATTGCGTACGCGAAGCTTTTGCGTGCGATCCACTACAGTTAATTATTTTGGGGTGTCCAAGTTGAAGCGGTGCGTGTTATTTTTCGATCTCTGTCCGAATGATACAAAGTTTCACGTTTTCACCCTGTGAGTGAAGTGAGTTGGTCAGTGCTAGCATCGAAGGCTAACTTCGAACTCTAATTTGGAAATAATGTCTCTGTTGCCGCATCGCGGACAAAGATATATATGCTCTTATCACTGTAGCAAAATAACGTGGCAGGATTTGTGCTCAGCTTGTTATGATCGTGTACCATTGTAGTCGACGTCATCCCAGCACAGCGTATCGTTTTTGTATTCGGTTCAGCCCTGCAAACCACACTTAGGAAAAAAAATGAAAGTTTGCACCTTGTTTGTTCAATTTTTTGTTATACTGCAGAAACATATTGCGCCCCGTGTTTTTGAAGGCACGGTAGACGGTGGTGACGGTGAGGTGACCGACCCCCATGTCAGCCGGCGTCTCGCTCGACCTCCTCGGAGGACAGGTCGTTTTTACTGGTGACTGGTGCATACGTGGAGCAACTCCGCGCGCATTGCGTTCTTCATTTCAGAGAACGCAATACATGACTCAGCTCTATCTCGTCATCGCTCCAAAATGACAAGTGGAATTCGCAGCTGTAGTCGGTGACAGGTCAAGAACGAAGTGGGAGCTCCTCCCACCCTGTTCCACTTCAGCGGAGCGAACGGGGGAGAGGAGGTCGCCCCCTCTCCAGCGTTCGCAAATGGCAAATATTAGTTTATTAGGCCACTAACTGTCAATTTACGCTCGTTCCTTTACGTCCGCCGCAGCCGATAATGTTATCCCCGGGAATACCAAAAGTATAATTTCTTTCAGCAAAAAAAAACAAAACAAAACAAAACAGAATAATAAAACGCCCGGTATATCACAGCTTTGACAACGCTTCACGTGTGTGAGGTTCGATGACCGACAGAGAACCACCGCTGGCCGTGCTCCCGAAGCGGGGAAGTGCAATTTATGGAGACCGATCATATTATCAGAAAGGTGCAGACTAGGGAGCCTTCATGTGCGCGAAGCGCACATGGAGGCACTCTAATGCAGACAATCCAGGAAAAGTATTCTTGCAACTATGAGGTTCCAGTTGTACTTACACATGCATTAGCGTCAAATTTGACGGAGTTCCTTCCAACACTAAAGAGTTGTCAAGAGTGAAGATTATAAAGGAGAATATCAGCAGGAATCTATTGTCTGTTTACTGAAAACAAAACAAGCATCAGAAAAACGCATTTGGGCGGCCGGGGAGGCCAGAAGCACGGACTGCGCGCACCCAGCGTGGAACCAGCGAATGAGAGGGCACTCCTAGCAATCTGTTTTCAGAGCCACGGCATGCCGGCTGCCGGCCAAATGTCCACTTTAATTCTATTATGGCTTTCGAAACGTAAATACACGCTCGAGAATTTTCAACAATATCACGCGAGCGCCGACCGGCCTGTAGATCAGCGCATCGTCACGGCGCGAAGTAGCGATATCAATGACAGTACGCGCGTGCGCAGAAGAAACGCGCCGAAGTCGGCGTCGGCTGCTAAGCTGTTTCCCCAATCACGACCCACCCCTGGCGCGACGCCCACCGCTTGCTCCACCCCATAAGCAGGGGACCTAGTAATCAAAGCGACACACACGGTACGCAAACACGAACAGCAGCCAGTAGGAAGGACACCGACACGAGCTTAGTCAGCGAACGAAAAGACAGACACAAACTTCACTCTAGGCAAACAGAGCAGGGGTAGTTACAAGGATGAGATGCGTGCGCAGACGGAGGTAAGCAGTGCACAATAAATACGCGAAAACTCGCAGCAACCGAAGAACTACGCAGCAAACACGTACGTGCACACGCACCAGAAGCACGTGCGTCACGCTGCGTATCTACGCAGAACTGGCGATTTTGGCATTTCCGTAATTTGAAACTTCGATATCGATTCCGTGAACAATTTATTCAGCAAACTGAACCGGTGGAGCCTCGCATAAAAAAAAATCGTTTAAGAATATGAAAGCGACTGAAATTCTTCCTAAAAGCTATATTAGCCGAAAGTACCGTGTTATAAAGGACCTCACGAGTTTCGACCAAGTTTTCCAGCACGTTATTTTGCAAGAAACGGAAGAAGCCAAGTGTACAACCAGTTTCCGAAGCTGGCAACCACAGCTGGAATCAGCGCCATCCTCGGCAGTTTCCTGAACCTCGCGTAGTCACATTTCAGCCACCGCCACATAGAGGGCGCAACCAGACATCCAATTTGTGTTTTCTGTGTGTTTTATGATTCTTTTTAATAAATAGGCTCGATTAGTGAAAATGTGGGCTAATAATCAGGACCTGGAACAGTAATCTCCATTTAATACTAAAAATATCGGCCTAAATGTCTGCCAAAAGGGGTCAAAATACTCGTTTTTGACTATCAACAAATACGTGATTTCACCTATATTCAAACTTTTTTTATGGAAAATCAAAAGTGAAATTTAGAAAAAGGGCCTCGCTTTGCAAAGCAGAATATGTTTTTCTTTGCGGGCCTACAATTTTATTCATGTGTGCCAATCCCTAAGCGCTGTACCACTGTACTACCAAATGAAGTTTGCCAAAATTAACGGTTTTTGTCACTTTTCACGTGAGCATTCCGAAAAAAGTTTAAGCCATATTACAATGAAATTTAGCGTAACTCTTTCGACCATAATTACAAACTGATGTAAAAAGTTTCAAATAAAATGACCGAGTAGGCGCCCAAAAATTCGCGACTGAAGTGCTTCCGCAAAGTCAATTTTTCTAAAGTAAATATCTGTCAAAATAAAATAAAAAACGAAAAAAGGGCCTCCGTTGACAATGAACGCACTCTTCTTCTATAACATTCTAAAATTTGAAAGAAATTGCTCCAATAGTGCACCCTGTACCACTGTACTACGAAACCATGTTTTGCCGAAAAGGTCAATGTTCGCGGGTGCCCTCTGAATTAGCTTTTTGCACTAGGAAAACAAATCCTACACCAGATAAAAGATAATGTTGTACACTACAATATGATATATAACACATAATTTTAGCAAGCTTGAACACGCCACGATCGCATTTCGAAAACGTGCTGAAAGCGTCATATGTCATGGCCGCCGTGGGACCGCAGCCTTAAGACTGTATTGGTCATAGGGATAAACCAGGTAAGCAAATACCTGTCGCGTGTGCGCGCATCCGAAAGCGTGAAATGTTCCCCGCAATCTATTATGACACAAAACGGGGACTTTTAGCAAACCGTTAGCCTTCTTCCGCGTACCGTACTACTGGAGCCTTTGAAGCATGCTTATAAGCGCGTTCCCCGCGGTCACGTTCTTACGAGGGCGCGCGCTTAAAAACATGCTTCAAAGACTCTGGTTGTGAGGTGCGCGGAACACGGTAACGATTTTATAAAAGTCCCTAATTATCGCACACATAACGCCCGCACGACATATTTTGGGCTCGCCGAGTTTATCAAAATAATCGAGACAACTTTTCTTTTTTTTTTTTGAACTCTAGGTTGCAGGTTTTGAGTGAAATTTATCCTCGGATCTTGTGTACGCTCGCGCAACATCGAGTCAACGTACCGGATGTCGATATTTCAATACCTTCCTTCCCTCAATATCAAACCCCGGACGAATTCAGAGAGATATCTACGTCCAGCGTCCAATAATGTCCCTTGTTAAAACTCGCAGGATTACAAGGCCGGTGCGGTTTGTTACATCCACCGCGCAATAAGAGGAACCATTTTTTATTTAAAGAACTGGAGTCATATGCTGGACATGGGCTGTAGGGAACCTCGTTCCGTTAGGGGAGTAATAGAGGCTGCCGGTGTTATCAATCTGGTGAAAACGAATGTATCGATTAGTAATAACTAATAGAATGACCGGTCATGTGAACGACTCGCGTCGAAGTCCCCAAATGACAAACTCCTGCTACGATAGGTTGCCGGCCCCGAAGCTTGAACCGAAGAGTCTCCATCTAATAACCAAATGGCTAACTTTCTTTGACACCGAGAATGCACTTACGTGGATTGGTCGTCGAAGAAGAGCTCTCGAAGAAGGGGCTTGGTTTCGGCCGCCCGAATTCCACGAACAGCTGGCATGCGTTCGAATGCTTCTTCTTCGTCCCTTCGAGCTTAAAGATGTTCCGTAGGTCCCCATTAAAACCGGAAGGAAATTTTTGCAGATTATATCAACGTATGGTAAGCTATAATTTAGTATAATATAATTCTAATAAGTTTATTGGTGTATCCGGCAAACATTAAAAAGAGACCGAAACGGTTCTGTATTTTGAGGAAAAACAACTAAGTCGTCTTCATTTGGCCTTCAGTATTACAGATATCGAGATTATTTTTGAAATTATAGTGCACGGAGGTTGCAGAAGTTAATTCTTAAAGTACCGCTGAAGATCATCCTTCCCGGGGCGTGACGTTATATTAGGAGTTTTCGGAATCTCTGCTCTGTCCCCTTTGTGGAGATCACCCATCCCCCTACCACGTTACGTGGCCTTTCCCCCTCCACCCCTCCCCCTAAACGCGAGGCCTGGGAAGTTTCGCCGCGCACCTCCCTCCCCAAGTACCAGCTCGCCCTGATCCGGCGGGCGAGAGCTGCAGCAGAAAGCACTGGAGCCCTGGCCTTCGGGCTCCACCCCGGCCTTTGCGCTTTCCTAAAGATGTTCAATAAAGTTTGTACCACCTCCACCACCACGCATCTTCAGCGCCTGTTAAAGCTATATGCACGTGCACTCTTGCTATTTTCAAAAAAAGGTCGAAAAGAGACGTCACGACTGGTGTCAGTGTGGAAAAATATTCCTGGCAAGCTTGCAATTGCACGCGCTGCCCACACGAGCGACACGCGCTTGGCGGCCTAAAGATCCCAGTATGACGTCACTACTGGTCGGTGGATTCTCGTGTTTTCTCGCCTCGAGTTACATCTTAGGAGAAAACAAACGTGATATACAGATTCACGGGATAAAAATACACCAGAGTTACCTCTAACTCATTTTTCAAGAAGTGTTTCAGCTTCCCTTTAAGCACTTCGGCGTGCCAAGGAAGCTTTGAACACGCCGCCAGCCCTTCCTTTCGACGCGTTGTGCCTTTTTCCTGCGACACTGCACTTTCGTAAAATTTTCCACGTGTTCACAACGGCAAGTCTCAACAATACACAGAGTCTTCAAAAAACTTCTTCGGCGAATGACGACGAACGAGTAGAAAACGTGTCCACAGCACGCTGGAAAACCGCAGCAAAGGCTAGCAAAAATGGCAAATCGTATCCCAAGCGAGTGAAGTCCGGTGGCTTCACTTGCGCTGCAGCGAACAAGCGGGGAAGCGCGATCCAGCAATTGTCATAGAGATCAGTGATAGACCCTTTTGGCATAACCTCATACCAGCGTGCAACTGACGTACCCTCGACCGGGTCCATTTTTGGATTGCCGCTGGCTCAGGCTATCCGCCAGTGATATGGGCGAAAAGGCTTAGAAACGGACGTCGTGCATGAGTTATAGTTACGAGTGCTTCTCTTTACCGTGTTAAATTTTCAGAAATCTAGTATTATCTGGCTACCACTGCGTCGTCGTCGGGTGGACAAATAGTTTGATGATGATGATGATGACGATGACAACGACGACGACGACGACGACGACGACGATGACGACGATGACGACGATGATGATGATGATGATGGTGATGATGATGAGGAAGAAGAAGAATAAGAAGAAGAAGAAGAGGTTTTTTTAGAAAGACAGAGAGGTCGCTCTGTGCAGTTTGCCTTAAGCGGTTTCTCTGTGCTGGGGATGGGGAATAGGGGATGCCAAAGAAGGTCAAGAAGATGAAATGAATAAAAAAACATCAAAGAAGCTTAAGAGGAAAACCAAAAAGTGTGGCATGAGCACAAAAAGCTGCAGCGCGAGTATGGCTGCGATGTTAGTGAGCTTCACAGTTTTCCCAATGCATTCTTATTTATAAAGTCAGTGTATTGCGAGCTTGGATCGCGAGGAATTTGTATCAGACTCATTGTCACGTTTATGCTCACGACCACTTCGTTTACGACAAGTGGACGATTTCAGCCCAGTGCAGATGTTCCTATTCGGTTATTGTTGCAAGCCCCTAGGCCTGTGAAGGGTATCAAAAAGTCTACATGCCACCACTCCAGATGCAGCTATCAAACGCCAAGAGCTTTGCTGCTTAGACTACTACAATGGTTCTCAAATGGAGGTCCGTGGAGCCTTTGGGGTCCGCGAAGGCGTTCTAGGGGTCCGCGAAGCCCAGCCTCATCAGTCAAGCCCGGCAATAAAGTTGTGTTTTCCTAGATTGAGAAGATATGTTCCAATTTTCGGATGAGGCTTCTCGTGCGTATATCAATAAGAGAAGTCTAATTCAGATTAGCACTTAGGTATATTCATTTATTAAATTACTTTCATAATTAACCTATCCATCCCCTTCCCTTCACCACGAACGGGGTCCTGCATCATCTCTGCCGATCCACAAGGGGTCCGCGAAACATCAGTGGCTGAGAACCACTAGACTAGTACAATCTACTTCGTTGTGGACACTCAGTAATACCACACACAGTCTTCGTTTTCGTTCTTTCGAGGAGGCAAGGTGATGGCCTGTCATTAGCCAGCTGGATTCTACCGGACAAGCTCGTCAATTTTTTGCAGCCCACCAATTTATTGCAGCCCACCTATCATTCCCCTACCCAAACCGTTGCTTACCCAGATAGCCTGTGCTGCGAGACCTATCCGGTATTTAAAGTTTCAAGCCTCTAGGCGGCGTCGTCGACACCTCAAATCTCAAAATGGGTGCCCCTTAAAGAAAGGTCTATACTGTCTTAATCAATTAACAAATAAAAACAACAATGGGGATTGTGGACAATGTGGTTGCAGCAAATCTTAAGATACATGTGGACGAACATGGTTGCTTTAATGACAGAAATATGACTTGGGGAGGGCCTTCTGTGAAAGCTTAGAAGTATGGTTCCTGGAGCGCGTGTTCGACTGGCATGTTTGCACTCCCACCACTTCCTCCTGGTTACGTCACACTTGTGTTATATTGTTCCCTGCCTCGATCCTGGCGGTGGCACAGCAGTTAAGGGGGATATAGCAGACGCCTGTTCAACCATAGGTAGCTCTCCAGCCTGACAGCCCACGGAAACTCCAGCTTCCGGGAAGCTGCGACAACCGCGACACTTACCTTCGTTAGTGTCTTTTGCCGGAACTTCGACAAACCGGCAGGATCGCGACATCCGGTGTCATGGCAAGATGGCTCCTCTGATGTAAAGTGTTGCCACTTTGGGGCCGCTTTAGAGATGCCATGAAACAATTTTTCCACTTTTGCTAAATACTACTTAAAATCACTTCCTAATGTTAATAACCGAATAAACTTGCTTTACGTTTTCTTTCTAAGCAATGGCAGTAGACAAATAATTTCGAGAAACATAGGCATCGGAGCTAGAACAAGCGGTCACGTGGCTTGGTGCCTATCCTGTGCCTCAAACTAGTGCCACTAAATAAGCTCCGCTTTAATGTAACTATCATTTACCATCTAGTGGCTTAAAATCATGGTTGCCAGTTGTCGGAAGTTTTATTTAAAGTCACAGGAAACGTTTTTTTTTTTTTTTTTTCGTCCTTCAGATATGGTTAAACACTTCGCGACAGAGCAAAGCAATATTACATGAGCTTCCTAACGCCGAATCTAATGCTGAGGAAGTAGCACTTTTGAATCATGGCGATCGGCAGTTGCGTCTGCTCTGCACAAGCCCCAACATGGTGGCACCCTCAACAATATCAGAAAACAGAGTGAGGATACTCTAAGCGTAGTTCATTTAATGGCCCTACCGCCAGCGTTAATCATAGCCACGCGCTGCGGACGGAAAGGTAGAAAACCCGTGCTAAGTTTCCAGGCATTGTTAGAGTTCGGCTATTGTCATAGCCGCAGTGGCTGGACACGAGCCACTACCCGAATGTCCGCCGAGGCGTTGATTGTTACTAGCCGAATTCGAGTGCTCAATCTGTTCAGGTGTCTAATCCATGAGCCGGGCTCGACTGTCATCAGGCGGGTGGTTTCCATTACACAATTACGTGATCAAGCTTTGCGAAGACAAGACTAAATGAAATAGTCTCCTTTCATCCTCGCAATTTCACCTCGAACAAGAAACTTCGGAATCAGTGGCGGTCCGTGCGAGTATACTTGAGCCGGACTACAACCAGTACGCCACTGTAAAGATATGAACATCCCAACGCGATATCGTTCCATGACCCCTTTAAGGGGTTTCCGCGCGAGAGAGAAACCTCGGGGTTTTGTTCGCGGCGCGGGCAGCACGCGACGTCAGGCTTTTGTGATGCAGCCCTATGACGTTACCACACGTTGGAGGGAGAGAGGGATGCTCGCGCTGGGGACAAACAATCCTGGTATGGCGACTGATCAGTTTGTTTTCAGTAGGGACTTTTAGCAAAACGCTACCGCGTACCGCACTACCGGAGCCCTTGAAACATCCTCCGAAGTGCGCGCCATAGTGATACTGTGACGGCGAGGCGCGTGTTTAAAATCCTGCTTCAAAGGCTCCTGTAGCGCGGCGCACACGGTACACGGTAACGGTTTGCTGAAAGCCCCTAATAATATTTTTTCGTCTATTTGCTGTCAAATGTAGAGCTCGCTAAATTCGTGGAAGTCACTGAATTTGACTGAAAACGCTGACATCCCCCCCTCCAATTCCCCCCCCCCCCCCCCTTCATCCCCGGCACCTCGTCGGAGTGAAAGACGGAGCTGAGAAAGATATTGCGCCTGCTGTCAACGTCACGCACATCCTTACGCGGATTTCTGCCATGTGTGAATACCGCTTTGGATGTATGGGTGGCACCGGACGCTAACCACATCAGTCGAAGGCGCGTTTCAGGTATTGCAGCATGACGACAGGCGTCCGTAGCTGACGCCACATTTGTGTGTTCTCAATACCGCAAACTCAAAAAGAAAAAGAAAACGAAAAAAAAAAAAACACGTGCTTTTCGACTCGGATACATAAACTATGAATTGCCGAAAGCTCAAACTCTCTGATACTAGAGAGTTTTAGTAGATCGTTCCGATACCTCCGATAGCCCCGATAACGATACTATGCATCCACAAGGGAGGCGGTGGCTGAGTATCGAGTATCGTAATCGGAGTCATGGGAACGATCTACTAAAACTGTCTACTAGCAAGCTAGCGGATGGGATAGAACGCGAATGTTCGAGAGGATGACGCTGTTTGGAATAAAAGATAATTGAGAAAAACTAAACATCTGGTTTTTCTCAAAGCCGACGCCCTCTTAAGCCTAATATCGTGACATCAAAGAATTACACTGTGAGCGCCCGTGGAATTTATATAAGTGAAAAACACTTGTCAGCAAGAAAGCGACCACTGTATCCTTGAAACGACACTAAGAGAGGCAGGATACAAGAGAAAAACTGGAACCGCAAAGATCACGGACTGGGACAAATGGAGGAAGAAAAGAGAAAAGACAGAAGTGCACCTAGAAGAGGAGGAAGGAACGCCAACCAAAAACCTTACCCAACCAGGAAGATTTCTGCCAAATGTTTACTTTCAAGAAGTGCACCTGGCGGACATTGAGGAGTGGGCTGCGGACGTGACCTCGAGCCTGCGCCCTTTTGTCACGGAGGTTGAGCTTTCGGAGAAGACCCCGGCTGTGGATGCAAGACTCCTCCACCTTTGGGAGGCCCGGCGTGGTCTGACCAAGAGGTGGAAACGTCAGCGACACAACAAGAAGATTCGTACTAAGATCCAAGAACTAACTAAGGACGCGGAGGACCATGCGGTCGACCTCGCTAGGAACAACTGGTATGGGATTTGTGACTCTATACGCGGCAGCCTCGGTACGGCACGGTCCTGGCGTCTCCTTAGGGCACTCATATGTCCAACTAAGACTAAGTCGGTTACGGACAGTCGAATAGCTGAACTCATATACGAGTTACCCAACGATACAGAGCAAATTATGGACCGACTCGCGCGCAGATATTTGTGTCTTGAACGCGCGGAGGAAACTCTAGAATATCTAGGACGCGAAAACTCCGAACTGGATAGGCCGGTATCGGTGGCAGAATTCGAGTACGAGCTCGGGGCCATGAAAAAGGGCACCGCGCCGGGGCCCGACACCATCACGGCAAAACTCCTTTATAACTTGGAAGAAGGCGAACTCGGGAAGCTAGTTAATCATTTTAACGAGCACTACTGGGCTAGGGGGGTGACGCCAGCTTGCTGGAAAACCGCTGACATTCGCTTTATTCCCAAGCCCAAAAAGAACTTAAATCTAGAAAATCTTAGACCCATCTCACTTACCTCATGCGTGGGTAAAGCTTTTGAGAGGGTACTAAACACTAGGCTCATGAGGTACTTGGAGAAGGAAAATCTCATGCCCCATACTCAATTTGGGTTTAGACCTCGTACCTCAACACAGGACGTCCTCCTGTGGATATACAAAGATCTTTTGGAGAACCCTTCCAGGGGACAAACACGGTGTATTCTCGCTCTTGATTTAAAGGGGGCTTTTGATAACGTTTCGCATGCCAGCGTACTCAGAGGCCTGAACGA
This sequence comes from Ixodes scapularis, assembly GCF_016920785.2. Taxonomy (NCBI): domain Eukaryota; kingdom Metazoa; phylum Arthropoda; class Arachnida; order Ixodida; family Ixodidae; genus Ixodes; species Ixodes scapularis. The sequence continues at coordinate 109,623,688 of NW_024609881.1, forward strand.
GATCCACTGCGGACAGAGAACGTTCGAATACGTACGGAGTTTCTTTACGGACAGGAAGGCTACTCTAACCTTAGGGAGCATGAAATCCAATAGCTTCGAGCTCGGCTCAAAGGGGACGCCTCAAGGGGCTGTTTTATCTCCGCTTCTTTTCAATCTGGCTCTGCGGGGTTTGCCGGAGGCGCTGGGGGTGGTTCCCGGTGTGGAACACGCCATATACGCCGACGACATTACCCTGTGGTGTCGGGAGGGAAACGACGCGGAGATTGAAGAAAGACTACAGGCGGCTGCCAAAATTGTAGAAGACTACGCTGAGGAGTGCGGTCTAAAGTGTGCACCGGAGAAGTCCGAATTACTTGTCTTGAGGAACCCTTATGAACGTGTGTCGGAACAGATTGAGGTTTGGGTGAGCGGGAAACGGGTCTCTAAACCCACGGAGATTCGTATCCTCGGCCAGCTCATTCGACAAGGCAGGGGCAACAAGTCGACTATCGATAAACTTGGCACCATGACCACCCAGGTCTGTGGCATGCTTCGAAGGATAAGAAATCGTAGGAGGGGCATAAAAGAGAAAGAAGCAATGCAACTCGTTCAGGCCTTTATTAGAGAGTTTTAGCTTACCGCGTACCGGGCGACCGCCGGGGTTACCGCGACCGCGACCATCGAGCCGGTACCGGACCGAGAGCGTAGCGGGTAAAGAACGTTTTAGCATACCGTAACCGCGCCTGACCGCGCCTATGGAAGTTTCTTCTTTCTCCAACGGCTGGAAAAAGTCATGATGATGATAGTGAATACCGGCGTGGTTCGTTTTTAAAGCGGTACATTTATTTGGACAAATGCCGCATAAAAAGCCACTTTTAAAAAATATTTTCCTCATTACGAGTAGTTATAGTGGTACTTCCTTGGTATACGACCAAGTAACTTAATTTGTCAGCTAAGCTGTTGGATACTGTTGGATACCTGGAGTCTTTAACGTACACCACCAGTCATGGTTATACGAACGCAGCCGGTACGATGCTCGTCCAGATCGAACCGGGCAGGGACGGGGATTTGAACCCAGTGCTCTGAGTTCTGCAGCGCGAGCTTTCGCTACACGTGCTCCGAGCTGTGGTGCGTTAGCCCACTCGGCCACCGTTCTCCCACGAATGCAAGCAAACACCATCATCCTGTACGCTGCTTGTTTGCATTCGCAGCTCCATTGCCATCAGCACCAGTCTCTAATGTCGGCTAGGTGGCTCCGGTTGCCGCCCGAAACAAGTGGCATAGCAGTTACCATCCATCTATTCAACCGGCCTGTCCGGCGGCATGGAAGCCCGGATTTTTGCTATGGACCTCGGGTAGGCGAAAGCCTTTGTAAACCAACCAGAGCCGCTTCACTTGCCCTTTCCCATGTTATGTGGTGCGACGATTGTTTCTAGACGCCTCCCCCGCCATTCCAAAACAGTAAGTGATTAGTCTACGCCGGCCGTCGGAGCCGATGCCCGGCAGTCGCCATTGACGGTAAACGCGGTAAACCGAGTAGCGTGGCATAATTGGCGCATGCGCAGTTCTGCAGTGACGGTCGCGGTAACCCCCCGGTCGCCCGGTAGGCGGTAAGCTAATACTCTCTATTATCTCCAGAATCACTTACGCCACACCGTACTTGGTCTTGAGTAAAGCGGAACGGCAAAAAATTGATGTTTTGATAAGAAGAGCTTACAAAAGTGCGCTAGGGCTTCCCGAGAGGACAGCGACCGACAAATTACTAAAGTTAGGGGTCCACAAGACGATAGATGAGCTTCACGAAGCACATCTCGTGGCTCAGCTAAAGAGGTTGGCGTCCACGAAGAACGGGGCGTGGCTCATGGACAAACTCGGGATGGCGGTTCCGGGAGGAACACATACGGGTACTGTCACCGACCACGAGCTGTCAGCAGAAATACGGAAGAAAATAGTGGTGAGTCGTATCCCGAGGAATATGCAACCAGGAAAGGACGACGGCAGAAGAAAGGCCAGATCTGAGGCCCTGTCCAAGACAGGGGATCACAGAGAGGGAACGCTATATGTTGACTGTGGCGGCCCAGTAAACGGAGTTGCCACAATCGCAGTGGCTAACGCCCAGGGTCGGGTGTTAAGATTAGCTTCGGTCAGAGTAGAGTCGGCTGGGCAGGCTGAGGAAGCGGCGATTGCGTTGGCGGTTGTTTGCAACCCCAGGGCGACTGTCATCTCTGACTCCCAGAAAGCATGTGGAAATTTCGCTCGCGGGATGGTGTGCGCAGTCGCTGATAGAATACTACGTAAGACGGAAGTGCAGGGGGTGCATCTGATCTGGTCCCCTGGCCACATGGGGAACACTGGGAATGAGGCAGCAAATGCTGCGGCCCGAGGCTGTATTCTCCGGGACTCGTCCCAGTCGGGTGGTCAAGTGGACACGGACCTCTCGTTTAACGAGGCACTCAAAGTGAAGAAACTCGACAGGCGCGTATTCCCGAGCCCGTGCGGGGGGCTTGGAAAGGAAGAAGAATGGACTTGGAGAAGGCTCCAGACGGGCACTCTTGTGACCCCCGCCAAGTTGCACCAGTGGTACCCCGACCGGTACACTACGGGAGCCTGCCCCTTCTGTGGTGACCCCTGGGCGGACGTGCATCACATTACTTGGAAGTGTAAGAAGATCCCTGGACTGGCTCCACTGGTGGAGCCTTCTACTCAAGAGTGGGAAGCGCTGCTGCAGAGCGAAGTCATCGATGTGCAAATGCTGCTGGTGACCCGCGCGCTGCATGCCCAAACCGCAATTGGAGCCCTGGAATGAGGGCATACACCCACTTTCTATCTCTTTAACTCCCCCTTCCCTTCCCAATCTTTCCTGTTACGTCCAGTAAAGTTTTCAACAACAACAACAGCAAGAAAGATAACATTGTTTTCTTTCTTGCTGTCTTGCTGACAATTTTGTTTTACTCGAATGGAAGCTACAATCGCCCACGTCATTTTTTTTTGTTGTTTTAACGAAGTTAGGTTTAAGTGGACGTCGGCCCATAGAGAAAGTTTGTGTTTCTCAATTTATTTTTGATCTTGCTAACGTCATTTTCTCAAACTTCACATTCTATCCCAACCGCTAGCGCCACATCCTCAGAGAGTTTGAGCATTCAGCGATGCATAGGTTGTTTACCCGAGCCGAAAAACACGGTTCTGTTTTCTCGGAAACTCCCTGTGCTTACCAATGTACGGCGGAACAAAAATATTTTCGCGCCATCAAGATTGCGGTTTCTACGAAAGCGCCCGTCACTCTTCCAAAAAACACTGCAATATTCAAATAAATACCAATAACATTGGAGATAATGGTAAGACATAATCAATGCAACATGATGAAACACAAAGTAGAAGCAGTGGGACTAAACGTTACTTTCGTTTACCCTGTTATACGCGTACGAACATACAATATGACAGTTTATTTTGTCCAATTCTTTCATATGAAATAGGCTTCTCTAAAGAAGATGAGTACACAAAACAATTTAATAACTGGTGCGTCGCCACGTGGGCTACTGGCACATAATTACAAGGACACAGTAAACAAAGACAAGAAAAAGCGTAATCTTTTCGCCAAGGTACAGTGGCCAAGGGATATGAGAATAATGCAATGCAAGCTGCAACCCTCCTCTACAGGAAGCGGCAATGTCAGCAAACTCGCACAGTAATTAAATAAAAAAACGCCCTACTAACTGTAGGGCAATAAGGCTGACCGATACAGGAGAAGTCATGTAGCGCCAGCCACAGAGGAAGAAGAAAAATGTGTGTTAACAAGGTTATGATGGCTGTAGGGGTATAGCCACCATAACAATAGCATAACAATAACCCTGACAATAACCATAACAATGACCATAACAATAACCATAACCATAACACCCTAATAACACTTTATAACCACCATAACAAGGCCATCCAAGTCGGCGAAAACTTCGCGCATCTCCAGGCAGGAGTTCTGTCGGAAATTTAGAGGCCATTGGGCAGGTGCAGTCACGCGCGCCGTTTTTGCCTTGTAAACGTGTGCGCAAATAAGGACGACTCCTCGATTGGCTCTCGTCGGCCCCTTATATGCTGTGCCATCGCACGGCGCTTGTTAGAAGTGCGAGCGAACCTCCGTCACACTTGCTCCGTGGCGAGGTGACTACACAGGGGTGCGTGCTAACTGACGCACCCCTGTGTAGGATTCCGTGCCAGTCGGTCCCGTCCTCGCCCTCGTCGTCATTGCACATCAGGGGAGCCCTCTGGGGGATTTTACGGCTTCTGAAGGGGCTCCTTTGGGTACGCTGCCTGGTACGCGTGCTCCACTGGTGTGTTTAGCGTCGAATACTGAGCGTAAATTCGCCTGCTTGTTGCAAGAGGTTGCGATGATGTCAAAACGCCAAGCTCTTATTGGCTGACTGAAAACGAAAATAGGGGGTAGATCTCTAGACATCTAGCGTTGAGGTCTACCCACTGTGCTACCAGTCGAAGCCAATCAGAACTTGGCGTCGTTCTGACGTCACCGAAACCTCGGCGCAAGATGCAGACGTATTCCTTTACGCCTTCCGCCCGCGGTTCATAAATAAATGGTCGTAAATTGGCAGAATATGACGGTACAAAATGTGGCAATTCAGATGCTGTCGGGTATCGCAATCCTGGCAAATTGTCGTAGAAGTTCCACCAAAAAAAAAAGAGTAGGAAACGCGAGTGTAGCTGTCGTCACGATGTGCCTACCCTGGCTGCTGAAACTTCCGCGGACAGTCAACCTGGAGGGCGACCTACAGCAAAACAGGCGTCTGCCACATTCATCACCGCTACTATGACACCCTCAGTACCGCGACTGGCAACAGCGTGACAATTCTATGATGTCATCAGGCGGAAATCGAGGGACCACTTTTTTGGAAGCGGCCCAGTCGGAGACGCGTTCCTGGCACCATACGTTAGGGCTAGCCCGTTGTTTTGCCACTTCCTGTACTTTTAACAGCACTATACACGTGAGCTTTGCGAGAAAGTTCGGGTCGGTGAAGAACTTGAGGATCACGAGGCTGAGTACGCAAATCCCTCGTCGTGTTCGCCTAGACCGGACTCGGCACAGTGGCGCCGTCATTCGGGAACTTGCTCACGCCCCTGTGTCTTTCGCAGCGTTGCTCTCCCGATGCCACAGTGTGAGCCAAGGGTAGATCTTCCACTCAGTTGCGGCGGTTTCAAGCACCAACGGGAAACTGTTCGCGGCATTCAGTTAACGCCGGTGCTCGTGTGCAGTGAACCAGGGCACGGTCACGGCGGGGAGGTATCCGTACACCAACGCGGGACCCTGACGACAGGACTCTGAGGTGGCGCTGCTGTCGGCGCATGCGCAGAAGCTTCCCTTCACGCGAATTTGGCTTGTGCGCACAGGCGGTGCCCGGAGGTGGTGTGGGCGAACGATGACTTGCTTGTAAACACAGCGTCGGTTTTATACACTGTCCTCGCAGGGTTTCGCTGGCGCCAAGCTGTTCGTTGGTAGATCGTTGCAGCGATGGAGAGAGTGGTGGGATTTGATTGAAGCGACGTAATGTGAGAAAGCTTGTTGGAACTCTGGATCACTTTCAAAAGCATATCTTTGTTCCAGTGCGGATCTTTACCTCGTCTACCTGAAAAACTGAAGAAAAAAAAAGAAAAACAAGAGGGTCATTGTGTTGTCATGCACGGAGACACGGGTGAGGTTGCTTTATGGTTACAATATAGGAAACACTTTTGTCAGGTTATAAAAGTTCATCCCCGTTGTCTCAAGTTTGTTACAAAATCTAGTTTTAGTTAGCATAAAAAAGTATCATTGGGAGCAGCTTCAAGAAGGTTGACGAAGCGATTAAGTTAATCATTAAACCGATTGGTTTCCCTTTTCGCTACCTCCACATCGAATACTGATGCGCAAGAAGAACGAAGAGAGCAAAGAGGAGCGCGACTTCCGCTTAAAAATTTTTAACAAAAGAGCAGACGATTCTTTTCTTTGTTGGCAATCGAAAAGTTATATTTTATCGTTTTGCTTGATCCTTCTTTTTTCAAACTGTGTTCTGGACGCCTACGCCGAGTGCGGCCCGTTGACTTAATTTTTTTTCTGAAAACGCATACCTTAGTTTAAATATTACATCAAAAGATTACGCTTCAACTGTATATAGAAATGAAGAAAAAAAAGTTTTATGGCAGCCTTGAGGTTTGTTTTTTAAAGATTTAGCTCTAAGATGAAGAAAACTTACCGATTCGGTCAAATAATTTGAGTATGATTGCATACCAACGTGTGAGACTTTACATGCTGCGGATTTTCTGAGAGCAGCAGGGAACATCGGTATCCAGGTGATTTTCTCCAGTCGCAGGCAACCTTTACTTAACGACGAAATCCTACGCTTACCCCGGAAAGAGTCACCGTTAATCTTTAGTGTGAAATAGACTCTTTTCAAAAGTGCGCCCCATCTAGTGGCTGCCGAACCAAATAACCCAGGTAGCCATTGTTCGGGCACAGACTCTGAACATGCATTGGACGGGAGGGCTGCGTCAGTCGTGTCCAAGCAATGGCGACCCCCAATGTTGCCCACGTTGATTCACATGACTGAAAAACGTCAATTGCAACTTAACTGTCAAAGATGTGTTTGTTTTTTAGAATTCTTTTAAAACCAAGACAAAAACACTTAATACGTACCAGAACGAAAAGCAGATCGTGTTTAAACACCTACATTTCGGTGAATATCGAGTCATATCAAAGGACGTCTGTGATGACGTGCCTTAGGATCATTGGAGTAATAGTTTTGAGACATGCCTTGTTTCTTTGTTTTGTCTCACTTCTTAGTATTTGCAACAACGTGTTTAGGTGTTTTTATATTTTTTTGCCTTTTTATGCACTCTGAAAAGCAAGATATTAAACACAGAACCGACACAGACAGTAATTGCTCTACTAAAATCCTGAATCGTCATTTATATGTGAATAATAAGTGACCGATGCACATCAAATGCTTGCCCTTTCTAAGTCAAATTGGACTACTACTCCCAAAGATGTATATATAACTAATCATTTACATTTAAATCAAAGAGCAGTCTTGCTTCTACAGTACAGTTACTTATAATTTTATAAAATAAAAACAAATGACAGAAATACCTTACAATAAGAAATATGATACCATAATATAAATAATATAAAATTTAGCCTCTTTGTAGGATTGACTAAAATGTAGGCAGGCACTACAACCCCAGGGATTTCTGATCCCTAGTAGTTTTGGTTGGTCCTTCTAGTTTAGATTCAATGGTCCTATTTGAAAAAAAAATATAGCGTTTTAACAATTCTATTGAAGGTTTTAGTTTTTGTTGGCGGCCAGAACTAAACCATAATATAAGCCATTACACCGAGTGGACCCACAGGTCATGTCTGTCCTGTCAGGCCTAACATCTGACCGGAGCCATTTGTGCACTTTATAACATAAAATAACGTACATAGTTTTATACACTGATATGGTAGCAGGTAAAAGTTTCTAAACATCAGTTTGCGATGCATTTGGAGACCCCGAAGTAAGGTGGTGTGAACTTTGCGTTGTGTATACAACAGCAATGTTGGCACACCTAAATCAAATGTTGCATACCTTTCATGCCTCGCGTTCATCATTTCCAGCATGAGGTTTAGTTATATATCGTATTATTCGCTACATAAATCGAGCTTCCTAACCAATATTCGGCGTTTTATACAACGGCGCGACGACTTACATGCCTTTTTTTTTGTTTTCTAATAAGTATTGCCCTTAAATGTGCCAGACGGAGGCCGTGTCGACATATAAGATAAATGAAGAACAACAGAACAACTCCCGTACGGTCTACTTGTCTGGCGGAGCGAAGCAATAACACATAAATGAGAAGGCCTGCTCATGACGTCATCGCTAGTGGACTCCCGACCCGTACCAAGCGTCACACACGCTGAAACCTCTAGACACATAACTCCATGTTCAGTAAAGATTAGGAAAAAGAAAAAAGAAAACAAAAAAACACTGGGCAGGTGGCGCAAGCCGCCACCTGATTCAAAGTGCTCAGCCTCATATATTCATTCATCCATTCATCTATCTAGTGATGACCTTTACGGCGGAAAGGCGCAGGCCTTGTCTTTCAGGCGGCATTGCCCGCCGATGATTCCGCCGACGGTCCGATGAGTGGCGGCATAAGTCCGCGTCTGAGGGGCCGTGCTGACCAATGTAGGGCGGTTTCACGTGACATACTTCCGGTTCCAACTCTCGCCGGACTCCATGCTGATGAACTTTCGACCCGACGTCTTCTCTGCGCGCGGAGGCGTTGTTTTTTTGTTTTTTTTTAGCTCGCTCGAGTTTTTTTGAGTTTTGATCAGCTGCGCCAGCTAGAGTAGTCGGAAGCATGTTGAAACATCAGCTTGCACTTGATTTTTGTTCATACCGGCATTTGTTCGTATTTAAGACGAGCCGGTAATCAAGATGTCGACCCGTCGGTGGCCGAATTGGCCCCGGTAGGTGCAGCAGGAGAAGCCCCGTAAGAAAACGGAGTTGGCATGAGTTTAGTCAGTCCAAATACGCCCCAGGACGCATTTACTGATTTCGGTCGTCGACGAAGCCACTCGCCATGCTTGACGGCGCTAACTAAGCGTTGGCGTGCAAACTAACGGGGAAAGCGACAGACGCTGTTCATCAACATGGCGGCACGCGGCTTACTGGAAGTGAAAAGGCGTCTCGTGAAACCACCCAATAATGAACTGCGGCTTACGCAAAGGTGTGACCTATGTACTAACCTTTTCGGTAAAGTCGCCGTTTATAAGAAGGTGCGACTTCTAAAGCGGCGCGACTTAAAGACCGAGAAATACAGCACTGAATAGTTTTAAAAGATAATCAACATGCAGGCTACAAAATGTATACAAAGCGGTCCCGAAGCCTCCTTTAAAGTGACTGCATAACTTTTACTTAGTAAGGTATTGCGCTGCGATTTACCATATACGTGCTCGAACGCCGTAAAAGCTTCGCATCAAAATTAAAAAAAAAAAAACAAAAAAAAAAAAAAAACACGTCCCCAAAATAATTTTTTTTTTTTTTTTTAAGTTTATGGCAGTTGTTTTTTATGCGCACACCCTCTGACTGGCGCAGCAACCGACAGATGGCGGCAGCGGCCCCGGCGGATTACGGCAGCTCAGCCGCCGCCCGGTCTCGCCAAGAAGCAGACCACATGTAGCTGAAATTACTCGACGCTGGGTCTGTGTTTCGGATGGACAAAAAACAATCGCGTAGTGGGGGAAATTTTGGTTTCCCCTATACTTGTATTATTTTTTTCACGAGGACTGCGGTAATTTAGTGTTCTTAAGTTTTCCCCGATTTTTATAAAACCGCCTCGGGAGTCAATCGTCTTTCGTCTTTATCGGCGTATACCAAAAATACGTAACCTTAGTTGCGAGGCACATAATCGAATGCTATATACGCGATTTTGCGTTAGCGATGCCCGAGTACAGCGTCTTACACAAACACAAACGGCAATGAAAGCTACCTGTGCATAAGCACCAGTCTCTTTAGTCCACTTTTAGTTAAGAACTCGAAGAGAGCTCAAGGAACTCTCACTCTCAAAAGAACCCATCTTCCAATGTTGGTCACTGATCAACTAGTCAATTGTCATAAACATGAGAACAAACCAAAACGCAATGCAAAACAATCTTTTACGATTGCAATGTTTTGAACTACATGATGCACAACTGTAGAATCGCTGACTTGAAGGAAGTTTGGTACAGACATTTATAGTTCATTTCGAGTTGGAACCTTTCCATTGTGTTCCCTTCTGTCCAAGATGGCGACCGTCAATGGGGGCCAGTGGTACCCAGTACCCTTAAATAAAGATGTATTACCACAACGACAACCACAGCATTTCTAATGTTAGAGCCTTTGGGAGGACTCTGGCGCAAGACAATTCTGGCGCTCAAGTTATCGGGAAGAGTGCAGCGCAATCGGGAAAGATTTGCGGGACTGCATCAAAATGTGTCACGGGTCGCAAACGTCTCGTGGGTTACGTGTTTGGAACCCCCGGTATTTCGAATCGTGAGAACCGAGGTTCATTTCTTACTATCCTCGGCGACGAACGTGAGCAGGACGCCTAGAAACGTGAAGCTGACTCCAAGAAGGACGAGTCCCGTAAGGACGACCACGATCATTTCGGAGGAACCCTGCTGAAATCTGCTGCAAAAAAAGAACAAACACACCCTAAAACAGGGCGTTCGTACACGTTTTAATTTCTAAATTTACGAGTCATTTTTTGCCACCTGCAAATGGTGAACTTGTGTGTTTTGCGCATGGTTAGGTAGCGGGCAATTGGGCAGCTCCAATCTGCATCTGTTATCTCCGCTGTAGGCAGTAAATTTAACCATTGCAGTACCACCGCTATCTTTCGGTTTTTGACGTGAATCAGGCAGTAGCGATAGACTACAGCCACGCCGATATAATCTTCATTCAGTTCAGAACAGAGCGCTTAGTTTGACAGCGCGAGCTTTCGCTTCGGGTGCTACGAGCTGCTCTGTTTACAGACGCTACATGCATCGTGTGAATACGACTTAAGAGATAGGACAATAAGCGGAATATAAAAAAAAGAAGTGGATTGAGGAGATGAACGCTGTGCTTATTGATAGCTACCGTGAGGTCGGGACGAAAGGCTGCACGAAGAAGAGAAAAAAAAGACAGTTTACTGAAGTGGATCTCTTTTGCCCTCTATTATGTACTTTTATTTCTATTGACTAGTGATTAAACTCTGACTTTCGGCCCTTCTGCCGTGAGCTTTTTAAGATTCTTCTTTCTGTTCTGTTCTACATTTGCTTCACACCTAAAGGGGTACTGCGACGTTTTATTCAAAGTCTCCGATTTGCCTGAAAAATTGCTAAACAGACCAACAAACAGCACTGAAATTGTAACTCAAATATTGGGCCAAAATAAGTTTATTTTTTTGCGAGGTTATTGAATTTACAATATTGGTCCTCACCGGGCTTTTCAAAGTGGAAGTCTCCATTGGCAATAATGAAAAAATAACCTCAGCGGAAGGCAGGGGTCCGCCCTTTGGTCTATAGACTTTGTTCCCGACTAGTTACAAGCAATTTTATGATGCAGAATGACCGCTTAATAGCTCGCTTCAACACGTGCGCTGCAGCAGGAAATAAGCGCTTGGCATAGCTCATATTTTAGACCGCCTGCTCAAACTGCAAGCCTGCCTTCCTCTGACGTAACTGCACTGAAATGCGTGGGTATATTTTAATGTTGGTCTTGGCATCATTTTCACTTGCCGATTTCGCAATAAAGATTTTGAATTTCACGATACTAAATTGCGTACCGAATAGAGGTAAAGGTTGTGATTCCGAAAGTACGGGAGTTTCATTTTCGCTCTGTTTAGTCACTGGCACTGCGGCTTGAAGGGCAACTTCGGTCAATATTTTTGAATTTAGGATTGCGATGGTTTTCTGCTAAAAGACTGTCCCTGAATTTCAAGGTGTGATTTGTTTTTCGATTTTGTATGTAGGTGTATACATATATCACGGCTAAAAGGCTTGTTTTCGGGCGTCTACCGCAAAACCGAAACTATCTGGTTGTGGGATGGCAACACTGATCATCAATCGTACGGTCGCGACGTTACGTCACCGTGGTGCTGCGGTATGCGCAGTACAACCAATGTACCGCAGCTCCACCGCGAGGTGACGTCACGGGGGTGCTGTGCCCCGTTTCCTCGACTAAACGCCAACGTTACAAGATTACCTCAGTTGTGGAACTCCCGCGGAAGGGGGCACCCCCCTCACTCACTTAAGTCCGCCTCCCGTCGTTCGAAGCGCCATCTAGATTTTCGTTTACAAGCTGTGTGTTTCATGGAGTACGGTGGAGCGCCATCTAGACGCTTCGCTTCGAAACGTACGTAGTCCATGGAGTAAGCTGCAGTTACCAAAGCAGCCGTCCGGCGTGTCGAGCGACGGGAGGCGAGTCGTGGTGAGTGAGGGGGGTACTGCTCCTGCTTGCAGCGTTTATGAGCAGTTCCGTAGCTGAACTGATCTAATAACGTTGCTAAAAGCTAAACTGCTTGCCGCCCGAGAAAGAGCAGTGGGTCGCATCTTTAAGATCAATTTTAGTGTAGTACGCGGCTTCGCTTTGGCGTAATATTTCAGCTGCGATCATATTTCATACCACTAAAACGAAACCAGTCAAATATTTTGGTTTCGCTTTTGACCGGAGTTGCCCTTTAAAGGGGTACGGAAACAAAAATTGAAATATTCAAATTTCGTTCGGAAATGGGTCGAGCATGACGGATAATAACCGTAAATGATAATTGAATTGCACTTTTGTATTTTGAACGACTGGCTATATTTTTTGTTCCAAACGGTGCAATCCAGCAAGCACTCGAAGAGAAGCGAACGGAGAGCGCGATGTGTCATGGGATATCCGGTGCAAACAAAAACAGAAAGAAAATATTCCCCGCATTCGCGACGTAGCAATGCTGGCGTGGTTATGAGCCTTGCCGTTGGTGGCGCTGTCAGCGTTATGGTGGTGTCAATAGCGTCAACGCGCTGCAACCGAGCCGTTCGAAGTACCTGTGGGGTGACGAGCGTGTGGCTGGCCCAAGGAGCACATAGCTTCCACTACATTGTCAGCTTAGGGCTGAACAGGGTGGGGAAAGCAACTTTTTTCCGAGTTTTGAGCGACGGGCTTATCTTCTAGGGGGACAATGGCTGTATCCGGGTGCACAAATGACAGTCCGAGAAAGAGGGGAGTCCCTCCTTTCCGTCTTCTTGAACTGTTTGGTACAATGCGCGGGAGGAAAGCTAAGAAGGAAAATGTGCAACTTCCAAAGGGCGGCGCTGCTCCGATGGGACTTGCTCCGTCATGACTACGTAGCAAGTTCCCCAACATTACTAGATTACCTCCCAAATAGGCTCCACATGCATCCACCAGGTGCACATTGAAATATCGTTTAATTAGCTTTAAAATTAGTTTGTGCCTTTTAACGAAAGACTGGTATTTTTGAGGTTATGCTGCAACATGCAACACATTAAAGCTAAAAAATGGGCGCTGAAATTTCGTTTCCCTACCCCTTTAAAGGGGCGATGCGTCAATTTTTGTATTTTGGGCAAATATTACTTAGAAGGAATTCCTGCTATTAATGACCTATGAAACACGCGTTTGTTTTCACCACACGCAATAGAAGTCACAGAAAAACTTAAAAGAGAAACGAGCAGCGTTCACCTCCTCAACTCGCAGTCAGAAAAAGTGGGGTCTAGAGTCCATTATATGGAGACAATGTTAGTCGTTGCCTCTTGCTGGGGTTGGCAAAGCACATGCCACACGCCGAGTTCCAGACATTGTTATTGTGCGGCTATTGTCGTCATTGTAGTGATTGGACACGGGCCACTACCCGAATGCTTGTCGAGTTATTGGTTATCACGAGCCCAAATCGAGTGTTCAGGGAATACTCGGGTTCAATCTATGAGGCGTACTTAAATATTGTCACTGGGGGATGCTGCGATTCACCAGCTACGTCATCAAGTTTTGCGAAGAAAAGATTGAAAGAAAACGCTCGCTGTTGTCCTTGAAATGACACCGCAACAAAGGAGTTTCTTTGTCAGTGGCGTTGCGTGCGAGTGTACATCGGTCCCACTAGTGCCAGTAAGCTCGTGTAAAGTGAAAAACATTCCAAGCGAATATCATTGCACGGCCCCTTTAAACTAGCATAACTTTCATTACATTCTTATTCATTTGCTTTTCAAAACCAGAGTCTATAAAATGCTGCGGTGCCGACGCTCTCTTTCAATCGCTAGGCGTCAAACTTCAAGAAAAGTTACAAGAGGACGCTTAAGCTTCGCCTTTAAGAATGGAAAGCGATAGCTAAACATAGAAACACCCGCTGGCTCCTAAGCGCGCCTGTCTCGCAGCCGGTGGGTCGTGGGTTCGAATTCCCTCCTCCGACTAAAATTCTTCAAACTATTTCTTTGAGAAAATGAATTACTTTAAAAAATGAAACCATTCGAAATACGCGACGGTCTTTAATTCGCATTACATGTCACGCCTCAATAACTTCAATTCCACGCGTGACGTCACGTATCACGTGAGCGCTGTGGGTTGTTTGAAATTCCCGGGCTAGGTCATGTGACTGTGAAGACATGACCCTATTGACCAATCCTAGATTTTTCTGTCCCGCCGACGCCGGCTTCTCTGCGACAGGAGCTGATTAAAGCTGTCGCTTTAAAATACTAGCCGTGTCATGGCGCTGGAGGTTCACTCTAAGGTGCAACCCTCCATACCATGACGCGCGCGCTACAAGAATATTGATGATATCCGCTTCCGATATTAGAACAAAGAAATGAGTGCTTACACGAGTGTTTGTAGGCCAGCAGCGTTTAGAGAATCCCTGAAAGAAGTATGATATCGCCGATTAAAAATCAATCTCGGGACAAGATTTTAGGCGAGGTTCCCGGGAACTCTTCACCACATAGGATTCATTGAAGCAAGCAAAATATGAGTTAAGTCTTCAGCTGAGCTTATAGTTGCGTGCACGTTATCTTATGGTTTCTGGGTATATTTTTCTTATTTATTTTACCCGTTTGTTGTATTAGTTGCATGCTAGCAGTCATGTTTCAAAAGTATGTAAATGCAGCCTGTTGGACGCCAGGCCCTGCTTACAAGCACTCCCTTGCTTTCGTGTTCCAGTTATTGTACAGCGCAAATGTGTGCAATAAAAACCATTATGGATTGATGGGTAAAGATTATCTCTTCGCTTGTTGATCATCGTTGCCTACCAGGATGCTTTCTCAACCTGAGCAATAGATCACTTCTGCGAAATATCTGACACTGCGCGTGCGTCAACAGCCCAGTGGCTCAGCATTTCGCCCATCACATGATAAGCTACGGAACGTTGAACAGTCGGGCTGTCCTTCCGTGTCTCTCTTGTTGCGGCCCCTTCTCGTTTGGTGGAAGCTATACAGGGTATCCTAATACGTTTTTTTTAAAATGTTTTCTGAGCCATGAGTGTCGTCGAGGCGCGATGTTTCGGTAGCTACAATTTCGTAACCATATATAATTCAAGTTGGTCGGAACTAGTTTTTAATTCGATGTATTTATTATAATACATTAATTTCCGTGTACCCTCACGGGACAGTAGAAGTTTTTCAACGTTTTATCCATCTTGCATGTTCCGTATACCCCCTTTGTCGCGGAATTAAATGGCCTTCACTAAGAAACAGTGCGGTCGTATGCTTTAGGCGTTTACCTTCTCTGTTTGCGAATGGATGTGTTTTGCCTAAATATGGCAACATTTGTTAGTGCGTTTCAGCAATCTAGTGCTGTTCTTCTTACTATATAATGTGCACCACTGGGTTGACTGAGAAGTCGTCTGTGGGCACAATAAATAAATAAATCTGGTCGTGACGTCATTGATGAAAACCATGAGAGGGCGCCACCAACACATATATTGGCGCTAGTAGGGAGTGTTCACTAGCGGGCCATCGCCCAGACAGTCGGTGTTGAGCGCGAGCTGACGACGATCTTCCACGGTGCTTTTTG
Organism: Ixodes scapularis; assembly: GCF_016920785.2. NCBI lineage: Eukaryota > Metazoa > Arthropoda > Arachnida > Ixodida > Ixodidae > Ixodes > Ixodes scapularis. The sequence continues at coordinate 109,639,203 of NW_024609881.1, forward strand.
CAAGGTGGCATTCCACACGATCAAGACTGCCTGTCTTAGCAGCCTTAAAGCGTGAGCTCGTTTCGAGCATGCGCTGTGAAACGCGCCCTCAGATATGACTTCCGGTCGATATACCTTCTTGTTGAGGCTACCTTTTCGACACACAGCGTTCGTTACACACTGGGACTGCCGCGATTCGCGATCAGTGCGACACAAGAAGAGATTATAATACGGCTCAAAGTTGACAAAATATTTTAATCCTAAAAAATAAGGCAAAGCCTAAAAAGAAAATGTAGGAACAAAATTGGTAATAACCGTTTGAAGTGGTTGCGCTCATCCAATACCAAATAGAAGACATGGTCTGCGCGTATGACGTCACCGTTAGTGGGTCGCCGACCCGCCCCCAAGCGGCAAACACGCCGAAGCTCGCCGACAGACGCCGTAAAGCGGCAGACGCGTCCGTCTTGGCGTCGCCGCAGGCTAACCTCCCGCTCGTTTTGAGACGCTGCAAAACGTTTTGGCGGCGACGCCGACGCAAGCTTGGCGGCGCTGCGTGCATACCCTATGCGGGGCGCGAGTTCATTTCCTTCCTGCACAGGAGTTGGGACTGGACGTCAAAACGCCGAGCTCTTATTGGCTAACTGAAAACAAATAATGGATAGAGCTCGACGCATCTAGCATTGAGGTCTACCCACTATTCTTTCAAGCAAGCGGAGAGCAAGAAGCAGACGACTTGCTGTCCGCACAGTGATGACGTGTGAGGGGGGGGGGGAGGGAGGGCGTTGTTTCTTGGGTGGCATTGGCTCACCCAGGCTCCGGGACATCAGGAAAAGGCTGGGCTGATGACGGAGACAAGTCTTTTTCGGGCGGCGGTTTCGGGCTGACTGTTCCAGAGGACAAGTCAGGTATCTTGCTGGAAGTCATCCACAGCACTCGGCCACAATAGACCTGGACGCAGCGACATGTTATTCGTACGGAAACACGGTGACGTGGCGAGAGAAAACAGACGTACAGTTGTCATCGATGTTCACGGCAGCGCTTTTCGAAAAACGCCGTTTGCGGCACCTTGCTCTCAGTTTCGCGTCACCAGGCACAGGCTCGTAAAATGTGGACGGAGAGATCTATGCAATTGCCCGCACTGGACGACAACGTTGAAGACACTAATTCCAAACAAGTGAGTGCATCTTTGAACCCTCAACTAAAGCGTACCGTCAAACGAGAGTCCTCAAAAGAGGTGTTTGTAAATAGTCGCGCAACAAAAATGGTAGACCTCAAGCGAAGAGGGCGAACATCGTAAAGGCCGAAGCGAAAAGCATGCAAACACCCGATAAATCACGTTATGCAAGAGAGGCGACATCGGCAATAGAGGAAGCCACCGAGGAAAGTGTAGAGGGATGGAGTCTCATGACAAAGAAAAGACAGACCGAGGAGGCTAAATGTCCGCGACGAGACATGGCGCCGCAGAAGGAGCAAGGTTTCAATGACTTCACCTTCACCCTACGGCACAAAGAAAACGTATTGTTGGCCGACGTTTCCTATAAACTGCTCAGGACAGGAATCGGGATCACGATGGGTAGCTGAGACTGCCAGAAAGGCCTGAGCTTCTGTACTCGTCAAGAGAGCAACACGATTCTTGTCAAGGTTTGAACGGAGGCCGCTGTTCTGCTCGGATTTCCAAGGAACTAGTTCTGATTTACTTGTACATCCCAATAGACGAAACCACGCAGGTGAAGGGTGTCGTGTACGTTTTAGACGGAACCGACACGAATAAGGACATCTTCGAAGCACTCAAAAGGCACACTATTTGCGCCGTTAGAAAGATAGGAGGGAGAAGGCGGACGGCGGTCATTACTTTCGGCGGCACCAAGCCTCAGGTGGATCGCCTACCACTGCGTTATAATCGAGGCTCACCCCTTAAAACCCAAGGCACTATTGTGCAGGGCGTGCCACGGATACGGTCACAAATCAATCAGACGTTGACTCTATGAGATGCCAAAAATGTGACCAGCAACACGAAATAGACAAAGAATGCGATCAAGCGGAACCGCAATGCCGCTTCTGCGAGGCAAACGCCTTGCCACGGAATCGAGCTGCCCGAGACCAAAAACTGTCAAACAGCGAGGGCAAAAAAAAAAAAAAAAAAGAGAAGAAGACGACGCTGCGAAAGACGTCGGCGGATCTAAAGGACAGAAGAAGGGAAAAGAGACTGATGATCACCAGAAGACTAAGTAGGCGGCATGCCATGGAATCTCTACGAGTCCCCAGTAGCGTTACGCCACCCCAGCCTAAGTACAGAGTATGCATGCGTAAAAATAATAGAAGTAGCAAGACTATCCCAACGCCACCGAGCAGCATGCAGAGCGAAAAGAAGACTCGAGCACTGGTCTCAAACATGAAGGAAGCCTTAAGGAACCGAAACACAACGCCTGAGGCCAAAAAGAAACGGAGAAGTAAGCTTTCGTCAGACATGCATCCCTGATCAGCCTGTAGGCTAAAAAACAGGGAACACAGTGCTGTCAGCAGCAGCAACAATAACGGCAACACCTTCCCATGCAATCCTGGGTGCAGCAAATACAGTCTTTGATGCAGAAAATGTCGCAACCCTTTATGAAACAAGTACAAAACATAATGCAATAGCAGCAGTAACACAAACAACAGCTCTTACAACCCTCCATTAACATGATGCAGGAGATGATGACGAAGGTGGTCACACGGTTCAAACACGGACAATAACTCCGTCCCAAGATCACGAATAAGAATCAGTTAATTTCGTCTATATGTACAGACGACAGGGGCATGGGCAAAAAGCCAACACATGTTGGCTTGACTGGGCCCCACCCCCGTTTTCTTGACAGAGGCGGATCAGCAAATTGTAAGACAATGTTGACAAATTGTAAGACAAATTGTAAGACAACGAAGATTGAATCCTGCAGTAAAATTGCCACGGGCTCTCACCCAACATGAGAGAGCTCAATCGACGCTTTGCGAGTTAAGTCGGGCCGATGACACTTTTAATGGAAGAACTGGACGGAACCGGACGTAACATTCGGAGCACATGGGGTACCACACCCCGACGATTGAGTACAAACCCATGGGTAGGCGGATCGCAGGAACGACGCCGCAAGCCGTAGCCAAAGGGCAAGTGGCAGTTTATATATGGGAGATAATGCCGCAACGTCAGCCGGATATGCTGGAATGATGCAATGACGACCGCGGGTGGTAGCAATCGAAATGAAGTTAGGGAAGACGACAATGGTAATAGCTTCAGTTTACAAACGCACTGTATGTGCAAAATGCATGCAAGACCGCGGATGAATTGAAGCCCTCAGGAGGGAAACAGAACGCGATCCTTTGGTTATCGGAGAAGTTCAACGCGTCTGACATGATGTGGTGTAAAGAACGACATGCATCTAATCAACCAGACAAACCGTACCTCGAGAGTGGCCTTCCACGCAAGGCAGGAAGATCGGACACCAGATATGACATGGGTAAATCAACACTTCAGGGGTGACTAGGCAATAAAGACCAATTTCTGGGGAATCGATCATCTGCCCATTCACATCATAGCAGAATCTAAAGGCCTAAAGAGCACCAAAATAAAAATCAGAAGGATAGTTGGGCACTGGCACAGAGAAGTCATAAAGGCAGAAGGTCCTGAAACAGACATATCCAGCAGTATAATTAGAGCATCTGAGAAAGTCACAGAGATGATCAAGGTCACAGAGAACAGCCCGATAACGGACACGCACCCACTGAACTTCTGGGAGTCGAGAACGAAAGCCCTGGAACGGTACAGAAACGAGGGTAGAAGAAAGAAGCTAAGATGTAGACTCAACCGCGCCTCAGCCAAGGCAAGAGGGTACGCCACATTACTAGACAAGCGACATTTGCAAAAACACTGCAATGACTTCAATCGTACCACTGGACTATACAGGGCGTGGATAACTTTCCAGGTGATGCATGCAAAAAATAATATTAGCGTGGCGCAAAACATCGCACTAGCGATGGGAATAACAAAAGAGGAGGTGGTAATTGAGGCTGGCAACAGAACTTTCCCGCCGCCGTTAAAGGTGCCAGGGAAGGAGTCATATGATCCCGAGTAACGGTGAGACGATATGCAAAACTGCTGATAACAGTCCTCCTGATAACGGAACCTCCTGGTAACAGTCGGTGAGTCCATATGCAAAAACATGAGGCATGCTACGTCGGACAACGAAGAGGTAAGCAGACCCCGCAAGAAGATCGCTGTTGTATCATACATCCACGGGATCACGCACAAGCTAAAAAAGATAGCTCCATGGAACGACATTCAAGTTGTGTGTTCCGCTCCTAACAAATCTCACTCAATGTGCAGCAGAGTAAACATGAAAACACAAAAAAAAGTATCTTGCAGCACTGCCCACCGGTCACAGTATGTGCCATGCGCAACAGAGGTGATATACAAAATCCTTTTCTCCTGGGAAAAGTGTAACATCGGTTAAACTGGCCGATGCATAAACGATAGAGCTCGTGAACATGGGGCGTCTTTGTGCGGAATGGAAGCAGGTAACTTGGCTTTCTATTGCAAAAATTGTCAGTGCAGTGCAGCCTTCGAGGACATCACCATCCTAGCTAGACACCGTAAACCTCAGTCCTGCGAGGTGGTCGAGGTGCTTGCCATTGAGGACCACGCCGAAGTCTGTTTTAGCGTACCGTCTACTTGTATATACCATTCAGAAAAATGATTTCTCCAATGTGCCCCACCCAACGTACGGGCAACATGAGCCGGAGTGTGACAGTGTAGGCGAAATGTTTTCCTCTTTACTTTCTACAAAAAGTTTTTTGTATATATATATTTTTTTTATTCTCCTCTTAAAAACGCTTCTGCTGTAGGACGCCACAACATAAGGAAGAATAAGTTTTCACTAAAACTTGTTGGTAGTTAGCCGTCTAGTCTCATCTCTCCTGCTTTCACTCTACGTTTCTTCTCTAAGTTCAGGGTGTTTTTCCAGTCATTCTATGATCCAGATGGAGAGACCAACAAACATAGGAAAAACTAAATGACTCCTTCACCATGGGAGATAAGATTGCAGGTCTTCGGGAGTGCAAGACCAAAAGCTCATCAGGCCAAGATGGAAGTACGTACCAGATGATCAGAAACCTCCTTGAAGCGCAAGCGGAAGAACTCCTTCAAAATCGACAAAGTGTGGGAAACTGGATGTCAGCCCAGCGGGTGGACGATATCCAGAGTGGTCCCCATACCGGAACCTGACCATCCGTCACGCCGTTGGGAAACAGAAGGCCCATCTTATTGACATCCAATATATATGCAAGCTAGCCGAGAGGGTTGTGCTGGCAAGGATACAAAGAGTCCTGAAAGAAAACGACACATGCCACTACCACAGCCTCCTCTATACTCACAAAGCCTGGCACTGTGATGCCGGAGCCATAGAGTGCCCTGTAGCAGATTTTGAGCGCGAGGACCTGGTAGCCCTTTCTCGGGGAGCCTGTAGTCAGCACGCAGCTTTTGCTGCGGCGAGGATCCCAAACATGGTTTTCGAACCCGACGAGAAAAGAGGCGGTAGCCCGAGGAACGCGAGAAGCACGTGCGGACATTCCATCGCTCGGGACAAATGTGTTTCGGCGTTTCATCGCAGCGGGGCTCACGTTACAGGCCTCTTGGCTGCCACTCTACCTTTTTACTTTCAGCGGCCGCGTCTCGAGGCGATCTGCCAGGCTTTGTCAGTAGAAAAGAGGCTTTGCCACTACAGTCAGACTGGCTTCAGGGATTATTCGGAGATTCAAGACAGCCCCCTAATGCTTTATACGCACGTTTTAGAAAGACCGAACAGACCGGACCCGAGAATAGTCATCGCCATCGATGTGAAAAGGCATTCGACTCTGTATCTCGTGCCGCGGAGCTGACGAATGCCGAAAAGCACGGGATTCAAGGCAAGTCTCTGCTTCATCAGGGCTTTCCTGAAAAATAGGAAGTTCAGGCTCAAGTTTGGAAAGCACCAAGAGTGCTGCAACGCCGAACATTATCGGAATGCCACAAAATGCAAGCTTTCGTCGCCACTTGTCGATGTTGCCACGGCGGACGTTCTCCCAAGACTGGAGAAAATCCCTGGACTCGGATTTATTGTGTACGCAGATGACGTCATAATCTGAAACAAGTGAGGCTACACAGGGCAACACACGAAGAGGCTGCAGCGCGCCTTGGACACAATTGAGTCGTACATTCGAGATGCAGGCATAGCCATGGCGGCCGAAAAGTCATAATACATCATTGTTGGTAATAGAAAGACTATAATAGATGCAGAGGAAACAAACTTCTGTGACAGAAGCAGCCGACCGAAATCAAAACCATATGCATTTTAAGTCTTCTCAACAGTCAGAACGAAAGAGTAAATCATGAATGCAGAAGGTTCGCCCAGCATGGAAGAGCGCCTCACACCTGATAAGAAAAGCCGCCACCAAAAAGTGAGGCACGAACGATGAAGTCACCAGAACGCTAGTCAAGGCCCTCCTGACGTCGAAAGTGCTGTACTCCTACAATGGCACCGGGTTACCCAAGACTCAACGAACGAAAGTCGAGATTTTTAATACAGGATGACCAAAGCGCAAGACCTCCACGTCCGCTCAAGGAAGAACCAGCTCGAGGACAGAGCCGAAGCAAACAAACAAGCTTAGTTGACCCGGCTCAAGGCGACGGAGGCAGGGAAGAAAATCCCGTGGTACATAGGATACGACACGGAACAGGTGCCTCCACCTAGACCGAAGGCAAATGACGAAGAGATATTACAACTAACACAGTTTGCACCAACGGCGAATGTCGTGGGCAAGTAGCCTATATCGAACCAAGTAAATCGGTAAGATACCATCGATCTTGCAGAAAACACTGTGGTGAGCAGCATCCGACTTTGGCAAGCGTCGGTGCGGTGCATGCGAATCACCCTTGCTGGGAACTTTCCTCAGCACCAAACGCGTCACTACTTGTTTAAACAGCGTTGGCTGCAGGTGACTCCACTAATTACTTTCTACACACCGCTACTTTTGTCTATGCTGGACTATGGGTTGCCTTCTGAGCATGTACCGTAGCTCGCTTCTACGAAATATTCTACGCCACGCGTGCGTCCTCGGCTCAGTAATAAGGCATTTCCGCCCGGGCGATAAGCACTCGGACCCTAATTTGGACACTTGGCTAGAAAGTCGGCGAGAAATTTGGCGGCCGTGATTGGCCAACGCCGCACTTGACCTTGGCGTCGGCCAAGCATAGCCGCCGGATTTCTCGCCGACTTTTTCGCGAAATGTCCAGATTACGGCCTCCGGAAACGCGTATTGTTCGCGCCAACACGCGAATCAGATAAGAAATTCGGAGAGCGAAATGAATCGGTAGCCACATTACCTGTTATCTGATCTTTAAATGTTGCGACATCGGAGAGATGAAGTCGGTCCTGCGAATGTCTATTGCTTCATTTCAGCTGACGTCTGACCCCGGCCGAGGCTATGATCGAATGGAGCCACTCAGGCAGCGACAAAGGTGAATTGGTATACGGCGCGCGTCGTTGTTGTGGGTTTGCCATCACAGGTAAAACTAATCGCGTACAGGAGAAAAGCGCAGGATCATGGAGAATTCCCTGTGCGTGGTTAGTTTCACCGGATATAGCAAGTGCACAAATGCGACGAGCGCCATGACAATCCAGTTTTGATGCTGCTTGAATTGGCTCCGCGCCGTAGTGTCGGCTGCGATCGTACTTAGAGTAGGACTAAATGTATATTATAATTTAAACCACGGGACTCGGAGAAATTAGAGAACAGACAAGACGACACAACCTTATCGTGTTTCTCAATTTCACATTGTTAAGAATGTGGTGTTTCCTAATCAGCTCGCCGGAATACATTCGCTTCTTGAAGTATATGTATTTATTATTATTATTTTTTTCTTTTTTTTTTTTGTGAAGCACCTCTCTTTTTTTATCAAGTCGGCTGTGTAGTCGTCGTCTGCTTGTCCTTCACCGCTTTGAAACAACGCCCAATTTGTAAAAAAAAAATTAATAAAAAGCACGCAATTATTTTGGTCTCACTTCAAGCCCACACGCAGCCGATGCTACGTGTTGATGGGAACAAATAAAAGGCGGGAAATGCGCTAGTTCAGGAGTTTTTTCCTCTACATGCTTGGTTCAGCGATGACAGAAAACGTACAACACTTGACGAGCACCATGACGTTGCAGTTTTGACGTTGTATGATTGCCGCCATCGGCTCGTGGCGTCGGCTCCGCCTTGACTTATGGTGAGGTATGCACACAGTTTAGCTGGCGCACATGACGTCCAAAGGTACGAGAAGCTTTCAGCGTAAGATCTACATTTCGCGAAAGTAAAGCACAAACTAAGTTCGTCCCATAACTCTACGCTTTGCGAGACACTTTGGAAGCAATAGTTCTGACTGTGCGAAACGAATCTGACGAACGCTTACCGTCAGCAGAGCACGCAGCTGCGGCCGCCGGTGAAGGCTCCCTGTAGCACTGCGTCGTGCTTCAAACAAAAAAAATCCCAAGGACAAATTACATATTTGGTTACGACTCAGGGCATCAAAAAGCCGATTAATCTATTACATCTGCGGAACAATGCAAACAAATAACTATCCTGTTTTTAGAGGGCCCGACCGATTTGCAGGTCCTGAGCTATTTGGGGAGTTGAGCTGTTTGTTGGTCCAAAGAGGATACGGCCTTAATCGGTACCAAAAATAAGCTAATGTTAATTCCAAATAGATGAATTGATTTACTACTAGTTAACATAATAGCGGGTCATCCGAACGGCTTGCATTAGAATCCCATCTTTAAATACTGCCACCATGGACTGCCGCACTCGAGCATCAAGCCGAAGGTGCTCTGCCTACAATCAGCGGGGCTGATTTCCATTGACAACGTGACGCTACTTACGTGGATCGGTCGTCGAACGAGAGTGCTCGGAGGATGGGGCAAGCTTCGCTGGCCCGAGCAGCACGAGGAGCTAATAAGCGTTCGAACGCTTCTTCGTCGTCCTTTGAAGTGTCCGGGGCGCTAGAGGAAACCGTAAAATAAATTTTGGTGTGATTTAGTCTAGAGAACACGTGCGTCCCGTTTACGTACAAATCAAAGTGCTACAAACTGTTAGTCGTTTGTTGTCAAGAAGAAGCGATATTTATTAAACTCAACGATTTAATTCGGATTAACACGGATTAAAAATTGCAGTGTCGACATGACGTACGCGAGTCTTCTCGCGATCCTCTTTTCTTCCCCACCCGTGGCGCTAGCTGTCCGTCGGTGTGGAGCTTTCTCCGCCCCTCCACAGATGGCGCCAGGTGTCCGTTGCGATAGATGGCGTCTGATGGCGAGAAAGAAGGCGTATCGTTCTTTTCGGGGTCTCTTTTAAATGTCGTGTCGCGCTTGACGACGTAGATATTTTGCGCGAACATAGTGCGCAACGTTCAGAGGAATCTCCCCGGAACACTTGGTGGTAAGTGCGCCTCCAATACTAAACAGGCCTGCACTGGACAGTGTGAAAAACTCTAAGCCTAACAAGAACTGTTGAAAGCCTGACAATATTTGCACCTAACATCGTAAATGTCTAGCCAAGCGATGTCTATCAAGACTCGGAGTCAAGCAGCGAAAGAGGACGATCCACTTATCCAATGTGCCAAGTGTGGGCGGTGGGCGTATATCCTAACGGAAAGCGAGTTCAAGACCGCCAAGGAGGCTGAGGGCGGCACATTCGCCTGCAGACTGTGTCAAACCATCGAATAGATGGCCAAGTCCCACCAAGAAGAAATTGAGAAACTGGAACAGAGCTTCAACGAGAGGTTCAAACACCTGGAAGACGCCGTCAAAACAAGCTCACCAGCCCCCAATGACGAGGGTCACACTCTCAAAGAGTGTATAGCGGACCTGCTGCATCGACTCCAGGTACTCGAAAAATCAACAGAACGTCCTGTGGGTCAAAATCTTGAACAATATAGAGCCACCCTAAAACTGAAAGACATTCGTCCAGTTGAGGGTGTCATACACCATGACGACGCTGCTGCCAAAGCTTCAGAACATCAACTTCAACAATGTCAGTTGATCGGTTCGCAAAATGGCGCAATGCCCCTCCACATTCAGTGTACCGGTGACCTCATTCCTACACAGAAGCAGATCGCCTTAACAAGAATGGTGTCATCTGAAGCGCATTTAAACGAGGAGAACGTAGATGAGAAAGTTGCCGGGACGAACCAAATGCATAAGACAGCTGCATGCTCAATCAGCTGTATGACACAGACTTCGAATAACTTTTCAGAGCAGGCTGACCCAGATGAACCGATCCGGCCCCCAGCGGGGGTACATCGAGAAGTTATTGTAGCCGGAGACAGCAATGTGGCCCTTTTTGCGCGAGCTCTCTCTGAGGAAGTCGGCGACCCGCACAGTTTGGAGATCATATTGAACAGAGGAGCCACTTCAGAACAGATTCACGAACTGATTGACACATACGAAGAGCGAGCAAGGCAAGTACCCCGTATGTACATCCTACATGTCAGAGTGAATAATATTCTCCAGGGTGATCAACCAGATACCATAATAGAATGCTTGCGACAGAGGTGGGCAAAGCGAAAAGCTGCACTAGCCATCTGCTCAGTGCCAGAAATCCGAGGCAGAGGAAAGGAGCTTCAAGCTAGGGCAATGATGCTTAATGCCAAACTAAAACATCTCTGCCAGAATATCAAAGCACGATTTATAGACTTTACCCGGGACTTCGAAGACACGAACGCAGTCGAGAAGAATGGTCTTCACTATCGCCCATTGGGAGTTCAGATGGTGACAAACCGGATGAGTGCTATTGCATGCCGTTTTTTAGGGTTCCGTTCACGAGGGAACCAACGATCAGGACGGCCTATATACAACAGGAAAAACAAGAACCAAGCACCACTACGTCGTGTGCCAGATGTGCAACACGACTACCCAGCAGTGGATTCTTGTGCACCCAATGTCCATTGTCACACTACGAGACGACAGATGATGCCCGGAAGCTCCGGACACAAGCAAACACCATCAGTGACTGGCCCAGAGTTTTATCCGGAGTACCTCAAGGAATACCCACCACTAGTGCGAGCAGAGATGAGGACTCCCCCTGTCTGCCCAACATGGCATGGACACCTTCAAGGAGAAGTTCACACGATACCACCGATGAAAGGCACCGATCACAGGGACAGAACGGATGCGGTGTGGGAAAACTCAGACAGGCCCCGAACCCCAGCTGCCGCCCCTTTCCTACACACGAGAGCATCCAATCAGCTAGAAAGGCCTCCCCCTCTGCCGAACCTCCGACCAAATCCGTGGGTTGCCGGAGACTTCCCTCGACCCTCTCCTGCCCTCTCAGCACTGGAGTTGACACACTTTGTACACCAAGTAGTGCGACACCAGATCGAAGCGATGCAGAATCAGAAGTAACAAAGATGTGCAGAGTGAGTGCGAAAGACGCAGGTGATCGCACTTCTATTCCTAATCGGGGAGCAAATAAGAGCAAGCGAAAACAGGAAAGTGTACTAGTAGGTTTTTTGAATATGAATGGTGCGAGACGTGAACGAAAGTGGCATGAGTTGTACAGTTCTCTCCACACAAGGTCTGTGTCTCTATTTGGCGTAGCGGAAACACACTTGCGTGACATGGAAGAACCGCCGGTTGATCCAGAATGGTGTTGGGCTGGATGCAATAGATTTGAAGGGGAGAGGCGAGGTGGAGGTGTTGGACTTCTTTGGGCAAGTAATGGGCCAACATGGCTTCGGAGATCTGAGGACTGCAGGGAACACATATGGGTTCACGGGAAAATAGGTAATGTTCCGACAGCGGTCTGCATTATTTATTTTTCGGTGGGAAACGCCCGCAAAGAAGAGAACATTGCCATCTCCGAATGTGTTCGTCGAGATATCCACAACATGGACCACGGTCTCTCTGTGCTTATAATGGGAGATTTTAACGGCCACCTGGTTGAATTGGACGGACGAGAAGATAACAACGGCAGAATGATGAGACAGCTGGCGGAGGACCTTGACTTGGAGATCTTGAATTTAAGAGATGACTGTAAGGGACAACATACGTGGTCTGTGCGAGACCGACGGACTTGCATAGACTATGCGCTCGCGTCGAATAGACTTGGGATTAATCTTCAGAAGATAGTTGTTGATGAAGAGGGCACGTGGAGCATCAGCAGTGACCACAACAGCATTTTTCTACACTTTGGCACTGTTAAAAGAACTCGAGATAGCAACCAGCGCAAAACTATAACCCGGCTACACGAGGAAGACATAGATGCTGTCGTTCAGAACTTTGACGAAAGTACTCGGCGTGTGCAAGCACTCAGCTATGATGATTATGCAAAAGAGCTTAGAATAATCATTGCTGAATACTCCACAGTGAAGAATGCCAAAGGAAAGCGAAAACTCGTGTCGTGGTGGGATTTAGATATCAAGAAATCGATTCGTATACGACAAGACGCTAACCGGAGGCACAGATATGCGTTAAAGACTCTTGGAAAGGATCCTGTGACTCTACAGCTATGGGAAGAGTATCGTAAGTGCAAAGCAGAGACGCAAGATATGGTAGAAGCGAAAAAACAAGCACATGATTGTAAGGTGATGACGGGCATAAGAAACGGCGGAAAGAAAGCAGTACAAAAGTTCTGGAGATATATAGCTTCGCTAGACGGCAAGGACAAAGCTCCAGAACTGCTGGATTACGACAGTGGATGTCCAGTTCAGCATATTGGGGAACTGCTTGAGAAACAACTTGTAATCCTTTTTGGTGCTACGGATGTCGCAAGCTCGCCAGAAGAAAGGAGCAATACGAGTCTGCTCGCCGAAAGCCTCACGCTATCGACATCTACTGATGATGGTACAACCCTAGTGGGACGGGTGCAAGTCGATCGCGCACTCACGCGGTTGAGCGGGAATACTTCCCAGGGATTAGACGGGATATCAGCAAAGGTGTTGAAAAACTTGAGACCAGACTCACGAGAACATTTAGCACACCTGTTTACTCGAATAATTCGCGGCGAAGAGCCAATACCAAGTGACTGGAGGCGCGGTCGAGTCACGTTCATTTTCAAGAAAGGTGGCAACAAACAACATCTGTGTGACTACCGCCACTTACTGTCACGGCTGTGGCATACAGGGTGTTTGCTACAATTATCAATTGGCGAATCTCATCTTGGGCCGAAGATGCTGGGGTTCTTACGGAACTACAAAACGGTTTTCGTAGGGATCGTCGACTAGAGGACAACGTGTTCACTCTAACTCAGTGCATAGAGATCGCTCGGGCGGAAAAGCGAAATCTTATATGTTGCTTTTTGGACATAGCCAAAGCCTACGACTGCGTACCACATACGTTGCTAATCAGGAGGCTACAACAACTCGATATGCCGGAACCCTGGGTGAGACTTATCCAACGTATCTATGATAGAAACCACGTAATGGCAACATTCAACGGGACCACATCTGGGGATGTTCCGGTGCACAAGGGACTACGTCAGGGCTGCCCGTTATCCCCCGTTCTGTATATGCTATATACGTCCGGCATAGAGAAGGCACTGGAAAAAACCGGCATCGGTTTCACTCTACAACACAGGCAGCACGGGGACATGGTCAAATGGCGGCTCCCTGGTCTTGCTTTTGCCGACGATCTTGTGCTGATGGCCAACAATGTGGCAGATATGAAGGTACTGTTGACCACCTGCGAAGCAGAAGCGGCTCAGCTTCGACTGCATTTCAATGCCAGTAAGTCAGCCGTGGTGCTGTTTTCCGGTCAGGGCGAGGTCCTTGAACCCCTTTCCATCCAGGATAAAGCACTTCCTCTGAGTACCCGATACAGATACCTTGGTGTTACACTGACCTGTTCCGAAGATTATCTAAAAGAACACAATGAAAATCTCAAGGTATCGGCACTAAGAAAGCGAAACATGCTGCGTCGAAAAAGTCTTTGGAGCTGTGACCGGTATCTAGTAACTCGAGAACTTTGGAAAGCGGTCGCGGTACCAGGATTGACTTTCGCCAATAGTGTTACGTGTACACCCAGCGAGATCCGGGAATACATTGAAAGACGACAACGAGAGATTGGACGCCAGGCACTAGGATGCCACAGCAGGGTGGCCAATCAACTTGTTCAAGGAGATCTCGGATGGTCCTCTTTCGAGGCACGTGAAGCCAGCAGCAAACTCGAATATTATGCCCGACTTCAACATATGAATGGAGACTGCTGGGCGAGGAGAATTTTCGTATACCTGCATCTAAAAAACGTGCACACAACGTGGAGGCGTCGAGTCATTCGACTTGGAACTACGTATGGTGCCTTCTCAATGACCGACGAGCCATCTACAAAGAAAGACTGGGTAGCCAAGGTTAGAGGGCAGATAAAGACTGTCGAGGCAGACCGCTGGAGGGCAGACATGCAAGAACATTCAAGTATGCACCTCTACGCGTCTTACAAGACCGACATCGCTCCTATCCACTGGTGTGGAAATACGTTGGGAAGTCGGCTCCTCGCCGAGGCCCGCGGTGGTGCCTTGCGTACCCGTCTGTACAGAAGAAGATATGACACCAACGTAACGGACGTGCTGTGCAGTGCATGTGGTGATGCGGACGAAACTTTACAACATTTGCTTCTCGAGTGTCAAGCACTGGAACCTGTAGCAGGCGTCGGTACTCGCATTGAGCAAGCTCTTGGATTTACAGAAGAAACCAATTTTGTGGCGTGCGCGAAGCGGAGGCTCGAGGCTTGGTGGGCGATTCACCTGTAACGCTCGCCGAGAAGGCATTGCTGGAGACGCTGCTGCGAGACTCGTGCCAACAGATCGACTACTCCGACAAGGAGCGGGAGGCTCTGCTTAGGGTGAACGAGCGAATGGCAGGCAAGATAACTTCAATGCACATCACCATTCATGGTTTAGAAGATGCTTCCCGACGTAGCGCCATTGCTGCTTCCGAGGCAAACAAGGTGGCGGAGAAGGGGAAGGCGTTGGCAGAGGAGATGGGGGCATACCTGCTGGAGGAAGAGGAGAAACACAGGCAGGCCCCAGAGAAAAGGTGGCAGGAGTTTGAGGAGAAGCTACACTTGTCAAACGAAGCACCTCTTGTTGAGCAGGAGC
The DNA here is from genome assembly GCF_016920785.2 of Ixodes scapularis. Lineage (NCBI taxonomy): Eukaryota > Metazoa > Arthropoda > Arachnida > Ixodida > Ixodidae > Ixodes > Ixodes scapularis. Next base: position 109,654,311 of record NW_024609881.1, read on the forward strand.
GTGCGACGAAGGTGACAGAGAACGAAGCGGCGCTGACGCTATACAAGCGTCTGCTGCCCACTATGAAGGAGAAGGTGCTTCAGCGCAAGCAAGGCTGAGGCGCAGGAACGCGTGGACATGCTACAGAAAGCCATTGAGGAGTCCAAAGATGACCTGGAGCAGTGCAAAGCAAGGCAACGTTCGGACGTATGCGCAAAGCTCAAGGCGCAGCTGGACGATGCCGTAAAGGATCTCACCATCCATCTGGAGGTGTCAAACAACCAGAAGTGAGATTTTGAGAGAAAGCAAAGAAGCTGAAGCACAGAGCACAGGACAACATCGAGGAGTGCAAGATGCAGGACAAGAGAGGATTGTCTAGGGTGAAGGAGTTGAAGAGGCAGTTCGAGACGGAAAGAAGACGGGCAGACAAGCTTCAGGAGAGACTTCAGGAAGTTCTCAACGGCACGAGTCTCGGGAGATCTGACGAGCTGTTTCGGCCCATTAACTACGAGGAGCGCCAGTGCGGTGACTCCAGCAGCAACAATACTCCAATTTCTTCTTCTTTATTTCTGGGGGGGGGGGGGGGGGGGGGGGGGGGGGGGGGGGGGCGTGTCTGTTTTGCAGACGCTCGTTGCAAAGAGCAAGCGCCGCATATATACATACATACATACACACATGAGCCGTTTCCCCACCTATCTTACACCCTGGGAATGTATTTGGAAAAGTATTTGGAGGAGACCAAATACATTTGGTTGTATTTGTATCTTGTACTTAAATGCTTTTCTGGAAATTTAATTAGATTTGTAATTAAATACATTTTTGACGAAGTATTTTGTATTTATATTTTGATACATATTTTCATGTATTTTGAAAATCCCCGCTCCGAGCTAAATCCAGGTTTTTGTTGTGAATTCTCGGCTTTTTAAGCAATTCCTGCTAAGAGAACAATCACAAGAATGATAATATTGTAAGAGATTTCTGCAGCTCAGCCAGGTTGAAAGGTGGATCAAATACACAGTATCGAAAATGCTGACATTGACAAGAAATTTAAAACAAAGTGACATGACAGGCCCTTGGGGTATATCAGGGGCTTGTTCAGGGTAACTTCAAATTACGCTCAAAATCCGTGTAACCATGCAATTGGTCAAAGTTAGCGATCATTAGGGAGCTGAAAGAACAACGTTCTTATGATTTCTGGAGTGCAGGCCGGGGCCCTTGGGAATATTGCAAATGGCCTATTCATTTTTAGGCAGTATATGGGAGTACCCTAGCTATAGCATATGTTTTTGCGCGTTTTCACTATGCATGCTTAAAAGCATTCTTAGGTTCTTTTTCTTTTTTCGCTTTGTCATTAAACGTCACTTGTTACTCAGCGCTCTATCCTGTCTCCCCGTCTATATTTCCTTCTCGTATTTTCGCTGTTAGTTCCCCATAAAGGTAAAGGTCGCTGGTAATTATTTTTTTTGCTATTACGCAGCGAAATATCACTTTTACGGAAAAAAATTACATTTTTCTTTTGTCATTTGTGTCTTGATAAATATAAAAAATTACAATCTGGCAATTCTTTCAACGTTAAAACAGTTGCACTAACCCTTTAACGTGAAGCAGAGTCACGGGGCTTCGTCGGCCACAACTTTCGCATTGCAGGAAGAAAGAGAGAGAAAGAAAGAGAAAGAGAGAAAGGAAACTTGTTTATATAAATACACAAAAAGTCAGCCTTGCATAGGTGCCTCTATCTGAATATCTCATGTAAATTTTGAGTCGGGTAACGGAATGCTCTGAAATCTCGGTATCTGGCTCGAACCCCTAGCGCTACATTTGAGTGTAAACTGAGCTTTTGGCGCCGCATACTCTAGTTTTGCGGCGAAAAAAACCAACAAACGAAAAAAACAAAACACCGCGATATCTGTTTTTGCGCACGCTTAGCGCCCACACCTGGTGTGATCAAAGGCGGGTTTGTATGTAGGCAGAATGTTTGAATATTGTCACATTGCTGTCCGCGGAATAGAGATCGAGACGAATCGGATGTATGAATGAGTCCGCTCTTCGGGTCAAAAATATACCTGACATATAAAAGGGCGTTGGGCGAAGACACCTTAATCGAGAAAGAGTCGGTTCGGATCGCTGGCGGATGTCGGAGGCGGGTTCCGATAGCGAGAGAGACCTCGAACTTCCTTACTTCTCGTCGGCGTTCGTCGCTGTCCTTTTCCTTGTGCTCCCGAATGGGGAGCGACCTTATCTCGACCGGCTGCAAGCCTCCCGATGGGAAGGGGATCGTACCCGGTTACGCGGAAAATCAGTCGAAAACTCTTTCGATTTTTTTTTCTCCGGGAACAAAACACAGGATTATGTCCGATGGAAACTGCAGATGACATGCCCCTATAGGAGAGACGGTAAAAAAGTCAGGACGGCAACTGGCCGGAAGTCGGAACAGTTAAGGAAAGTTTTGATGGATGCCAATTACCGCATGCTCAAGGCAAAAAGCTGAGATAAGCTCAATCGCACCGCTAACAAAAAATAATAATGAAAATTACAGGAGGAGGCTTAAGCTTCGTCTTTAAAGAAACAGTGACACCCCCCAAAAACTTTTTTTTTTAAATAATTCTTGTTAGACGATTTTTTATATTGGTTCAAGACTACCTTATCAATATTTGGCTACATGCGTTACGTATATTGAGGCTAAAGCCTTACTTCTCTCATTGAACCATCATACATCATCAACAGCGGCTGAGCTTCAGGGAATTAAGAAATCAATCAAGTATATATGTCAACAACCACCAGAACAATGGACTTTATTCACAGATTCAAAATGCGCTTTACAGTCGCTCAGTCCTATTGGAAAGAAATCAATGTATTCTATTTCTTCCCTAGAAATAGCTGAGTCCCACCACCTAGCATTCGATACGGTCACCAAATTACCTTGCAGTTGATACCAGGACATTCCGGAATACGGGGTAACAAATGCGCTTACAAATCAGCCAAGAGGGCCCACCAGCACATCTCAACACGAATGCTTCCTTTTACGAAAGGTGATTGTACATCTCTGACAAGACAAATTGCAAAAAGTGCACCTGAGATGCTTTGGTCCTCAACGGATTCTAACTACAAATTTCTTTATGACATAGGCTCTTTATTAACAACACGACTACCAAGCGACCTACTACGACATTTAGAAACTCTTATACATAGACTTCGCCTCAACTGTGCGTAGACGAAGAACTATATCGCTTTAAAAGAAAACAACGCGCGACTCCGGATTGTGAGAAATGCGGTGCGGCGGAAACCATCAGACACCTTCTACTGACATGTCAAGCACATGAAAATGAACGCAAAGCTTACAAGAACTCTACGAATGCTCTGGATTGTAGGCCTTTGATCTACCAAAGCTTCTCGGACCTTGGCCTTCTAAGAAACATCGAGCGGCCTTAAAAGCTCTCTTTGAATTCCTCGAGGACATTGAATTGCTGACAGTGCTATAATTATTTTTCTCATCTTTCTCTCATTTCTCAATCTGAAACAAGACGCCATAACGTGTATATATTTTAACATTTCATCTCATTATCATTGACCCTTTGTCGATCGTCTTTCTGTCTCCCCTCCAATTCCTCACCACAAAAAAGCCTGTTAGAGCTCAAAGCTCAGACTAAACTCTCTGCTTTAATAAAGATATTCCTCTCATTGAGCGAAACAGCGGCGTATATGGCCATAAAAATACGACTGAGTGGCACGCGCCGGTCAATCGTATACTCAAGGAAGACGCCATCCTTGGCGTCGTTCTTGAGGCCGTCCTAGAGGTCGTCCTAGACCTCTAGGGCGACCTTACTTGTCCTATTACACGAAAAAGCGGCCTCGTTGTGACCGAAAGATGGCCATAAATATACGTCCTCAAGCACGCGCCGCTCACGTTCACGCTCAAGGGCGGGAGCGTGATGTCACCGCCGGAGCGCCGTGTGCAAAAGGTGCGCTTCGGACTTCATCTGCGCTCGTTGTGTGCTTTGTGCCATGAACTGTGAGGCGATCACGTCTGGATCTACGGCCTCAACACCGGCAGTAGTGTCTACATCTACGGCGGGTTTCCGCAGTCAAACATAGCCGTCCACGCAAATGCACCACAGTCTCCCTAAAAATCCTCTAGGCGTCGTTCTAGAAGTCGTCCTGGACGTCGGTCTTGGCGCCGTCCTCTAGGACGTCATCTTCGACGCTGTTGTTTACGCCGTCCTCGACGTCGCCCTAGAAGTCCTTCTTGGGGTCATCCGAGAGATCGTCGCCCTCGACGATCTCTCGCGTAATCCTTGACGTCGCCCTCGACGTCCTTCTAAAGGTCGTCCTAGACTCCCTAATTGGCGTCGATCTCTAGGACGTCGTCCTATACGTCGTCAGAAATCTTAATGCGTGTAAAAACATTACTCGAAAAATTTTCTCCCGTGGGACTACAATGCTTTCGCCTTCCTAAACGTAAGCAGGCTTGAGTGTCCTCTAGTAATTTTGTTTTAGTGAAGTAAAAAAAGAAGACAAAATCCACGCAATAGACCGATCTCACCAGCCAGTTTGACTACGCCACTGCTGCAGCAATGCATCGAGGGAACTTTAGTCTTTCTGCACGTGCGACAACCCCGCTGGAGCTCTACAAGTGTGGAGCACGAGACGACACGAGCCCTCGCATGCACGGATGTCTGTCTGCCTTCTGTGAACTAAAGTTATGGCGGCGACAAGCATGCGCCGAACGCCTAGTGAGATCGGTCTATTGCTTGCAGCAAAAACCCAAATGGACTGGGGAGGAAGGCGAAGTATAGAGGAGGAAAAGTTTTCGAAAGTCAGGTGGCTGTGGAACTTTTGTTTTTTAATGAACTTATTTGCATTTTTGTCGAGGCCACAAAATATGGGTATCACAGTTTTAATATTTAATATCGAGTGTGTGCCTTCGATGAACCTCGATTTTAATTACCTTTGGGGGTTATGTTGCAACCAAAGAAAGCGGCACATGACCACGGAGAAGAGAGTGAGCGCGACTCAAACCGGCCAGTTCTCGATCGACAGTTTTCAAATGAAAACAAATAAAAAAGAAACACAATTATTTTGAGTTGCAAATTGTGTTCTGGGTTGTTGGGCTCTCATGTCATCTACAAAAAAAACACTTTTAGTTTTTTTTTTTTTATTTTGGTGAAGAAGGAAGACCAGCGAAGCTGTACTATGGTGGGAATTAAGTAATGGCCGGCCGGAACTCGGCAAGCCGAAGTAGAAAAGCTGGACAGCTACCGCCATGTATGAGCGACGGCGGCAACCAGACAACCGGCAAGCTGATTGTCTGGTTGCCACCATCGTTCATAGACGGCGGTAGCGGTCCAGAGTTTCGTGTCATCATTTGTTTGCTGACGGACACGATACTGGGGAAACTAGCTTTTAACAGCTCCGCTGTAAAAACCTTAACGAGCATAAATACCCTCTCAGTGCCGCTTTAAGAGTGGAACGTGATCTAAACATATAAATCCCTCACTTTTTCCCAAGCCGCGCAAGTTTGTCCGCGTGTCTGGCTCGCACCCGAAGGGTCGTGGGTTCGCATCCCGCCTCTGCCTCAAATTCTTCAACTTTTTTTCTTTAAGGCAAATAAATTACTGTATAAAGTGAAATTATTTCAGACATGCAGCGATTTTTCATTCGTATTAACATGTCATGTTTTAATCACTTTAATTCCACGCGCGACGTCATGTTTCACTTGAGCGTTGTGGGCTGTTTGAGATTCCCGCGCAGAGTCATGTGTCGGTGACGCCATGACCCTATCGACCAATCAGGATTTTCTCATCCCACCGACACCGACGCCGACGCCGGCTGTTCTGCGACACAAACCCCTGAACGCTATTGCGTTAAAAACATCTTTCAGCCTTTCCACTTTGGTGAAGAAGGAAGACCAGTGAAGCTGTACTATGATGAGACGACGTCAAAAACGACTTCTTGGGCGACCTCAAGGATTACGCTTAGAGGACAACGTCTAAGACGACCTCAAGAACGACGTTTAGGACGACGTTTAGAACGACCTCAAAGACGACTTCTGGGACGACCTCGAGGACAACGTCTAGGACGACCTCAAGGGCGATTTCTTAGACGACCTCTAGAACGACCTCAAGGATGACTTCTAGGAGGACGCCTAGAGAAATTCAGCCTTTCCACTCTGCTGAGAACCAAAGTGGAAAGGCTGGAAAGGTTTGCGCCATCTATGAGTGAGGCCGCCAAGCCGGTTCTCTGGTTGCCGCCGTCGCTCATAGATGGCGGTAGCTGTCCAGAGTTTTGTCTCAACATTTCTTTGCGGGGGACACGATCCTGGGGAAGCTAGCCCTTAAAGGGACCATGAAGGCAATTTAATTTTTTTTTTAAAAGAAGGCGTTTTCGGGAGCATTGGGGTCCTGGCATGCCACACAATTTTTTCTAGAACGTTGTGACTCTTATTTCTGTACCTGCAAATAAATTTGCGAAGCCGAAACAAACATTCAGATTTCTTCCCTTTTTCGCCTCTGGAAAGGGAAGTGACGTCAGGGAGCACTGTCGGCATCGGTAGGATTCAGTGCACACTCAGGGTGGTTCCCGTGGTTCGCTCTAGTGCACGGCGGTCTGTGAAGAAAACCTGGAAGAAATGGACGACAACGCCGCGCTCGCAAACGAGTTTGAGCTCCCGTTCAGCGACCTCACGCCGACTGAACGGGAGATGCTGCTAAGGACGCAGAACTCTGGATTGGCGCTTTACGAGGGCGCCCTAGACCTACCACCAACTCCTCGGTCGCCGCCTCCAGAGCGACTCCCCGCCCCATTTTTACCCAGACTCCGGCTGACGTGAAGGTGCTGCTCAAAGTCTTCTGGTCGGAAATGCAACAAACAAATCCTGACACCGCTGTCCACAGCTCTACGCAAGACGACGGCGCGCAACCAAATGCTGCGCATTGCTGCATCGGTCGGCAGTTTATGCAAACTAACGTCGCCCGATCGACCGCACGTCTTTAGCCGACCTTTCGCGCAACCTACTACTGCACATAAACGCGGCATGATTTGTGAGACACCAGTTCGCAAAGCGAACACGAGACGACGCACGAAACCAAAACCAAAAGTCCGCCGCCCCCGGCGCTCGTACCTTTTTCTTTTTTCTTTTTTTGTGTCCATGGTTGCTCGATGCTTTTTACGTGCCCGCGGTAGCAGTGCGGGATGCGTTCAACCAGTGACAAATGGAGGGATCGCTTCAGATTATGCTTTTATACACGGTATGAAACCTATTAATTCCCAACTACAACTTCAAAAGATTATCCAACGTTCGAATAAAAATTTTTCATCACATCTCACCACCGAAATCGAAACCAAGAGCGCGTCTATCGTTTGAACCAATCGGCAGACGAGGTGCCCGTTGTCGTCACGCTTCGACGGCGCACTTTAGTTCACCTTTCTGCCGCCGCCTCGGTGGGGTCTCAGGCATCGTTCCCGGCGCTATTATTACCGGGCCTGTTTGCTCGATTGGTGCGGCACCCAAACTTCTGTTCGGGCTAGAACTTGGTCAACAGTATCTGAGACGTGCCTGACATCCATTTCAATCGTCGAATAAAACTTCGAAACTGCCTTCATGGTCCCTTTAACAACTCCACTTAAAAAAAAAAAAAAAAAAAAAAAACGCAGGGGAGTGCGCAACAAGGCTAGTCTTATACCCCATCCACACGATCACAATGGTACCTCTGACTAATACCCGTGCCACACAGGCAACTCGAATGCCATTTACAACGAATGACTTTTGAGCGGACGGCCAATCAGCGCGCGACACACCGGGCGTGGCGCATTTCACGCGTGGCAGATTGCGAGCTGATTCGCCGATCACACAAATATCATTGGTTGTAAAAGGCATTCGAGTTGCCCGTGTGGCACGGGTATAAGGGACCTTTACAGATGGCGGAGAATCGATTTACGATCTTCCGGCCGATCGCGACTCCAGGAGCGCTGGCTGATTCGCGAATTGCAAAATCTTTATGCTGCTTGCCTTGTGAATGGGGTATAGACGTCCTTTATTGGTTGCTTTTTGTATGGTTGCGCCGCTATTGCTTTAAAATAACTGCTTTTCTCATCTCAGTACTATGGTGTTCTTTCCTGAAATTTTTCGGCGGGTTTTATGAAGACTTGTAAGCAACGAGTTACAACTGATTACTTGTAATCATGTACATTTTATTGTAACTTTTTAACGCTTCCACCACTTTTCTTGTGCGGTAACGTTTGCTATAATTGAATTACTGTTTTTCTGCAATACATTACAATAAATCAATTTTATGTTCCCGAAATAGCTATAATTATTAAGTTTTTTTACGTGAAAACTCGCTCTGCCTGCTTGTGCGTCACTAGTCAATGTAGCACCAACGTTGGACACTTTTTTTTTGCCCCTAGACAACTATAAAAAAGATACCAAGATACAAGAAGGATGTCAACGCGCGCAATCGACGTTTTGACTGTCGAGCTGTCGAGTGTGCCCCGTTTTTTTGTGTACGGACTGTTACGATCCGGTTTTGCCACGGCACAGGTGACTTGTTTCTGTACTGACCTCATCTACCTACAAGACGCCCCTTCCCTTTCTCTCCCCTCCCCTCCCCGGCCCCATTTCAGCTCAAAAAAGACACAAAACACATACATATATATATATTTCAACATATGTTTGCATTTTTGATTTCGTAATAAAAAGTAAAAGAAAGAAGTAATCTGAAAAGCATCAACTACTTTCTGGTAATTTTGTATTATTTCTGCGATGCAGTGATTGATTACTGTAATCAATTACATTTTTAATGAAGTAATTGTAATTGTAATCGGTTACCTTTTTCAGTAACGCGTGCATGAGTTTTTTTTTAAAAGGTATTCAAAACCTTTTGAATCACTGTCAATTTTCCCATTTGAAATAAGATTGCAGGACGATGATAGACAACTATAAGACGTAGTAAATAATCGGCTTACGACAAAGTGGGCCATTCGTATAACATTATAAAGACACAGTAAATATAAAGATAATCTTGCGGGCTAGTTGGTAAGACATATAAAGGTATGGGATAGCGCGACACGGAGAAGAAACGTAAACAATAAGATAGCGTTCTGTCTCGTCTCCCTCTTTACGTTTCCTCTTCGTGTCGCGCTATCCCCTCAACACATTAAACAAAGACACGAAAATACAGAATTTGCGCTATTCGGCGTGGAAACAATTAAGTGCAGATAAGCACTCTTCTGTTTGTACAGGGGCCGGAAGTATCAGCTAAGGCAAAGGAGCTCTTAGCGCTAAGGATCCCGCAATGCATGCATTCTTACTGCCTCGGCCGCCACGGCAAAGACACAAGGCAACACGTCCCAAGACATGCGGGCATTTGAGATGCCGCGTCACGCTCATATCGAACATGCAGAGCGTCTTATCGATACCACCGCCACAACCCTGTCCTTTATATAACGTGGCAGTTCATCTCAAGAGATTAACGCGCCACGGGAGCTTTTTTTACCACTTCTGCAAACACTCCTTCGGGCTCGCTCATATTCCCGCTCCTTGAACTTTTGACAGAACTACAGAAACTCTGTGATAAAGTTCGGGTTGGGGAAGTTCCCTGAGACCACGTGGCCGTCAAAGCAGTTCTTCAATGAGTGCGCGCCAACACTGCAGCCAGCGCAGTGAAGGCGCCATTTAAAAACTTGCTCTATTGTTTGCGTGTTGCACAAAGTCGTTCTCCTAATATACCATAACGTAACCTATAGAGTCACTGATTAAGCTGCGCTAGAGAGTAGTGCCAACTCAGCCATCTTGGCACTTAAAGAAAAGGTTACCAGTTATCGGAAGCTTTATCAGAAATCACAGTAAACTCTTTTCGTATTCTGACAATGCTACGCCCTTCCGCAACCGAGAAAAAATGATATCGCCTTTGTTTTCTGACACCGCACACCCAAAGCTCAGTAAGTTGCGATTTCAAGTGATAACTATCGCCAGCTAGCCCGCTCTACAACAAGTACCGAAATGGAGTGACTGCACACTAAGTGTAGCTTAAGGCTCTGGTATGAACCAATGTGAATCTTCCATCAAGGTTGCGGCTGTTTCAAACTCCAACTGCCTACAACACGCGGTAATAATTTCACAACGGTGAGCTTGTCCAGTGAACCAGGACATGGTTGCGGGGTACGGGGTCCCTTGAAGGGAACGTATGAACTGTCCTTGCACTGCTGCGATGACGGGAAGCAACTGGTTGTAGCTTGTCATGGTGGCGGAGCACAAGGTAGGCTTCGATCCAGGCAACGTGACCTGAGAGGGCTGGTTGACACTCTGTACGATTCCATAAGGTGGTTCCTTCTTTATTGCCGACCGTATTAGCTCGGTGACCTGAAAAACACTGGTAGAGCAAATATGCCAGTCATGCCGTTAGAAACGGAAACACAAGGAAAGTTGCTCTATGGCTACAACGCGACAAGGACAGCTCCGAGACAAAGCCTCACACGCTTGCATTTGAGCATGAAAGGTCGTCCCGGTTGCCTGACGTTAGTTACATAATTACCATAAAAACGTAAAAAAACGCCAACAAGATTAACAACTGAAATTATTAATTCATAAATTAATCTTGGGTTAAACGTTTTCTAACTGCGTATTACTAATTGGGGTGGAAGAGAACTAGCACATGAGGGTATACAGGAAGTTAGAAACGTAATACAGTCGGGCAGGCTTCGACGGTGGTTCGAGGTATATTCGCCTTTGAGCCAAAAGCGAACTTATGTTTAATATAATATATTGTTGAATCATATCTCCACAATGTTTTGCAATAACGAGAAAATGAGTTCCGCCGTTCCTTCAAAGGCGAAAGAACGGGAGGGATTATTTGGTCTTCGGCATTGAGGTGAGACTTACAGTGCACCCCAAACTTAACGCCGCCACTGGGTTCCGAAACATTGAGCTCGTGTCGGCTACTCACTGTTAAATTTGTCACCAAAACGTTTGGGGTGCCTTCTCAGGGTGGAATAGAAGTCAGAAACCCAAACATTCTTCAAATAGCTCTATCGGCCACCGGAGGGACTGTCAGAAACGGCAAATGCAGAGGCGGCGTTACGTTTGAGGCGCACTGTACATCATCAGTTCAATAGGTAAATCCTAATTAGTTTGCCTAAATAAAACAATAAAAAAAAAAACAAAAAAACAGCGGATATTTTGAAAGCAGCAAGAAATGAGAGTTTTCAGGTAATTCCCTCAATCTGGAAGCGATCGTTACTCCTTGACTGAAATCCGATACCACCGGAAAAGTGGTAGCTGTAAAGATTTTCTTTTTTTTTTTTTTTTTTTAGGACGAAGACAGTATGGTTGTTTAATAGACACTTTCCAAAAAAAAAAAAAAAGTACGCGTGCTCGAGAAGCTGCAGTATGAATTACCTGTATCCTGCATTGTATGGACCCGTAGTCTGATCCTGTGTTGGACACAAGGGCTACGCAAGCGTTCAGCGTGAACTTGGCTCAGCTCCTATCGGATGCCAGCGGCGCTTTGGCATTTGGCGAGGATTTGGTTCCAATCACACGCTTATTGCCCACGCAATGTCCATCGCAAATCTTGCTTGAAGGAGTTTTAAGAAAGGTATATTCGGAGGTTTATTTATCCCAAAAGAAAAAAGCACGATACGTACGTGATGATATCCTCCTGCATTTTTGTTTTTGCCGGGACGGCGCATCTCAGAGATGATTCTACACGTGACTGGTGCAGTAGTTTAGTACAAAAAAAGATTCTGTGATATATTTGGATTTTGTTCGCGTTTCTTTCAAGCTCTCAAATGACGTCGTTTTTGTTTTAGTCTGTAAAAGAGAAGCAAGATGTAGAAAGCATTATATCTAGATGTAGTCGGGGAAAAATTATAAAGACAAAACGGTAGCTGCGATTTACCACAAAAAGACTCCGTGGAAACTCCCCTTTAGCACCAATTGTTGAACAGGCTTGACTTGTCCTGCTTACGAGGGATTACTGTAAGCGTTCGCTTCTAAGTAAACTGCCTTAAGTACCTTTATAATATAGGTGTTTAATCGGTTCTGTTTGTTGGGAAACTCAAAAGCAGTAAAGTATGTCACCATGCTATAAACCGTGACACCTTTAGAGCCAGCTGAAATGCAGCCAGCCAGACAGCTAGAAGAAGTTGAAATCGTTGCTTTTTTGTTTGGCTCTTATTATTTGCATTTGCTGTGTCGAATAAACGTCTCTGTATAGGAATTATTTTAAGACATATACAGGGTGTTTAATTTCACTTCGAACAGACTAAAAAACAAAAAAAGGCTGAGAGTTAAACCAGAGCTATCTTCTCCATACCCTTACCATGCTCGGCGAAAATTAGATGAGCGGATAGTCATCGTCGTAAGTTGACTAATTAACTAAGATCCGCTAATGACCTTCTAAATTACTGGCTTGCTTCAAATCTGTTTATCAGCAAACTCGTGTTGATAGACTGAACTGAAGCAAAATAGACCAAAAACGCACATTGGACGGACAAATCGTGTCCGTTTTCTGATGGTTACAAAGTACTTCTTTGCTTGATCTCTGAAAATGTTATTCCAAATAAAACTTTGACCCGTGTAATAATATGTGCATTCAATTGGCATCAGTTCAGTTAAAGTACGTAGGGTTGTTAGCTGATGTCCCTATTGAAAAAAAATCCTACATTATTGGCCCATATGGCGAATATATGCCTTTATATGTCTATGGGACACAATCGTATAGATTGTTTTAAGGAAATGTCAGTAAGAAAAATTGCTGACAAAAAAATGCCTTTTGGTAAAATTCGAGCATCGGCCCGAATTTGACCTTGGGTTGTGTTTAAAGCTTCACTCTGTAATAAGGTCGAGTATAACCTTGTGTTGTCGCGCACAACAGCAATGTTGGCGCTGCTAAACGGAATCGTATGTTGCGTAGCTTTCAGGTCTCCCGCATGATATCGAGCGCGAGATTGGTAACGCTCTCGGCTCGACCGATTTGTCTCTGAAAAGCTATAATCCAACATACTTCACCGACAATTTAAGAAACACAGGGCGTTGCCTGTCCCAAGCATCATATCGTCATGGCTCCGCATCCAACAGATTTTCAGCATCAGCAGATAAGGATGCGGAAGAGCCAATCACGAGGCGAGAAGCGTGAGCAAGCCACGCCCTGTATACCTTGATCTGCCGGCGACTATGCGGAGAGCGAGTCCTCTGCTTCCTGCTCAAGGGTTGTGGTGACGTCAGAACGAGGCCGAGCTGTGATTGGCTCTGATTGAAAGGATAGTGGGTAGACCTCCATTCAAGGTGCCTTGAGGCCTGCCCACTATTTTGTTTTTTCGATCAGTCAATAAAAGCTCCGCGTTTTGACATCCTCGCAACTTCTGTTCAAGAAGCAGACGAACTTGCGGTACGCATCTGAGTTTGACCGAGGTCATTTGTGCATTCCTTTGATATCGGTTAACATACATAGCGTTGTTAACTGATACATCGGTCAGTATAACTTGACCACGAGGCATTCCGTCCCTAGCAGCACAAATGTCCTATACACATCCACAGGACATCCCTGGAACGTCGGGACATCCTAAGGATATCTGGAGGATCATGTGTGCTGCTTGGGGTGTCCAGTCGTGGTAACGTTCGAGCGCACCGGCTCAACTTGTGCTATGCATTCGGAACTTTTTTCCGGAATGAGCATATGGTGCGATCGTTGTGTTGTGAGTGTACAACAGCTATATGTTGGGACACCTTAACAAAATCGAATGTTGCATGTCGGCCGTGCCCTTGTGCATCGTTCCGAGCACGGGGTTACCGCCCTCGTGGCGATTTTCATCACGTGCTTCCAAACCTATGCTTTCACGTCTTTTTGTCTTTGGACCGCCGCTGCGAATATCTCGTTCGCTCGAGAAAGCTGGTGAGCCAAGTGGCCGTGTCACTGCAGCTTTCTTTTCTGACCGCTAGGGTCCGTTGTTTTCGCAGAAGTCGCCAATACTGAGAGTCACTATGAAGTAAACCAGGGTATACAAGAGCGAGTCCCTTGCTCTCGTGTTTACACTGCCTACGCTCGGGCTTATTGTTGCAGTACCCTGTTTTTCGTACCGCGGAAATGAACCACTCGTCGTAGATAGTCGGAACTCCGCGGAAACGTAAGACAAGTGGTGTGAATAGAATCTAATTTAAGTTGACGACATTATAATACAATTAGTCAAACCAAGAAATTATATTTCGGGTGCTTGCAACATCTATTTTCGTAAACAAAAAACAAACGCGCAAAAAAAAATCTTCTCTTTTTTATTAAAATAATATTTACATGCGTTTATAACACACTTTCCTGGTTTGGCCAAGGTCTTATACGTTTGAATACTATCGCATCCGATAGTGTCATATTCAGACGGAGTTTCAGCATTCTGCGATCGCTAGTTTAATTATATGGGTCGAAAAGGCAGTTTCGTTTCTATCGGACCCTAGATATTTCAAGGCTCACGTAAACCATACAGTATTTTTCATGTAAGAGTTCTGGAAAGCTAGTTTGTAATCTCTAGTAGTGTGACCTTATAGAGCATCTATATAGTGCGTCCCACATACTTATAAGCCGCCACAAAGCACATAAAAGAAGCGATGTGAGTGGCTTCACAAAATGTTGCCAACGACGTACTAAAAGCCGCGCTAAGAAATGACAGCTTCATCTCTAACGCTGTCCAATGAAATACAGCATCAAGAAGACGTAGAACACAAAGCCAACGCGAAAGGTTAACGAGCTCTTAGGAACTTACTTTCCGAGACAATGCGAGGACCTAGACGTGAAAGCAAATCAAAAGGTATTATTTCCAAAACTTGGGCGATATTCTTGTAAACAGACGGCTCGGCAGGTGGCATCTGAGAGTGCGTGGCTTGCCCCCTTACAAGGGCAAAGTGCGCGCGCTTCAAAGCCGGCCTGAGAGCTAAGCCGGAAGTTTACACCCAGCAAGCGTTATGCAGGCAAGTATGACGGCAGGTTTCAACATCTTTCGTTTCAGTGTGATAAACTCTCTTGGAACCGCTTCTAACCTCTTGAGACGAGAGATCACACTGGCGCCATCTTTCGGGCAGCACCCGAAATACTTGCACTCTGCGTATCTTTTACTTATCATTTCTTTCCGATAAGCTTAACATAAATTTCACAATTTTATAAAGCGATCATTTCTTCTACTCAGCGCGTAGATTTGATTTGGCAACTACAGAAAGAGAGAGAGAGAGAAACAAAACAAGAAGTAAACAAACAAAAACAGCTGGCATCTTCAGAAGCACGAATCACCACCCAGCTCAGCTACAAGCAGTCATTACACGGAGGTCGGACGTGTTCCAGGGCTGCAAAATAGATGGCGCTAGTGTATCAGTGAATTTCCTTGACGTAGGCGGTTATAACGCAGTCATTTACACTTGAACGAAAATCTGTGAATCAGCCTTGGGAGTAAATAGGAAGCTCTCTATGCAGGCATGCCGCCACAAGAAATTTTGCTGTAAACAATGCCCAGGCCGGCGTAAACTTATCTATATTAATGACGTTGGAAATATCCCTCAAACTCGCGATATTATGCTGCACGCTGAAGATACTAGCTTGTTTTTTTGGGGAAGTTATTTGCATGATCTTCAAGCTGCGGCTAATTTGTGGTGAGGTGTGCTATCGTCCTCGTTCGATTCAAATCAGCTACAGTTGAAGAATAACGAAACTAAATATCTAATGGTTAAGCCGCGAAAGAAACGAAATGACTGGAACATTTTCTTATAATTTCAAAAATTGCACAATTGACAGAGTCCCCGCCTATAATTTGTTTAGGTATTGCAGTTTTTTTTTTGTGAAAAAAATAGTCATGTATTTTTTATATCAATGAGATTCATGCGAACAGCTCTCGATCCGTTGGAATTTTATACAGTTAGATTGTTGATCTCTCGCTGGGTAATGCTTCGGTTATACTGATGCTTAATGCATTCTCATCTTCATTATTTTTTGTTAGTTTGGAGTTCTAAGATTAAAACGAATATAGAAAGGCTTATCATCAGGCAAATAAAGGACGGTACACTGCATCGAAAATTTTAATCGAGTAGTTCATACTGCTTCGTATTTTCTAAAGCACTATTTGCTTATCGTTAACCAATTGTTTAATCTAAATCCTTCAATTTATATACGGAATGATGTCACTAGGGACCAAAATAATCTTTTTTGAGGTATACCGTCGAAACAATATTGAGTATGATTTGAGACATGTATCCTATAAAATACCGCACTTAAATGCAACGTACGGAAATCAGAAGCTTTCATATTTAATGCCCTATTTATCAAACAATAATCAAGATACTATGAAAAAAAAAGTACAAAATAGTGTTTCCTATTTTAACTACGAAAACCAGGTCGTCTCCTAAATAATAAATATCTTTTGACGATATATGTCGAACAGAATTGTATTTAGTATTGTCAATGTCTTTTAGTACTTTTAACGCGATAGCGTTAAGAGGCACGTGTCGCAAAAAAGCCGGCGTCGGTGCTGTGACGTAAAAAAACCTGATTGGTGGATAGGGTCATGATGTCGCAACCACATGACCTCGCACGGGAATTTCAAACAACCCAGAACGCTCACGTGAAACGTGACCTTACGCGTGGAATTAAAGTGGTTAAGAACATGCGAATTTAAAGGTCTTCGCACGTGTTAAATGATTTTACTTTATAAAAAAATTGTTCGATTTAAAGAAAATTTGAAACAATTTCAGACGGTATGAGAACTCACGCCCGTTTTGTTGCGAGTCAAACACGCTACTGACTGGGCCACGCAAGGCACGCTTGTAAGGCGAATCAGAAGGCGATGCGAACGGGGCCCGATAACGCTATCACGTTCCATTCTTAAAGGCGAAGCTTAAGCGCCCCCCCCCCCCCTCCAGTTTTCTACATTGTAGACACGATAAAAATATGCCGTATAGATTTCTTTCCTTGTGAATAATATTATAGCACTGTTGATTTCTGTGAATGTATTTTTTTTTAAAAAATATTGATCACCTGTGATTTATTCTTCACTGCTAGCTGGCGCAATGTGTTAGTGTGACTGGGCACCGCCAGGGCAGTATTTCTGCCTTTTCATGCGTTCTCCGGAAACATTGTGTAAAAAAAAAAAAAAAAAAAAAGTTGAAAATTTTTTACACGATGGAGGATTGTCGAAACGAGGCAGCTTTGGTGCAAGACACTTCATGCGCTCGAGCCACGGTGAAGGACGCAGCTTAAGCCACGAGAGACTCGCGGGCCACGTCCAAAGAAGCCGCGTTCTGTAAACGTCCCATGGCTGCGTGTTGAGACCTCTATGTGCCGAGAAAGGGTGAGGAGGAAACGAGAACTCACGGGGACGTCAGAAGCCGAGCTTTGGTTGGAATGATTAGTGGGTAGACCTAAAGCTTGCTGTCTTTGTCTTCACTGCCATAAAGCCTGTCGAATCGCCACGAGAAGCGACCGCCGAAATGGAAAAGGTGGAGCGGCAGACAACGGATGAGGGGAGAGCCACGTGACTGGCGCCCCCGCTGCGGCGAGACGCCGAAACACACTTCTCCCGAGCGAACAAGTGTATTTCGGTTCCTCGCCGCTGCAGAAGCTGCGCGCTGACGTCCAGGTTCCCCAAGAAATGGCTCGTTGATGCTCTGTGCTACCAGATCCTCGCGCTCCAAATCTGCGACCGGGCACTCTATGGCTCCGCCGTCGAACTGCCAGGCTTTGTGAGTATAGAGGAGGCTATGGTGTGACTTTAGCGTTCGTGCGTATTTCTCATGCTTTGCCCGTTTTCTGAAGCGATGCACGTGCGCTTTCCGGGCTGCGGAGATCACACGTTAGGCTGTGGATTTGTGGACATTAGAATGGTGTATGGAACGTAGGGCTGAGGGAACCGACGTTCGTTCCTTACTATCCTCAATGACCACCCTGATCAGCATGCCTAGAAGTATGAAGCTGATTCAGAGAAGAACAATTCCTCCTAGAGTGACCACGATGATTTCCGAGGACTCCTGTTGAAGCCTGGGAAGTGAAAAAAAAAGAATAATTCAGGGCGTTGAAGAACAGTTTGAACAATTCGAGTTACTTCGCCAACTGGCTAACGTTACGATTTGCTTTAAAGAAGGACACGTAATATAAAAAAAAAAAAAAAATATCTACAATTTTTTTGGTAGTTTAGTCAAGACTGCATATCGGTACACTTCGTGTGACCTTACGATCAGTCAAAAAAACAAATTGTTAGGTCGAGTGATGGTTTGGGTGGAAACAACGCAATATTGCTCTGATTTTCGGGCAAGTGTGCAAGTCGATGCGCGTTGCCACATTAAATTACTCTTCGCCAGACATATTCCTCATTCCCATTGGCAGCTGAACCACACCGGCGAAGCAGTTACGAACGCAGTTGTTTGAAGGTTCACCACACTTTCACGCGAATTTGTGATGAAATCGAGCGGATCCGCTGCGGGGTTGCGATTCGAATGCCAGTGTGAATGCAACATAAATGCTCGATCGCACATCACCGTTTTCTTACGTTTTCTTACGTTACGCATAAGACAACAAAACATTCCTGTCTCGAATGCCGCGTGCCAGGCTATCAAACGTGAATTGATAGACACGCTTAATATAAGGCAAAGATGTCCCGGTTAATTTTGCGTAAGCAGACGTAAGCCTCCATAATGTACCTTAACGTCAGAAGACGGGATCGTATCGACTAGCCTTTAGACTCTTCGAATTCGGACGGCATTGTTTTATTGCTACGGGTCAAACAAATAAAAAAAGAAAAAGAACTTTTGTGCATCGCCAAGGAGGCTATTTCTGCATGGGCTCTCATAGAGTCACTTAAAATCTACGCTCCAGGTTAGACACATTTGAGTTATTTTGATGCGTAAGATAATTGTTGGCAATCATTCAAGGCTTTGTCTGAAATCACGAAAACATTTGAGTTATCCATCTGAAATGTTTAAACAGCCTGAAACAGAGCAAAAGGATATCGTTCGGGCGAGTTTCTGGAAGTCGTATGTAATGCTCAGTAAGTCGCAGTTTCGAACTGTAATGGCCAGTTGTGCCCGCTCTGCACTGAGCACCAAGATGGCGGCGCCCACAACAGAATCAGTGCGCGGAGTGTCGGGCTCTAGGCGTAGCCTATTTAATGGCTCTCGGCTCTCACATGCTCATAGACATAGCAACAGCTGCCGACTTGTTTCGGACTGCTTGTAGTTTAAGGACTGTCCAGACGCTCGGGCTGCTATACCAGCACTCAAGCGCATGGTTATGCAACGCAGCATGCCTTAACACGTTAGGGTTCATGAGAGCCAGAGGCGTTAAACTATAAATTATGCCTTACGTGAGTGTTTGTAGACCAGGGAGGAATATGGGTTCCCTGAAAACAGTATGAGGTCGCCGATTGAGGGGCAGTCTTGCAACACGAGTTTAACACTTTACTTACGTTTTCGGTATTTTGTTGATCAAGATAATTTGTTACCTTGGTGCCATGGTCCGAGTAAAGCATGTAGACTGTTCCATTAATCGCCAATGCTAGATACCATCTTTGTTTACTGGGCTATGTGACGCAATCTGGGCATGCACAGTAACTCTCTTCTGCGAAATATAAAACATTGAGCTTGTGTACAGAGCCAGGTGACTCAGAAAGTTTTGCATGTGCACTGAAAGGCTATAGGTGGATAGTCCTCCAGTAGCTGGTTTTGATTGCCTGGAGCTGAGCTGGTTTGGTATTCATGCTTGTGAGATTTGCCAGCTGAACGAAGGAAGAAATATGCAAGACAGAGAGAGACAAGGAACATACACATGCACTTCGTTAGACTAACAACCATTAAATGAATAACATCTTTTGAATAACACAAGGAGGAGGTTCTATTTCGCGCCATTGTTTAAACAAAAATCACGCTTGGCAAGGCCATCTCTCAACCTTTCTGGCAAAAATGCTACCACAAGTTTAGACAAACGACCTTTTCAGAATACCCAACTCTTACCGAGGAATCTGCTGTCTTTAGGAAATGGGATGCAACATTGTTTCAGGCATTTCCATCGATATAAAAGACATGTACTATTTCATTCCCCATTGCCAATCTTCTACCGATCCTTCGTACAACAATCGAACAGCAAGGCGTCCAACGCTTCCAAAATGCAGCAGGGATGAACCTCTACAGCTTCTTGGAGCTCCTAGGTATCTACCTTATGGCGACTGTTGGGTCTCACCAGGACCAGCAATATGTACAAAACTCTTCTGTTTGCATAAATACCGAGCATAAATCCCGACCTTGCAGCATGCGGGGCGACCATCCAAGATAATCTGAAAGATCATAGCATCAAGGCCATCTTTCGATATGTAGATGACTTTTTTGTACTGTGCAGCTCTGAAGTAAAGCTGTCCTGGACTCTCTTTCACCCATGAACTTCCTGTAAGCCGCTGTATTCGGTTTCTCGATCTCTCTAACAGTTCACAAGCACACACGTATGCTGGATGTATCAGGTTAGATCATGTAAAGAATTTTTTTCCGAGTGATTCCGAACATTCAAAAACTGTTAAACGAAATTTGGCTACTACAGCTCTTGTCTCGGCACTACAGAAATCTTATCCCCACGGGCTCGAGCGCAGTTTTCAGACACAGATCTCAAGGCTTCAAGACTTTGAGAAGCAAGTACGGCGCAAACCAATGGAGACTGCACAACCACCAAAAAAGTATCCTTCTCAACCTAAAGTGGTGTTGCCATATACAGATCGCCTGAAAAGGTCGCTGACCGACATGGAGTACAAGTCGTTTTCTCAGCTCCCAACAAGGCATATGCCATGTGCCGCAAGGTTAACGGTGAGGTCGACAACAACGAAAAGAACTCGTGCCGTACCGCACGCAGGACTCAATACGCCCCACGTGAAAGCGCTGTTGTTTACAACATTCTACTGTCATGTGGGAAATGTTACATCTGATAAACTGGGCGCTGTATCAATGACCACACCAGAGAACACGCCGCTTCTGTGTGCACAATTGCAGCAAGGGGCCATCTTCCACACGTTGTTGCGAATGCCAATGTGCTCCCTTCTTTTCAAACATCACCATCATGGCTAAACACAAGAAACAAATCGCAAGGAAAATTCTTGAGGCCCTAGCTATTAAGAAGAAGAAAGACGAATGTGTAAGCACTGCCTCCATCGTGCTACATACAAAAGAAGAGACGTATTTGCAGGGAACGCCCCCTGTGTAAAACAACCTAAATGAGCCCACAGATGATGTTACTTTTGGGCATACAAGGTTTTCAAGCTGAAGTGATGAAGACGGGGGAGGACGATTTAATCTAGGCAATCATGAAAGTCGACGAAGGAAAATAAGTTACTCAGTAAATGATAGTTGACAAAGGAGAAGTTTTTATTCAGTAAATGGTTGTTAGTCCAGCGGAGTGCATGTGCATGTTCCTTGCGTCTCTCTATCTTTTATATTTCTTTCTTCGTTCAGCTGGCAAATCTTACAAATTCCAGTATCTCTTTTGTCATCGCGTCTGCTCTCCTGTGAGCAACATATGACACTTGTATACGTCCCTTCCATTGTTTTCTGAGCACCTCTGTGTGTCGCCAAAACTATCTTTTTGTATTCACGTCTTTGTAGTAGAGTTTTCCGGTTCGGTAAATACTGCGTACAATTCGTTTCTACTACAAAAAAAAAAAAAAAAAAAATACCGCACAAAATGTCGAATTTCAGCCTAAAAAGAAAGGAAGCGGTGTCTCGAGAAATAGAGACATTTAGTTGACTGTATCCCAAACTCCACTCAACCTTAAAGGGATACGGAAGCGAAATGGCGTGAGCGCGAGCTCTATAATCCTGGCTTTAAAGTCGGCCAGCGAGAAGCCCAATGCGTATCGCGCTCGTGACCTCAATAGTTCATGCACGGTCAAGGGTACTGTAGTTGCGAGCCTTACTGCTCGGTGGCGTCAACGTGTGACAATCTCGCCTAGTAACAATAAGGAGTATTCACTGGGTGTCATATTTGTGGGTGCTGTCTAGAGAGCATGCTCAGAACGAGCCCCCATTAATAGGCTGCTAAGACCGGCCATTTTGGCGGTGTGGAATGCACGTTGCAAAAGAACCCTGGAAGCTAGCCATCAGCACGCGCTCAGCAGTCACGCACACAGCTATGGCCGCCAGAGAATACTTCCTGTGCATAGCTTGCCCGTAACGTCATTTGCGGCCATTCTGGTATGTTATGAGCCACAAGCGTTCACCGTGTTAGGTTCCCAACGCAGAAGTAGGAGCTCCAGGGAACCAGTAAGTAGAAGTAACCGTGAGTGCCCAGCAATGACGTATGGTTCACCTAGCAGAGGTTTCCGCATTCTCGGGTCAAGCTCCTACCTAAGGTCTGCAAAGAACAGCGATCTTGATGGTGTGGGATCCGCGTTGTAGAGGCATCGTGGAGCTGAGACTGCAGTCAAGGCCACAACCACGAGAACTCGAGGTCGCTGATTTGAAGCGCTCCTCCGCAGAACGAGCGCTCGCGCTAGAAATGTATGTCTCAAAGCCAGGAGCGCTCGCTGGCTCGCGCTTGTAGCTTTGGCTGCAGTCTCAGCGTATGAGTAAACATAGTTTAGTAAACGCGCTAGCGTTCTCTGCCAAGTTACATTCGGGACTAAGTAACTCCACGAGAGAGCCGTACTGACGCGAACTGGCGCTGCTTCTTAAGAACTCACGACGTGACGGCATTCCAACGGAGGTTCACAGACCGCCATCAGAGGCAAGTTTACAATTTTTTTTATTGGTTTCAAAATATATTACTATTTTTTTGCTACTCTGCCTGCAGCCCGAAAACTCTAGTCTAGGCTGCGGGCACAACAGGGAACCAATCGAAACCCCCCCCAAAAAAATAAGTGAAAACATTACGTTTCTGTACCTATTAAGGGTGGACGGAGTATGGAGCTAAGCTTTGCTAGCGGGAGCTCGTGGCGTAACTTTAAAACATGAACTGAGGCGGCGTTCGCTAGGCCCGCTTTCCGGAGTGTACGCTGAAACTCTGTAATGTTGGTGACAAACGGCGTTGGCCGTTTGAGCTGCTGCGCTCACCCAGGGGCTACAGAATCCGGTGAGAGTACGGCAGATCCCGGAGACGAAGAGTCTACTTCGGTTGGTGCCTCCGGGTTGGGTGCTGCAGGGGGTGGCCGAGGAGGGTTGCCCGAAGACATCGACGACACACTGCCGTTCCACACCTGGAAGCGGCAACAAGCTGGTCGTGAACAATGTTTTTTTTTTTTTTTTTTCGAGTAAGCCTACGTCACGGTGGTCTACGCGCACGCGTACACTCTCACCCGTGTGCCACCCCGTACCGCTGTTGTCATTTTCGGACTGACATTGGCAGTACCTATACCTTCGCGCGTATTTAGTCTTTTTGACGATTCTTTTTGTGAGCATCTGTGGTATGGGGCAGAAAAGGAAATGAGAAGCGATACAACGTCACGATGCCGATATGTTTTCACGAGTGGAGTCATGTTGGGCTACCCTTCATTTGTAGTTCGCAGATAAACCCCCAGATGGCGCTGGTTACTGAAGGAAGGCGTACACTCTTTTTTGGCGTGTCGAACTTCGACTCTCGTTTCAAAGAGATTGCGCCGCAGAATACAATACAATACAATACACAGGCCCATTGCGGCGGCGGAGCGAAGGCTAGGGAACGAACAGGGGTGGCTATCGAACTCAATTTACAACAGTGTTCGGTTTGCAGGTTTTTGTTCCCCAGCTATCTAGAACTGTCAAGTTGTTCGAATTATACTCTTCGTTCACCCTTACAGTATATGGTGGCAGCTAATCACCCGCAGGAACAATGCCAGTATTTCATTGCCTGACCACGCTCTCTACGCGTGGCTGTGGGAAGAGCGTGATCACGAGACGGAGGATAGGCATACAACTTGTCCGACGAGCACGTACGTTCTACCGCACTGTCAGCTTAAGGGTGAACCGAATACATGTGACTTCCCCTTTTATTAATATATATATATATATATATATTTAAAGAAAACAGCTTCAAACGTTTGTTGGATTTCCCGCTTTTGGTGCTCTTGCTTGGACCTGTCCCACTGTTTTTTTTTGTTTTAGAGCGCAGCTTCTAGACGCCCGTTTCCGGCTTGAGCGACGTCGCCCTCGCCGTCGGCGTAACCGTGGAATCACGTGACCCCGGTACCGTCACGTGAGCCCCGTGAGGTCACGTGACGTCACCGGGGTCGCGTGACCTCATGGTTATGCCGACGGCGACGGTGACGCCGACGCCGCTCGGAGGGAGGAGTAGCAGATAAGATGAGGTCTCGTTATGTAGGTCTCGTTATGGAAGTTCACAAGTGGCTGTAGTCGGCCTTAGATTTGTGGGTGTATGAGGATTCGTGGAACCAAAGAAAGTAGCCGAGTTTGAAACAACCCTCTTTCTTTGTCTTTTCCTACGACAAAAAGCCTTGCTTTTTGTACCGCAGTTTCGGACACTCAAAAAAGAACCAACGTCCACTATCTCTTCTCCACTCAAAACTGTTAGCAAGTGAGGACCACACAAAATAATCCAAAAGATTAGTGGCTAAAAACGTAACGAGATCCTGCACTTGGTTAAGATACTGTTTTTGTACTTTCAAAATTTCCCTGTTCGAAACAAAATAAAAGTTACCCCACTGGACGAAAAAAAGAAACGCCGTTACTTTTTCCGTTCCAGCAAAAATGTAACGCGTTCTCATTCCAGTTCCACCGAGGCAGAATGAAACGGCGGCGTTCCTTCGTTCCTCCTAAAAGGAACGCGTTCCAGGAACGCCGTTCCTTGGAACGCCGTTCCGTACAACACTGCTGACTGGACATCTTCAGTAAGAAATAACGCAAAATGTATGACGAGACTTTCGAGAGTCAGCTGTTGCTCAAAATACTCAAGGTCATTACATGGAACAGGTGGCAACAATAAGAACGTTCAGAACCAAAGGAAGAAGAATATCGAGCCAAACCTTAATTATTATTTACTTATCACCCTTACTGTTACCTACTCTACTAAAACTTTCGAATATCAGGCAACACATTCGTGAGGCACAATATGGCACTCCCATCCAGTGCCTCAGTTCAAAGCGTGTTCAGCGTCTCACTGGACATCTTCAGTAAGAAATAACGCAAAATGTCTGACGAGACTTTCCAGAGCCAGCTGTTGCTCAAAATACTCAAGGTCATTAAATGGAACAGGTGGCAACAATAAGAACTTGAATAACCTTCTTCCCTTTGTTTCTTACTTGAGAACAATAATGTTAAAAGTAACGCCACAAAAAAGTAACGGATTACTTTTTGGGGTAACGGTCACTTACTTTAATGGAAGGGTAATTGTAATAAGTTACAATTTAGCCTTGAGTAATTGTAAATGTAATTCCTTACTATTTTTCAGTAACGTGTACAAGTCTGCTCTTAACTGTGTCTATTAAGCGGGTGAGTGGGGTTCAAACCCCCGACCGTGCGGTCCGCCGCCCGACACTTTTGCTTGATGGAACAATATAGGAAACTCCCTAATATGGAGTTTTCCTAGTCCGCGCTTTCCCCTCCGTTAAGCCGTCCGCAGCAAACAAGCCGCTACTGCGCCTGCGCGCCCATAACCTTGACGGTAGAGTTCCGATTAGAGTAGCGGGTTACGGTTAGAGTTGCGGGACGGCGAAAACGATCTACGAAAATTCCCTAATGTCACGGGAGGGATCATAACGCAGCAAAGAATAGCGCAGTGGGAGTTTGACGTCAAGACTTAGCACAGTAGCCAAAAGGGCGACTAGCGGGCGCGATTATAACCTCCTCCCCTCGTGCTTACTTCAGTTACCACAAGGGGCTCCTCGGAATCTAGAGGCGCCAAGTATTCAAGGAGTTACACGCATCCTTCGAAAAAAAAAGAAGCAGAACCCATAGAAACTTTCATTAAAGCCTACCCCTCGCTCACGCCAGTTCAGAGAAAATTTAAGCCTGTATTGGTCATAGGGATAAACCGGGTAAGCAAATAACTGTCGCATGTGCGCGCATCAGAAAGCGTGAAATGTTTCCATGCAATCTAATATGACACAAAACGGGGACTTTTAGCAAACCGTTAGCCTTCTTACGCGTACCGTACTACTAGAGTTTTTGAAGCATGCTTATAAGCGCGTTCCCAACGGTCACGTTCTTACGAGGGCGCGCACTTAAAAACATGCTTCAAAGACTCCAGTAGTGAGGTGTGCGGAACACGGTAACGTTTTTATAAAGGTCCCTAATTATTGCACACAAAACGCCCGCACGACATATTTTGTGCTCCCCGAGTTTATCAAAATAATCGAAACAACTTTACTTTCTTTTTTTTTAAACTCTAGGTTGCAGCTTTTGAGTGAAATTTATCCTCGAATCTTGTGTACGCTCGCGCAACCTCGAGTCAACGTACCGGATGTCGATATTTCAATACCTTCCTACCCTCAGTATCAAACCCCGGACGAATTCAAGGAGATATCTACGTCCAGCGTCCAATGACGTCCCTGGTTAAAACTCGCAGGATTACAAGGCCGGTGCGGTTTGTTACATCCACCGCTCAATAAGAGGAGCCACTTTTTGTTTAAAGAACTGGAGTCATATGCTGGACATGGCCTGTAAAGAACCTCGATCCATTAGGGGAGTAACAGAGGCTGCCGGTGTTATCAATCTGGTGAAAATGAATGTATCGATTAGTAATGACTAATACAATGACAGGTCATGTGAACGACTCGCGTCCAAGTCCCCAAATGACAAACTTCTGCTAGGATAGGTTGCCGGCCCCGAAGCTTGAGCCGAAGAGTCTCCATCTAATAACCAAAGGGCTAACTTTCCTTAATAACGAAAATGCACTTACGTGGATTGGTCGTCGAAGAAGAGCGCTCGAAGAAGGGGCTTGCTTTCGGCCGCCCGAATTCCACGAACAGCTGGAATGCGTTCGAATGCTTCTTCTTCGTTCCTTCGAGGTTAAAGATGTTCCGTAGGTCCCCATTAAAACCGCAAGGAAATGTTTGCAGATTATACCAACGTATGGTAAGCTATAATTTAGTATAATATAATTATGGTGAGTTTACGGGTGTATCCGGCAAATATTAAAAAAGAGACCGAAGCGGTTCTGTATTTTGAGGAAAACACCTAAGTTGTCTTCATTTTGCCTTCAGCGTTACAGATATCGAGATTATTTTTGAAATTATAGTGCACGGAGGTTGCAGAAGTTAATTTTTAAAGTACCGCTGAAGCCCATCCTTTCCGGGGCGTGACGTCGTATTAAGAGTTTTCAGAATCTCTGCTCTGTCCCTTTTGTGGAGATCACCCATTCCCCTACCACGTTACGTGACCTTTCCCCCTCCACCCCTCCCTCCAAACGCGAGGCCTGGTAAGTTTCGCTGCACAGCTCCTTCCCCAAGTACCAGCTCGCCCTGATCCGGCGGGCGAGAGCTGCAGCAGAAGGCACTGGAGCCCTGGATTGTGGGCTCCAACCCGGCCTTTGCGCTTTTCTAAAGATGCTCAATAAAGTTTGTACCCCCCAACCCCCCCCCCCCCCCCCCCCCCGCATCTTCAGCGCCTGTTAAAGGGATGCTGAACCGAGATTTGGATTCTCCAAAGCACGCGGCAAAAGCGTGCAACGGGATGCTGCAAACACCAAAACATCACTTATACAGCGATATCTTGAACGGATGACCGTATTTTTTGAGAAAAGGAGGCGGATTTGACAGAAATGTTCACGCCATGTTTCTCCGAGAAGGAGAGGGAACGGCCTCGCGTCTTCTCCGCCTCGCCGCCTTGAGGGAGCGAAGCGAAGAGAGGAAGAAACTAGGTATCTTGAAGGTCACGCGCCTCGTCGGCCTGGTGCAATCTCGACCGCTTTTTCTAAAAATACGGCCGTCCATTCGAGATATCGCCTTACGAGTAGTGTTGTAGGGATTGTAGCGTCCCGCCTATATCTCCTGCATGTTTTTTTCTGAAATCCAAATTTCGGTTCACCATCCCTTTAAAGATATATGCACGTGCACTTTTGCTATTTTCAAAAAAGGTCAAAAAGAGACGTCAAGACTGCTGTCAGTGCGGAAAAATACTCCTGGCAAGCTTGCAATTGCACGCTCTGTCCACACGAGCGACACGCGTTTGGCGGCTCAAAGATACTAGTATGACGTCACTACTGTTCGGAGGTTTTTCGTGTTTTCTCGCCTTGAGTTACATTTTCGGAGAAACCGAGCGTGATATTCAGATTCACGGGATAAAAATACGCCAGAGTTACCTCTAACTCGTTTTTCAAGAAGTGTTTCAGTTTCCCTTTAAGCACTATGTACCATGCCCCACTGTTAACTTCAGACGCAGCCGATGCTACGAGCGCTAGCATGTGGCCCTAAACAGTGCTTGCAGTGCGAGAGCCTGCCTGCTTGGCAGGGACGTTGAAAACCCGGAGCTCGCGCTTGTAGCATCGGCTGCGTCTTGACCACGGTGTCTGGACTTAAGCTGAAACGAAGTATAGACATTGTGGATGCACAAAGCGCTTGATGTGGGAACCGTTTTTTTCAACGTCACGTGCAGGGTGCGGGACAGAGTAAAAACAGAATCTCCTAGCTAAGAGCGCGGTCAAGTTTATTTATGGCCACAAAGTCAGAGATTTGGATGTTGTTCATCCTGCACGCAAGCTGCTGCTGGGAACCCATGCCACCATGTTACAGAGCTCCGAGCTCGCACATCTTGCCTTCGGTGTGTTACATGTCAGTAGCAAAGCATTTGTCAGTGGTGATGAGGGATCGGTGGCCGAGTGGGCTAGCGCCAACGTTAGTAAAGTGGGTCAGTTTGAAAACTCACCTCCCGGCGTGGCGTCATTCCGTAGAGCTCGCGAAAGGTTCCGCCGTGGTCGCCCTAGGTTGCCCTAGGATAAGTTGGTTCGCTGAGAAAGACGTGTCCTCGCAGCACTCCGCTCAGCTTCGTTCAAAATTCTAGATCCGAGCAACATTTCGGGTTCCGTGTCTTCAACGGATGACATGGAGACACCCAGGCTCACCTCACCACCATATTCGCCATCGTGGCGACTCCGGCTCTGCCCAGCAAGCAGCCCGAAATCACCGCTCTACACTGCACTGACCCGCCGGGATTTCAAGTGGGCAACATCGAGTTTGGAGGCGGTTCTCCTCTCCTCCACAGAACAACTAAACAAAACCACTGAGCTCGTGCGTAACGCCCTCGCGGATCTGCCTGAAGATCTACAAATCCAAGCCCTCTAATCCGCCATTGGAGAGCGATTTGACCCTCGCGTACGTCTAAAAAAGGCACCACCAAAGCGTCAGACCGAATAATCATTGGACAAAAAACGCAAGAGTCAAAAGAGAGTAACCACCTTATCTGGCGTGCGCGTCAAAACAACAGGAAATTTGCCGCTCGTCCAGGCAACGGTGCTGGAAACCGCTATGAAGGCATACTCCACAGCCAAGTCCACACCAGATGACGTCCCGCCGGTGCCACTCGACCCAGACACAAACAAAAAAGACTGGCACTTGGCCACGTATAAAAAAAAAGGAAGGCGAAAGGCACCTTTTGTCCCCCCTGCTTTCCTCAACACTGGTGGCAACCCGCCGGCGAGAGCGAAGCAACCCAAGCGTTGAGAGTCCGAGTGCAAAATACGTCTTACGCGCTCCCAAACACCTATCAAGTCACTCGTACACATGCTTCAAATGCAACTCACTCCGAACTCACAGGACGTCACGCTGCACCCGATCGAGAAGAGCGTGGCAGAGGCGGGGGAGCAAGTTACCCATTTTTCCCTCAACTCCCTGCAAATCCCTGTCCAAGTCTCCCTGACGTACTGCGCCACATACGCGAAAGGGGTAATTTATGACGTCTCCCCTCTGGAAGAACACCCGAAGGACGAGACACGAAACTCGGACCTTGAAAGCGACGAAATACTCCCAGCCTCTGCACGACGATTAGGGAAATCCTACACGGCCGTCCTCACATTCGACGGCCTGAAGCTCCCGCGCTCTGTATTATATGAACGACGCCTTCATGCGAGTTTACCCAAAAAACCCAAAAGCGGTCACCTGCAGCAAATGTCACCGCCTCGGACACAAGCAGGACATATTGTCTCGGACAAAGCAGGCAATCTTGTTTAACAAGGACGGACGTGACTCACTGGAACGCTCTGTTGCCCTGGCTCCTTGGTTTCTCTGCACGGACTTTCTGACAGACTACCCCATGGGACCTATTCTATGATATGTTCTGGGCTGCATGCAGAGACTCTACGCATACTATGATCTCTTCCAAACACAAGAAAGGCAAACCATGGATAACTGGACTCATCAAGCAGCTATCAAGCAAGACTAGGCGCTTCTTCAAAAGGGCCTCAAAAACACAGGATGCCACTCATTGGGCGGCATACAAGGATCTCTTGAGACAGTTGAAAAGGGAGATAAGAGTATCCTATCGGAATTACCTCTGCGACATGGCAAGCCAGGCAAGAAGATGCCCCAGACGTTTCTGGCAGTTCTACGGATCATTACGACGTAACAGTGTTGCTACCCAGTTTCAAATAGGAGGTACATGCACTGACAATGCTCAGGTCATCGCCAACTCCTTTGGCCAACACTTCAGCGATGCTGTGCCCGCGTTTAACAACTCCTGCCCTCCTCCCCAAGTTGAAAGTCCCCCTGCTGAGAAGCACAACCGCACAGAGTCAATTCCTATGTTCGTCCCGTCACCCGTTACCACCGAGGACGTTGCGGCTGCCATCTCCCAGCTGAAACCTGGCGCCTCCCCTGGCCCAGATGGCATTCCCCCCTTCCTGCTGAAGGCCTGTGCTGCGGCACTCTCGTCCCCATTGGCAGACCTGTACAACTACTCCTTTTCCAGGGCACTCATCCCTGATGTCTGGAAGCTAGCGCATGTGACCCCTGTCCACAAAGGAACGGGGAAACCACTGAACTCTCTCGAAAGTTACCGGCCAATAAGCCTCACCTGCATCCTCTGCAAAATATTTGAAACCTTAATTTGTAGTAAAATATCCACGCACCTAGAAGTCAACAACCTTTTATGCAGCTCTCAACATGGCTTTAGGAAGGGGCGGAGTTGCGAAACTCTGCTCTCTCTCCTGCACCACGACCTGAGCAGTGCCCTGGACAGCTCGAAGGAAGCAGATGTTCTGTCCATAGACTTCTTGAAGGCCTTCAACAGTGTGAACCATGACCACATCCTTACCAAGCTCCCAGGCTTTGGGATATCCGGAGCAACCCTTAAATGGGTATCGAACTTCCTGGGTAATCGCCGTCAGCGAGTTAACTTCCACGGTGCCTTTAGCCAATGGCACAATGTCAGAGTGGGTGTACCTCAGGGCTCTGTTATAGGGCCACTCCTCTTCACCCTCTACATCAACGACCTTGCGGTCGACATACAATCTAACATTCTTCGGTATGCAGATGATCACATACTGTACCGCATAATCCACTCCTCTCACGACCGCCAAATCCTGCAGTCCGATCTGCACAAGATCTGCAGGTGGTCAGAAGTCAACGGACTGCTCTTCAACCCAGACAAAACTGTGTACCTTAAAATATCAAGAAAAAAGAAACCCGTCGACGTCGTCTACAATGCACAAGGGAAGCGCATACAAGAGGTCACAGACACTAAGATTCTTGGTGTTTGGTTTGACAAGACCCTGTCCTTTAGAAGGCACGTTGACTACGTCTGTAAAAGGGCGAGCAAACTGAGAGGCTTCATAACCAGGACAACAAGAGAGATGCCAAGCCATGCCTTTTGTACACTGTACACGGCTCTTGTACTGCCGGTTTTGGAGTATTGCTCCTCTGTCTGGAGCCCCCGCCAGGTTGACCTACAGAGGAGACTAGAGTCGACGCAAAGAAAGGCCACAAAGACAGCACTCTACTTGCAGGACAAGAGGGCAAGCAAGCTACCCTATGAAAGGCGGCTGCAATCCCTCCGGTGGTCCAGACTTGATAAACGTCGACTGTTCTTCAGACGGGTCCTCCTCTACAGGTACCTACATGGTGTCTGTCCCATCCCCGATGGTTACTTGAGGAGGTCTAGGCGAGACCCCTCGAAACTTGAACAGCGCTTTGCCCGCACCATTAGTGCCTCTACCTCCCTCTTTGTCCAAGCGCCTACCCTGTGGAATCACTTACCAGATGCTGCTCGCCAGGCCCCAAGCGTAGACGAATTTAAAGATCTGGTGCGGAATCACCATGACACCTACTCTCTTCATTAGACTAAGTATTCTCACCCTTTTGTAAATTACATTCCAACATCTCCATTTCATCTGTTAACGTACGGCCGAGGAGGAAATCAGCATATGTATGCACGGGCTTCTGCCTTTTGATTGCCTCAGGCTCTCGGTCGTATGGTTGTTTTAGCCAATAAACACCTTTGAACCTTTGAACCTATATGTCCTACCCAGCCGTTTGTCCGCGTTACGGCATAACACTTCAGCCACGCCTGGCCAAGGACCTGATTGCCCGTCTGAGCCACGCTATTGGAGAAAAAAACACAGGCGCGTCGGCGTAGCTCAAGCAGAATGCTTTGTTTGTGCGAGTGCACGCGCATAAAAGCACTTTTCAAAGCAACGGGCTTTTGGTGTGCCTCCGTCAGCACTAGAGATGTTTGTGAGATGGAGTAGAGCTAATCTAACTTAGACCTGCATATATTCAAAGTGACCAATAATTTTTTTAACTTTCATTAAATACTACTCAAAATCACTCCCTAACGTTAATAACCGAATAAATATGCATTGTTTTTTTTTTCTAAAGCAATGGCAGTCGGCAAATAAATTCGAGAAGTATGGACATCCTTCATTCCCTCAGCTCCGAGCGAGAACCAACGGCCACGTGGCCTGGTGCCTATCCTATGCCGTCAAAGTTAGTCATAACCACGCGCCGGGGTTGGCAAAGTAAAAAACGCTTGCTGAGCTCCAGGTATTGTTATAGTTCGGCTTTTCTTATCACCGCAGTGGTTGGACACGAGCCGCTACCCGAATGTTCACCGAGGCATTGATTGTTAGGAGCCAAAGTCAAGTGCTCACGCTGTTATCGTGTCTAAGGTCGTGTTCAACCCCTGCCTCCCGTTCGACTGTCGTCAGGCGGGTGGTTTCGATCACACAATTCCGTCATCAAGCTTTACGAAGGCAAAGCTGAACGAAATAGAGATAGTCCCCTTTTATCCTCGCAATTTCACCGCGACCAAGCAGCTTCTGAATAAATAGCGCGGTCGTGTGAATACATTTGAGCCAGACTAGGACCAGTACGCCTCTGCAAAGTCATGCATATTCCATCCCGATATTGTTTCAGAAACCCTCTAATTCTCGACATAAATGGGGGTAGTAATAGTGCTCCGCAAGAAAACGAACTTTATTTCTTTTACCAAGTTTTTGAGGTTAATACGTGTATAGTTAGTTTTAGACACATCCACTGATAAGACGAGCGCGTGTACCTACGTTCCCAGCATTCACCTGGGTGCTTCAATAATTCGGAAAAAATCTCCTGCACCATCGCAAAAATAAATGACACTGGACAGTCATGCTTATTGGTTCACCTGCCAAAACAGGGGCTGGAATTCAAAGCTTAGGTTGTATAGACCCTTTTCGCATAACCTCATAGCAGCGTGCAACTGACGTACCCTCGACCGCGTGAATTTTTGGATTGCCCACTGGCAAGGGTATCCGCCAATGATATGGGCGAAAAGGTTTAGAAACGGATGTCGTGCATGAGTTGTTACGAGTGCTTCTCTTTACCGTGTTAAATTTCCAGAAATCTAGAATTATCTGGCTACCACTGCGTCGTCGTCGGGTGGACAAATAGTCGCTCCGTGTAGTTTTCCTTAGCCGGTCAAGAAGATGAAATGAATAAAAAAACATCAAAGAAGCTTAAGAGGAAAACCAAAAAGTGTGGCATGAGCACAAGAAGCTGCAGCGCGAGTATGGCTGCGATGTTAGTGAGCTTCACAGTTTTCCCAATGAATCCTTATTTATGAAGTCAGTGTATTGTGAGCTTGGATCGCGAGGAATTTGTATCAGACTCATTCTCACGTTTATGCTCATGACCACTTCGTTTACGACAAGTGGACGACTTCAGCCCAGTACAGGTGTTCCTATTCGGTTATCGTTGGAAGCCCCTAGGCCTTTGAAAAGTATCAAAAAGTCTACATGCCACCACTCAAGATGCAGCTATCAAATACCGAGAGCTTAGCTGCTTAGACTAGTACAGTGGTTCTCAAATAAAGGTCCGCGGACTCTTTCGGGTCCGCGAAGGTAATCTAGGGGTCCGCGAAGCCCAGCCTCGTCAGTCAAGCCCGGCAATAAAAGTTGTATTTTCCTAGATTGAGGAAGATACGTTCCAATTTTCGGATGAGGTTTCTCGTGTGTATGTCAATAAGAGAAGTCTAATCCACGCTAGCACTTAGTTATATCCATTTATTAAATTACTCTCACAATTACCTATCCTTCCCCTTCCCTTCACCACGAACAGGGTTCTGCATCATTTCTGCCGATCCACAAGGGGTTCG
Source organism: Ixodes scapularis (assembly GCF_016920785.2). Classification (NCBI taxonomy): domain Eukaryota; kingdom Metazoa; phylum Arthropoda; class Arachnida; order Ixodida; family Ixodidae; genus Ixodes; species Ixodes scapularis. Next base: position 109,688,770 of record NW_024609881.1, read on the forward strand.
CGAAACATCAATGGTTGAGAACCACTAGACTAGTACTTTAAACTGCTCAATCTACTTCGTTGTGGAAACTCAATCATACCACACACCGTCTTCGTACTCGTTCTTTCGAGGAGGCAAGGTGATGGCCTGTCATTAGCCAGCTGGATTCAACCGAACAAGCTCGTCAATTTATTGCAGCCCACCTATCATTCCCCTACCCAAACCGCTGCTTACCCAGATAGCCTGTGCTGCCAGACCTATCCGGTATTTCAAGTTTTAAGCCGCTAGACGGCGTCGTCGACGCCTCAAATCCATGTCTGTCTGTCTCAGGGTGAAGACATCCATTGTTGCCCTGAATGTGCCAGTGCGTGACGCTCTCGCGCACTCGGTGCGTGACTTGGGCGGTAAAATGGCGCCTATGCATCAGCCACAGCTAGGCGCTCGAGCTGAGTGACACCGGATTGCGCGCACTTCAAAATGCATAAAAAAACGAATGGGCGGAAAAATGGCTGAGATGTCACCACTCAAGCAAAAGCGCGCGTGTGTATGAAGGCACTCTACTCAAATCTCAAAATGGGTGCCCCCTTAAAAAAAGGTCTATACGGTCTTAATCAATTAACAAATAAAAACAAAAGTGGGCATTGTGGAAATTGTAGTTACAGCATATGTTAAGATACATGGGTGCGAATATGGTTGCTTTAATGACAGGAATATGACTTCGGGACGGCTTTCTGTAAAAGCTTAGAAGTATGGTGCCTGGAGCGAGTGTTCGACTGGCATGTTTGCACTCCCACCATTTCCCCCTGATGACGTCACACTTGTGTTATATTGTTGCCTGCCTCGATCCTGGCGGTGGCACAGCAGTTACGGGGGATACAGCAGACGCTTATGTTCAGCCATAGCTATCCAGCCTGACAGCCCACGGTAGCTCTAGCAGCCGGGAAGCTGCGACAACCGCGACACTTACCTTCGTTAGTGTCTTTTACCGGAACTTCGACAAAACGGCAGGATCGCGACATCCGGTGTCATGGGAAGATGGCTCCTGTGATCTAAAGTGTTGCCACCTTGGGGCCACTTTAGAGATGCCATAAAACAATTTTGCCACTTTTGCTAAATACTACTTAAAATCACTTTCTAACGTTAATAACCTAATAAACCTGCTTTAGGTTTTCTCTCTAAGCAATGGCAGTAGGCAAATAAATTCGAAAAATATAAGCATCGGAGCTAGATCAAGCGGTCACGTGGCTTGGTGCCTATCTTGTGCCGCCAACTAGTGCCACTAAATAAGCTCCGCTTCAATGTAACTGTCACTTACCATCTTGTGGCTTAAAATTATGGTTGCCAGTTGTCTGAAGTTTTATTTGAAGCCACAGGAAACGTTTTGTCGTCCTTCAGATATGGTTAAACACTTCGCGACAGAGCAAAGCAATATTATACCCCTGTCAGACGAGCTAGTTTAGTGTCACTTCAAGCGAGTGCACTTCAACCCGTCGAAACACACTCCAAGTGTGTTGGTGCTACACGGGAAAACTTAGTGTCACTCCAAAATGTTGGCAATAACGATGGCAAAGTAATGGGCACGCAACATATTAGAGTGCATACGCATTTTTTCATAAATAACTTCGTCGTGTTATTAGAAACACGTTACCACACATTGTTGCGCTAAGTCACGAGTTTTAATCCAAATTTAAATCCAATTTCATCAATACGATCAGCCATTACAAGCCAGTGATACACGTCCGCACGCCGGTACGATACTCTGTTTCACCTTATGATGTACCGCAGAAAAGGCTACAAGCGCGAGCTCTTTGCTCTAGGGCATATCAAGCCGGCACAAGCTCTCGTGCGTTAAGAGTAGCTCCCAACGCTATGAGCTCGCGCATCTAGCCTTGTCTGCGGTACAACATAAGGTGAAACGGAGTACAGATCGAAACGAGCAGAAGTAGAGATTGAACCCAGGATTCCTGGGGTCTGCAGCGCGAGCCTTCGCTCCACGTGCTCCGAGCTGGTGTGCGCGAGCCCACTCGGCCACTCGCCACTCGCCACAATGAAACATCATGGAGTGTGTGGAGGACGAGCCGGAGGGCAATATCCGCGATGTTGGACAGCGGAAGCGCATGTTTGGGGCACTTTTCTCTGTGAGAGCCCAGCGCCTTTCAGATAAGAGGCAGCTGGACCTGGATGCCGACGCACAGGCAAGAATTTCAAGTAACATCGATCAGCAGCTGCAGGCCAATGCCTTCACCATAGCCGCTCTCATGACCGACAACCTACCCGTGATCAGTCGACAACGGTGGACTTTCCAGAGGAACGAACGGTGGTTCGAAGACACCTTGCCCCATTTGGGCGAGTTCTACTTCAAGAAAGCCTTTCGCGTCTCTCCTGCCACCTTCAGATTCCTGGTGGAGTCTTGCAGGTGCCTCCTGGCCGTCGCTGGCCGTCGCGCAGGGGCCAAGGCTGGAAATTAGATTAGCCGCTTGTTTTTCTACAATGCACTACTTTCCTGCCAACAGAAAACAAATGCGCATCTAACATTAGTCTTATCAAAATAATACTAATTTTACGCAGCGTTAATTTCTTCTGTTATTTAAACTCCTTGAACACTGCTATCGAGATTACACACTTGGTCTACCGGAGCGAGCGTAGTGTGCTTCCCGAACTCACTTCATTGGAAGTGTGTTCTTCGGGCAGGGCTGGGGATTGAGCTCAGGATCACTGGGTTCTCCTTCTCCCAGCGCGAGCTTCCTCTCCACGTACTCCGATCAGGTGGGCGCTAGCCCACTTGGCTTCGATACCCCTTAATAAAGACACTTTAAAAAAATTGACGTTTACAATTCTCTGAAATGCCGAATTGGAGTGAAGCTCTTGAGGAGGAGGGAGGAAGGGTACGAACAAGGGCGGATGTAGAGGGGGGGGGGGGGTTCGGATGTCCTGACCCCACTCTTGATTTCTTCATCTGTAAAATTTAGGGCGTGAAACGAGGGAGAGGAGGGGGAGGAGGTTCCTAAACATATGGTACGCTGACCAACACTTGACCCCCCCCCCCCCCCCCCCCCCCAGGAAATTCCTGCATCCGTCCCTGGACCGAAGGGGAGGGTATGCGAGCTGCTCCCCCTCCGTACCCTCCCATCCTCCTCTCCTGTTCCCATCCCACTTAGCGTAAAAATTTAGCTAAATTTCCAGCTAAATTTAGTCGGGAAATTTTTCCGCTGAATTGACGTGTGACATCACATGACACGTCATCTGAAATTTTAAGTGTGACGTCACGTGACGTCACACGGGTGAAATCTTTCGTCTAAATTTAGTGGAAAAATTTTTAGCCAAACTTAGCAAAAACTTTTACCGCAAAATTTAGCGGGAAAATTTTAGATGACAGGACATCTGAAATTTTAATTTTGACGTCACGTGACGTCACACGGGTAAAATTTTCCCTCTAAATTTAGCGGAAAAAATTTCCGCCAAACTTAGCAAAAACTTTTACCGCAAATTTTAGCGGAAAAATTTTACCCTCGTGACGTCACACGTGGCGACACGCGTGACGTCACGTGTGACGTCATTTTGGGAAACAGCCCTTAATGCAACGCGCGGTTACGCCGACGCCGCTCAACCCTGAAACAGGTGCCTAGGAGCTGTGCTCTAAAACAACGTTACATTAATGAACGATTTTTATGCAAATTGGATTATTCTGATCGATCATCGCAAGCCAAGATAAAGAACGAAGCATATCCAACTTTGGCGTTCCGCGTCGTTCCATGGAAGTCTACGAGGAGGCCCTCACACTGCCTAATCAGATCATAATTATCGTGTTGTCTCGTAGTTACATCCTGAAACAAAAGTAGGCTCTATCATTCGCTGCGAACCAAGATAGCCATGAATGACTGACTTTGTCGTCGTCTTTTATCAATTCAGCGCTCCGCCTAAACTCCAAGTCCACCCCACTATTTTGTTTTTGCAATGCCATCCTTTTACATGTCGTCGCTTTCACGAATTTCTTTTTCTTTATAAAAAAAAACTTACGCCACGCTTTTGGTTTCTGTCTTTATGTTTTACTGTTGAAACACTCCTACTGATTCCACGCGCTCGATCGAGCGAAGTGAGTTCGTCAAACTCACTCCAAGCGAAGTGTGTTCCTCAGGAAGGAGCCGTGTGGCACACTACAGAAGTGACACTAAGGGCGAAGTGCACTCGCTTGTAGTGACACTAAACTAGCCCGTCTGACAGGGGTATTACATGAGCTTCCTAACGCTGAATCTACAGGGTGATTCAAGGAGACGCAAGGCTCTTTAAATCAACCGCAAAATTCGGTTTCTTAACCTATCGCGCTACGACTTTGTGCAGCGTTGCCCGCAGATGGTGCATTTTTTTGTAAAATTTGCAAAGAGCGAACCTACCTGAGGAAAAAGTAAAGAAAGAAAAAGGCTTAGCTCCTATGGAAAAGCAGCGACGCCGCCGGTCTTCAAACGAAGCACTGGGACAAAACGTTACTTTCGTCTACCCCATTCTTGCATATGAAATAGGCTTCTATAAAGAAGATGAGTGCACAAAACAATTTAATAACTGGCGTGTCGCCACGTGGGCGACTGGCACATAATAACAAGGGCACAGTAAACAAAGACAAGAAGAAGCGTATTCTTCACGCCAAGGTACAGTGGCCAAGGGATATGAGAATAATGCGATGCAAGCTGCAACCCTCCTGTACAGGAAGCGGCAATGTCAGCAAACTCAACGGAGCACCGTCTGAGAGCAGCAGGGATACCGTAATGGACTCTGACTGATTCAAACTCGCACAATAATTAAAAAAAAAAGAAAAACGGCATATTGATTGAGCGTTTTTACGTTTTGTAGCCCTACTAACTGTAGGGCGGTAAGGCTGACCGATACAGGAGTAGGCTATGTAGTGTGAACCACAGGGGAAGAGGAAAGATGTGTGTTAACAAGCCTATGATGGCTATAGGGGTGCAGCCACTATAACAATAACATAACAAAAAGAATAACCACAACTATAACACCATAATAACACTTTATAGCCAGCATAACAAGGCCATCCAAGGCGGCGAAAGGTTGCTCGGACTTCGCACATCTCCCGGCAGGAGCGCTGTCGGAAATTTAAAGGCCATAGGGCAGGCGCGGTCGCGCGCGCCATTTTTGCGTTGTAAACGTGTGCGCGAATAAGGACGACTGCTCGATTGGTTCTCGTCGGCCCCTTACATACTGTGCCATCGCACGGCGCTTGTCAGAAGTGCGAGCGAACTTTCGCCACACACCGTGGCGCTCCGTGCGCACGGTCACTCCCTGGCGCACGGCCAACTGCCACATCCCTGAGTAGGATTCCGTACCAGCCGGTTTCGTCCTCGCCCTCGACGTCAATGCACATCAGGGGAGCCCTCTGGGTGATTTTGCGGCTTCTGAAGGGGTTGCTTTGGGTACGATGCCTGCGTGTCCCCGTGGTGTGTTTAGCGTCCAATGGTGAGCGCAAGTTCGCCTGCTTCTTGCAAGAGGTTGCGATGATGTCAAAACGCCAAGCTCTTATTGGCTGATTGAAAGCAAAAATAGTGGGTAGACCTCAAAACATCTAGCATTAAGGTCTACCCACTATGCTACCCAATCGAAGCCAATCATAACTCGGTGTCGTTCTGACGTCACCGCAACCTCGGCACAAGTAGCAGATGTATTCTTTTACGCCTTCGACCCGTGGTTCGTAAATGGTCGTTAATTAGTAGAAAATGACAGCACAAAAGGCGGAAATCCAGATGCTGTCGGATATCCCGATCCTGGCCGTTTGTCGTAAAAGTTCGACAAAAAAAGAAAAAAGAAAAAGAGGAAACGCGAGTGTAGCTGTCGTCACGATGTCCCTACCCTGGCTGCTGAAACTTCCGCGGGCAGCCAACCTGGACGGAGACCTACAGCAAAACAGGCGTCTGCCACATTCATCACCGCTACTATGACACCCTCAGTACCGCGACTGGCAACAGCGTGACAATTCTATGACGTCATCAGGCGGAAATCGAGGGACCACTTTTTTGGAAGCGGTAAACACACCAGTGGGAGACGCGTTCCAGGCACCATACGTTAGGGCTAGCCCGTTGTCTTGCCACTTCCTGTACTTTTAGCAGCACTATACACGCGAGCTTTGCGATGAAGTTCGGGTCGGTGAAGAACTTGAGGACCACAAGACTGCGTACGCAAATCCCTCGTCGTGTTCGCCTACACCGGAGTCAGCACAGTGCCGCCGTCATTCGGGAACTTGCTCACGCCCCTGTGTCTTTCGCAGCGTTGCTCTCCCGGTGCCACAGTGTGGACCAAAGGTAGATCTTCCATTCAGTTGCGACGGTTTCAAGGACCAACGGGAAACTGTTCGCGGCGCTCAGTTAACGCCGGTGCTCGTGCGCAGTGAACCAGGGCACGGTCACGGCGGGGAGGTATCCGTACACCAACACGGGACCCTGACGACAGGACTCTGAGGTGGCGCTGCTGTCGGCGCACGTGCAGAAGCTTCCCTTCACGCGATTTTGGCTTGTGCGCACAGGCGGTGCCCAGAGCTGGTGTGGGCAAACGATGACTTGCTTGTAGACACAGCGTCGGTCTTATACACTGTCCTCGCAGTGTTTCGCTGGCGCCAAGCTGTTCGTTGGTAGATCGTTGCAGCGATGGAGAGACTGGTTGGATTTGATCGAAGCGACGTAATGTGAGAAAGCTTGTTGGAACTCTGGATTACTTCCAAAAGCATATTTTTGTTCCACTGCGGATCATTACCTCGTCTACCTGAAAAACAAAAAAAAAACACAAAAAACAACAACAACAACAAGAGGGTCATTGTATTGTGATGCACGGAGACACAGGTGAAGTTGCTTTATGGTTACAAAATATGAAACACCTTTGTAAAATTATAAAAGTTTATCCCCGCTGTCTCCAGTCTGTTACAAAATCTAGTTTTAGTTAGCATAAAAAATATCATTGGGAGCAGCTCCAAGATGGTTGCCGAAGGGAATAAGTTAACCATTAAACCGCATTGGTTTCCCTTTTCGCTACCTCCACATCGAATACTGATGCGCAAGAGGAGCGAAGACAGCATAGAGGAACGCGACTTCCGCTTGAAAATTTTGAACAAAAGAGCAGACGATTCTTTTCTTTCTTGGCAATCGAAAAGTCATATTTTATCGTTTTGCTTGATTCTTCTTTTTTCAAACTGTGTTCTGGACGCCTACGCCGAGTGCGGCCCGTTGACTTAGGTTTTTTTTCTGAAAACGCATACCTTAGTTTAAAATATTACATCAAAAGATTACGCTTCAACTGTATATGGAAGTGAAGAAAAAAAAGTTTTATGGCAGCCTTGAAGAAAACTTACCGATTCGGTCAGATAATTTGAGTATGATTGCATACCAACGTGTGAGACTTTGCATGCTGCGGATTTTCTGAGAGCAGCAGGGAACATCGGTATCCAGGTGATTTTCTCCAGTCGCAGGCAACCTTTACTTAACGACGAAGTCCTACGCTTACCCCGGAAAGAGTCACCGTTAATCTTTAGTGTGAAGTAGACTCTTTTCAAAAGTGCGCGCCGTCTAGTGGCTGCCGAACCAATTACCCGAGGTAGCCATTGTTCGGACACAGACTCTGAATATGCATTAGACGGGAGGGCTGCGTCAGTCGTGTCCAAGCAATGGCAACCCCCAATGTTGCCCACGTTGATTCACATGACTGAAAAACGTCAATTGCAACTTAACTGTCAAAGATGTGTTTGTTTTTTAGAATTCTTTTAAAACCAAGACAAAAACACTTAATACGTACCAGAACGAAAAGCAGATCGTGTTTAAACACCTACATTTCGGTGAATATCGAGTCATGTCAAAGGACGTCTGTGATGACGTGCCTTAGGATCATTGGAGTAATAGTTTTGAGACATGCCTTGTTTCTTTGTTTTGTCTCACTTCTTAGTATTTGCAACAACGTGTTTAGGTTTTTTTTTATTTTTTTGCCTTTTTATGCACTCTGAAAAGCAAGATATTAAACACAGAACCGACACAGACAGTAATTGCTCTACTAAAATCCTGAATCGTAATTTATATGTGAATAATAAGTGACTGATGCTCATCAAATGCTTGCCCTTTCTAAGTCAAATGGGACTACTACTCCCAAAGATGTATATATATCTAATCATTTACATTTAAATCAAAGAGCAGTCTTGCTTCTACAGTACAGTTAATTATAATTTTATAAAATAAGAACAAATGACAGAAATACCTTACAATAAAAAATATGATACCGTAATATAAATAATATAAATTTGAGCCTCTTTGTAGGATTGAATAAAATGTAGACAGGCACTAGAACCCCAGGGATTTCTGATCCCTAGTAGTTTTGGTTGGTCCTTCTAGTTTAGATTCAACGGTCCTATTTGAAAGAAAAAATATAGCGTTTTTAACAATTCTTCTAAAGGTTTTAGTTTTTGTTGGTGGCTAGAACTAAAGTATAATATACGCCATGACACCTAGTGGACCAACAGGTCATGTCTGTCCTGCCAGGCCTAACTAAACGTCTGACCGGAGCCATTTGTGCACTTTATAACATCAAATAGCGTACATAGTTTTATACAGTGATATGGTAGCAGGTAAAAGTTTCTAAACATCAGTTTGCGATGCATTCGGAGACCCCGAAGTAAGGTGGTGTGAACCTTGCGTTGTGTGTACAACAGCAATGTTGGCACACCTAAATCAAATGTTGCATACCTTTCATGCCTCGCGTTCATCATTTCCAGCATGAAGTTTAATTATATACCGTATTATTCGCTGCATAAATCGAGTTTCCTAACCAATTTTCGTTGCTTTATACAACGGCGCGACTATATGCGTTTTTTTTTATTTCTAATATTTATTGTCCTTAAATGTGCCACACGGTGGCCGTATCGAGATAAATGAAGACCAACAGAACAACCCCCGTACGGGTCTACTTGTCTGGCGGAGCGAAGCAACAACACATAAAAGAGAAGGCCTGCTCATGACGTCATCGCTAGTGGACTCCCGACCCGTACCAAGCGTCACACACGCTCAAACCTCTAGATACATAACTCTATGTTCAATAAAGATTAAAAAAAAAAAAAAAAACTGGCTAGGTGGCGCAAGCCGCCGCCCGATTCAAAGGGTTCAGCCTCAGCTATTCATTCGTCCATTCATCTCTCTAGTGATGACGTTTACGGCGGAAAGGCGCAGGCCTTGTCTTTCAGGCGGCATTGCCCGCCGATGATTCCGCCGACGGTCCGATAAGTGGCGGCATAAGTCCGCGTCTGAGGGGCCGTGCTGACCAATATAGGGCGGTTTCACGTGACGTAGTTCCGGTTCCAACTCTTGCCGGACTCCATGCTGATGAACTTTCGACCCGACGTCTTCTCTGCGCGGAGGCGGTGTTTTTGTTTTTTAGCTCGCTCGAGTTTTTTCGAGTTTTGATTAGTTGCGCCAGCTAGAGTAGTCGGAAGCATGTTGAAGCATCAGCTGGCACTCGATTTTCGTTCATACCGGCATTTGTTCGTATTTAAGACGAGCCGGTAATCAAGATGTCGACCCGTCGGTGGCCGAAATGGCCCCGGTAGGTGCTGCAGGAGAGGCCCCGAAAGAAGAAAACGGAGTAGGCATGTGTTTAGTCAGTCCAAATACACCCCAGGGCGCACTTACTGATTTCGGTCGTCGACGAAGCCACTCGCAATGCTTGACAGCTCTAACTCAGCGTTGGCGTGCAAACTAACGGGGAAAGTGACAGACGCTGTTCGTCAACACGGCGGCACGCGGCTTACTGGAAGTGAAAAGGCGTCTCGTGAAACCACCCTATAATGACGTGTGACTTACGCAAAGCTGTGACCCATGTACTAACCTTTTCGGCAAAGTCGCCGTCTATAAGAAGGTGCGACTTCTAAAATGGCGCGATTTAAAGACCGAGACTTACAGCGCTTAATATCACTTAAAAGATAATCAACATGCAGGCTACGAAGTGTACAGCGCGATCCTGAAGACTCCTTTAAAGTAACTGCGGAAATTTTACTTAGTACGGTATTGCGCTACGATTTACCACAGACGTGCTCGAACGCCGTGGAAGCTTCGCATCAAAATTTCAAAAACAACACGTCCCCAAATAAAAAAATAAAAAATGTTTTTCAATTTACGGGAGCTGTTTGTCATTTGCACACTCTCTGACTGGCGCAGCAACCGACAGATGGCGGCAGTGGCCCCGGCGGATTACGGCAGCTCAGCCGCCGCCCGGGCTCCCCAAGAAGCAGACGACATATAGCTGAAATTATTCGACGAACGGTCTGTGTTTCGGGTGGACAAAAAACAATCGCGTAGTAGGTGAAAATCTCGTTTCCCCTATACTTTTTTTTTTTCTTCCCCCGAGGATTGCGTTAATTTGGTGTTCTTAAGTTTTCCCCGATTTTTTTTTTTTTTTATAAAACGGTTTTAGAGGTTAATTTTTTTTTGTCTTTGTCGGCGTATACCGAAAATGCGTAACCTTAGTTGCGACGCACATAATCGAATGCTATGTACGCGATTTTGCGTTAGCGATGCCCGAGTACAGCGTCTTACACAAACATAAACGGCAATGTAAGCTACCCGTGTGTAAGCACCAGTTTCTTTAGTGCACTCTTAGTTAAGAACTCAAAGAGAGCTCAAGGAACTCTCACTCTCAAGAGAACCCATCTTCCAATCTTGGTCACTGATCAACTAGTCTATCGACATAAACATGAAAACAAACCAAAACGCAATGCAAGACAATTTTTTACGATTGCAATGTTTTGAACTACATGATGCACAATTGGAGAATCGCTGACTTGAAGGAAGTTTGGTACAGACATTTATAGTTCATTTAGAGTTGGGACCTTTCCATTGTGTCCCCTTCTGTCCAAAATGGCAACCGTCAAGGGGGCCAGTCGTACCCAATACTTTTAAATAAAGATGTATTAGCACAACGACAACCACAGCATTTCTAATGTTAGAGCCTTTGGTAGGACTCTGGCGCAAGACAATTCTGGCGCTCAAGTTATCGGGAAGAGTGCAGCGCAATGGGGAGAGATTTGCGGGACTGCATCAAAACGAGTCACGGGTCGCAAACGTCTCATGGGCTACGTGTTTGGAACATATCGAATCGTGAGATTCGAGATTCATTTCTTACTGTCCTCGGCGACGAACGTGAGCAGGACGCCTAGAAACGTGAAGCTGACTCCAAGAAGGACGAGTCCCGTAAGGACGACCACGATCATTTCGGAGGAACCCTGCTGAAATCTGCTGCAAAAAAAGAACAAACACACCCTAAAACAGGGCGTTTGTACACGTTTTAATTCCTAAATTTACGAGTCATTTTTGCCGCCTGTAAATGGTGAACTTGTGTGTTTTGTGAATGGTTTGGTAGCGGGCAATTGGGCAGCTCCAATCGGCATCTGTTATCTCCGCTGTAGGCATTAAATTTAACCATTGCAGTACCACCGCTATCCTTGGGTTTTGGACGTGCATCAGGCAGTAGCGATACACTACAGCCACGCCGATATAATCTTCATTCAGTTCAGAACAGAGCGCTTAGGTCGACAGCGCGAGCTTTCGCTTCGGGAGCTACGAGCTGCTCTGTTTACAAACGCTCAATGCATCGTGTGAATGAGACTGAAGAGTTAGGACAATAAGTGGAACATAAAAAAAAAAGAAGCGGATTGAGGAGATGAACGCTGTGCTTATTGACAGCTACCGTGAGGTCGGGACGAAAGGCTGCACGAAAAGGAGAAAAAATGACAGTTTACTGAAGTGGATCTCCTTTGCCCTCTATTATGTACTTTTATTTCTATTGACTAGTGATTAACCTCTGACTTTCGACCCTTCTGCCGTGAGCTTTTTAAGATTCTTCTTTCTGTTCTGTTCTACATTTGCTTCACTCCTAAAGGGGTACTGCGGCGTTTTATTCAAAGTCCCCGATTTGCCTGAAAAATTGCTAAACAGACCAACAAACAGCACTGAAATAGTAATTGAAATATTGGGCCAAAATAAGATTTTTTTTTTCTTTTTGCGAGGTTATTGAATTCGCAATATTGGTCCTCACCGGGCTTTTCAAACTGGAAGTCTCCATTGGCAATAATGAAAAAAATGACGTCAGCGGAAGGCAGGGGTCCGCCCTTTGGTCTATAGACTTTGTTCCCGACTAGTTACAAGCAATTTTATGATGCAGAATGACCGCTTGATAGCTCGCTTCAACACGTGCGCTGCAGCAGGAAATAAGCGCTTGGCATAGCTCATATTTTAGACCGCCTGCTCAAACTGCAAGCCTGCCTTCCTCTGACGTAACTGCACTGAAATGCGTGGGAATATTTTAATGTTGGTTTTGACATCATTTTCACTTGCCGATTTCACAATAAAGATTCTGAATTTCACGATATTAAATTGCGTACCGGATAAAGGTAAAAGCCTGTGATTCCGAAAATACGGGAGACGAATTTTCGCTCTGTGTAGTCACTGGCACTGCAGCTTAAAGTGCAACCTCGGTCAATATTTTTGAATTTAGGATTGCGATAGTTTTCTGCTAAAAGACTGTCCCTGAATTTCGAGGTGTGATTTGTTTTTCGATTTTGTATGTAGGTGTATACGTATATCACGGCTCAAAGGCTTGTTTTCGGGCGTCTACCGCAAAACCGAAACTATCTGCTCGTGGGATGGCAACACTGATCATCAACCGTATGGTCGTGACGTGACGTCATCGTGTTGCTGCGGTATGCGCAGTACAACCAATGTACCGCAGCTCCACCGCCAGGTGACGTCACGGGGGTGATGCGCCCCGTTTCCTCGAATAAAAGCCAACGTTACTTGATTACCTCAGTTGTGGAACTCCAGCGGAAGGTGGTACCCCCCCTCACTCATTTCAGTCCGCCTCCCGTTGTTCGAAGCGCCATCTAGATTTTCTTTTACGAACTGTGTGTTTCGTGGAGTACGGTGGAGCGCCATCTAGACGCTGCGCTTCGAAACGTACGTATTCCATAGAGTAAACTGCAGTTACCAAAGCAGCCGTCCGGCGTGTCGAGCGACGGGAGGCGAGTCGAGGTGAGTGAGGGGGGTACTGCTCCCTGCTTGCAGCGTCTATGAGCAGTTCCGTAGCTGAGCTAATCTAATAACGTTGCTAAAAGCTAAGCTGCTTGCCGCTTGAAAAAGAGGAGTGGGTCGCATCTTTAAAATCGGTTTTAGTGAAGTACGCGGCTTCGCTTTGACGTAATATTTTGGCTGCGATCATATTTCATACCGCTAAAGCGAAACCAGTTAAATATTTTGGTTTCACTTTCGAACGGAGTTGCCCTTTAAAGGGGTACGGAAACAAAAATTGAAATATTCAAATTTCGTTCGGAAATAGGTCGAGCATGACGGATAATAACCGCAAATGATAATCGAATCGCACGTTTGTATTTTGAACGACTGGCTATATTTTTTTTGTTCCAAACGGCGCACTCCAGCAAGTGCTCAAAGAGAAGCGAACGGAGAGCGCGATGTCATGGGATATCCGGCGCAAACAAAAACAGAAAGAAAAGATTCCCCGCCTTCGTGACGTAGAAATGCTGGCGTGGTTATGAGCCTTGCCGTCGGTGGCGTTGTCAGCGTTGTGGTGGTCTTAATAGACCCCTTTCGGAATTTTGGCAACACTGAAAAAAATTTAGCCGGAATAGTAAAACATCTAGCAACATTGGGTGATCGCCGCCATTACGCAGGGTTCGACCGGTCGGCGTGCAGCGTAGCCGCCGTAGCGTTTTGAGCTATGGTTTGTGCGGGTGTTTTCCCGATCACCTGTTGGTCTAATGATCTATCGACACTGCCACATATAAGTGACAGAGAGGTGGAGCAGTTCTACAGGAGCCGGTCAGGCACAAACCGGTGCATGGAAAGAAGCTACAACTTCTTCGTCGAAGCATACGTGGTCCCCGCATCGATAAGGGCTAACTACTCACGGAACGTACAGGCAAGTTCTTTTTTGTTTTGAAGTGATTTTTTTTAGTAACATTCCATAATTTTAATACAGTTAATCATAGTGATCGCGCTTTTAGCGTGCCCACTCCGAACGACCCGGTACGCTGCCCCCGTCGTGAGCTTGTCGTTCGGTGACAGCCGAGAACTTGCCTAGTTTCGTTTTTCGTACCCCTCCAATAAACTTACGACCGCGTACCAGTAACTGCAAAAGGTGCCTCACGAGTCACAACCTTGAGTGTTCAAGAAATCGCAATCGAAAATCGCACAGAAAAACTGAAAAGGTTGTACGGGTGGGTGGAGCAGCATTTTAAATTCCTTCCTCGGTCACCTTTTAAAGACCAAGAAATTGAGCGGTTTATGGCATTGCTCACAAAGCTACAGAGCAGACTTTCCAGAACCACTGATGTATTGGGTTTATTTCACGGCGTTTGTAAACGTACCACGTTTGTTTGAACCCACCCGAAATGCGACATTGAAAAAAAAAAAAAAAAAGTGTGCTGGAACTGATCTTTATTTGCACAGAAAATATGCACAGCTGTTTGAGTGTCAAACCGGTGTATAATTTTTTTTTTTATCCCATTCAGTGCAGGAAGTTTCTTCATCAAGGGTTCCTGATACCGAAGCAAGAAGAAGACCCAAGAACAACATACAATGTGTTCAGGAATAAAAACCGTTGAACAGAATAACAATTGTTGAACATGCTCTAAACAACAACTCTTTGGCTGCATTCTCACAAATTTCCAAACTGATTAGTAGCGTAACGTCCCTAAACGTTTAGCGGTACGGCCTTGGCGCTCTGTTCAGGCCACCACCCCAAAAGTTCCCACGATCGCAAGGCGGGTTCGAGGGATCTTCAGATTCGGTGTACACTGCATTCAGTCTTTACACCCCTCCACCCGACGTCTGTTTTCTGGAAAACTCTTTACCGGCGTGAGTAAAGGAAACGAACTGGCGGAAGAAGTAATCATGCATTTACACGCGCAACAAGTACCTAAAATGGCCTCGGTTGCAGTGAAGAAGCACTGAAGGAGGGAGCCGCTCGCGCATGCGAGCCGCGCACTGAACCGCGGCCGTACCTCTCTAGCTAAAGACGGGGCGCGACACACGGCCACACTACTACAACATATAATCGTTTGCGATGCTTCCGCGATAAGAGCGTTTTCTTGTCTAACCCGCGAAAGTTTTGTAAACAACACGAGGACTCGGTTTTTCTTTTTGAACACTTTAGAACTTGTCTGACACGTACTTTTTTTCCGTCTCCGTCAACGTGTCCATCCTGCGTAAACAAAGGTACACAGCCATGCGATGGCATATTGATGCGGCGCGCGCAGACTGGGACTCAAAAGTGTAAGCAGCACCGTTGTAGGCGGTAAGATGCACGCGGTTCTGGCGGGACCCCTGCGTGATGGCGGCGGAGCTAGTTGCAGTTGCGTGCAACAGGTGGCGCTCTACTCCGAAAGGGGATAGGATGGGCCGCACGGTGACTGCTTTTTTGGGGGGACCGAGGGCCCTGGGGGCACTGAAGTAACTGAAAACCCAACAAAGTCAGGAGAGGCACCCAGGGTTAAAAAGAGGAGAAAACGTAAGAACAGGTATAAAAAATCAGCACAATCAGACATTGGATATATTAACATGCAGGGTGGTAGAAATAGGTTAAAATGGGAAGAGGTAGAGGAGCAACTAAGAAAGGAGGATTTAATGGTGTATGGGTTTGTGGAAACACATCTCAGAGACATGGAGCAGCCACCTTGCAACCCTGACTATGTGTGGGAAGAATGCAACAGAATGGAGGGAACGAGGAAGGGAGGTGGAATTGGAGCATTTATTAAGAAGAATATGAACTTTCAAAGGATCAGAAAGGAGTGCGCCGAACATTTGTGGCTGAAAGGAAAAGTCGCTGGGAAATCAACAGTCCTTGGAGTGGTTTACTTATGGACAGGGACAGGTGCTAAAGAGGAAAACAGAAAAATGATTGATTGCATATCAAGAGACATTAGTGAACTAGGGGAAGGCTCCGAAATAATTATTATGGGAGACATGAATGCCCATATTGAGGGTCTGGATGGGTATACGGACTCAGCTGGAAGCATATTACTAGAACTGGTGGAAAAACATGACTTAGTTTTATGTAATACCAGTCAAAAGTGTGACGGGCACATAACTTGGGAAACTGGCAATCTGCATTCATCTATAGATTACGTACTCATGTCACACAAAATATATGGTAAGTTACAAGTAATGAAAATAGATGAAGAAGGTTCCAAAAGTCTTGGTAGTGATCACAAACGTATTAAGCTGAATTTTGCCAGAGAAGTAAATGCTGAAACTAGACAACATAATTCAAAGCAAACTTTCTGCAGCGACAAAGAGTTAATAGTTGTTGAAAGAATAGAGGCAGCAGTTTCAGGGCAACGGCATACAGATTGGACCTATGAGAGCCTAACTAGGCTTTTTTCTCTAGAACTAGACAAAGTTAAGAGTAAACGAAAGGGGAAGCAAGGACATAGACCAAAAAGTTGGTGGGACAAAGAAGTGAAGCAACCGATACAAAAACGTCAGGAAGCCTCTAGAGAACACAGGTATTCCAAGCGTAGTGGGGAGTCCGAAACGGAAGTAAAAAGAAAATGGGACAATTTTGTAACATGTCGCCGAGAGGCATCCAGTTTGATCAATGCGAAAATTCAGAGAAAGGGTGAGGAATGGATGAGTAATGTAAGTAAGAAAGATAGAAATGCTGCCAAGAAGTTTTGGGAGCACTTGAACTCACTCGGTGAAACAACGCAAGCTAGACAGAGGTTTATACTCTCGCATCAGGGAGATCAATTAGAGGGAGATGATGCGATACAATATATAGGAGCAGTGATGGAGGAGAAATTTCGGGAACGGGTACATGTGGAAGATAGGAGAACCGAAGGAAGTAGCAGTCCAGTTTGTGACATCGCGGATTTTGGACACAGAGAATGGGAAAAGGCGGAACGAAGAGTCCCTAGTGGCACGTCGACAGGCACAGATGGTATCCCTATCAAGCTGGTGAAGAATTTGGGTCCTAAATCTAAGGCAAAACTAAGGGAGGTAGTGAGTACCATGATAACAAAAGGAAATATTCCAGATGAATGGAGGCTTAGTAGGATGAGTATGATATATAAGGGAAAGGGAGATAAGTCTGATATTAGGAATTATCGTCCTATAACCGTGACACCGGTTATTTACAGGTTGGTAATGCAGATTATAAAGAACAGACCGGAGGAATGGGTAGATTGCGAGGGCATACTGGGCGAGTTACAGAACGGGTTTCGAAAACAAAGAAGGTTGGAGGACAACTTATTTTCTTTAACACAGTGTATAGAAATAGCGCAAAAAGAAAACAGACAGCTCTGGCTGGCATTTCTGGATATCAAGGGTGCCTATGACAATGTGAACCAAAGAAACCTGTGGGACATAATGGAGAACTTAAACCTAGATGAAGGACTAACAGCACTATTAAGGAACATTTACAAAGATAACAAGGTGATTATAACATGGGAAGGAAAGGCGACAGGGAAAATAGAGATAGGACGAGGCCTTAGGCAGGGGTGCCCGTTATCGCCTTTGCTGTTTATGTTGTATCTGAGAGGATTGGAGGATAGACTAGAGAAGAGTGGGCTTGGGTTCAACCTTTCTTACAGTAAGCTAGGCCAAAAAATTCAGCAATCCTTACCGGGATTGATGTATGCGGACGATATTGTACTAATGGCTAACAACAGGACAGAGTTGCAGGAATTAATGAGCATCTGTGGTAGGGAAGGAGAGGAATTAGGTTTAGAATTCAGTAGCGAAAAATCGGCAGTCATGATTTTTAACGAGGATGAAGTTGAGAGGCTGAAGATACAGAATATTACAGTTGAGAGAGCTAGTAAATACAAGTATCTAGGAGTATGGATATGTGATGGTGCAGAATATCTCAGAGACCATGAAAAGTATATAATAGGTAAGGGCAACAGAAATGCAGCTGTAATGAAAAATAGAGCACTTTGGAATTACAACAGGTATGAGGTGGTGAGAGAGATTTGGAAAGGGGTCATGGTGCCTGGCTTGACTTTTGGAAACGCAGTGCTATGCATGAAATCCGAAGTGCATGCGAAACTAGAAATAAAACAGCGCGGAGTAGGTAGACTGGCTTTGGGGGCGCATTGCAAAACGCCAAACCAGGGAGTACAAGGAGACATGGGATGGGCATCATTTGAGAGCAGGGAAGCGGTGAGCAAGGTAGAATTTGAGGATAGGTTGAGGCTAATGGATGGGGAGCAATGGGCACGAAAGGTTTTCAGCTATTTATACATGAGGAGTGTAGACACAAAGTGGAGACAGCGCACTAGGAAATTAAGAGGAAGGTTTTTGGGCTATAGCGAAGATACGGAAGAGCAAGTCTCAGTTAAGAAGAAAGTTAAGGCCACAGAAAGAGATCGGTGGCTAGAGGGAATGCAGACAAAGACTGCTCTGGAAAGCTATAGATTAAACAAAAGAGTTATTGCCAAAGAAAGCATTTATGACAATTCTAGGGGAAGCTCATTGCTGTTTGAGGCAAGAACGGGTGTTCTGCGAACCAGAACATACAGAGTGAAGTACCAGGAAATTGATACAGTGTGCACTGCTTGTGGAGAGGAGGACGAGACGGCTGAGCACTTGATACTCTACTGTAAAGGGCTTCACCCTATGCCTACCGAAGACAAGATAGATTTAATAAAGTCATTGGGTTTTAGAGACAGCGAAGGGAGAGTGGATTTCAAGACTGTAGAGATTACCAAGCAAAGATTAAGTGAATGGTGGCAGAAATCGAGAGAAATCTAGGTATTTTCTTAATCACTGATGGCAAGGGGGTTTCATAGCCTCACTTTCTTTGCACTGCGGAGTGAATATAGATTTCACATTTAAATATTCTAAGCTTAAATGGTAAAACAAAATGGCTAGGTGGCGTAAGCTACCGCCCGATCCAAAGGGCTCAGCCGTATTCATCCATCCATCCATCCATCCATCGGTCTATAGCGTCAACGCATTACAACCCAGCCGTTCGAAGTACCCGTTGGGTGACGAGCGTGTGGCTGGCTCAAGGAGCACATAGCTTCCACTACACTGTCAGCTTAGGGCTGAACAGGGTGGAGAAAGCAACTTTGTTCGAGTTTTGAACGACGGGCTTATCTTCTAGGGGGAGAATGGCTGTATCCGGGTGCACAAACGACGGTCCGCGAAAGAGGGGAGTCCCTCCTTGCCGTCTCCTTGAACTGTTTGGTACAATGCGCGGGAGGAAAGCTAAAGAAAATGTGGAACTTCCAAAGAGCGGCACTGCTCCGATGGAACTTGCTACGTCATGACTACGTAGCAAGTTCCCCAACATTGCTATATTACCTCCCAAATAGGCTCCACATGCATCCACCAGGTGCACATTGAAATATCGTTTAATTAGCTTTAAAATTAGTTTGATTGAGCCTTTCAACGAAAGACTGGTATCTTTGAGGTTATGCTGCAACATGCAACATATTTAAGCTAAAAAATGGGCGCTGAAATTTCGTTTCCCTACCCCTTTAAAGGGGCGATGTGCCAATTTTTGTATTTTGCGCAAATATCACTTAGAAGGAACTCTTGAATATTAATGACCTATGAAACACGCGTTTGTTTTCACCACACGCAATAGAAGTCACAGGAAAACTTAAAAGAGAAACGAGCAGCGTTCGCCTCCTCAACTCGCAGCCAGAAAAAGCGGGGTCTACAGCCCATTATATGGAGACAATGTTAGTCATTGCCTCTTGCTGGGGTTGGCAAAGCACACGCCACACGCCGAGTTCCAGACATTACACATTTTTGAAAACCGGAGTCGACGGACGAAGAAGGGGACAACACACAAAACGTCTCAAACGCAGCTACTAAATTGTATTTGAACAGTCGTTTCCAACGACTGTTCAAATAAAATTTAGTAGCTGCGTTTGAGACGTTTTGAGTGTTGTCCCCTTCTTCGTCCGTCGTCTCCGGTTTTCAAAAATGTGTAACATCAACCAGCTCGCCTGCCTACTTACTTTATCTTCCAGACGTTGCTATTGTGCGGATATTGTCGTCATTGTAGCGAATGGACACGGGCCATTGCCTGAATGCTTGTCGAGTTATTGATTATCACGAGCCCAAATCGAGTGTTCAGGCAGTGCTAGGGTTCAATCTATGAGGCGCATTTAAATATTGTCACTGGGGGATGCTGCGATTCACCAGCTACGTCATCATGTTTTGCGAAGAAAAGATTGAAGGAAAACGCTCGCTGTTGTCCTTGAAATGACACCGCAACAAAGGATTTTCTTTGTCAGTGGCGCTCCACTAGTGCCAGCTCGTATAAAGTGAAAAACATTCCAAGCGAATATCATTGCACGGCCCCTTTAATCTAGCATAACTTTCATTACACCCTTATTCATTTGCTTTTCGAAACCAGAGTCTAGAAAATGCTGCGTTACCGACGCTCTCTTTCAATCGCTAGACGTCAAACTTCAAGTAAGGTTACAAGAGGACGCTTAAGCTTCGCCTTTAAGAATGGAGAGAGATAGCTAAACATAGAAACACCCGCTCGATCCTAAGCGCGTCTGTCTCGCAGCCGGTGGATCGTGGGTTCGAATCCCCTCCTCCGACTAAAATTCTTCAAACTATTTCTTTGAGAAAATTAATTACTTTAGAAAAAGTGAAACCATTCGAATTACGCGACGTCCTTTAATTCGCATTACATGTCACGCTTTAATAACTTTAATTCTTCGCGTGACGTCACGTATACCACGTGAGCGCTGTGGGTTGTTTGAAATTCCCGGGCTAGGTCATGTGACTGTGAAGACATGACCCTATTGACCAATCCTAGATTTTTCTGTCCCGCCGACGCCGGCTTCTCTGCGACAGGAGCTCATTAAAGCTGTCGCTTTAAAATACTAGCCGTGTCATGGCGCTGCAGGTTCACTCTAAGGTGCAACCCTCCATATCATGACGCGCGCGCTACAAGAATTTTGATGATATCCGCTTCCGAGATTAGAACAAAGAAATGAGTGCTTACACGAGTGTTTGTAGGCCAGCAGCGTTTAGAGAATCCCTGAAAGAAGTATGATATCGCCGATTAAAAATCAATCTCGGGACAAGATTTTAGGCGAGGTTCCCGGGAACTCTTCACCACATAGGATTCATTGAAGCAAGCAAAATATGAGTTAAGTCTTCAGCTGAGCTTATAGTTCCATGCACGTTATCTTATGGTTTTCTGGGTATATTTTTCTTATTTATTTTATTCGTTTGTTGTATTAGTTGCATGCTAGCAGTCAAGTTTCAAAAGTGTGTAAATGCAGCCTGTTGGACGCCAGGCCCTGCTTACAAGCACTCCCTTGCTTTCGTGTTCCGGGTATTGTACAGCGGAAATGTGTGCAATAAAAACCATTATGGATTGATCGGTAAAGATTATCTCTTCGCTTGTTGATCATCGTTGCCTACCAGGATGCTTTCTGAACCTGAGCAGTAGATCTCTTCTGCGAAATATCTGACACTGCCCGTGCGTCAACAGCCCAGTGACTCAGCATTTCGCCCATCACATGATAAGCTACGGAACGCTGAACAGTCGGGCTGTTATTCCGTGTCTCTCTTGTTGCGGCCTCTTCTCGTTTGGTGGAAGCTATACAGGGTATCCTAATACGTTTTTTTTTTAATGTTTTCTAAAACGTGAGTGTCGTCGAGGCGCGATGTTTCGGTAGCTACAACTTCGTAACCAAATATAAATCAACTTGGTCGGAACTAGTTTTTATTTCGATGTATTTATTACAATACATAAATTTCCGTCTACCCTCACGGGACAGTAGAAGCTTTTCAACGTTTTATCCATCTTGGATGTTCCATATACCACCCCTTTGTCGCGGAATTAAATGACCCTCAATAAGAAACAGTGCGGTCATATGCTTTAGGTTTTTACCTTGTTTGTTTGGGAATGGATGTTTATTGCCTAAATATGGCAAGATTCTCTTGTGCGTTTCAGCAATCTAGTGCTGTTCTTC
This sequence comes from Ixodes scapularis, assembly GCF_016920785.2. NCBI lineage: Eukaryota > Metazoa > Arthropoda > Arachnida > Ixodida > Ixodidae > Ixodes > Ixodes scapularis. The sequence continues at coordinate 109,710,746 of NW_024609881.1, forward strand.
TTACTATATAATGTGCACCACTGTGTAGACTGAGAAGTCGTCTGTGGGCACAATAAATTAATGAATCTGGTCGTGACGTCATTGATGAAAACCATGAGAGGGCGCCACCGACACATATATTGGCGCTAATAGGGAGCGTTCACTAGCGGGCCATAGCCCAGACCGTCGGTGTTGAGCGCGAGCTGACGACGATCTTCCACAGTGCTTTTTGCAAGGTGGCATTCCACATGATCAAGACTGCCTGTCTTAGCAGCCTTAAAGCGTGAGCTCGTTCCGAGCATGCGCTGTGAAATGCGGCCTCAGATATGACTTCCGTTCGATATAGCTTCTTGTTGAGGCTACCTTTTCGACACACAGCGTTCGTTACACACTGGAACTGCCGCGATTCGCGATCAGAGCGACACAAGAAGAGATTATAATACGGCTCAAAGTTGACAAAATATTTTAATCCTAAAAAATAAGGCAAAGCCTAAAAACAAAATGTAGGAAAAAAATTGGTAATAACCGTTTTAAGTGTTTGCGCTCATCCAATACCAAATAGAAGACATGGTCTGCGCGTATGACGTCACCGTTAGTGGGTCGCCGACCCGCCCCCAAGCGGCGAACACGCCGAAGCTCGCCGAGAGACGCCGTAAAGCGGCAGACGCGTCCGTCTTGGCGTCGCCGCATGCTAACCTCCCGCTCGTTTTGAGACGCTGCAAAACGTTTTGGCGGCGACGCCGACGCAAGCTTGCCGGCGCTGCGTGCATACCCTATGCGGGGCACGAGTTCATTTCCTTCCTGGGGGGCTAAGCTCGGCGGGGCGAGATCGAGGCGAGTTCTCCGCCAAACTCGCCGACCGCCGCGATTGGTCGGCGCCGTGCATGACGACACGAGCCGACACTCCCTAGATCGTGACGTTAAATGGAGGGTTTGAGGCGGTCGGGGAGTTGCATATTCGGAACTCGCGGCGAGATGCGGTGACGTCATTGTGACGTGGCAGAAGCCGCCGCGGATGGGAAAAGCTTGCCGGCTCCGACCTAGGCGAGCTTGGGCGAGTTGGGCGCGTTGGGCGCGAGATCAGGGAGAAGCGTCCAAAATGGCAGCGTTTTCGTTCGTGTTTTGCCGTCGGCATAGGTATTTAATCCACGCCAATGTGTTGGACATGGACGACGTCCATTTTCAACAACACTATCGCCTCTCGAAAGACGTGCTAAGGTGGCTGTGCGATGAACTGCGTGGCGAACCGGGCTTGAGGCGATGGAGCGTTGAATAGACCGTCGTCCCCGTCGTGAATCCCACATACAAATTCTACAAAGTGAATCATAGAAACAAATCTGTTTTTACGGCAATCTGCAACCAGGAACGCAATTTACCATTACCTACAGGCGTTTACAATTATTTTGATGGGTTGCTGCGCTGCGTAGATGCAAGATAAAGGCACTTGATAAAATTCAAACTAAAACAGATGATAGAAGAAAAGCAATACATGAATGGCGCAGACTAACAACTGTGTAATTTCTTTCTCATCTTTCTTCTTCCACACCGTATTTTGACAAACAAATTGGCCGTTAGTTGTTTATACAGCAGGAGAACATGCCAGAACATTGCGACATTGTCACCTACTGTAGATAAGCAATTTAGCCAGTGCAGAATGACAGCTAGCCTAGGGTCTTTAACGTGCACCACGTATTAGTGATACACGACCGCATGCCGGTACGATGCTCATCAACATCGAAAAGGGCAGGGGTGGGGTGAATCCACGATCCTGGGTTCTGCAGCGCGAGCTTTCGCTCCACGTGCACCCTATTCTGAAAAAAAAAAAAATATTGTGGCTGTGTGGTGGTGGGGGGGGAAAGATGAGAAAGAAATTACACAGTTGTTAGTCTGCGCCATTCCTGTATGTTGTTTTTCGTCTATACTCTGCTTTAGTTTATATCTTTATCAAGAGCGTTTTTCTTGCATCTACGTGGCGCAGCAAACCATCACAATGTCTACAGTCGGTTGCAAACTAAGAAAAAACCGGCAATGCCTCTCAGAGGAAAATGTAATCCTACACCGAGAAACGCCATCCAATCGTTTTCATGACGTCACGATTCCGTGAACCAATCGCGATTCTTTTGAAAAAAAAAGAAAAGCTCAACATGGCTGCTGGCCTTAGCAACGCGACGCTAGTTTCTCGTGACAATTATTCTGGTTTTATGCAGCGTGTTTTACGTGCCCGAGGTTACGCCACGAAATCTTAATGGTATCGGCTTGCATTTGCAGCAGTTTTTGCGCGACAACGTGAGAATCCAGCGACGCTATCGCCAACGAAAATTTCGAAGCGGGCGCGAGGCTTAGCACTTCTGAGAGGTGAGATGCTACGCCGGACGTCGTCTGCTTCGTTAGATTTTTGTCGCCTCTGCCCCACGTTGCTACTCAACATAGTACCGGCACCGCTGCTTCAATTCGCTGTGGTTTCCGCTGGTTGAGCTGAGATTGCCGTGCTTATCAGTCGCAGGTGAGATCTGGATAGCTAGGTTCGACATTGTACATGTACCTTTTTTTAGTACACGGAAGTGACGTCATCACGTCTGATTGGTTGGAAACAAAAGTGACGTAATTTCCCTAGAAAAATGTGGGCGGAGTCGGCAAAACTGGGCGGAGTCGGCTACCGGACGTGACAACAAAATGACGTTTCGTTTTGTACCGTGTACGTTTCAAAAGGTACTTGCTCGGAACTAGGTGTCATTGGCAGCATGTGTTCGGCGGCGAGGCGTCGCCGTCTCGTCAATTCGTCTTTTTCTTTAATAGAGCTTTTTTTTCCGCCAGAAAGGCTGTATCGGGAACACCGCGATGCATTCGAGCTCCCGGAGGAGATCTTTTGGAAGCAATACCGCCTGCCCAAGATCGTGGTGCGGTGGTTGTGCGACGAACTTCGCGAGGAACCGGAGGTGGGGGGAGTGCGTACCTCGTGGACGGTCATGACTGTGGAGCTTCAAGTGTTGTGTGCACTGCGCTTCTACGGCACGGGGAGCTTCCAAGGCATGGTGGCGAGCGACGAACACGTAGCGCGGGACCAAAAGACAGTCAGCGTTGCGGTCCGCGCCGTGTCCGTCGCTATCGTGCGTTGTCTCGGGGTCCAGCGACGCCGAGCGAGAGGTTCGACGCGGAGAAGGGCTTCAGGCTGCTCGGCAGGATACCCGGCGTCATCGGTTGCGTGGACGGGACCATGGTCTCCATCGTCGGCCCGTCCAAGAACGACCCCACCGTCACGAAGGCGGCGTACTGGTGCCGCAAGTACTTCTACGCCCTCAACGTGATGGTGGTAAGTACACTCATGTTACGTTGTCAAAACGCGCCCCAAATCTCTAGAAAAAAAAAACGTATTGCCGATACGGTTTAAGTATGCCGTTTTATGACTGCGGGCTGTGGGGTCTCACGACTGCGCGAGCGTGTGCTCTACGTAGCATGTGAGCCGTGAGACGCTTCTCCCAAAAATAATGCTTGTCTGTTAAAACGTGCAAGCTTCCGTAAAAGAAAACAAAAAAACAACAACATTATTTTTGTTTTAAGGTATTTAGTTGTACCTTGCACCCAGGAAGGTGTGTTGACATGCATGTGGCAGACAAAATAACTTAAAAGGTTCTGAAATTGCGACTGCTTTGTGAACCATAAGTACAATCTACTACTTGTGGATTCAGGTAATTACATGTCAATATCTCTCTCACTTTCAAATGTGTGACGCCGACTGCCGGATAATGTGCATCGACCCACGGTATCCCGGGTCGGTGCACGACTTCTTCGTGTGGCAATTTTCCTGGCTCCGAAACCAACTCGAGCAAGGGCAGCTGCCACGCGACGGCCGGTTCCTGCTTGGTGAGCATACTAAATTCATTCCTTACGCACACGGTGGCTCCCACTGCTTGAAAGCCACAGTACCACACGTACTGTGCTTGTTGTGAGGCACACAGACACAGTTGCTGGAACTCCTTGAAGTGAGACAACACCCAAAGTTTCGCCATTAATCTCTTTTTATGTCCACATAACTCTCACACTCAGCAGGCTAGGAAAGCCACACTACACCAATCTTACAACAGTGATAGACTACGCAAGGCATGCGACCGCAGTGCGAGTCGCTGTCCGGTTCGGCCCACTCACTGTTACTGTCTGCCTGTGCCCTCTTGCTGGTTGGTTTTTGCATGAAGTTGGAGCTCTTTCACTGATCCCTGGGGGCTCGCCTGGTCGCTTTGACGGTCGTCAGTTTGTACGGAATGGGATCAATTCCTCCTTGGCCACTTGGGGCTCGCCAAATCTGTCCTCGGGTCGTCTCTGTCCCACACACTAGATTCTTTTCCCTGACCCTTCTTCTTCGGTCTGCCTATATAGCTCCTCCTATTAGACCCTCCGTGTTCCAACAGGACCTGACTCCTTTCCAATCTAACCACCCCCTCTCTTTTCCCCATCTCCAACTCCACCGAGGATTAGGAAAAAGGTTCGTCGAACTGTCGCCTTATCCCCTTGCTTGCCAAAGACAAGGCCAGCGTGTTCTGCTCTGCCCATGCCTAAGGTCACGGCCACACTCCCAAAAACAACAGAGCTTTTATCTGTCGGATGCAAGGGCCTAATATTGCACTTGCATACAACACAGCACCCCTGAGGAATCGTGCACACATCCCATACAACCCACCAGGAAAACACATAGTTACATGAAGTAACAGGGAGTTTGCAGGCAAGCTGGTGCTAATTAATTATAATGTAAACTGATACTGTAGTGCAGAAATATTAACAAAATTTTAAAGCACACTTAAGTTACATTATAATTGACATAGTTGCACACAGCTGTTTTTGCTGTTTTCTTGCCTTTTATTTTAAAAAGTAAAGAATGTAATATGTTCCATCCTCTACATGTGCAGGTGACAGCGGCTACCCCTTGGAGCCTTGGCTCATCACCCCTGTCCCCGGGAACCACGCGACCTCCACCGCTTGCGGCCGGTTTAATAAGGCGCATTCCTCGATCAGGTCTGTTGTGGAGCGCTGCATCGGGCTGTTGAAAAACAGATTCCGGTGTCTGCAATTTCACCGGGCTCTGTATTACCACCCTTCAACAGCCACCGCCATTATTTCGGCATGTGCAGTGCTCCACAACATCTGCCTTGCATCGAGCGAGCCAGAACCGGAGTCAGACTCCGACCCTGAAGAGTCAGAGTTGGAGTCTGAGCCGAGCTCGGACGTTTCTGAGCCGAGCTCGGAGATGTCAGCGTCGGCTCCCGAGAGGCTGGCTCCTGCCGGCCCTCCGGTCGGCCTTCCGGTCGGCCTCTCGGACAGGGGGAAGGCTCTGAGGCAGCGCCTTGTCGCCCTGTTCGGAACCCGCCGCAGACGTGCCCGTGCGGAGCGCCACACGCAAGGGGTCCGCCGCCACGACGGTAGTCCCGACCACCAGGGACACCGTCGGGAAGCCCCTCAGCGCCCTCGCTGCGGTGGTGCCCAGCACGGACGCCGCCAGCCACAGGGAACCTCTCGCCACCACGACTGAGGTCCTCACCACCGAGGACCCCGTCACATCCTTGCCCTCAGTGAAGCCCTCCCCGTGGAAGCCGTAAAGTGCACACTTCGCTTCCTGCTCCACAGTCATGGCCGTCCACAAGCTACATACTCTCTTCAGCTCCTACACCTTGTGAAGTTCGTCGCACAGCCAGCGTGCTGCCTCCGGATACGTGTCGAGTGCATCGCGGTGAAATCGATACAGCCTTTTTTTTATTTTTATGAGCAGAAGGCACGAGACGCAGTCGACAGTGACAGAAAAGGTTCGGAGGTTTAGTTGCCAGACCAACAGGTCATCTGGATTGCCCCTGCAAAGAACTCAGAAGTAATTTAGACTACCTCTAGAAAGAAATGCTTGCTTTTGCAGAGATTGCTTTCTTAGTTGCCGATTGAACCAGGGATGTTGTTGTCATGGACATTGTTTCATTTTACAAATGCTTCAAAGCGTCTTGCCTTCTGCTCCATTTTATTATCTCTTTTATGGTACTTCATCAAAGTTAGGTGATTGTGTTATCTCAAGACAGTGCACGTGTAGTTTGTTTTGAAAATTGCTTGATTTCTTAAAGAAAAACCTGTGACTTCATGAATAAAAGTGTGATAACATGGAATGTAATATTTCATTCTTGGAAGTAAAACTGAGCATCGACTGGAACCATGTAAGCAAATGGACAATCTTAAGTATATATCACAGATATCTTGTTGAACACTCTGGTCTTATTTGAGCACAATAGTTAAATTTCGAAAGGAAAATATATATATATATATTCTCTGACTAGCATACCACCATATAAACACTGGACCACTTTGAAAGAATTATCACAGATGTTGCGCCAAACATTCTTATTTGAGCACAGCAATAGCAAGTTCTCGAAAGATAAAAAAATTGTTTCTGACTAAAGCAGCCGTCACTCGCGCGCTCCCCGTTGGTTCCGCCGACCCCTCCGCTGCCCCCGGCACACCCAATATTGGCACAACTTTCTCTCCAATTAATTCTTAAATGTATTGCAAAAGGGTACAAAAAAGAGGTTTGTTTTAACAACGCCCAAAAGGTTTTGATTGTTTTTCAATACTTTTACCTGTACTAGAACAGGTGCGACGGCCAGCGACGCACAGGATTGGTTGCCGTTCCTTCGCTAAACGCAGGAACTGCTCCCCGCGTCGTAGTAAATCCTACCCCGTATCCCGCGCGTAGGGACGCCTCAGGGAATGCGTAGCTACTTCCGCTCGTCGGTGGTTGGCTCCGGACGTCGCTGAAACGGGTGACGGGTGTCAAGTTTGCGATGACGCAGCGGCGTCAAAGTGGGCAGAGCCGCCACGTGAGTGTTGCTAGGATACGCTCCTCCTTTGCATTACGTCACTTCCATGTACCTTTTCTCAAATGTCCAACCTAGCGATCCTGTATACCGGGAATCCCAGCGTTGGAAGACGGTACGTTAGACAGTATCTTGGACAGAAAATGAATTGGGAAGACGGTACATTGGACATGACTTTCTTTCTTTACTAAACAGCTATTTCGTTGACAAAGACGTATTCTAACTTATTTAAATGTCCTGAATGAATTAAATAAATATTGTAGTAGTTTAAGACACGTTTCTTGGAGGAAGAAAAAGCAACGTTGCTAGCGAACTACTTTCTCGACGGCGGAGGCACTTCAGATGGGCGCAATGCGCTTGTGGGTGGAGCTAAAAGATTGTTCTCAGGTTGCATCCGACTATAGTCAACTAGCCCAAATCCAAGCAATGTTTGTATAATTAGCATCCCTGTGGTTACCTATTCTTATTTGTCGTTTACGATTTAAATTAAAAAAAAATTGGGCTGTATGTATGTTGATACTGCCTAAAACTTGGTCTGCCTCAACGGTTAAGATTTTCCCAGCTGTAGATGAGAAATTTAGCGATGCAGTTCCGCACAACCGCTAGCCTGGGGTCTTTAACGTCCATCCCGCAGTAGTGTTACACGACTGCACGCCGGTACGATGCTCATCAACATCGAAACGGGCAGGGGTGGGGATTCAATCCAGCATCCTGGGTTCTGCAACGGACCTTTCGCTCGACGTGCTCCGAGCTGGTGTGCGCTAGCCCAGCCGGCCACCGATCCCCCATTTAAATAAAATAAAAACCCTTCACTGCGGAGCGTAGGGAAAAATCTGAGCTACGCTGGGGAACTCGCCACCGCCGCCGGGGGGGTCGGAAATGTAAGAGGGGAGTGGGAAACTCGCCGGGGCGGAGACAAAAGAAGCTCCTCCCCTCCCTCGTGACGTGGCATCGGATAGATTCCCGCCGGAGGCGAGCTTAGCCCCCCTGCACAGGAGTTGGGACTGGACGTCAAAACGCCGAGCTGTTATTGGCTGACTGAAAACAAAGAGTGGATAGAGCTCGACGCATCTAGCATTGAGGTCTACCCACTATTCTTTCAAGCAAGCGGAGAGCAAGAAGCAGACGACTTGCTGTCCGCACAGTGATGACGTGTGAGGGGGGGGGGGGGAGGGGGGGGCGTTGTTTCTTGGGTGGCATTGGCTCACCCAGGCTCCGGGACATCAGGAAAAGGCTGGGCTGATGACGGAGACAAGTCTTTTTCGGGCGGCGGTTTCGGGCTGACTGTTCCAGAGGACAAGTCAGGTATCTTGCTGGAAGTCATCCACAGCACTCGGCCACAATAGACCTGGACGCAGCGACATGTTATTCGTACGGAAACACGGTGACGTGGTGAGAGAAAACAGACGTACAGTTGTCATCGATGTTCACGGCAGCGCTTTTCGAAAAATGCCGTTTGCGGCACCTTGCTCTCAGTTTCGCGTCACCAGGCACAGGCTCGTAAAATGTGGACGGAGAGATCTATGCAATTGCCCGCACTGGACGACAACGTTGAAGACACTAATTCCAAACAAGTGAGTGCATCTTTGAACCCTCAACTAAAGCGTACCGTCAAACGAGAGTCCTCAAAAGAGGTGTTTGTAAATAGTCGCGCAACAAAAATGGTAGACCTCAAGCGAAGAGGGCGAACATCGTGAAGGCCGAAGCGAAAAGCATGCAAACACCCGATAAATCACGTTATGCAAGAGAGGCGACATCGGCAATAGAGGAAGCCACCGAGGAAAGTGAAGAGGGATGGAGTCTCATGACAAAGAAAAGACAGACCGAGGAGGCTAAATGTCCGCGACGAGACATGGCGCCGCAGAAGGAGCAAGGTTTCAATGACTTCACCTTCACCCTACGGCACAAAGAAAACGTATTGTTGGCCGACGTTTCATATAGACTGCTCAGGACAGGAATCGGGATCACGACGGGTAGCTGAGACTGCCAGAAAGGCCTGAGCTTCTGTACTCGTCAAGAGAGCAACACGATTCTTGTCAAGGTTTGAACGGAGGCCGCTGTTCTGCTCGGATTTCCAAGGAACTAGTTCTGATTTACTTGTACATCCCAATAGACGAAACCACGCAGGTGAAGGGTGTCGTGTACGTTTTAGACGGAACCGACACGAATAAGGACATCTTCGAAGCACTCAAAAGGCACACTATTTGCGCCGTTAGAAAGATAGGAGGGAGAAGGCGGACGGCGGTCATTACTTTCGGCGGCACCAAGCCTCAGGTGGATCGCCTACCACTGCGCTATAATCGAGGCTCACCCCTTAAAACCCAAGGCACTATTGTGCAGGGCGTGCCACGGATACGGTCACAAATCAATCAGACGTTGACTCTATGAGATGCCAAAAATGTGACCAGCAACACGAAATAGACAAAGAATGCGATCAAGCGGAACCGCAATGCCGCTTCTGCGAGGCAAACGCCTTGCCACGGAATCGAGCTGCCCGAGACTAAGGACTGTCAAACAGCGAGGGCAAAAAAAAAAAAAAAAAAAAAAAGAGAAGAAGACGACGCTGCGAAAGACGTCGGCGGATCTAAAGGACAGAAGAAGGGAAAAGAGACTGATGATCACCAGAAGACTAAGTAGGCGGCATGCCATGGAATCTCTACGAGTCCCCAGTAGCGTTACGCCACTCCAGCCTAACGTACAGAGTATGCATGCGTAAAAATAATAGAAGTAGCAAGACTATCCCAACGCCACCGAGCAGCATGCAGAGCGAAAAGAAGACTCGAGCACTGGTCTCAAACATGAAGGAAGCCTTAAGTAACCGAAACACAACGCCTGAGGCCAAAAACAAACGAGAAGGAAGCTTTCGTCAGACATGCATCCCTGATCAGCCTGTAGGCTAAAAAACAGGGAACACAGTGCTGTCAGCAGCAGCAACAATAACGGCAACACCTTCCCATGCAATCCTGGGTGCAGCAAATACATTCTTTGATGCAGAAAATGTCGCAACCCTTTATGCAACAAGTACAAAACATAATGCAATAGCAGCAGTAACACAAACAATAGCTCTTACAACCCTCCATTAACATGATGCAGGAGATGATGACGAAGGTGGTCACACGGTTCAAACACGGACAATAACTCCGTCCCAAAATCACGAAAAAGAATCAGCTTATTTCGTCTATAGGCCGACAGGCGGAGCGGCTCTGTTTACCAACACGGCCGGGAGGCCGCGCATGCGCGGTAGCTATGTGGGCAAAAGCAGCCCGGCTCTCCGTGTTTTCGCCATTGCGCTCTATGGCGTGCGCTCGTTGTTGACGTTGCAGGGACGCTTGTATCCTTATTTGTGCGTCGTATTTCCTCACAACGTATGTGGTATGCTATGCCCGACTATTTGAGCTCGTTGCCTGAGCCTGAACGGCAGCGGTATCGAAACAAACTGTGCGTGGACGAGGATCCGTACTACGAGCTACGAGGATCCGTACACCGTATAAACAAGACCTGCTGGACTTCCGACGTAAAGTTGCTGCCACCGACGTCGATGGCTCACGTCGTCGTTTATTTAGCTTATTCGCCAAGCCAGTTCACGGCCGACACGGTGCAGGCGTACACGTCTCTCGTGGTCTACGATTACTTCGAGTTGGTTTCCGCACTGCCGGCGGGATCAGCAGACTGTGGGTCTACGGAAGTGTGTTTATTAATTTAATAAATACACACAGCGTCTTCAAGTCAAGGTATGATATTTTCCCTGCCCTCATGACCACAAGGCATGACAAGCAGTAACACTTTGTCCGTTCTGCAGTCTTGGCGGTAACAGGTAACAAGTAACGGCGTTGTTGGTAAAGCGTTACTTTTTTCCGTAACGTAGTAACCCACTCGTTGCGTTTTCGACACAGTAACGGGTAACGTACTTATTGCGCCCTTACCCACGCGCACTATTCCAAGTAACGTAGTTATGTCACTATTCCAAGTAACGTAGTTATGTCACTCGTTACTACTTCCTAAGTCTTAAAGAAATTACACTTCAATTTTTTACGTGTTTTAGGCGTCAAGCCATGATTTTCTGTGCGTTTTTTCTCGTATTTAGGTGAAACCGTAAAAAGAGATAAAGTAATTATGTTCAGTTTCTGCATGAACATAATGTTTCTTGATATATTACCTGTATCGTCAAAACCGTAAAATGTGTCAAATCATAATTTAAAAAAAGTAACGCAGTATCAGAAGTAACGTGCGTTACTTTTTATCGGTAGCGGTAACGAGTTCCTTTTATTTTTAGGTAACGTAGCTCAGTAACGCGTACCTTTTATTTGCAAGTAACCAATAACGTATTTCGTTACTTTTTTTCGGTAACGCCTACAGCACTGCCGTTTTGTCGCCGTTCCCCTTCTGCTGGGTAGCACGGGCGTAACGAGCCTCCGACGAGCGCTTGGCCGGTGCTTTGTGCGCGAACACCATGGGAACCAAATCCGGGTGGTCTCGATCAGACAACGGTTTCCCTGCACATAAGCAAGCCTCGGGACGGAGATTGAAATGAAAGCCGCACTTGCCTTCAAGAAAGTGTTTGCCGCACAAACGGTCGTTCGCGCAAGGCGACCATACTTTTCGATCCACGGATATTATCCACCTTCTATGCCTTTCAGAGTCTGCCGGGAACTTGTGGAAACTGACTCTGCTGCTTTTCTTGTACATTTTGGCGCAATTAGCGGCAACACAGCTTCGCGGCATGCTGAAATGCTATGACGCCCATGCGAAACGTGCGCGCTTTTGCCCACACCCCCCGGCTCCGGCGCGATCGCAGCGCCGCCGCAGCTCCGTGACGTCAAGCCCGCGTGTCGGTCTATATGTACAGACGACAGGGGCATGGGCAAAAAGCCAACACATGTTGGCTTGACTGGGCCCCACCCCCGTTTTCTTGACAGAGGCGGATCAGCAAATTGTAAGACAATGTTGACAAATTGTAAGACAAATTGTAAGACAACGAAGCTTGAATCCTGCAGTAAAATTGCTACGGGCTCTCACCCAACATGAGAGCGCTCAATCGACGCTTTGCGAGTTAAGTCGGGCCGATGACACTTTTAATGGAAGAACTGGACGGAACCGGACGTAAGATTCGGAGCACATGGGGTACCACACCCCGACGATTGAGTACAAACCAGTGTTGGAGGTAACGCGTTACTAGTAACGACGTTACTGGTAACGCGTTACATTTTTCGCTAACGCAGTAACGTACTCGTTAGTATTCTGAATGACTAACGAGTAAAGTATTTCCGCTACTTTTTTACGGTATCGGCTGTCAAATTTCGTTACTCGTTACTCGTTACTTTTGACCAAAACTGGTAAAATCCTGCACGAGCTTATCGCTGCACGGAACCAGCATCCGTCACAGTAAAGTTAAAAAAAAACAAAAAAATCACTTCTTGAAGGCGAAAATAACCTTCGGCTACCAGCTAATTCCGTTCATCCACCTTTTTCTTTTTTTTTCATAGTGTCACCACCCACAAGGCTTGAACGAACGACTGCGTTACAGCCTCCTCCCCTCCCTCCTCTCCCCCCCCCCTGCTTTGTGCAGCAGAAGTGGACAGCGGGGGCGGGGGGGGGGGGGGGGGGGGGGCTCTTGGAGAGACACCCGTTTACAACAGTGGACAACTAGTGGCGAAGCGATTTGCTCCTTTCTCAAGTTTCAAAAAAAAAAAAAAAACACCCTTTGTGGAATATTTTTACCCTCGCTCTCCCCCTCGCTGCCTAAAAGTTCCTGACCCACTTTTGTACAAAGAAGAATTTTTCGCTTATTAGTCATTAATACCCTAAAGTCATGATAAAAAAAAATATAAAAAAAAATTTAAACCTGGAAAGAAAAGTTACAAACACGAAATCTTTTTTTTTTCACAGAAAAACTAAGAGCTACTGACGAAAGTAATCCCTGGAGAGGGGGAACAAGAGGGACAAAGGACAAACATAAATCTCCAAACACAGCTAGGTGACTGGTGAGCGACCGAAAAAATCCGCCTGGTCCGGGTATCGAACCCGGGACCTCTGCATTACAAGTGGAGCGCTCTACTAACTGAGCTAACCAGGGGCTAGACGTCAGTAGAGCAAACGGGTTTTATCAGCTGCCACCAGTCGAACACCAACAAGGGTGAAGCTTGCAATTTAAAGTTATATTTATAATGCAATTAAATGCAAAGGTGCAAGCGAGCTGGGCAAGAATGACGTCATTCTTGTCCAGCTCGCTTGCACTTTTGCATTTAATTTCATTATAAATATAAGAGCTACTGCTGATAAGAGGCAGCAAGTGATTATAGCCAGTGTGCTGGTAACCGGTGTCCTGTTTCAGATAGTGAAGTAAATCAGCCTCTGGTAATAGTATGAACCGGACTGTTACTATAACCGGCGTACAGATTAGGGGTATTGGTTGGCGGGTTGTGTTCCAGCAGTCCTCGTTCGCATGCTGTAGTTTATAAAAGCCAATTGACTAACATCTCCGACTCATTCTGCGCGTGAGATGGGCATGAATAACGAAAGTCCGTTGCCATGGCCAGCAGGTCTGAATGAAATGTATCAACTAAAGGAAACAAATCAGGTAATTTATAGTTTCAATGCCTAATCTGCATGCCGAAAGTTAAGCTGCTTCGCGCATCAAAACACTATGAAACCACTCTGTAAATTTTATCTTTATCCAAGCTTGTTAAGGAGGCTTAACTTACATCTCTGCCAAACATATGTACTCGAACGTAAAAGTAACGTAAAAGTAACGTTCGTTATTTCTGAAAAGTAACGGTAACGGTATATCGTTACGTTTGTAAAAGAGTAATGTAGCTCGATAACGCGTTACTTTTTACCAAACTAACGAGTAACGCTATTTCGTTACTTTTTTTCGGTAACGGGCACAACACTGGTACAAACCCATGGGTAGGCGGATCGCAGGAACGACGCCGCAGGCCGTAGCCAAAGGGCAAGCGGCAGTTTATATAAGGGAGATAATACCGCAACGTCAGCCGGGTATGCTGGAATGATGCAATGACGACCGCGGGGTGGTAGCAATAGAAATGAAGTTAGGGAAGACGACAATGGTAATAGCTTCAGTTTACAAACGCACTGTATGTGCAAAATGCATACAAGACCGCGGATGAATTGAAGCCCTCAGGAGGGAAACAGAATGCGATCCCTTGGTTATCGGAGAAGTTCAACGCGTCTGACATGATGTGGAGTAAAGAACGACATGCATCTAATCAACCAGACAGACCGTACCTCGAGAGTGGCCTTCGACGCAAGGCAGGAAGATCGGACACTAGATATGACATGGGTAAATCAACACTTCAGGGGTGACTAGGCAATAAAGATCAATTTCTGGAGAATCGATCATCTGCCTATTCACATCATAGCAGAACCCAAAGGCCTAAAGAGCACCAAAATAAAAATCAAAAGGATAGTTTGGCACTGGCACAGAGAAAACAGGCCCTCAAACAGACCTGACAAGCGGTATAATTACAGCATCTGAGAAAGTCACAGAGAGGATCAGGGTCACAGAGAACAGCCCGATAACGGACACGCACCCACTGAACTTCTGGGAGTCGAGAACAAAAACCCTGGAACGGTACAGAAACGAGGGAAGAAGAAAGAAGCTAAGATGTAGACTCAACCGCGCCTCAGCCAAGCCAAGATGGTACGCCACTGTACTGGACAAGCGACATTTGCAAAAACACTGCAATGGCTTCAATCGTACTACTGGACTATACAGGGCGTGGATAACTTTCCAGGTGATGCATGCAAAAAATAATATTACCGTGGCGCAAAACATCGCACTAGCGATGGGAATAACAAAAGAGGAGGTGGTAATTGAGGCTGGCAACAGAACTTTCCCGCAGCCGTCAAAGGTGCCAGGGGAGGAGTCATATGATCCTGAGTAATGGTGAGACCAGATGTAAAACTCCTGATAACAGTCCTCCTGATAACAGAACCCCCTGGTAGCAGTCGGTGAGACCATATGCAAAAACATGAGGCATGCTACGTCGGACAACGAAGAGGTAAGCAGACCCCGCAAGAAGATCGCTGTTGTATCATACATCCACGGGATCACGCACAAGCTAAAAGAGATAGCTCCACAGAACGACGTTCAAGTTGTGTGTTCCGCTCCTAATAAATCTCACTCAATGCGCAGCAGAGTAAAGATGAAAACATAAAAAAAAGAATCTTGCAGCACTGCCCACCAGTCACAGTATGTGCCATGTGCAACAGAGGTGATATACAAAATCCTTCTCTCCTGGGAAAAGTGTAACATCGGTTAAACTGGCCGATGCATAAACGAAAGAGCTCGTGAACATGGAGCGTCTTTGAGCGGAATGGAAGCAGGTAACTTGGCTTTCTATTGCAAAAACTGCCAGTGTAGTGCAGCCTTTGAGAACATCACGATCCTAGCTAGACACCGTAAACCTCAGTCCTCCAAGGTGCTCGAGGTGCTTGCCATTGAGGACCACGCCGAAGACTGTTTCAGCGCACCGTCTACTTGTATACACCACTCAGAAAAATTATTTCTCTAGTGTGCCCCACCCAACGTACGGGCATCATGAGCTGGAGTGTGACAGTGTAGGCGAAATGTTTTTCTTTTTACTTTCTAAAAAAAAGTTTCTTTGTATATGTTTTTTATACTTCTGTTAAAAATGCTTTTGCTGGAGGACGCCACAGCATAAGGAAGAAGTTTTCACTAAAACTCGTTGGTATTTAGCCGTCTTGTCTAATCTCTTCTGTTTTCTCTCTACGCTTCTTCTCGAAGTTCAGGCTGTTTTTCCAATCATTTTATGATCCAGATGGAGAGACCTCCAAACAAGGGAATGAACTAAATGACTCCTTCACCATGGGAGAGATAATTGCAGCCATTCCGGAGTGCAAGACCAAAAGCTGATCAGGCCCATATGGGGGTACGTACCAGAAGATCAAAAACCTCCTTGAAGCACAGGCGGAGGAACTCCTTGAGAAAACAAACACAGTGTGGGAAACTGTTTGTCTGCCCAGCGGGTGGACAATATCCAGGGTTGTCCAATACAGAATCCTGGCAAACCGTCAACGTCGTTAAGAAATATAAGGCCCATCTTATTGACATCCAATATCTGCAAGCTAGCCTAAAGGATGGTACTGGCCAGGATACAGAGAGTCCTGGAAGAGAACGGCATATACCACTACAGTCAGACTGGCTTCAGGGACCATTCGGAGATACAAGACAGCCTCCTGATGTTTTATAAACACGTTTTAAAAAGACCGAGCAGAGCGGACCCGAGAATAGTCATCGACATCGATGTGAAAAAAGAATTCGATTCTGTATCTCGTGCCGCGGTGCTGACGAATGCCGAAAAACAAGGGATTCAAGGTAAGTCTCTCTGCTTCATCGGGGCCTTCCTGAAGTATAGGAAGTTCAGGCTCAAGTTTGGGAGCACCAAGAGTGCTGCAATGCCGAACATTATCGGAATGCCACAAGGTGCAATCTATCGCCGACCCTTATCAATGTTGCCATGGCGGACATTCCCCCAAGACTGGAGAAAAAAACCTGGACTCGGATTTATAGTGTACGCAGATGACGTCATAATCTGGACAAAGAAAGGCTACGTAGGGCAACAAAAAAAAAAAAAAAACGCTGCAGCGCGCCTTGAACACGATTGAGTACTACATTCCAGAAGCAGGCGCCCGAAAAGACAAAATACATCAATGTCGGCAATAAGAAGACCAGAATTGATGCGGAGGAAACAAACGTCAAGTTTAAGCTGGGATAGGAGCAGCGCGCCGAAATCAGAACCATATGCAATTTAAGACTGCTCAACAATTAGAAAGGAGCCAGTCATAAATGCAGAAGGTTCGCCGAGCATGGAAGAGCGCCTGACAGAGAATAAGAAAAGTCGCCACCAAGAAGTGGGGCACGAACCAAAAGGTCACCAAAACGCTGGTCAAGGCCCTCCTGGGGTCAAATGTGCTGTACCCTACAATTACACTGGGTTACCCAAGACTCAACGAACGAAAATCGAGTTTTAATACATGATGACCAAGGTACAAGACCTCCGCGCCCGCTCAAGGAACAACCAGCTCGAGGACGGAGTCGAAGCAAACAAACAAGCTTAGGTGGAATGGCTCAAGACAACGGAGGCAGGGAAGAATATCCCGTGGTACATAGGATACGACACGGAACAGGTGCCTCCACCTAGACGAAAGGCAAATGACGAAGAGATATTACAACTAACACAGTTTGCACCAACGGCGAATGTCGTGAGCAAGTAGCCTATAGTCTACCCTTTTCGATCCAAGTAAAGCGGTAAGGTACCACAGATCTTGCAGAAAACACTGTGGTGAGCAACGTCCGACTTTGGCAAGCGTCGGTGCGGCGCATGCGAATCACCCTTGCTGGGAACTTTCCCCAGCACCAAACGCGTCACTACTTGTTTAAACAGCGTTGGCTACAAGTAACTTCATCAATTATTTTCTGCACACCGCTACATTTGTCTATGCTGGACTATGGGTTGCCTTCTGAGCATGTACCGTGGCTCGCTTCTACAAAATATTCTACGCCACGCGTGCGTGGCGTAGAATATAATTTGGAGAGCAAAATAAATTGGAAGCCACATTACCTGTTATCTGATTTTTAAGTGTTGCGACATCGGGGAGGTAAAGTCGGTCCTGCGAATGTCTATTGCTTCATTTCAGCTGACGTCCCACCCCGGCCGAAGCTATGATCGAATGAAGCCACTCGGGCAGCGACAAAGGTGAGTTGGTATACGGCGCACGTCGTTGTTGTGGGTTTGCTATCACCGGTAAAACCAATCGCGTACAGAAGAAAAGCGCAGGATCATGGAGAATTCCCTGTGCGTGGTTAGTTTCACCGGATATAGCAAGTGCACAAATGCGACGAGCGCCATGACAATCCAGTTTTGAAGCTGCTTGAATTGGCTCCGCGCCGTAGTGTCGGCTGCGATCGTACTTAGAGTAGAACTAAATGTATATTATAATTTAAACCACGGGACACGGAGAAATTAAAAGAACAGACAAGACGACACAACCTTATCGTGTTTCTCAATTTCACAGGGTTAAGAATGTGGTGTTTCCTAATCAGTTCGCCAGAATACATTCGCTCCTTGAAGTCTATGTATTTTTTACCATTATTATTATTATTATTTTTTTTTTTTTTTTTTGTGGAGCACTTCTCTTTTTTCATAAAGTCGGCTGTGCAGTCGTCATCTGCTTGTCCTTCACCGCTTTGAAACAACGCCCAATTTGTAAAAAAAAATGTAGTAAAAACGACGCAATTATTTCTGGTCTCACTTTAAGCCCACACGCAGCCGATGATACGTGTTGATGGGAACAAATAAAAGGCGGGAAATGCGCTAGTTCAGGAGTTTTTCCTCTACATGCTTGGTTCAGCGATGACAGAAAACATACACTTGACGAGCACCATGACGTTGCAGTTTCGACGTTGTATGATTGCCGCCATCGGCTCGTGGCGTCGGCTCCGCCGTGACTTACGGTGAGGTATTCATGCCGTTTAGCTGGCGCACACAACGTTCAAAGGTACGAGAAGCTTTGAGCGTAAGATCTACATTTCGCGAAAGTAAAGCACAAACTAAGTTCCTCCCATAACTCTACGCTTTGCGAGACTCTTTAGAAGCAATAGTGCCGACTGTGCGAAAGGAATCTGGCGAACGCTTACCGTCAGCAGAGCACGCAGCTGCGGGCGTCCGCGAAGGTTCCGTATAGCACTGCGTCGTGCTCTAAACAGAAAATTCCAAGGACAAATTACATATGTGGTTACGACTCAGGGCATCAAAAAGCCGATTAATCTATTACATCTGCGGAACAACGCAAACAAATAACTATTCTGCTTTTAGAGGGCCCGACCCATCTGCAGGTCCTTAGCTGTTTGGGGACTTGAGCCGTCTGTAGGTCTAATAGAGGATACGGCCTTAATCGGGTACCGAAAATAAGGTAATGTTAATCCCGAATTAATGAATTCATTTACTAATAGTTAATAGAATAGCGGGTCATCCGAACGGCTTGCATTCGAATCCCGTCTTTAAATACTGCTACCATGGACTGCCGCACTCGAGCATAAAGCCGAAGGTGCTCTGTCTACAATCAGCGGAGCTGATTTCCATTGACAACGTGACGCTACTTACGTGGATCGGTCGTCGAACGAGAGTGCTCGGAGGATGGGGCAAGCTCCGGTGGCCCGAGCAGCACGAGGAGCTAATAAGCGTTCGAACGCTTCTTCGTCGTCCTTTGAAGTGTCCGGGGAGCTAGTGGAAACCGTGAAATAAATTTTGATGTGATTTAGTCTAGAGAACACGTGCATCACGTTTACGTACAAATCAAAGTGCTACAAACTCAAAATACGACAGGCCCATTCACACGGGAGCGTTCGTTTACGTTTTATTACGTTATTTTATGGGTCACCAGGACACTCGTGTTTCCTGTGTAGTTCTTTGCCTGGAAAAAAGCCCTCGTGGGGCCGTCGGCGCACCACTCGTGGCGACCGCTTTAGGGCTCTATGTTAACAGGGTTCAACATCATCATCATTATCCGATGGGATTAGCATCGTCTGTTTCGGCGTGGTTTGGGCGGTTTGTGCTCGGCGTTCGGTATGGTCAGCTACAGGAAATAAATAATACACTCGTAAGAAATACATACGTCTGTAACTTGTTAATTACAAAGACGAACACACCTCTGAGCATCTAAGTTTAATAGTATGTGTTGATGCATTGTCATATCGCAGGACATTTCATATACGTCACTTGAGCAAACGCCATCTTTTTACTTGAAAAACAAACCAAAAAACACTGCGATCAAATGCAAGCTATTGCAACGAAAGCAAGTAATATCGAAATCTTCAGAACTGCCAATTCGGAGAATGGGCGATTAGTAAAAAAGGTTAAAGATCGCAGGAGCTTCCTCGCTAAAAATTGCTGTGATTATTCGGTGAGCCAGGGCTGAAACAATTTCCCCTAGGCCCTACACGCGCCGTATACCTTTCGTTATGATTTTCAGAAATTCAGACTTTCAAAGGAAGCTAGAAAAATGAAAAAAATTGTACTCAAAGCTATGTGGAGCGCAAGTTCGTCTGCTTTTTTTTTGCAGGGGTTGTGGTGACGTCAGAACGCCGAGATGAGAGTGGATAGACCTAAAAGCAAGCTGCCTTGAGGTCTACCCACTGTTCTTTATTCAGAACCAATCAGAGCTAGGCATTCTGACGTCACCACAACCCCTGCTAAAAGAAGCAGACGAACTTGCGTTGCGCATATCGTAAAATCGTTGATTAGTATACTTGGGAGTTGTGTGAATATTTATACAGCGTGTAGTCGGTCAGCCATTTCAAAGTTGCGACGAGTGACTCGCTGTAGATGAGCAATTTAGCCAATGCAGTATAACCGCTAGCTCTATAGGTCTTTAACGTGCACCCCGCAGTAGTGATACACAACCGCAGGCCGGTACGATGCTAATCCAGATCGAAACGGGCAGGGGTGGGGATTGAACCCAGGTTCCCTGGTTGATTAGTACAAAGCGTAAACATCGCAAGAGCTTCCTGGCTAAAAGTTTGTGATCATGCGGTTACCTGGGGCAAAAACAAATTCCCCAAGGCCCAACATGCGACGCATAGATTTCGCATCGATTCTCAGACACTCCAACGTTCAAATATAGCTAAGAGAATGCGAAAATTGCGTGCTAAATGTCTTATCGATCCTCTAACACATCCGGAAACCCAAGCACCGCTAAGGCGATATTAATAATGCTGTCGCACAGGTGCTAATATCCAAAGCGATCTTGCACAGAAAGGGTATAAAGTATCATTCTTTCAGATCTTCACGTTATACCTACGTCAGAAAGCACGAAGAAGCCCTAAATCGTCGGCAAGCTGCGGCACATCACGACTCCGCGCACCGAACAAACTCGCATCCACCAGCTCTGGTCGCTGCCGTCTTACAGATGACATCACGGCTCTTGAGAGGTCACGTGACGAGTCGCCACTCGGTTGCTACGGAAACCGAGCCAGCTCAGCTCGTTGCTATGGTACCGCGTGTGACCAATCGCGGTGAGAGGCGGCACAGGGAAAAGCGTGGCGCTACTCTGGCAGCTACGCTGCCATATCGAGTGGCTCTAGGCGATACTACGGTTACGACACAGTCACCGGTAGAACTCAAACTCAAACTCTTTATTTCTCTCCGTTTAAAGAGGGGAGACAGAGAAAAAAGCAACTCAGATCTTGCTTGTCGAGCCTCTGCCTCCCCACAGAGGCGAAAAAGGACACCACGTACATACACGTCTTTTTTTTTTTTTTCACCATCACACTTATAGCACAAAAATAAACAACATTAGATGGGGGAGGGGGAAGGCGGGAAAGTAATCTATGTAGCCTAGGTTACAAATTCCAGGGGCACTCTCTCACAAACTGTTCTGTCGCGGAAACCACCGACGACATGGAAACACGGAAGCCAGAAGAGACGAGCAGAAATCGCGAAGAGACCTGTTCCGGCCAGTTCAGTGTTTTCCCGCTAGGTGCCGTTCGTTTTGCTGGAGTCGCGAATAACGTGGCAGTTCGTCTCAAGAGATTAGGGAGTTTTAGAATAGCGCACGCCAAAGCTTTCGTACGCAAAGAATAGCGTCGTCGCCACTGCGCATGCTCCGAACGCCAACCAGGTTTTGCGCTTTGCGTGCGCAATTTTAAGCCGCGCTATTTCTCGGAAATTGCGTGCGTACGCAAAGAGTCTTTGCGCTTCTCCAAGGAGGATTCGTGATGAGAAGTTGGCTAAAGCCAAGACGAGCACAGTTAAAAAAAAAAAATGGCGGCTTCCAGGATTATGTCGGCGGCTGCTTTGGCGGCGTCGTGAGTGCGACGTCGGCGGAATCCTCCCGAATGCAATTTTCAATACGGGACGACATTGTACTCGGTTTGGCAGCGATCACCGGCAACTTGATGCTTGTGACGCGCGAACATTTCACGGCGAAGGAACGATGTGCGAAGGTCAGTACACGAGACCTCTCTTGCCGAGGCGACGCAAGCGGACACGATCGGTCAACCGCTCGCGTCGCGTTCTCATGTTTAAACAAATTAAAATGCTACTCTCGACCAAAAAACTCGTTTTCTTCTAAAGTTACATCATTTCGTGCGTGAAATAAAAGTTTTAGTGTATCTTGGTGGCGTCGAAAGCGGGAGATGCTTGGGCTTTTGCGTCGCGGCGGAAAAACGCTATTTTAAAACTCTCCTGCGTCGCGTGCGCTAATACAAGCG
The DNA here is from genome assembly GCF_016920785.2 of Ixodes scapularis. Classification (NCBI taxonomy): domain Eukaryota; kingdom Metazoa; phylum Arthropoda; class Arachnida; order Ixodida; family Ixodidae; genus Ixodes; species Ixodes scapularis. Next base: position 109,732,817 of record NW_024609881.1, read on the forward strand.
CTAAATTTAGCGCTAGCGTGCGCTAAAATTGCGTACATTATTCTAGAACTCCCTATTAACGCGCCACGGAAGCTTCACGTGTTTTTTTTTTACCATTTCTGCAAACACTCCTTCGGGCTCGCTCATATTCCCGCTCCTTGAACTTTTGACAGAACTACAGGAACTCTGCGATGAAGTTCGGGTTGGGGAAGTTCCCTAAGACCACGTGGCCATCAAAGCAATTCTTCACGGAGTGCGCGCCAACACTGGAGCCAGCGCAGTGAAGGCGCCATTTAAAAACTTCCTGTATTGTTTGCGTGTTGCACAAAGTTGTTGTCCTAATAGCATGACGTAACCTATAGAGTCACTGATTAAGCTGCGCTAGAGAGTAGTGACAACTGAGCCATCTTGGTACTTAAAAAAAAGGTTACTAGTTATCGAAAGCTTTATCAGAAATCACAGTAAACTGTTTTCGTATCCTGAAAATGTTACACCCTTTCGCGACCGAGAAAAAATAATATCGCCTTTGCTTTCTGACACCACGCATCGAAAGCTCTGTAAGTTGCGATTTCAAGTAGCAACTATCGCCAGGTAGCCCGCTCTACAATAAGTACCAAAATGGAGTGACTGCACTCTAAGTGTGGCTTATGGCTCTGGCATGAGCCAATGTGAATCATCCATCAAGGTTGCGGCTGTTTCAAACTCCAACTGCCTACAACTCGCGGTAATAATTTCACTACGGTGAGCTTGTTCAGTGAACCAGGACATGGTTGCGGGGTAGGGGGTCCCTTGAAGGGAACGTATGAACTGTCCTTTCACTGCTGCGATGACGGGAAGCAACTGGTTGTAGCTTGTCATGGTGGCGGAGCACAAGGTAGGCTTCGATCCAGGCAACGTGACCTGAGAGGGCTGGCTGACACTCTGTACGATTCCATAAGGGGGTTCCTTCTTTATTGCCGACCGTATTAGCTCGGTGACCTGAAAAACACCGGTAGAGCAAATATGCCAGTCATGCCGTTATAAGCGGAAACACAAGGAAAGTTGCTCTATGGCTACAACGCGACAAGGACAGCTCCGAGACAAAGCCTCACACGCTTGCATTTGAGCATGAAAGGTCGTCCCGGTTGACTGACGTTAGTTACATAATTACCATAAAAACGTAAAAAAACGCCAACAAGATTAACAACTGAAATTATTAATTCATAAATTAATCTTGGGTTAAACTTTTTCTAACTGCGTATTACTAATTGGGGTGGAAAAGAACTAGCAGATGAGGGTATACAGGAAGTTAGAAACGTAATACAGTCGGGCAGGCTTCGACGGTGGTTCGAGGTATATTCGCCTTTGAGCCAAAAGCGAACTTATGTTTTATATAATATATTGTTGAATCATATCTCCACAATGTTTTGCAATAACGAGAAAATGAGTTCCGCCGTTCCTTCAAAGGCGAAAGAACGGGAGGGATTATTTGGTCTTCGGCATTGAGGTGAGACTTACAGTGCACCCCAAACTTAACGCCGGCACTGGGTTCGCAAACATTGAGCTCGCTTCGGCTACTTGCTGTTAAATTTGTCACCAAAACGGTTGGGGTGCCTTCTCAGGGTGGAATAGAAGTCGGAAAACCAAACATTCTTCCAATAGCTCTATCGGCCACCGCAGGGACTGTCAGAAACGGCAAATGCAGTGGCGGCGTTAATTGAGGCGCACTGTACATTATCAGTTCAATAGGTAAATCCTAATTAGTTTGCCTAAATAAAACGATAAAAAAAAAACACAGCGGATATTTTGACAGCAGCAAGAAATGAGAGTTTTCAGGTAATTCCCTCAATCTGGAAGCGATCGTTACTCCTTGACTGAAATTCGATACCACCGGAAAAGTGGTAGCTCTAAAGATTTTCTTTCTTTTAGGACGAAGACAGTATGTTGTTCAATAGACACTTTCCAAAAAAAAAAAGTGCGCGTGATCAAGAACCTGCAGTATCAATTACCTGTATCCTGCATTGTGTGGACACGTAGTCTGATCCTGCGTAGAACACAAGGGCTACGTAAGCGTTCAGCGTGAACTTGGCTCAGCTCCTATCGGATGCCAGTGGCGCTTTGGCGTATGGTGAGGATTTGGTTCCAATCACACGCTTATTGCCCACGCAATGTCCATCGCAAATCTTGCTTGAAGGAGTTTTAAGAAAGGTATATTCGGAGGGTTATTTATCGCAAAAGAAAAAAGCATAATACGTACGTGATGATATCCTCCTGCATTTTTGTTTTTGTCGGGACGGCGCCATCTCAGAGATGATTCTACACGTGACTGGTGTAGTAGTTTAGTACAAAAAACATTCTGGGATATAGTTTGATTTTGTTCGCGTTTCTCTTAAGTTCTCAAATGAGAGGTCGTTCTTGTTTTTTCTTTTTTTTTAGTCTGTAAAGGAAAAGCAAGACGTCGAAAGCATTACATCTACATGTAGTCGGGGAACAATTATAAAGACAAAACGGTAGCTGGGATTTACCACAGACTCCGTGGAAACTCCCCTTTAGCACCAATTGTTGAACAGGCTTGACTGGTCCTGCTTACGAGGGATTCATGTAAGCGTTCGCTTCTAAGTAAACTGCCGTAAGTACCTTTATAATATAGGTGTTTAATCGGTTCTGTTTGTTGGGAAACTCAAAAGCAGTAAAGTATGTCACCATGCTATAAATCGTGACACCTTTAGAGCCAGCTGAAATGCAGCCAGCCAGACAGCTAGAAGAAGTTGAAATCGTTGCTTTTTTGTTTGGCTCTTATTATTTGCATTTCCCGCTTACAGAAATGCATATTTGTTGTATCGAATAAACGTCTCTGTATAGGAATTATTTTAAGACATATACAAGGTGTTTAATTTCACTTCGAACAGACTAAAAAAACAAAAAAGGCTGAGAGTTAAACCAGACCTATCTTCTCCATATCCTTACCATGCTCGGCGGAAATTAGATGAGCGGATAATCATCGTCGTAAGTTGACTAATTAACTAAGATCCGCTAATGACCTTCTAAATTACTGGCTTGCTTCAAACCTGTTTATCAACAAACTCGTGGTGATAGACTGAACTGAAGCGAAATAGATAAAAAAACACGCATTAGACGGACAAAACGTGTCCGTTCTCTGATGGTTACAAAGTACTTCTCTCAATTGCTTGATCTCTGAAAATTTGAATCCAAATAAAACTTTGACCCGTGTAATATGTGCATTCAATCGGCATCAGTTCAGTTAAAGTACATAGGGTTGTTAGCTGATGTTCCCATTGAAAAAAAAATCCTACATTATTGGCCCATATGGCGAATATATGCCTTTATATGTTTATTGGACACAATCGTATAGATTGTTTTATGGAAATGTCAGTAAGAAAAATTGCTGACAAAAAAATGCCTTTTGGTAAAATTCGAGCATCGGCCCGAATTTGACCTTGCGTTGTGTTTAGAGCTTCACTTCGTAATAAGGTCGAGTATAACCTTGTGTTGTCGCGCACAACAGCAATGTTGGCGCTGCTAAACAGAATCGTATGTTGCGTAGCTTACAGGTTTCCCGCATGATATCGAGCGCGAGATTCGTAACGCTCTCGGCTCGACCGCTTTGTCTCTGGAAAGCTATAGTCCAACATACTTCACCGACAATTTAAGAAACACAGGGCGTTGCCTGTCCCAAGCATCATATCATCATGGCTCCGCATCTATTAGAATTGTAGCATTAGGAGATAAGGATGCGGAAGAGCCAATCACGAGGCGAGAAGCGTGAGCAAGCCATGCCCTGTATACCTTGATCTGCCGGCGACTATGGGGAGAGCAAGTCGTCTGCTTCTTGCTCAAGGGTTGTGGTGACGTCAGAACGAGGCCGGGCTGTGATTGGCTCTGATTGAAAGGATAGTGGGTAGACCTCCATTCAAGGTGCCTTGAGGCCTGCCCACTATTTTGTTTTTTCGATCAGTCAATAAAAGCTCCGCGTTTTGACATCCTCGCAACTTCTGTCCTAGAAGCAGACGAACTTGCGGTACGCATATGAGTTCGACCGAGGTCATTTGTGCATTCCTTTGATATCGGTTAACATACAAAGCGTTGTTAACTGATACCTCGGTCAGTATAACTTTACCACGAGCCATTTCGTGTCGTTACTGACAGATAATGCCTCGTGGTAACGTTCGAGCGCACCGGCTCAACTTGTGCTATGCATTCGGAACTCTTTTCCGGAATGAGCATATGGTGCGATCGTTGTGTTGTGAGTATACAACAGCTATATGTTGGGACACCTTAACAAAATCGAATGTTGCATGTCGGCCGTGCCCTCGTGCATCGTTCCGAGCATGGGGTTACCGCCCTCGTGGCGATTTCCATCACGTGCTTCCAAACCTATGCTTTCACGCCTTTTTGTCTTTGGAGCGCCGCTGCGAATATCTCGTTCGCTCGAGAAAGCTGGTGAGCCAAGTGGCCGTGTCAGCTTTTTTTTTTCTGACCGCTAGGGTCCGTTGTTTTCACAGAAGTCGCCAATACTGAGACTCACTATGAAGTAAACCAGGGTATACAAGAGCGAGTCCCTTGCTCTCGCGTTCACACTGCCTGCGCTCGGGCTTATTGTCGCAGTACCCTGTTTTTCGTACCGCACGAATGAACCACTCGTCGTAGATAGTCGGAACTCCGCGCAAACGTAAGATAAATGACCTAGTTTAAGTTGACGACATTATGATAAAATTGGTCAAACCAAGAAATTATATTTCGGGCGCCTGCAACCTTTAGTTTCGTAAACAAAAAACAAGCGCGCAAACAATTTTTTTTATTAATATAATATTTACGGGCGTTTAGAATACCATTTCTCGGTTTGGCCAAGGTCTTATACGTTTGCATTCTATCTCAGCCGATAGCGTCGCATTCAAACGGAGTTTGAGCATTCTGCGATCGCTAGTTTTCTTACATGGGTCGAAAAGCAGTTTCGTTTCTATTGGGCCCTAGATATTTCAAGGCTCACGTAAATCATACACTATTTTTCGTGTAAGAGTTCTGGAAAGCTAATTTGTAATCTCTAGCAGTGTTACCTTATAGAGCATCTATATAGTGCGTCCCACATACTCATAAGCCGCCACAAAGCACATAAAAGAAGCGATGTGTGTGGCTTCACAAAATGTTGCCAACGACGTGCTAAAAGCCGCACTAAGAAATGACAGCTTCATCTCTAACGCTGTCCGATGAAATACAGCATCAAGAAGACGTAGAACACGAAGCCAACGCGAAAGGTTAACGAGCTCTTAGGAACTTACTTTCCGAGACAATGAGAGGACCTAGACGTGAAAGCGAATCAGAAGGTATTATTTCCGAAACTTGGACGATATTCTTGTTAAACAGGCGGCTCGGCAGGTGGCATCTGAGAGTGCGTGGCTTGCCCACTTACAAGGGCAATGTGCGCCCGCTTCAAAGCCGGCCTGAGAGCTAAGCGGGAAGTTTACACCCAGCAAGCGTTATGCAGACAAGTATGACGGCTGGTTTCAACATATTTCGTTTCAGTGTGATAAACTGTCTTAGAACCGCTTCTAACCTCTTGAGACGAGAGATCACACTGGCGCCATCTTTCGGGCAGCACCCGAAATACTTGCACTCTGCGCATCTTTTACTCATCATTTCTTCCCGATAGGCTTAAAGTAAATTTCGCAATTTTATAAGGCGATCATTTGTCCTACTCAGCGCGTAGATTTGATTTGGCAACTACAGAAAAAGAGAGAGAGAGAGAGAGAGAAACAAAAGAAGAAATAAACAAACAAAAACAGCTGGCATCTTCAGAAGCACGAATCACCACCTAGCTCAGCTACAAGCAGTCATTACACGGAGGTCGGACGTGTTCCAGGGCTGCAAAATAGATGGCGCTAGTGTATCAGTGAATTTCCTTGACGTATGCGGCTATAACGCAGTCATTTACACTCAAACGAAAATCTATGAATCAGCCTTGACAGTAAATTGGATGCTTTCTATGCAGGCATGCCGCCACAAGAATCTTTTCAATAAACAATGCCCAGGCCGGCGTAAACTTATCTATATTAATGACGTTGGAAATATCCCTCAAACTCGCGATATTATTTTGCACGCTGAAGATGCAAGCTTGTTCTTTTCTGGTAATTATTTGCATGATCTTCAAGCTGCGGCTAATTTGTGGTGAGTTGTGCTATCGTCCTCGTTCGATTCAAATCAGCTACAGTTGAACAATAACGAAACTAAATATCTAATGGTTAAGCCGCGAAAGAAACGCAATGACTGGAACATTTTCTTATAATTTCAATAATTGCACAATTGATAAAGTTCCCGCCTATAATTTATTCAGGTATTGCATTTCTTTTGTGAAAAAAGTAGTTATGCATTTTTATATAAATGAAATTCATGCGAACAGCTCTCGATCCGTTGGCCTCTTATACAAAGTTAGATCGTTGATTTCTAGCTGGATGATGCTTCGGTTATACTGATGCTTAATGCATTCTCATCTTCATTATTTTTTGTTAGTTTGGAGTTCTAGGATTAAAACGAACATAGAAAGGCTTATTATCAGGCAAATAAAGGACAGTACACTGCATCGAAAATTCTAATCGAGTAGTTCATACTGCTTCGTATTTTCTAAAGCACTATTTGCTTATCGGTAACCAATTGTTTAATCTAAATCCTTCAATTTATATACAAAATGATGTTACTCGGGACCAAGATAACCTTTTTTTGAGGTATACCGTCAAAGCAATATTGAGTATAATTTGAGACGTGTATCCTATAAAATACCACACTTAAGGGCAACCTACGGAAATCAGAAGCTTTCATATTTAATACCCTATTTATCAAACAATAATTAAGATACTATGAAAAAAATACAAAACAGAGTTTCTTTTTGTAACTACGAAAACCAAATAGAAAGGTACCTTCTGTAGTCTCCTACATAATAAATATCGTCTGACGATATATTTCGACAGAGGATTGTATTTAGTATCGACAATGTCTTTTTAGTGCTCTTAACGCGATAGCGTTAAGAAGCACGTGTCGCAAAAAAGCCGGCGTCGGAGCTGTGACGTAAAACTCCTGATTGGTCGATAGGGTCATGAAGTGGCAACCACATGTCCTCGCACGGGAATTTCAAACAACCCAGAACCCTCACGTGAAACGTGACCTTACGCGTGGAGTTAAAGTGGTTAAGAACATTCGAATGTAAAGGCCTTCGCATGTGTCAAATGATTTTAGTTTATAAAAAAAATATTCGATTAAAAAAAAATAGATTGAAACAACTTCAGACGGGATGAGAACTCACGCCCATTTGGTTGCGAGTCAAACACGCTACTAACAGAGCTACGCAAGGCACGCTTATAAGGCGAATCAGAAGGCGATGCGAACGGGGCGCGATAACGCTATCGTGTTCCACTCTTAAAGGCGAAGCTTAAGCGCCCCCCCACCCAACTTTTCTACATTGTAGACACGATAAATATATGTCGTGTAGATTTCTTTCCTTGTGAATAATATTATATCGCTGTGGAATTCTGCGAATATATATATTTTTTTATATTTATCACCTGTGATTTATTCTTCACTGCTAGCTGTCGCAATGTGTTAGTGTGACTGGGCACCGCCAGGGCAGTATTTCTGCTTTTCCATGTGTTCTCCGGAGACCTTGTGTAAAAAATAAAAAAAAAAGGAAAGAAAAAACGTTGCAAATATTTTACACGATGGAGGATTGTCGAAACGATGCCACTTTGGTGCAAGACACTTTTGGCGCTCGAGCCACGGTGAAGAACGCAGCTTAAGCCACAAGAGACTCGCGGGCCACGTCCTAAGAACATGGCTGCGTGTTGAGACATCTACCGAGAAAGCGTGAGGAGGAAACGAGAACTATCGGGGACGCCAGAACGCCGAGAATGATTAGTGGGTAGACCTAAAGCTTGCTGTCTTTGTCTTCACTACCATAAAGCCTGTCGAATCGCCACGAGAAGTGGCCGCCGAAATGGAAAAGGTGGAGCGGCAGACAACGGGATGAGGGGAGAGCCACGTGACTGGCGCTCCCGCTGCGGCGAGACGCCGAAACACACTTCTCCCGAGCGAACGAGTGTGTTTCGGGTCCTCGCCGCTGCAAAAGCTGCGCGCTGACGTCCAGGTTCCCCAAGAAATGGCTCGTTGATGCTCTGTGCTACCAGATCCTCGCGCTCCCAATTTGCGACCGGGCACTCTATGGCTCCGCCGTCGAACTGCCAGGCTTTGTGAGTATAGAGGAGGCTATGGTGTCACTTTAGCGTTCGTGCGTATTTCTCATGCTTTGCCCGTTTTCTGAAGCGACGCACGTGCGCTTCCCGGGCTGCGCAGATTACAGGTTGGGCTGTGGATTTGTGAACATTGGAATAGTGTATGGAACGTAGGGCTGAGGGTACCGAGGTTCGTTCCTTACTATCCTCAATGACCACCCTGATCAGCATGCCTAGAAGTATGAAGCTGATTGAGAGAAGAACGATTCCTCCTAGAGTGACCACGATGATTTCCGAGGACTCCTGTTGAAGCCTGGGAAGTGAAAACAAAGAAATCAGGGCGTCGAAGAACAGTTCGAACAATTCGAGTTACTTCGCCAACTGACTGACGTTACGATTTGCTTCAAAGAAGCAAACGTAATATAAAAAAAGAAATCAATTTTTTTTTGTGAGTTTAGTCAAGACTGCATATCGATATACTTCGTGTGACCTTACGATCAGTCAAAAAAACAAATTGTTAGGTCGAGTGATGGTTTGGGTGGATATACGCAATATTGCTCTGATTTTTGGGTAAGTGTGCAAGTCGATGCGCGTTGCCACATTTAATTACTCTTCGCCACGCATATTCCTCATTCACATTGGCAGCTGAACCACACCGGCGAAGCAGTTACGAACGCGGTTGTTTGAAGATTCACCGCAGTTTCACGCGAATTTGTGATGAAATCGAGCGGATCCGCTGCGGGGTTGCGATTCGAATGCCAGTGTGAATGCAACATAAATGCTAGTTCGCACATCATCGTTTTTTTTTTTACGTTTTCTTACGTTACGCATAAGTCAACGAAACATTCCTGTCTCGTATCTCGCATGCTAGGCTATCAAACGTGAATTGATAGACACGATTAATATATGGCAAAAATGTCCCAGTGAATTTTGGTTAAGCAGACGTAAGCCTCCATAATGTACCGTCACGTCAGAAAACGGGACCGTGTGTACTAGCCTTTAGACTCTTCGAATTCGGACGGCATTGTTTTATTGCTACTTGTCAAAGAAATCAAAACTACTTTTATGCATCGTCAAGGAGGCTATTTCTGCATGGGCTCTCATAGAGCCGCTTAAAAGTCTACGCTCCAGGTGAGGCACATCTGAGTTATTTTGATACGTAAGATAATTGTTGGCGATCATCTAAGGCTTTGTTTGAAATCACGAAAAAAATGTAGTTATCTATCTAAAATTAGAACAGCCTGAAGCAGGGCAAAAAGATATCGTTCGGGCGAGTTTCTGAATGCCGTATCTAATGCTCAGTAAGTCGCAGTTTCGAACAGGAATGGCCAGTTGCGCCCGCTCTGCACTGAGCACCAAGATGGCGGCGCCCACGACAAAATCAGTGCGCGGAGTGTCGGGGCTCTAGGCGTAGCCTATTTAATTGCTCTCGGCTCTCACATGCTCATAGACATAGCAACAGCTGCCGACTCGTTTCGGACTGCTTGCAGTTTAAGGGCTGTCCAGACGCTCGGGAGGCTACACCAGCACTCGAGCGCATGGTTATGTAACGCACATGCATGTTTAGGGTTCATCAAAGCCAGAGGCATTAAACTATAAATTATTCCTTACGTGAGTGTTTGTAGACCAGGGAGGAATATGGGTTCCCTGAAAACAGTATGAGGTCGCCGATTGAGGGGCAGTCTTGCAACACGAGTTTAACACTTTACATATATTTTCGTTTTTTTGTTGATCAAGATGATTTGTTGCCTTGGTGAGCGTTGCAACGGTCCGAGTAAAGCAGTAGACTGTTCCGTTAATCGCCAATGCTAGATATCTTTGTTTGCTGGGCTATGTGACGCATCCTGGCTATGCAAAGTAACTATCTTCTGCGAAATACAAAACATTGAGCTTGTGTACGCATCCAGGTGGCTCAGAAATGTCTACATGTTCGATAATTACTGAAAGGCTATAGGCGGGTAGTCCTCCATTATCTCGTTTTGATTGCCTGGAGCTGAGTGGTTGGTTATTAATGCTTGTGGAGATTTACCAGAAGAACGAAGGAAGAAATATACAAGATAGATAGAGACAAGGAACATGCACATGCACTCCGTTAGACTAACAACCATTTAATGAATAACATCTTTTGGATAACACAAGGTGGAGGTTCTCTTTCAAGCTATTGTTTAAAAAAATATTACGCTTGGCAAGGCCATCTCTCAACCTTTCTGCCAAAAATACTATCCCAAGTTTAGATAAACAACCTTTTCAGAATACCAAACTCTTCTCGAGAAATCTGTTGTCTTTAGGAAATGGGATGCGACAATGTTTTAGACATTTCCATCGATATAAAAGACATGTACTATTCCATTCCCCATTGCCAATCTTCTACCGATCCTTCGTACAACAATCGAAGAGCAAGGCGTTAAACGCTTCCAAAATGCAGCTGGGATGAACCTCGACAGCTTCTTGGAGCTCCTAGATATATCTACCTTATGTCGACTGTTGTGTCTCACCAGGACCAGCAATATGTACAAAAATCTTCTGTTTGCATAGGTTCCCGAGTTTCCCCATACCTGTGCGATATATACCTCGCAGCATGCGGGAAGACCATCCAAGATAATCTGAAAGATCATCGTATCGAGGCCATCTTCCGGTACGTAGATGACTTTTCTGTACTGTGCAACTCTGAAGTAAAGCTGTCCTGGACTCTCTTTCACCCATGAACTTCCTGTAAACCGCTGTATTCGGTTTCTCGATCTCTCCTTACAGTTCACAAGCACACACGTATGCTGGATGTATCAGGCCAGATCATGTAAAGAATTTTTTTCCGAGTGATTCTGAATATTCAAAAACTGTTAAACGAGGTTTGGCTACTACAGCTCTTGTCTCGGCACTACAGAAATCTTACACCCACAGGCTCGAGCGCAGTTTTCAAAAACAGATCTCAAGGCTTCAAGACTTTGGGTACACCAGCACACTCCATGGTACCTGTTTGTGAAAACATCTGCAAGGAAGTATGCCGCAAACCAATGGAGACTGCACAACCACAAAAAAAAAAATCCTTCTAAACCTAAAGTGGTGTTGCCATATGCACATCGCCTGAAAAGGTCGCTCACCGACATGGAGTACAAGTCGTTTTCTCAGCTCCCAACAAGGCACATGACATGTGCCGCAAGGTTAACGGTGAGGCCGACAACAACGAAAAGAACTCGTGCGGTACCGCACGCAGGACTGAATACGCCCCATGTGAAAGCGCTGTTGTTTACAACATTCTACTGTCATGTGGGAAATGTTACATCTGATAAACTGGGCGCTGTATCAATGACCACACCAGAGAACACGCCGCTTCCATGTGCACTATCGCAGCAAGGGGCCATCTTCCAGCACGTTATTGCGAATGCCAATGTGCTCCCTTCTTCGCAAACATCACCATCGTGGCTAAACATAAGAAACAAATCGCAAGGAAAATTCTTGAGGCCCTAGCTATTAAGAAGAAGAAAGACGAATGTACCACTGCCTCCATTGTGCTACATACAAAAGAAGAGACGTATTTGCAGGGAACGCCCCCTGTGTAAAACAACCTAAATGAGCCCACAGATGGCGTTTTTTCTGGGGATGCAAGGTTTTCAAGCTGAAGTGATGAAGACGAGGGAGGACGATTTATTCTAGGCAATAATGAAAGTCGACGAAGGAAAAGTTGTTATTCAGTAAATGGTTGTTAGTCCAGCGGAGTGCATGTGCATGTTCCTTGTCTCTCTCTATCTTTTATATTTCTCTCCTCGTTCAGCTGGCAACACTCACAAACTCCAGTATCTCTTTTGTCATCGCGTCTGCTCTCCTGTGAGCAACATATGGCACTTGTATACGTCCCTTCCATTGTTTTCTGAGCACCCCTGTGAGTCGCCAAAACTATCTTTTTGTATTCACGTCTTTGTAGTAGAGTTTTCCGGTTCAGTAAATACGGCATTACAACTCGTTTCTACTACAAAAAAAAAAAAAAAAAATACCGCACAAAATGTCGAATTTTTGCCTAAAAAGAAAGGAAGTGGTGTATCGTGAAATAGAGACATTTAGTTGACTGTATCCCAAACTCCACTCGCCCTTACCGCTCATTCACACTGGAAGCGGATCCGCGTTCGCAAAGCGGTTGCGAACGCGGTTGTATAAAGATCCAGTGCAATTGCACGCGCACTCGATGACATCAAGTGCGCCTGCAAATGTACGGGATCTTTATACAACCGCGTTTGCAACCGCTTTGCGAATGCGGATCCGCTTCCAGTGTGAATGAGCGGTTAAAGGGATACGGAAACGAAATGACGTGAGCGCGAGCTGTATAATCCTGGCTTTAAAGTCAGCCAGCGAGAAGCCCAGTGCGTATCGCGCTCGTGACCTCAATAGTTCATGCACGGTCAAGGGTACTGTAGTTGCGAGCCTTACTGCTCGGTGGCGTCAACGTGTGACAATCTCGCCTAGTACCACTAAGGAGTATTCACTGGGTGTCATATTTGTGGGTGCTGTCTAGAGAGCATGCTCAGAACGAGCCCCCATTAATAGGTTGCTAAGACCGACCATTTTGACGGTGTGGAATGCACGTTGCAAAAGAACTCTGGAAGCTAGCCATCCCCACGCGCTCAGCATTCGTGCACACAGCTATGGCCGCCAGTGAATACTTCCTGCGTATTGGGGAGGAGATCGAACAGTCACGCCTCTGGCGGCACGCTTCAGCTGTGGGGACAACAAACCGAATTGTCTTGTTGGTTTTTGATCAGCGATATCGATGGTGACGATTCGAATGGCCGCTCCTCGTGCAACCAAAGCACTGGTAAGAGTGAAGCGCTCGTGTCCAGACCGTGCATGGCGAGGTTCAATTTCTTTGTTATTATGTGTTAGTAAACACCGGGCTGTGGGGACAACAAGCTCGATAAAGCTCTCCCTATAGTTCGATCTCCTGCCCAATAGCTTGCCCGTAACGTCATTTGCGGCCATACTGGTATGTTATGAGCCACAAGCGTTCACCGTGGTAGCTTCCCATCGCAGAAGTAGAAGCTCGAGAGAACCAGCAAGTAGA